>NC_141690.1:204724995-205924995 GCF_964263255.1 Lissotriton vulgaris | reverse complement strand
ATCGGATTTATGGTGTAGTAATGCATAAAAGACAAACAGACAGACATACATTTGTTTTTATATATATAGATTGACAATGTAATGCTGCCATGACTAATCTGCAATCTTTATATGGATCTGTGCCCAGCTTACAAATAAAGGGATGCTAGAACTCTTAGTGATAGACTTGAGTTATGAAGAAATTGTTCATTGCAGTGACTTGTACCACGAAAAATATTAACGATATCTGTCACATGCTTGAGAATAAAACAGACCGAAAGAGTGGGTGATCTGCAAGGGGACAAATGTATATTACACCACAAGATACATGTGTATATTGGTCTATGTCATAATTGTATTTCTATGTACACACAGGTGCACATATAGAGGGGTTTAAGCCTGCTACTAAAACTTTGTGAAATGTCATGAAAAATGGCCATACTTCACCACAAGATAAATGTACGCATTTGACCACGTAAATACTGCTGCTTCTATGCACATAAGAGTATTCATATGGAGGGATTTTCTCCAGCCAATAACTTTTACCAAGTGTAATGTGCATATATGTATGTTTATTGTTATTTATATATATTTATTTTATATATTTATATATATTTATATTTTCTATAATATATATATTTATATGTATTTATAAAAAAATTCATATATTTATTGTTATTGTTATATATTTATGTTTTTTGTTATTAAAAATAACTCCTTTCAACCTTTCCCCCATTCCTCCTCTCGCTGATTCGTCCCAAACCACAACTGTTGAGTGACATTCCCATTAGTTGCTTACATTCTCCTTAATTGAAAGAAGGAAAGGGGCTGGCAGAGCAGGACATAAAGAGCAGCTTGCAATTGAAGAGTCAGAACTGCACAGGAGCCATTGAAGCCGTCGCACACAGTGAGCTGAGTTCACTGCTGGGAAGAAGGGAAGGGCGATAAGCAGAACACACCAGAAGGGCAGGAAGCTGGCAGCCACAGCATATTAAAAAAAATTCAAGCTGACGCGACAAGAATTTTCAATTCTACTAAGGACACGGAGGCGAGGATTATGCTTCTCTTACTTTACTGCAAGAACACAGCAGCCAATAAACAACTTTGAACTTAGCATACCCCGGAAGTACAACCCCCTCAGCAGTATGCATCAATCACTATCATTCCATCATTATATATAGTCCTGAGTGATCGCATCACTTCCTCTTTCTTTGCATTAAACATAACACAGTCCACAACCTTGAACGTTGAACTCTAGACCACCGACCCCTAACTTGAATCCGGAATATCATCCTCCCAACAAGAGTCGATGTCCCCATGACGTACGTCCACTGGACTCGTCCTTTTTTGTAACAGCATCATCCCTATCGATCAGGTCTGCTTCCCCTGGTCTCCTATAAAGAGAATAAAGGTCGTAATATGCCATTCATGGACAAACTGCGTTACATAACGAGTACAATCATCATAGAGTCGTCTCTCCACATGACCAAAATCAACGGGTGGGCACAAAACATGTTTCCTTAAATCACCAGCATGAATTACACATGAACATTCCAATTGCAATAACAAGTTATCATATGATACCATCATCATGTTACCTGGGCGAGATAATCCTCGCCTCCGTGTCCTTAATAGAATTGAAAATTCTTGTCATGTCAGCTAAACATTTTTTTATTCTATGTCCGTCCACGGAGTCTTCAGATTATGCTAATTTAAAGTTGTTGCATAGCCATCGAAGCCACATCCACAATCGGTTTATGATAGAAAGTCTTAAACGTTGAGTCAGATGACCAGTCCGCCGCAGCCATAATATCTTGTAGGCAAGATCCTGTCTGAAAGGCCTTGGAGGCCATAGCTCCTGTGACAGAGTGAGTGGCAAACGTGGCAATATCTACACCTGCAAGACCCAATAAACAAGTAACCCACTTGGCTAAAGTAGCTGCAGTGACTGGGCAGAACGGTTTCTGAAGAGAAATCAACAATTGCCCTGCAACATCGTTCCTGAACTCTCAGGTACAATCCTCTTAACATTTTAAACAGCGAACCACACATAACTTAGTATGATGAAGAAAAGCAGGATATGAAATACATCTCGACTGTGTCTTTGTCCGCCTGGATAGTGTGAAAGAGACCTCCGAAGGTGTAAATACTCTACCTGCTATGTCCAAAGCTCGCACGTCTGAGACTCTTCTACAGGATATTAGGCATAGCAGAATTGTAAGCTTTGCTGACAGCTGTTTCCAGGATAAACCCTCATTGTCCGGCCAAGCTTTAAGAAAACACAAAACTAAATTAACATCCCATAACACAGAGTACTTGGATTTTGGGGGATTGACCAACCGGATACCCCGCACCACCTTACACACTAGGGGGTGCTCCCCCACCGGTCTAACATCTATGTGTGGATGACCCGCCGAAATCGCTGAACGGAAATTGTTTGCCGTCCGGTAAGCCAGTACCAAACTGGCGATCTCTGAGAGAAAATTGACTATGAGATGGACACCGGATCCCATGGGATCAGTTTGCCGTTCAGAACACCAACGCACCCATCTACGCCACGCTGATTCATACCACTTGTGCGTAGCATGCGCCCATGACTGTGATAAGAAAAACATAGACTCTCGTGAAACACCTGGCAACTGCCAACGTCACCTGAAAGTCTCCACGCCATGAAAGTCAGGAGCCCCTGTATCACCAAGGGGTGAGGTAACCCCAGAGGATCCTCCAAAATCTCCGGAAACGGCTGCAGCCGCACCGGAAGAGCACATGCCAATGCTAGCGCCACCAGGAACCACGCCTGCGCTTTCCAACAGGGTGTGATCAGGATCACTTCCGCCTGCTGACGACGGATTTGCACCAATACTCTCGGTCTCATGACAAATGGTGGAAATGCATTTAGAATGCCCGTCGTCCATGACTAAAGAAATGTGTCCGAGCTGATCACCAGAGGATCTGGACGCCAACTGTAGAACTGAGGAAGTTGCGTATTGAGTCTGGACGTGAAAAGATCCACTACACATGGTCCCCATTTGTTGTTAAATTGACTGAACACTCCCGGATGCAGCCTCCAATCGCTGGCATCCCTCAAGAAATGGGAATTCCAATCCGCTACCACATTGGAAGAACCCGGAATGTATTCCGCCGTCACCGAAATATGAAGAGCTAGGCAATAATGCTAAAAATCCTTGGCTATCTCTACCAAGAGACAGGACCTCGTGCCTCCCAGTCGATTGATGTATCGTACTGCTGATACATTGTCCATCCGCAGTAAAATACAGCAAGTCGTCCGTTGCGGGGAGAGCGTCCGAATTGCAAACAAACCCGCAAGGAGCTCCAGGCAATTGACATGGAGTTTCAGTTCCTCCCGGGACCCACTGCGCCCCCCGTCTCCACCGAACCGCAGCGGGCTCCCCAGCCCCATCTGCTGGCATCCGATTCTATGACTATCTCCGGGACGGCTGCGAAAATGGCCTTGCCATTCCACGCATCCATGTGATCCAGCCACCAGGTCATCTCAGTCCAAGCCTCATCGGAGAGTAGGATCTGTTCTGTATAGTTCAAACCCTTGCGTAAGTGTAGGATTTTCAACCGCTGAAACGCCCTGTAACGAAGGGGGCCCGGAAATATCACCTGTATTGAGGCAGCCAGAAGACCTACCAATCTGGCTAATGTCCTCAAGGATATAGTCTGAGAGGCAAGAGCTCTCCTCAACTCCTTCTTGATAGCTATTCTTTTCCTCAACGGCAACAGTAGCTGAGCCACTATTGAATCTACTTGAAACCCCAAGAACTCCATTGACTGAGTCGGAGTTAGAATTGACTTCTGCGCATTGATGACAAATCCCAACTCCTGCAAGAGTTGGACCGTCCAGTTCAGATGAAGAAGAACTGTGCCTATATCTTGTGCCAGAACCAGAATGACGTCCAAATACACTATGAGTCGTACTACGCGTTCCCTCAGATATTGCTCCACGAGTTTTAACAACTTGGTGAAACGCCAAGGCGCGGACGAGAGACCAAAGGGCATGGCCGTGAACTCAAACCACTGGTCTCTCCACTGGAACTAGAGGAACCTTCGATGAGGAGGAAAAATAGGCACCGCCAGGTATGCATCCTTCAAAGCCAGACGCACCATCCAATCCTTTTCCAACAGGATGTCCCTAAACAAATGTATCCCTTCCCTTTTGAAATGGCGAAACACTACCCAGGAATCGAATTCCCTCAAATTGAGTACCAGCCGGAAACTCTTGTCCTTCTTGGGCACTAGAAAGATGGTACTTACAAACCCTGACAGATGAGAAACAGTGTGCTTGATTGCCCCTTTCTCTAACAATGACAGAACCTTGTCGTCTATGAAAGACATCTCTGCTAGGAAAAAACGTAGGGGAAGAGGAACCTGAATCTGATGCGGCGAGGCATAAAACTCTATCTGAAACCCCTGTACCGTCTGTTTGATCCAAGGATCCTGTGTAAGAGTCCCCCACACGTAATGGAATAAGGCAATCCGACTTCCCACCTTGACATCCCCTGCTTGCATTAAGCTTACCTGAGTAAGAGGCGTCTCCGGAGGAGTAATTCTGTCCTCTGCATCCTCGGTTTTGTCTCCCCCTATCCCCGCGATTGCGTGCAGGGTAGAACTTGGAACATTGGACACCACATCTGCCACGTTGTTCGGAGCCTCGTGAGGTCTGATTAGCTCCGCGGCCATACGCTCGACCCCTGTAGCATCCGGCCCTGTTAAAAATTCCAGTCCGGAACACTTTTTTGATGTTCGCTTGAGCCTTATCCAGGGCGGAGAATGTATTCACGTATTTTCCCATTTCTTTCACAAACTTTTCCCCGAACAGCATGCCATTAGCCAGCGTGCCCGGTTCTGTATTTGCCATTTCGGCCAATTGGGGATCAATCTGCATAAGGAACGACCTTCTCTGTTCTGCCGACAGGGTGCAGTTCGCGTTCCCTAGAAAGCACATAGCGCGCTGTGCCCATTCCATAACCTCCGTGGGATCCAAAGGAGTGTTCGAATCCTTAGCAGTCACTGCGGCATCTAAAATCTTGGTTAGGGGTCCGGAAACATCAAGGAGCTATTCCTGACAGCCCCTCCAAGCTCTATCAAGGCCCTTCTTCGGGTCCGTTGTGAACTTCTTCATGAAGGTGGCCATGTTCAGATCTATTTCCGGTGTGTCCGCGACCTTACCCAGTAAAAACGGCCTAGGGCATTCTGAGCGCAGGGTAGCCCTCACTTCTTTTTCAAAACCTCTCCAGAGGTTGTCTTGTACATAGTGTGCCACCTCGAAACAGGGAACCCACTCGGTAGATCTTGGGTGTATGATGTTTCTGGTGTCAAAAAACAGGTTCTTATCAACTGGTTTGTCTTCCACATTGGGGGACTTGCGTTTCCGATTTTTCCCCGTCTGTGATGCTGACGACTAATGATCGGAATCAGACGTGTCAGGTGCAGCAGGAGATGACTCCTCGGTCTCCTCCCCCTGCGGTACAGACATTTTACGTGGCTTAGAAGCACTTACACCCCCATGGTCGTGCAGCACATTGCTGGCCATCCTAGCAAGGACCTCCGCTGACATGGCACCCGAGGAATCTCTATGGGCAGCACCAAACTTTCTTTTACCATAGTTTTTCAATGGTTTGGTAAAGGGCTGAAGCGCCTTAATTAGTGCCCTTTTTACAGAGCCCTGGACGTGGGTATCCAGGGCATCAACCAATTGCTCCTCCATCAGATGCTCTTCTGGTGCCTCATATTCAGCATATTCATTGAATTCCACCCACTGGACTTCCTCCTCGGCGTATTACGCCATCTGGTACAGGAGGGCTGAAGGAGTTTAAGGGTGGGAGGCCCTGGGATGAACAACAGACACCAACACCTGTCAACTGACCCTAACTCACACTATCACTGTCCCTACTGCAGTGTCCCAACCTGTGTCACAGCGTTTTTAATGTGGAGGGAGGCACCCCAAACTCCCCTAGGGCAGAGCCCTGATCCAGAAATACGCTCCGGTCGGTGTTCTGAGGGATCAGGGATCTCGCAGTCCTGCTCTGTTGATGCGCGTAGTGCCGGTCGGAAAAATTACCCGTATCGGCACTACGTGCATGCGCAGAGCGTGGGCATAGAAAGCGGACTGCTCCCCGAGGGCGTGAAGCGAGTCCCGCTCCCGCTCCACAGCAAATAGATAATGAGCCCACACAGGTGCGAAGCGCCGCCGCGCCTCATCTATGGCCACTCACCAACACTACAAATGGGAACTCCGCCTAAAATAGCAGCATGCAAAATCGGAGGCGCGAATACGCGCCAGGCATAAAACCGCGCTAGCACAGTTAGCGTTTAACATCTACCAATAAAGCACATCAAATAACCACATGAACCATAATAAACATTCTCAAAATCCCAAAGGAAGAATGAAAGGCACTTATCTGCTGCAGCAGCAGCAAAGAAAGAGGACGTGATGCGATCACTCAGGACTATATATAATGATGGAATGATAGTGATTGGTGCATACTGTTCAGGGGGTTGTACTTCCGGGGTATGCTAAGTTCAAAGTTGTTTATTGGCTGCTGTGTTCTTGCAGTAAAGTAAGAGAAGCATAATCTGAAGCCTCCGTGGACTGACATAGAATCTCTTTGCGGACTTGTAACGGTAGCCACTGCTCACAAAAGGAGCATTCTGATTGGCTGGCCAGCTCCCAATAAGATTGCTAATAACCGTTATTGACATCTTTTAAGCTCTTTAGTGCTTAGGACGGCCTGTTGACATCCTCAGCACTAGCTTCGTAGTGCAGAGGACGTCAGCTGGTCGTCTGTACTGAAAAAGGAATTGCTTCTGTTTTGAAAAACAGAAGCATTTTCTTTTTCAGAATCATGTCCCGAGTTTGATATTTTGTTGTTGTTTGTTTTGGTCTAATGCCAGCACGCACAGCAGATGCCACAACAAACAAAAGTGAAAGCAAACTGCGCTAATTGCATGCCCTGCTTTCACTTTTGATTAGTGCGAGGGGTCCAGAGACGTTTTAAGGCACGGGCAAAGTGGGCTCTGGCCCAAGGCCCCAGGCTTTCAGGGGGACCCCTGAAAGGGCCATCTCTGTTCTGCAGAGAGTCTTGCCCTAATGACCTTTAATAATTCCTAAACAGGTTGTTTTAAACGCAGTTTAAACATATTTTTTTTAAATGTGTGTGATGTGTGAGAGTATATTACAGACATTTTGTAGAAAAATGTTGTGCTGCATACAACATCAATAAAAAAGTTTTATTTTAAATCAAAACAGGACCGCACATATGCGAAATAGGAGGGTGTAACAGAGATTATTTGCAGTAATATTAGTGAACTGCTGCTGTTACAATATTGAAAACACGTCACTATCCCTGAATATTAGATGTAAACACATATAACATTTTGGATGAGTGTGGCTGTGCACTGTCAGTGACCTGGCCAAAGATGGCATTAAAGAGCTGAAATTGGATCATAAAATCAAACCAATTTCAAACAGGGGCCCCCAAAATATATTTGGCCCAGGGCCCCCAAAATCCTTAAGATGTCCCTGGAGGGGTCATAACTCTGTCCCCCGAGCACCAAACAACACATGGGAAGCATGGTTCGAAAGAGGACAATGGCCCCTTTGCAGCACTGTCTCTCCCCAGTGTGGGACACGATCCCCAAGCCAGGGATCCACTCCAGTAGACACCAGGGATTCATCATTTGAGGGCAGAAGCCCTTCCCCTCCCTGGCATGGGCCTGTGCTCCCCTACTCCCTGGCAGAACAGTCGTTTGGAACAGAGGGTTTTTACCCTCAATATGCTGCCAGCAGGGAATTGCTTCTTTACTGTTTTTGGGGAGGAAGCAACCCCCATGGATATGGGCCTCTGCTCACCCTTACCTCAAGGTACAGCAGTCTCCCTGCCCCCTGGAGGGCAATAGTGCACGTTTACCCCCATCTACCCATCTACCCATCTAATTTATTTATTTATTTATTTATTTATTTATGCGTTTTTATATAGCACAAACTTTACCTGAAGGTGTAAGAGCGCTTTAAAATAGAACCAGTTACATTACATAAGAACTTCAGAGTACATGAATTACATAAAAGATACGAAACAGATAAACTCTAAACTCACATGAGAATGGTAGTAAATACATATGTCTGCTACAGATACTGCTGTAAGTAATGTCAAGTAGTGGGAATGGTACTCTAAGTAGGCATGGGTGGATTTTGCGGATTGGCAATCCGCGAATTTGCGGATTTGCGAATTTGCGGATTGTGAAAATCCTCAAAATCCGCGAATCCTCGCGGATTTCTTTTTTTTTTGTGTTTGCACGGCAAATTGCGAAATTGTACAAAACGCTCGCGAACTTGCAGAAACCCGTGCGAACACAATGTGCCTACTCATGTATGTGCCTCTTGTGTGTATAAAAGGTCAGAGAAAGATCAGTTCAGCAGATGAAGAGAAAGAAGCTCCTGGTCACAGGAACAGCACGGGTATTGCGCTCGTGAAAGTCAAGGATGTAAAGTCTATCCAGCATCACAGCTGATTTTCCACGGTAGATTTGGGAAGAAGGCACACCTGTCCAGCCTCGACGACGCTCACGATTGTTTTTGGGCTAATGAATGAGTCACTGAATTTGAGCATCAACTAGTTCGAGCGACCATGTGTGTGTTACTATGCAATCGCCCCGAAGGGCGCAGGGGTCCCTTGAGTGAGCTGTAACTATTTTACAATGGCGCCAGCAAGCTGCCAGCGCCGTTGTAAAATAGTTACAAAGTTAGCTTGCACAGGAAGCACTTAGATAAAATAAAGCAGCACCTGCTTCGTTTTATCTAGTGGTTCCTGTGCAAGCTAACTTTGTAACTATTTTACAACGGCGCTGGCAGCTTGCTGGCGCCATTGTAAAATAGTTACATGAGTGGGGGTTCAACTTTTGAACCCGTTACGTCCGCGGATTTTTTTGGCGGATTTTGCGAGAAATCCGCAAAATTCACGGATTGCGGATTTCCCAAAAATCCGCAAAATCCGCGGGCGTAACGGATTTCCCGCTCACCCCTAACTCTAAGGGCAGGAAACCCACCAGAACACGAGGGAATGGTTAATTTACTGTTTTGTGGACCCCAGCATGGTCCTTTGCTCCCTCAACCCTGAGCCCAACAGTCTTTCTGCTACCTGAGGGATGGATAGGGGTTGTGTACCCACAAGCCACTATCCATGCAGGAAATATTTGTATTCACTCCTTGAGCGGGGGGGCTGCTGCTGCCCCATGCCTGTGCTCCCCCACCTCACCAAGCACAGCAATCTTTCTGCCTTCTCCATCCCTCCGGGGAGTGGCTAGGGGGAGTTTACCCCAATTAATCCCTCCTCCCCCACAAGGGGTGGGGGCAGAAATCCCACTAGACATCAGGGAAACCATGGTCAGAAGAAAGATATGGGGAGCAGGCAGTGCTTTAAATGGGCTGGCACTGTTCGGTACTGAGTACCCGCACTTTTTAATTTTGAGAGGGTGAGGCACTTCTCAAGAAAAACGTAATACTTTTAATTGGTGAGTACAAGCACTTCTCAGAAATAAGCAGGCACAGTACCTGCATTTCAATTTTCCCATTTCAAGGAATTGGAACAGGCCAGCAGTCTTTCTGCTTGTCTTTCTGATCTCATTCTGATTTCATTGTGCGCGCTGCATCGTCATTCGGCGTTTCAGCGCTCGCAATGAAATTTGTTTTATTTATTTATTTATTTATTTATTTACATTACTCCGGTCGTCCATGAGCCAGGGCTTACTACCCCCCACACTGCCCCTCCCACTCCCCACCGCCCCGCAGCACTCCCTCCAGGATCCGCTACTGCTGGCGACGGTGGCTTCTGAGCAAAACTTTGAGCCCAGGCACAAAGGGGCAGATTTATGAGGCCGTTGCGCCTCTTTGCGCCGCAATTGCGTCACTTTTTTTGATGCAACTGCGGCGCAAACAATGCGCCCTATTTACAACGTGACGCATCTAGGAGATGCGTCACGTTGTAAAGCACTGCGCCATAAGGAGGCGTTCCTGCGCAGGGGGGGGGCGTTCCTGCGCATGAACGCCTCCTGAAAGTGGCTGAGTGAAATCTATGAGATTTCACTCAGTCACTTTCAGGGCAATGCTGCGTCAAAACCCTGCGCCTGCTTGAAGCAGGCGTAGGTCTTGACGCAGCATTGTGCAGATGGTGTACCCCCGAGCCTTGCTGGAGCTGCGTCACGCTTGCGACGCAACTCCAGCAATGCGCCACATTTCCGGCACAGATGCGTGACGCATCTGTGCCGTTTTTGCACCATGGTGCGCCGCATTATAAATGCGGCGCACCATGGGTGGCGGAGCTGTGGCGCACTGTGGCGCACGTTAACTGGCGCATCCCTGGGGATGCGCCAGTTAACATAAATCTGCCCCTTAATATTTTACAAATTAAGCACTGTCTGTAAGCATGTATGGGTGTGAGTCAAAGTAAAGGTTAAATGGCGTGCAAAGTCACTTCCACTACCCTGGTATTTTGGTGAATTGATGTCTATGAGCACACCTGAGTAAAAAAGAACCCCTTAACTACTAACCCCATACCAATTGAAAATTGCACAATATGGGTACGTTTAACAGAAACTGTTCATAATATGAATGGATATGCCAATTTGGAGCATAGAAATTCTTTTGCGAGCAAAAGTTGATAGCGCTGTTTGTTACTTTTAGCGTCAACGCTAGTCCTCCCACTTATATATTCTCGACGGGTTCCATGGCCCCAGTCATGCTGCATGCGTTTTTTTCTGGCTGAGAGCGGCTGTGAACTGACGAAGCGCAGACCTCACTTCTCCACCTGAATTTCTATGCAAATGTTATGTAAATAGTCCTCGGCAAACCGCGCGCGCTCCGGGTGTATTTCCATGGCGCGAGGCCCTGCTCGCCTTTGCGCGGTGCAGATAATCCATTCATCGCCCCCTGAAAGCCTCCTTCTTTGTTCAGACCCAGCACTTACCACTGAGGCAAAACAAAACAGGAACACGAGCGTGCCTTTCCTTTCTGTGTGAACTCACCGTGCAGGGAGCACGCAGCATCGTTTCAACAGCCGAAGCCTGCATAATCCCAATCTCTCATTATCTGCTCCTGTGCAGCTGCTCTGCCGCCGCCATCTTCAGGAGCGTGCTTTACAATGCTGCTGTCACTTCGGAAAATGAGACCTTTTCATCTCGCTTTACAGTTACATTTCCCCCTGGGTGTTCACCTGCTTAACAAAGCGCTTTGATCCCTTGCAGCCCATTGTAGTTCTGTGTACCTTTCCAACTGCGTCACAGTGGCATCAAAGTATGTTTTTCATTGAAGCGAACGATGGTGATGTATGCACAATGGCGGGATTTGGCCGGCGGGACTGAGACAGGACAGTGGGTGGGCAGCTGTTAGCCCCCCTCTTGAGTGAAAAGTGTCCATTCCCTTTAACATGCATGCACTATTATATCACGAGACGGTGTCGTGGCACAGGTCAACGTATATACCCCATCCCTGGTTGTCTGAGACCATTGGTGAATGCCCTGTGTTGAAGGTTTAGTTCAAAATTTGCCCCCTGATCATTCCAAACCAAATTCAAACCATTGTGCTTCTCTTCACGTTCAGAATGTGGCCTGTCAGTTCCACCTGGGCTGCCTCCATTGGAGCAGACCAAGTCTGCTTCATATTTGGTTGCTCCCAGTGCTTTAGATCGGCAGCTGCTCTCCTGTGTACCTCCATTGCATTCATTTGATGCTCCTGCAATACATTTAATGGGAGAGTACCTGCACTTCTCAAGAGCAAACAGGTACTCTAAATAGTGAGTATTTCACTTCTGTGTTTCCATTTACAGTACTGCTTGCTCCTTGTCTGGAGTGGTGGAGCACAAAACAACGGACTGGAATGCAATCCGAGCACAACAAAACACTAAGGGCCAGATTTACAAGCCCCTTGCGTCACTTTTGCGTCGATAACAGACAATTTGTTTTCGTGGCAAAGCCAACAGGCTTGTTCTTCTTGTCTTTCGTAGCTAACACAATCCAAGGACGTAGTGACAGATTGTGGAGGTTATATGCCACCCTGATTAATCACTGTGTTTTCCCCAGCCCAACCTACACACCGTTCACATGGGGGGAAACACTGCGTGAAGGAGGGTGGGAAACAAGACTAGCAGATTACGTCAAAATGTTCAGTGTAGCTTGCTAAAATATAGCTTTTCTGCCGCGGGAACTGGTCACCAGAGAAACTATGCAGGGCTAAACTTTGTAATGATTTCAGACATTGGAGAGGCGCGGAACACAACAGTAATATGGTGCACATCTGTGGGACGGCACGAAACTTGACGAATACTGGCTTTAGGTATAGGGCTGTTTAAAAGCTGCCCTTCATATGCCCCCTGCCTGCATGGCGCTGCTGCATGATGTTTCATTTTTACCTGCACTAACAAGACATGTAAGATGATTGACAATTGCATTGGGCATTGCTAGATTGGTTATCCTACGTCACTAAAGGACAAGTACAAGCCTGACACTTTTATTTAAGTATTTATTATTATTTAAAAAAATTAAAAGCCATTCTTATTTGTAATATCCATATATCTACGTCACGTAAATACAAAACATGTTGCATTACAAATGCTATAGGTGTCACATTTGCGAACGTTATAACTATTGGCATTGTAAATGACAAAGCTATTAATTTCGCTATTTTCAAAACCAACACATAAATAAAAAATGTGTCATTTGCAATACCAATAGCTCAAACTTTCCTAATGCGAGACCTATTGCATTGCAAATGCTTGTTTATTATTGGTACAGCTGTATTTACCAGTAGCGGCTTCCTCAGAACGGGGGCGGGGGACGGGCGGGAGGGGGGGTTGAA
This sequence comes from Lissotriton vulgaris, assembly GCF_964263255.1. NCBI lineage: Eukaryota > Metazoa > Chordata > Amphibia > Caudata > Salamandridae > Lissotriton > Lissotriton vulgaris. Next base: position 205,912,142 of record NC_141690.1, on the reverse strand, counting down.
AATGGATTAAACAAAATAATAACAATAAGATGTACTTTACCTTGTCCTTCGCTGCTGCTGCCTCTCCTTCGTCCTCTTCAGGTCTGCAACAGCACCGGAAGCACTCAGGCTTCTGGGCTCCCCCGGCCAATCACAACGCTGCAGAACAGCGTCCTGATTGGTCTGAGCGTCCTCTTTGGACACTCAGGCAGTGCCTGGGAAGGCTGGTCATGTTCTCCACGGGGGGTGTGCAACACAGCCCAACAGAGAACATTCCAAGTGCGCATGACGGTTTGGACCGCCCCAGAGGGCCGGCCAAACTGTCATTTGCACTTAGAGGAGTGCAAACCACTCCTCACTCTGCTTGGCATCACGGAGCCTAGCCCTGCCCCCACCTGGCTCCGAGTGCCGAATCGAAAAATAAAATGACAGTTTCCCTGCGCCTCCATGCGGCATCCTTGTGCCACTATGTATGCGCCGTATTGTAAATACAGCGCACCATGGGGCAAGGATTGACAGATACATCAGAAATTATGACGCATCTGTTGGCGCAATAGTCATGTATTGCTGGAGTCGTGTCTCAAGCACGGCGCAACTCCAGCAGTGCATGACAAGGCCTATACTTTTTGTGCTGCGTCACTCCAAGCAGGCGTAAGGTTTTGACGCAGTGGCGTCCTAGAAGTGGCGCAGTAAAATCTTGTAGATTTCACTGCATCACTTCTACATGCATGGGAACGCCCACCCTGCATACCTTATAACTGACCCAGGTATAATGTGGGCCAGGGCTTTACAAGGTGACGAATCTCCCTTGATGCGTCACGTTGTAAATGTGGCACATTGTTTACACCACCACTGTGTCAAGTTTCAAGTTGTTTTCAAGCTCTCCTGGACTCTCTGAGTTCAGTGGTGTACAAGCTAGTTTGTTGGTTGGATTTTTGGGTGTTGGTGTTTTTAAGGGCTGCCAGGGTATTGGTGCAGGTGGTGATCCAGTGGTTGAAGTTGTTTGTGACGTTGATCAGGTCATTGGTTGAGTCTGGGTAGTGTAGATGGTCGGCAGTTTAACTACTTTAAATGCTGCTAAGAAGTTGAATAGAATGAGAATGCTGGATAAATGATGGTGGCAAGAAGAGGCGAGGAATTTGGAGGAATTCACACGTTTTTATTAGCAAAACAGAAATTACTGTGTTCATGTAATGAGCCCAACAAGAAGGAGAGGAACCAAATTGAGAAAAAACAAGTCAATACCATAGGCAGTAGGGCTAGTGGTTTTATTAAGGGGAGGAAAGTGGGCGGATGGAGCCTAGGACAATGTTTCCAATTAGATAATGGAGATTATTGAAGCAGAGGCTGCTGATACAAAGAAGTGGAGTCTGATGAGTGGAGTGGTGAGGAGAGGTAAAGGGAACGCAAGAAAAAGAACAATGACCGTGCGTCTTATGATGTAGTGCTTAAGAAGACAAATTAGTCACATAGTCAACAGTAGTTAGGCTGACAGTGTTGAGGTGGCATATGGGGCAGGGGTGTAAGGCAGGCCCTTGGAGCCCCTGCGGTGGCACAGTTCCCCTAACCTTTCAGGGGGCCCTAACAGGGGCGTAGCAAGGAGGGGAGTTGGGGTGGTGCACCCCGGGCAGCAGGAGCTTTGGGGGTGGCAGCCTCCCACCCGCTCTTACCTGCAGCAAACGCTGGATTGGTTTGCTAGCACCACCCCCGCTCATACGGCCGCCGCAGGGCGACAATGCCTGGTACCTCCATGGGAGGCAGGAGGTCTAGCTACGCCACTGGGCCCCAACCCATTATGGGACAGCCATTCAGCCCAAGGCCTATGACAATCTGTGTGATATGCGAGACACAGGGGCCCCTCATCATAATCTGCAGGGCAAAGAGTCTAATGATGAAATGCCAAAAAGGAGATGATTTTGACATAATATTTGAATCTGGTCATGCCAAGGGTAGTTGTTAATGTACTGAGAAGCACTATTTTGGGGTCAAAGAGTTCCGGGGTGCAGTACTTCCGGCACCAGCATAGATGGGAATGCACTACAATAATTTGAAAAGGAGCATCTACTACATTATTCTATTTCCGGTCACAATTCAGGCAGTCCAATCTTTAAGAACATATCAATAATGAACAAAAATAAGATTCAATTGTCAGGAGTCTTGAGAATGCGTTCAGTATCCAACTTTTATTCATTTTTCAACTCATGATATTTTCCAGTCAGCCCTGAACTGTGTCTGGGAACAAAATAACATAGTAGATGCTCCTATTCAAATTGTTGTAGTGTATGTTGAATAGTTGTGGATTCTAGGCAGTGGGGCCATGAAAAGTAGGGTCGAGGATTGCTCATGATATTTAGTACCATACAATTGTGCAACGTTAGGGCCTATACTGCTTGTGGTTATTTTTTGGAGCTGGGCACGCATTTGTGCAAGAAAGGATTGGACTGTTGACGTGATGTAAGGATGCGGTAGGGGAGTATAGGGATTAAATATTCAAAAGGGGTAATGAGAGTGTACTATGGAAACCCTCAAAGACGTATAATCAAAGAGTGCATTCAGATTATTGTTTATTTGTCTGACAAACACTGTACTAAACTGTTTATACAATTAACAACAGCTTTATAGCGACCACACAATGATAAATATAGAGAAAGCAAGATAATTTTGTTATGTAGGATGGTAAAATTACGTATAGTGATGTTGTATCAAGCAAACTTTACTTGTTCGGGACAGAAATATGCTAGGTGTGGGTCTGCATCCATGTTGTGCCCTAATTTCATTCTGTATACAGCAAGCCGCAGGAAGGAGCATGCGCATTCGTGATCTCGCCTAACAGAAGAAGTAGGAAGTGCTGTTTTTCAACTGGATGGAAGTATGCACATGTCTTACTAAGCAGGGAGGAATGTCTACCAAGATAGGGGAAACAACACTTACAACACAACTTTTACAACGCACTACCTTTACAGCAAAACTTTTACAATGCAACATCCATTACAACGCATACCATTACAACGCAACCATTACAACGCATGTCACTACAACGCATACCACTACAACGCATGTCATTACAATGCAGTCATTACAACACATACCATTACAACGCATACCTATACTATCCAACACTTACCCTACTGTTGCACCCCCTGGAGTTAGAATGGTAATTTTTACCCCTACACTATCCAATACTTACCCTACTGTTGCACCCCCTGGACTTAGAATAGTAATTTTTAGCCCTACACTATCCAACACTTACCCTACTGCTGCACCCCCTAGAGTTAGAATAGTAATTTTTACCCCTACACTATCCAATACTTACCATACATGCAATGTAATGGCATGCGTTGTAATGGTATGCATTGTAAATGTAGTATGCGTTGTAGTGGAATGCGTTGTAAAGGTAGTTTCAAAGAATTCATTGTAATGGCATGCGTTGTAATGGAATGTGTTGTAATGGATGTTGCGGTGTAAAAAATGTGTTGTAAAGGTATGCGTTGTAAAAGTATGCGTTGTAACGACATACATCCCCAGGATAGTAATAGTAGTGCATCTAAAAAGCCTCTTACCTAGCTATTTTCCTTCTATCACATGTAAGACCACATAAGGTCAACAATGGTAATCCTAGTAAATAAAAGCAAGTGAAACACTGTAGTACATGCATGCAGGGATGAGCTTTTGTCTAACAGCTCCTTCTCACTATCAACTTTGAAGGTGTCAGACAGCAGTAACCTTGTACTTGAGATTCAGTATGAGCAATGAATCCTTCTGTTAATCACCACATCCACCAATGACCACATACACCATAATATGAAGGCAGTAGATCACATGTGAAAAGCGTAAGGGAGCAGGAGCGCCCCATGCAGGTAAGAGCAGTGGGGGCGGTTTGGACAGGGATTCGACAGACGACCACGAGGGAAAATTAATTATTTATTATCATCTGTCGAAATCCTCCCAGCACGGCCCCACCACTCTTACATGCACGGGTCGCAGCTGTGAGGGAGTATGATAAAAAAGAATACATACACCCTGGACTCCACCACTCTCACTCACAACCTCTGCTCTGCACTGAAGTCTACAAGGCACAATGGACTGCCTAAAGGGAATAGAGATATTTTTAGTGATTGGCCACAATATTCCTGCCCTAAATTGTAAAAATGAATATTAGTGATATCTCTGTGCAGTGCTTAATTTGAGCCGGTGGTTGCCAGTGGGAGCCAACGGCGCACATTTTTGGAGACCGGCACTTATTTCTCAGCATCATACATTTATCAAGAGCAAGCAAGGGAAAAACATTCACTGCAGAAAGACAGAGCAAGAGAAAGACAGTAAAAAGGCACAAAGGGAGAAAGCAATAACTTGCAACAGTAAGATAAAGGGGCAGGAATTGTATGGTAGTGAATTAAAGAGGCATGAAGTTGGTTTAAGACTACGCAGCTTTGGTATTCAGTGTGATGACATAATTACACCGACTGCAGGCTTCTGAGCAGAGATTTGGGCACTGGCCCTCATTATTGTCAACAGTGTCTGTGTTACCAGCTCTCTGAACTTTAATGTGAAACCTTTTATTTCTAAAGCTACACATACACGAGAGGAGTACATTGAATCTGTTTTCCTCAACACTCTTTCTATGAATTGTATAAATATCTGAAGTTTCATCACCACACACTCTCTGTGGAAGGTGAGTTTTAGTTTCTACTTGACTTGTGTGCCTCTGTAAAGTAATTTTCGTTAAATCCGGTAACATCAATGTCTACAACTAAAGTCCGTACCGGTGAGGATTAGATGAAAACTGCGGTTGACCTTTTACCTGTTCTACCTCCATTCACTTCTGACATGGATGTCGAGTATACGTATCTCACTGATGAGTCCCTGAGGGAAGTGCCGAGTAATCCTCAACGACAACATGCTGATACATCCCACCCACCTTTAATACCGAGGGATGCAAACGGTTGTTTTGGGGATCATGTATGCTTCCAATTATGCTGATCTCTTTTGCCATCAACATTATGGGCATCATTTGTTCCACAAAACAAACACATTACAACCTGTTCTTAATTAAACTCAATGGGAACATTGTCCTACTCTCAACTCCAAAAGCGGGGGTCGGGGTACGCACTCCTTGGTGTGATTCAATTCTTTACAGGTGGGTGGTGCCCGTGGGGTTGAACCCTCTGTACTAGGGTGAAGTATGATTCTGTAATGCACTAATCTGTCAAGAAAAGTGTCTCCCCAGAGCACTCAAAATCCGAATTGTTCAAATAAAGTTCAAATAAAGGTGCAGACCATGTAAATCAGTTTCAGTGTATTTCTTTACTTGTGTATCATTTCATGATTCTTCTCATTATTTTTTTTTTTTTTTTAAATATATTTTTATTGCAGGAATCAGTAAATCGTTACATAATCGACCAGCATTATAGTACAAGCAAAATCAATGAGATACAACCCTCCGTCCCCCCGCCGTAAGTTCCTTACACAGCCTTCCGGCCCACAACCCTGGGGTCGGGCGGCGAAATTCAATGGGGGCTCAGAAGGATGTCGAAGCTGGTCCGGATGATCCACTGTCCGTCATCTGCTTTTCCAAACAAGCCTATAAACCCAGAAAGAAAAACCCCACCCTCAAACGCTACAAACCAAAGAAAACCCTACCCAACCCCGCCATCAGCGCCCGGTAACAACCGCAACAGGATCTGATAAGGGACCCCTGGGGAAAGCGACAGGTCTGAAAGTGCAATCGTTTATCGGGACATGGGGCGAGCCGCTTCCTCACCTTCAGAGTCGCTGGGGGCGCAATAATCCCTAAGGGCCTGTACTAATGTCTCCCACTCCAGCGCTGCCTCCTGCGCCTTCTCATTACGCTGCCTCCAAGCTAGCTGGTATCTTAGCGTGCTCTCCCCCGCCGCCCACTTCAAGAGTTCGCTGTGCCATCGGCTTCCTGTCGGACCAACTCGTGCCTTCCAGTTCCTGGTCACCTCTCGTTTAGCAAGGAGTAGCCCTAAGTCGATGAATTTGCTGGATATTTTATTCTTGGGGGTATGAGGGAACCAGTGCAGGAGTCCCACCGCCGCGTCAAACGATAAAGACCTCCCCGTTACCTCCTCCAGGGTTTTCCCCACTTCTACCCAGTAGGATGACAATCCCGGGCAGGCCCACAACATGTGGAGAAGGTCCGCCTCCTGGGCCGGGCACCTGGGGCAGTCCGCCGAATTCGTAGCAAAATACCGCCTGATTTTCACCGGGGTCAGATATGCTCTATGGAGCACGTAATAGTGGACCAATTGAAAGCGGGCGTGGCGTGTGCCCTTCCAGGCTCGCCGCACCAGCTGGGACCAGGTCGTCTCCGGGATCTCCTTGCCAATGTCCTCCTCCCAGCGGTTTCTCAAAGTAGTGAGGGGAGCCAGCCCCTCGTTGATCAGTCTGCCGTAAAGGCAAGTGACCGCCTTCACCGTGCCCGCAGACATCATCACGTATTGGCACACCGGAGACAAAGTGGGTTCCTCCTGCCCGCTTTTCCAGTGCGCCTGGATCGCTCGGACAAGGGCCGAGTGCAGCAGAAAGTCGCCGCGGGGGATCTCGAAGCGATCAATGAGCTCCTGAAAGGGCAAGAGCGCCCCGTCCTCATACAGGTCCCCCATTAGCTGTAAGCCGGTGTCCTCCCAGTTCGCCAATCGTGACCAATCGCCGCCATGGGGCAGGGCCGTCAGCATCCCCAAAGGAATTTCGGGCGCATACGGTGTTCTCAGATGGCCCCGGGCATGAGCTCGGTTCCAACACAGGCGAACGGTCCGCTCCTCCAGCGACAAATCCCGTAGGGCCAAACGTTGTCGCAGCGCTATGAAGGAGAGAACATGCCTGGCCATACCCGTCCCCCTTCCGTCTTCTGGGCCCCGGAATTCCCGGGCGATCTCCTGGGTGAAGGTCTGGAGCTGCGCCGCTAAATAATACTTTTCAAAGTCCGGCACCGCAAGCCCACCCTCATCCTTCGGCCTCATCAGGGTCTTGAGGGCCACCCGTCGGCGGCCCGCGCCCCAATCCGATTATCATTGATCGTAATAGTCGAAACGTGGCCGGTGGGACCCAAATCGGTAGTGTCCGGAAATAATATAACAGCCGGGGGAGCGCCACCATTTTAAGCAGAGCGATCCGCCCCGCCACCGAGAGCGGTAGCGTGGCCCAGAAGTCCATACAGCCTCGAAGTGCTCGAGTGCTGCGGGCAATGTTCCCATCTAGAAGGTCGGAAGGTTTGTGATAGACATACACCCCCAGGTACTTAAAGCAGTCGGGTTCCCATCTAATCTCCCTACTTAGAGTAGGGGCGGGGGTGCCCTTGCGAACCGGGAAAAGACAGGTCTTAGTCCAATTCACCCGGAGGCCCGAGACCTCCCCAAACTCCGTGAGCGCCGTCGCAGCTCCATGTAGGGCGGCGAGCGGGTCCTCTAGGAAGAGCAGCAGGTCGTCTGCATACAGCGAAATGTAGTGCGGGCCCGAAGGAGTCCATAGGCCCGTATAATGGGTTCCCGACCGGATATGCAGCGCGAGTGGCTCCACCGCCAGCGCAAAGAGGAGTGGGGATAACGAACATCCCTGTCTCGTGCCTCGTTCCACCGGATATTGTGAGGAAATCAGTGGTCCCGCCCGAACCCTGGCTGATGCAGAGGCATAGAGAACCGTGGTCCATCTGATAAAGCCCTCACCGAGGCCGAACCTCCGTAGCACAGTGCAAAGGTAGTCCCATTCCAGGCTATCAAAAGCCTTCTCTAGGTCTACCGATAAGACAACCGGGCACGGGGCATCCACAAGCGGCTCCCCTAGCAAGCGGAACAACCTGCGAATGTTCATGGTCGTGTTACGCCTAGGGATAAAGCCAGCTTGGTCCTCATGCACCAGGGAGCTCATGTGTCCCAGCAGCCTCGAGGCCAAGATACTGCTCAGTATTTTATAGTCAACCGTCAGCATTGATAAGGGACGGTAAGACCCCGGGTCGGACGAGTCCCTTCCGGGCTTGAGGAGTGGAACCACCAACGCCTCGCACATCGAGCTCGGGAGTCACCCGAGCCTCTTCACCTCTTTGTAAACCACCAATAACCTAGGGGCTAGGAGGTCGGCATAAGCTGCATAAAACTCCACAGGAAGGCCGTCCAGGCCCGGGTCCTATTCCTCGCCATCCTTTTAATGGCGCTACGAATCTCTCCCAGTTCTATGTCGGACCCCAGGGCTTTCGCCACATCCTGCTCCACTGTTCGGAGCTCCAGTGGTCGTAAATAATTATCGAGCAGGTCAGGGTCACGGGCTGAGCGACTGCGGTACAAACGTTCGTAATATTGCCGGTAGCAGCTCAGAATCTCAGGCTGAGTGTACACCTCGGTTCCGTCTGCCTTGCGCATAGATGTTGTCAATGAGGACTGACGCGTAGGGTTGGCCAGCCATGCCAGCAGCGCGCTCGATCTATCCCCCTCTGCGATGGACCGAACCGTATAGGCCTTGTAGTCAAAACAGCGAAGCCGTTCGACCTCCGCCGCCACCGCCTCCTTCGCCTCTGCCGTGCGCACCTGTAATTCAGGGCGCCCGGGGCGGCGAAGTTCCAGCTCGCGGAGTTTCCGGTCCGCTGCCTCTAGGTCGGCGAGGATAACTCGCCTCATGCCTACCTTTTTAGAAATACAGTAACCCCTCACCACCACCTTAAAGGCGTCCCACTCCAACGCTCTCGTGCTCGCGGTGCCGCCGTTGGACGCAAAGTACTCTGAGACCTTATCACCGAGGTCCGCCCTGAAAACACTGTCCTCAAGGATCTCGGGCCGTAATTTCCAGGTGGGCACCGCAGTCGCCCCGGGGAACCAACGAAGGTCCAGCAGGAGGGGGTTATGGTCTGATATGGTTCTGGTCAAATATTCAGACCGGACCGCTGCCGAAACCAGTTCGGGCGAGCCAAGAAATCCGTCCAGTCTAACGTGCAACTCATGGAGGCTCGAAAAGTAGGAATAGTCCCTAGATGTGGGGTGTTGCGCCCTCCAGATATCCGTTAGACCCCAGTGGGTCTGCCAGTCCCTACGACCCTTAGCCATGCGACGAACCGGAGAATCGGGAAGGGGCGGATGCGAGCGATCAGTGTCTACATCCACTACTGAGTTGAAATCTCCACCGAGCAGAAGGGGCCCGGAGAGGAAGTGGGCCAACGAGCCCGATAACCTGGAAAGGAAGGCAGTCTGGTCTATATTAGGAGCGTACACACAGCAAACGTTTAAGTCCCTCCCTCCCAAAGTGCCCGAGATAGCCACATAACGCCCCTCTGGATCTATCACCGTTTTCGTAACCTGGAAGGGAACCCCAGCTCTAACCCAAATCAGCGCCCCTCTGGCATACGCGGAGTACGAAGTGCAAAAGACCTGCCCCCTCCATCTACGCTGTAGCGCCGCCCCTTCCGCCTTGTTCAGATGAGTCTCCTGCAGCAGCGCCACTTGTACCCCCCTACGCACTAAATAAGCGTGGACTTTGTGGCGCCTGGACATAGTATGAAGCCCCCGCACGTTCCAAGTAACACATTTCAGATTAGCAACATCAGCCATTGTCCCATATCGTTCTCGCAATGTCTCCCCATCCGGGTCCCAACAAAGAAAGGATATCAATCATCCCAGCACTGATGGCGGCCATTTTCCCCAACCAAAACTGAACAACCCAAGAATGAACCAAACCCCCATCCACCCTCCCCAGAACAGGACCCAAATAGCACCATCTAGTTCCCATCCAAACCATACCCTCCAACAACCCACTAACCCCTACTAATCCTGCGGTCGCCACCGTAGGAAGGCCTTAAGGGCCAGGTGCGGGCCGGGCGGAGGCAGTGGGCCCTCGACGCTCAGGCCACCAGGACTAAAGCAAGCCCAAAATAGTGTCAGAAACCCTCGGGGCAAAAACAGGGCACCCCACCCTCCCTGCTCCGGGAGTCAGCATCAATCGTCGGCACCCGCCACCCCCCTGCCGGGCCCCCTCCCAAAATGAAGTAGCTCACCCCATTACCCCTGTCCATCCAGAAGGTCTTCCACCGATTTCGGTGTGATCACCGGTGTATGGACGCTATCAGTCACCGATTCCTCGGAGTCCGTTGGTGCCCCCTCGTCACCAGGGTCTGCTTCCTCCTCAATGGCATCGTCCCGTGAGCCAGATAGCGCAGATAACACCTCCAGCACTCCCCTCCGCTCCGTCGATGTCTCCGCAGTTGAGGGCCCCCCGAGCGGCCACGGCGACTCCGAATCCTCCTGGATCGCCGTCTCTGCTCCGGTTCCGCCGCCTGCTGGGATGAGGAGCCAAAGCCATCTTTCCCTGCTCTATAGAGTTCGAGCCAGGCACAGACATCCTCCGGGGTATCAAAAAATTGAGTTTTGTCATCGACAATTATGCGGAGTCTTGCAGGATAGAGGAGCGAGTACTGGATGCCCTCGCTCCTGAGCTCGCGCTTGACCGCCAGGAAGGAAAACCGTCTGCGTTGAGTCTCGTAAGTGTAATCCGGGAAGATATTCACCTGGCTGTTCGCCACTTTGAATGGACCATTATGTCTGGCGGCATTGAGGATGAGGTCTCTGTCCCTAAAGTGCAATAACCGCGCCACCACTGGTCTCGGGGCACGTCCTTGCTGCGGTGGCCTCGCCGGGACTCTATGGGCACGCTCCAGGGTGTAGAAGGAGGATAGACCCTCCGGGGCCACCGTGTCACGGAGCCAGGCCTCCAAGTATGCCACCATGTTGCCATCCTCAATCTTTTCCGGCAGGCCCACCACACGGATGTTGTTTCTCCTGTTGCGGCCTTCCGCATCCTCCGCTCTCTGCTCTAGGGCCGTAATCCGGGATAAAGCATCTTTCATAGTCGCAGCCAAGGTTCGCTGCGCCGGCTCCAAGGTTTTCACCGAGCCCTCCACTTCCTTGACCCGGTCCGAAAGTTTGCCGTGGTCCGCTCGAAGGAGACCCAGGCTCGTCGCTACCTGGGCAATGTCCTGCTGGAGGGCCGAGCGCGTGGTCGCTATCGCCTCCAAGACGCGGTCAAATTGCTGTTGCATCGATGCACCACCAGAACTCTCCGGGTCCCCCCGTTCCTCTTTGTCCTGGGTCTCCGAGTCTGAGGCGGCTGGGGTAGCCCCCTTGGCTCCTCTAGGTTTCCCCATGTCGCCGGGAGCACTCCGTGCGGGTCCAGGAGCAGACGTCTCCGAGTGCAGGCTCCGGCTATGACTCTCCCGGTTGCTGGGCCCCAAGTTGAGTGCCGGAGAACTCTGTCTCCAAGGCCTGTTGGATCTTCTCCGCTTCGGCTCGCGCCACCACCACGTCGTCTGAGGGCACCGAGGAGGAGGCGGGGACAATCGCCGCCAGGTCGGGCAGGCCCGCACGGCCGATAAAGTCCCGGGGTGAGGGTCACCAACTCCACCGGACGATTTGCGGCGCCAGAGAGTTGCGCCTCCCATGGAAGTGGGTCGGCCAGGAGAAGGTAGCTAAGGGCGGTGTCGTGAGTGGGGCTACCACCGGGAGCTCCAGACGTCCGCGTGCGGGATCCACTATTGCATGGGCATCCGCCCAGTCACCCATCCGAGTGCGATCCTCGTTACAAAAGTCCGATCTGACCGATATCCAGGTCACAGATCACTGGGAGATGGCAGAGCCGGGGGTGTGCCGCCGCCGGCGATGCCCCTCCAGCCTAATGGATCCGGCCAGGGGGACAATGAAGTCCGGGCGCCATGTTGGGTCGCACTCCGCAACTCCGCAAACTTCGATGTTTCGCCGGGTCACCACTCGTTCAGGCCTCGCCAAGGGCCCCGGCAGGTCTCCGTCGGGCCGATCAGCAGAATGCGGGGGCTGGGGTGCCCCGCAGCCTCCGATTTACAGGATAATCACGGGCTCAGTCCCGGAGCCGAGCTCTCAGGCGACCATCGCCATCGGCGCCCAAGCCACGCCCCCCTGATTCTTCTCATTATATACACATATTTAACTCATTGGCCCAATGCATTTCGGGCGGAGCCCTTCCTCGGGGGCCCTGTAATACCCTGTTCAGGCGTCTATGTTAGCTGCGCTGATATTCACAAATGTCGAGTGAGGTTTTAAGCCGTGTCCGAGTTGGAGTCCGAGTTGGAGCGGAAACGCCACTTCACTAACCGGACTCCAACTCGGACACGGCTTAAAACCTCACTCGACATTTGTGAATATCAGCGCAGCTAACATAGACGCCTGAACAGGGTATTACAGGGCCCCCGAAGAAGGGCTCCGCCCGAAATGCATTGGGCCAATGAGTTAAATATGTGTATATAATGAGAAGAATCATGAAATGATGCACAAGTAAAGAAATACACTGAAACTGATTTACATGGTCTGCACCTTTATTTGAACTTTATTTGAACAATTCGGATTTTGAGTGCTCTGGGGAGACACTTTTCTTGACAGATTAGTGCATTACAGAAACATTGTCCTACTCCCATACAAGGGAGTTCTAAAACTCTTAGAGATAAGTTCACTGATTTTACAGGCAATGACACGTCTACTCCTGAACCCTATTTCTTTAAACTACAATTGTGAACTCAATCCTAATTTATATTGACACACACTAAATTGATTCACACCAACTCGTTCATGACTACATTAGCTACACAAGGTTATGATCACTGGAAAGAGACTGCTGATTTAAAATCAATCTGGGGCCCGAAGCCTTGGCAGGTTCAGGGAACTGAGGCTTTGCATTTTGCCTCGATGATCCCAACTCTAATTTTGTTTTTAAATGATATAGTGTGCCAAACTATTAGTTTCGGCCTGGCAACTGTAAAAAATGTAAATACCCCATCCATTCCGTCCTTAGCGGTATATCACAATTGGTGCGCTCAGACCAATTATACTACTGATGCAGTGCAAGCTTTGTTCCTAAATTAGACCTTCAATGTCTCTGAAATTGATTCATCCGGGTGGTTGGTGTGGCAAACAAATGCAAATGCATGCCAATTGCATTTTTATAATATAACACCTGGTTTCACTCAGACTAGACCAGATCCTTGTTATCCACTTACTTACACATTAGGTCACCACATACTCGCTGGGTAAATTATGCCAACAATGGTTGGAACATTCCACCTTAGCATCAGTGAAACAACACCTCACACTCTTGTCGAATGACATCAATCTGGCTGATTTCATCTTAGGACCTAAGACTCCTAGATCTAAGAGATTTATTTATGCCGCTTACAATGAAATGTGGAAACTTTTGCAGATTGAGGCAGCACTTTGTCTGCACCAAATTGATAAAGCCAATTTAGAAAAAGGCTCTTTCCGTAGTCGACATTAGTATCAATACACTTTCATCACGCATTTATACATTGGTTAATATTGTTTCATCTGTTATTGATATTGTTCAAAGTGATGTCTCTATATTGTATCATGGTCAAAATCAATTAAGATCTGTTATGCAGTTTGCATAGACGTTACAGACTCTTAAAATGGGTTAGGTCCCTTGGGATTATTTGACTGCTTCTGCTTTGTTTTTACCATTTAATTTGACTGATAAACAAAGGTTTATGTCCATGAAAGATGCTGCATACACACTGTTGCATATTGAACAATTGGAGCTGTTACCGTTCTCTGTAGCGGAAATGGACTCTGCTGTTTGGTTAATTTATGGGGTCATCTCTCTCCCTTTTTCGCTTTTTCAATTTAAATCATGCATGCAACATTTTCCGATTAGCCGCTTTGAACCACTGGGTACTGCAGTTCTCCATGAATTGTGGTCCCTACCTTTTCACCTACAGATGTCAGCGGGAGGATAAGGATGTTTTTCCAACAGGGGAAGACTGCGATTCCACAGTGGGACATTTCTTGGTTTGTAAACACTTTAAATTGCATTGCGCATGGAATGTATCAGTGCCTAATCTGGCTTGTTTTTTTAAAGGAACCCCAGTGCCATCAATAATTCCTGCTTTTACCTTGCTTACTAATAGCAGTTATCTTATTTTGAACAACCAAGACTGCTGTAGTTTACAGGCAGGAATCCCGTATTTAGTAACAGTTTCACAGCGCGTAACTTGTTTTAGCAATGTGCTTTTTCCGCCCCGCATGGGAGTCTAGATAGTTCCATTTGGCCTTCCATTCAGACTTTGAAAACAGATTACAACAAATTGAGCAGGCTCAAAGCACTATTATTCCAACAAGAAGTGGCTCTCATTTCGACTCGAGAGACCTTCAAGTTACAGGTGGCTAGGACTTCCATCGAGATTCAGTCCCTCCTGAAAACTAACCTCTCACTTCACTTTGGGGAGCTTATACATCAGATATTAATGCATCTGACACTAAAGGCCTTGCACATTTTTTTAAGCGTGTGGGATCTGGCCTTGGGCTTCCTTTTAGATGATATTTGGTGTAATACCGGCTTTTATTCATTCTATTTTTTACAGCTTCTTCAGAGGATTCCCCTTATTACTAGCGTTAGCTTGTGGAATCCTGCTTCTTCTGTTCATGCTGTGCAATGGCTGCTTATATTGTGGTAATGCACAGACCAGGCCAATTGGTGTGAGTTATGGATTAACTTTTCGCTTTGCCTACTTTACTGGCGTGCAGTGCTCTACTGTCGAGGGTGCCCCTTCTATTAATAGATATAAAAAGGTCCCATTATTTAATTCATCACAAGTTCTCCAAAAGCCTATGTAGTATGGAGATGCACGTAGCACTTATGGCAATCTCCCTTCCTCCTCCCAATCCCTTTGACTGTTTCGATGTTGGGCCCTGCCCCCACCACTGATGTTGCTGCACCTATCCTGAAGGAGTGGGAACTAAACTTTCCTTGAATGCCAGCCGCCAGCAAAGCCTTGCGCAATACCTGAGAGAACTGTTATCTCGTGAGAGGTACCCCTGATGCTTGTACCAATAGGGAGGTGGATGCTACAAAGAGACAAATCTGTAAGTACCTACGAACTGCAGCCACTGAATGCCCATGGAAGTCACCTGCCCTCCCCATGAGTAACCGTTCCCCTTTACCCAACTGGTCCACCTTTGAACGTGGTATGGTAATTACCAAGTCATCTCCTTTTCAGTACAGCTGATTGGGCAAAATCCCCTCATGTTTGTCCTGTTTAGAGCTTGCCATGAGCTCGGAGACCCAAAAAAGCCCTGTAAAAAGCGAGCGCAAGGGCTGCTGCTAACAGGATCGCCTCATACTCAAAAGTGCATATTCTGACCAGAGTCCCTAGGATTATTTCTAGCTTATCCACATCAATGGAGCACCTCTGATCAGGGATTGTTCCCTCTAACCTTTCCCAACCCTTGAGTCAATGCCTAATAAGGAAGAATCAGAAAAGATCTATGTCCCCCTAACTTCATGAAAAAGGCCTTTGCCGAGGATGTACCATGTTACAACGCATACCGTTACAACTACCTACCATTACAACGCGACCATTACAACGCATACCATTACAACGCATAGCGCTTTGAGGTGCTGGATAGTGGTAAGTATAATTTACTATTCTAACTCCAGTCCCCGTGTACCCTAGGGAAGGTGTTGGATAGTAAATTATACTTATTCCCTATCCTAGAGCGCCCCCCAGCGCAATGCGTTGTAATGGTATGCGTTGTAAAAGTCGCGTTGTAATGGTAGTGCGTTGTAACAAATGCGTTGTAACAGGTGTATACCCCTTGCCGAGCTGTGAAGCCTGGCACTTGCTACTGATCGACCTTGCAATCGCAAATACTCAAGAAACGCAACCAACTATACATAGAAAAAGGCTGCAGATGGGGTTGTCAGAGGTGTATGCTATGTAACTATGAAACGCCTTTTCGTATGCCCTTCGCATTTTTGGTGCAAGGCTGGCTGCCACTAGATTTGCAAAAGTTGAGCTCCAAGGGTCCACAGTTGTCCTGAAAAATATGTGGGCTCCTACTCTGCCCCTGGGTGGAAGCACTGAAAATCCTGTAGCATGAAGCAAGACAAGGCATCAGCTGCGTTATTGAAAATACATGAAACCACTGCCATGTTGTTGAACAGAAAATAAAGGATTGTTTGCAAAATTGCTATACCTGTGTGTGCAAGGCCACTACTATGGGAATTAGCTCCAAAAAGGTGATGTTTTTGGCCAGCCCTAAAGACCTCCAAGGCTGAGGGCAAACGTGAGCACACCACTTGGTGCCAAAAAATGGCTCCAAAACCAATGCTGCCCTCCGAATCTGTAAATAAACCCAATTCTTGATTGAACCATGAAGGTGCTGGTTATACCATTGCCCCATTGAAGTCCTTAAGAAAAGCCAGCCAAATCCTTAAAGCTTGTTTCACATCAGTGGACAGGCATGTTCTAGGGTGCTTTTCTTTTAAAACCGACATGGCTTGGGCTATAGACTGGGAGAAAGGGTGACAATTGGGATTATCCGTAAGGTAAAATTGAGTTGCCCAACTAACACCTAGAACTGGTGTAAAGTGGCCTTTTTGGCCCCCCGATATGTTTCCAGGGATTCCCGGAAAGCAAACACCTTGTCAAGAGGTAGCCTACACCCTCCTCTCACTGAATCAATTTCTATCCTAAGAAACACCAAGGATGTAGCTAGCCCTATTGCCTTCTCATGAGCTAAGGGTATCTCAAACTCAGCCATAGGGACTTAAATGTAGCCAAAGACCTAGCACACCTGTCAGAGCAGCCCAGTCCCAGGAACAAGAAGTCATCTAAGTAGTGAATCACAGACGTCGATCCAGATGCTTGTGTAAAAACCCGTTCCAAAAAACTACGGAACTGTTCAAAACATGCACAAGAAACTGAACACCCCATGGCAACTCATCTGCCATTAACAAACTTTCCCTGGAACTGTAAACCCAATCAATGGTAGTTGTCAGGATGAACTGGTAACAGCCGGAAGGCTTACTCTATATCTGACTTTGCCATGAGGGCCCCTGGACCCAGCTGCCTTAATAATGACAAGGCACCCTCAAGGGATGCGTACTTCGCAGAGCAGAGCACTGGGTCGAAGCCATCATTTACCGATTCTCCACTAAGGGCTGAGAGGTTGTGGATTAATTTAAATTCACCAGGGTACTTTTTAAGTACCAGCCCTAAGGGGGAGCGGACAAAACCATCAAGTGAGGTGCTGTCAATTGGTCCTGTTCCAATCTTGTCCTTTCAAGATTTTTCGTTCGGCCACCCCTTGAGTGCTGGTTTTTACAGAACTCTGGCCCCTGTACACCTGGCACTGGGATTCTGAAGCCGTAGCAGAAACCCTCATACAACTGTTGTGTAACTTCATGAAATGGATACAAATTTAGCCAAGAACTCAAGACCAAGATAGACACAGGTCACTCATGGTCTTGAGTCACTTCCTTGGTCACCCAGAACCAAGGAAGGATCTCCCTCATTTCTGCCCTCCCCTTTTCCCTTCTTTTCTTGAAGCATAAGAACTGTGGGTCCCCTGTTGTACCACAAAAGGAACAATTGTGCTTGAATTTGTAAGACCCCTGCGGTCTGGTAAATGCCTTTTTGTTGTATGCCCAACATGCCCCTTTCGTTTCCTGCCTCCCGCCGTAACCCAAAAGGGTGACTGGTCATTGGCCTCAGGTTCTTCAGCATCCTACAACGCAACCAAGCATTCACATCAGTCTGATCCCAACTCATGGAAGAGTCTGTGGTTTTTTAACCTGAATGCTTTATCATAATCCTTCTAACTGGACCCTCCAAATTCCTCATATGCGCCCACTAACTTGTTCATATAATATGCAGTCTGTGGGCCCAAATCTGGAAATGTATCGAGCAGGACCAACTGATGAATGGTAAAACCTTTTGATCCATTTCATTAGAGTTTCCTGAACCTTAAGTTTCTTCCATTTATGAGTACAGTCTTTATTTTCTTGACTGTCCTCCTCTGCTGGTTTCACAATGGTGTGCTTGAAAATATCGACATATGCCCCCATTTTAAATTTCACCCTTATCCGCTCAGACAGGTGGAGGCCTAACTGGGAGATAGCACATGATCATGTGGGCAACCAAATTGGATCGCACCCTCACCTTTGGTCTCCGTTGCCGGTACACTCATGGCAGACTCTCCTACTGATGAGCTAGTGAGGGGGGCATCAGTGGCGGACTCAGGTGAGGTCACTGCCAGAAATGTACGTACCTCGCTGGTTTTGGCTGCTTCCCCCCACTGCTTGGAAATTGTTCCTCCCTCCAAACTCCTTGCTGTGGCCAATGCTGTAGCTTCCCCAGTTGATCAGCCTGGTTAGCATTGCCCAATCTCGTTAGCCACTGCAACACTTTGGCTACACCGCTAACTAGGCCATACATAGCACCCTGCTCACTAACTACCACTGTCTCTTCCAGGCCTGGGCCCAGTACCACCGCAATCATGGCGATGTCTATTCACGTGTCTGCCTGCCACTAACTGGAAACTGTTGACTCCCATGAGAGTGTCCCCCCCTGCTGTGGGTTTCTTCCCCCCACCCTTGGGTGTAACTCTCCCAGCCCATTTTGGGACTGAAGGGAATGCTGATTTTGGTGCAAGGCCTGCCCTCCCTGGTGTTCTTCCCTAACAGTTGTTGCATCCCCAGGTGCTGTTGGTGTATTATCATGTTGCTGGCTACCCTCTCTTTGTGTCAATGAGGCCAATGCTAGTTGAAAGAGGGCCTGTGCCTGTGAAAGTTGAAGAAATTGATGTACATAGACAGCATTCATTCCCCTTCTTCTCCCACTCCTCTCCCTGTGAGCACCATGAATACCGTAAACTATTGACCGTATCACTCTGCCAGTAAGAGCCCCTACCCCTACGCATATGTACAGCCAGTTTAGGCACCATGGCCTTTTACCCATTGGGATCCCCGGTTTCCCTCCTGCGCGTATCTTAACCCCCCCCCTCTCTCATGCATAGACCATGAAACCCTCTCCCTCTGCGCGACCCCGCTGTGAAAGGCAACTCTCCCACTTGACTCGCACAAAACCCCCCCCATTCCTTCTTGGAGAGGCATCCTTCGCCTTAGCTGACGTAGCCCTCCCCAGCTGCACCTGACTGCCCCCGCTCTCTCATGTACGGGTCATAAGATCTCTCTCTCTCTGTGTGACTCTGTCCCTGTGTCCACCCTGGCTACCCCTCCCTTCTCCTCACGTGGGCAAGTCATAAACCTTCTTCTTCTGCAAGACCCTGTCCTTGAGAGTCACGGCCGCGCCTGACCAACACCTCCTTCCCTTCCATGAATGCCCCTCTGTTGACAAGCCTTCCCTCCGCACTCGATTGTCCACGCGGCATGAATACCACTCCTTTGATGACCCTTTCCCCCGAGTCCGGCTGACCACACATGTCCGAGGCCATCGCCTGAGCCAGGAGATACCATTTACTGCCCTTATTGTATGAAGTCACTCCTCTTCAAAGGATCCTCTATTGGTCTTAGCCACCCCACCCCCTGGGCTATGATCAGGCGTACACATCCTACGAAACACTCAGCTGCGTGATTGCCCTCCCCTCTTATCAGCAGGTCAAGGGTCCCCATTGTGAATGTATGTGGGGTAGGATCACCACGAGGATTATAGGGATGACCTTCTCTTGCGTCATACAGTCCTGATTGTGTTATCGAGTGTTCTGTAAGGTATATAAGCAAGAGTCTCAGCTCACTTGTTAGAGCACCTCCCGAAAGACACTGTGTTTCGTGTCCGAAATGACTGGCTCTCCTCATGAGTAATAAACTCTGTTCTTGATTCCTGCTACCAGCGCCCGTCTCTTTATTTTGGTAATTATTCAACATGGGAACTAAGAGGCGGTTTGCGCCAGCGGCCTGGGCATCGATAGGATTATGGGCTCGTTTTCCACAATTGGCGTCCCAACGCGGGGTCCATCAGTGACATAGGGTCCGATAAGAGAGATCCAGACGAAGAAGTGAACATCTAAATGATCGGGGCATGCCTGCCTTGAGAGGGCCCTCGCCCGGCTGCCGATCAACAGAACTTCACCAATTCTGAACTGACCTCTCTTGAGTGACCTATTGTCCTGACTGGAATCCCACAGGAATGCTACATGGAGTAAGAGAACGATCGGGCGCTGGAGGAGGAAGATGAAGAACTGTCCGTATGGTCCGGTCCGGGTAAGATTAAGTAGGGCGTTCGTACGCCTGATTGGTAGGGTGGTTCTATCCACCTGATTGATTGATTGATTGTATTGAAAATCGGTATTTGTATACCGAAATTGTTGGTATTGGTTCATTTAGCTTTGAAGGCTACTTGACATATTGGTTCTCTTCTGAGAACGAGACATTCTCTGTTTGCAAACAGCGGCGAATAGGAACGTCGTCCCTCTTTGCAGATAGAGAAGGGTAGGTAATGTAGACTTTTGTCCCCGGTATTAATCCGTCATGCCTACTTTTCTCCCCACTGGATTGTTTGAAGTCGATTAATAATCGATTGTTGTTCTTTGAGATCTTCCCTGTCTACAAACTGAGACGAGTAGGAATATTCTGTTTCCTTTATGGATAGCGAAGGGCAGGTAATGCAGACATTTGTCCCCGTTGTAATACGTCATGCCTGTTTTTCTCCCCACTGATTGGTTGGTTGCCTGGACATTGTTGTTCCAGGAATTGTTTCGTTTGAGGTATTTTCTACTTGCAAACAACGTGGAATAGAAATATTCTATCTAGTCTTTGCAAATAGTAAAGGGTAGGTTATGCCCCTTTGTGAATTCGTCAGTCCTACCCACTCCCCACTGTTTGGGGGGTAGCTCGCATGGTCTGCCCAGGAGACTACCCTTATGGAGGACATATGCTCCCCGCTCATGGGCCATTTAGTGGAAGTAGACCATCTGGTCCGTCCAGGAGGCTACCCTAGTAAATGGAAGTACATCGCTCGGTCTGTCCAGGATGATACCCTAATGAAGGAATATATGTTCCCCTTTTGATCGATAATCTCGTTCCACCCCGGACCATTTATTGGAGGGAACTCGTCTGGTCCGTCCAGAAGTACCCCCTAGTGAAAAGGACACATAAAAATATGAAGTGATCACCGTTCCCTACTAACAGAAAGCTTTAGCTCGAAACACGCTAAGGAAGAGAAAGAAAAATAAAAAGAAATCAGGCTAAGTCAGTAACCCCCTGATGAGCTTTTGACTTCACTAAAAATAAGAAACATTAGAAATAGTTTGTAATAAGAAATGTAAAATGGCGAAAAGTTTGTCAGCAAAAATAGCCACGAGGTAGCTAGGCTCTACTGCCTATTCCTGCTCCCAACATGTCTGCCTCATTGCCCGCCACGCCCAAATAACGGTCACATGAAATAGAAACAATCCAATAGGTACCTACCCCCATTCCGGAAGCTCCCGAAGTGCAACAGGTCCGCGGGTACGCCCATCCGGAAGGCGAGGCCTCGAGGCACGAGGGGCTCGCCTGACCACGGTCGGGAGGAGATGATGTTGGGCAGGCGGTCCAAAGAATGGCAGAGTCCTCTCCTTCTCTCCACTTCTGCTGCCCTGCAGGCCACGAGGGGGGGGGGGGGCTGTCTTGCCTCAGCCACCGACCACCCCCCCCCTTCTGTCTCTCGCCTGGTCCGACCCACGAAGAAGGCCGAGGCCAAAAGCGAGAATGGCGGCGCTTACAGGTAGTCCCGCCACATGTCAAATTCCTGGACAGTTCCAGGTAGTCCCGCCACATGTCAAGAGAGAAGGGGGGGCTGTCTTGCCTCAGCCGCCGACCACCCCCCCCATCTTCAATAGCCAGCACGGCCAATATCGAAGCGACGGAGCCGAGGAACGGCGCGGGGTCGCTGGAAGGGGGAGGTGACGCGAACGAGCCTCCCCCACCTCCCTCCAGGTGGAGGCTTCCAGCGACACCCCAATGCTCTTACTTAAAGAGGGTCAACATCAAAAAGCGGTCTTCTGCCCAGGACGGGCACACGCTCCATGCCTTCTCCCCTCAACCTTGAAGATTCTATAAGAGCCGGGGGGCACCCCGATCCCTCCGCATGGGTGCCCCCGCCCCCTCCACTGGGAACCACGACACCGGTGCAGCTCCTGCCGGCGCCAGCCTCGGATTGGAAATGGCTAAAATGCAGCCGCGGCACAGACTTGTTCAGTTCCGGAGGAACACCAGGATGACCCGGTAGGAAAAATTGTTGCCGCCCTTCCCACTCTTTGACTCATGGTCCATGTTTGATAAACTATTGACCACATAGCACAAAACTTTTTGAACTGCCAACGGAAAGTTCTGGGCCAACCACACGAGACTAGAGACTTTCTGACTATGCTGAAACTCGCCTGACCCCTCCCAAAATGGCGCCGACACAAAATGAGACGTTTTGAATAAACTTTGTTACACCTTGATTGCGCAGCTTGTTGTCCCGAGATCTATATGCAGTTTTGGATAATGAAAGTAGATATGAAGGATG
Source organism: Lissotriton vulgaris (assembly GCF_964263255.1). Taxonomy (NCBI): domain Eukaryota; kingdom Metazoa; phylum Chordata; class Amphibia; order Caudata; family Salamandridae; genus Lissotriton; species Lissotriton vulgaris. The sequence continues at coordinate 205,889,836 of NC_141690.1, read as the reverse complement.
TTGAGTATGTGCTTGGATAATGAACTGACTTAGGGTGGGTACTGATTACGATTTGGAAAATGAATTGGTATAATTTAGATAAAGAATGAGTATCGGATAATGAATTTATGAATTAATTAAAACTGAATTCTTGACATACATCATACTTGCTCTGTAAGAAAATTTTAATACGATTTTATTGCACTGCTGCACTTTATGCAATGAACTGCCACCAATTTCGTTTATTAAAAAGTATTTTGAAGAAGAAAGCATGGTTGTAGCAGTTGCATTAATGAGTTTTGGATGCCTTACTACTGTGAGCGAAGAATAAGTATGATGAAGGATGTAGATCAGAAGGGATCAGATATTTAGCAGCTACATTATGTGTCACAAGCAGCCGGAAAAGTGTTTCAGACACCCTTAAAATGACACCACAGAAATGCCACCTGACCGTCACCCTTGCACCCGATAAAGAGGGTTACGACCAAGTAGCTCATGTAGGTACGCAGATCGTCAATGATTATCTATCTGACACCACTGGTCCCTCTGGGCTTAAACGCCGAGATGGCAAGGGAATGCAGTACGAGGAGATAGGGCGAGTATGTGGTAGGTAAAAACATTTTCGGATTACTGCATGATGATGTGCTTTGAATGCTGCCCCCCCCCCCACCCCTTCTTTTCCTCCCTTCTGCAGGTCACGTCAGAACGTCGACTGAAGTGTGGAAGAGCGACGGTTGGACCACCGACGAAAAAGGGAAAAAGGGAATATGTGTTTAGTCGTTATAACGATAAGTTTTTAAAAGACGTAGGCTTAACATGACTGTTCCTCCTTAGGACATAGCGACTGAGAGGATGGACTGACATAGAAACTGGACAGGTACTGAATGATGAAAAATTGACTAGAAATGACGTGTTAAATAATGTAACTGGACGTTTGACTAGGTAGGGAAAGGACAAAGAAAAATTATACGGGTAAGGGGTGCCACGGCACCACCCGTCTAGGAAGTTAGAAATGTTGCTGATGTTCAAAATGCACTACCCCCTTTCTCACACTCTCATAGATATAGCCAAGCTGTCTGACTGTTCTCCCGATCAATACTTGCCGTTGCCTCAGCCTGGAGAACTTCCCGCCCAAGGAGGGAACAGAAAAATGGCTTAAGATCCAACCATGGGTAACTAGCACGACCAGGTTAATTACTGATCGACCAACCGAGGTGTGAGTATTGGTAATTGGGAACGCTCGCAGGCGTGACAAGCGAGAAGGGAAAGGGGGGAAGGGTAGAAAGAGCTAAGCACATAGATAAAATAGGATAGTAAAGATACGTAGGATATATATATATAAAAACAGATCTTGTAGGCTAACAATTGTTTCCTGTCTTGTCGTGTATGTCTTGTATATGTGTAATACATGTGCCGTCTTCCCTGTCTGAGTTTGTGTGTGTGTAATGTACAAATTTATGTCTTCCCTCTGTCTGTATCTGCGTGTTGCCCGACCTTTGCTGTTCCGTGTTGTGAGCGCACTAAATGACCTATTTTTGTACACGTCTCTCTCTCTCTCTCTCTCTCTCTCTCTCTCTCTCTCTCTCTCTCTCTCTCTCTCTCTCTCTCTCTCTCTCTCTCTCCCTACATGTCATACGTGTACCGAATGGCTCGTTTAGACTGCGGACGACTCTCACTCTCTATGAGAGTCTCCCTATTTTTCTCTCCCTCTTTTTGGTAAAATTGTGCCCCACCGGCACCAGTCTGATTTGATACATATTGAACGCGAAGGTGTTCAGCGAAATTGACCGAAACTAAAATGATTGTATCTCGCCATATTACTGCCTCTCCTTTCTGTAAAATGAATGAACTTGAATTGGCTGAGAAGGAAAGGACAGGTAAGACGACTAAAGTCCCCCAAATCTGGCCATTTATAGGGGAACTGTATGTCAATGGCACCTTATGTCTGTTCTTCAGAGACGAACGCCAACGTCTAGATTGACCCCCAATGCCCAGATTGCCCCACCCCCCCCCCTTTTGCACCGAAGCGTAAGCGCCCGAAGCGTCCCCGCCCCATTTTGATAGAACCCAGTTGCTGTCCCGGATATAAACATGATGACCATGAGTAGCTGTTGACCCTCGAGAAAACCTTGTTTTGCCTGACTCTCGATAATGGCACCCCCGCCCTGTTTGATAGGGTTAGCCAGTCCTGAAGGGAAATGCTCTGTAATGTTGAATATGATGTAATGCACAGTTGATGGGAATCTCATTTACCTCACTTGACTTATGAATAAGACGATGAATAGACCTGCTATGAACCCAGTAGGAATACTGACACATGCACTACTTGGTAATGGACCTCTGACTGTGACCAATGAGCGTATCTCCCAAATGCGTAGAATTGAGGGAGGAATTCACATGCGTAGATATCTTCTTTTGCCATTTCACTGAAACCTTGTCTTGTACCTATTCAAAGATTCACGATCACCGAAGGAGATGGGTCAGATGTGACGTACAGCCTGACTGCGGATCTTGGGACTCGTGTGACCTCGACCAAAGGTGGAGCCGCAGAGCAACAGGATACGGGACGAGACCGCAATTTCAACGTGGAAAATGAAAAACGGTGGGCCGCCTCGAAGCCCCCTGCCTGCTAACCCACGTGTGCCTGGAGTCTCCGTCCCCCTTCCTTGGGCCCGATGGATGGGCCTGCCTGCTTGTTATCCTTTGCTCCCTTGGTCCCTTTTGTGTGTCCCAGGAACTCTGACCCAACTCCGCCCTCTCACCTATCGACTATTTGAACCACACTCACCCTCTTTTCCACGTGACTTTTTGCCAAGGGAAAGAACGGCATTCCACTGGGAATAGGGTGCTGCCATAGAACTATGGGTGCCAAGCATAAGGCGCCACCAACCGGATTGTTTAGGGAACAGGACTGTGGTCTAACAGCAGAGGACTGACCGCACCCTGCAACGTGTAAGGATAGAACCGAGCTGGACCTATAGCTCCACCGCCGGTGCTCAACAGCGCCAACGAAAGTACTCGGACTAGAGCCTACCAGTGATGGCTCACTGACAAAAAGACACTGTGACGAAGAAATCTTGTGTATTGAACTGAATTCCGCTCTCAACTACCTGGTCAAAACTGTTCATTGGTCACATTTTTAAGTTAGAAAGATTTATGCTATGTAGTGCGTTTTATTGTCAGGAACACAACGAAAATGTAATTTCTTTGTACTGCATTCTGCCCATCACCTTAACTGTCTATGATTGTACGCCACATGTTAGTATCGACAAAATGCTAATTCATCAACGATGCCTGTCTACCTGTAAACCCATCAATTGCAAATATGACTGCTGCTATGTAAAAAGGGGCGACTGTGAAAGTTGAAGAAATTGATGTACATAGACAGCATTCATTCCCCTTCTTCTCCCACTCCTCTCCCTGTGAGCACCATGAATACCGTAAACTATTGACCGTATCACTCTGCCAGTAAGAGCCCCTACCCCTACGCATATGTACAGCCAGTTTAGGCACCATGGCCTTTTACCCATTGGGATCCCCGGTTTCCCTCCTGCGCGTATCTTAACCCCCCCCCTCTCTCATGCATAGACCATGAAACCCTCTCCCTCTGCGCGACCCCGCTGTGAAAGGCAACTCTCCCACTTGACTCGCACAAAACCCCCCCCATTCCTTCTTGGAGAGGCATCCTTCGCCTTAGCTGACGTAGCCCTCCCCAGCTGCACCTGACTGCCCCCGCTCTCTCATGTACGGGTCATAAGATCTCTCTCTCTCTGTGTGACTCTGTCCCTGTGTCCACCCTGGCTACCCCTCCCTTCTCCTCACGTGGGCAAGTCATAAACCTTCTTCTTCTGCAAGACCCTGTCCTTGAGAGTCACGGCCGCGCCTGACCAACACCTCCTTCCCTTCCATGAATGCCCCTCTGTTGACAAGCCTTCCCTCCGCACTCGATTGTCCACGCGGCATGAATACCACTCCTTTGATGACCCTTTCCCCCGAGTCCGGCTGACCACACATGTCCGAGGCCATCGCCTGAGCCAGGAGATACCATTTACTGCCCTTATTGTATGAAGTCACTCCTCTTCAAAGGATCCTCTATTGGTCTTAGCCACCCCACCCCCTGGGCTATGATCAGGCGTACACATTCTACGAAACACTCAGCTGCGTGATTGCCCTCCCCTCTTATCAGCAGGTCAAGGGTCCCCATTGTGAATGTATGTGGGGTAGGATCACCACGAGGATTATAGGGATGACCTTCTCTTGCGTCATACAGTCCTGATTGTGTTATCAAGTGTTCTGTAAGGTATATAAGCAAGAGTCTCAGCTCACTTGTTAGAGCACCTCCCGAAAGACACTGTGTTTCGTGTCCGAAATGACTGGCTCTCCTCATGAGTAATAAACTCTGTTCTTGATTCCTGCTACCAGCGCCCGTCTCTTTATTTTGGTAATTATTCAACATGGGAACTAAGAGGCGGTTTGCGCCAGCGGCCTGGGCATCGATAGGATTATGGGCTCGTTTTCCACAGTGCCCGGCCCATGGTGTCCAAGAGCCCCATAACCACCTCCATGTCAGATTTGCGTTCACCTGTTTGGACGGCATGCTGACTCCCAGTGCATTGCCTGCCCCTTGTAGCTCAGGCAAATGTAAGGCTCAGCTCAATAATACACAGGTTCACCAAACTTGGCTAAAAAATAATCAAGTGGAATAGCGGATCCTGTTAAAATTCAAGAGGAAACGATCGGCAAACCTAAACCACCCCGATCTCCTGCTACCCATACCTGGGCATATAACAGGTCCGTATACAAAAAACAAGGGGGTGAGCTCAAATAGTCTGTGAGAAAAATTCACCAAGCAAAAACTGTCTGCTTCAGGCAATAATAGAGCCAACAGCGTTGGCTCCCAAAGGAAGGAAGGTCCCGAATACAGGCACATCGGTAGTCATCAGGGCAGCCAGGCAAAAGCCAGGTAAAGGTGAGTAGGGCTGAGATCCCCTTTTAACCCACCTGGCTGCCCCTGCCACCTGCCTAGGTGCCCCCAATTACTCCCCTGCCAGCCAATTACTGACATTGCGGAATGCTCGTGAAAATTCGAAATATGGCGCCCACAGTTAGCCGCCACCTGGAACTGGTCTCATCCGGCCTCACCTGTCTTGGGGGCCTGCCATCAGCCGGTGTTGCTCCTGGTCCAGGATGTGGCCAGAGTGTGACAGCAAGGACAAAGGGTGCTGGCAGAGACACCTATTAGTGAATAGACCAAGCCAATGGCTGGACACTCCGTTGGAGTATGCGAGCAAAGAAAAGAGCTGCTGGATACTCTTATAAGTATGATTGCAGAGTGTGGGACTAGACATTCCAATGCATGTAAATGTACAGCCTGAGACTAGAGACTTGAGCAAAAGTGAGCTCAAGGAACACAGCTGGAGACCAGAACTTCCCGCTACTATGAGTGTAGACTAGAGACTCCAGTGAGGTTGAGTAGAAAGATAGCTTCTGAGACGAGAGACTCTAATGAGTGTGAGATCAAAGACACTGCTGGAGGCTAGACTGCAGTGTGTGTGAGCAAATGACCCGATACTAGACTTTCGATGAGTGTGAGCACAAAAACAGAGCTGGAGAGTTAAGATTCCATGATGGGTTGGTAATGGATATACCTGATGGAAGGGTGGTTCTTACTGCAGGTCAGCAAAGTACAGCTATGAAATTATACAGAGAGAAGTGTCTGCTTCAGGTTTGGCACTATACACAACCTCCACCTGATGGAGCAAGGATTCGCACGTAAAGCGACTTGCTCTCATTCATGAACCTCGTCTAACCTTTAATAAGCATTAACCAATCCTGTCCGTCTTAATTTTCACCTTTTCCAATACACGCGGGTGCCCGAGAGAAGCTCGCATCTGTGTTTATTAATTGTAATGATGCTCGCACTACGGAATGGCCGCTTCGCAGAAATCCAGTCTGCGCATGCGTCGGTCATACCCACGTGATGTGACGCACTCGCAATTTGGAGGGATGTTTTCGCTCATGCCCATTATTGCTAAATATGGCCGCTTGTCTTTAACCATGCTCTCTGCTAGCTCATGCTGCTTTTGCATATCTGTCTTTCCCGCATTAACCCTCAATGCTATAGATATTACAAAGTAAGGGGTGCAGTGAAGCTTTTCATGGTATACAGTGTATTCATTTTTTTCTGTGTTTCTAATTTGTTTTCGCTTACTTTTCATGTACCGCGTATCTGGGGGCCTGGGAGTTGGGGAGCTGCGCCATTTTAGAAGCCCATGTGGGCCTGGTCACCTGACAAGAGGACTGGGCCTTGCATCTGTGGAAATCAGCCAGCTGGCTACCGAAGCTGAGATGCTCCTGGGAACCTGCCCCATAACCCAGAGAGGAGAAGCTGAATTTCACCTGAAATGCTACATTTGTTTCTTTCTACTGTATGCTCTATTGTCCTCTTCTACACGTATGCCTGGGAACAGGAATTTAAGGGGTGGGTACTGTCATTTGCATATTAAAACATGGGAACGCAAAATTTAGGAGGTGACAATGACCTAACCACCTCTCTTGACCAATCGAAAGATGAGACCTTGTCACTTGCAACATTTGTGGGTGGTCTGGGGGTCCAAATAGAGTATAACTAGCCTAGTTTAGTTAAAGAAAATTGTCCGACTTGTCCGAGTAGCTGACCTGTCACTGACCCTACGAACTCTATAGGTGATTGATACAGAGCGCTGCGGAGCACTCTGTCCGTATTTTCCACAAACTCCAAGGGGTGGAAATAGTCTTAAGTGCTGGCGAAGCACTTTGTCTGGGAGATTCGTAAACCCAATCGGGGTTGCTGGCGGATTCCATGCAGAGAGGGAGTAACGCAGGCGTTGCATCCGAAGCTGCAGGTGTTGGTCGTGCCCTTTGATGAGCCCAGTCCTGACCCAAAACCTGAGGGGTATCCTGTCCTGATTGTCCTGAGCTGTACCTGCTCGCCTACTGGCATTCCGAATCCTTGAGGGTCCTTGTCCCCGCCTATTCCCAAACTGACCCATGGCCAGGGTTAGTCCTCTTTCTGTCCTAGGTAAATATATGTGTGGGTGTCTGTCTAACTATACTCTTACTTTTCCTCTTCTTAATAAAGCACTCTTGCCTGTGGTATTCTTCTATCACCTTTTCAAAAGTGACTTTTATGAAATTGTTTATTAGTAATGTTCCACTTTTTCCCCTACCTATAGGAGATTATTAAAACTGATTGCATATTGTAGCTTGTTCCATTATCTTTTCCCTTTAGTATGGTTGCTGTGAATTTAGTGAAGATAGCTTAGAGTTAGTAATTAGAACACGATTATTAAGTACCCATATTAGCCCTATTTATTCACTCTGCCTTAGTTTAAAATTCGTACTGATCAGCATGTTCCCAAATGCGCATACCCTGTAGTATTCCTTAGTACTCTATGGTGCTTGCCTTAATCCATAGCTACATTTTGGTTTTGATCTTGATCATTGATGTTCTGGTTTGTATCTGCCTGTTACTCATGGCATATTCATTCTAAACTTACTTCATATAAAAAATTTTAAACCCCATCAGGTGTCTGTGGTCATTACATATCACCAAGTGTTGTTAAATGTACTGAACGTGTAAGGGTATTTTAATTCATTTTAGGAATCTTGTCACCTGTTCACTGCTAGCTCCTGATCCATCAGGAGTAATGTGCCTGTGGTAAGTCAGGTACATGTATAGTAAGTGGTGAGAGAGTCGCCCCCTGAATTACTCATAGTAGCGTGTAAGAATCACCCGGTTCATGCAAACTCAGTCATCTTATGCACGCCAGGGCCCAGTGCGTGGAAATTGGTAAACTAGTGACCCTGGTGGACTGCGCGCTCTATCAGTAATTTTCTGGTAGCAGAGGATGGTTAGGACTAGTTAAAATAGGTAGACAAGATAGTTAACAAATAAACCGAGAAAATAAAATGTGGTGCTGAAACTTCCATGCTGCTATATTGGTTACATTGTTTCAATTAATTTTTTTTTTTTTTTTTTTTTTTTTTTGTAAGACGTTTATTAATGCTCAAAGGTACAGTACACATAGCAAAGCCTACAACCCTGCGGGCCGGCTGCAAATGAACGGTAAATCGTGGGGGTGTGGGCCAACATAAAAAGGGCATGTCACTGCGTCCCTTGTGTCCCCGGTGTGCTAGGACATGGAGAAAATAATCACATTTTCCTAAGTCAAGAAAGGAAATGTCCATAAATGACGCCTTATTTTTAATTTTTTTCTAGAACTGAGCCATGAAATCGGCAAACTAAACAAAACAGTTCGTATCGGTGTGTCCCAATGTTCCTATCGCGGCTTCCCCACTCGAAGTCTGTCCCACAGGCATGGTGTTAGTAGGTACCACCTCTGTACGGTGCGTTGTTTGCCGATGCTGTTACAGTGCAACTGGAGGTCAGAGGTGTGCGCGCGCAAGTGTGCCTGGACTTGGAGTGGGACAGCCCCTGCGGGCCATGGTGTGTCTTCGGTCGCCGGCCTTGTTAGTGGATCATGTGGCATTCAGGTGGAGGAGCCTTGCTGTCGGTGTGGCTATCAGCGTCCACGCCTGCAGTCGCCATCTGTAGTGCCGTCAGCGGCTTCTGCCCACTTCAACACGAGGGGGCAGAGAGGCCACCGTCCGTGAGCAGGGGTCCGATACTACAAACATGTAAACATATATGTGATAGTGGGTGGGGGGGGGGTGGAGTGTGCTTGCGGGGGCGTTGTCAGCAGCTTTGTGCTTGGGGCGCGCTGCTGGGCAATGGCCGCTGATGGGCGCCTGCGTGGGTGTTAGGTCGTATCCGAGGTTTACGCGCTGGCTGTTTCTTGTCTGCGTCAGGGGGGGGGGGGTGGGGGGGGGGTGGCGCAGCTTGCGATGATTCCTGCAATACAGCATTAGCCCCTGGGACCCACCTCTGGCCTCACCCAGTCTACGTGAGCCCTCTGACAGTGCCCTCCCCCTTCAGGGACCCCAGGATGCCATCCCAGAGCTGAGCGATCGGGAACTGCCGCATGCCCGCTATTTCTTCCCGGTGGAGCGCCGTGCCTTCCGCTCCGGCCCAGGTTGTAAAGGAGGCGAACCAGTGTTTTGGGGTGGGTGGTTCCCGCCGCTTCCAGTGTCGCGTAATCAGCCGTTTGGCCGTAACGAGGCCCAGATCCCAGAACCGTGCCTGCGTTTTGTTTAGCTTGGTTCTTTTATAGAGGCCGAGGATGCACGCCTCCCACGTGTCCGGCAGGCCCGGGCCCGTGCTGTGATTCAGGAGTGAGGTCACCTCCCCCCAGTATGTGGTCAGGGTTGGGCAGTGCCAAAGCATGTGCAGGATATCTGCGCCTAACAGGTCACATCTGGGACAAACAGCAGTGTCAACTGCAAAGTATCTGTTTATTCTATCTGGCGTTAGGTATGCCTGGTGCAAGATGTATAGTTGGATGACACGGAAGCGGGAGTTGCGGGGGATGTTCACGGGGCTAGCCAGTACTAGGTTCCACTCCTTGTCCGTCCAATCCCTCCCACGGTGCGCCGCCCATTTAGCCCTAATCTGCTGCGTGGGTTTTTGCGTGTGGATAAGAAGCGCCTGCGCCAACCAATGTGTGATGTGCGAGCCTCTGCCCATTACATGTAGATATTGGACCAGGTAGTGCATCGGCGGTTCATCCTGGATGTCACCCCAGGAGTCAGTGTATGCCCGCAGTACCGATGCATGGAGTAGGAACTGCCCGGCCGGGAGTCCCGTGGTGTCAGATAACTCCGCAAATGAGAGCAGGGCTCCGTCAGAATACAGGTCACCCATGGTCTCTACTCCAGCCGTGACCCAGTGGTCCAGATTGCGCTGCGTAATCAACCCGCCCCTCCTGGGGGTGCCCAGCAGGGGGAGGGCAGGAGCATATGGCCTGGTATTGTGCGTCAGCTTCAGGCTGCGGAGAAAACATTTGCGGGCCACGGCCACATGCATGGGCAGGGGGCGGGGCCCCTTGGTCAATGGGTGAAACAGGGCGCAGGTCTGGAGATGTGTCCACTGGTAGTCCGCAGTGGCCGTATCGTCCAGATGTGCATCGCTGAGCCAGTACGTCACCCATTGGAGCTGTGCGGCCAGGTAATACAGCTCCATGTTGGGGACAGCCAGTCCTCCCTCCGCGGTCGGGGAGTACAGTTTGGCCAGCGCCACTCGAGGTCGCCCCGTGTTCCAGATCAAGCCACGGAGCATTGATTCCAGATCGCGGAATATCCGCGTGGGGACATACGTGGGGATATTCGCGAAGTAGTATAACAGCCTAGGGAGCGCTATCATTTTAGTAAGAGCGATGCGGCTGGGCACGTTCAGCGGAAGGGTTTTCCAGAAGGACATCTGAGCTCGCAGAGAAGAAATGGCGCGCACCAGGTTGCCCTCTAGTAAGTCCTGTGGGTCTCTATAGATGTGTAGTCCTAGGTATTTAAACGTGGTCGGGTACCAAGCGAGCCTGGCCCCTCCAAGATGCACATCGCATTCCTCCTGATCACGGCTAAACGAGTATGCCCCGGACTTGGCCCAGTTGACCCTGAGGCCCGAGACCTCTGCGAAGGTCTGGAAGACGTCCGATAGCTCGGCTGGCACCGCGGTGAGGTCCCGCACATAAAGCAGCAGGTCGTCTGCGTAGAGTGAGACTATGTGCGTTCCGTCAGCCAATGGGATCCCCCATTCCGCTCCTCTGTCCCGTAGCAGCGCTGCCAGTGGTTCGATGGCTAAGGAGAAGAGGAGGGGGGACAGGGGGCAGCCTTGCCTGGTGCCTCTGCGCACCCCGATCCTCTCCGACAGCAGCCTTCCCGTCCTCACTCGGACACTGGGTCTCTGGTAGAGCAGACCGACCATGTCGGCAAATGCATCTCCCACCTCAAATCTGTCCAGCACGGCTCCCAGGTATGGCCATTCTACCGAATCGAAGGCCTTCTCCAGGTCCAGGACCAGGCACCCCGATCTAGGCCAATGCGCCAGAGCCGCTTCCTGAATCCGGAAGAGGCGGCGTAGATTACGAGACGTGCTCCGCGCCGGCATGAAGCCATTTTGATCGGCGTGTATCAGAGTAGGCGCCTCCAGGGCCAGGCGGCGGGCCAGGAGTGAGGTGAAAATTTTATAATCAGTATTTAGCATGGCCAACGGTCTATAGGACCCCATGAGTGCGCCATCTCTGCCCGGCTTCAGCAGCGAGACCAAGTTTGCCTCGTTAAGCGAGTCTGGGAGCGCTGATTCTTCCATTGCTGTATTGTACAACTTGAGCAACTCCGGAACCAGCGTGTCTGAGCACGCCTTAAAAAATTCGGCGGGCAGTCCATCCGGGCCAGGTGATTTGCCGTTGGACAGTGCGAAGATGGCCTCGCGTATTTCGTCCGCGGAGAACGGCGCCCCCAGGGCGTCCTGTTGGGAGCCTATAAGGGAGGGCAGCGGGATGCCCGACAGGTAGTCTGCTATGTAGGCCGCAGTTACTCTCAGTTGCGACTTATATAGGGCCCGGTAGTGTCCCACAAACGCTTGGTGTATCCTATTTTGGGTGTACACTAGGTCTCCCTCAGCCGTGCGGATGACGGAGACCGGCTCCGTGCGTTCCTCCTGCCTGACTAACCAGGCCAATAGCCTACCGGGCTTGTCCCCGTGCTGGTGCACTCGCGCCGAATGGGCCGCAAAGTTGACGTGCCGCAGCCGTTCCAGTAGCGTTTCGTGCTCCGCCCGGGCCGCCTGCAGCCGGTCACCTGCACCCTCCACCGCCTCCTGCTCCCCGCCGAGTAGGTCCGCCTCCACCCTGCGCAAGTCCTCCTCCAGCTTCCACCGTATGCTCCCCTGAGTGCTCAAGCAATGTCCCCGTACCACCACCTTGAATGCGTCCCACTCTACTCTCGGGGAGGATGCTGTATCTGAGTTGTCTTCGAAGTATTGCGCTACGCTGGCCTGCAGGGAATCTCTGAAGGGGGCATCTAGCAGTAATGTAGGTTGCAGTCGCCACGTGGGGATTGGCGGGCGCGGGCGTTCCCAGGCCATGTGCAGTGTATGGGGGTTGTGGTCGGAGTGTGTCCTACCCAGGTATTGTGAGTCTGTGATATGGGGCAACATGTCCGCTGACACCATGAATACATTGTTTCAATTAATGCGCAAAGTTTTTTTGTTGAAAAAGGTTTTATATATATTTGATCGCTTTGCATTGCTGCTATATGTAATATTAACAGAATTGTCCGTAAATTGTTGTATGTTGTCTGAAAACCCCGGGGAAATTGTATAGCGGGTGGTGAGTAGAATCCATCTCGCACAGAGGTCGCTTGTCAGGAGGAAAAAAATTAGTGCAGGGTTAGGTAGAACTGGAAGCGCTAATTAGGATCTTTTGTAATTTTGAATAAATGATAGCTACGAGTCCTATTGTGTAAAACTTCCATTGTGATATCACCTAGTAAGGGTCACAGGAGGAAGGGGTCATAAGGTATCCGAAGCTTGTATGGTAAGCAAGGTAGTCCGCTGGTGAAAGCCTGACTTAGTATATATCCCGGAAATAAGTGGATAAGTCAGAGGAGTAACGGGTTCTATATTGCTCGTGTGAAAGGTTAGGCAGTGAAGTCTATCCAAAGTGAATGAAAAGTAGACTGAAGTGGTTTGCTTGTAGCGGGAGAAAAACTTTCTTTCTTTTTAGGACACTCCGACACAGCGGCGAACGTTATATATTGTCAATTAAAATCAGCATTTGCACTTTAAGAAAAGTTCAAAGTTTCCGTTACCTTGTGAAGGAGGGAGCCAGTCGGCAGGCTGCTCTGACGTCACTCCGTGCTGCGCTGGTATTGGTCAAGACAGCGGGCGTGTAGTGAAGCTGAAATTGTAAGGGAGGGGTGAGTGCCGGAGCGTGAGACCGCGTCTCGCGAAAGGCCGTGCACCCATTGGACAAGGGCTTTTGTAATCACTGTGTTGATTGGTTGTCGCGAATTAAAAGTCGCGCTAGCATTGGAAGCACAAAGGTAAACAAAATTAATCAAGCCGAGTTAGAAGCTAGTCTGGAAAGGTGTATGTGGTATCCTGAATTCTTGCCTAATCCTCAGAATCTAGGTTTTTTATAAGGAGCAGATGCTAAGAGGTAGACCTTACAATATGTACGGAGGAAAGAGAAAATTGTCATTTGCCGAAAAGATTAAAAACTATTTCAAGAAAGACAAGCCCATACGAACCAGGGAGGGTGTGATCATTCCACCGCCAAATACTCCCGCCTCCTTCATGATGTTTGATAAAGGGTACCATACCTGTGTGTGGTTGGGAATTGGGTGAGGTACACGGAAGACGATGGGGTCTTAGCATTTCCCCTTAATGGTACCTTTAATGGTAGGATCCTGTTTAACTTAAGAACCCGAATGAATGAATTGCATCCCCGACCTAGATTAACTCAATATGAAGCATTAGAGGAGTGGGAAATTGAAGCTCTAGAACGAGACAGACCCCGAATGGATAAGGGAGTGAGTAAGTGGTATCCAAAGGTCCAAAAAGAAACTAAAGAGAAAAAGATGCAACAGTGGAGACAGAATATGATGGTTGAGGGACTGTTTCCAATGTTTGGGGTACTCGAAGAGGGGAAAGGGAAGTGTACGGAGAAAAGCCGACACCTCATGGCTATGGGGGACTCAGAAGATGAGCACCTAGAGGATTTATTGATGAAAAACCCACCTCCCTATGTTGCAGAACCAGACTCCTTGAGTTCCCAAAACCCGTTTTCTAAATATCCTAGATGTCGGAGGGCCAGTGAGACAGATGTAACTGGAAACGAGAGTAAAGCCAGTGATAGCGATGGGTTCTGTAGACCTAGTTCTACGGTCCCAAATGATCGTCCTTTTGGGGAAGACCGACCAAGTTTGGTCCTTCCAACTGCCCCAAATATTTACCCTACGTTGGTACCCCAAGTGATGCATGACAATTCTTCAGAAAGGGTTTTGCGTGAGCGAGAAAAGGAAGCCCTGAACAGACAGCGAATTGATTTAATTCAGACCATGGCCCAGATAAATCCCAGTCCGGATTCACTGACTATCCCAGTAACTATTGGTCCTGCTATACCTCTTTATGGGGATAGAATGGCTAGTCCAAGAACTCCTATTATTACTCCAATTGTACCTCCCCCAAGAAAGGAGCCGCTCATAGTTGATGATCAAGAAAGTGAGTGTGAGTCTGTAATCTCTTTAATGGATCTGCCCATAAGGGAACCTGGAACAAGTGCGCCAAGGGCAAGGAGTCAAGCTAGGGCAAAAGAGGTCCTGATTGAAACCATGTCAGGGGTTAGGAGTGCCACTGTAGTAACTGCAGAAGAATTGGATAGATGGACCAAAGAATTAGAAAAAGACACCCCGAAAGACACACCTCAACCCAAACCTTTAGAGATCTATAGACTAAGAATAGAGATCGAGGAACTCATGGCCGGTAATGTGGGATTGGATAGATTGAACACCCTTAGTGAGGAAGAATTGCTGTTTATCAGCAAAAGCCTTACCCGGAACACCAGAGTGCTCCATGAGAGATTAATGGACACTGCCGCTGACATGGGAATAGATGTTAGTCGTTCCAAAGTCCTTCAGAAACCTTACAGAGCGGACTTTTCTGACAAAGACTTGGAAAACATGAATGTGTCAGGAAAACAAACCCAAATAAAAGAATTACTGAAAATCCTACAGAAATGGGGAGATGTAGAAAAATGGAGAACCCGGTGGGCAAAGAAAAAGGAAGATAGTAGGGTTAAACCCACGGCTTCAGAATACGTACTAAAAGAAGTAGGGCCAGCAGAAAAATTATGTCCCATGAGAGAAGTACCTGGGGGAAAATATGTCCATGTCCCTTGGTCCAGACAAGATATCGTGTCATTTACGAATGACTTTCCAAAACTGCGGGAGAAACCAGTCGACTGGTACGGACAGGTCTAACGTTTCATAAAGGTTCAGAAATGTCTTCTGAAAGACCTGGATGGGTTTTTCGACATCGTGGTGCCCGTAGATTTGTGGACCGAATGCAAAATTGAAATTAATTGGCCCAATGATGAATATGAGAGAGACTCCAAAACCGGAGCTCCCTCACCCGAGGTAATGAGGAAGTATGATCAAGTCATACAATACCTGAAGAAAAAGGTGCCCGCAAAGGAAACTGATTGGACCCGAATAGATAGAACTACCCAAGAGCGAATGAAACCGTCCACTCCTTTTATGAAAGGTTACTGCAGGTGTTCAAAACTTACAGTGGAATCGATAATGTGGACATGAAGGATATGACCCATTTCAGTTACCGATTCGTGTTAGGATTAAGACCTGAAATATCCCAGTGGATTCGAGATAATAAAATCAGTTGGCAAGGTAAGCCCATAGATGATGTCCTCAAGTATGCCAAGTACTGCGAGGATGAGATAGAGAACAAGAAGAAAGCCCTCAAGGAGAAAGTCATGTGGGCCCAAGTGAAATTGGCTGAACAACAAGAGAAACAGTTAAGTAAATTGAATAATAATAATGCACAAAATCCCACTGCTGGGGGAGGAGGGAAACCCCGGGTAAAAATGAGTCGGGAAGAGGCTATGAAAAAATTCCCCTGTCACGGGTGCGGTCAGATAGGGCATTGGAGAGACGAGTGTCCACATTTGCAGGCTGGTAATGCCCCCGTAAATGGTTTAAATCCACAGGTGCAGAAAGAGGGGACACGAAAGAACCAACAACAGGTAAAGCTGCCTCCGTTACCTCGCGCTCCTAGACAGAATTATAAGAATCAGGTTCAGCAGAATGAAAGGGCCGAGGTATGGGAAGGAGAGAATGAGAGAAACGCAGCAATTCCGCAGTTTTTGTTAAATGATTCTTTCCTCTGTGATGATCAAGATTGACGGGGCCTGAGGGGGGAGGACAAGGAGTGCGTACTTGGCGCCTCCTTACCGGTAGACCAGACTGGACCATACATTGAAGGAAAGGTTGAGGGAAAAGACGTCACCTTTTTGTTGGACACTGGTGCTACCCGTTCCACTGTGAGAACAGTGGATGTTCCTAACCTACCCCTCTCGGGAGAAGCTATCCAAGTAGTAGGTGTTTGAAATCAAATAATCAGTACTCCGGTAACTGAACCAATGGAGATTTCCATTGGAAATTTCAAAGAAATGCACAGATTTGTGGTCTGTGACTCCAGTCCCGTGAACCTGCTAGGACGAGATTTGTTGTGCAAAATGAACTGTACCATCTTTTGCACACCAAACGGCGTCGAAATTCAGACCCCAGATGAAGATAGCCTGTACAAATTGATGTTACTAAAACCAGACACAGAAATTAAACTCCTGTCCATTAAAGATCTCACCCCTAGTCGGCTGACTAAGTACGAGATAATTCTTATAGGTGCTGAGAATGTAATCATCTCCCGGTGTAATATTTTGAACCCCGCAACACTGTTGCCCATTCCCCTAGATATAGAAGAAGATGAGGTTGAGCATAACTGCATGGACCTAACTGAATTTAGCACTAAGCCACGTCCTGATATCAAAGAAATAGCCTTACTTGATGAGGATCTTATGATGTTTGTAGATGGCTCATGTTTAAGACATGAGGTTGGAGGTCTGAGTGCTGCCTATGCTGTAGTTACATTGGAGACAATCTTGGAAGCATCTTACCTGTGCGACGTAAAATCTGCACAAGTAGCAGAGTTAATCGCATTGACAAGAGCTTGTAAACTGGGGAAAGGCAAAAGGGTAACTGTTTATACTGACAGCCAGTACTGTTATGGGGTTGTTCATGACTTCGGCCAACTATGGTTACAAAGAGAATTCATGACTTCCTCAGGTACCCCTATCAGAAATGGAAAGGTGGTACAGAACTTACTGGAAGCAATCCAATTGCCCCAAGAATTGGCTGTGGTCAAGTGTGCGGCTCACAGGTCTGGAAATGATGATGTGACGGCCGGAAACCGATACGCTGACCAAATCGCCCAATACTGCTCCCGATACAAAATGTCCCTTCAAATCAAATTATGGGGAGGTGGAAGCAGCTGCCAACTTATGGTGTTTGAAAGTGTGTCTACCTGGGAGGAATTGAGAGGCATACAACAGGCAACAGACAGGGAAGAAAAAGACAGGTGGGAAAGGGATGAATGTACACCGAGAGATGAGGATGGTGTCATGGTTTACAAAACTGGTGTGCCTGTATTACCAGACAGTCTGGTAGCCCCAATGGCTAGGATCATACATGAGGACACACATATTGGGAGAGATGCCATGTGCCGTATGTTTGACAAGGTGTTCCGTAACTCAAAGTTCAGGAACATAGCAGAAAAACTTTGCCAGAGGTGTTTAGTGTGCCAACAATTCAACGTAGGAAAGAGGACAGTAGTGGAGCAAAGTACGATTGGGAAGGCAGAAGGTCCCTTTGTCAGGATGCAGGCGGATTTTATCCAATTGCCCATGTGCAAGGGATACAAATGTGTCCTAGTTATAGTTTGCCTGTTTTCTAGATGGGTGGAGGCCTACCCAGCAAAGAAAAATGATGCCATAACTGTAGCCAAATTATTACTTGGAGAGCTGATACCTAGATTTGGAATTCCAGAGACTATTGAAACAGACAGAGGTGGGCATTTTTCCAACGAAATCCTAAAAGAACTCTGTACAGCATTTAAGATCGAACAGAAATTGCACTGTGCATATCATCCAGAGGCTTCTGGAATAGTTGAACAAGTGAATGGCACCATCAAGTCCAGACTGGCGAAAGTGTGTGATTCCACCAAAATGAACTGGATAGAAGCTTTGCCCCTTGTGCTGATGAGTTTGAGAAGTGTTCCGAACCGAAAAACAGGCCTAAGTCCCCATGAAGTGCTAATGGGAAGAGTAATGCGACAGGCATGGGTACCTGGACACAAACTGCTAAGTATTTCTGATGATTTAGTGCTAGAATACTGCAGGCAGCTGGGTGACCAAGTGCGTTCTATCTCTCACCAGATTGGAGAGACTGCTGTCGAATGGCCTACAACTCCAGCACATAAACTGAGACCTGGTGATTGGGTGGTGTTAAAGAAACACACCCGGAAGAGTTGCCTTAAACCAAAGTGGGGAAAGCCGAGGCAAGTGATCCTTGTAACCACAACTGCTGTGAAGTGTGCGGGTGTACCGAAGTGGATCCATGCCAGCCATACGAAGCCAGTGACAGGAGAAAACGCGACTGAAGCTGAAGGTAGCGCAGCTGAGGAGACTCCAGAAGAGGGTCCAGATCTCACTGACATCGAACTACCGAGCTCAAGTCAGGACGTTGAGTGGTTCTCTGCCGACGACGAAGTTCTTGATCCAATAAGAAGCCAAAAATATTCTTACCTAGATAGTGAGTGGGATAGTGAAGGTGAGACAGAATTAGAGGACGAAGGTCAGGTCATCGAAACTCACAACAACCCTGATCAGGAAATAGGCCAAGTAGGGACAGACCAAGTTATCGACACTCCTCCTGAAACTTCAGAAACTGGAAAGGGACAGATAGTGATTAAAGCTGAGGTTCATGCGGAAGAAAATAAAGGGGTCGAAGTGCATGAACAGGAACAGATAGAAATAGACGAACGCGTTCAGGAAACAGAATCACAACTGCCTGAAAATAGAAATAGAACACAAATAAAACCTGAACAAGGCCAGCTTAGAAACCAGACAGAAGAAACTAATGAAAGACCTGGAACTAGTCAGACAGGAAGGGAAATAGACACTGATGAAACAATAGTGCCACAACGAAGCGAAAACAAGAGAGTTCACGAGGAAGGCCAAGTTTCCTCGACCACTAAAGGGCTCAAGAAGAAGAATGAACCCCGATACATAAAAAGACTGAGACTAAGGATAAAGACAGTTGAAGAAAAACTAGAAGACCGAAAAAGGGCTGCCAGTGAAAGAAAAGAAGCCCGAGACCAGTACAAACGACGGAGTGCACGAGTAAAGAAACAAAACAAACTGTATCGGAGCCCTGAATGGACTTACTTGGTATTGGAAGAAATTGATGAGCCTGAAACCAGTGGCAAAAGTGACGAAGAGTCAATTACTGATCGGAGTTCTGACGAAGACCCTCCTTCAGGAAAACCTGAGAGAACCTTCGGTGAAAAGAAACAAAGAGGGGTTGGAAAACCACCTGTAAGCCACTATGTCTGATTCGAATGTAAATGGAAGATCCAAATTTAGCTGTTGTAAAACCTGCTGTAAAATCTGTTTTTGTAGTATAGCCGTACTGATAATAATATGGATAGGACTAACAGTTTTTATACCTTTTATGATAAGTAAAGACCCTAACTTGTACCCCACTAACCCAGAGACTCTAGACACAGAAACTGTACAGACTGAAGAAACACCACAAAGTGTAGAAAGACGTGACAACTCTGCAGTACTAAAACAAAAACAAACCGACTTAGATGCATCAGATGAGGGTGGACTACATTTTCACAAAATGAAAAACAGAACTCAGTTAAATGTCTTCGCTAATCTTTTAGTGCACTATGTAGAAGCTATGGAAATAGAAGATTGTTACGTATGTATGAAGCTACCTACTTCTGTAGCTGAGAGCGTGACATATCACCATTTACCCCTGACCTACGGAATTTCCTGTAGTATATTAGCAAGCTTATTCTATAGAAGCACCTTACAGTACTACTACGCAAACACTGACGTAATCTTTTCAGAACTTCCTGTTCGAGGAAATCTGAACATTGTACATATTAGAAGCGAGGTAACCCGTTATATGGGAGAATATTTCCTGACCATAGGTGACATAGACTTAAATGAAGCTAGAGAAAATAATCTGACCTGTTCCTTACAAGAGCAGGAAAAGATGTTCCTGAAAATGGCAGAAAGAAGGAGGGAGAAATTTCAGAAAAAGGCCAATGATGAGAAAGATAGAATCCCTAGATGGGCAGAGAATATGGAAAGCACCTCAGAAGGCGAAGCTAGTCCTGCATTGTTGCTGGATTTTGAACGGAAAGGGAAACTCTGTCTTCATCGAGAAAAGACTAGTTATTATAACAATGTATTCATCGGTTCCAGCGAGTGTGAACATAATTACAAGGTAATTGGAGGTTGGGGTTTCAAAAATGGGTCAGAACCTGTGTTTCCCGGAATTTATTATATATGTGGGAACAAGGCTTATTTCAAATTACCGGATCACAGGTATGGGAGCTGCTACTTTGGCATTGTTTTCCCAAGAATATACCATGTGAACAATGCTGCTGGAAGCAATGAAGAAACTAATGGCTTAGCGCGTAGTAGACGTGAAAGTGTAGGAGAAATTATAGGTGATATATTTAGTGCACTGATACCTGGAATGGGGGTAGTTCTGAATACTCACCGTATCTGCAAATTGTCTACAGTAGTGGATCGGTTATCAACTGACACTGCTGCTGGATTCCTGCTGGTCAATACTGAAATGGTTGCGATCAGATCAATGGTTTTACAGAATCGCCTTGCTCTTGACACCCTATTGGCAAAAGAGGGCGGAGTCTGCCGAATGTTGAAGGCGCAACATTGTTGCACTTACATTCCTGATAAAAGCATTGAAATAAAGAAATATGTGAGAAACATAACTAGTTTGGAAAAAGAACTCAAACCATTGGAGGTTGATAGTGCCTGGACGAGACTGACTGATGGTCTCTCCTCTGTAGGTAGTTGGTTCTCTAACTTGGGTAAAAATCTTCTATGGAAAATACTGATGCCAATAGCTGGAATTGGTGTGGCTGTACTGATTATATTTATCTGCTGCAAATGTCAAAAATGCAAAAAGAAATATTCAGTGAACAAAAGAGGAGTGAAGCGTAATGTTGATGAGCTAGAATTAGAAGAATTGAAAAACGAAATTTACAAGAGAGCTAAAAACTCTCACCCTAATAAGGATGCAGGGAGAAAGCTCAACAACAAGTTTGTGGAAATTGAGATGAATGATATGCAAGAATGAAGTTGGCATCTGTTTCCATTTATAGTGATGATAGTAAATATCATCAAAGAGGGGATTGATGGAGCAAGGATTCGCACGTAAAGCGACTTGCTCTCATTCATGAACCTCGTCTAACCTTTAATAAGCATTAACCAATCCTGTCCGTCTTAATTTTCACCTTTTCCAATACACGCGGGTGCCCGAGAGAAGCTCGCATCTGTGTTTATTAATTGTAATGATGCTTGCACTACGGAATGGCCGCTTCGCAGAAATCCAGTCTGCGCATGCGTCGGTCATACCCACGTGATGTGACGCACTCGCAATTTGGAGGGATGTTTTCGCACATGCGCATTATTGCTAAATATGGCCGCTTGTCTTTAACCATGCTCTCTGCTAGCTCATGCTGCTTTTGCATATCTGTCTTTCCCGCATTAACCCTCAATGCTATAGATATTACAAAGTAAGGGGTGCAGTGAAGCTTTTCATGGTATACAGTGTATTCATTTTTTTCTGTGTTTCTAATTTGTTTTCGCTTACTTTTCATGTACCGCGTATCTGGGGGCCTGGGAGTTGGGGAGCTGCGCCATTTTAGAAGCCCATGTGGGCCTGGTCACCTGACAAGAGGACTGGGCCTTGCATCTGTGGAAATCAGCCAGCTGGCTACCGAAGCTGAGATGCTCCTGGGAACCTGCCCCATAACCCAGAGAGGAGAAGCTGAATTTCACCTGAAATGCTACATTTGTTTCTTTCTACTGTATGCTCTATTGTCCTCTTCTACACGTATGCCTGGGAACAGGAATTTAAGGGGTGGGTACTGTCATTTGCATATTAAAACATGGGAACGCAAAATTTAGGAGGTGACAATGACCTAACCACCTCTCTTGACCAATCGAAAGATGAGACCTTGTCACTTGCAACATTTGTGGGTGGTCTGGGGGTCCAAATAGAGTATAACTAGCCTAGTTTAGTTAAAGAAAATTGTCCGACTTGTCCGAGTAGCTGACCTGTCACTGACCCTACGAACTCTATAGGTGATTGATACAGAGCGCTGCGGAGCACTCTGTCCATATTTTCCACAAACTCCAAGGGGTGGAAATAGTCTTAAGTGCTGGCGAAGCACTTTGTCTGGGAGATTCGAAAACCCAATCGGGGTTGCTGGCGGATTCCATGCAGAGAGGGAGTAACGCAGGCGTTGCATCCGAAGCTGCAGGTGTTGGTCGTGCCCTTTGATGAGCCCAGTCCTGACCCAAAACCGGAGGGGTATCCTGTCCTGATTGTCCTGAGCTGTACCTGCTCGCCTACTGGCATTCCGAATCCTTGAGGGTCCTTGTCCCCGCCTATTCCCAAACTGACCCGTGGCCAGGGTTAGTCCTCTTTCTGTCCTAGGTAAATATATGTGTGGGTGTCTGTCTAACTATACTCTTACTTTTCCTCTTCTTAATAAAGCACTCTTGCCTGTGGTATTCTTCTATCACCTTTTCGAAAGTGACTTTTATGAAATTGTTTATTAGTAATGTTCCACTTTTTCCCCTACCTATAGGAGATTATTAAAACTGATTGCATATTGTAGCTTGTTCCATTATCCTTTCCCTTTAGTATGGTTGCTGTGAATTTAGTGAAGATAGCTTAGAGTTAGTAATTAGAACACGATTATTAAGTACCCATATTAGCCCTATTTATTCACTCTGCCTTAGTTTAAAATTCGTACTGATCAGCATGTTCCCAAATGTGCATACCCTGTAGTATTCCTTAGTACTCTATGGTGCTTGCCTTAATCCATAGCTACATTTTGGTTTTGATCTTGATCATTGATGTTCTGATATGTATCTGCCTGTTACTCATGGCATATTCATTCTAAACTTACTTCATATAAAAAATTTTAAACCCTATCAGGTGTCTGTGGTCATTACATATCACCAAGTGTCATTAAATGTACTGAACGTGTAAGGGTATTTTAATTCATTTTAGGAATCTTGTCACCTGTTCACTGCTAGCTCCTGATCCATCAGGAGTAATGTGCCTGTGGTAAGTCAGGTACATGTATAGTAAGTGGTGAGAGAGTCGCCCCCTGAATTACTCATAGTAGCGTGTAAGAATCACCCGGTTCATGCAAACTCAGTCATCTTATGCACGCCAGGGCCCAGTGCGTGGAAATTGGTAAACTAGTGACCCGGGTGGACTGCGCGCTCTATCACACCTACCTCAGAAGAATGCAGTACCTGCTAGCGATTTTGTGCATGTGAATGCGGAGGTGGCCTCTGGCGAAGACTGATAACCCCTGCACTACCCTCGCCCACTCCAAACACTCAGAGTCTATCGATTAGCAGAGATTTGCTTTTTGATGACATGAAGGCAGTAAGGATAGCAGGAGGCCCACCTGCTGGATGCTACTCCTTCCTTTCTCTAGGGACTATAGTATGGTTCTAAATCCCAGGGCAATAATCTGATTTTGTATGACTCCCACCTCCCCAGGGACCATGGATCCTAAACCGACAGCAGAGAGGACAGATGTATGACCCAAGCACTCCTAATCAGAATTTGCTACTGCAAAAGTAGTTTTTACAATGTGCAATTCCCATTTTAGGAGTTTGTAAAATGTAATCGACCCCTAAAATGGGATTTCAACTGGATTCCAATTCTCTATTTTGTGGGTGTCCTTTCAAATACTGAATCGCCATGCTATGTATTAATGTTTTGCATCTGTAATTCCAGTCACAAAACATTTAAAAGTTACCAATACCCAAGGTAGCCCATTCACAGAAGGGAAAGAGTCACATTTGGACCTGTTCCCCTTTATGAATGTTGAAAAAAGTTTCAGGGAGAGTAGGCAATGGTCCTGGTGACCACTGACAACTCCCAAAAAAGCTTCTGGAAAAAGAAACTTTTTTAAAGCAGCCCAAAGTCTCTGAAGTAAAATGGGCTGCTTAAAAAAAGTTTCTTCATTGAAAGGCAGTCCCAGACTGCTGACTCTTGCTTGCCACATCCCTGTATAGCCGCCAATCGTTATGAGTCGAAATGTTAATGAGGCGTATCAGATTGTCACCCATTTCAATTCTACATTTTGGGAACAGACCAGTTGATACATAGGTCCGGTTCCAAAATTCCACTCTGCGTGCAAAAATACTAGTCACAACTTGTGACCAGTTTTTGCGACCAATGTTTTAGTACATTTGGCCCAGAGTCCTGAAGCTGCATTTAACGCAAGCCGGGCTCAAGGCGGCCCAAGGAGAATGAGTGCCCTTGCATGGAACAGATGAGGATGTGGTGTGAGCGCCTATGCAGGCGGGCTCGACAGTCTAGTCCTAATCTCAGCAAGGTCTTCCTCTCAAGAAATTACTAGAAAATTAGGAGGAAAGTGAACCATGTAGCCTAGAGCCGCACTCTAGGCTACATCAAGGCCCAGCGATGTGTAGACTTAGCAGTACTGCAGTTCCAGTGAGAGTTGAGACCAGCAGCCAAGCATCCTGGGAACCATTGGGCTCTCTGTGAGGTAGATTGAGGGTGGGCATAGAGCAGCATACTATGAAGCAACTGGGTGGTCCCAGCTGGGTGGACAGCACCCCACATAGGTATTGGGGATAGTGGTACCAAGTGCAGAAGGTAAACAGAGCTCTGATGGACACTGTTTACTTTCTATAAATCCCACTGGAAGATTACAATTTAAGTTAAACATAAATAAAATTCAAAAATGGAATGGGCACTCTTTATAATTCAAAATAAAATTAAACAAATTACCAACAAATACACATTTTTACAATTGTTGCCACAGTCCATCATTGAAATGTGTTTTTGAACAGGATTGTCACTTCTGTGCAAGAGGGATCGCTGACAAAGTATGGGAACGAAAAATATTGTGCGGACAGAAAATTGTGTCAAAATATTGAGAACCAAAGTTTCGAGAATGTAAGTGTAAATAGGTAAGTCTAGATTTACTATTCTTAACTCCACATCTATTTACCTTAAAGTTATATATATCGTGAAGGCACACATATGTGGATTTATATATAGTAAAACTATGCTTACCTAGAGAAACTTACCTGCACAAACATTTGTCCCCGATATTCTTGACATGATATTTTGTGCCACAATATTTTTGATCCCAATATTATGTCAAAACATCGCAAAGAGTACTACACGCACAGCCATAGGCCGACTTAACACGAGCAGTCAAACGGAGGACCCCGCATGCACACACCTCTGCCGACCCCTAATAATCATTCCAGTGCAACACCAAAGTTAGCAGTTCGAGATACGAGACGGTAGTTATGAAATCGGTGCCAGTCGGAAGGAAGTGCCACCCAATATACGGGAATTCATACCACAACAGCAGTAATTTACGGGGCAGGCATCGCTCCCAAAACAGGGGAACACCATCCACGTCACATTACGGAAAGCACATTGACAAGGCAGATTGAATCAATGAGCATGCAACAACTGGAATGCAATGAAGATAAACGTCAACTATGTAAATATGAAATGCCAAAACAAATATGCTAACAAAATTATGCAAATATGTGCACGCTTGTAATTTGAATAAGAAGCTTGTCAAACTGTATTTAAAATGTTAAAACTCAATAAACAAATGTAACAAAAAAAATCGCAAAGAGTGATAGTTCTTTATTAGCAATAATAAGTTTAAACTTTTTAACAATGAAAATTAGTTATTTAATCTCTTTCTGAGCATTACTTTTCCATCTTTGAGGTAAACACTAGGCTTCACTGTCGTCAATTATTATGATGTCATCAGGATTAAGGTCTTGTGGGATCATTTCCTGAGATTCAGGGTCAACGGTTCTATGATGGCACTTCTTGTGATGTCATTGTGTGTGACCACTTCCGATACCCCTGCTGTTTTGATGAATCAACGTTAACGCTAAGCTGCCTTCCTTTCATGTCTTAGGGCCTCATTTATGAGGTCGTGCATCACTTTTACGCCGCCGGTGAATCACTTTTTGTGACGCACCAGCAGCGTAAAAAATGCCCCTCGTTGCACCATATTTAAAAAGTGACGCATCTAGGTAGATGTGTCACTTTGGAAACCCCTGCGCTAGATTATACCTACGCAAGGTTTAATGTATGCAGGGGGCGTTCTGACGCAAGACAGGGTCATAGAAGTGACGCAGTGAAATCTGTAAGATTTCACTGTGCCACTTCTAGGACACAAATGCGTCAATTTCTTACGCCTGCCTCACAGCAGGCGTAAGACTGACGCAGGCCCTTTCACATGGGGCTTGCCCTATGTGAAAGGACACATTGCTGGAGTTGCGTCACTTTTGTGACACACTCCAGCAATGTGTCACTTTTGCGCCGTACAGATACATCAGAAATACTGATGTATCTGTATCTTGCGCCGTGATGCGTCATACTGTAAATATGACGCATCATTGGTCTCACAAAAAGTGACGCATCTCTGTTTTCACGCAGCGATGCGTCACTTTTCATAAATGAGGCCCTTAGTGTGTATCACCTTAGCAGCCTGCGTAGCGCCAGCTAATAAGGAGCCTGCTGGAGTCCACATCCTGTGCAAAGCCAGCAAGATTCTGTGTAATGCAAGTTTGTGGAGTGGCAGTATGCATGTTATTAATCCCTGGGCACGTCTGTCCTTGTGAGGGGACAGGCAGCAGGACATTTTCATTTAATTACGTGGTGTAGAGAATCGAATCTGCTGTTTGCAGAACCTTTTGAAGGAATCACAGGTCCCACCAACAATTAGTGCCAGTGCCGACCACCTCAACCACAGGCTCACATTAACCACGTCCTCAGTCACACATTGCAATGAGAGAGTGAGTATAGTGCTCAAGGTTGATGTCTAGAGGATGTTTAAAGAGCTCCTCTCCCCAAGAAAATGTTTGGAAGAAGTGACAAAAACTAGTGCTTTTTACTGCTCATTTTCTAAAAGGAATTGGTTAAAAAGTTTTCATGTTTCTTGGCAGTTTTGAAGAGGGAAAGGTGCAAGCTATGAAACTCAGAGTAATCACCAATTAAGAAGTCCAGAAAAATAAGTGGGGTGGCAATTAGACCAGGCAAAGGACACGGATGTCACTGGAAGTGATGTCATAGTGACGCCATAGTCCTGTCTTTATCGCAAACGGCTTCATTTCTCTGGATAGTGGATGCTAACATGTATGCTATATGTTCATGCATTCATGTATCCACTGGAAAAAGAGCTTAAAGTGACGTAGTTAGGAGAAAATGTCAGTGAACATGTTTAATTTTAAGTTAAAAAATACTGAAATTCAATAGTTACAGTTAACTCAAGTAACTATAACGGGCGCCCGACATGCACAGTGTTGTCATCAATTATGTCATTTCAGTTGTCCCATTGATGTATCAATGATGTCACAGGGCATGTCACCAGTGATGTCATATGTGAGGTCATAGCAGAGCATGAATTCCACCAAAAACAATTGCCTTATTAGCTTGAAAGTTCTGTCACTCACTCTTTTCGGCAGCAATTTGATAAAAATCCACTCTTGTCATCACGCAGGACACAAAAACACTTCGGGCCTCATTTATGAGGCCTTGCATCACTTTTGCACTTCCATTGCGTCACTTTTTGTGACGCATCGACGGCGTAAAACATGCCTCCTGTTGCGCACTATTTACAAAGTGACGCATCTAAGCAGATGCGTCACTTTGTAAACCCCTGCGCTACATTTTACATGCGTCAGGTATAATGTATGCAGGGGGGGCGTTCTCCTGCAAAAAGCATCATAGAAGTGATGCAGTGAAATCTATGAGATTTCACTGCGTCACTTCTAGGACGCCATTGCGTCAAAATCTTATGCCTGCCTCACAGCAGGCGTAAGACTGACACAGGCCCTTTCACATGGGGCTTGCCCCATGTGAAAGGACGCATTGCTGGAGTTGCGTCACTTTTGTGACACTCCAGCAATGCGTCACTTTTGCGCCATACAGATAAGTCAGAAATACTGATGTATCTGTAACTCCTTGTGACATGATGCGTCATACAGTAAATATGACGCATCAGGTATGTCGCAAGGAGTGCGCACTGAGAAGTGACGCATCGCTGCTTTCACGCAGCGATGCGTCATTTCTCATAAATGACGCCCTTCCCATCTATTCCACATTTCAAAGCCACTCCCCACTACCAAGCACACCTTACAGAGGAGTGTGCTGTTCATCCGCAAAGTGTCTCAGCATCTTGTGAGGGGTGTGAGGCACTGTACATGCCAGTATAATAAAATCCCTAAGTTTAATGTAGGTGTGTAAATCGTGGCATCTGTGGGTGCAAATCTCAGATCATGATTCACAGGGCTTGACTGCCATGCTGCCCCTCTGGCGTTTGCTGCTGGGCCATGGGCCGCTTTCCAAGGAGGATGGATGGGCTTGCATAGCCCATTCGTGCCCCAAGGTCACCATGTTCACAGTGCAGGCGAGTGGCACTTGTATGCAAATTATTCTTAAGTGCACTCTAGTGCTATCCTGAGCTGAGTTTTCGGGAAATGCAAGAAATGGAAAACAAGAGCCTACGTATCCCCTTGCAAATCTCAGTGGCTTATTCGATTTACTAAACAGGCAACTTCAAGGGAAACCTCTAAACAGGATGGGGAGGGATAATGAACAGCTGCGTCTAATTATAGCCTTTTATAATTTGATACCTGAACACAAATGAGGAGGGGGCTCCCGACTGGAATGATAACCAGAATTGTATTCTAGCACACAAACATTTCAATTCGTTTCTGCTTGAAATTGAGCCAAGTACTTTTCTGCCTAGGGTTGGAAGTCATTTTGCTAGTTTACTGTTCTACACAGGCCTTTCATTATAGCTCTCCCTGCTTAACCACATCCTGAGAGATCACACGCTGCCTCCCATCTAGCCCCCAAGGAGAGCAAGGCACGTGGTTTGCTGCAGGACCCCATTTGCTCCCTAGATCACACCAGTGTTTCAGAAAGATCAGACAGGGCTTTCACAAGTTCCTTCTACAATGATAGGTTCCCAGGCTCCTGGTGGATAAAGAGGCCCCGCAGTGCTAATTTGAATCAAAGCGCTATTTAGGACCCGACCTTTAACCAGCCGCCATTTCTGAGCACGAATTGTGCACCCCACAAATTTGCAACAATGTGGAGTTTGCAAATTAGCAGATGTGCAGTTTGCATCCAGTTATGTAGGACAGGGGGGTATAACACAGAAAAAGAGCATATTGGGCAAGATTTATTTATTTATTTATTTTAAAAATTTATAAAGCGCAGCATCTACCCGTGGGTGTCTTGGCGCTGAAGATGTACGACCGTTTTTAGCAGTCACAAAATCGTGCCGTTTGCGACCGCTAAAAATGGATGTAGTATGCACAAACCCTATTTTGCAAGTCTGTACCCTATTACCAACTCACAAAATAGGGTGTGCCAGTCGCTATTAGGAAGGGGTGTGCAAAGGGCGTCCCTTCCTAATAGCGAGTCGCACTGGTATGTATGGTTGTATTAAAACAATCACAGTTAGCCCCACTTCCCCAGGGGGACCCCTTCCCCTTTGTGAATGCATGTGAAAATATTTTTTAAGAAATGAAAAGATGAAAAAAGTGAAACATTTCATTTACAAAATGAAAAGAAAATGTTCATTTTTTTCTTTTAAACGCATCCCATTTTCCTCTAAGGAAAACAGGCTGCATTTGAAAAAAACAAGTTGTTTTATTGAAAAAGCAAAGACAAACATGGTGATCGGCTGACCCCAGCAGGCCACCATCCCTGTGTTCATGCCCATTCCTAATGGGTCGCAAATTGCGACCTGCATCATGAATATTAATGCGGCAGGTCATTTACGACCCCATTAGGAATCGATAAATGTGTCTAAGACACATTAGTACATTCCATTTTGCGAGTCGCAAAAAAAACGCAATTTGTTACCCGCAGAACGGAATGCTTGTACATCTGGCCCAATATTCCCTAATTCCACATGAGCAAATGGTGCATTTGGACAATTTGTTCCCATGACTTGCACAGAGTTTCCATGGCCACAAATTGTGGAAGCAAACACCCACAGTCTGTACACACACCATAACCCTATTTTTGACTCAAACTGGGGTTTGCATCCCGAGATTATGAGGCACATTGTGATCTGTGCCTAAGTGTCATAGGGGTGTGGTCTAAGTTGCATGGGAGTGTGCTCCATTTCCATGCTGTTTTGCAGCAGTAAAAATTCATGTTTGTGTTTAGCTTACGGTTTCACAGGTGTCAAGAGACGTCCGATGCCTTTCCACATGTCACATCATAACTGATGTCATCAAAGACACAAGGGAGCTGTGTGACTTCGACCAGGAACAACATTTAGGCCAAGAGCAATTCTGACTTGTGATGACAGCATTCAGAAGAACCACCGTTTAGTGCCTTTGCAGCCATGTTTCTGTGTGTAAAAAAAGCAAGGGAGGCCTCCTGTATAGTGCAATTAGGGACAAGGAGCATAAGATAAAAGAACTAGGGAAAGTCCCAAGACTATTCAACTAATAAGAACCCTTTGGTGTATTTCCCATATACCTCAAAATGCCAGATTTAACTCAAAATATGTACCATGTTAATCAGTTAAAAAACATATGATAAACAAATCAAGAACCCTAAACAGTGTATAGTTTATAAAAATATACATTTTATTACAAATCAATTAAAACAATTTGTTATACAGCGTGATAATAGTACCCAAAATCACGCGTGATATAAAAACCAACAAAAAATACACAATTTCATTTAAAACAATTAGTCAAAGAATCACAGTTGTTGTAGTTGTCGACGCAGCGTTTCGGTGAGTAAACGATACCACCTTCTTCAGGACAAACAGTTCTATAAAAGAACATCACAATTAGATGCATGCCATGGTTCATGAAACTTCACATATTTTCATTGTTCCTATCTAGACATAATTGTTACAATTTATTGGGCACATTTTTTGATGCACAATTGCAAAGAGTTTTTCTAATAAACACAGAGGGCTTCTAGTTGGTACATTGTTTAAGGCATTTGAGATATACTTGTCTATACACGTGGTTCTTACAAAATGGTAACCAAGAGTCACCATCTAGGTTGCTTCAAAGGAAGGAATCATAAAGCATACCTGTGAGTTAATATTTTGAATTCCTCTCCCATTAAGTTGAGAGGAGTTTTGGATCGAAGTCAATCAGATATGTAGATCTTCTGGTATATTAAATTCCAGTAAGAAGTACCTTGATAAAAAGAGTGTATGATCACACCACTTGTTATTCTCAATTCTAAACAAGAAAGCTCTAAGTATTCGGATGAACCCCTTCATGATACTTGGCCTGTTTACCTCATTAAATCAGGAGCTTCGGGTTGGTGAGGATGCTGGAGGGGGCCACCGTGTTGTATATAAAGAACACTGTGGGGTGAAATAAGGTAATAGTCTTATATTACAAGTAAAAGTTATATATATAAGTAAAAGTTATATATATTCTGCAGTATATTTATCTGCTTGAATGTACATGATGTTTTTAAACTGAAAAGAGTAGAGAGTCTTATTTATTTATTTATAAGACTAGGGGGCGCCCACAGTGGACATGGATAGACCCTGGTTCACTTATAGGGGGTTTATTACTCATCAGCGAGCATATTTATTCCTTTTATCAGGGAACTTAAAGCTTGTATTTTGGACATATTTTGAGTTAAATCTGGCATTTTGAGGTATATGGGAAATACACCAAAGGGTTCTTATTAGTTGAATAGCCATGTTTCTGTGGCCCTCACCAATTGGCTAAAACATCACATTTAAAATTACAGTTTAGTCTAACCGGTAGTCCGAATATTTAAGCCCTTTGTACTTTGAACGGTGCAGCAAATGAGAAGCTACCCTTTCTATAACTCAGATACTCTTATACTTTTATCTGCCACCCACTTCCAAGTTCTGTACCTCAAAGGCTTGAACTAAATGTTCCCTGGATTGGATAGCTAGAGAACATCTGAGCCTGCCTTTTTGTTCCTTCATTTCATCTTGACTCTTCTATTCTACCAATTAGCAGAACCTCTCCAAGCGTCAATAGCACCCTGTGATCATGGAACACACTAAGACCATGTCCCTGTGACCAATGGCTCTGTGTTGAAACACAGCTCTAGTCAGTCACCAGCCATGCGGTCAGAGCTATTGATTCCTCAGTAACAGTATGCCTTCTGGATCCACCCTCTGGGAGCCCAAACTCAGATGTTCAAGATAAAACTGGGTTTAGGTTTGGCCAATTGGGGGAAGATGATAGGAAAGAGACAGAAAGGAAAGAGACAACTGAATTGACAAAAGAACAAATTACTTCTCTAATCAGTTCAGTTACGATAAACACTTCTCACAATAATTTGTATTGCAGTACTTTGCCACCATATTAACTGTGCACAAATAAAGTAAAATTTTAAGTCATCGATCATTGCTCAGCTGAGTTCATTCTTCTTTTTTAAGTGCAATAGTAAAGTCTTGCTTCTTTTGGCAAGAAAAGATGCAATATTTATGTTAGCTTCTTGTGCCAGGACTATCTGTAGATCAGGGAAGGATTGTTTATGGTTTTGAGTAAAAATGGACTTACAGACCATCTTATCTAAAAAGTTTTCTTCTTGAATGTGTTTCTTCAATTTCTTCCAAATTGATGGCATTCCTTGGATGTCAGATCCATCCTGGTGATTTCCCTTCATCTCAAAAATGTCATGCTGTCCTTTTTTTCCAGGATTACATAGATTCATTTTATTGAGGAGCAACAAAGGGGACCTTCCTTCCACTCCCTGTCCACAATCTCAATGTCTTTTTTGTGGATATGGGAATCCCCTCACCTCTCTCCTCTTTTCTCTATACAATGTCCAGTCCCTGCCCTTACTTCTTCAATAGTATTGATTTCTTCATCACAAAGTCCTCTACTCCTGCATGTATCCTAGTACCTCTACCTTTACTCGCCTGTCCTTATATACTCCTGCCCATAGCCTGGTCCTTCTTACAATACCCCTTCACTAGCATTTCTAACCATACTTATGCCACAAGACATCTATCACTTTATTATTATTATTATTAACAGTGTTTTGTGAAGCGCAGACAACCCAGAGGCCTCGTAGCGCTATATTGTCTGAATCAAGAGAGGGTCAGAGAACCAAGTTAGATAAAAAGGAGCGTTTTCAAGTGTTTCCGGAACTTCAGCAAGTTAGATTCGCCGCGAAGGGTATCCGGCAAGGCGTTCCAAGCCTTGGCGGCATTCCAAGAAAAGGATCGCCCGCCCCATCTGGCCCGTTTGATTCTGTTTACAGTGGCCAAGAAAGCTGAACTAGATCTCAAGGATCTATAAGGAAGATAAGGGGTTGCCAGAGAACAGATCATGGATGGAGCGGTCCTCCACATGGCCTTGTGCATAATGCACATAGATTTGAACAAAACTCTGGCCTTGATGGGCAGCCAGTGCAGTTCCTTCAAAGCTGCTGTACCAGATTCTCGCCGGCTCAGGCCTAAGAGGAGGCGAGCAGCTGTATTTTGGGTGATCTGGAGTTTCCTTGTGGTGGAAATAGGAGCTCCCAAATATAGAGAGTTTCCATAGTCCAATCGAGATAGAATAATGGCTTGCACCATGATTCTGCGTGCTTGGAAGGGTAGAAGTGGCAGCACTTTTCTAAGAATCCGCATCAGGCCAAAGCAGGTGGCGGACAGGACAGTAGCTTGTTGCTTGAAATTTAGCTTTGTGCCCAGCCACATGCCCAGACTCTTTATTTGGGTTTTAGGTTGAGGCGGGTTTCCCATGCTAGGGGGCCATTCTAACATAGGACCAGGAGTGAGTGAGTTGCCCAAGAGCATAAGCTCAGTTTTCTCGCCATTGAGCTTTAGGTGTGAGGAGGTCATCCACTGATTTACTGCTACTAAACATGTAGTGAGGTTAGGGGGGGAGGTATTAGGCTGGTTCATAGATACAACCAGTTGTGTATCGTCGGCGTAGGTTACAATGTCTAGACCAAACGAATGCACAATGTCAGCGAGGGGTTGGAGATACACATTAAATAGGGTAGGGCTCAAAGACGAGCCCTGTGGTACGCCTTGATCAAGGGGCTAGATTTTTGAGTGGGCATTGCTCTCAACTACCTCAAACGAACGATTCTCCAAAAAAGATTGGAGCCAAAGTATGGCCTTCCCTGAGATTCCTATTTGGCGTAGGCGGTGGAGAAGAATGCTGGTATTGATGGTGTCGAAGGCGGCACTAAGATCAAGCAACATGATTGCTACAGTGCCGCCTCGATCCATCTGTTTCCTTGCCACCTCAGTCACTGTCAGAAGGGCAGCTTCCGTTCCTAACTTTGGGCAGAATCCTGCTTGGGACTCATGAAGCAGGAGGTTGTCTTCCAGATATTGAGTAATGGAGGCATTAATATGTTTCTCCAACAGTTTGCTGACCCAGGGGAGAAGTGAGATTGGACGATAATTGGCCATGTTATCTGGGTCCAGGGTGGTTTTTTTTAATAGTGCTCTAACTTGGGCACATTTCCACGCCGTTGGAACTATACCTGTAGTAATAGAGGAATTTAGGACTTTAAGAATAACAGGCCTAATGATGTCTGTGATTTTAGTTAGATAGCAGGGGGGGGGGGCAGGATCACTGGGTGACCCAGATTTGACCTTCCGCATATGGATATCAATTGAGTCCTCATTAAGTAGAGGGAATTCATCCAGTGTCTGAGGCGTAGAATATGATGGAGTAGTTCCGTTATCAGTGGCCCCAGTGGCTGATTCAAAGTTGGAAATGATGATCTGTATTTTCCTGTAAAAATATTCTGCCTGATTGTCACACCGTAGTTGGGTTTTATTGGGATCAGGGGGGATGGTCGGGGTATCTATGAGAAATTTTGCAATTTTGAAGATTTCACTTGAGGAATTAGAGGCACTGGTAATTTTGCTTTCAAAATAAAAGGCTTTTGAATTTCTAATTTCTGCTTTGTATTTTTTAATTGCCTCTTGATGGTTGAGTTTATCTGAATTATTGCGGGAGAGCCTCCAAGTTCGTTCCAATTTCCTACAGCCTCTTTTCAACTCTTTGAGTTGGGGGGTGTACCAAGGTGAGTCTCTTGATTTAGTTTTTTCTTTGAGCTCTCTCAGGGGTGCGACATGATCCAGAGCTGTACGCAGCCAATTGGTATAATTGTCATAAAGAGATGTAGGGTCTGTTCCCAATTGGGGGGGAGCAAGGGACAGGGATTCAGTCCACTGGTCCATGGAGATTTTTGACCATTCTCTCCCCTGCAAGACAGTGCGGGGGACAGTTGGTGCTGAGATAACTGGTGTCCATTGTATCGGAATCAAATAGTGGTCTGTCCAGACGAGGGGCAGAGGGGTACCTACCTCTAGTCTTTGATCATTGCTAAATACCCAGTCTAGGAGATGACCTTTTTCATGAGTGGGTTGGAAGCCCTTCTGTGTAATTTGAAGGGCTGCCAGATCATCTACCAGGGATCTGGCCATCATGTTGCTGGGGTCATCCAAATGGATGTTAACATCTCCTAGTAGTGAGAAATGAGGACGAGTGATCACTAATTCAGCGACTTTTGAGTGGAGTGAGTCGAGAAAATCTCCTATTTGGTTAGGGGGGCGATAAATAAGAATGCCTGAGAAAGTGGCGGTGGGTTCAAAGTCCAAGGAGAAGTGCATACTCTCACAGTTGGATATCGTAATCGGGCTGACCCTACATTGGTAGTGGTTTTTAAGAAGAATGGCTAAGCCCCCTCCTCTACCTTGTGGTCTGTCCATCCTATAAAGGGCATATCCCAGTTGCATAAGGGCAGTAATGTCCGGGTCAGATGCATCTTTAAGCCAGGTCTCTGTTAAAAATATTACGTCAGGACTAGTTTCTTCTAAAAGTAACGCCATCTGCACTGCATGTTTAGTTAGAGAGCGACAATTTAGCAGAAACATTTTATAGTGTTTGACGCTGTGGGAAGTACCACTATGACTGGTAAGGGTGTAGTTGCAGTGGAAACAGGTGCCAGTGGTTGAATTCGGATGGATTGAATGGCAGCAAATATCTTGAGTAGGTGGCATTAGATTTTTCAGGGAGAGAGATTCATACCGTATAGGCAGGGCGTCATCCGTGCTGGTTTGAACAGGGGGGGTGGCCCCTGGTCCCGTCCGGTCGCGGACGGGCGCAGACGGGCTTGCCTTAGGCGCGCCGCCGGCGCGGACGGGCAGTGCGGATGTATTTTTTTTTTTAGAAAAGACCTTTATTGTGAATACCGCCAACTGTCAGCATACATTGTCATTGCAGTTCGACTGTACAGTGCACAGAACTTCTTATACACAGCCTGTGTGCCGGCATCCCGGAGGCCCGGCGGTGTAAACTGATGGCATAATTCGAAACGTAACACTCTTATCGTGCACTGTTAGCTCTCAGCTTAGCATCAAGGCAGTCGGCAATCACCAAATGGAGACATAGTTGGACAGTCTTGCATGAACCGGGAAAGGGCAGGAAAGGAAAAGTGGAAAAGGGAAAAACTAACCTAAACTACCCCTAAACACCCCCCGGGCCCTCCCCATGTGCTATTGAGTACCGTGAAGGAATTTCAGTGACGCTTCCTATGTGAGTGATGTCACGTGTGCACTGTGTGTGTTCTGCACCCACCACCCGCTTGCCCTGTCCACTAAGTCATGACACACCCGACCCACCCTCCCCATGAACCGCCCGCACTCTCCCTGGACCCACCACCCCCCAGAAGAACATTAAAGCCCCCCCTGCGGTAATTGCCTCCGTTCCATAGCAGTCTCTAACTCCTCATCCTGATGTTCCTCGGCTGCCGACATATCACTGTCGTCCACCTCCCCCTTCTGCAGGTACTCCTTGTAGAGATCCCAAAAGGACTTCGGTCTACTCTTGGGCGGGAGCAGCTTGCTGTACAATTCCGTTTGAGTGCAGCAGTATCGGAGATCCCTGAGCCATCTCGTCTTGGTGGGGAGTGGACCGCGCATCCAGCACGCCGCCACCACCCTTCTGGCCAACAGCAACGCTACATCTACTAATCTACGCAGCGCGGGGGCTAGCGGTTTGGAGAAGCCCAATAGCGCAAGCAATGGGGATCTCGCCAGCGGCTCCCCTAAAATCTTTTCCAACTCCGCGAAGACCTCCTCCCAGAAAGCGCTCACCCCCGGGCACAACCACGCTAAATGAAAGAAATCAGCGGTACCGGTCCTGCAGCGCTCACACTCCGGGGAGCCACGTAGGCCGTAGCGGTGCAGTCGCTCCGGGGTATAGTATACTCTTTGTAGAAATTTGAAGTGCACCAAACGGTGCCTGCCATTAAGCGAGACCCTACGGGTATTGGCGCAACAGTAGCGCCACATAGCATCGTCGATGGGGGTTTGGAGATCCGTCTCCCACGCCGCCCTAGGAGCAGAAGTGGGTAGGGTCTGGTATGAAGGTCCAAGCCTGTTAACCATAGAGACCAATTTAGCCGGAGTTTTCGTTTTGATGATATGTGTCAGTTCAGGGACCTCCTCTGGCTCCTGTAGCTCGGGGCCCAGTATGGCCCTGCAGGCCGTCCGTATCCTGTGGTATTGGAACCTCTGCAGCAGCGACGGTGCCGGGGTGATAGGGGGGAGTTGTTCCCAGGTTTTCAGTGTACCGCCCAAGAACAAGTCCTCCATATTTCGTACGCCGAGAGCTTTCAAGGCCTCCGTCACCCCCTTCTCATTTAGCGGATCCAGCCATAGGGCCCAGGCCACCGGCATCTGTGGGGAGTACAGTAAGGCACATCCCCGTTCTCTCAGCAGGGCGTGCCATGCATGGTTCGTCGCCTTAAGCGAGTCCATCCGACCGATTGCTCGGTCTGTTGGGAGACAAATTGTGGCCGGCAGGGGGAGTGGGTCAGCGAACAGCCTCTCTAGTATGAGATGTGGAATGCGGGTATCTCCATGGATCCAGGAATGTAAATGGGTCGCCTGTGCCACCCGGTAGTAGCGCTCCAAGTCCGGCGCCCCTAGTCCCCCCATTTCACACGGGAGTATCAGTGTCGCCCATTTTATACGAGGTTGCTTCCCTCCCCAGGCGAGCCTGACTAGGACCTGGTTTTAATCGCTTAAAGAATGATTTCGACAATACCACCGGAATGTTGACAAATAGGAAGAGGAACCGGGGAAGCACTACCATCTTCATAAGGGCAATTCTGCCCAACAAAGAGAGGGGGAGCTTGATCCAGGCGTCCACATCGTCCACCAGTTTGGTAAATGCGACCCCGTAGTTGTCGCGGATCAGGATTTCAGGATCCGTGTGGAGACGGATGCCCAGGTATCGCACCGAGTCGTCCGTCCACTGTAGGGGATACTCCATCTCGAACCGCTGCGTGACTGGGGTCAGGGGGAAAGCGATGGACTTGTCCCAGTTCACCTTGAGTCCCGACAGGGCCCCAAAGCGGACCACTTCCCTGAGTATCGGCGAGAGATTGGTTACGGGGTCCCGGACATACAGTAAGGTGTCGTCTGCATACGTCGAGATGCCAATCTTATACGTGGGGAAGCTGACACTATCCAGGCTATGGTATTCCCGCATGGCACACACTAGTGGCTCAGCCACCAGTGCATACAACAGGGGGGACAAGGGGCATCCCTGCCGGGTACCTCTACTGATGTGTATCGGTTCCGAGACCCTGTCGCCGAGGCGTAGGCGGGCCGAGGGGCGATGATATAGTGCCCCTATTCTCTGCAAAAACGGTTCTCCTATCCCCAGTTTGCGCAATACCCTGACCATGAACGGCCATTCGACAGAGTCGAACACCTTCTCCATATCTAGGAATATCGCCAAGGCAGGGTTCTCCTGCTTCACATGCTGTATCGTTCCCAGCACTGTGCGGATGTTATAGGTTAGGTTCCTACTAGGTACGGAGCCCGACTGTTCCGGCGCCACCAGGTCCGGGACCAGCAGCGCAAGTCTGTTGGCTAGGGGGGGGGCGGAGCTAGCCGGCGTCGATGGCGGACGCGTGAGCCCTCGGCTCCTCGCAAAGCTCCAGAATTATCCTGCTTTACTATCCTTAATGTGCTCAAATTGGCTATAGCTTGTCTGGAACCATCGGCTGGCACCCCGGGCAGTGATCGATGATCTTTTTGGACTGCTGCAGGGCGTGAATTCCTGAACATCCCGGGGCACTGTGCCTGGTGGCGCGCCTGTGGCGGACTAGGCCGAAAGCAGCGGGCTATCCTGGAAAAGAGGCCGGGCGGCGTCACTGTGCGTGCGGCCACAATCCCGGCGGCTGTCGCACACCGTGCAACCAAGGCGCGATTGGAACGGACCCTGGATTGCAAAGCCCTCCACCACCTACCCCACACTGCCCCGGTGGGACAGGGGACTGGAGAAGCAGCGGAACGGTGGAGCACACCACCTGAAGCGCCGCGCCACGTGGCGGGGCGACTACGAGCCCGGCGCTGCAACCCGGCTCGCTTGCACAGATCGCATGAGGCTCTGCCATCTCCCCTTATTCTGCTGAGGGACTGATTATCTGGGACGGCTGAGAAGGACCTGACCCTATCTGGCACTGGGCCGTTCTGGAACCTGCGGACAAGGAAGTACTACCCGCCATTACCGCCGCCATTTTCCACGCATCGGATACCTGACCGCTGGCGACGAGGTATCGAGGACCGGAGCAGACACCTGACCGGCCAGTGCGGCGAGCTTCCTTGCCCGGTGCTGCCACGCAACGTAAATACCATGGGGAAGAACGAGGCGACCCAGGGGAAGATCTCCTTTGAACGGCGCCGTCTGAAGGGATCAGAGGTCCCGGCACCGGACACATCGCCGAAGGGTGCGGCAGCGGCGCCGACCCAGGCTCCGACGGAGCTCCGGGACATGTTGGCAGCCATGGAGAAAGGCATTCAGGAGAGTATAGCGGCGGTGGGCACCAAAATAGATGCTCTGTCGTACCGCATGGACCGTATGGCAGAGCGTGTGGACAAACATGCGGAGCGCCTTGACATGGCGGAGCGCCGGCTCACTGAGGCCGAAGAGACCCAGATGGAGTGGGACAAGGAACGCAAGCAATTCGACAGACTCCTGACAGTCATCAGGGACAAGACAGAGGACCTGGAAGCACGTTCTCGCAGATCCAACCTCCGTATCACAGGAGTGGCGGAATCCACGCAAACGGGGAAAATGGAACTATTTGTGGAGAAACTCCTGAAAACACTCCTGGGAGAGGAAGTCTTTTCCCCCATGTTCATTGTGGAACGCGCCCACCGCACACTGGGCCCGCAGCCCCAGCCCGGCTTGCCACCTCGCCCCATAATCGCGAAACTGCTGAACTATCGCGACCGGGACACTGCTCTGAGGGTGGCGAGAGAGAAGGGCAAACTCCAACATGAGGGCATGAATATCTCCCTCTACCCGGACTTCACCGCCAAGGTGCAGGAGGAACGGCGGCAATTCGCGCCATATAAGAAGCAGCTCAGAACACTAGGCCTGGACTATGCCATGATGTATCCGGCCAAACTTCGAATCAATACTGGTGGGAAATCGTACTACTTCACGGACCCGAAAGAACTGCATAAGTCCCTTAAGACCTGGACACGGGAAAGGAAGGAGAATCGGAGTGGCCGGGAGGACGAGGAGGAGGTATCTATGGAGGAACAGGACTAATTGGCGGCTGAAGAGGGGTTTGATCCTCTACACACTGGTCGGCTCACGGACTCGGGCAATATGGGCGCCCCGGCCCTGCAATGGCACCTGATCCACGATTTTGGGACGGACAACTTGGTTACCCTATGGTGCTGGTAAGGGGGTGTGTGCTTCGTGGCAGTATACATTGAGCCGGGGGAGCCAGTCAGAGTGGTGCTGAGTAACACTTTTCATCATGCCTTGAGCATTGACTCTTGAATGGAGCTGAGAGGGGAGCGGTACTCGCAATGTCTTGGAACAGTTAGGAGTGTACTGCATTGGTGCGCTCTGCCCTCGAGCTTTTGGTTGTTTTTTCTCACTGAGGAGTTGGTGTCGGACTATTTGACACCGCACCGGTAGGGGGTACATGGGGGGGGAGTGTGGGGACTGTCTGACCAGGTTGGGGGAGGTCGGCTGTGGGTGGGTTGCTGTACTCGGGGTGGCAACTAGACTCGGGGAGGGGAGGGGGGATGTTTGGTTGGGGTTGTTGACGGGGTTTGCCTGTGAAGTGTGTGAATCGAGGTGTTCTGCTGTCCCTGTTCGCGAGCGCCGGAGGGCGTTAATGAGTTGGGGGGTCCTACTGTGTCCTGCACTATCCTTCCTTTCGATCCATGCTCTGAACCCACTTAGCAATGGCTGATACAACACCGACATTGCATGCACACGCCCGGAATGAGCTGAATTTACTGACTTGGAATGTGCGGGGCCTGAACGACTTCCGCAAAGTGAGGAAAGTCCTGAACTATCTGAGCAGACATCACGTTGACATAGCTCTGCTGCAGGAGACACACCTACCACTCTCCAGCAGAATGCTCAAATCCAGAGGTTTGTCGGGGAACACTGTGGCGGCGGGCTACACTACACATGCCCGAGGGGTGTTAATTTGGGCCAATCCAAAGTCACAGTTGAGGCTCATTCCGGTGCACTCAGACCCGGACGGTAGATATGTCCTGGCGAGATGTGTGGGTAAGGGGATGGACATACTACTAGTGAATGTCTATGGCCCTAACTATGACCACCC
Source organism: Lissotriton vulgaris (assembly GCF_964263255.1). Lineage (NCBI taxonomy): Eukaryota > Metazoa > Chordata > Amphibia > Caudata > Salamandridae > Lissotriton > Lissotriton vulgaris. The sequence goes on along the minus strand of NC_141690.1, from coordinate 205,848,352 downwards.
TGAATTCTATAAGACCCTGTCGGCTATTGCAAGGACGCATGCACAGCCCTGGATGTTGTGGGGCGGGGACTTTAACTTTGTGTTTGACCCATCAATAGACCGCTCTGCGGGCCCTGCCCGGAGGCCCGTGGCCTCGGCCACGTACATGGCGGCCGAGATGATCAAATCTGACTTGCTGGATGTCTGGAGGGAAAAGCATCCAAGGGCGGGTGGGTTTACACACTACTCTGCATTTCACGAGGATAGACTACTGGTTGGCACCCCCCCTGGTACTTAACAACATCTGCACATGCACAGTCCTCCCACGCACGCTTTCAGATCACTCCCCTATTCTCCTCCACCTCGCAACACCCAGGAGGGGGATCCCAGCCTTCACTTGGCGGTTCCCGCCTTTTGCACTACTTGACGAGGCCTTCAGGGGGGAACTGGCAGAGGAAATAGAGCAGTTCTTCACTACAAACATAGGCACAGTGGATGACTTCTTTACGGTATGGGAGGCATTTAAGGTATACATCAGAGGGGTGGCGATGTCGAAACATTCTAGTGTGCTGAGATCCATTCGTAGGGACCTAACAACTCTGGAAACGAAGATGGCGGATCTTGAGACAGAGCAGCGGCGGCTGGGCGGCGAGGCGGGAGACGGGGAGCTGTCCCAACTCCTGTCCGAGTTCCAGGCACTGGCGGACAGGGAGGTCCTGTACATGGGCAAATACGCCACGGCGAGACAATATGGGGAAGGTGAGAGGCCTGAGGCACTTCTTGCACGCATCGTTCGCAACACCAGACGACCGCTGGTCATAGAGGAACTGAGAACTCCGGAGGGAGACACGGTGACGGACGAGGAGCAGGTACTCCAGACGTTCAGGAGTTATTACGCGGAGCTATATCGAGCTAAAACACAGGGAGTGGAGGGTGAGATGGAGGACTATTTAGACCATATAGCCATGCCGTTCCTCAAGGACTCGGATAGGGAATTCTTAATGGCCCCATTCCACCAAGACGAAATATTAGAGGCACTGGCAGGCATGCGCTCGGGCAGTGCGCCGGGCTCAGACGGCCTCACGGTTGGCTTTTATAAAGCGTTTAAGGATCTGCTGCTGCCACACTTAATCACCCTGTTCGACGCCATCTGCGAGAATGGTGAAATGCCGACCACCATGCGGGAGGCGCTACTCATCACCATACCCAAGCCCGGTAAACCCCCCGATCTCTGCGGCTCGTATAGACCCCTTAGTCTACTTAATGTAGACGCCAAAATCTATGCCAAGGTTCTGGCCACCCGCCTGGCCCTGTTGGTACCTGGGTTGGTCGCCCCGGAACAGTCCGGGTTTGTCCCGTGCAGGAATTTAACCTACAATATCAGAACTGTGTTAGGCGCGATGCAACACATTAAACAAGAGAATAGCGCATTGGCAATATTCCTTGACATGGAGAAGGCGTTCGACTCGGTCGAATGGCCCTTCATGGTTCGGGTGTTGCGCAAGTTGGGATTGGGCGAACAATTCCTTCAGCAGGTTGGAGCGCTGTACCATCGACCCTTCGCTAGGCTCCGCCTGGGTGACAGGGTAACGGACCCGATTGACATAAGCAGAGGCACTCGACAAGGCTGCCCTTTGTCGCCGTTGCTTTACGCACTGGTGGCGGAACCCCTGGCGTGCGCCATGCGGGAGTACCACAGCCTAGAGGGGGTTAGCTTCCCTACATATAAGATCGGGATATCAACTTACGCTGACGACACCCTGTTGTACGTCAGGGAACCGGAAGTTAATTTGCCTGCGGTGCTCCGCGAAGTGGTCCGATTCGGCTCGCTATCGGGCCTGAAGGTGAACTGGGACAAGTCGATTGCGTTCCCGCTCACTCCGGTGACACGGCAGTTCGACATGGAGTACCCATTGCACTGGTCCGCCGACTCAGTTCGCTACCTGGGCATTCAACTCCACTCGGACCCGGAAGTCCTCGTTCGAGACAACTACGGAGTGGCCTATAACAACCTAGTGGATGACGTAGATAAGTGGATCCGTCTCCCACTCTCCCTCTCGGGTAGGATTGCGCTAATGAAAATGGTGATACTCCCCCGATTTCTGTTCCTCTTCCTGAATCTACCTGTGGTTTTATCTAAGACCTTCTTTCGGCAGCTCACCTCGGTGTTGGTGAGGTTAGCCTGGGGGGGGGAAACAGCCCAGGGTTGGGTGGAAGACTTTGATTCTACCTTGTGAAATGGGGGGACTGGGGGCACCGGACCTAGAACGGTATTATAGAGTCGCTCAGGCGTCGCACTTATACTCTTGGGTGCATGGTGACCCTCGGACCCCGCACCTTATCCTGGAGCGGTTGTTTGCAGACCCGCTCCCTCTACCTGCTACTGTCTGCCTGCCCACAGACCGTGCAACTGGCCGGATGGTCTCCCTGAAAGCGACCAATCACGCCTGGAATTGCCTAGTGCGCTCTCGGGGCTGTACTCTGCTTTACTCCCCACTGTTACCGGTGGAGTGGGTCTTATGGCTCGACCCGCTCGGTGAGAAGGGTGTAGTCAAGGCGCTGAGTTCTCTTGGCGTAACGAAAATGGAGGACCTGTTTGAGGGAGGTGTACTCAAAACCTGGGACCAGCTACCAGCTGCCGGGGCAGGCCACACTCTCTTACAAAAATTTCACTACCACAGGCTCCGCTCGGCCTTTCGTGAACTACTGGGCCCGGATTTGGAAGAACCTGAGGAGATCCCGGAACTAACATATATACTGAAATCCACCTCCGCAGCGAAACTCGTTACTCAGCTTAACAAGCTGGGTGTGACACAGCAGCGTCTGCAACCGTCGAAGGCCAGAGAGGCCTGGCAGGCAGACCTACAATCCCCCATAGATGATGGAATGTGGCGCTACTGCTGCACAAGCACGCGCAAGATATCTCTAAACGGACGGCACCGCTTGGTGCATTTCAAATATTTACAACGAGTGTATTACACCCCTGCTCGTCTCCATCGATATGGCCTTCGTGCCTCGGCCGAATGCGAACGCTGCCGGACTCCGACAGCTGATTTCTACCATTTGGCATGGCAGTGCCCAGGAGTGCAGGCATTCTGGGGGGAGGTCTTCGCGGAACTCGACCAAATACTGGGAGAACCTTTACCTCGTGCCCCTGCTTTGGCGCTACTTGCTTACTCGAAACCGCTAGCCCCGGGACTGCGTCGTCTAGTGGACATGGCGTTGCTCCTCGCAAGGCGTGTGGTGGCGACCTGCTGGATGAGGGGGCCCCTCCCCACGAAAGCTAAATGGCTGAGGGACCTGCAGTACTGCTGCACCCAGACAGAACTGTATAGTGACCTTCTTCCGCCCAGAAGCAGGCCCAAGAATTTTTGGGACCTTTACAAAGAGTACAAGCAGAGGAGTGAGGAGGACGGCTCTGACACCGCGGAGGAGGTGGAACTGCAAGACAGAGTTGAGGAGATCGTAGCCAGCACTGAACTCGGAGACACGGGGGAGGCGGGAATGGGGGAGGCCTCTGGTTGACTGAGGGTGGCTGTGAGAGCCTGGAGATGGGCTGCTGAAGGATAGTAGAGATGGGGCAGGTTTATAGGGGGGACGGGGTGGGGACACGGGGTAGGATCACTCGGGTGGTTGTATAGTCGGGACGGGTTAGGCAGACACACAGACACACACGAGCGGGTGGGGGGGCAGTTTGTTGGGCGCTGTTTAATTTCTTATAGTAGACATGTTGTTGGATCGCTGACTAGCATATGGACAGATTGATTGCCAGTTGTCACACCACTACAATACTCTACCTATGTTGGGAGCCCTCGATTCGCATGATTGCGCTGCTACTATACTACCTCGCCGCCAGGCCTCCGGGATGCTGGCACTAAGGCTGTGTACGACTTACATCTAGCAGTTTCTGAGAACCTGGCGCCGATCCCGGAGTTCATTCATGCATATGTGTTAATGCTGGTGATGTCAATGGCTTTGCTGTCAATAAAGATCTTTTGAATTAAAAAAAAAAAAAAAAAGTCTGTTGGCTAGAACCTTTGCATAGAGCTTCGCGTCTACATTCAGCAAGCTGAGCGGACGGTACGATCCACAGTGGTCCGAGGGCTTCCCTGGTTTCGGGATCGTTACCAGCAGGGCTTCCCGCATTGAGGGCGGCATTTCTCCCTCCTCGCAGACGGTGTCAAAGAGGGCAACCAGATGTGGGAGTAATAAGTCTTTAAATGCTTTGTAAAAGCCAGCCGTAAGGCCGTCAGAGCCTGGGGCGCTCCCCGACCGCATGCCACCCAGGGCATCCAGAATTTCATCCTCGTGAAAGGGGGCCATTAGAAATTCCCTGTCTGAGTTCTTAAGGAACGGCATCGAAATGTAATCTAAATAGTCGTCAATCTCTGTTTCCGCACCCCCCGCCCTAGAACGATACAGTTCCGAGTAATAGCGTCGGAACGTCTCCAGTATCTGATCTTCCTCAACCACCCGGACGCCCTCCGGGGTCTGCAGTCCATCTACCACTAACGGTTTACGGGATCCCTTGGCCATGCGGGCCAGCAGGGCTCCCGGCCTCTCCCCCTCCCCATAAGCCCGTGCCGTGGCATACTTTCCCATATAGAGGACTTCTCTATCCGCAAGTGCGTGATAATCCGCCAACATGGACACCAGTTCTCGTTCCGCTACTCCTCCCGGGTCCGCTAGCTGTGCCCTCTCCAGGGCCGCCATCTTGTTCTCCAGGTCGGAGAGGTCCCTTCTGATGGAGCGTAGGACACTGGAGTGTTTGGACATGGCCATCCCCCTGATATAGACTTTGAAGGCCTCCCACACCGTGAAGAAGCTATCTACGGAATTAGTATTGGTGGTGAAAAATCTTTCTATATCATCCGCCAATTCCCCTCGGAAGGCGTCGTCCAGTAGCGCATAGGGCGGGAAGCGCCAAGTAAAAGGCGGGATCCCCTTTCGGTCGGTGGAGAGACTGATCAGGACCGGGGAATGATCCGATAACGTGCGTGGGAGAACTGCACACGAGCTGATGCCGCCCAGCACCGAGGAGGAGGCGAGCCAGTAGTCTATCCTAGTGTGTATGTTGTGATATGCTGAGTAATGCGTGTAACCGCCCTGCGTCGGGTGCTTTTCCCGCCAAACATCCACCAGATCCAGCTTCGTCATTTCCGCCCTCATGTAGACAGCAGATGCAACTGGTCTTCGAGTAGGGCCCGCAGAACGGTCCCTGTCAGGATCAAATACAAAGTTGAAGTCCCCCCCCATAGCATCTTGGTGTGCGTGTGTGACCTACAGGTGGCCGACAGTGCTGCATAGAACTCCGGGCTATCATGGTTAGGGCCATAAACGTTTACCAAGAGCAGGTCCAGCCCCCTCCCCGTGCACCTAGCCATCACATATCTACCCTCAGTGTCCACTGATAGCGGGGTAAGCTTCAATCTCGAGGCAGGGTTAACCCAGGTGATCACGCCACGGGTGTGGGAGGTGAAGCCTGCTGCTACTATATTCCCTGCCAGCCCTCTAGCCTGCAACATCTTACTATGGACGGGCAGGTGTGTCTCTTGCAGCAGGGCTACATCCACACGGTGTCTATTAAGAAAGCTCATTACCTTCCGTAGCTTTCGGTGGTCATTCAGCCCTCGCACGTTCCAGGTCAACAGGGACAGCGCGCGCTGGGTCTGCGGGCGTTCAGGTATTACAGCAGAAGACATCGTAAAGCACAATGCGCCATAGTAACTCCATCGGGAGGTGGCGAACCCTTAATCAGTGCTTCATCGTTCATAGCAAGCAGACAGACACTCCACCCACGCGCACTCACCATTCGCCAGATACTCACAGCAAACCACAGGCCCTTCAATGTACAAACAGCAACAAACCCCTCAACTTTAGCCCCACCACCCTCCCCCCAGTCCCCACCCCACCCACAGCTGACCACCCCCAACCCGGCCAGACAGAGCCCCCCACAAATCCCCATCAACTCAGGTACCTCAAAGTAGCGGGCGATACAAGTCCCAACTCCCTGGGGAGTGTCTCAACCAAAAGCACAGGGGCAAAGCGTGCCGAGACTGCATAAAACCACCAGCGGTGTAACAGTTCTTTTTCCTCCAGTTCCGCATCCCCTCTTAGCCCCCCAGTGTTGCAATGCCGCCCACTGAATTCACCCAGTTCCCCCCCCGCCCCCCCGCCCGTCCCTGAGTACAACACAGTGAAGGCCTCACCGGCATTTGCAGATTGGTCCAGCAACCACTAGGCAGTAGGAGCCGCTGCGATTTTACTCCACCCGTCTCCTAGCAAATGTCTCCAGTTGGGTCGCAGCTCCTAATATGGAGACTCACAGTTTATCCACAGTAGTATGGCCTACAACGACCCTAGCAAATAAGTGCAGAAAAAACTAGGTGCGCTGCCTCAGTCCTGCTCCTCCAGGGTCGACGCCTCCCCCGAATCCTCTCCGTGCTGCTGTCGGTGTTCCTTGCGTTCTTTGGCCCAGTTTTTCAGTGATTTCTGTAGTTCCTTAGGGTCCGTGAAGAAGTACGATTTCCCGCCGGTGTTAATCCTCAATTTGGCCGGGTACAGCATCGCATAGTCTAGGCCCAGCTCGCGCAGCTGTTTCTTATGCGGAATGAACTGGCGGCGCTCCTCCTGTACTTTTGCCGTGAAGTCAGGGTACAGCGATATTTTCATGCCTTCCACCTGCAGTTGTCCCTTTTCCCGAGCCAGCCGCAGGGCCGTGTCTCTGTCCCTGTAGTTTAGGAGCTTGGCAATGATGGGCCGGGGTGGTAGTCCGGGTTGAGGCTGAGGGCCCAAAGTGCGATGCGCCCTCTCCACGATGAACATTGGGGAGAAGGCCTCCTCCCCAAGAAGCGTTTTCAGCAGGTTCTCCACGTAGAGCTCCATCTTGCCTGTCCGAGTCGATTCCGCTACTCCCGTTATGCGAATGTTCGATCTGCGGGAGCGCGCTTCTAAATCCTCTGCCTTATCACGGATCACTTGGAGCAATCTTCCGAATTGTCTACGGTCTTTGTCCCACTCGGTCTGAGCCTCCTCCGCCTCCGTGAGGCGCCTCTCTGCCATGTCGAGGCGCTCCGCGTGTTTGTCTACTCGTTCCGCCATGTGGTCCATGCGGTACGATAACGCGTCTATCTTGGAGCCCACCGCCTCTATGCTGTTCTGGATTCCTTTCTCCATCGCTGCCAGCAGATCTCGAAGATCCGTAGGTGCCGTGGACGCCGTGGCTCCTTTCGGGGAGGCTTCCGCCGCCGGAGGCTCCGACTCCTTCGTCTTCCGGCGGTCAAAGGAAAGTTTGGCCTGCGTTGCATCATTTTTCCCCATGATGAAGTTCCAGGGAGGGTTTCTGTCTCACGATAACCACCCCGTAAACGCCCGGGCAGTGCCGCAAGGGTAGTGCGTCGTTCACTCCTCGGCCCCAGAAACGTTGGCGCTGGCGGGCCAAAAATGGCGGCTGCGGCGCAGGTGTAACCTCCGGGGTGCGGCTTGTGTCGGAGTCCGCCAACCGCCAAGAACTGCGCCGGCCCCGACTGGGCGCGCTAGCGGCAATGTCCCTGCAGTTGTAACGCCGCTGCGTGTGGGCCCCCAAGTGGGCCGTGGCGATCACACGGACCGTGCGCCGCCCCAGTTTTAGCGTGCTGCGCTCTCCGGCTCCTCTGGAAGTCGAGGCCGCACGTCAGGTGACGTCGTGCGGCCTGCTCCGCTGGGGCAGGTCGCGGCTTCAGGCCTGGTCCGCGCCTCTCTCCGTCGCCGATCGTGTACGGGTCGTCACCCACAGCTCTCGGTCACTCCGGGCCACTCAACCGGGTCGGGGGGGCACCAGGGGTCACCAGGCACCGAACTCAGCTAAATTGGCATTCAGTAGGATAGTTTAACAGGATAATTTAGGGGCTTGGGCGAGGAGCCGAAAGCTCACGCGTCCGCCATCGACGCCGGCTAGCTCCGCCCCCCCAGTGCGGATGTATTTATCCATTGATTGGGTGAGGAGGGTGGGAGGGACGATAGAATGCACCGTCTCCCTTCCCTACCCAAGATGGCGGCTCCGGTGGGTGGGGGGAGTGCCCAGCGTCAATCGCAAGTGGTGCTGCGATGTCCGTTCGTGACGCTGCCTGGAGCGAAGCAGTCTCGCCCCAGGTAAGGATCTGGCTAAAAACTGCAATTTAAAATATCTACAATCTGGACCTTAGTACCTCTACCAGGTCTTCTACCTCTATCTGTACTCTAGAAGATCTATGTGAGCTTAACAATTTCCTTGAACAATTTGAGGAGACTGAACTGGAAAAACCCAGAAAAACAGGAAAAGAAAATTCCATGAGAATAACTGAATATTAGAGGGGCATGATATCTGACTAGAGGTCCGTGCTGGTGATGAGAGGTGGTGTTTCCGATTGAAATCTTCCAGGCCAACATGAGTGCAAGAATGTGTGAGTTCCTATGATCATGTTAATTTTGAAAATGTAAGTTATGAAAAACTGGGTGCTGAAGGCAGTTAGATGCTGGGACAAAATGCAAATGCTTTCTCTTCCCAGACTCTTCCCAAGTCAAACACCAAGGGAGCAGAATATTGATGCTAATATTGCAGAGATTTTTTATTTATTTTTAGTATTTATAAAGTGTGGGCATACACCGGTAGGTAGCTTGATGCTAGAACTGCATGGAAGAATAATAGCTCACCCAAATCAGGCAAATTGTCTGGTCACTTTGGAAAACACAAAATGTTTGATAAATGCCGGAATAGTATCCGAGAGTCCTACGGGTCAAGCAAAAATTTCAAGGAATTCAAGAGCTTTGCTGCTGCCACAGTAAACGTATATCCCCGCCCACCACTCCACCCCTCAAGCCCCAAGGATGGGACACCAAAACTTTGGTAACAATACTAGAGATGCCTTTGACTGCTGATTCCTTTAAATTTACATGGCGGCTGCGCTGACTGTCTCGAGGGGGCCTGATGTCCTGGAGGCTGAGGATCCAATTGCTTACTCCCCGGGTATTGTTAGTCTCAGTTTATCGAACTTGAGCCAACTAGACTTGTGATACTCTGTGCTGTTATATCCTGTTGGGAGCTACAATTGGGCACAACATTGTATTTGTTGGCTACTACAGCTAATTATAATAGGTGCGAGCGTATGACCCTGTTTTCTGCCTGGCAGTGGTCGCACCACTGCCCCTTTGGGCGGGAAGCTTCCTCCTGATGCACTACTTTTAGTTTTTCCTATATATCTTTTGGTTCCCAAATGTGCATGTTGTGACACTACTGTCACATTTTTTCCTTCAGGGTTCTGGGGCAGGGGTGTGACGGGGGGGGGAAGGGTTTTTGGTGCTGCTGTTGTTGAGTAACCTGGGTACGAGCTAGACCGGCTACCTCTGCCCTCGTGTGCTTACCACTGTTCTTATGGTTCTTGTGGGTGGGGAAGGGGTGAAAGTCTTGTGGATTGAGAGGGTGTGTGTGACCGTTGTGGGGCTGAGGGTTACGGGGGGAGGGGGGAATGTTTGTTGGGGTGGATGGATGAGCGCAGCCTAGTTGGGAAGGGCAAGCGTGGGTGGGGGGCTGGGCTGGGCCTGTTTCTGAGACCTGTTTGTTGCCTCGTGGGGTGGGGCAGATGATGTTTGAGGCATGTGGACTTACTGGTAGGGGTGACAGCGATGGACACACAATCTCACAGGCTGCTAAACTGTATGCAGGAGATATGACCCTTTTTTCTCCTCCATGGCAGGGGATATGACAGATGGGGTGGAGGCTCCTGATGCGATGTGGCTCCTGACATGGAGCGTGCGGGCTTGAACGACCATCGCAAGGTCCGTAGGGTTCTTCAGTATTTGGCTAAACACAGAGTAGACATTGCGGTACTGCAGGAAACGCACCTGGCACCGCATAGCCCCATTCTTGGTTACAGAGGGCTTCGTGATAATGTTCATGCTGCAGGTTTTACCTCTCATGCCAGGGGGGTTCTTACTTGGTTTAATCCTAAATCCTCTTTTGCTTTGTCGCCGGTGACCACTGATAGTGAAGGTAGATTCACGATTACGACATGTTCTAGTAAAGGTCTTGACATGTGCATAGTGAACACATACAGCCCTAATTTTGATCTTCCCAGCTTTTACGAGACACTGGCCAGAAGGTTTACGCGTTTGTGGACACAGTGATTTTTTGAGGAGGGGATTTTAACCTGACTCTGCACCCGGCGCTGGACAGATCAGATGGCCCACCCCGGAAGCCATCAGCCTCTGCACGTACACTGGGTACACATTTGACTAACCTTGTGTAGGAGAGTAGGGTCTGCTATCCTATGGTCACCCCAATTTTTGCTTTTTGCTTCACTGGTTTTCGACTTACTGAGGCTGTGGGCCTGCTAATCAGACCCCCAGCCTGCTGTTCTCTCTCTAAATTTATAATACATGTGCTATAGGTACATACCACAATTGGAAATGGACTCCTTGTCAGCCCCTGTACCATGCACTATAGGTGCTCAGGGCATAGGTGCCACCAAGGCCTACCAGGGGCTGAAGCATAGCTTTTGCCACCCCTGGCTGGTTCTTAAATTGACACAACTGGCTGATCACTCAGCTGGGGCAAGTGGGTGTAATCACCCCTTGCTTAGATATAGTATACCTATATCTAAACCTATATCTGGACACATATATAGCCTGTAAGCCACTCCTATGGAAGGCCTCATCAATCCTGGAGGCAGAGTGCGTGGTTTTATGTGAGATGGTGCTCTGGCGTGAGCTGAGCCTGTCTGCAGCTGTCGGGAACAACTCCCTAAGCTGATCCGGGATAATGCCATACCATATACTCTTAAGCGCATTATAATCCTCGCGGTTATATAGCAACTTTGGTTTGGCTTTATCAAAACATGTCGTGTAAGGTGTCATACGAATTGGAATACTACCCCCTCGCCAGTTCTGGCGACGGGGGTAGCATTCCACCCTTCTAGAGGGAGAAGACATGTTACTTTACTGAAACGCGGTTGATTTAAAAATGAGCCTCAGATCCACAAAATGGATGCCCCTGCCACAGACACGGGTCTGACCTCCTGCTGCTGACCGAAACCCGGCAGAGGAGGCCTGGACAAAGAGTTTCCTGTCACAGGGCGGTGTCAAACCACCCCAGACAGGAGATAGTGGATTGGAGTAGGGAGGTTTCAATGAAACCAGACACTGCCTGGGGAGCACAAGGCTGCCCCTTGCAGGATCCGGCCAAACCGGTTCTGGGGCCTCCCAGCCCCTGTCCCAGCGCGGCCAGGATCAAAGGAGAGGGGTGTAACCACCCCCTTCCTGGGTCCCACCCATAGGAGGGGACCTAGCAGGATGTCCAACCCCCTAGATTCGAATAAGAGGGGGAGCAGTCCCAACGGACCTCAGATCATCCTGAAGAAACATAAGAAACGAAATCTGGACCCTTCGACTTTCTACACGACGTGAGAAGACTGAAGAATCTCCCTTGTGGTCAAGGAGTGACCACCCTGTGCAAACAGGCACCATCCAGCCCTCGACCCTTGCTTTGTTGCAGTTCCCGCCGGAACTCGAGCGACAGAGATCGACGAGATCAAGCTTGCCTGCCTTCTACCTGCCCGATCCACAGTCCCTGCAGAGCTGAGACCCGTGGAGGCGACCGGAAGCGTGGGGCACGCCATCTTGAAAAGGCCACGAGATGCTGACCGTGCGGCCCACGAGTGACCCTCGAAGCTGTACACCGGGGTTTGAGAAGCCCCAGCCCCGAGCTCCACTTGCATCAAAGCTCACCCCTCCACACTCGCTGAGTGCTGCGTGGGGCCCTTCTGCTTGTGTGCGCTCGACGCGTTGGCCCGGTCACTTGCCAGCTGGCTTGTGGCCCCTGTGCCGACGAACTTTGAAATCCGACTTGCTTTTCTGGTTGCTCCAGATCTGCACCAGCTCCTGTAAAAAGGAGCACCCACTCTGACCCTCCTGGTTCGAGTGATAAGCAATCTCCCGGTTCCGCGTGGATTGCTTTTGCCAAGTGCTGTTTGCTACAATCTTCAAGCCGACGGTGCTGACGGCGAGAGCCTACGTGGGACAGATCGTGACCCGCTCCTGGACGTCGCAGATGCCCCAGAGCCCACGTGACAGCGGAGAGAAGCCTATCGACAACTGCCTGATTGCGCCCGACATTGCCTGGTTCCGTCCTGGTTCCACCCTGGTCACTGCTGAGTGACCCAGACTCTGTCCCCTCTGCTTTCAGGTACTTTTCTACATCGATCCACCCTTGGATCGCACCGGACACTTCTGCTTCACAGCGCCTGCAGCTGCAACAGCTCCAAGCACCAAGAACCTGCGTGACAGAACCCGACGCCACTTCGACCCTGTGCACCCACGGCCTGTGGGTGAGGTAACTTTGCAACGCCGGTGTCTTTACACTGGTACACACCTCTAGGGTCTGTGTCTAAAGTTTTGTGTTCCTAGGTTCAGCGGAAGTATCTTTTAATTCACTTTAACTGACTTTTACGCACCATTGACAGTGCATTGGTGCGCGCCGCACTTTCCGTGCTGCACCCGTCTCCTGTGGGCTACTCCCGACTTCTTCATTGCTTGTCCTGACTGCTCCCAGCGAATCTCTAGGCCCTAGGCCTAACCATTGTTCGTGAAGTGTTACTTATACCACTTTTTTGATATATGGTCTGAGTGGCCACCCGCCCTCATCCATAAACGTGCAACTTTATATGTGTAACAGTGCTTTTGATTTAACGCTTGTGCCCCTTTCCTCATAAAGAGTACTGGGGAGTAATTTAGAAATAAATACATATATTTTTATAATATATACTTGTGTGGTGTCCTTTCATTTGGTTACAGGATTGTATGTGGTAAAACAGCTCGCTTAACACGACCTCTTAAGTTAAGCCTTTAAGGCTGCTTAGTCCATGCTACCACTAGGATAGCTTGTCTACAAGGTTGACTTACAACCTGACATCTTTGGGGTTGTTTGGACTGATAACCAGTGGTTCCAGAATTGGAAACACTACCTATCAGGCCAACTTCTCACATTGGTGTGCAGCGGTGCGGATTTGAGCTTGCTGTTTGTTTTACCATTGCAATCTTTATCAAATTGAAAGATCACATCAAGTACCTCTAGGTACATATAAATCAAAAGCTTAGCATATTAAGTTCTACTGAACTTAGTAGTTGTAGATTAAAGGGATTAGCACACCCTGACTACAACTCACTAGCAAGGTACAGTAGGAAACCACTTAGTGTAGGTAAGTGCACCACTTACACCTCACTAGCAGTCATGTCTGATACAGGTAGAGCCTCAGGCTCTGCCCCTGTAGAAGTTGATCCTATAGGGACAACATCCAGATATGACAACCTTAGCCACAAAGACCTGAGTGCCTTGTGCACAGCCAGGGGGCTAAAAAAGGGCAGAGGCCCTACCATTCCTTCCCTAATAGCTCTCCTAGAAAAGGATGATCTAGATAAGGTGAGTCAGGCTCCCTTAGATTCAGGTGAAGGGATAAACTCCCCTGAGAATGAGAATCTTCCAGAAGAAGAGGAGGAGGAAGAGGAAGAGGAAGGCTCTGATGTAGAAGAGCCTGAAGATCAGGATCAGCAGGGAAACCAGGTACAGGTTGCCAGGCTTAACCAGGCCAACTTGGACCTACATGGGAATGGAGAGGGCCAGCACCACTCCAGATCTCATAACCAAATTCTCCCAGGTAATAGAAGGGAGAGATCTCTGTCAAGGGACTCTCACCTTTCTAGTGCCTCAAGAGAATCTCAAAGAGGAATGACTTCCTCCCAGAGAAAAGAGCATAGGGCCAGGATGAGGGCTGTCCAACTCCAGATAGAGAGGGAGGAGGTAGCTCTGGCTCAAGCTAAACTGACCTTAGCTCAAGCTAAACTTACCTTGGCTAGGGAACAGAAAATAAGTGGCTTAGATGCCACTGGTGGCAGCAAAGTTCCTAAAGAAAAAGACAGGGCCTATGACAATAGAAACCTGACAAAAATTGTGCCCCCCTACAAGGAAGGGGATGATATCCACAAATGGATGACTGCTCTTGAGAGGGCCTGCATGGTACAGCAGGTCCCTGAGGATCAGTGGGCAGCAATTTTATGGTACTCCTTTTCTGAGAAAGGGAGGGACAGGCTCCTCACTGTTAGACCTGAGGATGCCAAAAACTACTCTGTTCTGAAGAGTGCTCTTATTGAAGGGTTTGGCCTAACCACTGAGCAATACAGGTTGTTGTTCAGAGACACCCAAAAAGCACAGACTCAGGACTGGACTGATTTTGTAGATTGTGCCACTAAGGCTCTGGAGGGTTGGCTGCAGGGAAGTAAAGTTTCAGACTATACAGGATTGTACAATCTTATGATGAGAGAACAGATCCTTAATAACTGTCAGAACCAGCTGTTGCATCAATACCTTGTTGACTCTGATTTGACCTCTCCCCAAGAATTGGGAAAGAAGGCAGACAAATGGGTCAGAACAAGGATTAAGCAGAAAAACCAGAACCAAGGTGACCAGAAGAAAACAGACCAGAAGGGTGGGAATCAGAAAGATAAAGAAAAGGACCAGAAGTCTTCAGGCCCCCAAACTAGCAATAAGGAGGGGGGTTCCCAAAATGGAAACAAGAAAAAGAAGAATGATGGCCCAAAGAAACCTTGGTGTAATACCTGCAAATCAGTTTCACACTGGGGCAGTGAATGCACTAAGAAAAATCCAGTCCCCACCACTGCAGCTCCTAAAGCAACTGCACCCCCTAGTACAGTCAGCAGTGGTGGTACACAGCCAAAGGGTTTAGTAGGGTTGACCCTGGGTACTGAGGTGGAATCTGGCCTAGTCAGAATCCCCACACAGGCAGTTCTCCTATATGATGTGGACATATCTTTGCCCACTGCAGTAAGCCCCAGTAACCTGGGCAAATATAGGCAGACTCCCTTAATTAATGAGAAACTGGCTCAGGCCTACAGGGACACTTGTGCCAGTGTCACAATGGTGGCACCTGGCTTTGTGGACCCTGGACAAATTGTACTAGGTGAAAGTTACCTAGTGACCAATGCAAGCAACTCCACTACTTCCCATAGGGTGGCTGTTGTGAACTTCTCCTGGGGAGGGGTAGATGGCCTAAAGAAAGTTGTTGTGAGTGCAGACCTCCCAGTAGACTGTCTGTTAGGCAATGATCTTGAAAGCTCAGTTTGGTCAGAAGTGGAGTACAGGACTCATGCAGAAATGCTAGGGATTTCAGCTCATGTCCTTGCAGTGACAAGGTCTCAGGCTAAGAAGTGCCTTCCTGAACCAGTGGTGGATCTTGAAACAATAGACCAACCACAACCCAAGAGAAGGAGCAAGAGGGTTAAGGCTGTGCCTTCCCACTTGCCCCAGGTTGAGGATCAGGTTTCACAGGAAACTGATTCTGCAGTCCAAGAGGAGACTGTCTCTGAGGAGCTTGAACCTGATCAGGTTGAGTTTCTGGGGACAGGGGGACCCTCAAGGGCAGACCTGGGGCAGGCCCAATTAGATTGCCCTTCACTTGAACCCCTCAGACAGCAAGCTGCTGCTGAGGCTGCAGGGAATGCTCAAGGTACCCATAGAGTGTATTGGGATGAAGGACTCCTTTATTCAGAGGCTAGAGACCCCAAGCCTGGCACAACCAGGAGGTTGGTTATACCTTTGAAGTTTAGGGGCTTCCTTCTTACCTTGGCCCATGATATTCCCCTTGCAGGACACTTAGGCCAGAATAAGACTTGGGACAGGCTTGTTCCACACTTTCACTGGCCTCACATGTCAGAAAATGTCAAGGAGTTTTGTCGCTCCTGTGTCACTTGCCAAGCCAGTGGTAAGTCAGGTGGCACAACAAAGGCCCCCCTGATACCACTACCTGTGGTGGGGGTACCCTTTGAAAGAGTTGGAATAGACATTGTGGGTCCCATGGATCCTCAAACAGCATCTGGGCACAGATTTATACTGGTGGTAGTGGATCATGCCACCAGGTACCCAGAAGCAATTCCCCTGAGGACCACCACAGCTCCTGTGGTGGCAAAAGCCCTCATTGCAGTTTTCTCAAGAGTGGGCTTTCCAAAGGAGGTTCTTTCAGACAGAGGTACTAACTTCATGTCTGGATACTTAAAAGCAATGTGGAAAGAGTGTGGAGTAAACTATAAGTTTACCACACCCTACCATCCACAGTGCAATGGGCTTGTGGAAAGGTTCAACAAGACCCTAAAGGGAATGATAAAAGGTTTACCAGAGAAGCTTAGGCGGAAATGGGACATCCTTTTACCCTGCTTGCTCTTTGCTTACAGAGAGGTCCCACAGAAGGGGGTTGGCTACAGCCCTTTTGAACTTTTGTTTGGCCACCCTGTAAGAGGTCCATTGAGTTTGGTGAAGGAAGGATGGGAGTTACCTCTCAAAAAGCCTAAACTAGACATTGTGGATTATGTACTTGGTCTCCGCTCCAGGATGGCTGAATACATGGAGAGAGCATCCAAAAACCTTGAGGCCAGTCAGGAATTACAGAAAGCCTGGCATGACCAAAAGGCTGTTCTGGTTGAGTACCAGCCAGGGCAGAAGGTGTGGGTGTTGGACCCAGTGGGGCCAGCAGCTCTCCAGGACCAATGGACTGGACCCTACCCTATCATTGAAAAGAAGGGAGAAGTCACCTACCTGGTTGACTTTGGCACCCCTAGGAGCCCCCACAGGGTGCTCCATGTCAATCGTTTGAAAGCATTTGTTGACAGGGAGGACATGAGTCTCCTCATGGCCACAGATGGGGAACGGGAGGAAGAGAGTGACCCTCTCCCAGACCTGCTTTCCCAGAACCCTGATGATGGTTCAGTTGATGGAGTAGCCTTGGCAGGCAGCCTCACTGAGCAGCAACAGGTGGACTGCAGACAGGTGTTGCAGGCCCACAGACACTTGTTTTCACTCACACCCAGTCAGACTAACTGGTGCACCCATGAGGTGGATACTGGTGACAATCTGCCTGTGAAGAATAAGATCTACAGGCAACCTGACCATGTCAGGGATTGTATAAAGGCTGAGGTGCAAAAAATGTTGGAGCTTGGAGTGATTGAGCCATCAGAGAGCCCATGGGCTAGCCCAGTGGTCCTTGTGCCAAAACCTCATACCAAAGATGGGAAGAGAGAAATGAGGTTTTGTGTGGACTACAGAGGTCTCAATGCTGTCACTAGGACAGATGCTCATCCCATTCCAAGAGCAGATGAGCTCATTGATAAATTGGCTTCTGCCAAGTTTCTGAGCACATTTGATTTGACAGCTGGCTACTGGCAAATCAGACTAGCTGAAGAGTCAAAAGCCAAAACAGCATTCTCTACCCCTAGTGGACATTATCAGTTTGTGGTAATGCCCTTTGGTTTGAAGAATGCACCTGCCACTTTCCAAAGGTTGGTGAACCAAGTCCTTGCTGGGTTGGATGACTTTTGCGCAGCATATCTAGATGATATTGCTGTCTTTAGCTCCACCTGGGAGGATCACCTGATCCACCTGAAGAAGGTTCTGGAGGCCCTGCAAAAGGCAGGCCTGACTATCAAGGCTACTAAGTGCCAGATAGGGCAGAGCAAGGTTGTGTACTTGGGCCACCTAGTAGGTGGGGGTCAAGTTCAGCCACTGGAGAGCAAGATCCAGACCATACAGGACTGGACTCCTCCAACTACCCAGACACAAGTCAGAGCCTTCTTGGGCCTGACTGGGTATTACAGAAAATTTGTAAAGAACTATGGGTCCATTGTGACACCATTGAATGACTTGACATCCAAGAAGATGCCCAAAAAGGTTCAGTGGACAGTTAGCTGTCAAAAGGCATTTGATGACCTGAAGAAGGCCATGTGCTCTGCACCTATCCTGAAGAGTCCTGACTACTCCAAACAGTTCATTGTACAGACAGATGCTTCTGAGTTGGGGGTGGGAGCTGTGCTTTCACAACTTAATCAAGATGGTCAAGACCAGCCCATTGCTTTTATTAGCAGAAGGCTGACCCCCAGGGAGAAACGTTGGTCAGCTATTGAGAGGGAGGCCTTTGCTGTGGTTTGGGCCCTGAAGAAGTTGAGGCCATACTTGTTTGGTACTCACTTCCTAATTCAGACAGACCATAAGCCCCTCTTGTGGCTAAATCAGATGAAGGGTGAAAATCCCAAACTGCTCAGGTGGTCCATTTCCCTACAGGGGATGGACTTTACAGTGGAGCACCGCCCAGGGACTGACCATGGTAATGCAGATGGTCTCTCCAGGTACTTCCACTTAGAACATGAAGACTTATCTGGTCAAGGTTAAGTTTAATGTCCCTGCGTTTGGGGGGGGTTATGTAGGAGAGTAGGGTCTGCTATCCTATGGTCACCCCAATTTTTGCTTTTTGCTTCACTGGTTTTCGACTTACTGAGGCTGTGGGCCTGCTAATCAGACCCCCAGCCTGCTGTTCTCTCTCTAAATTTATAATACATGTGCTATAGGTACATACCACAATTGGAAATGGACTCCTTGTCAGCCCCTGTACCATGCACTATAGGTGCTCAGGGCATAGGTGCCACCAAGGCCTACCAGGGGCTGAAGCATAGCTTTTGCCACCCCTGGCTGGTTCTTAAATTGACACAACTGGCTCATCACTCAGCTGGGGCAAGTGGGTGTAATCACCCCTTGCTTAGATATAGTATACCTATATCTAAACCTATATCTGGACACATATATAGCCTGTAAGCCACTCCTATGGAAGGCCTCATCAATCCTGGAGGCAGAGTGCGTGGTTTTATGTGAGATGGTGCTCTGGCGTGAGCTGAGCCTGTCTGCAGCTGTCGGGAACAACTCCCTAAGCTGATCCGGGATAATGCCATACCATATACTCTTAAGCGCATTATAATCCTCGCGGTTATATAGCAACTTTGGTTTGGCTTTATCAAAACATGTCGTGTAAGGTGTCATACGAATTGGAATACTACCCCCTCGCCAGTTCTGGCGACGGGGGTAGCATTCCACCCTTCTAAAGGGAGAAGACATGTTACTTTACTGAAACGCGGTTGATTTAAAAATGAGCCTCAGATCCACAAAATGGATGCCCCTGCCACAGACACGGGTCTGACCTCCTGCTGCTGACCGAAACCCGGCAGAGGAGGCCTGGACAAAGAGTTTCCTGTCACAGGGCGGTGTCAAACCACCCCAGACAGGAGATAGTGGATTGGAGTAGGGAGGTTTCAATGAAACCAGACACTGCCTGGGGAGCACAAGGCTGCCCCTTGCAGGATCCGGCCAAACCGGTTCTGGGGCCTCCCAGCCCCTGTCCCAGCGCGGCCAGGATCAAAGGAGAGGGGTGTAACCACCCCCTTCCTGGGTCCCACCCATAGGAGGGGACCTAGCAGGATGTCCAACCCCCTAGATTCGAATAAGAGGGGGAGCAGTCCCAACGGACCTCAGATCATCCAGAAGAAACATAAGAAACGAAATCTGGACCCTTCGACTTTCTACACGACGTGAGAAGACTGAAGAATCTCCCTTGTGGTCAAGGAGTGACCACCCTGTGCAAACAGGCACCATCCAGCCCTCGACCCTTGCTTTGTTGCAGTTCCCGCCGGAACTCGAGCGACAGAGATCGACGAGATCAAGCTTGCCTGCCTTCTACCTGCCCGATCCACAGTCCCTGCAGAGCTGAGACCCGTGGAGGCGACCGGAAGCGTGGGGCACGCCATCTTGAAAAGGCCACGAGACGCTGACCGTGCGGCCCACGAGTGACCCTCGAAGCTGTACACCGGGGTTTGAGAAGCCCCAGCCCCGAGCTCCACTTGCATCAAAGCTCACCCCTCCACACTCGCTGAGTGCTGCGTGGGGCCCTTCTGCTTGTGTGCGCTCGACGCGTTGGCCCGGTCACTTGCCAGCTGGCTTGTGGCCCCTGTGCCGACGAACTTTGAAATCCGACTTGCTTTTCTGGTTGCTCCAGATCTGCACCAGCTCCTGTAAAAAGGAGCACCCACTCTGACCCTCCTGGTTCGAGTGATAAGCAATCTCCCGGTTCCGCGTGGATTGCTTTTGCCAAGTGCTGTTTGCTACAATCTTCAAGCCGACGGTGCTGACGGCGAGAGCCTACGTGGGACAGATCGTGACCCGCTCCTGGACGTCGCAGATGCCCCAGAGCCCACGTGACAGCGGAGAGAAGCCTATCGACAACTGCCTGATTGCGCCCGACATTGCCTGGTTCCGTCCTGGTTCCACCCTGGTCACTGCTGAGTGACCCAGACTCTGTCCCCTCTGCTTTCAGGTACTTTTCTACATCGATCCACCCTTGGATCGCACCGGACACTTCTGCTTCACAGCGCCTGCAGCTGCAACAGCTCCAAGCACCAAGAACCTGCGTGACAGAACCCGACGCCACTTCGACCCTGTGCACCCACGGCCTGTGGGTGAGGTAACTTTGCAACGCCGGTGTCTTTACACTGGTACACACCTCTAGGGTCTGTGTCTAAAGTTTTGTGTTCCTAGGTTCAGCGGAAGTATCTTTTAATTCACTTTAACTGACTTTTACGCACCATTGACAGTGCATTGGTGCGCGCCGCACTTTCCGTGCTGCACCCGTCTCCTGTGGGCTACTCCCGACTTCTTCATTGCTTGTCCTGACTGCTCCCAGCGAATCTCTAGGCCCTAGGCCTAACCATTGTTCGTGAAGTGTTACTTATACCACTTTTTTGATATATGGTCTGAGTGGCCACCCGCCCTCATCCATAAACGTGCAACTTTATATGTGTAACAGTGCTTTTGATTTAACGCTTGTGCCCCTTTCCTCATAAAGAGTACTGGGGAGTAATTTAGAAATAAATACATATATTTTTATAATATATACTTGTGTGGTGTCCTTTCATTTGGTTACAGGATTGTATGTGGTAAAACAGCTCGCTTAACACGACCTCTTAAGTTAAGCCTTTAAGGCTGCTTAGTCCATGCTACCACTAGGATAGCTTGTCTACAAGGTTGACTTACAACCTGACATCTTTGGGGTTGTTTGGACTGATAACCAGTGGTTCCAGAATTGGAAACACTACCTATCAGGCCAACTTCTCACACCTTGATCTACTTGATGTCTGGCGCCATAGATACCCAGTGCGGGGAGGGTTTACACACTACTCAGCCCCTCATAATATCCACACGAGGATTGACTATTGGTTCGTGTCCTCGGCCTGCGTGCGGGACGTGCGATCCTGCGAGGTACTCCCGCAAACCTACTCGGACCACTCGCCTATCTTGCTCTCCTGTTCGGTGCCAGCGCGACGGATACCGCCTTTTTCTTGGCGATTCCCCCTTATTCTCTACTTGACCCTCTCTTCAAGGAGAAACTACTGACGGCTCTGGAGACCTTTTTTGAGGCCAATGTGGGCTCTGTCGATTCGTTCCAGTCATTTTGGGAAGCATTTAAACTTTATGCAAGGGGGGTCACTATCTCTAAGCATGGTGGCGTGTTAAAGGCGATCAGGGGCCGCCTTGACCTTTTGGAGCGGAAGCTTCGAGAACTTGAAGAGCGGCGTTTAAGGTCTGATGACGACTCTGTCGACCGGGAGATTGCTGGGGTAATTCGCGAGTACAACGATGAGGCGGATCTGGAAATTAAACACTTGGGGAAATACGCCATAGCCAGAGCTTACTGTGAGGGTGAGCGCCCGGGTGCGGTGCTGGCCCGCTTGGCTAAGCGGGGCAGAGAGCGTTCTTCTTTCCCGACAATGAGATCCGGTGATGCCGGGCTCCCGCTCACGAACGCTGAGATAACTGCACGATTTAGGGACTACTACGAGGCTCTGTACGCCTCGAGGGGACCCGCTCCGGAGGAAGGTATAGTTGACTACCTGTCGCACATAGAGCTCCCGTGGCTCTCTGATATGGACCGTAAGTTTTTGGCTCGTCCCTTTGAGAGAGAGGAGGTAGTGTTGGCACTGTCCTCCATGAGGAGTGGTAGCGCCCCGGGCAGCGACGGCCTCACGGTGGTCTTCTACAAGGCCTTTTCTGATTTGCTGCTTCCCCATCTGCTGAGTCTGCTTGACGATATGGCTAACTCGGGATCTATGCCGCCCACCATGCGCGAGGCTGTTATTGTGGCAACACTTAAGCCCGGCAAGGACCCTAATGACTGTGCCTCGTATCGCCCGCTCTCTCTGATGAACGTAGATGCGTAGATCTTTGCTAAAGTGCTCGCTAACCAATTACACCCTATGGTCACGACACTGGTGGCCCCAGAGCAGACTGGTTTTGTCCTTACGCGCAACCTTGTTTATAACATCAGAACGGTCTTCGCTGCTTTTCAGCATAGCCGTCCGGAGGTGCCGGCAGTTGCCGTATTTTTAGATATGGAGAAAGCGTTCGATTCTGTAGAGTGGACTTTTATGCATCATGATCTCCGCAGGATGGGTGTTGGCATTCTCTTCCTGCAGCTGTTATCGGTCCTGTACTCTGGACCGAGGGCCCGGATCCGTATAGGTCTTCTGACCTCTGAGCCCATTGAGATCGGCAGGGGCACGAGGCAGGGATGCCCGCTCTCTCCGATGCTTTATGCTTTGGCAGCTGAGCCCCTTGCTTGTGCCCTCCGAGAGTACCATGCACATCGAGGTATTCGCTTCCCTACATATAATCTTATTGTCTCTACTTATGCGGACGATACGCTTCTTTATGTTCGAGACCCCGAGAATCATCTTTCCCCGGTATTGAGGGAGGTAGTCCGGTTCGGCGCCCTTTCTGGTATTCGGGTGAACTGGACGAAGTTGTTCATGTTTCCACTTACAGCGGCTACGGTGCAGTTTGTCCCTGAATTCCCACTACAGTGGACCACTGAGGCGGTTAGATATCTTGGTACCCGGCTCCATACTGACTCGGAGATTGTTCTCCGGGAAAATTATGGCGACGCGGTTTCGAGGTTGGAGGACGATGTAGAGAAATGGATCTCCCTCCCACTGTCTCTTTTGGGACGCATTGCGCTAATGAAGATGATGGTGCTCCCACGTTTTCTTTTCCTATTCAGTGCAATAACTATGGTCTTTTCTGTCTAGTTTTTCCGCAGGCTTCAATCGCTGCTGGTAAGACTTGCTTGGGCGGGCAAACAACCTAGAGTCGCTTGGCATATTCTAGTACGACCATAATGGGCGGGCCGGCTCAATGCTCCAGATTTGGAGCTCTATTACTGTGCGGCGCAGTCTGCCCATGCTTACACGTGGATCCACGGTCCACAGGACGCCCCTTACATCCATATTGAATGAATAGTTGCTGACCCAACTCCCCTGCCGGCCCTCTTAATGCAGACTAGGGATCGACGTACGGGCCTGGTCGACTCTCTACTGTCGGTCAACCCCGCCTGGCATTATATGGCGGACGCCCAGGCATGTTCGCTCCTATATTCCCCGAGCGCTAATCTTGAGTGGTGCTACTGGCTGAGTCCATGTAGGGAAAGAGGAGTAATTCTGGCGCTGAGACGGATTGGTATCCATACCATGTGCGACTTGTTCTCGGGCGGCGCGGACGTGGGACGAGGTGACTAATGAGATGGAGCTTCTAGTTCGACAGAGTAAGCAGTGCTCTGCGGGACCTACTGGGACCAGATATGATGGAACCAGTGACGATAACTACCTTTGATTATGTGGTCACAGCCGAATCCCGCCAGAGATTGGTTTCCACTCTATACCGGATAGCTCAGACGGAGCTGTATGCGGATTATACCACGCCTGGCCTAGCAACAGGACCTTGGCACTGAAATGACTGAGGACCTTTGGAGCTCCTGCTGCGCCAGCATCCGCAAGATCTCTCTCAATGGCCGACACAGGCTCACGTAATTTAAATTCCTGAACAAGACATATTATACGCCGGAGAGGCTCCATAGATACGGACTCCGTGAATCCCCGGAGTGTGAGAGGTGCAGGGCCCCCCTGGCAGATTTTCTTCATGTTGCATGGTCATGTCCCACGATTTTTTCTTTTTGGCAATCGGTCTTTGCTGAGATAAATAATACGGCGAACCTGACACTAGCCCCGGAACCATTGCTGGCTCTCCTGGGATACTCCAAGCCCTTGCGCTCCTCCCAGCGACGTATTGTGGATCTAGCGTTCCTGATGGCCAAGCGCTGCATTGCTAGAACCTGGATGAGAGGCCCCTCACCCACGGTCCGCGTGTGGAAGAGAGAACTGATTTATTGTTGTACCCAGACTGGGCTGTATAGCGACCTGATGCCCCCCAAGAATAGGCCTAAGAACTACTGGGCGACAGTGCTGGAGGGTGCAATTCACATGGATGAGCCTGAAGAGGCTGCTGTGACTGTTGACGAGGAGCGGGATGAATCGGAGGTGCCGACCCTGAGGCACCTCTGGAGGCTGTATCATATCAGTGAGGTGTCCCTGGCTGCGAGGTGGATGTGTTGATGTGAGGGTGGCCTGTGAATGCTGACCCATTCCCCCCTAATTCCTGTATGATCTGCTGCAAAGGCTGTGATGTATAGTGTCCACGAAGTGTCCTTGATGTCTGAGAAACACTTGCTGATTGCCCTGCTGCCTGAATGTCTACATGCCCGTGATGCTGTTTTTGTTCTTGTTGTATTGGTTACATGAAAAAGTAAAGTTCATCTGGAAATGCTCTGTCACTTTTTACCTATCAGGTGCCACGACCACTCGGGGTGCCCTTATCTGAATCGCCGCCGGTCCCCTGGGATGTCGGCTGATGGGCTGTGTTTCATTGATTACTGATTCCTTTTTTGCTATGTGCTGCTGGCCTCCGGGTTGTGGACACACAGCTGTGGTATATGTATAAAGCTCAATAAAGCCTTTTGAACTTTATAAAAATAAAAAAATAAAAAAAACAATACTAGAGATGCCTTCTGGGATCCGAGCTTCCACCTGGGCATATAAAGTACACACGTCCAGGATATAATTTAGAGAGACAATTGATTGGAGCAATAAAGGCAAGGAATTCAAGAGCTTCGCTGCCACCACAGTAACTATGACCATATGACCCCTCCTCCTCCCCAGGATGGAACACCAAAGCTTTGGTACCGACACCAGAGATGGCTTCTCGGATGTAAGCTTCCACCTGGGAATATAAAGCACACATTTCCAGGATAACGTTTCTGAGTGGAAGCCAGTGAAATTACACCAAGGCTAGAGAAATGAAATCAATTCTCCTAAGGTTTAAAGTCAGACTAGCTGCCGCATTTTGCACCAATTGCAATTTGTTGTTAAAACATAAATTTCCAAATAAATGGCATTGCACTAGCCCAATCTAGTTGCAATGAAACCATTTAGAATTTGGACTTTTTGTGGAAAGATGAACAAATGAGGCAAGACATATATTAAAGAAGGTTAATATGTCTTACAAATCTAAGTGTGGTATACAAAGCTAAGTGATATTTTTCTGAACTGTTGAAGAGGCATGCAAAGTGCCTGACGAATCCAAGGGGGAGATGCTACTGGCCATAACACGTCAGAAACACATTTCCAGGAGAGTAACGCCAGAGGTCGCTGCTTACTTGAGTCCTTGAGGAAACAGTGCGGAGGTACAAAAGGAGGTAAATCAATCAGGCTGGACATTGACAGTCCTAACCAGGTGACCATGAGGAGAGATGGCCATGGAAGTTTTTATACCACTTGTTGATCTTTGCGTTATCCTCAAAGCCCACAGGTGTTCCCTTGGTGGTGCAGCCTGGGCCTAGGCAACCCTTTTTCACCTGCCTCCTAACTACTCTTCTATGTTTACACATTCAGAGAATTTGGGCCCGATTCTCAAAAGGAATCCTAACTTTACTACTCCTTAATGCCCTTAGTGAACACCAAAATTGGTAAATTTAGGATTTTGTCTCAGTTTAGGAGTACTAAAGTTAGGAATCCTTACTTTACTCCTCCTAAGTGCCTTTTGTGAATACCGAAAGTTGTAAAGTTAGGATTTTGTCTCAGATTACTTTAGTGAATCAGGCCCTATGTTCTCTCAAACCTGGGGTGCAAACAGACTCTCCAGAAATGGTGACTTCATAGCCTCCTATATTGCACAGATTGGGGGAATCAGGGAGATCAGTCACACATGGCTCCACACTCAAGGAAACTGCGGACTTCTGAAGGGAGACTTTTGAATACAGACGTGGGAAATGCAACTGGGGGAATCGAAAAGGACTTATAGAGGCCCCACATTAATCTAATCATGTGATTGTGAGATGTGTGCATAGTAGCCATTGCAATATGTGTTGCACTTGTTCTCTTTCTATTTTTGCTTGCTTGCAAAACAATAACACTAACATTTAAAAACAAGCATTGTCAAAGCCAATAGGTATTACATTTGCTACTGGGGTTCCACAGATGGTGGCTGTGCATGCATGCGTAATCTCAGCATCCATCTTGCAGTGAACAATCTCATGTTTTCTTAAAAATCCATTACAATATGGCTGTCATGGAGGAGCATATAACATTTCCAGTTTCTTGTCCACCAGCGGCCAGGACACAAAGAAGCTGTGAGCTACAGTGTAAGAAAAAGTCTAGTTATGGTGATAATAAAAATGTGTAGGTTATAGTCAGAAAATGTGGTGAGCGCCCAAAGGTTGCAAATTTGTGGATTTCCATTAACCAGACCAATAGTTTTTTTAACTAAATGTACACATTAAACTTTAGTAGCTAAAAAGTCTGTATGCATAAAAAGGTGTGAAACCCCCCAAACGCGCGCTTATTATCGGTGGGGGCAGGCAATGAGGTTTCCACACAATAAAATAACATTCCATGTGAATATGACCAGATATCTACTCATTGTTAGATGCCAGACCTAATCTTGTGGTTGTTTGTGATTCACAAAATCTATGCACATCAAATGTGCAAAGTTACAATTTGTAAATTTACAAATATTTTTGTGAAGCTGACTTTTGGACTTTTTATTCCAAATAATAAAGTTGACTGACATTTTTTCAAATTTCTTCCTGAAAACAATGTGCAAAATAGCGACAGGTTGTGGAGTGTTCCCATGTTTGACCCAGTTATCTTTCATTGGTTTTCAACTGGAACCTAACTTTTACATTTGCGACGTCCCATTATCGATGATTCACTGTAGGGGAAACAGCATGCTCGGGAGCATGGAAATCCAGCATTTAGAAGGGTGGGGACAATGAGCTATTGTGCCAAGAACAACGAGGTTCCCGATAATTGTAACCAGGTGTATTATCAGTTACCCTGCAGTTTATGCTTTTCTATACTTTTACAATACATGATTAACACATGTTCAACAGATAAAAGGGAGTGCTCAGTGTACTTCCCGTCAGTGAAGGTGAAGGTATGACAAAGACAGCGATACTACTGGGAAAGTTATACTGAATCAGACAGATACATCCACATGCACTCACACACACGTGCACATAAGCATGCATGCTGCATAAGATGAATACATACACACAGGCACGCGTGCACACATGCATGCATGCTGAATCAGACAGATACATACACACGCGCACACACTCATTCATGCACGCATTCACGCATATGCAAGCACACACATACATGCACACATGTATGCATGCTGAATCAGACAGATACATACACACGCGCACACACACGTGCACATAAGCATGCATGCGGCATAAGACAAATACATACACACACAGGCACGTGTGCACCCATGCATGCATGCTGAATCAGACAGATAGATACGCACGCACACACACATGCATGCACACATTCACGCACACGTACGCCCACACACACACATGTGCACGGATGCATGCATGTTGAATCAGGCAGCTACATACACATGCACACGTGCATGCATGCATGCATGCATGCTGAATCAGACAGATGCATATGCACACACATGCACGCACACACACACATGTTTTAAGGCATGGGCAAAGTGGACAATTGCCCAGGGCCCCCACTTTCCAAGGGACCCCATGGGAAAGTGAACTTTCTGTCTCTTGAGTATCTGTGTATTGTATTCTCCTTATAAACCTTTCTAACTGTCTTCCTAGCTCTACATTTGACCTTTGTCAATGTCACCTCAAGGTTTTTTTAGTCCCAAGCAAGACATATTTCAAAAGTTTTGTGTGAATCAGTTAAACATTAACACATACATTAGTACTGTTTAGCTTCATGAGTATTTGAGTTAACATGGAATGGGCAATTAATCATGTCTTGCCCAGGGCCCCCAAAATATGCCTTGCCCAGGGCCCCTAAAATCCTTAAGACGACATACACACACACACACACACATGGAAAGAAGTGCAGAAGATCAAATTGAAATCTAGTGCAAGCTTACGTAGCATTGCACAAGTGAAGTGCAATTTTGCACGGTGCAAAATTGGCAGTTGCCCTACTCAGAACAAATATCTGTGCAATATGTCACTGCGCAAGTGCAAAATTAATTTAATCTGATCCTTTAAGTGCAAAGTACAGCAAAAGTACAGTACTAGAATATAGACTTCAAATATCGACTCCAAAAGATTGATATGCACAATATTGTCAAGGTAAGTAGATGTGTAGGTACAACAGTACATTTACACTCCGCTTGACCGTATTGTGCAAGTTGAGATTTTGGATTCTATATTGTTGCAGGCCAATATTTTTGTTGTCGATATTTTGATATCCAACCAATGTCCATGAGATCGAGTTTCTGGTGAATTTGCTTTTAAACATCTAAAGTACTGCTAAAGAGAGGCATCAGGAAAATTATTGCCACATTTAAGGACCTGGTTTTTGGTGTTTAGTGTTATCCAAGGGCGGCTCCTCTGTTGAGACGGAGGAGTGACGCCTCACTAAAGAATTGCCCCCAGAGATAGAGAAATAAAATAGTAATAAAGTTAATTTATTAACTTCTTTAAAAACCCCGCCCAAGCCGAGCGTCAGGACGGGGGAGCGGGGCTTTCAGATTTCTGCTGCTGCTCATCAGGCAGCAGCAGGAAGCAGTGACGGGCAGGCCACTTTAAATCTAAAGTGTGCATGTCTTTTTGGTCGGCCATCTTGCAACGGCCAGCCAGTCATGCTCATTTTAAAACTCTCATTTAGAGAAAGCATAGGGCTCCAGTGTCTTCAGGAGCGCAAAAGGAAGCTGCTCCCTCAAATCCTCACACTTCTTTCATGATGCATGAGAGCAGAGCCAGGATTGGGGATGTCCCTGAAGATATGGTAGAGTCAGATGCAAGCAACCTTGGTTGCGGTGCGAAATTAGGGGAGATGGAAACAGGGGGAAAGTGGTCCGAAAAGGAACTTCCCTTAAATATAAAATTGCCTGGAGATGTTGGCAGGTCCGAACGCTTTGATGAGCTCCAGAGCCATTGTAAGGACCAGTGATGTGCTGATTCGAATAGACAATTTTACAGCAGTATCTTATATCAATTGACTGGGAGTACAAGGTCAAAACAACTTGCAGAGTTTACTCCAGGTCATCAGAACAAGAGAGCAGATTGGAACTCAAGGTTCCAAAATGATTCCAGGGTCTTTCCAGAAGATTCAGAATCTCTGGGGCTCGTTTCAGATAGATCTGTTTGCAAGCAGACTGACTTTTCAGGTAGATGGGCATTACAATTGGAGGTTGGACCTTGGCATTGGATGCTTTGCTTCAGATTTAGAATGCAGAGAATTGCTATGCATTCCCTCCATTTGCGGTAATTCAGAGGGTGTTGTTAAAGGTATGAAGGTAATTACACAGAATTGTCCTAGTAACTCTGTTTTGGAACACTCAGTTGTTGTTCCCTGGAGTAATGGAGTTAGCAGTGGGAATTCCACACTTGATACCAGGGATTGCAGGACTTTTAGAAGGATTAGAAGGGGAAGAGCATCTTGTACAAGAAGGAAACATAAACCTTCTTGTCTGGAGGATTTCTGATAGATACACAGGTAGAGGCTAAGGACCTTTTGAATGAGTCGTGGGTACCAGGGACCAGGAAGAGATACACAGGAGTGTGGAGAAGGTGGTGTAGTTCGTGATTGGAATTTGGATCGCGTGGAGACTCCTGCAGTAGAAGTAGATCATTTCCATGCAGGTCTGTTTAAGAAAGGCCTGTCCTATAGAACTGTCAACTGTTACAGGTCTGGTATTTCAGCAGGGTATTTGTGAATTACTTTGCAATTGGTAGTGATCCCTTTATCTGCAGGGTAATGAAGGGAATAAGGCTAAGGCGTCCTCCCAGGGCTAGGTATGATTCATTATGGAATGTTAATCTTATTTTTGACTTGTCTCTTGGCTTAATAATTCTTACCTTTCAAGGAGACAGTTAACACTAAAGTTGACGACTTTGCTCTGCCTGATCTCTTTTCGAAGAGTGTCAGAGGTTTAAGAACTAGAGGTTTGTAATAGATATTATTCTCCGGACGAGACTACCTTCGAGATATGGAGTAGAACTAAAATAATGTCTGAAAACATCTTTTACCCCTCTTTTACTGACTGTAAAAAGTTGTTCAAGCATGGCCATATGCAAATTAGTCTGACCCTGTGCCTCATGGGAACAGTCCAGCCCGAACTGACAAGCCATGTTTTCCCTGGACCGGAAACAAGCATCCTGGGACCGGTTTCGGATTCATAATCCTCATCAGCCAGGCTATCTTGAATCCAGTGGCCAAGTGAGCAAGGGACTCACGGCTGAGCATACCCTGCCAACTTAGGGCGAACAAAGCAAAACAAAAGGGGATGATGGACGGAGCGTTTGAGCAAATCAAACACTCACCCCAGTAAACTGATCTGAGTTTAATCCATCACCATTCTTTAGCTCACTCAGCCACCCCAGTTCAGACATGGCCATATGCAAATCAGTCTGACCCTGTGCCTCATGGGAACAGTCCAGCCCGAACTGCCAAGCCATGTCTTCCCTGGACCGGAAAGAAGCATCCTGGGACCGGTTTTGGATTCATAATCCTCATCAGCCAGGCTATCTTGAATCCAGTGGCCAAGTGAGCAAGGGACTCACGTCTGAGCATACCCTGCCAACTTAGGGCGAACAAAGCGAAACAAAAGGGGATGATGGGCGGAGCATTTGAGCAAATCAAACACTCACCCCCAGTCAACTGATCTGGGTATAATCCATCACCATTCTATACCTCACTCAGCCACCCCAGTTCAGACATGGCCATATGCAAATCAGTCTGACACTGTGCCTCATGGGAACAGTCCAGCCCGGACTGCCAAGCCATGTCTTCCCTGGACCGGAAAGAAGCATCCTGGGACCGGTTTCGGATTCATAATCCTCATCAGCCAGGCTATCTTGAATCCAGTGGCCAAGTGAGCAAGGGACTCACGTCTGAGCATACCCTGCCAACTTAGGGCGAACAAAGCGAAACAAAAGGGGATGATGGACCGAGCGTTTAAGCAAATCAGTAAGGTGTTTTGGGCAGGAGGTACACTTGAAGACAAACTGAAAGTGTCAGACTGGTCAAGTGCTAACGCTTTTGCAAGCCTTTAACTTAAGCCTGTATAGCATGTGAGCAGTGTGTCACTGGGGAGCTTTAAACATGCATAATGGTAGCCTCCGGTCTTGTAATGAAATGCGATACTCCAATTACCATGCTGAGAGAATGAAAATGTGCCTAGCTCTAGTGAAGGTAAGTTTCAATTCTATTAAGGACACAGAAGTGAGGATTATGCATTAAAGCACAACTACATTTCCCATGAACACCGGGAAAACAAACAGCCAAAACTTCGGATTCCGTTCTTAATGTCCTTGACCAGGCTCCCGTTACATCCTCTGTCTCTTCCTTTTCCTCCTCTTTCTTCGCACAAATCACTCCATCCTTTTCCATCATGTATTCTCTTTCACCCCTCATTCCCTTCAAAGATATTGTGCAAAAACCAGCTTGTCGTACAGTAGTGATAACAATCAGTTCAGATAACTACAGAACTTAACCTGATAAATCAATTGCAAACAACTTAATAGAACATCCAATCAAAGAAAACAGACTACTTACTCCCTTACAGGTGCGTCTGCATCCCTCCTGGTTGCTGGGTGGGAAAATTCTCTCCTCTGTGTCCTTAATAGAATTGAAACTTACCTTCACTAGAGCTAGGCAAATTTTCATTCTATGTCAGGATTGGAGGTGAGCATTATGCTTTTTCATATCTTACTTGCCACCACCAGCACTGGTTTAAAATGTACACATGAGGTCTTCCAATCGTGCACTCAAGTAAATGCTTTTGAGGCTATTGCCCCCCTTGCTGAATGTGCCCAAAAGACCTTTGTGTCGATATCCTCCTCCTGCATTACCCATGTAACCCAGCAGCTATCGTGGGTAAAGAGACTGCCTTGAACGGCTTTCTGAGTGCAATAAGGAGTTGTCGTTCACCCGGCGGGCGAACTTCCTCCATTATCTCTTCGAAGGCACCATGATATTTCAGAACACAGAGCATGGGGGAATCAGTGAAGGCTGGTTAAGAGATTGTGCAAGTATTCTACTTGGTACACATACTTATTGTAACGGTCACTTAGTCAGGAGAAAAAACTGTAGCCGTTATATCCAAGGCACGCACATCTGAAACCCTTCTGCATGAGGTGAGGCATAGTAGCATTGCAAGCTTTGCTGAAATCTCTTTCCGGGACAAAAACCGGTTCAGTTGCAATGTCAAAAATAGGTTCAAGACCAAATTGACATCCCAGAGTGTAGTATACCGTTATTCTGGAGGGAGAGACAAATGGATCCCCTTTAGACACCTGCAGACAAAGGGGTGTTCACCCAATGGGGCACCCTCCACTGGGGAATGCTCCACTGAGATGGCGACCGTACAGCAATTATGGACTGGTACTCCAATCCTTCTACTACCAGACTCCCAAGGAAATTGAGGACATGAATTACACCCGATCCCACAGGATCCACTTCTCTTCCCAAACACCCACATACCCACCTTGTCCACGAGGAACGATAGCGTTCGTCGTGCTGTCTGTCCAGGCTCTGAACAGCAGGAGCTCATCTTGGCTCAAAAGGCCTGGGAGTCTCCACCTCTGCCTGTAATCTGCCACGCCATGGGGTGTAACGAGCCTTCCTCCACCAGATGGTGCGACTCGTTGTCCGGATTTGTCAGAATGCAAAGAAAGTGGAGGAGTCGGATTGGAGAAGCCCAAGAAAGTTCCAAATGAACCGGAGACCACACTTGCGACCTCCAAAGCGACAATATCAATACCACGCTCGCCCTCTGCCTGGGTGATCATCGAGAATGGGGGAAAGGCTCTCGGCTCCAGTCCTGGAGGAGACCGTCCGTCGCCTCAGCCAGAGGGTCCAGCCTCCAGCTGAAGAACCATGGCAACTGATAATTGAGATGGCAAGCAAACAGGTCGATTGAAAAAGGACCCCATCTGTTGGACAGCAGTTTGAAAACTTGAGGGTCCATCTTCCAACAGTAGCTTCCCACAGGTGCCGGGAGTGCCAGTCTGCCACCTGATCGTCCCGACCAGGGAGGTATTCTGCCGTCACTGACACC
The DNA here is from genome assembly GCF_964263255.1 of Lissotriton vulgaris. Taxonomy (NCBI): domain Eukaryota; kingdom Metazoa; phylum Chordata; class Amphibia; order Caudata; family Salamandridae; genus Lissotriton; species Lissotriton vulgaris. The sequence goes on along the minus strand of NC_141690.1, from coordinate 205,815,042 downwards.
TGGTTGTCCAGACAGAAGTTCCAGAACTCCTTCGCCATGTTTGCCAAGGCATGGGATCTAGTACCCTCCAGATGATTGATATATCTCACAGCTGAGACATTGTCCATCTTTACGAGCACGGAGGACTGAATCCGGTCCTTGGTCCAGCGCTGGACTGCAAACGAGCCTGCCAGGAGCTCCAGGCAATTTATGTGTAGGTGCTGCTCTTGAGGAGACCAACTTTCGCCAGTGGAAAAATCCCCACAACGGGTGTCCCATCCTGACCTGCTACCGTCCGACTCTATCACCAATTCGGGTACGGAACCGAAGATAGCTCTCCTGTTCCAGGCCTCCATGTGAGTGAGTCACCCCTCCAACTCCTCTCTTACCTTGTCCGTCAGCGGAACCACTTGCGAGTACCTGAGGCCCCTCCTTAAATGGTACGCTATCAGGCGCTGCAAGGCCCAATAGTGCAGCGGGCTGGGTAAAATCTCCTGTATCGAGGAGGAGAGCAGGCCCACTAGGAGCGCGATCTAATTCAGCGATGTACGCTGTTTGGCCAAAGTTTGGCAAATCTCATGATGTATCTTCGTGACCTTCCAAGTGGGAAGACTTAAGGAACAAGAAGTGAAGTCTATGACGAAACCCAAAAAGACCACTTTCTGCATCAGGGTAAGAAGAGATTTCTGCTCATTTATCACAAACCCTAGTCCCTGCAACAGGTTGACCGCCAACTGAAGATGCACCCTCATCCTCGAGGAACACTATGCTAGGATGAGCATATCATCCAAATAGATGATAGCCGAATCCCCTGAACCCACAGGAACTTCACCGCTGGTTTGAGGACCTTGGTGAAGCAACAAAGGGCTGGCGAGAGGCCAAAAGGCAGAGTTAGAAACTCGTAGGCCTGACTGCGCCAGAGAACTTGGAGGTTGCGACGGTGAGGTGGAAAGGACAGTCAGGAACGCATCCTTCAGGTCCAGGTGCGCAATCCAATCGGATGGTAGCAGCACGTCCCTGAGGAGATGGATACCCTCCAAATTGAGGTGCCGATATACCAGACGCTCATTGAAATCCCTGAGGTTGATCACTGGCCTCCGGCCCCAATCGGCCTTGTTGACTGAGAAACCCCTCTGGGTGTATCACCCTTCGACAGACGGCACCCTTCTGAAGCAGAAATTGTAGTGTAGTTCCTATTTTCCCTATAGGCCCTGCGCATTGGAATAACATAAACAGCAGTGTAGACGTAGGACTGAGGTCTTCTAGGTCTCTACTGACTATGTTAGACTTAATTTAGGTTTGCGCCAGCTAGCTCAGAGGTCACTGGAAACTTTCTTGAATGAATAGGAAGGGATCAGCTTCCCTGGCTCAGACAAGAAGGGATTCAGCTTCCGACAACCACATAAACATGACAACTTTGCTCCCTCAGAATAAGAGTAAATCTCTAGAGTCGTGTGAAAACAATAGACAGCTATTTCACTCAGTCAGATGTGCATTCTTAGTTTCACCAGAGTGCAGAGAATAGAGAGACGGGCGTTTTCATTAAAATGTATTATTTATTGAGCAGTCTTCCTTCTCATGCAAAAGAAATGAATTGCCACAATTGCAATACTTAATATAAAGTAAAGTATGTACAGTAAAAGGAGTATTATGAAATAATACTGTAAAAGCATGGATATGGTTTCTTAGCCATAAGACACTTTAAAATGGATAAAATATATACATACATATATACATAGGCTACCGTGCTCAACTGGTGCTTCTAAACTACGTCCCTGGTGTACCTGACCTAAGGCTAATACGTGGGAAGGAGTAAGTAAGTAAGTTTAAGTTAAGTTGGTTTTGCCAAGAATCTGATTCAAGAATTCTCTCTGAAGGTTTAGTCAGCACTGTACCTTGGGAATAGAATGTAGGAGGTCTGGTATCTCTCTCTCAGGACTCGATATCCCAGTCACCCGCAAGGGTAGGCTGGAAACGCCGGAGCTGGATTTTCTCATCAGGAGAAAAGACAGCGTCTTTCTCAGCGCGTCAAAGAGGAGGGGCAGCGTCTGTGGGCTCTTCGCGTCTGCTGGGCTCTCGGCAAGTAGATTAGCTGCTCTGCTCCAAAAACACCACTGTGTGTTTGCTTAAGGCAACGTTGCTATATTTATACCGGAAAGGTGCTGAGTTTGACGTAAGGTTTGGACATAAGACGTCATTAAAGATGTCACTAAGAACTGGCCGTTCTTACAGTGCTTGCAGGAGTTCTATTACAAATCAAAACAAAGCAAGTGGGGATTTCCCAGGTTGCTGGAGGTTTGGTGTGTCGAAAGAACTCGGTGTGCTTTCTAGGAATCCAAGGAAGTAGCTTTTGCCGTGCCTTGGACTGCAAGGGCGATTTACTAAAATATGGATTTGATTCTTATGCCATTATAGGGATATTATTGATTATAGTCGCACAAGGGCATAAAGTCGCAATATTGATTCGGGTTCCTAGATAAAACACATCACCCACTCCACGATCTAATGTCCATCATTTACTAAAAACTAAGCAATGGTAAACATGTAAAGGTGCATGTGTATTCCAACCCACCCCAAAATACATTTTGCATTTGAAATGGTGTATGTGAAATACACGAAAGATTATTGGTACTGTACGTTTTTAAGCAGTGTAATCATTCAGTAAAAAAAGGATGCATATATATTTAGCTGAACGATTTGCGAAAATTACACATGAAATGTCTCTTAATACAGAAGAGATGGTCGAGACTATTTCATCAGAAATACATGCAATTGCTTGCGCTTGTGCTAGAGGTTGAGGTAATATTTTGTCTCTAGATCTACTAAAAATAGAAGCTCTGTTCTTTATGAATAGTTCTACTGTAAGCAGAGTACATGTGCCAAATAAAAGTAAATAATTTGGAAAAAATAATTTCGCTTTCAGGGAAAAAATAGTTCCAAATTTTTTCAGTAGCTTTTGTTTTTCAAAGCTGAAGGCCGAATTCAGAGTTCATGGGAACACTGTGTGCCGGTTTGCTTAAAAGTTATTCTTTTGGTTCAGGGGAGAACATAACTTCAGATAGATGTGCAAAAAAAAAGTCTACAGCTTCAGGTGAAAGTTCGACCAAGGATGATAATGCTGTAATTGGGCAGTCGTGAGAATGATTGCTATCATCGGTGTCGGGATCAGCAATGCTCACAGAAGGTCGTACCTGGGTGATGTTGCTCTCATTCTTTGCTTCACTGCCACCACCTAATCGTAGCGGAGAAGTCTCAACGAATGCCATCATCAGGATTGGTAACCGCTGGGGACAACACGATGCATGAGCCGTTACAGGACTTAGCAAAGTATCAACATCCATTGGTACTGCTGATTGTAGTGTCAGACAGGTGTCCAACACGCATTCTTCTCCCCATAGCATACATCGAAGCACAGGTAAGATGCAGTTCTGCCATGTAGGTCTGAACGAAAGAAACCAGGTCATATTCAGATCTCCTAGCCGGGCTAATCCAAGGACTTCAGTTATGCGGTCCCGGTAGCGTATTGCTAGGATCGTTTCTTCCATTGTTGCTGGAGTCATGTCTGCGTTTTGGCTTGCCATATCGGAGCAGAAGGGTCAAAAATAAGATTCCTGCCACGAGTCCCAAAAGTAGTGGTAGGCCGCCAAAGACCGAATGGACAAAATTGGGAAAGATTCCCAGGACTGCTTCGAAGGGTGTTAACAGTCCCGAAAAAATTGTCTTAAATGCATGTGCGATACCACTGGCATTCGACATATTTAGGATTTGGCTTAGCATTTCTACGAAATGCATGGGGCAATTAGTTGATAAAAGTGTATGTATCTCTGCCGTTGTCTTTGCAACTTGAAGATCATACGTTTCTTTTGATGACGAAATAGGCACTGTTGTCTGTAAAAGCACAGACTTCATTCTGCTTAAAGTATCAATTCGTATAGAAGAGATATTCAACGGAGGCCAAATCGTCGCCTCTGTATCAGTCGGGACGTTGTATACAATGCTTGCATACAGCAAGTGACCATGGAACTAACGCTTACGATATATGCTTTCCCTGGCGCCATGCCACAACAGCTGTGGTCCATTATTAGAACGTAACTCCCGTTAGAAAGTTGTCTAAAGAATGGCTCTATCTGTGTTGCAGGTGTGCCGTGCTGGTGGCATGAAAGGTTATTTGAAGTCCGCTCATAGACCCCATGTAAATTAATACCTTGGCACAAAAGTATACCGCTTAGTGATTGTTTTCAATTATTTCCACGAAGAAATACATTTTTGTTCTTGTCACTATACCATGTGTGTGTATAAGGTAATTTCCATGATGACTTAATGTACCCTTTACCCAACCTTTCATACTGGCCTGCTGGTACATACTCTTGGCAATTTTTAAATTGGAAAGTTATTATCGGAATTGTGATTATTCCGTGTATTATCCATTCAATGACAGGTCTTTCTGACATTGTCAATGGTAATCTCTCAAGTTTTTCAATGCTCAGAATCGTATAGTCTGCTCCTTTCTGTGCCAAACTAATTTGTTTATCAGTAAGGTTAAAGGCAGAAAACAATGACGTTGTGTTGATTAAACGCCATGGCACATAGCCTGAATGCAGGTTTTGAAACGTCCAACCTAGCTGTACAATAGAACGTAATTGGGACTGGCCATGTTGTAACATTAGCAAGTTACGGTCTATTATATCGATAGCAGATGATACAATACTGTCCAGTGAATATATTCTGGAGGACAGAGTCATTAACCCATTGTCCACAACAGAAAGTGATTTTTCCAAATTAATACGATCAATTTCTCGTATTTTCTCTGCTGTCTCAATTTGAGTTACTTTCCAAGCTTCGTTGTACGCAGCGTATATACTGGCCGCTATGAAACGTTTTTGACGCTGTTTGCGTGGTCCCATTATGAAATCGGGCAAGTCAGCACCGTCTTTAAGTAAAGTCAAGTGTTGCTTAATTTCTGCCAGTGTGGATGTTTGTAGCCATTCAAGGCATAGTTTCCCTACACTGTATGTTGTTACTATCCCTGGTTGTTGTCTGTGGGAGTATCTAGGGTCTGGTCTGGTCATTTTTAACCCCTGTATGTTGTTCAGGAATCTATCTTGACAGTTATTTGTGTCTGTTGGCCAGATTAACCACTTTTTCCAATCAGGATGTGTTCTGTTTTGAAGTAAAATTTTGGATACGTCTATCTCAATATCTGTGGTTGTATTATCAGGTATTGGTTTTGGAATAGACGGTTTGTTTAAGTCTTTAATCTTGGCTAGGCCAAGACAGGTAGTCTGTTGAATGGTGTCATTCAAGAACACTATTTGTTCTGGGATCATACCGGCTCGAAATAATGTTTCTAATCCTTGGACCATTGCCATTCTTTTGTACCCCAGATAGTTTTTGTTTCAATGTTGTTTTTCCAGAAATCAAAACCAAATGTATTCATTTTTTCATAAAATGTTTCCGAATAAATCAGTTTAGTATTTGTCAGCATGGTTTTTGTCCCTGTTTTATCTAACAGTTTGTAATAAAATGTTTCTGCATCACTTGTGTTAAACCCTGAGAAGTATGGGAATTTCTCATAAAATGTTTTCGAACTGCTTTTAGGTGGAGTTGCACAATGTTCCCATTGATTATATTCAAAAACATTTCTAGGCTGAGCAGATTTATGTAAATAATGGTGTGCATAGTGGTTATAGCAATACATCTGTTCATAGTTCGATGAACCCTGTAAATAATCATGTTCTGTAAATTTTGCTGACAATACCAAATCTGACATCATATTATTTATGCTCTCAAAGTCCCAATCATCAGAGAATGTACTTGGTTTTACAAAGTCACTTAATGAAACCTTGAATTGATGTGGGTATTTCAAGAGTTCGACCGGGCCATAGATTTCGTAATCTGTATTGTCCCAAACTACCCCGCCGGGTATTGGAATGGCTGTGACATTCACTGATGATAGTTCTCTTTTCTCGATGTGTGGCTTTAGGACGAAGTTGATGTTCTGACTTGCTGTGTCCATTGTACTGTATTTTCCCTCAATGAATTTTCCCAAACAAAGTACCATGATGAGCCAAAGCAGGAGGAAAAGTACACCTAAAACAATCCAAAATTCTATCCATGGAAATTTCAGATATGTTTCTTTTAGTTGATGAAAGAGTTCTGCTGCTTTGTCTTTAAAAGTTTTTGTTTTTGGCTGTTCTTCAAGTTCGCTTGGATCTTCAGAAAAGTTAGCGAAATTGATGAAGTAGTCAGATGCAGATCTGTCAATTGTTTTTTTTTTCACAACTGTGTTTATTGATTGATTAGGCATAGCATAGTTACAGGTCTCCACAATCAGGAGGACTTTGTCAAGTGGCAAATACATATCGAGGTATACACAAAGCCTAATCGCTCAAATCGCCCCCCACCCGCGTCCCCTCTCCCCTCCTACTACCCAATGCCCCAACTACCCGCCCCTTATCCCACCCCTACCCAATGCACGTGATCATCTTCAGCAGCAAAACATGAATATAGCACAGCAAATATCAAGTGCCCTTCTAGGCCCGAAGGTCCCTATCCGCAGGCAGATCCTCTTTCAAGTCAATAGGGGGGTCCAAGGTCAACCCTCTATAGTCTGCCCACCGCTTCCAGATCTTGTATCACCTGGCTTCGAACACCGGTAACTCCAATCCCATGAGATAATCCAGGCCTGCTTTCCAGGCGGTCAGCGGAGGAGCACGTTCACTCTTCCATGCCCTCGCCAGGTCCCGCTTGCCCACCACCAGACCTAACAACAGGAGGTGACACGTGTATATATTCCCTCCCACATTCTCCAGGATATGGAGGAGACCTAACCTGGGCGTACGGGGAAGGTCCCACCCCAGCACTTCTGACAGACAATCCCACACACCATTCCAGAATCGGGACAGGCCCACACAGGACCATACTGTATGTAATAGTGTACCCCTCTCAGTTCCACATCGCAGACACTCTGGAGTCACAATGAGGCCAGCCTTCCACAGTCTCTCTCGGGTGTAATAGGCCCTATGTAGGTATTTGAATTGTATTAACCGGAGTCGTACGGCTATGGCCGCCCCACGGGGGGACTCCAGGGCCTCCCTCCAGTCAGCTTATTTAATTGACTGGCGCACGCATACTTCCATCGCGCTTCAAGCTGGGACCATAGCAGCAGGAAAAACGCTGCATTGGAAACTCGGCCGCCATCTTAGGTCAGTCACAGGGCGAGCAGACTACTTGCTCGGCCCTCCCACCCTCCCACCCTGACCAATATAAAATGGGACCCTTTCCTCGAAGGCGCAGCGGACGGGCGCAGCGGGCGCGCCGGCGGCGCGCCGAAGGCTCGCCAAAGGCAAGCCCGTCTGCGCCCGTCCGAGCCTGTCCCGAGCCTAGGGCCACCCCCCCTGGACTAAATACTTCTGACTCTACACACTCAAGGATCTGCTACGATACCAATTATTTAACATCGTTTAATATTAATAAAGCCTCCTTTTCCTCGATTAACTTACATACTTTAGATTATGCTCCATATACCTGTCCTTTTTGCTCTCTTCACATTATGGAACACCCTCACTTACAAAATCCTGTTGTCACCTCTCACAACAAATCCTCTCCTATTATCAAACTAGCCCTTATAAACGCTCGATCACTCCCTAAACACAGGTATGAAATCGCTCAATTTATTGATAGTTGGCAGTTGGACATTTTATTACTCACTGAAACTTGGTGAGACCAAGCCTCGGACCCTGGCTTCACTTCAGCTACTCCAGAAGGATTCTCCAATATCAGGCTTGATAGGTCACTAAATAAAAAAGGTGGAGGAGTGGCGTTTATTTATCGCGACACCTTTTGTCTACGTACGGAACCCCTAAAAATTAATACATGTGAAGCTTTGAAATTCACCTTTGTTACTCTTTATTCTACCTCCTTTCGAGGTATTTTGCTTTATCGCCCCCCTGGCCTCCGTTCCGCTTTTCTGTCCTCTTTGAGCCAGATTTTAGAACCAATTCCTGGAGAAAACAATTTCACAATTCTGGGTGATTTTAATTTTCACTTGGAGAAGAAGGAAGATCCTGATACTCATTCCCTCCTTACGGAATTTAATGCAGCAGGTCTTACGCAACTGGTTCATTCACCTACACATCTAACGGGACATACACTGGACGGAGTCTTTTCCAATCTTGACTCCTTAACCATAGAGCACATACTACCTCTCACATGGACAGACCATTCTGCTGTCTGTTTCAATATTCTTCCTCTGACACTGATTCTCACAAAATCCTGTAAACCAGGCATTTTTAAATCCTGGAAAAATATCAATGTTCCTGAATACACCAACAACTTAGACGCCTTGAAAGAAATTGACACTGCTGATCCAGAAGCCGCAGCTATTTACTATACCAGATGTATTAAGACCGCAATTGATACCTCTGTTCCCATTAAAACACGCTCTTCTAACAGGTTGTCAAATTCTGCCCCATGGTTCACTGAAGCACTTAGGTTAGAAAAGCAAAGCTGTAGACGCCAGGAACGCAAGTGGCGTTCTAACTACGACCCTTACGAGAAAAGTTGTTATAAAGAGAAACTAAAAAATTACAAATTATCAATCATTAGTCAGAAAAGTATTTTCTTTAATAATCAAATCGAATCAGCTCAAGATTCAACTAAACAACTTTTTCAGGTCGTTTCTCATCTCTCTGGCCATGATAAACCTTCCACTGCAGAAGCCTCCCAATCTATGTGCAACGCACTTTCCACCTACTTTCAAGAAAAAGTGTGCGATATCTATTCTAATTTTAACAAGTCCACTAACCATGCACATCAGACCGATTCCCACATCACGCTCAACTCGACTCCCCTTAATGCTTCTACAACTCCCAATCTTTCCAATTTCTCATTTAGTCACATTTCGCCTGAGATGATCCTCAAACTAATGATGTCGACCAATTCTGGCTCACCTGATGATCCTTGCCCACCTTCAGTTTTTAAAATAGCTCCAGAGAAGATTTCTATTGCTCTCGCAAACATCTTTAATGCTATGATCTCATCTTGCATCTATCCTACTATATGGAAAAAAACAGTTACTAAGCCTCTTCTCAAGAAAACTACGTTGGATCCTTCTAAAGTAACCAGTTACAGACCGATAGCATGTATTCCCTATCCATCCAAGATCATTGAAAAAATCATGAACATTCAACTATCCGAATATATAGACTTTAACAACTGTCTGGATGCCTCCCAATTTGGCTTCAGGAGGGGACACGGGACCGAGACAGCATTAATAAAAGCCTCAGACGAGATACGAATGATCCTTAACAAAGGAGGCGCCGCGGTGCTCATACTACTCGATCTGTCCGCGGCTTTCGACATGGTCGATCACGCTATTTTGATCGACCGTGTCGGAAAAGCTGGAATATCATCTGATGCTCTCTCGCTCCTGGCGTCCTTCCTGACAGACCGAGAGCAATCAGTCTCTATGGGCTCATTCTCTTCTGACTCCTTTACACTACCTTGTGGAGTCCCCCAGGGATCCTCGCTAAGCCCAATGCTTTTTAACATTTATGTGACAGACTTAGCGAGGATCATCAAAGCTCATCGTCTAGCAGTTACATCGTACGCAGACGATACACAACTTGTCCTGGCCATTAATAACAATGGAATGGAGGTTGCCAATAACTTCCAAAAAGGAATGAGTGCCATATGTAATTGGATGCACTCGAATTGTCTGAAACTCAACTCGGACAAAACCGAGGTGATGGTGTTTGGGAAACTCACTCCTGCATGGTCTTCTATATGGTGGCCACAAGATCTTGGCCCCCCGCCCAATCCGGTTACCAAGGTTAGAAATGTTGGTGTTATCTTTGATAACAAACTCTCATTTAATCAACATGCCAACTCTATAGTTTCGGCTTCATTTTTCATACTTAAAATGATAAAAAAATTCAACCCTATCTTCCATTAAACACCATAAATACCTTGATCTCTACCTTATTAATGTCCCGAGTTGACTACTGCAATGCTCTCATGCTTAACGCCCAAGAACAAGTAGTCAACAAACTTCAACTAGTTCAAAATGCAGCCGCTCGACTTGTCACAGGTACACCAAAATTTAAGCCAATTTCCAATACTGTAGGAGAGTAGGGTCTGCAATCCTATGATCACCCAGATTTTTTGCTTTTGTTTCACTGGTTTACGACTTTCTCTGGCTGTGGGCCTGCCAATCAGACCCACAGCCTGGCTGTTCTCTTTCTAAATTACGATATGTACCCTAGGTGCATTTACCAATTGGTACTGGGCCACCTTATCAGACCCTGTAACTCAGGGCATAGGTGTACCCAGGGCCGCCAGGGGCTGCAGCATGTATTATGCCACCCCTGGCTGGCCTCCTAAATTTGACACAACTGGCTGCATGACAGCTGGGGCAAAGTCGTGTAATCACCCTTTGCTTTAGGTATAGTAGCTCTATATCTAACCATACAATGGACACCCGAGCTCCTATCAGTCACTCCTATGGCAGGCCTTGACAATCCTGAAGGCAGAGTGCGTGGGCTCGTGTGAACTAGGTTTTGGCCCGAGCCGAGCCCGGTTGCAGCTTGCGGAATCAAGACCCAATGGCTGTTCCATGATAACGCGTACCACATCGGTAACTTCGGTGTCGCGTTATCCAGGCATGTCGAGTAAGGTGTCATACGAATCGGGATGCTGCCCTCTCACCAATTCTGGCGACGAGGTTAGCATTCCGCCCTTCTAGAGGGACACGACATGTACATAACTGTGAACCCCGGTTAAAGTTAACTAAAGCCTCAGCTCCACAAAACGGATGCTGCCACCACAGACACGAGTCTGACCTCCTGCTGCTGGGAGTCCTTCCAGCGAGGAGCACTTGGACAAAGGGTTTCCTGTCGAGGGCGGTGTTCGCACCGTCCCAGACAGGGTTTGTGTATTCTGGGTAGGTAGGGCTTTTGCGAGAAGGTGACTGCGGAGTGGCACCCCGGTGCTCACTACGCATCTGCCGGTCAGAACCAGTTCCAGGGGCGCCAGCCCTGGCCTGGGGAAAGTCCGGCAGGGGAGAGGGGTGTAACTACCCCCCTTCCTGGTCCCACCCTTAGGGCAGGACCTAGTCATGTACCCACCCCTTTCTTTAGAATAAAGGCCGGAGCGGGGACCCTTCCAAATTAGATCATCTTTGAATCAAGAACTACTTTCTACGAAAGGACATTCGAGACTCTTCTCAAGATTTCTCCCTTGTGACTAAGGAGTAGTCACCCTGCATCAGCGGGCACCATCTAAGAACTCTGCGGTTTGCTGTAAGTCCTTCCTCAAGGAATCCGACGGCCCAGCTCGACGAGAACCAGCTTCCCTGGCACCTCTGACCTCTACCCACGTCATCAGCTCAGCTGTGATCTGTGGGTGCGACGAGACCTCGAGGGACCGGCCATCATCAGAACCTGCACGCTCTTAACCCAGCACGACCATCGAAGCAATTCTCTGGTGAGTGCTCTGGGGTCCGAGAAGCCCCGACCCTGAGCCGCTCCAGCACCGAAGTGCAGTCTCCCAGCATCTCCACGATCTGCGTGGGGCCCTTCTGCTCGCTGCTCAGCACGTTGTCTGGTCACTAGCCGCTGGCTTGTGCCCTTCCTTGACGACGACCGACAAACAACTCTGCTGGTCTGGTTGCTCCAGATCGGCCCTTGCTCCCTTTTCCGAGAGGAGCACCCCGGACCCTCCTGGTCCATTCAAGACGCCATCTTAGGCCTACCACGTGGCCCTGAGATCTGCCAAGGCTTGTTGCCCCAATCCTGGGCCCAGCGACGCTGACAGCATCATCCTTCGTGGGACAGCTCGCACCTCCATCCTGGTCGCCGACAACGCCTCCTGGTCCGTGAGACTGCAGAGCCTAGCGTCGCCCACTCACCTGGTCGAGGTGACGGCCAACCGGTGCCCTCCTGGTACCCTCTGACTACTGGCTAGTAGTACGAACTTGGTCCCCTCTGCTTTCAGGTATCAACGATCTCTGATCCAGGCTTGGATCTCTACGAACTATTCATCACTGGTCGCCGGCCAGCAACTCCTTTTCTTCCGGCTCCTGGCTCGTCAGCGAAGACCCCCGACGCCTGTAAGACTTGTGCAGCCGCAGCCCTCGTGGCTAGGTAACTTCGGCATTTCGGTGCCTGCATAGCCTCCTTACTCTAGGGTCCTGAGTCCCTCGCTTCCGACTTGCCTTATCGGGTCCGCCCGAGACCACTAAACTTTCCGTGTCTCCGGACACTTGTTTTAATCGTGCACTTGAAGTATTTTCCTAAGAGATTTGGTTTGTGCTTAGTACCCTGTCCTCATAAAGAGTGCAGGGCTGTTGTGATTCTTAATAAATATACTGTTTATTTTCATAACACTTGTGTGGTGTCCTTTCACTTGGTGTTCAAGGGGTATGTGATGGTATAACAGCTGGCTTAACACGCCCTCTCGAGTCTTTAGCCTTAGACTGCTCGTATCCACGCTACTAGGATAGCTGGTCTATAGGTTGACTTACAACCAAACACCATAAGGGTCGTTTGGAACGATACATAGCGGTCGCTAGAATAGCGAACGCTGCATATCGGGCCAACTTCTCACAAATACCATCCGTAATCTCCACTGGTTGCCAATCAGACAACGTATTAAATTCAAAGCCCTCTGCATTGCCTTCAAGAGCATTCATGAAAAATCACCTGCCTTTCTTAAAGACGCTCTCCATCCCTACCGACCTTCACGCAATCTTAGATCTGCTGATGCTAATCTCCTGGAAGTAATCAAAACTAGGAAAGCCACTTAGGGAGATAGATCTTTTGCAGTAGCTACAGCTAAATTATGGAACTCCATGCCAAGACATCTAAAAAATGCTCCTACATTACTATCATTTAGGAAGCAACTGAAGACGGGGTTGTTCAATTATTAATCTCCCTGACTCCCGGGCCCAACCTTCAATTTCTGTCTATCAAAGCGCCAAGACACCCTTGGGTAATCGTGCGCTCAATAAATTGCATAAAATAAATAAATCCTCATCCAATGGACCAATGTCAGTTTCCCAGGAGTCTTTCAGCGGCAGTAGGGAAGAGGAGCAATGAGTGACTAGTGTTTGATATATCCTGGAAACTTTTTTATCCCCCAGATCTCCCATGAAGAGCTTGGCCTCCACTGGGCTAAAGTCGGGAAACTGATCCAAACCAACTAGACTAGGCGTAAGTGCATGACGGAATTGTAGGTATTTAAAGAATTGGGTCTTGGGCATACTAAATTCAGAGCTAAGGTCTTGGAAGGACTTGAGTGTAACCCCAGTAAGGACATGCCCGAGCGATGATATTCCGATAGAGTCTCAACCACCAAACCCCGTCAGCGAGGCCAGTGCGGGGAGCTGTCCATTGTTCCACAGCGGGGTTTCCGCCGTCAGTCTGCCCCACTAGCCCATCCGGCGCAGCACCTGTCTCCAGATCACGAAGACCAGTTGTGTGGCCTGCGGCAGTCTCCTTCGTAGTCCGGCCGAGTACAACAGTGTATGGAGCGTGGCGTCTCCCATCAGCGCGCGCTCTAGGGCGTATGCAGGGTCATTCCCATCGCCGTACCACCATTCGTTCAGAACCAAGAGGTGGGAGGCCTGGTAGTAAGACAGGAGGTCCGTTGTGGCCAGACCTCCACAATACGTTGATAAAAAACAAGTCTGCAACGCCACCCTGGAGGCACCCCCCGCCCACAAAAAGCGGCCCAGTACCGAGTTCACCTGGCGGAACCACCGTGGGTCGATCTTATGTGGATGGTTCTGCAGTTGATACATGAGGCGCGGGAGGGCGACCATCTTAAAGATGGCAGATCGACCGTAGATATTGAGAGGCATGCGAGACCAAGTTTTGATGTCCGATTGGACTCTATCCCACACAGGCAGCACATTACGCTCCCATGCGATTGCGGCGGACTCTGAGAGGAAGATTCCTAGGTATTTCAGACCCCCGGCTGCCACCCGCAAGGCCGATGCCCAGGGGTATACACCTGTCTCTCTGCCCAGCACCCAGAGGGTCGACTTGCGCGGGTTGAGAAAAAGACCTGATACCGCTCCAAAGATGCGCATTATTTCCAGTATACGAGGGCCAGATCGATTAAGATCCGTCAAGAAGAAAAGGACATCGTCCGCATACAGCGCGATCCTATCCGAGAGTCCTGCCCCCACACAAAGCCATGGAGTTGCGCATCAATGCGCACCCAAGCGGCCAGCGGTTCCATGACCAGCGCAAAGAGGTAGGGGGACAGGGGGCATCCCTGTCGGGTTCCCCTGGCCACTGAGAATTTCTCTGAGATTGCCCCAGATACTCGTACCGATGCGGTGATGTCCGTGTACAACAGCTTGATGTAGGATATAAAGACTGGGCCCAAGTTGAGGTGCGGCAAGAGGGCGAACAGGTACGTCCAGCTGACCGAGTCGAACGCCCTGTCAATGTCCGCCAGCAGTAATGCAGCCCGTTCCCCAGTGGCCCCAATGGCGTCTACCGCCGCCTGTGCACGTCTGATGTTGTGTTGTGTCGCCCTGCGCGGCATGAAGCCTGCCTGATCCGGATGGACTAAGTCTGTGATATATGGAAGAAGGCGGTTTGCCAATGCTTTGGCCAGTAGCTTAGCTTCAAAGTTAAGCAGTGATATGGGGCGATAGGACTCATGACGGTCAGGAGGCCTACCCGGCTTCTGAAAGACCACGATTTCAGCATGGCGCCAGTCCGCTGGCAAGCTACCCTGTTCTCGCGCCGCTTCCAGCGCCCGTCTGTAGTGCGGTCCCAGCAGTAGGTGGAACTTCTTATAAAATTCACAGGGGAAGCCACTCGGCCCGGGTGCCTTACCCGCACGGGGGGGTAGGTCAGCAATAAACTTGTCTATCGCGTCCGACGGGAGACTATCTCTGGGAGCATATTGCGCTGCGTAGTAGCGGGCGAATCTCGCTGCCAGAGTCGCCGGGTCCGTTATGGCAATTCCCTCATCATCAATGAGGCCCGGCAGTGTGATCGGCTGTAATGTGCGTTGACATAGCCTATGCAACATGGTGCAGGACTTGTCGCCCCATTGGTATACCCTGCTCCGCGTGGCTAGCCATGCCTGCCTAGCTTCGTCCAGTAAGACCGAGGCGTAGGATTGCTGTGCTTGCAGGAGCAGCCGTACCATCACTTCGTCTCCTCCCCCTTGACACCGTCATTCTAACACCTCCACTCGTGCCGCAGCCGCGACGATGGCCTCACGATGGCGGCGACGGGCAGCAGTACACCATGCTATGTCTACGCCCCTCAATGTGGGATTCATGGCCTCCCAGACAGTTACCCCGTCTGCCCCTTCAATCAGATTCTCCTGCCAGTAGTGAGCAACTGCGCTGCGCATATGTTGCGTATAGTCAACCTGTTGGAGATGCCACGAGGACATCCGCCACCGGAATGGCTGACGTTTCTTGTGCAATTCAATTCGCACCACCACAGGGGAGTGGTCTGACAGTCCTCTAGGCTGAATTGTGGCCTGTCCTACTCTATCTAGGAAGGCTCCTGGTACGAACACGCAGTCCAGCCGTGAGAAGGAACCATGTACAGCAGACACATATGTATATTCACGCGTCTTGGCATGCAGGTGTCTCCAGGTATCCACCCAACCCAATCCATCCATCATCGCTCTCAGCCGTGTAGGGGAGGCAGCCGCTACAGTCCCCTGCAGCCTCCTACGGTCTAGGCTCACATCCACAACATCGTTCCAGTCACCACCTATCACGGCCAGGGACTCCGGGATCTGCGCCCACAGTTCGAACAGTCTCCCTGCCAGGGACCATTGTAAAGGGGGGGGGGCATACACACTACCAAACACTACCGGCTCTGTACCAATCATGCCCTTAACAAACACATAGCGACCTTGCGGGTCAATCCATTGACGCTCGTGAGTGTAGGACAACCTCCGATGGATCAGAACAGCCACTCCCCTCGAACCCCTGGAGAACCCAGCATGAAATACTTGTTGGTAACCAAATCTTTGCAGGCTGAGCACCTTTGTCCCCATCATGTGTGTCTCTTGTAATAGCATCACATCAGCTGTATCCCTCTTGCCCCATCGCAGGACTGCCCCACGTTTAATTTTGTCCAACAGTCCCCTGACATTCCAGCTTACGACCCGGATAGAGTCCCCAGCGAGCCCCTGCTCTGTCGTATCAGCCATAGTCTCGAGGGAAGAACCTTCGAGGACCCCAGCACCCAGCCCAGGCACTCAACACTATACACGTCAATGCAGCAGAGATCACGTGCACCCCTCCAAAACACCCCCCACCTCCCCCACCACTCCCCCCCAACACAGCCCCCCCAACTCCCCAACACCCGTTCCCCCCCCCCCCTATACCTCATGGAACACTGAAGTACCTGTCGCGGGATGGGGAGCCTCGGGCCCAAAACAGAGCGCCCAAAACCAACCATGCCAATGGATCCCAACTATACCCACTAACCAACAATACCCTCCCTCAGGGCCACCCCCTTCCGTGGGGGGACTGGGCAGCCCTACAAGTTAGTACTCCAGACCCCATTGTACCACAACTTTCTTAGCTCAAGTAGGGTGAGGCAGCCATGCATCATCAGTACTGTTCCCCATGCTCCAAGCCAAGGTCCACGTCGCACAGTACCAGATGCTCGCGGCTCTGCCGACGAGGCGGTCACATAGAACCCTCTGTAAAATCCGTCAATGGACAGGTGCTAAATGAGGAGAGCTGGACTCCTGTCAGGCTCAGTTTTCTTTTCCCGACTGATCAGTGTCGAGCTGCGTCTCATCTGGTAGACGACTGCGGGAAAGGGAGCGTTTCCGTGACCGAGATTTCCTGTGTCGTTTACCCCTGACAGTAGAGCCATCCCTCTCCTGCGACGAGCCACGCGACGCGCCAGAGCCCAGGCCCGGCTGGGCGTTCGGCTGGAGTCTGACCGTCTCATCAGTCCACCTGAACACAGCTTCCGGGGTATCAAAGAAGTGGGTTTTGGACTGAAAAATTACTCGAAGGCGGGCTGGATACAGCAATGAATATTGAATCTTCAGTCCACGCAGTTTGGCCTTCGCTGCCAGGAATGAGTGACGCTGCTGCTGTACCTGTTTGGTATAGTCTGGAAAAATCATAATTTTGTGATTATCAAACAGCAGAGACTCCTTGGACCTCGCCTCCCGCAGTATTGCGTCCCTGTCGTGGAAGTTCAGTATTTTGGCTATGACCGGCCGAGGCCGCTCCCCCACGGGTGGTTTCTGCGTCAAGGCCCTGTGCGCGCGCTCCACCACAAAGCAACGCGGCAGGGCATCTGGGGGAAGCCAACTCTCCAGCCACCGTGTCAGGAATCTATCCATGGGCCCCTTCTCACAGTCCTCCGGAAAACCCACGAAGCGGAGGTTGTTCCTGAGCGCTCGCCCTTCTGCATCCTCGACCCGGAGCGCCAGCCCTTTTTGAATTCTGTCCATCTCAGACACTTTCTGTTTCAGCGTGCGCACATCATCCCCCACTCCCGTGATCCTGGTCTCGGCCTCCGTGATGCGAGCAACTGCATTGCGGAGATCTTGTCGCAGCAGTGTCACATCTGCCCCCACCGCACCTATTTTACCGTCCAACATGTCTCTCGATTGGGTGATGGCCACCACCAAGGCCGCGTTGTCAGGCCCTATGCTCTGGCCGCCCCCGGAGGCCCCTGGTCCCCCACTGGGTCCAGTAAATTTGTCGATGGGCCCCTGCTTGGCGAAGCCACTTCCACCCCCGCCTCTGGTCATTTTCAAGGATGTTTGACACTGGACATTCCGTGTCAGTAGCAGGCCCTCCGGTCACCGCAGTCTAGGTCCAATGTCCACTAGAATGGCTTCTGGCCTGCTGAGTCTGAGGCCGGGGGGACTCACAGGGCGCGCCGCCGCGCCACGACCACCACCATAAAGCTCCTCTAGGATCCAGGCACTCGATCAGCAGAGGCCGCAGTTGTCACCCGGGCCAGGACCACGGCGTGACCCCCAAGGCAAATCCCGAGGCCGCAGGCAGGTTGCCCCAGCCCCTCCAAGGATGGCAGCTCTAGATCCGGTCCCTCGCCCTGGGGGGTCGCGCAACTCCAGTCCCCGTTTCCAGGCCCCACACCGGCCACTACTATCCTCGCCGCCCAGGCCGCCTGCCCCCAGAGCTGAAGGGCGAGAGGTGCACAGCAAAGCGTCCAAACGTCGTGCACTCAGTGGACTCAATTATGCTGGGCAACTCCTGGGCACTCCGGGGACCGCCCCAGGGATGCCCGCCCCGGCTTCACAACAATTTATGCCCCGGTTTGGTAGAGTCGGATCGGGCCCCAGGGTCCGCCAGCCGTCCCGCTAGCACAACCAGCACCAGAGCACCACTCGGCAGGTCGGGGGCACTGCTCCTTGCCACAGGATTCAGAGCGCTTTTCGCCGGGGGCCGCCCCGGGGGGGGCACTCACCCAGGCGGTCAGGCAGATCGTGTCTCTCCCGCAGCAGTGTGTGTGCCGATGGTCTCGCCGGTAGGGCTCTCTCCCCCGTCAGCTCCCAGCCAGCATAGCCCACTGTCGGCACCGATCCACCACAGCTCTCCCTGGTGCCGGCACCTCCACTGCCGCCGCGATGCTCTGCCACTCTCCCTCCGGCCGCGCTGCGTGCCACACAGCCACCGGAGCACAGACCCCGCGGGCGAGCCAGCCGGCCGATGTTCAGAACTTCCGGCCGGGGTCAGCCAAAATCGAGGCCCCGGCTCACCACGCTACGCGTAGGCCCGGAGGCGCCGCTGCCGCCTACCCCACCGGGTCGGGACCAAGGAGCCAGATTCAAACTCCGGAGGGTGCACCCAGTCGTCCACCACCGCAGCTGTTGTTGTGTGGTTGATTTCAGGTCCGGGGGTCAGGATAAATGTGCGGATGGATTACGGGCCGGCGGGAGCTCTAGCAAGCCGCGTCCGCCATTGTAGCCCTCGTAGCCACGCCCCCAGATCTGTCAATTGTTGGGATTGTTTTTCCAATTTGTCTTTCATCAGCACATTCTGATGCTACATCGTTGTAGACTGGTGTTTCTTGATGAACTGTTTTAATTTGGGTTTCAAGAGGCACAAGTTCCATGGCACTATTGCATAGTCCCTTTTTATTCACTGCAGGTCTATCAAATGTGATTAGTCTTTCAGTTTGAACCTCTTGAATTGTAGCAAATTTGGGTATTCTGCTATTTCTTGGGAGTCCACTGGGCCTACTACTTATTATTGATTCAGAAAAGGGGGTGGTGATGAACAGAGTGTCCGAATCAAGCAGACCACTCTTACCCAGTCCATAGATCAGGGCTTGATCCATCACCGTTTTTCAGCTCACTGCACCATCCCAGCTCAGAACTTGGCTATATGCAAACTAGTCTGACCCTGGCCCAGTGCATCATGGGAACAGGGCAGACCAAACTACCAAGCCAATTCTTATGCTAGGAAGGAAACAAGCTACCGGGGACCGGTTTCTGGCATTTCAGCCGTCTTCGGCCCGGCTTGCCTGAATCCTGATGGTGCAATGAGCTAGGGACTCACATCTGAGTATACCCTTCCACGCTTATGGTGGACAAAAATGATTCAGAAAAGGGGGTGGTGATGAACAGAGTGTCCGAATCAAGCAGACCACTCTTACCCAGTCCGAAGATCAGGGCTTGATCCATCACCGTTTTTCAGCTCACTGCACCATCCCAGCTCAGAACTTGGCAATATGCAAACTAGTCTGACCCTGGCCCAGTGCATCATGGGAACAGGGCAAACCAAACTACCAAGCCAATTCTTATACTGGGAAGGAAACAAGCTACCGGGGACCGGTTTCTGGCATTTCAGCTGTCTTCGGCCCGGCTTGCCTGAATCCTGATGGTGCAATGAGCTAGGGACTCACATCTGAGTATACCCTTCCACGCTTATGGTGGACAAAAATGATTCAGAAAAGGGGGTGGTGATGAACAGAGTGTCTGAATCAAGCAGACCACTCTTACCCAGTCCAAAGATCAGGGCTTGATCCATCACCGTTTTTCAGCTCACTGCACCATCCCAGCTCAGAACTTGGCTATATGCAAACTAGTCTGACCCTGGCCCAGTGCATCATGGGAACAGGGCAGACCAAACTACCAAGCCAATTCTTATACTGGGAAGGAAACAAGCTACCGGGGACCGGTTTCTGGCATTTCAGCCGTCTTCGGCCCGGCTTGCCTGAATCCTGATGGTGCAATGAGCTAGGGACTCACATCTGAGTATACCCTTCCACGCTTATGGTGGACAAAAATGATTCAGAAAAGGGGGTGGTGATGAACAGAGTGTCCGAATCAAGCAGACCACTCTTACCCAGTCCAAAGATCAGGGCTTGATCCATCACCGTTTTTCAGCTCACTGCACCATCCCAGCTCAGAACTTGGCTATATGCAAACTAGTCTGACCCTGGCCCAGTGCATCATGGGAACAGGGCAGACCAAACTACCAAGCCAATTCTTATACTGGGAAGGAAACAAGCTACCGGGGACCGGTTTCTGGCATTTCAGCCGTCTTCGGCCCGGCTTGCCTGAATCCTGATGGTGCAATGAGCTAGGGACTCACATCTGAGTATACCCTTCCACGCTTATGGTGGACAAAAATGATTCAGAAAAGGGGGTGGTGATGAACAGAGTGTCCGAATCAAGCAGACCACTCTTACCCAGTCCAAAGATCAGGGCTTGATCCATCACCGTTTTTCAGCTCACTGCACCATCCCAGCTCAGAACTTGGCTATATGCAAACTAGTCTGACCCTGGCCCAGTGCATCATGGGAACAGGGCAGACCAAACTACCAAGCCAATTCTTATACTGGGAAGGAAACAAGCTACCGGGGACCGGTTTCTGGCATTTCAGCCGTCTTCGGCCCGGCTTGCCTGAATCCTGATGGTGCAATGAGCTAGGGACTCACATCTGAGTATACCCTTCCACGCTTATGGTGGACAAAAATGATTCAGAAAAGGGGGTGGTTGTGAGAAGTTGGCCTGGTATATAATGCTCACTAATTCTTAGTGATCACGTTGTACCATGCCAAGCAACCCTTATGATGATGGTTGTAATTCAACCTTGTAGACCAGTTATCCTAGTGGTAACGTGGACAAAGCAGTCTTAGGCTAAACTCTGAAAGGCATGTGAAGCCAGCTGTTATACCATACACAACCCCCTCGAATACCAAATGAAAGGGACACCACACAGATATATATTGAAAATATATATTGATTTATTAACTATAAAATCCCCTGGACTCTTTATGAGCCCAGAAGCACAAGCGTTAAATCACAAGACAGTTTAAAATACACAAAAGTTGCACAATATGGATGAGCCCTAGGGGCCACCTAAACCATATACTAAGAAAGTGGTATAAGAGATACCAATGGGAAAGTGAACAGGCCTAGGGCCTCGGGAATCGCAGGAGCTATTCGAGACTAGCAGTGACTAAGTCGGGAGAGGCCCACGGGACTCGGGTGCAATGTTCAAAGTGCAC
Source organism: Lissotriton vulgaris (assembly GCF_964263255.1). Lineage (NCBI taxonomy): Eukaryota > Metazoa > Chordata > Amphibia > Caudata > Salamandridae > Lissotriton > Lissotriton vulgaris. The sequence goes on along the minus strand of NC_141690.1, from coordinate 205,793,560 downwards.
GCACTTTCCAATGTAAAGTTTATGGTGCGTAAAAAGTACAAAGTTAGAAAGTTAGGAACCTTCCGAGTGACCTACGGAGTTGAAACTTAAGACACAGGCCCTTGAGATGTGTACCAGTGCAGGGGCACCGGCGGAGCTGAGTTACCTCACCCACAGGAAGCGGGTGCACAGGGTCGAAGTAGTGTTGGGTTTCGTCACGCTGGTCGATGGTGCTTGGAGCTGAAGATGCTGCAGGCGGCTCGATGCGAAGAGTTCCGGTGGATCTGAAGATGTGAAGACCTGAAAGCAGAGGGGACAGTGTTCAAAGTCACTAGCCAGTGACTACCGTGGAACCAGATTGGAACCAGATTGGAACCAGGCGATGTTGGGTGCAAACAGGCGTTGTCGGGTAGCTTCTTTCTGCAGCCACGTGGATACCCGGGGTCGAGGACGTCCAGGAGTTAACACTCGGACCAGCAAGGTCAGAGCGGGTGCTCCTTTTTACAGGAGCTTGGGTAGGTCTGGAGCAACCAGACCTGCTGTGTAAATCGTCGGTTTCGTCGCCAAGATGGCCGCTGACCGCGTGGCTAGTGGCCGGGATGGCGCGTCGAGTGGCACAATGCAAAAGGGCCCCACGCAGATCGTGGAGATGCTGGAGGGCTGATCTTCGGTGCAAGGGCTGCTCGGTGGTGGGGGTTCTCAGTCCCCAAAGCACAACGTCGAGGATGCCTCAGAAGCTGCGCAGTCAGCTTTTCGAGTATCTTCCAAGAGGTCCGGTCCCACGTCACTCGGTGCCTCCACGGGTCCCTTCTTTGCAGGGACTGTGGATCGGGCTCTGAGAGGTCTGGGAGTCTGGTTCTTGTCGGGCTCTGGGCTCGGGCTCCGGCGGGAGGCGGCGGCAAAGCAGACGTCGAGTTGCTGGTTGGTACCTGTGTTCACAGGGTGGCCACTCCTAGGCCACAAGGGAGATTCTCTTCAGTCTTCTGTGCAGCAGAATGTCGAAGTCCAGTCTTCTTCTTCGTGTAAAGTTGATTCAGGATGATCTGCTGTGCAATGGCACTGCTCCCACTCTTATTCCCAATCTGAGGGGTGAATCACCTACTAGGTCCCTCCTCTGGGAGGAACCAGGAAGGGGGGCGGTTACACCCCCTTTCCTTTGTCCAGTTCCGCGCCAAGCCTGGGTCTGGAAAGTCCCAGGACCGGTTTGGACTGGCCTATGCACAGGGACACCTTGTGTGCCCCGGGCATGTCTGATTCTATTCAGCCCTGTCCTACCCAATACACAAAACCCTGTCTGGGGTGGTGCTCGCACCTCCCAAGGCAGGAAACCCTTTGTCCAGGCCACCATCTGCCGAGTTTCGGTCAGCAGCAGGAGGCCAGACTCGTGTCTGTGGTAGCAGCATCCATTTTGTGATGCTGAGGCTCTGTTTAACTTTAACCGGGGTTAAAGCTACACACATGTCGTGTCCCTCTAGAAGGGTGGAATGCTATCCCCGTCGCCAGAACTGGCGAGGGGATAGTATTCCAATTCGTATGACACCTTACTCGACATGTTTTGATAAAGCCAAACCAAAGATAGCAAATAACCGCGAGGATTATAATGCACTTAACAGTATATGGTATGGCAATATCCCGGAACAGCTTAGGGAGTGGTTCCCGACAGCTGCAGACAGGCTCAGCTCATGCTAGAGCACCATCTCACATATTTCCAAGCACTCTGCCTCCAGGATTGATGAGGCCTTCCATAGGAGTGGCTGATAGGAACATATGTGTCCAGTTTAGGGTTAGATATAGGGATACTATATCTAAGCAAGAGGTGGTTACACCGACTTACCCCAGCTGAGTGATCAGCCAGTTGTGTCAAATATGGAGGCCAGGCCAGGGGTGGCACAATACATGCTGCAGCCCCTGGTAGGCCTTGGATACACCTATGCCCTGGGCACGTAGGGTGCACTAATACAGGGGCTCATAAGGTGAACCAGTTCCAATTCGTAATGCACCTAGAGTGCATTGGCAGTAATTTAGAGAGAGAACAGCAGGCTGTGGGTCTGATTAGCAGGCCCACAGCAACATTAAGTCAGAAACCAGTGAAGCAAAAAGCAAAAATTTGGGGTGACCATAGGATAGCAGACCCTACTCTCCTACAGTGGTGATGAACAGAGTGTCCGAATCAAGCAGAGCACTCTTACCCAGTCCAAAGATCAGGGCTTGATCCATCACCGTTTTTCAGCTCACTGCACCATCCCAGCTCAGAACTTGGCTATATGCAAACTAGTCTGACCCTGGCCCAGTGCATCATGGGAACAGGGCAGACCAAACTACCAAGCCAATTCTTATACTGGGAAGGAAACAAGCTACCGGGGACCGGTTTCTGGCATTTCAGCCATCTTCGGCCCAGCTTGCCTGAATCCTGATGGTGCAATGAGCTAGGGACTCACATCTGAGTATACCCTTCCACGCTTATGGTGGACAAAAATGATTCTGAAAATGGGGTGGTGATGAACAGAGTGTCCGAATCAAGCAGACCACTCTTACCCAGTCCAAAGATCAGGGCTTGATCCATCACCGTTTTTCAGCTCACTGCACCATCCCAGCTCAGAACTTGGCTATATGCAAACTAGTCTGACCCTGGCCCAGTGCATCATGGGAACAGGGCAGACTAAACTACCAAGCCAATTCTTATACTGGGAAGGAAACAAGCTACCGGGGACCGGTTTCTGGCATTTCAGCCGCCTTCGGCCCGGCTTGCCTGAATCCTGATGGTGCAATGAGCTAGGGACTCACATCTGAGTATACCCTTCCACGCTTATGGTGGACAAAAATGATTCAGAAAAGGTCCCGGTAGCTTGTCTCCTTTCTGGTGAAGAATTGGCTTGGTAGTTTAGTCTGCCCTGTTCCCATGATGCACTGGGCCAGGGACAGACTGATTTGCATATAGCCAGGTTCTGAGCTGGGATGATGCAGTGAGATAAATAACGGTGATGGATCAAGCCCTGATCTTTGGACTGGGTAAGAGTGGTCTGCTTAATTCAGACACACTGTTCATCACCACCCCCTTTTCTGAATCGTTTTTGGCCACTATAGGTGTGGCAGGGTATACTCAGACATGAGTCCCTTTCTCACTGCAGCATCAGGATTCAAGCAAGCCGGGCCGAAGACGGCTGAAATGCCAGAAACCGGTCCCCGGTAGCTTGTCTCCTTTCTGGTGAAGAATTGGCTTGGTAGTTTAGTCTGCCCTGTTCCCATGATGCACTGGGCCAGGGACAGACTGATTTGCATATAGCCAGGTTCTGAGCTGGGATGGTGCAGTGAGATAAATAACGGTGATGGATCAAGCCCTGATCTTTGGACTGGGTAAGAGTGGTCTGCTTAATTCAGACACACTGTTCATCACCACCCCCTTTTCTAAATCGTTACTACTTATTATTGGCCACAGGATTGTGGTTTTACCAGGTCGATGGATACAACTCGGTTCTCCTTTATTCCAGCAAGGGGCGGTAGTACAACTGATCTTGTTCCGTTGACAGCAAAGACAGGTACTGCTTTTCTGTAAGAAGGCCCAAATTCCTTCCCCCAATCTTTGGAATCCAGACAGGTCTTGCTGGGACAGGTGGTGTGTCTTCAGTGGTTGTTGGCTGCTGTTTTAACTTTATGTTGCTCAGGGCTTTTCTTGTTTCATTTAAGTCCTGTAAAACAGCCAAACGATCTTTGATGTCAAAGCATTTTTTCTTATCTTCTACCACTGAAGCTTGACTATCTAAATCCTGAATATACATTCTAGTTCCGAACAATAGTTCATACGGGCTGAAACCTTTTAGAGAATTTCTTGGCAGATTGTTAAGACTACGTTGGACACTTGTTAAATGCTGGACCCACCCATCACCCGAACCTAGTACCTTTGCCGTTATAGATTGCTTTATGTCTCAGTTTTTTCTTTGCACAATCCTGTTTCCCTCAGGATGGAAGGGACAAGAGTATCGCAACCTAATGCCCATGCTGGTCATGGCCTCCTTATAAGCTTGAGAGCTAAAAGCAGGACCCTGGTCAGAATGAAGCATGGCAATTGCGTATGTGCCGATAAAGACTCGCAAATCTTTTATAACAGTTCTGGTGTCAGCCGAGCGCTGGGGCCACATCTTTAAGTGAATCTAGTCTTAAAAAGTAATTAATGGGACGCTGGATTTTACTTATAGATAGCCTTATGCTAACTACAAGAATGGCCATGGCAATACTCCGGTTGGCTCGTTACTGCGATCTCTGTTGCAGTCTGGGCAGCATTTTGCAAATTTATAATGCTGCAGGCTCATCCCCGGCCACCAGTATTCTGTTTGTAATTCTGTCAGAGATTCCTTCATCTGTTTGTGCCTCGGATCTTCACCCATGAGTGCGTCTGCTATTAATAAGACTCTCCTGTTCATGTTTGGAATTACCCTATCCCCCACTCCAGGGATTTCAGCAAAAGGAACGGAGTTTGCGTCGATTACGTATGTATAATTGAGTGGATAGTTCACGGGTAGTGCTGCACAGTTGCCTTTTGAAGACGTTTTTACCGCCAGCATCGTTTCCCCGTCTATGTATTTTTCTGAACGCTTTTTTGTGGCTACGGAAGCCTGTTTAGTTGCTTCCGCTGTGGCTGTATTGGCCAATGAATTCCCTGCAACGTGAGCGCCATCACGTTGGTGACTCAGTGTATGTATCACGTGAGTCTTCTGTAGTTCTTTCTGTAAAAGAACTACCTGTTTCCAAAGCATTTTATGCTTGATTGTGGCACCTGTGTCATCTTTGTAATCGTTTTGAACCCAGTTCTGCAAATCATTATTGTAAGATTTGACGCAGAAATGCGAATCGCACACTATTAGTGTCGGGAATTCACGATCGGCATTTTCAAGTGCCATCTTTAAAGATCTGATTTCAGCTCTCTGAGCCGAACAGTTTCTCAGTGATTCAGTTTTTGTTATTTTCGGTCTGAATTTACCGCAGAGCCAGCAACCTTTAACAATCGCGCAGGCTGCATTTTAGGATTTATCAACAACATTGTAATGCTGTACAAATCTGTCCGTATAGATTATACTAGAGTACTGTTAGAGAGGCAGAATTTCGATTGGCAGAGGGTATTCTTCTTCATATTTCAAATCATTCAGTTTTTTCATGTCCGGGACAAAATAGTATGTCACGTCTTCTGCCGCAAGAGAATTTTCCCACTGTATCCATTTAGGATCTAGTGCCACCATTTTTTAGATTAACTGGGCTGAATAACGCCTCAAAGGCTGATTCTGCTGTAAAAACAGTTATCCTTTTGCCTTGGGCTAGGGCTCTTTCTTTTGCTATAGCAGTCTGTACCGCCTTCACAGTATTTTCTTTAAGACTGAATGTTTTTTCTGTTTGTGTGTACAAATGTGATTTGTATGCTATTGGTACCGTTTCTCCCTCATTAGAGGTCAGGTACGTGAATCCGCATCTTCCTGGGATGACTCGGATGACAAGGTTGCGTGTATTGTCACGTGTTTCTAATTTCGTTTTAGCTAACATGTCTGTTTGCAATGATCTCAAAATTTCTGTGTGTTTCTGAGTCCAGTTGATTGGTTTAAAATCAGGTTTTATTAATTCGTAGAGAGGTTTAACCCTCTCTGCATAATTTAGACTGTAAGTTCTTCCGAAATTCAGGAAGCCTAGTATCGATTTTAAATTCTTCAGCGTTTTTGGTGCTTGGAGTACAGCGCACTTCTCTAAGAAGTTGTCTGCTAGGCTTTTGCCTTCACTTGATAATTCATATCCTAAAAATAGGACAGTTAGATAGGCAATTCGGGACTTTTTAAAGTTGAATTTGTAACCCTCTGCTGCGAACCCAAGTATTGTGGTGTTCACTCTTTTCAAGTGAGTATCCAGGTCGTCATCTGTGAGATAGGAATGTCTGACAAAATATCGAAATCCACAATATCGATGTACAAAAATATCGGAACAAATATATCGAAATCAAAAATATCGGCTTCCTATACTTAACTAGATATATACACAAATATCGATTTTTTAATATCGATATACAAAAACATCGTTTACTGTGATATCGACTACATTAATATCGGAATACAAAATTATCGCTTTCTTCAAAAAATAATGACATTAACTATAATATCGACTTCAAAAATATTGTGCACATCAATATCGGATTATAAACTATATCGACTTTTTATAAGCATCTGTTAACATAATTAATTAACGTTTTATATGTTTTCACATCAAAATAAACATACAATACTTCCATTAATACTATAGACACACTATTAATTCATCAAATATTTCCTATTGGTATAATTATATCACCTACACATATAAAAATATTCTATGCTAGCTTGTATACTTTTAGAATTATTTTTGGTTTTTCACTTCTAATACAAAGTAATCACAACTGAAATTCAAATATACTAACTAACCAATCACAACCCTAATTTTTAAATGAACCAATAGCAAAGTAATTACTACTGACACTCCCCTATATAAGCAATGAAAATATAAGCACAAACTACTTGCCAAAAGTCACTGAAGGAGATTCATCTCTATCCGAATTGCTGCACAACAACTAGAAGAACCAGACTATCAACCTACTATTACATCTTCTAAGTAAGTAAATAAAATAGAAACTGCATTATTTGCTAATACTACTTACTTACCTGCTAAATACCCAGTGCCCCTTTGCTATTCATACTACTTAACATGCTAAATAATGATATAAAAATATTTTTTTTAGATACTACCACTACTGAATATTCTACTCAAAATAACTGTGAACAAAGCATAGGAATACAGATTCTAAAAACTATGTAAGTAATTTCACATTGTTTCATTATGTGCACATAAATCTAAACACACAGAAATAATGACTTTTGCACACCATATTTCTATTTTTCTGTAGATTCTACTACTGAAAACTGCACTACTACTGAACTAAGGACATCAGTACTATTTCTACAATACTTTTTACTAAGTAAGTAAATAAAATAGAAACTGCATTATTTGCTACTACTACTTAATTACCTGCTAAATACCCAGTACCCCTTTGCTATTCATAGTACTTAACATGCTAAATAATTATATACAACTATTTTTTTAAGATACTACGACTACTGAATATTCTACTCAAAATAACTGTGAACAAAGCATAGGAATACAGATTCTAAAAACTATGTAAGTAATTTCACATTGTTTCATTATGTGCATATAAATCTAAACACACACAAATAATCAGTTGTGCCCCACATATTTCTTTTTTTCTGTAGATTCTACTACTGAAAACTGCACTACTACTGAACTAAGGACATCAGTACTATTTCTACAATACTTTTTCCTAAGTAAGTACATAAAATAGAAACTGCATTATTTGCTACTACTACTTATTTACCTGCTAAATACCCAGTGCCCCTTTGCTATTCATACTACTTAACATGCTAAATAATTATATAAAACTATTTTTTTAGATACTACGACTACTGAATATTCTACTCAAACTAACTGTGAACAAAGCATAGGAATACAGATTCGAATAACTATGTAAGTAATTTCACATTGTTTCATTATGTGCACATAAATCTAAACACACAGAAATAATCAGTTGTGCCCCACATATTTCTTTTTTTCTGTAGATTCTACTACTGAAAACTGCACTACTAATGAACTAAGGACATCAGTACTATTTCTAGAATACATTTTAATAAGTAAGTATTATGCAACTGAAATAAATGTGGAAAAACCATACAAACATTTATAACTGTTCTAATTATTTTCTATTATATATTGTTTATTTACAGAGCAAACACGGCGAATAGATATACAGACATAATACAGAACTCCACATTCTAAATAATGCTGATACTAATCACAAAGTAAGTATATTAAAGAACATAATTACCAGATAATGTATTAAAAAACGTACCAACATGGTGATTATTCTAACACATATGTTCCTTATTTTTTTAAGATAACACTACAAACTACTCTCCAGAAGCTGAAGAAACAATTATACTGCCAAATACCAACCTAAAAAAATATGTAAGTATCTTCACAATGTGAATCATGAAGATACACTTTTGTAGTAGAAATGAGCTCTAACATTGCAAATGTACCTAAACATTAATTAATAATATACTACTTTCATGTTTCTCATAACAACTACAACAACATCACAACCATTTATCCCCAACTAAAGAAGCAAGCAACTCCTAAGTTTTGCTGTAAATTCTAAAACACGTAAGTATAAACATTCCTACTTATCACTAACATAGATTATTTATCACATTTAATTTGACATTAACTATTATATATATATTTTATAGATATACAAAGTACAAAATGACCGAAGGAGCCGAATTTGTGACCAGCCAAAAAGGAAAACTATTACTATGCTACATGGGTTACACGTATACACAAGAAAAGCAATATGGCATGAAAGTTAATTGGAAATGTTGTAAATATTATTCGAACAAGTGCTATGGAAGAGCAACAACTAGAGAAGCTACAGTACTGTATACTAGGGAACACAATCATCCACCTAATGTTACTGAAATAGAAGTTAGAACAGCTTTGAAAAATATAAAAGAAGCTAGTACAGGTTCCCAAAAGCAAACAAATGTCATTTTAAAAGAAGCCATTCCTAAAATCCCAAAAACAGCCAAAACCCAAATGCCAAATATCCTGTCCTTAAAAAGAACTATAGCACGAACTAAAAAAGCTACAACTGCTACAACGCCATCTCCCAGAACATATCAGGATATAAATTTAACTGCAAACCAAATAATAACTTTAAATAAACAACCATTTATAGTTTATGACAACGAAAACAATGACAAAAGGCTTATAATTTTTGGTACCAATATGAATTTAGTTAAACTGCAGCAAAGCCAATATTGGATGATGGATGGAACATTTAACATCTGTCCCAAACCATTTTTCCAATTATACACAATACATGGCCTCTACCACAACTGCAACATCCCTTTGCTATATGCACTATTGCCAAACAAAAATAATTCAACATATATGGAATTATTAAATATAATAAAACAAAAAACGAATGATTTTTCTCCAGAAAAAATCATTCTTGATTTTGAGCATGCAATGCTCTCAACTATTCTAAAAATCCACCCCCATACCTGCATTCAAGGCTGCTATTATCATTTCAACCAGTGTTTATGGAGACACCTTCAAAAAACTACCCTAAGTGTCGAATATGCTACAAACTCATCATTTGCTTTCCAAATCAAAAAACTCATTGCACTTGATTATGTCCCTGAAACAGATGTAGCTGAACATTACAACATTATTATAGACAGTCCATTCTACAAACAAAATGAAGCTAGATTAAGTCATTTTCTCGATTACTTTGAAGACACCTGGGTAGGCAGACTCCACAGATCTGGCCACAGACGAAATCCAAAATTCCTCATACCCTGGTGGAACGTGTACAATAGTACCCTTAACGGAGAATCAAAAACTAACAATGCAGTGGAAGGTTGGCACAATGCATTTGTACAATCAACTGGCAGAACCAAACCTACTCTAGAAAATTTCATTAAATGCCTACAGAAAGAACAGAGCTATCAAGAATTTAGAATGGACCAATCTGTAACAGAACTTGTCCCAAAAACATCCAAGCAAAATAAACAAATGCACAAGTACTTGGAAGAACAAGTAAAACTTTACCCTAGTACAAAAGGCATAGAATACCTAAACATCATAGCCAAAACACTACTGTAATTAATTCTCAAACTGTTATAAAACACTAAAAGTATCACCTAAGTATGCAAAAATATGTAACGTGAGCTTCTAAAGTATTTAATGTATGCAATATATAAAGATATAATTATAATATATGCACACATTAAAACTAAATAACAAGTAATAAACAATTCCATAATAAATATGACATTACCCACCCACACAAAAATAGAAAGCAATGACTTACCAATTATGTTGTTAATCCAATAACGTCCTTCTCCACCAAAGTAATCCAGGTAGTGCAAAATTAACCCAAAAAAAATGTAAAAATACAACTGTTCCAAAATTAAGAAATCCACGTGGTCCTGAGCCATCGAATAACCATAAAAAACCTGAAAAAGTAGAAAAATAGAAAGAATCGCTCCTGGAAACCCGAAAAATGTAAAGAAGTGTTTGTAAATCAGTGTTGAATTAAACAAACAAACACTTCCTTGAAAAAAAACCAGAACTTCCGATGTAGCATACACCTATGACAAAAACATAGAAAACAGACATTCCCACCCACATTAATTAGCTAGTAATTAGATACCAACATATTAACATTGATGATTTAACTTTTAGATATACCCTAAAAGACTAAAATTCACTCTATAAATAAATAGTTAACTAACTAACACTACGTGTATATACCATAAGTAAATATCTCTTTTCAAAATCTAAAACATAACTCCCTCACATTCAACAACACTAAATGTAAGGTCACTAGTCTAAAAACATCATAAAAATACACATAAAACATATAAAATCAACCTTACCTGAAGCGACGTGAAGTGTCTCCCAACCGCGATCAGCCCTTCTTCCAAATAACCCAAAACGGCCTAACCCGGTTACAAAATAAAGCACCCAAATGCAATAAAATAGTCCCAAGTTTAAAATATAATATCTATACTTAAAAAATAGGGAAAAAAAATGTAAGTTTATATTATTGTTAAAAAATATTTTCTTTAATCCTACAATGATTTCATTAACAAATATGTACATGACGGGCAGCACAAAAGGAATATTATGCTGCGATTAAGGCAGCTAAAAGCAGATACTATTCGGACAGAATCGAGAAGGCGGATAACAACAGTAAAGAGATCTTCTCGATTGTCCAAAATTTTTTATCTCCTTGCGCCGCCCAATCCTTGCTCCCTTCTTCTGCACCATGGTGTGAAGAATTGTCCTGTTACTTTACGGACAAAATTTAAAAAATCCAACTGGACCTGGAAGTGGCTCAAAAGTCCTTTGCGACCTCATCTGTCTTTTCATTATCTGATAGTCGATGTCTAGAGGCTCAGTTTGCTGCCTTCCGGCCGGCATCGGAATCTGACATACGGCAAATCCTGGTGGCTTTAAAGTCCGGATCTCCCTCGGACCCTTGTCCTGCCAGGGTTCTGGGAGGAATAGTAGACACCATTGCTCAAGAGGTGACTCAGATCGTCAACCTCTCCCTTTCCACTGCCTCGATCCCGAGAAGCTGGAAGGAGGCAAAACTGCTCCCGCTGCTAAAAAAGGCAGGTCTAGATCCATCAATACCATCGAGCTATCGGCCTATCTCACTGCTGCCAGCTCTGGCGAAGGTGTGTGAGAAGGTGGCTTTCAAACAGCTGGATAGCTTCATCGAGTCCTCTCACGCCCTACATCCTGCTCAGTCGGGGTTCAGGGCGGCCTACAGTACTGAGACGGCACTGGTTGAGGTTTCTGAGGCAATTCGGGAGTGCTTGGACGGGGGCGGCAGAGCGGTCCTGATTTTATTGGACCTCTCTGCTGCCTTCGATACGGTGCCCCATGCCTTGCTTATTGCAAGACTGGGAGCCGTTGGCATTTCAGGGCTGGTCCTCGACTGGCTTTCATCGTTTTTGAGCGATAGAACTCAGCAGGTTTGGATGCCCCCTCACTCTTCGGCCCCAAAGAGACTGACAACTGGAGTTCCGCAGGGGTCTACGTTGAGCCCTTTATTGTTTAACGTTTATATGACCCCCCTACTCTACCTGGCGGAACAGCTGGGAGCCAAAATAATGGCCTATGCTGACGACACACAGCTACTTTTCACCTGGCCTAAGGGTTTGTTGGATCCATCAGCAATCCAGCTCTGTTTGTCAGAAGTCTTTCGGTGGCTTGCACAAGTCCAGCTTAAGTGCAACGAAGACAAGTCTGAGGTTCTGTTTTTTGGCACCTTCCCTGTCAACTTCAAGGACCAGATTTGGCCCTCAGACCTACCCTGCCCTAGTGCGATGGGAGGCCCAGCTAAGAACTTGGGGGTTTGGTTCGGCCAGGACCTGAAGTTTTCGGATCATTTAAAAAAACTAACTGGCATCTGCTTTGGTACTTTGCAAACCCTGAGAAGATTTTTCCCTCTCCTCCCCAGGGCTGCTAAGGAAACTGTTCTTCGAGCCCTGATTCTGTCTCGGCTCGATTATGCTAACGCCTTATTTAGCGGCCTGCCGGGGTATATGATCCATCGCCTTCAGGTGATACAAAATGCTGCAGTATGTCTGCTTTTCTCGCTCCCCAGGAGGACGAGCGTGCGGAGCCACTTACGTAGCCTGCATTGGCTCCCGATACCACACCGAATTCTGTTTAAAATTCTTGTGTTGGCATTTAGAGCATCTCATGGTCAGGGACTGATGTATTTGCAGAAACGATTCTCATTTTATATTCCCAATCGTGCCCTGCGATCGGTCAACCAATGCCAATTGGTTGTTCCCAAATATAGATATGCTCGACTGGGAGGCCAATCTATCTCAGTTAAGGCAGCTTACGCTTGGAATGCCCTCCCCCTATACCTTAGAGCCTCTCCAACCATTACTGTTTTCAAGAAAGATCTTAAGACTCACCTTTTTAACGCCCCACTATAACAGACTTGCTCCTGATCTATCACTCAAGAGGTTAAACTACTCACCGCGCCAGGATACCCCGTGGTAATAGAGCGCGCTATAAAAGTTTTAAAATAAATAAATAAAATAAATGAATGTAATAATTAAATATTATGAAAACAATAATGTTTATGTTAACAATGTCTAGAAATATAAATACATTGTCACAAATTAAAATAATGTAAAAAAGTGTCAAAAATGTGTGACTTATATTATAAATATTTGATCTTCACAAATGAAGCTGAAAAAAGCTTAATTGAAAAATATTTCTACATTTTTTTCTGAAATAACAATATGTAAAAGAGATAATAAAGAATGTTCATTTTTGTAAAAAAAAGTTCACAAAATAATAATGCTTCTGTATAGTTGTTTATGATTGTGTTTATTAAAAATTGTTTTAAAAGCAAATGTAAAAAAAAAAAATTGTATGAAAAAATCATTTTAATTTTGAAACATAAATAAAAAAAATGTTTCTACAATCATGTTGAACAATTTGTATCATTATCTTACTAGAAAGTAACAATCTTATTAATAATTTTTCACTGTATATTAAATGTGAGAATATGTTGGACTCTAATAATGTAATTATTCATATACCAAATCCAGTGTACATTAAATTAGAGTAGGTGCTGCACACTAATTATATAATAATTAATATTCCTACTCCAGTCTACATTAAATTTTAATAGGTGCTGGACACTAATTAATTATTAAATAATATTCCAACTGCAGTCTACAGTAAATTAGAGTTGGTGTAATGTTATATATTTGTAATTTCCTTTAATTGATTGAATGTAAATTAATTATATTTTTACCCTGTACAACTGTACACAAAAAAACCAAAACTGACCCTGAACCCTACAAATACCCCTTTACCCAAAAACAGAAAACTGACCCTGAACCCAAGAAATACCCCTTTACCCAAAAACTGAAAACTGAACCTGAACCCTAAAAATACCCCTTTACCTACAAACTGAAAACTGACCCTGAACCCAACAAATACCCCTTTACCCAAAAACTGAAAACTGACCCTGAACCCAAGAAATACCCCTTTACCCAAAAACTGAAAACTGACCCTGAACCCAAGAAATACCCCTTTACCCAAAAACTGAAAACTGACCCTGAACCCTAAAAATACCCCTTTACCCAAAAACTGAAAACTGACCCTGAACCCTAAAAATACCCCTTTACCCAAAAACTGAAAACTGACCCTGAACCCTAAAAATACCTCTTTACCCAAAAACTGAAAACTGACCCTGAACCCTAAAAATACCCCTTTACCCAAAAACTGAAAACTGACCCTGAACCCAACAAATACCCCTTTACCCAAAAACTGAAAACTGACCCTGAACCCAACAAATACCCCTTTACCCAAAAACTGAAAACTGACCCTGAACCCTAAAAATACCCCTTTACCCAAAAACTGAAAACTGACCCTGAACCCAAAAAATACCCCTTTACCCAAAAACTGAAAACTGACCCTGAACCCTAAAAATACCTCTTTACCCAAAAACTGAAAACTGACCCTGAACCCTAAAAATACCCCTTTACCCAAAAACTGAAAGCTGACCCTGAACCCAACAAATACCCCTTTACCCAAAAACTGAAAACTGACCCTGAACCCAACAAATACCCCTTTACCCAAAAACTGAAAACTGACCAAGAACCCTCAAAAAAATCCTTTACCCAAAATTAATTATTATTATTTATTTACCAATTAATGATTAATTAACAATAACGTAAATATATGAACTCATTAGCTGTAATTAAAGAATTTAAATAATTATTATTATTTTTCCCAATTTAATTAACACAAAAATAAAATATATATTTTAAATAAATTAACCTAATTAATATAATTAACTAATTAATATTAATTAATTACCAATTAATTAGTAATTAATAATATGTACTATATGGTCTTAATTAATTAACTAATTAATTTAAATTAATTACCAATTAGGTATAAATTAGAAATATTGACTAACATATATTAATTAGTTAATTATTATTAAATTACTTCCCACCCTTATCCCCTATAAACCCAATAACCCGCTCCTATAAATAGATATCTATTAATTTTTTTTTTAATATTTATTTAAAAAAAAATATTATTAAATTTTTTTTTTACATATTTTTATTATTTTAGGTTTTTTTACATACATTTTTATACACTCCCCACCCTTATCCCCTATAAACCCAATTACCCGATCCTAAACCTAGATATGTTTTTAAAATAAAAAAAAATTAACATTTTTTTTTTAAGGATACACCTTTTTAACAACATTTTATGTACAATTATTTTACTTTTTCCTATACTATTGATTATTTCCATTACTACACGATATTTTGTATTGTCGATATTTTGTCAAACGATATTATTGTTTTCGATATTTTTACTTACTTACCTATTACGATATTTTTGTATCCGATATTTTTGCTTCCCTATATTTTTGACCTTACGATATTTTTTTTTCGATATTTTGTCTGATTACCGTGAGATAGATGTCATCGACATAAGATAATGCCTCATCATCATACATTTGTAGTAACTCTGTTACTCTGGCTGAGAATAATCCTGGGCTATTCTTGAATCCCTGTGGGAGTCGACAGAAATTTTCTGTGACCCCATTATTGAGAAAGCAGTTAAATACCTGCTTTTGGGTGCAATGTTTTGACAAAAGAATCCATTAGAAATGTCTAATGTTGTTTTGTATTTTTTGCAAACTATGTTATTCATTAGTGCCGCACTGTGTGAATTTTGTACCGCAAATGTCTTGCAACATGAGTTAAGGTGTCTGTAGTCCAAGACTAGACGATATGAATCGTCTGGTTTGGAGACAGGAAACAAAGGATTGTTCATTTGAGAGGTGCATGTTTCAATCACCCCTTGGTATTCAAGTTGATCTAAAATCTCCCTAACCTGTTTTTTAGCTTCTTGCTTAATTGGGTACTGTCTTTGTGCACTTGGTTGACATTTTAACTGGATTTTGTGAGGAGGAGACAGGAGAGTCCTCATCCCATCCTACATGATTTTTATATAATGTGGGAACTTGGGCTACTGCCCATTTTCTAGCATATATATATTTTCTATGAATTGGAATATGATTTGAGAAGGCAGGCATAATCCTTTCTTCACCATGAGGGCACTCCCTGACAAACTCTGGTGGCCACTCTTTTTTAGCTAATATAGCTAATAAGATGTCATAGCCTTTTGAGAGGTTATCCCAAAATAGACCCCTTACCTTCCTAGTCTTATCTCCCTCTATACGCAGTGTTATTTCGTATATTTTATGAGGTTCGCTAACTCTGGTATCTGCAGTTTCCACTTGAATGTATTCATTCGTGTCCACTGTCTCCAGATGATTCATCAGGATCCTGCGAGCTATGGTCACTTCTGCTGCGCTATCTAGCATTGTCTGGGCCCACTCTCCGTTTTTCAGCTGCGTCCTCAGTATTCTCGGCATGTTCTATTTCTTTAATACTGGCTACCTTCTTTCTTGGAAATTGTAATTTTTTACTTTGAGCAGGTTCCTTGTCTTTGGACTTGGCGTGCTCTTCCCTGTGTTCTGACCGTCCTCTTCTTTCCGATTTCTGCGAAAAAGATCGAGAGGGACGTGTATCATTATCTTGATATCTATCAAGTTTTTTCAAATTATCCCTATTTCTAAGGTTGTATCTTTTCTCAGAGGGCTCCCTTTGGGGAGACTGGTGTTCTCGGTTCGGAGTTCTTTCCCTCCGCCGAGGAGACCTTCCTCTGGACTGGAATCTTTTTTCTTTGGGAGTGGATTGTTTATTTCCATCCCAGCTCTTTTTTGGAGTGTTTAGATTATTTTTAATAAATATCTTTTCAGGATTTTCAAGTAGTTGGGGTTTTACCGGTTTCCCACTCAAACTATCTCTACCTAGTTCTTCATAGGATTTTTCTATGATTCTGGCAAGTTCAATTGGTTGGTCTGCTATATCTGTTTCTTTCAATTTTTGGCGGATCGCCACAGATGCTGCTTCTCCCTTTATGTTGGCTAATAATATAGCCGAGACCTGCTTGAAGTCTTTCAGTAATTTCATACCAAGAGTTAAAGCAGGTTCTGGACCGTATTCATTTTGAATCTGTCTTAGCACATCTGGTATTACCGCCAGAGACGGAACACCATGTGTTTTTGAGTAGATGGAAGCAAAGACTGTACCCCAAGTGTCACAGTCCTCCACATGTGGTGCGACCCCCATTGGAAGGCAGATAGTCAGAATTCTGTGTTTCTCACTAGGGGTAGTATTCGGGAATACTGCCTCTATTTGGGTTATCTTTTGTGCTGGCCAAAATGGAATTTGTTCCCGTTTTACGGGTGTTTTACCAAGACATGATTGTATGTTCTGTGGTGTAATTTTATTTGTGTTCCCCTGATGAGGGGCCAGCTGTGGAATGTTAATAGCTGGTTGGACTGTTGCAGTCCGCATTACATATTGGACTAACTGTCTGTGAATTTTAATTAGTAATTTTAGATGGGCTAAAAGTTCCTTGTCTGACATTTTTTCGATGTCTGGATGTGGTCTGTAGCTGGCTAGAACCGGCCACGTTGTTCCTGGTCTACCTAGTGGACCGAGCCTGGTGATGTGATCATTATGTTTTAGGGTGCCTTTAAATCAGAGCAGGTTCTCTTGGTAATTTAGTGGGATTTCAACATCCTCGAAAGGAGTGTATTCATCCGGAGGTTCCTCTATTTTGTAATAGTGGAATTTGTGTGTTATAGCGTTTGCCGCTGGAAAGTTTATCCATGAATAGAATACCTCTGTCTGCCGATATTCGTGTGCCTCTATCACAAAAATGACTGTACCACCTTGTGATGTCAGTCCGTTTTCTATAAGTTTTAAAGTTATAGTTTTTCTTATGTTGACCGGAATGAGGATAGCTTTCGGGTCATTTTGTAGGATACTCGTGTCATCCTCTAGGAGTTGAGTTGCTATTCTAGCTGCCTCCCTATCGTCATCACTGTCTGGCATTTTTACTGTCAGAAAGTTTTTTGTTGCAGATCAAGTTTTCAAGGAAACAAGATTAGGTGCACAATATTTTGGAACACTGTATCCTTCAACGTTGACTAAACCAAAAACTCTACATAGGAATCTCTTCCTACTAAGTTCCGGAGGATTTTAACCTTTCATCCACTCTAGATGTCTATTGGAGTATTTACGGGAAAAAGGGTCTGTGTGAAAAAGCACGACTGAGTTACTCTAACGTCTTGCATTAGTTTTATCGCCTTACCAAACGTTGGGCGCCATGTAGTGTAGTTCCTATTTTCCCTATAGGCCTTGCGCATTGGAATAACATAAACAGCAGTGTAGACGTAGGACTGAGGTCTTCTAGGTCTCTACTGACTATGTTAGACTTAATTTAGATTTGCGCCAGCTAGCTCAGAGGTCACTGGAAACTTTCTTGAATGAATAGGAAGGGATCAGCTTCCCTGGCTCAGACAAGAAGGGATTCAGGTTCCGACAACCGCATAAACATGACAACTTTGCTCCCTCGGAATAAGAGTAAATCTCTAGAGTTGTGTGAAAACAATAGACAGCTATTTCACTCAGTCAGATGTGCATTCTTAGTTTCACCAGAGTGCAGAGAATAGAGAGAGACGGGCGTTTTCAATAAAAGGTATTATTTATTGAGCAGTCTTCCTTCTCATGCAAGAGAAATGAATTGCCACAATTGCAATACTTAATATAAAGTAAAGTACGTACAGTAAAAGGAGTATTATAAAATAATACTGTAAAAGCATGGATATGGTTTCTTAGCCATAAGACACTTTAAAATGGATAAAATATATACATACATATATACATAAGCTAACGTGCTCAACTGGTGCCTCTAAACTACGCCTACCCCGGTGTACCTGACACCATCAAAAATAATTTTTACTGTAGTCTGAATAGTATGTTAGAAACAACAAAAATTATTTTTAAAAATTCAGAAAAAAGAAAACAGACGAGTTTTTAGCATAGTGGTTTTAAGAATTATTTGTGGCAAAAAATCTGACTTCCCTTGAGTTTCTGGGTACAGCAATAATTAATGCACAAGATGTTTGTGGGTGGTTAGACCTATGACTGTGGTGCATTTGATAGCATAGCCGACCACGAAGTAAGCCTAAAAGGAGTTATATTAAGCAGTATCACAGTTTCTCAGAAAATGGAAAGACTATGGCAAAATGGACAAACATTTAGCTATGCTCTGAGAGATTGAATGTGATTAGTGATCTGTAATATTTTAATATCTGGCTCCTGAATGTTGTGTTCGGCGTAGTTGATTCAACCTGTTTTGATTGGGGTGTCTGTATGAGAGACAATGTTGATATTTGTTTATGTTTAGCTACAAGAAAGCACAGCTGAGTGAGTAGACCATCAGAGGGAGAAGGAATGAGAACACAGACCATCAGAGGAAGGAGTAATGAGAACTACTAGTTGGGAGGGTGCCTCTTCTAAAGACAACAGAATCCAGGGTCCTGAGAAAGGCCTTTCCTTTTGGAGTGACTGGTAGTGGCTTGGAAATATATACTGCTGATGCTTTGAAGAGAAGCCAACATACCAATGAGTAATATATGTTTCTATGGTCATGGTGAAGGCCTCTCAGCATGAAGAAGTCATATGTAGTTCCTAATTGTTTTAGAGCTGATTTATGGGCTGTTTATTGGCTCCTGAAGAGACTGAAACTGATTTTCTTTAACCGAATGGCTCCTCAGTTCAAGAGGAGATTGTCAAAGGATCAGTCCACACATGGTTGTTACAAGAAAATAAACAACCCCAATCCTAGATGAAGATCATCACAACAAAAAGTGGAAAGAGAATCAAAATTCCATATCTAAAACCCTTGGGCCTTTAATAGGATTGAAAAGCTAGATCACGGAAAAGAAGAGGTGAGTTAACAGTAGGGAGTCTGGGCAAATAAAACTATGCATGGCAAAGCACCAAGGGCAGTCATCAGGAATGAAATCTATTGATGAAAAGAGGATGCAATTCATTTGCTTAATACTGCCCGAGACTGTTTTTTGGGTTAAGAGTGGGAGATGCATTGGTGTGAATTGAGAATTGGTGTCTTGTAAAACTTTCTCTTTTGTATTTAATTTATAAAGTTCTTGCTGGTGTTCAACAGTGCCTAACTTGTAAACAAATAACTTCAGGTATCCAAATGTTTCTGAGGAGGATGCAGCCCACTTCTCCAATGACCTGCCCACTTTCCTACTGCACAGCCAATTTTACCCACTGGTACTGCCTACCTTTAACAATGACCCTACCTGCTACTTAGAAGTGCAATGCCCAAGGTTTAAGTACAACAAGTGAGAAACCTGTTTTTCTTAAACTAGGGCTCAGGCGTGAGGGAAGTCACCCACCCACAAAAAGTTTGAAAAATATCTAGTTAAATAGAGCTTTTTACACCTCACTTTTCATTTAAATTTGATACACACTGAGAGGCCAAATCCTTTAACAATAAACATAATTTGCATTACCACATGTACAGTTGCAGTCAGTGCTTTAAAGGGGGTGAAATCGGTGTGGGGGGGGGGTCTCTTAAAAGGGCAAGGCTCAAAAAGTCTAATTGGGAATATTTTCCAAAAAGCATGTTCTATTTGATTAAGGGCATGGCTTATAACATGGAAACCAGAATCCTGAGCTTCACAGAGCATGCCACCTGAACTGTATTTGGGTTCCTCTCTGAGAGTTTTCTGTTACTGCATCCATACATATAACACAACAACAGACAATAAAACAAGCCTGTATTATTGCTTTTGACAAAGCTTGTTAGTGCTATCAAACATTTGAGTAAAAACAATAATAATAGGGTTGTGAATAATTATGAATGACAGTGTTTCAATTCTAAGTAAGACTGTGATTTAAACATTACTAAGGACATAGGAAGCAGTAGTGTACTTTGGAGTGTCTAACTCCTGGTCTCACTTAAACACTCCATTCCTCTTCAGTCTCTCACTCTGTTAGAAACTTGTGCCCTTTTTCTTCTCACATCCTTCTGAAATCCTCACTCTGCATATCTCACATCATCTCTTTACCCTTTGGCATGGTCTTTTCACTCTCTCCTGCTGCATGTTCACACCTCTACCACCTGTGAGCACCTCATTTTCTTTCCTTTGGTTCGGCTTTGTACTTCCTACACACGTTTTTTCATAGAATGGTGATTCTTCAATTACCATGAAGAGAGAATCTTCATTTTAATAAAGACAATGGAGGCTAACATTACGCAATAACCTTTCATTGCTGCCCCAACATGCAGCCCTTTAAAAAACAAACATTACATCATAGATAAAACATTCCATTGAGAACCTTCAATACAGCTATAGCTCTATAGCAACTCGATATCTTCCTCCTGATGCTGTGACAAAGAAAAAATGAATCATACTGGATCTGTACCGAAACCTTAAACGTCAACACACACTTGACTTAGCTTGCCAAATTCTCACAGCAAAGAATTAGCTGGAAGACAGGAAAAAACAAGCGAAACAAACAGGCAACTCAAGGGTAACTTTTTATTACTTGTGCAAGTAAAAAACAACATGGTAAATAATAACCCCCAAAATCACCATTAATGAATAACCCACCAAAGCGCTCTTAACATAATAGCATGAAATGGGAGAGGAGGGTAGGATAATGTTCGCCTCCGGTGTCTTTAATGAAATCAAGATTCTATGTCAGGCCCTCTTGCGGAGATTGTGCCTTTCCTTCTTCACTTTAATGTAACTCCAAAAACACAGCAGCCATTAAACACAACAACATTTCCTATGAACACCAGGGAAACAAAGAGCAAAAACTTTGGAGTCCTTTTTTAATGTCCTTAACCAGGCTCCCATAACATCCTGTATCCCTTCCTGATCCTCCTCTTTCTTTACTGCTCAGCAGCCAGTTAAGTGGCCCCTTTTTTCTCTCTTATGTTTGTCATGGGTGATTGAGAGGATTGCGAGGGCTCAGTGCGGGGGCGGGGGGATCCTTGTGTTAATTGTGTGCGGATGCACGTTTTGTTTTCTCTTTTCAGATTCCCCTGAGTTGGCCGCAGACCGCTACTGCGCTCCTAACGTGATGGGATTGCCCAACATGACTGCAGCGCAGTCCGCTGCCGGATAGAGGGCGATACTACAATGTTCTGGCCCAAGGTGCGCGTCTCCCGTCTGGGTATTCAAACACCCTCCGCTCGCCAGATACTGCTAGCACCCGGTAATCGCCCAGCGGAGTACTGGGTCTGGACATTCTTTCCCTAATTGCTGCAAGTGACGCCCCGTGGGGCAACTAGTGGTGCATGAGCCGACGGACACCAGAAATAAAAAAAGGAATATTATTACATTCTTTGGGACCAGAAGGAATTAGACAATATCAAATGCAAAAGAAGGAAAGAGGAGAAGAAGAATTGGATGTTTATGAAAATGCATTAGATGATCTGGAAAAATATTATGCACCCACTGTATGTTTAGCTATTGATAGATGCAATTTTTTCAGAAGGAAACAAGATCAAAATGAGAAAATAGATGATTATTTGAGTGCTTTGAGGAAAATGGCAGAGAGATGCAGATTTGGTCAGATAGAGGAAGAATTGATAAGAGATCAAATCATTATGTTGACAAATAATAAAAGAGTACAAGAGAGATTGTGGACCATGGGTGATGGAACGTTAAACAAGGTACTTACTGTTGTAAGGAAGGCAGAAGTATCTGTGAGGTGTGCAAAAGCAGCTCTTGATGAAGACAAAGTGAAAGAAAAAGAGGAGGTTTGTGTTGTAAGGAAAATGACCAAGGCAAGCAGTAAATATCTAGAAAAAGATAAATTGAAAGAGTCAAAAGTAGAAAACAGAACTATCTATCCGGCGAAAACTGAGTATAGAAGAGAAACTCAAGCAAATTTAACCTGTTATAGGTGTGGAAGTTATACTCATTTAGCTAACAGTAAAGCTTGTAGAGCAAGAGATCAGAAATGTACTGTGTGCGGGTTAATTGGACACTATGCACGAGTCTGTTATAGGAAGGATAAAACTACAAAAGTAAAATATGTGAAGGAAAAGAGGAAGAAAAAGGAAGTGAAGAAGAAGGTTCCAATGATGATGATGAAGTTTTTATGATAAGAGATTTTATTTTAGATGTGAAGAGTAAAGGGAAGAGTAAACCAACTTGTGAAATCGTTGCGGCTGGAGTTAAAGTGACTTTAGTGGCTGACTCAGGATCGCCGTACACTATTGTAAATTTAGATATGTGGAATAAAAAAATTGTGAATGAAATTGGTGAAGAACTTAAGGTATGTGATATTAATCCAATGAGTTTCACTGGTGAGAGTATTCCAATGGTAGGATGTAGAGATGTAAAATTTGAATTTAAAGGAAGAAGAGCAGAAGGAAGAATGTATGTTGCAGAATATGGGCCGAGTGTGTTGGGTTGGGAGAGATCAGGGAAGTTTGGATATAATTCTATATCCTAATGGGAAAGAACAAGTGTTGGTGCTGAGTGATGATGATGATTTAGGCCAGAAAATAAGAGAAGATTTTGAGGATGTATTCTCAGGAAAAATTGGTATGCTGAAAGGGTTCAAACATAGAATTAAACTGAAGGAAAATACTGTACCAGTTAATTATAAAGTGAGGAATGTTCCATTTGTTGTGAGAAGTGAATTAGAGAAGGAATTGCTTAGATTGGAAACAGCAGGAGTAATTGAAAGCATTGAATCGTCTGAGTGGATGTCTCCGATTGTAGTAGCACAAAAATCAAATGGTAAAATTAGGTTGTGTGTGGATTTGAGGGGTGTAAACAAGGAGATTCAAGTGGATAAATACTCTTTACCATGAGTTATTAGCAAAGACTAAAGGAATGAAATAGTTTTCCACAGTGGATTTATCGTCCGCATACCATCAAATTCAATTGCATAAGGAAAGTAGGAAGATAACATCTTTTATAACTCCTTTTGTATGTTTCCAATATATTAGGATGCCGTTCGTACTAGCTTCTGCGGCGGCAGTTTTTCAGAGGTTAGTGAGTGAAATTTTGAAGGACATACATGGTCTGTTATATTTCCAAGATGACATTTTGATAATGGGAGAAAACAGGAGGATACATGATCGAAGATTAAAAGATGTGTTCAATGTTCTGAGAGAAAAAGGTTTGACAGCGGAATATGGAAAATTTAAATTTGCAAAACAAAAGGTGGCCTATTTAGGTCACAATATTAGAACAGATGGCATTTCTCCTAAAAAAGAACTAATTGAAGCTGTAAGAGAAGCGCCTGAACCAAAAAACAAAGAAGAACTACGCTCATTTTTAGGACTGGCGAAGTATTACTCCAAATTTGTACGTTATTTTGCAGAAAAGTCCTACGATTTGAGACACTTACTTAAACAAAGAAGTACATTTTATTGGAATGGTAAATACAAAGAGAGTTTTGTAACTTAGATAAGAGAGATTTGCAATGCAACACCAATTAAGGGATTTGATCCAGATTTGAGAAGCATGTTGACTGTGGATGCAAGTGGAAAGGGTTTGGGTGCAGTACTGACACAGAATGAAAGTGGGAACAAGGAAGTGGTGATTGGTTTTGCATCGAGGAGTTTAACACCTACTGAAGAACTGTATTTGGTAAGTGAAAGAGAAACTCTAGGATGCGTATGGGGAATGGAGCACTTTAGGGCATTTTTGTGGGGTAATGAATTTGATGTGAGAACAGATCATAAGCCTTTGGTGAATTTATTAACCACAGGAGAAATGGTGAGAGCGTCAGCAAGAATAGCAAGACTTTCAATGAGATTGCAAGATTATAATTACAGGATAAAATATGTGCTGGGTGTGCAAAATAAAATTGCAGATTGTTTGAGTAGAATACCTTTACCGATTATGGAAGTACCAAAGAGCATTTGGGATGACTACCAAATTGCTGAGAGAAAAGAATGGATCTTAGAATATGAAAAAGATGAGTTGTTGAAAATAATTAAAGGAAAAGTTTTGGAAGGATGGGGAGAAAGGAAACCAGATGTGGTGGAGGAAATACGTTTTTGGAAAGTTAGGAGTGAGTTCAGTGTAGAATCAGGGTTTCTGAGCAGAGGTGGAAAAATTATACCACCAAAAGGATTGAGGAAGAAAATAATAGATTTGTGTCATGAGGGACATTTTGGTATTGTAAGAATGAAGAAGAGAGTAAAATGTTCATATTGGTGGCCAGGAGTAGACATTGAGGTGCAAAGGGTGGTAAGGGAGTGCAGAGAGTGCGCAGACTCTGATAAAAGTTTAAAAACAATAAAACCTCAATTATCACCCATGCAATGTCCAGAAATGATTTGGGATCTAGTTGCAATAGATTTTGTTCGTCCAGTACAAAGCAAGAATGGGGAAAGTAAATTTATCATAGTTTTGTTTTAGTAAATGGGTTGAATTGGAAATTGTTGAAAAGGCTGATGCGGAAACTGTGATTAGTTTTTTGAGTGATGTATTTTTAAAAGAAGGTTTGCCAAAAAGAATTGTGAGCGACAATGGCACACATTTTACGGAATTCAAAGTGGAAGATGTTTTATAAAAGAAATGGTATAATTCATTCAAAAACATCATTGTATCATCCTTCAGGGAATGGTGCAGTTGAGCGATTTAATCGTGTTATTAAAGGCACTATTCAAATTGCTTGTGAGAACAGGAAGAATTGGGAAGGAGAGATTAAAAGAATGTTGTGGGGTTATCGTTTAACACCTTCTCTCGCAGGTCTCAGTCCATTTGTTCTTATGAGGGGTAGGGAACCTTTCACGAAGGATAACATAGGATGGATGGATAGTACTAAACATATTGAATGGTCTCCTGAGAAAGTCAAACAAAATATAATTAAGGCACAACAGGTGTATAAAAGGAATTTTGACACAAAGAATGTCACAAGGATGGAAGAACTTGAGGTAGGAGATTGGGTAAAAACAAAAAAAATGGGCAAAGGTGGCTAAGGGAGAAAGTGTATTTTCTAAAACACTTAAAGTTGTGGAGTGTTTGAAAAATTCGGCAAGACTAAGTGATGATGGTTTATGGCATATGAGTAGGATAGCCAAATTCGGGAATATTCAAAAAGCACATTAAGAGGATGTTTGGGGGAGCTACAGCCATGTTTGATGAGTGGTTGTGGGAGGATGAAATAGAGAATGAAGTGGAAGGTGAAGAAACATTTGGTGAACAAAGAATCACTGAGAGTTCTGCAGAAGCACAAGAACAAATCGAGGTGGATTCTAGGAGGTTGGGAAGATTGGGAAGATTGGGAAGAGTCATTCATACTCCTCACAGATTTAGGGATTATATGCTGTCATAAAATTTAGTATTGCTTTGTATATCTTGTATACAGTTATTCAATATGTTTATTATATCATATGGGAGGGAGGTGTGTGGTGTTGGAACATTCCATGTTTGGAATGTATTCTGCATCACTGTGTAGAACTAAGAATGTACGGGTCAGGGGATTTGTGGATGTCAGTTGGGGTAAATACATTGTATATGTAAGTCAGTAAAGTGATGATGCAGAGTTGCCAATACAGTACTCAATATACTCATTCTTGAAGAGTATACTTTACAGGTGATAATGCTAAAGAATATTGTGATTAACTACTCACTAGTATTAAAACTACCAAACAAATCTGCCTCCAGGCCTTCCCCGCTCATCACACTCTTTCTACACAAGGCCTTTCTTATGTCAATGTGTGGGTAAACAATTACTCTGAACTTAAAAACCGTTGCTATGTTCTATATCAAAATGCAAATATGTATATATATATATTGCTAGTTATAATCATATAAATGATCACATATTCATTCCAGAAGGAGATGCTAAATCTATGATACATGAATTGTCATGCTATTTAGGAAAAAACATAAATCTGTGTATGTTACTAATAGATAATATCATAAGGTATTGTGTTATGCAGTGCTTCACACCAAATGTTATCAGTTATAAATAGTGTAAATAACAAGTGTTAATATTGCCCGCTTTAATAGTGTTCATTTTACTAACCTGGAAGTGTGGAAAGCTGAGATGGTTGTAGTGATCTTGCAGGAAATTAATAAGTGTAGTAGTCACACTTGAATTTATAATCAAGAATGTAAGTTTAATTAAGATAAGTATAATACATAAAAAAACAAAATGCAGCTCAATTGGTAGCTTCTGGAAGAATGAATCATAACATTCTCACAAACCAGAACAGAACATTACATTCCATTACATATACAAGATTATATTACATACTAGTAGTTCTAACCAGAAACATCTTAAAGGAAAATGCCAATACTCCACTGGTTTTTCTGGTATGCGGTAATGCAACCTGTAAACCATTGAGCGTTAACTCATTGATTGATATTACTGGGAATCGAATTTTTGTGAAGTACTTCTAACCAGCTGATGGTGTTTTCAGAGTATTTTGTGGTATAAATACACACAGGGTACAGTGAGTTGCAATGTATTGCAAGTGAAAAAAGCTCTTGGTCAATCCTCTGGCAAGGACGAAGAATGGCAGTAAACATCTTAGTCAATTTGCCAGTAAATGATGGCTAAGCCATGAAAAAAAGTAAAAGACCTAGAGGCCTGTGAAGCCCCGGGTGAAGATTGCGAGGCCCATTTTAAGCATCTGAAAGGGCAGTACTTCAAGTTCTACTTGAAGAGGCTGTTGTGAAGATGACTGGCCTATACAAATGCAAGGGTAAAGAGGTGGGGTTGTGTAGGAAACCATAAAACACAGCTGCAATCTTCATCCTTTTATGCTCCAATACAGCAAACACAGAAGGCAGGTCCCAACGGTTCCTCTGTCATCAATGTTCTGTGCTCCCCAAGACAATCCCATAGCACAGGCAATTCCATACTAGAATATAATGCAACAACCAAGCCAATAACAGGGGGCATTCAAGCATCTCTTTGTTGTATTTGGCTTGGAGCTTGCTTCATATGTTCTATGGGCTGGGGATTAACTGTGATGTAGTGTAGATACTAGGCCTGGTGGTCCTGGCAGTCGATGACTGAGACTGTTAGAGGTTTCATGGATTTTCTTCGATAAACTGCATTTACTTATATCTGAAGAGTGTACTTCCTAATATTGGTGACGATGGTGGGATCTGTTTGCAAAGGCGACTTTCATCTAGCGATACTGTTCTCGTTAACTCCTAGGAGTTACTCCAGAGCTGAGCAACAGTCGCTGTTTTCCTAAAGCACTGGTACTGGAAAAGTGGTGCACGGTACCTTGGTGCTCATAGTGACCATTCCAGCTGGTCGTGACCACATTTAAAGGCCTGGAAGGTGACATTTTCCTTTTTTATATTTGTGCCTTAACGCGTTCCATCTCGAAGCAGAGCAGTTTCGCATGGGCAGGTAGTTTATTTGCAGTGCGCACTTTGGAACTTTGCTCCAGTATGCGTGAGAAAGGCATTAGCCGCGTATCTGTGTCACTGTACTCGGCAAAGTAGTCTATTCTACGTTGCTTAGCCGGTGGGGCAAGCCAGCATCAAAACAAGGCAAAGAGTACATGTTAGTGAAGAGTAACTGAAGGCATGAGCCCTTGCTAAATTATGGCGGCTGGAGCAATGATAAGAAGAACTCCACCACTCTGTAAGCAATAAGGAGACTGTAAGTAGGTATGTGCTGTGGCAGTACTTGTTGCATGTAAACAGACAAAAGCCAACATATTCAAGTGTGGGGTGACAGTATTATAAAGGAGGTGGAGAAATCTTATTAAGAAGGTCAGTGAAAATTGTTCATCTAGTACCTGAACTCTATTAGTATTTCACCTGAACCTACTTGTAGTACATGCTATTACTATTGATCACGACAAAGGAGACTACTTTTATTGTTTTCTTTGCAGATATCAGTGACCACTTTAATTATTTTATTTCTTGTTTTCTTGTTTCTTGTTTTAAGCTTATTTTAGACTGTTTCTACCAGCATAGCTACATTAGACGTGCTGGTAGAAAGCAACTGTCCTAGCTCCTCCCAATTTCTTACGTAATCCAGGACTTCCATTGATGGCATTGGAGGCTTGGAAAGAGTCTTTTATGACTTATTTTGAGGCTATAGCTGGGGATGTATTGGTAACCAAGAGAAAGTTGACCATGTTGAGACATAGCTTGGGGTGGAGCACAGGAATGTACTAAAAACCTTGCTTATACCGTGAGGCAAGATGGAGAGGATGATGAAGCATCTGATGTAGGTGAGGCGACTTATGATCAGTATATATGTGCCTTAAACAAATTAGGAGGAAATGTTGGTAAAAGTGTAAATATTGTGCTGAAAAGTCACACTTTTTTCCCATACTCAACTACCAGCTGAAAAAGGAGCATGGAGAAATGTACGAAGTAAATGCATTGCACAAAACTACAAAAAAATAAAAGGTGAGCAGCAACAACAGGAAAGTAACAAGAAAGGTGTATGTAGTGGAGAAAAGAAAGATGTTGTTGAGAGGTAGAGAGCAGTGAGTTTTGGGCATAGTATTAGCACCAGTGGCGGCTCGTCGAGGGAATGCTGCGGACAGTGGGGCGGAGCAGGGAGAGGCAGTCTGGGAGGACAGTGGAGTCCGACATACGACGGGCAGGAGTAAGGTAAGTAATTAAATAAATAAAACAATTTACCTTGCACACGCTGCATCGCAAAGACCAAAAGGTGTGTTTGTAACTCTGGCCTGCATGTATGATGATGAGTCTCACACAGCATTGGAGTCTCCAATTGTTCCAGTGGAAATTTCAAAGAGGGCAGGACAGAAAAATGCCTTTGATATTTATGGACCATTTGAATGGTTAAGTCTGGAACGCGGGTAATGTAATGTAATGTGTACTTATAAAGCGTATGGCAACCCATCGGGTATCCTGGCCCTAAAGGTAAGGTGTACTGCTTATTAACTATCACTCTAAATGGCCTAGTGGTAGCTTTCATGAGGGAAGTAAAGGCTTTCAACGCTATTACTTTTTATGAAGATGTTTTTAGAAGGCAAGGCTACCCAGAATTAATTGTATCCGACAATGGATCGCAATTTGTTTCTCAGGAGTTTAAGTTCTTCTTCAAGGAAGAGGAGTAAACATCACAGAACAGCAGTTTACTGTCTTTGGGAGAATGGTTTGCTTGAGCACTTCAACTCGGTACTTGCAAAATGCATCCAGCTGGCTGTGAGTGCGAACTTGAATTGGAAGCGTGAGGTGAAAAATATGTTATGGAGTTACGGGACCATGTCCCATTCTGTCACAGGAGAAACTACGATTTTTTTACTAAAAGGAACAGTGGCATGCACAAATGTTGCTTCTGTTTGGATTGGAAGAATGTATTATTCTATTTTTAACAGTCATAGTCTTAACAATAGGGTCAAGAAGCATCAAGACCTGTATGGGTGAAGAAACATTGATAAATTGAAAAGAACTCAGAGGAGGCTTGAGAAAAGTGATTTTCTGAGAGTGACTGCAAGAGTGGGTTGTAAATAGGGAAGTTCCAAGTAGTCAAATCCCAAAGAAGTACGTGAAGCCAAAGGTAATGTGGTTGTTTATATAGGATATTAAGAGGTGAAATATGTGGTAACTCACAGAATGGAGTGAGTTTGAGCAAGCGATCTGAAAAAATGATTCAAGCTTGGGGGATGAGGTGGCAGACGATGGACAGAAAAGGGAGGGTGATGAACATTTATAAAGAAGACCAAAGCAGATTATACTTGTGCTTGATTTGCACACAGAGTCGCAGGTGAACCAAATTTATTGCATTTCTGGTCGTTTTGTTTTAAATAGCTAGCTATGTGCCATATCACACCAATATCAACTGTTGCATGTTTATTCTTTGTGCTTTAGTATTAGGTAAGAGACTGTTGTGAAGAGGATTGGACCATCAAAATGCAAGTTTAAAGAAGTTAAAATTTAGGGATCTCTTCGTTGTGTTTTGATTGGAACTTGCTTCATATGTTTATTCTAGGACTGGTAGCCCTGTCGCCTGATGACTGAGGTTGCCAGAATTTTCATGGATTTCTCTTCATTTCTTCATACGATATGGCTATGCCTCACCATACAAGCTTACTTGGCGGCCATAATCTGAACATTAGGGGAAATACTCTGGGGATCCCAAGTGAGGTAGATGTGCCTAGAATGTAGCTGCTCTTTGCCTCCCTGGGCCTGGCGTTGACGAAGCATGATATAGCTAGGCGGTGGGGGTGGCAGAAATGCCCATGGTGCAGGAATGGAACAGGGGAATGGATTTATATATGGCCGCCGAGCGTACCACCTATCTGAGTAGGAGGAGCCCTAGAAAATTTGATCGAGTTTGGGGGCAGTGGAGGGTGATACTACGGACACTGGGACTACGGACTCTGGGACACTGTAAAAGAAACCCATAGCGCATTCAATCGAAGAGGATACCATGACCGAGCATAGATACTCCACTGGCCGAGTGCACAGTGTGTCGCCTCCACTGGTGAATTCTAAGGCAAAGACTACCCCCACTGAGTACAACTACCATAAGCCAACCCCAACAGGGTAATCTAGGGAAGATGAGAGTTGCTCAATGATGGCTTTGTTATATGCGACTAAAGTTGTGGTTTTGTCACTTGTATAATTTGTTTGGATGCAAAATAAAATAAAAATATTTTTAATAAAACAATTTAAAATATATAAATCTGAAATAATGTCCCCTAAAGTAAAGCACTGAAATAAATACCTCTGACAAAACTGTTTCTGAATGTAAGATCAACCATTGTATTACAAATCAAAAAGGTATTCTATGAACTAATTTCCATGACATGGTAAATGCCATTCATTCTGAAAATTTCTGTTAAACAGTTTAGATGAAATGGTTCCTCAGTAATGGTATTCCATGAAATAGTTTTTCTATGAAATTACATACAACCATTACAATTAATAAGTGATAACTTCCGTTTGGGAACAGACAGAGAAATGCATTTTTCACTTATTTCAATTCAAATTTTAAATCCTCTTCAATGGTAAAGTTGAATTTTCAGTTATTATTCCAAAAATGCCACTTACAGAAAGTAGACATTTTTCTGCCTAAATCAGATATATCTTTCTGACAGTATCCAGGGTCACACGACTGTAAATGACTCTACTGTGGTTTGGTGTGTATGCTTTTACGACATGGGCACAAAAGGGCCTTGGGTGTGGGGCAGTGTGTTCCTCTGCTGAGCAGTATGCCCCGGGGGTGTACTCAGCCTTCCTGACCTTCAAAGGATAGCCTCAGGGCTATGCCCACCTACTTCCTGACTTCTACGATCAGCCTGCCCAAGCACTGACAAATGCAGCTGACAACTAGGCCTGCCTGCCCTTTCTTACCCTAGACGCTTTGGAGCTAACCCCCGGATAAACAAAGGGTTAGACAAAAATGGGCCCAGAGTCTGTCACTGGGTATAAGAATAGCACACTCGGAACCTCTATCAGAGCCCTCCTGTGTAAGAACGTGGCTCTGTATATACTGGTCCAAAGTAAGGTACAGAGTCCCCAGACCCCAGATGTTTGGCAGAAGCTAAAGTTAGATTTAACCTTACTCTCTAAAGTGGTAGCTTGGTCGAGCAGTAAGGCAGTATCAGAGGACAGTGTAAAGCATTTGTTGTACACACCCAGTCAGTAAATGGTCTCACACACTCAAGAACTGAACTCTAGGCCAATGGTTTGTATAAAAAATATATAGTTGTTTTATTTTAGAACCAACAATAGGTATCAAAATGTACTTTCTCAGAGTGAGTTACTTTAGTTAAATACTTTTTCAATAAGCAATAGACTTTTGAATTCAATAGTTACAGTTGTTGCAATAGGCAACACAATTTCAAACACAATGTGACATTGAGATCAATGGGAATTTCTAGTTAAATGCAATTAATTACTTTATGGATTACTTTTCTAACCACAGGACTGGATCCTAGATTCAGTCCTGGGACATCTCCTTTAAACAGTTGAGTAAAAGCGTTTTGGTTATAGTTGTGATTTTTAAGGAATATTTTTGTATTTTAAAAGTTGACACGGAAACTTTTTCACATAGAATCACCAATGTTGTCCTATGGGAGGAAATTCCCCTAGCAGGTAAGTAGTGTTATCGTTACTTTTTCTTACTCAGTGTTGGATCCTGTATCCAGCACTGGTGCATCTCCTGTAAACAATTGAAAGAATGCGATTAGGTCATACAGCCGATTTTTATCCAATATTTGTAAGTTTCAAAAATCGACACTTTTCAGCAAAATCCAGGCAATGTTATACTATGGAAGGAAATTCAAGTTACCGGTAAGCACAGTTATAATTACTTTTCAGGGTCGGAGCTGGGCACCAAGATCCATCACTGGGATCTCTCCTGATAACAGGTGAGTATTTTCTTTTTTGTGATTTGGCTAATTTTAGATGAATATTTTAAAGTTTCAAAACTCCACACTTAAAAGAATTTCCAAGTGAAACCAGTCAATGTTACCCTATGGAAGAAAAGTGAGTTAACAGCTTTTGGGTAAGTACTCGACTGGCCAAGTTAAGGTTCTGGGCATAGACTCAGGGGTCTCCCAGGGTCAGGTAAGTTCAGTTTTTACACCCTCAGCAGCACAGGGCCACCCGGGTGCAGAGAGAGTTAGGCCCAATGTTAGCCTATGGGCGGCAGGGGGCCATTGGTTGGTGGCTGCTGGCAAGCAGGCCACGCAGCTGTGGGAGCTGGGCCCCTGGTCACTTGCTCAGGGCAAATGGGGAAGTAGATTAGGACAGAGGATGCACTCCCAGGGGCACTCGGGCGGCTGGGTGCAGAGTGCTTGTGAGCCGTTGGGCGCTCAATGTTATTCAATGGGAAAGCTGGAAGTTGAACAAAGGCTGCAGGCTCGGGGACGGAGATTCTTCAAGTGCGACCACCACTTTGAGAGGTAAGTTGGGATCTTGGAGGATAGGTAGACACCCAGGAGTTGGGCACAGGGGGCCGTGGGGCGCCGGGTCCAGGGGTGTTTTTTGACGTTGGGAAATCTTACCCTCAGCTGGTCGCCGTTGGAGGGGTCCCTTGTTGTGAGGCTGCAGGCGTCGTCAAGTGCATCGAGAAGGGTCCTTGGGCACTGGATTTGTGGTCACAATCACCGGGGGAGGTCCTCGTGGTCTTTGTCCACTCAGGCATAGGCCTGGCTCAGCAGGTGCGGAGTGTGCTGGATTCACTGTTGCTGGCTGGCACTAGGGGTGTTGCTTGTTTGAGCAGAACCACTGCTCATGGGAGTCCCATTTTTTGTAGAGTCACAAGGCAGTCAGGTCCTCCGGGGTTTTTGAGGTTGCTGACCACTGGAGACACCGGGGTTTAGCAGGAGCAGGTTTGAGGGTCAACAGGCCTGAAGGGCTGGGGCCTAGTCAGTTTGTGTCCTCCTCTTCTTAGCAGCTGCATGGCAGGTCTTCTTGTTTCTTGATATTCTTACTTGTTTCGGAATCGGGATCTGAGGAAGGAAGCTTCAGGGTGCCCTTAAATACTAATTTTAGGGGTGTTACAGGTAGGGTAAGGGCAGGGACCAATGAGTCCCTGTCCTGGAGTGAGTACACCCCCTATCCTCTTCCTCTCCTGTGGGGGTAGGGCAGGAGCCTATGTCTGATTGGGCAGGGCTCCCCATCCTCAAGATGGGGGGAGCCTGGAGTTGTGCTTCACCTTGCCTCTCCAACCTGAGGGGTGGGGTTGGCAGAGGCTGGCACACCCCCTTATCTTCCTTTGTGTTTCCCGCCTGTCTTCCTGCCAGAGTGGGGGTCAGAACCGGTGGGGGCCAGTTGCTGAGTACAGCAAGTGGGCAGGAGAAGCTCACAAAGGCAGTATGCCTTTGAAGCTCCCCTGCACATCCTGGGGGAGGAGACCTAGCACCTCGTCCCAGGATGTGCATTGTTGCAGGCCCAGGAGAGCGGATGGCTCTCTACCCAGAGGTCCAGCAACATGTCTGCTAGGCCTAGGCAGCCTCTCAGTCAGGACACTGGTAGTTGGTTAGGTTTCAGGGGGCATCTCTAAGATTGAGAAGTGTGGCTCACTGGTTAGAGGAGGCAGACCTGGAAGCAGAGGTCAGCGTGGGACCAGGGTTCAATTCCCGGCTCGGCGGGGTCTTGAGTCCTAAAATGTCCATGGACTCGACAATTCTCGCTCCGGTGCCTACTCGATTCACGGGTTCACACTCTGCGACTCTGGGCAATAGCTTGCTTAATCTCCACAACGGCCCCTCGCGCGGGATGCCTGGCTTTCACCTTGCGGATACCCTGCTGGGGTTATCTCACAGGGGAATATCAGGACGGGTTCCCTAAGCAAGGACTTAGAAACCGCTCAGTGATTTGCGCTATATAAATTCCTGTACATTTACATTTAAGATGCCCTCTGTAGTGCATTTTACATTAAATCCCACACTGGCATCAGTGTGTGTTTAATGTGCTGAGAAGTTTTATACCAAACCTCTCAGTCTTCAGTGTAGCCATCATGGTGCTGTGGAGTTTGTAATGACATCCTCCCAGCACCATATACTCTTAATGGTATCACTGCACTTACAGTGCCCAGGAATGGCCCTGGGTACTGTAGGGGCACAGGGCTCATGCACCTGTGCCCACACCACTGGCATAGTGCACCCGGCTAGAGGGGTGACTGAGGTATGCCAGGGCAGTGTGTTTGGGTGCATGGCACACAGGGATGTGTGCCATGTCGACTCTCTGTTTAGTTCTGTGCCAAGACACTTAGCCTGCAAAGGCAGTGTGTGTGTGTGTCAGGGTACAGGGCCTCTAAGGGTTGCACAATAAGTGCAGCAGCCCTTAGGGGCCTTCTCTGGTCACAGTGCCCTGGGTACCTAGGGTACCATTTACCAGGGGCTTAACTGTAGCCAGAGTTGCCAATTGGGTTTAGGCTTTAGTACAGTTTTTAGGGAAGGAACACAGGCCCTGGGTACCTGATTGGCAGGGACCCAGGGCACACCAAGGATACGTTCATCAGATATCAGGCAATAAGTGGGGGGTTACTGCAACAGAAACCCACTTTCCTACATCCTGGACCTGTGGAGGATTCAGAAGGACTGCCCTGCTGTCTGAAGTAGAAGAACTGATCTTGCATACCTTGAAACCAAGCTCCCCAGTAGTGACTACAAGGGTCAGTTGGCTGACCTGTTGTTTCAGCCACTGTGCCATAACAAGCTTTCAGAGGCCTCCCCTGCAGCTGCCTGGCTGACCAGCACTATCTGGACCTGCCCGAGCCCTGCTGCTGTCCTTTGCTGGGGTGAGTCCTGATCCCCAGAACGTGTCCCGCAGGTCTTGGACCCTTAGCAGGCATCAGACTGCTCAGACTGTTCTTCTCCTGAACTCCAGGTGCCGCAAACAGACTTTTTGTGGTGAACAATGACTGTCCACAATACCCATCAACGCGAATGTCCAGCGTCGATTGTTCTTTTCATCAGCAATGACAGTCCACATCAGCAGCAACAGTTTGCGTGGACTGCCAACGCGAAGCTCTAATGATGACCAGCTCTTCAACCCACAACAGCTACCATCCTATTCCTAGAGCCATCAACAATCTTCTCGTGGACCCTATCTCCACCTACAACTCCTTACGTGGACTTAGATTTGAGAAGTAAAACTCTTCAGCTGGAAGAAATTGGTCCCTGTATCCAACCCGTGCTCCATCACGGTTGGCCTGTGACTTTGAACCAGGTCAGTGTGACTAGTGCTTTGTGCTTTTTGGGGCTATTTTCATTAACAACTATCAAAATTCATAACTCCGGTTCCACTGATTTAACCTTTGTTTTTTTGATGTACTTTTATCTATTAAAATGAACTCTACTTTACTAAATTTGTTTTGGATTTTTCTTGTGTTGTGGTTTTAGAGCTAAGGACTTCTTTTGTGTAGGAAAGGGGAAATTATTTTCAAACCAAGTCTTCTCTCAACAGCTCCAACAAAGCCTGAAGCTTAATCTGTTGAAGCGTGGACACACTGTTGACTTATGTGTTAGCTGTCGATCTGTTTTAAGGACAGTAAGGAGTCCCACTGGTTCAACATTTGCTTTATATGATCTACAAGTAGCCATTCTGACTGGGGAAAATGGCACCTGAAATGTGTACTTGTAGTAAGGCAAAGGACACAGGACATACAGTGCTTTAGTAAAATATGAAGGTTTCTCAATGTAGGTATTCTGATGAATAATTAGTAGCTATAGGTCACTCATTCTAAATAGCTTTAAGCACCAAATTCCAATTGCAGCTTAAGTTCATTCTATCTTGTCACTACAGCACTGGAAATTATTTCATTGCTTCCAAGACAACACTAACTGGCCCTGACCAATCCACATTGCAGGGACTGTCGTCTTGCATGCTGGAAGCCAAGTGCCTGGAAGCTACGAAGAGCAGTGTTTGAGTTTTCTCAACCACAGAGGTGTCTGGGAGATGCAATTAGAAAAACTCCTGATGAAGAGTCAACACAATTATAATACTGTTAAAAATGACGAGGCAGAAAGGGTTTCGGGGGGTGGGAACTCTGGGAGAAGAACGAGAAAGGGTTGGCCCAAGTGTCTGCGCCGCAGCAATTGGTAAGGTTTGGCTCACATATAGTGGAATTGGCAGATGGAAATGTGTGGAATAAAAGAAAACTGGTGTGTGTTCCAAATGTTTAGTTGAAATGGGAAATGCAGATGTATGTAATGTCTTGGATAGGAGGAAGGAAGGAATACTTCTAAATCGTATCGGTTAAAAAGAATACCATTAGGATTGAAGAACTATAAAAGGTATTGAATCTTAGAGATTTTTCGTACTCTAACGCATTGTTACTGTGATTTGATTCGCTTTTTTATTATTATTATCATATCATTTATTATTATCGATCTAATATTATATATGTGTTACGAAAGGAAAAACGTATAGTTGTAGTTATTGCATTAAGAAAAGAGGATATGTTAGAATCTGGGTTAGCAGTCACGCACTTTTCATGTTCATTTTTAATTAAGATTCTACTCTCATCTGATACGATTCTGAAATCTCGGAACTGGGTAACATTGGCAGGTGCAGGCTGGTCCCTTATCTGTACAGTCAAATCCATATTTAAATGATTTAACTGTCAATTGATTACTTCAAAATAAGTGAAGTCTCCTTCGCCAGGATCTTTTTCAACACCATTGGCTCTTTTGGGTGACTCATATAAAAATTATATTTATTTTTTGCACTTGCATTTTTTTATTTACCACATGTGTCCCTGGGAGGCCTCTTTAGAATGCAGAAAGAATCAAGTAGAAAGAAAAAGAGTGAACATAGGGTGAAAAGAAAAGTGCAGTAATGTAGAACAACACAAGATAAGTATGAAGACTTTTCAGGGTGTATTTCCTTTGCTTCAGATGGTAAGGTTTAAAACTGAGGTGGCTAGTTATAGAATTCAAGGTGGCAAAGTCTTGCTAGTATAGGACTAAACTTCCAAAATCATTGTCCTTCATTAGCAGATAGCCATCAGATTTGATGGGTGTAGGAAAATTAACCTTCTTTCTGTAGTGAAGAGAGGAGGCAGTGATAGTTCCAAAGCTTTATTCCTTCAAGCTAGTAATGTAGAAAAACAAGCAAGTGCCAAGCAGCACAGCTTCCAGACCAATGCACCAACTACAAGTGAATGCCTTGCACTGGAACCCTATAGACATTCCAATAAGTTCTATGCCTCACACTACCACGAGCCATTAAAGGAACAACATACAATACAGTAATGAATTACAAAGAAAGTGCTACACAACACATCCCCCCTCTTTAGGAACAAGTAACAAGGTACTGCAAAACCAAAAAGGAAATGGATAAGGTACCACAATTGAATGCGGATGCAGGAAAAAAAATAAAGAACGAAGAAAAGAAAAGGCAAAACATAAGAACATTCCAAAAATTAATAAAGTTACATGACATATTCTTTCAGCCAACCAGGAAGAACTCTCCTCCTCTTGCTGTAGTTACTCATATCAGCAGTAGAGTTTGTATACTCATAAATTGGTTCAATAGTATTAGAATTACCAGCTCCCGAAGACTCTTCCCCACCCGTTAAAGCAGAGGCAGAAACACTAGGGGTGATATTCGTGGTGGAAAGATTAGATTTCATTGTTTGACCACCGTGACTGACCTCCGAAGCTTGGTAACCATCAGAACCCAAATGAGTGTTGTACTTTCAAAATTCCACAGACTCCTCCTTCTTTTGCCCACTGCTGGTATCAATGCTCCAAAAACATCACCTAGGGCCAGATGTAGGTCGGTCGGTAACGGCCGAAAATCGGTATTTTCGGCCGTTACCGATCGGTAAATGGGTGACAGGTATGTAGGGGGCATTATTTTACCGAACCGGTAATTTTACCGATTCGGTAAAATAAAAATTCGGTAAATTTACCGATCCTGAGGCACCCAGATGTAGGTGGGACTCTTCAGAGTCCCAGAGGCCTTACCGAATCAGTATTTTACCATCAAATCCAATTTGATGGTAAAATACCGATTCCGGTGTGTATGCACATGTGTGCATGCACACCTATG
Organism: Lissotriton vulgaris; assembly: GCF_964263255.1. Lineage (NCBI taxonomy): Eukaryota > Metazoa > Chordata > Amphibia > Caudata > Salamandridae > Lissotriton > Lissotriton vulgaris. Next base: position 205,754,523 of record NC_141690.1, on the reverse strand, counting down.
CCATGTGACAGGCAGACCTGCCCTTAGGGCATGTATGCCTGCCACATGGCACCCGAGCCTGTTTTGGGGGTGCCAGAGGGTGTCAAAGTGACACCCCCTGCACCCTTGTGAAAATCGGTATTTACCGATTCGGTAAATACCGAATCGGTAATGCCCATTCATTCCTATGGGCTTCAAAGCCCATAGGAATGAATGGGCATTACCGATTCGGTATTTACTGAATCGGTAAATACCGAAATCTTCCGAATCGGTATTCCAGCACATCTGGAATACTTACATATCCACCCCTTAGATTTACCGATTTTTAATTACCGAATCGTTAAAATTCGGTAATTTAAAATCGGTAAATCTATTTAACCTACATCTGGCCCCTAGTATTTCTAATAACATTTCCTTCTCCTACGTGTTAGTGGTTTACCAATTTCGTGAATTTCATTAGTTCCTCTATCTACATGAAATATTTTCGGAAAGACCAAACCTACATAACATGTTCCATACCAGTGGTCCGGTAGTCTATAATAAGCCTTATTGCCACATAAAAAGTAAATGCCAGCAAAAACAGGATAATTTCCACCTTTAAATCCCCATCCCCCTTTTACAATATATGTATCTTCACATTGACTTGCACCCACAAAAAAATTATCATACAATGTGTTATCTCTTCAAATACATAATTTCCCTATTTGTGGTGTGTCTATGCTAATTGCCACATTCACATTATTTCCCTGATATTTTCATCCTCAAAAGTCCACAGCGTTGATTTTGCTTTATTTGCAGTAGATTTTCTTTTGAATCGGATTCTCTTTTCCTCTACCATATCCAAAAAAGCGTTTTCCTCACTCCGCATTTTACATGTCAAATTGAGTTTAAAAGCATAATAAAAAGTCAATTATTTAGTCTCTAAAAAATTTTCACCAAAAACTTTGCCTAATTTTATTTTGTTCAGATCAGGTAAAATTTTAACTTTGCAAAAGGGTCATCACAATTAGAATAATAGTACTCCAATTTACCTGTTTTGTAAAACAAACTAGACAGTTCACTACAAGTAACCCCATACGTTAAAGAGAGATGATGGTAAATCACGCCCTCTGATACAGATGCAGGCAACTTCCTACAAACATAGCAGTCACTTGCGTCCATAGTTTTCACATATTCAGACAGACGTCTAGAAAAAGTATTTTTGGAAAAATCTCTAATGGAATTATCTGTATGCAAATCAGGATTATATACATGTCCCACGTCACTCTTTGACTCATAAGCCTTTTCTTTTATAATTTCATTGGTCTTTGCACGCTCAAATTCATGTCCGAAAGGAGTCACAATTGCTAATATTAGCCATACTACCATTAATAACCCTGTACAACTATTTTTAAAAAATAGCACATTTTGTTTTTTCTACATCATTTTTTTACCCTAATCTATTCACAGTCTTTATCACTGTTACAGCGTCATTTCAACTCCTTTTGCACTTAAGAAAGTGTCTTAAACATCAATGTTCAAACTACTTCTTTATTTCTTTCTTTTATCCTCCTTTTTCATTCCCAGTTGTACACAATTCTTTGTCCTTTATCAATCTTTTACTCAATTTGATAACACAAGTTCTCTTGACCACTGTTGACATCCTCTATTGAGGGCAATGCAACATATGTCCATTCAGGTGACTTATACTTTGGATTTGTTCTCTTTACCCTTTTTGGCCATTGCAAAATCTCTTTTCTTTGTTTCAACAACTCCTTTTGACTTGTTATCTCATTTACTTGTTCTTCTTGATTTTTGGTTTTATTAATCAGTTTGCACTTTAGTCCATCATTTCCTTTAGGCCATTTGTCTACTTTACGTGGTTTCTTATTTTCAGGCTCTATATTTCCACGTTCAACTCTCGAAGCTCGATTCCTTGAGCTTCTCCTTAACTTTGTTTCATCATCTCTATCGTTAGACTCAGTTTCAGATTTTTCATCACTTCCTCTTATTTTGAATTTTATGATGTCTGTTTCAGCCACTGAATCTGTATTTTCACTTGTCTGTTCAGTTACTCTGTTAGGAACTCCTCCATAGCTGGTACTTGAAAGCTCATCCTTCTCGTGAGTTCTTTCCTTCTCACCAGTTTCAAGATTTACGTTCCTTCTTTCAGAGCTTTCAACTTGTCCTTCAGAATTGATCTTGTTACCAGTTTTCTTTTTACTTTGATCAGTGTACAAACTGGTACTGGGGCTTACCAGATGTCTACTTTCAGGTCGATCTTCAGAATCTGGTACTTCAATTATTTCACTTTCTCCTTCTGATGCTGAACTAGGATCTGATATTTCCAGATATCGACAAACAGGTCGAGCTTCAAGATCTGGATCTTGGTCTGGCTCACCTTCAGAATCAGAGTCAGTACTGCTTTCTGACTCTTCTGATTGCTGTTTTTCAGGTTCAGGCACACGAATTGTGTGACTCGCATGGACCCATCTCTTTACTCCAGCACACTTGACTGCAGTGGTGCGTAGAGTTTGTACACTCATGAATTGGTTCAATAGTATTAGAATTATCAGCTCCCGAAGACCCTTCCCCACCCGTTAAAGCAGAGGCAGACACATTAGGGGTGATATTCGTGGTGGAAAGCTTAGAATCCATTGTTTGACCACCATGAGTGACCTCCGAAGCTTGGTAACCATCAGAACCCAAATGAGATTGGAGAGTACTATTATCAAAATATTCTTCCACCCACTCAAAATTGGATGAACTTACAGGCTCTTGAGTGCCCTCTGCACCTTGTTGATTAACATCAAGAGCAACATTCTTGAGATTCCACACCCTGCCATCTCTAAGTCTAATGGAATTGCGTAGAACCTCCACAACCTGTTGCGGTGTCTCAAATTTGCTTTCTCCATTGGGGACTTTAACCGTTTTTTATGCAAACCCAGTCACCCACCATAACAGGAACACCTTTGTGCCATTATGTGCATCCTAATATTCTTTACTTTTCATGTGTACAGATTCCAAATCTCTTTTCACTTCGGTAGGGGACCACTGTTGTACTCTCCCTTCCAAAAGCCAAATTGTATTAAATTTACATCTGGGTGTCCTCCCTCTCATCATGATGAAAGGGGATAACCCAGTGGTGGTTTGAGTCGTAACTCTATAAACCCAAACAGCTTTCTGTATTTCTAGTTTCCAGTCTAACCATTTACTCACGGCCGCTTGAATCACATCCTTAATCACTCTATCAAAGCGTTCCACAGTGCCATTGCCACTGGGATTATATAATGATGTCATTTTGTGCTTCACCTCACACCTCTCAAAATAGTCCTTAGCCATCTTTGACATAAATTGTACCCCATTGTCACTTAACACGCAAACATGCAACCCTTCCAAGACAAATTTCTTGTCAAAAAATTCTAGGACAACGTGTGTGTCTACACTTTCCACAATCTGAACAATGGGCCACTAAGTGAAAAGGTAAATTGCCACTAGGCCATTCTCTTTCAAATCCCCCACTGGTCCAAAAATGTCAACTGCAATAGTCTCCCACGGAAGACTGGGGATTAACCCCTCACTCATTGGGGGTCTCACGGTTTTTAAAGACTTATCTGCAGAACAGCAAATAGAGCACGCTTTCACAAAGCTTTCTACGTCTTTATCGACTACAGGCCACCAAAAGATGCCTTTAACAATCAATTTTGTTCTGATGATCCCAAAATGGCCCTCATGGCATAATTGTAACACCTTATTGAGTAAAGATTTAGGAGGAATGATCCTGTCTCCTCTCATTAGCAAATCTTTGTCTAAAGACAACTCCATATGTACGTCCCAAAACGATTACAAATCACCCATAATGTTGTGTTTCCTAGGCCACCCTTTACAAATGTAACCCGAAACCACTTCTAAATCACTGTCCTTATGTTGTTCATCCACCCATTCTGTTTTGGTGATGGCCGGTTTACCAGAATCATGAATGAAAGCTATACTGAAGTTTCCCCAAGTTTCATCCACACATTCTTCCAAGGCACTAGGTAGCCTAGACAAACAATCAGCAACAACATTGTCTTTACCAGGTACATAAATGATCTTATAAATATTCTCTTTCATTCTCATGGATATCCTGGCTAACCTGGCAGAAGCTCCCACACTACCTTCAGTGGTCAGAATGCATACCAAGGGTCGATGGTCAGTGCGGATGACCACAGGCTTGCCCAAAAACAAAGGCACAGAAATGTTCTAAAGCCCAGGCGCAAGCCAAAGCTTCCCTTTCAATAATAGGGTACTTGCTCTCTGCAGGGTATAAAGCTCTGGAAGCAAACAAAATGATCTTCTCCTTACCATCTCTACCTCTCTGTGAAAGAACTGCGCCCAATCCCTTGTCACTAGCATCCGTGGTGAACACAAACTCTAAGCTGAGGTCAAAGCTATTCAGAGCATTCACACGTTGTAAATAAACTTTAATCAAGGAAAATTCTCTCTCGCACTCTGTTGACCATTCAAACTTCACATTCTTTTAAAGAAGAGAACATATATTGTAAACTTTGGATGCAAAATTCGGTATAAACTTAGCACAATATTCCGCCATACCCAGAAAGGAGCCGATTTCTTCCTTAGAAGTGGGAGCATGTGATCCAACAATAGTGTTCATAAGTGAAGGCTTTGGCTTCACCCCCTCTTGCCCTAAGTATGAAACACTTCTTTATGCAAATTTACATTTGGAGAGTTCAACAGTGCAGCCAACAACCTGTAGTGTCCGCAGTACCTCATTCAAGATAGAGTCATGTTCTTCCCTTCCACTTGCAGCAATCAAGATTTCATCTTGAAAGAAACATACACCCTTCATTTCTCTAAACAGTCTGAGCATCAGTTGCTGGAAGACAGCCGCGGCCGATGCAAGACCAAAAGGCATATGCCTAAACTGGAAGCACCCGAAAGGCGTAATGAAAGCTGTAAGCCCTCTTGATTCATGTTCCAGCATGACCTAATGATAAGCTGTGGAAAGGTCTATGGTGGTAAAACAGGTCGCCCCCCTCAGAGAAGACACCATCTCAATAATTCTTGGGAGGGGAAATCTTTCATTAATGATATTAATAAGATAGCGCAAATCAATACATAAATGGATTTTTTCATTGGATTTCCGTGCAACCACAACCGGAGAAATCCATTCCGAAGTGTCTATCTCTTCAATAACCCCCTTGGACAGTAAACCCTGTAATTCCTTCTTAACCTCATCTCTTATTAACATAGGAATGGGTCTTACCTTATGCACTTTTGGTTCTGCATTCTCTTTGAGTACAATCCTGTGTTCGAACCCCTTAAGTTTTCCTAATTCCTTACCAAAGACACCTGGAAATTTGTTATATACAACATCGCCTAATTTACTGGTATCATCCATTATAAGCACTTTCTCATCACTATTAGCATCCAGTATGATGTGCAAATGTTTCGGATCCAACCAGCCTAGAACAGAAGGTCCGACCTTAGCAACATACAATTTACCTCTGGCTGACCACCCGTTAAAAAGGAACGTGCTATCTGAACACCAGCATGTTTAATAAACCACACGAGAGATACCAAGGGTCTTTCTGATTGTGTTCGCGATTGGAACCTGTTAGTGTCCCAGACCACATATACCAAGAGGTTAGTTAAGAAATATCCACAGGAGAAGAGGGGAATAAAGTGTAGTAAGAAAAGAGAAAATGTACCCATCAGCCCACACAATAGTGGAACTTCGTCATCTGGGTTTTTTTTAAACAGCTGGTGTCTAGTTAGCTCTTCCACAGGAGAAATCCTGAGGCTAGCTGAACTTAGACCCACAGGTTGTACCATCAACTGAAACCGATGAGAGTTTTGAAGGCTGAAAGGGCAAGTTGCAGTGCTCAAAAGTTGTGAAAAAATGAATGAAAGAAAAGAATGATCTTAGTGATTAAAAATACCTGTCTTCATGTCTTAAAGAAACTTTATTAGGTACGCCCATCAAGACGGTATGATTAAAAGCAGAGTGAAAATAGTATGGAAGAAATTACTATTCACCATGAGTGATATTTGGTCAACATGTTTCAGCCCTTAAGAGCTTTCGTCAGGACCTATGATGTACACTACTGCAACACTTACCACGAACTGGGATAGATAATTTTCATAGTGTAGACACATCCACTATTGCAGTTGTATGTCTATGTTTATCAACCTTCTCCTGTGAGCAGAGTAGAGTGAGAGACACACAAAAAGAAACACAATACATAAATCTAGTCACAATCCAACATATAAAATGTATTGATACTCAGTGTGTCTGTTTTGTTTTCACCTTCCAACTCACCCAATTTTGTTGAAAATTGCTTGGCACATGGATATGTATAAAACTTACCTATCCCAGAATTGGAAGAATATTCAGGTTGGGGTAATTACACGAAATTGTCCATTCGTGATTTACAAACACTATTGCACAATTCATCCTTTAATGTATCCAGTCTGGATCCAAAGGGTTGGCTGATGTGGCATAGAAGCTCTGATTCATGCCAACGTCGTTTTCTGGGTTTGTCTGAAGGTTTTACACAAGTCAGGCCTGATCCCCGTTTTGAAACAGATCACACAGTTACTACTTACTCAGTGGGCAAATTGTGTCAGAATTGGCTACAACATTCCACATTAGCTGCAGTTAAAATACATCTGTCCTAATTGAGTGATAATGTGGATTTAAATGATTTTATAAAAAGGTCCGGCTAAAGGTAGAACCAAGCGCTGGATTTATGCAGTGTACAATGAAATTTGGAAATTTTCACAAATTGAGGCTGCTAAACGCCTAAGAGCTATTGACCAAGCTAATTTGGAAAAAGTGCTTGCAGTGGTCGATAACAGTATTAACATGCTTTCTTCCAGAATTTACACGTTGAATAATATTGTTTCTTCTGTTGTGGATATTGTGCATGATGAGGTGTCTGTATTATATCATGGTCAAAATCAATTGCGTTCTGTGATGCAGTTTGCATGGACCCTGCAGACACTTAAGTCAGGTCGAGTGCCCTAGAGCTATATGAACGTTTCTTCCCTTTTTGCCCCATTTAATTTGACTGATAAACAGCGCATGCTTTCAATGCGTGATGCATCTTTTTCAATGTTACATATTGAAAGGTTAGAATCTTTACCTTTTTCTGTAGCTGAAGCCACTGCTGCAACGTGGCTTATCCATGGATTAATTACATTACCATTTGCTTTGTACAAATTCACTAATTGTATGCGGTATATTGCTATAGGTCGATATGAACCACTAGGCAGCGCATTCCTCCATGGGGCTTGGTCCTTACCAAACACTTACAGATGTTTGAAGGATGGAAAGGAAGTGAATCTTAATGGTGAAGAATGCACGCAGTCACCTGACCGCTCATTAATATGCAGACACATCCAGTTACACGGTTCTTGTAACCAGGACCGGCCTAATTCAGCCTGCGTTTTGAAAGGCACACCAGTTCCGGCAATAGTTCCCACATTTACATTATTGACAAATGGTAGTTATTTGCTTTTAAATAACGAGGAATGTTGTGGGTTAATAATCGGTATCGCTTATGTGGTAACTGTATCTGAACGTGTGGTGTGTTGCAAGAACGTGCTATATCCCCCCGCGCATGGGAACTCAGATGTTTCCATCTGGCCGCGCATCCCAACCTTGAGAGCGGAGTTCAATGGATTGAGTAGAATAAGAGCCCTTTTGTCTCAAAAAGAAGTGGCCCTGAGCTCGGCCCGTGAAAATTATGTCCTTCACATAGCTAACACACGCACAGAGGTGCAGGCACTTTTAAATACTGACTTGCCGTTTTATTTCTGTGAACTGGTACATCAAATCTTTAATGGCTCCTCCACATCTGGGCTCGCACATTTTTTTTAATTAGTTAGCAGTGGCCTCGTGACTACCTTTGAAAAGATTTTTGGTGTCATCCCCGCTTTCTTCCCTTCTATATTTTCTTGTTTGTTTGGCGGATTCCCGGTTTTACTGGCTTTGGCTGCAGGCGTTTTGATATTGTTTTGCTTATAAAACATGGATGCCCATCCTGCGCAAGAGGCCGTTCAACGCCTCCTGACACTGTTTAGTAATCGGATGCTTGATTGCTATGGAACATTGCAGCTTGCAACTTTAAGCACGGCTTATGGATTATCATTTCGATTCACCGATTTCACATGTGTCCAACCTGTGTTTCATTGCCTGAGCTGCGATTTCGACTGGGCCATTGATTTGTGTCTATGCTTGGAGACCTCTCCTGACGTCGATTTTGATCACCTAATGAGCCCCGTAGTTGCTCACGAGTTGGTTTGTTCTGGCGAAAGGGTTATGGCCTTGGCAGCGATACATGGACTACTGGGTCAGTGGGACATATCCGCAGCGGCGCATGACTTTCTGGCACACAGCGTTCTGGAGAACCCACCGAGTTGTCTTCTGATGTTACAAGAGGATCCGGTGCTGGAGGAGCACGTGTGTTCTTTCCCATTACTGAATTGGATTGCTGAACTGTTTTCGGATGATGGCAGTGATTTCATACTGGAGGCTGTTGCTGCTTATTTTGCATATACTGTCCAATCATGAGAAGCCTTGGAGATTTTCATTGCTATGGCACGTGACTTTCCCATTACTGAATTGGATTGATGAACTGTGTTCGGATGATGACAATCATGAGATGCCTTGGAGATTAACATTGATATGGCACATGACTTTGGGTTTTTGGATAAGTGCCTCTTTTCTTACAGACATTTGAATTTATGCGGCCTTGTCCTATATCCTTGTACTTTTGAGGCCTTGCATTAAAAAAAATGTTTTTGATCTCAATTTTTTTTTGGCCACTATAGGCATTCATACATATGCATTCATACATATTTTTTAAAATTTAGCTTAGCTCAATATTATTGAACTCTGCTTTCATGTTATGCCTCTGATTTAGTATTGCCTTTCCCTTTTTTTTTTTGACCGTGCTCGGATCATTGGGGTGGTGTCATATAGATACTTCATTACATATATTGTGTTAAGTTAGCATGAGCTTATTACATGTTTAAAAGCCATTTTTCCTTCGGCTTCAGTTTTGCACACGGCACATACTTGTTGTTGTAGCTTTCAACCTAGAAGCGCGATGTGATTTATTTGAGAATAATATGTTATTACTCTGATATCAGTTTTGCTTGGTACACTGTCTGAACAGTGAGTGCTAAAACCTCTAAGAATAACTCGATACAAGGTTGCTGGGAGGTCTGATCTTCGCACCACATTAGACATAACATAAATACAGTTGCTGCCAATATTGGGCTCTACGCAGGTTTAAGATAGAGTTAAAGGAAATGCAGAACACACTTGAAGATGCTTCGCATGCAGAGAGCTGTTAGCTGATGATGTGATCCTCTCATCCTGACATTTAGAGGTATGGGTCCGCCCTGCTAAAACCCAAAAGAGACCTTCATAATATAATATAATATGCTAAATAGGGAGGTGAGAAATAGGTGTTGTTAATTCCTATTATTTTCAGCATTATAACATGCTATCACCTTTTGCGTACTATGGACTAGTAACTATGCTGATAACTTTGATACTTATAATCTGTTTGTTAGTATTGTATAAGATACTGCGTTTGAGAACATTGCATTGATTAATAAATATTTCAAATATGCACGTGTCCTCTTTACTCCACGTTCTGGTTTGAAATGATTATAAAACGAAAGAGTGTTCATATGTTCCACGATTCCTGAGGTAACATAAGTTCATGTTCTGGTTTGTCGAAGTCATTGGGAGTTTGTTATGACCAATGAGACACTGTAGCTAGCTCGGTAAGGGGATTTCTGATACTAAGGTGAGTTTTGGGTCACCCTAATTCACTAAGGTTATAGATCTCTATGCACAGTTCTGTGGGAGAACGGAAACCCTGCTACAAACTGTATTTTTTAGACTTGTCACTCCATGCACAAGAAATGCAATGTGTCACTTTGTTCTCTGCATGCTATCTAGACCTGGCCACCAAAATTCTGCTCTTTACTTCCTCTTCATGGTATTCTTACCAATATATTAATCATGAGCAAGATCCATTATTCTGGCCCTTAATACTCTTGGTACAACTAACAATTCTTTTCTGCGCAAAATTAAAATCATAGCATGACAATTCCACAACCATGTTATTATAACTGCACTCCTCCATGCTCAGGGTCTCCTTCTTTGGCCATCCCACTTCTACATATATTACATTATTCATCACTTCAGCTTTCAAAACCTGTTCTACCAATACTTGCTGTGGCACACATTGTGCTGTCACATCTTGCACTGTGTAAATCATTAATTCTTCACGCTCTTCATCATCTTCATTCAACCTCAATGGCAAGAGTAACAAACATTCAGCTAGTGCATTCTTGATGCCAGGAACATATTCAATCTCAAAATCATAATCCTGTATACAAAATCCTCCTTGTTGTGCAAGAAATAGCTTTATTCGCACCTTTGGTAGTAAAAAGATCAAACAAAGGTTTATGATCAGTACTGGTACCAAATATTGAACCCCAAGAATATTGGCTAAAACGTTTTATGCCCCACAAGCTGGCCAATGCCTCTTTTTATCACTGAATACCTAGATTCAACTGTTCTCAATGCCTCCAAGTATACACTATTATACCTTTACAATATCTTTCACTTGCATTACTAGAGCACCCAAACTGTTGATTGTTGCTATAATCAAATGGCACTACCCATCAAATGATTTTAAATATAGAGCGTTACACATTTCATCTTTTAGTAAACTCATTTCATTTCATGAAGCTTTATTCGGCACATGTAAACAATGTCCATAAAAGCACACAAGCAAAATGCATTATAAAATACAATACAGATACAGGTTAATTGAATAAATAACTTAAAAGACCATACTTTTTCTGTGCTGTATAGATTTACATAAAAAGGATGCGATAAAAAAACATTTGTCAGGTGAGTTCACATTATAAATCAGCTTCATGGCGTCCTTCACACCACTGATACCTAAACTCAACTTTCATATCTCTGGCACTATTCATACTTCACATTTTTCATTAATAACAATTTCATTGTTTTTGTTTTATCTGCAAAATTAGTAACTTGTTTTTCATAAAATTCGGCAAATTCCAGGAATGCATGTAGTTGTTCCTTGTTGGGGTCTTGGAGTTTTCTTGATAGCCTCAAGCAAACTTATTTTGTGCTTTATATCCTTGCAGTCTTTATGGTGACCGAAATATTCCACATTTGTTACATTAATGTTACACTTTCCTTTCCTTATAGTCAAACCTTTCTCTTTCAAGATGTCCAGTGCTTAAGGTAAAACACGATCCTGTTCTGACTTGTCTCTCCTAAATACCAAGAAATCATCTTTTAAAAAATGTCACATTGTTGTCACTGAATTACTTTTGCATGGCTCTGAAGTACTGCTGCCAAAGGGCATCCTACATAATCAAAATGCTCCTGCTGGAGTGATAAATGTCAGGTGTTTTGATTGATCATCTAGTGCTATCTGATGGTAGACCGATGAAAGATTCAAAGTTGTAAAAATTGTGATTCCTTTTTTATGTTCTCAACATTTCGTTAATATTCGGCAGATGATGCCAGTCAACCTAGATGCACTTTTTTATCTCAGATCTGTACGAATCTTTATTTTGCCTCCTTGTTTCTTTGCCAAACCTATTGGGGATAACCCTTCAAAGTTAGAGGAATAAGACTAACATTGTGTACCTTAGTTGCAATACCATCACGTAAATTAATACTGTGTTTGAATCCATTCAACAATCCCATTGTATCACTGAACACTTAAGGTTATTTTTCTTCCCATCTTTCTTCAGGAGTTGAACTCACCTCTACCTCATACACACAAAGACTCTGGTGATGGTGGTTTGGATCTAAAGTGATTTGCAGGTCCTTTTTGTGGGTCCAATCTGATAGGCATCCTGCATCTTTAGCCACATATACACTAGGTCTTGCATTTTTACTGTTAAATGTGATTTGTGCTTTGAAGAGACCCATTATTTCCATTTGTTTCCTACCATATGCCACCAATTTGACATCTGATACTGTTGAAGCTTCCCTGTGGTATAATGAACCATCCAGATGAATGTGAATCTGTCACCAGAGTTCGCTATACCTCTCACAGATTTTCCATTTACTCTTGTCTCACAGAATCAGCGCTCCTCTCGGTGACCGACACCATCAGAATGTCACAGGATAAGGGGAGCTCTATGATTCTGGTGCTGTTGGACCTGTCCGCTGCGTTCGACACGATATCTCACGACATCCTGCTCAGCAGGAGGTGGGGGTGAGGTACTCAGCACTGTCCTGGTTGAGGAGTTTTCTATCTGGCCGCACACAGAGTGTTAGCATGGGCTCTTTTCGTTCTGCACCTGTGGAGCTTACCACGGGACTCATGTCTGAGTCCCACACTTTTCAACATATATGTGGCCCCCTGGCAGGCCTTATGAGATCTTATGGATTTATTCCCGTGTCGTATGCTGATGACACCCAGCTTCTCTTTCCTTTCCAGACACTGACCACGGCAGTCAAACAGTCCTTCTCAGAGGGTGTGAGAGCTGTATCTCAATGGATGGCCACGAATTTCCTGCAGTGTTATGTAGGGAAAACAGAGGTAATGCTCTTTGGAGAGGCCACACTGCTGTGGACCCCGGACTGGTGGCCACTAGATCTGGGCCCCGTCCCCAGCCCTAAGCAGATAGTGAAAAATCTGGGTGTCCGGTTGGATCAAGGTCTGTCCTTAAAAGAGCATGTAAATCAAAAAGCTGGGTCCTGCTTTTACATAATTGGATTACTCAGAAGAGTGTTTCTGTTACTAACAGACTCTTCTAGAAAGACCCTCGTTCAGGCCCTGGTGCTCAGTCACCTGGAATATTGTAACGGGTTATTAATATCAGCAAACGACAGTTTACTTAGCAGGCTCCAGATGGTTCAAAACACCGCCGCAAGGTTAGTTTTGAATGCCCCGCCTAGATCTTCTTCACGCCCCCTATTAGAAAAGCTTTATTGGTTACCGATCCGACAACGAGTGAAATTCAAAACCTGTTGTATCATTCATAAGGGCATGCATAGCTTGGGCCCTACGTATTTGGCAGAGAAGTTTGTTCCTTATAACCCCACACGTGCTCTCCGCTCCAGTAATCAATCTCTACTTCAAATCCCCCTAATTACATGGGCGAGACTGGACGGAAAGGCTCTTTCCTATTTGGGCCCTTGCCTCTGGAACAAACTGCCTGCTAATCTCAGGCTTTGTACTAATCATCTAGCATTTAGGAAATTGCTGAAAACTTTCTTGTTTCAAATGAAGCTCCTTCTTTAGACCTTAGAAGCATTACTTTTTAACTGCTGGGTGAATTGAGCGCATAGATACTCCTCCTTGAGTCGATTCGTGCGCTATACAAGCCTATAAATAAATAAATAAATAAATAAATAAATGGTGCATCAATATCATCTCCAGTGCCACAAATTTGCAGTACAAACTCTTCACTAGAATCAATAACCTCCTCCTGCTGTATACAACCCTATTATATGTAAACAAACTGCTTTTTACCCCTCATACATGTGATCATAATGTCCTTTAGTATTGCATTTTATACATGTTTGACTATATGCAGGACATCCTCTGTCTATTGCTACATATCCTTTCAGGACACATGCAAAACAAATGACATATTTTTCCTCCCTTGTTTTGGCGGTTGTCTTATTAAGTTTTGAGTAGTTCCTATCTCTCACAACATCATATCTCCTTCTACTACAGCAGTTGATCCTTAAACTTGCATCTGTAAGTTCTTTTCAGGAACTTCTGCTTGTTCTGACCCATTAATCTCCATTTGGTTAATATCATGCAACATATATTCGAAACCCTTAGCAATTTCTAAAGTCTTATCGAGAGTCTACTCTTTCGTCAGTAACAACTTTTGGTGTGTTCTTTTACTTGCTATTTTATGTACAGTTTGGTCACATAACATTTCATCATGTTATGCTTTATAACTACAATACATAGGTAAGGCTCTCAAAGCTGCAATAAAATCTATAGATTCCCCCAGTAATTTGCAACTACTTAAAAAACAATGTTGCTCAACTACTTTATTTTATTGTTTTTGACATCTAATCTCATAATATTATTCTTATATTTATAAATTACCTCTATACTATCTTTATCATCAGCTGTGGGGTCAGGAAAAAGATGACTAAAAAGGTAACTACTTCAGCTCATAATTTTTTTTTAAGTACAGCTAAATTTCTCTGAAAGTAAATATATCCCACCATTTCTTTGATCTAAGGTTCTACACCTTCTATAAATTAACACTATTCCAAAACTGGCTGTCCTGTAGACTGTAAAAAAGTACAGATGCCCCCCATAGTAGTTGTAAAATCTGATAAAGTTTGATTCTTTTGTTGACAGAAGTTATAATAAAGTACGTAGGTGTGAGTCTCACTTCATTGGCATCTGTTACAAAGAACGCATTTGCTGTTCACTCTAAACTGTTTACAGTTTGTTGTGCACGTTTAATCAGATATCAGTTATTTCACAGATAGATATACGTGTAATGTACTTTAGGTTTGCACATCAACATGTAAAGCTCTTATTTTTTCATTAAAGTTCTTTAAATTATCTACTAAAGGTGGACATTTCAATACAGGTTAATCCAACTAAGAGCAACTCACCATTCATTAAGAGATCAATCATTCCCTATAAATGAAAAATTGTGTCATTTCACCAAAACCATAGTGACAGCAGAGATGGCATTGCATGCTCTTTAATTCCCTATTGTTACATTAGGCGGTGGGCCATAGAGCTGTGTGTTACCTAAATAGTACATCTTCAGTTTTGTTACCAGTGAGCTTGAGGCAGATCCTGTTTATCTGGTCTATGTCGGACATACATGTGACAGAGTCAGATTGTGTGGTAGTTGTGTCTTCTGAAAGGAAGAGGATCAGCTGTGTGTCACTGTCACATGCATATGAGACGATTCTGAAGGTATCGGATGGAACAATGGGAGCAAGAGGGTCATGTAGGCATTGAACAGTGTGGGGCTCAGGGATGAACCCTGTGGGATGATGCAGATCTGTTTGGTGGCTTCTGATTGGAAGGGGGCCAGGCTGATCGTTTGGGAGCATCCAGTTAGGAAGGAGAGGATCCATTGCAGGACAGGGCCCTGGATTCCAGCCTTGTGAAGTTTCTGAATGAGGATCTGGTGGGAGATGGTGTCAACCACTGACTACAAGCCCATTAGGATAAGGACTGCATTATCTCTTTTGACGATCATGAGACAAATGTGGTTGGCTCTGAAGCCCAATTGAGAAGGGTCGAGGCAGAGATTGGCCATGAGGTAGAGGGCACATCGTGAGTTGACCAGTTTTTCCAGGACTTTAGCTGGGTACGCGCCTGTAGTTAGACATGGTCGGAGGATCTGCTGAATGTTTCTTGAGGAAGGCTGGAATGGTGGCATGTTTCCAGGAATCCAGGAAGTTGGCGATGGAGAGTAAGAGGTTGAGTATAGGGGTGAGCACAGTGCAGCTGGGGTCCATTCCTCTTATGAAGATGTAATGAGGGCAAGGGTCAGAGGGTGCTATGGATGTGATGGATCGCATGGTCTTAGCAGGCCTGTGATGGAAATTTCTGAACAGCAGGACAGAGAGGGCTTTGCCTGGGTGTTGGTTGCAGTGGAGTGGAGGTCAAAAGCCTCTCCGGCTGGTTGGACAAACTTGTTGTCGATGGAGTTGATTTTCTTTGAGAAATGGATGGAGAGATTGTTGCATAGGTCTTCAGAAGGGGTGATAGCCATAGAGCTTGCAGACAGGGTTGTAAACCCTTTGAATTTGACAACAATCTCTTTATTAGAGTTCTGGCTGTTCTATATTCAGGAGGAGCCAGGTGGCTTTGAGATGTTGGTGTTCCTGAGGGGTGATAAATAAGAGTCTCTGTCAGCAGTGTCACGGATGAGCCATAGGAGCCAGTCCAGATGTTTGCACTGGCAATCTGAGGGCCAGAGGTCCTCGGGGTACCGGCTGGTGTGGGGTGTGGTCCGGGAGTTTGGGTTGGTTTGAATTGTTGTCAACACAGGTGGTGTATGGTGTGGTCCGGGTGTTTGGGTTGGTTTGAATTGTGTCCAGGTCATGTTGTCAACACAGGTGGTTATCCAATTTTTTTAAGTTAGAGATGGCATGGGTGAAGATGGTGGGCTGAGGGGGTACTTTGAGCAAGAAATGCGAATCTCAATTTGTCTTCAGGGGATTGTGGGTGCTGGCAGCGGTGGTAGTGCAATTGATGCATTCACGGTGTATGGTGGCTGTGCCACTTACGGGTTTGTTGGTTCTGTCTTGTTTGGTGACATTCTAGCTGGAGGATTCCACAATGGCTATGTCCGGTCAGTCACATGGTTAAGCAAGGTTTCAGTAAGAAAGAGCAGGTCAGGGGAGGGGTCCTCCAAATAAACTAAAAATTACAGAGAAAGGAGGAAGAGTAAAAAAACATTGAAGTTTAACAAGCTGAAACAGCTGCAGAATGTAATGTCAAAGCTGCACATTTTGAATGACAATGTAAAAATAATAAGCACAGCTGCAATTTGTCTAGATGCCATGTGCTCAGCTAGGATTTGTCTTTCTCAACTATAGTACGAACATTAAAAAATTGCATTTTTTGCCTGCAAAAGTTCTAATGGAAAAATGTTTTCTGTGCTACACCCTCTTATCTATTGGAATCGGTAAACAATACGGGCAAAGGCGGGTTCATGCCGATACAGGTTGCTACAGCATAAAAGAACTATTGTTGAACCGTGTCACCTGATGCAACTGTGGTAGAAAGTACACATTTTCCCATCCAAATCCTAGCAGGAAACCTGAGATCAAACACGGCGTTACCTGTGGCTCGGCCTTTGTTGTGCAGCTCATCAAATTCTCATGTGGCCTATTGTGTGTTGCAGGGGCCATTGACGAATAGCAAAGTAGGCCTCCTGAAAAGAACCCGGCTGCAGGCGCTGGGCAGGGCGCTGTCAAGTCGAGTGCTTGCTGGCCTCCTCTGCAGGAGTCACCTGGCCGGGCCCCTTCCTTCAGGTGCCGCAGCGGCTGCACATGCAAAGCAGGCAGCACAGGAGAGCACCAGAGAACAAGTACAGAGTGCAACAAACACGTCAGTGCACGCAAGGGTGTGAAAGGGCAGGAGCAGGCGGAAAGAGCGCTCTCACGGGGTGGTGGCTGGAGAACATGTTACTTCGGCGTCAGTTACTCCATTGAGTGAGTACATGATGCAATTATCAGCAATGCCGCACAGCTGCCCTTATGTAAAATACACAAACCTGTACAGCTCCACTTGTATACTGCATATGAGTCACAACTGAAGACCAATTCAGGCGGAATTGGAAAGACGAACTGGCACCCAAATCGGAATTCCCAGATGTGCCTATGTTACAGCACAAATTTGATTTATTTATGCGATTTATTGAGCGCGCAAATACCCTAAGGCAGAGGTCTTCAAACTTTGTGATGCCGAGACCCCCTTGTAAAACCTTTTTAGGGGTAAGGACCCCCTTCCAACAAAAGTTTCTAGAAACTGGTACTCCTCATCATCATCTTTTGACAACCATAAATGCGCCTGTTAGACCTCATCACATCCATCCATCATTCATCCACCCACACTTTCACACATCCATCTATCCTTCATCCATCTGTCCTTCACCCATCCACCCTTTCATCCTTACATTCGTACATCCATCCTTCATCCATCCACCCTTTCATCCTTCCATCCATACATCCATCCTTTACCCATCCACCCTTCCATCCATCCACCCATCATTCATCCACCCACCTTTTCACACATCCATCCATCATTCATCCATGCAACCTTTTATCCATCCATACATCCTTCATCCATCTACCCTTTCATCCTTCCATCCATCCACCCTTTCATCCATCCATCCTTTCATCCATCCATCCACCCTTCCATCCATCCACCCATCATTCATCCACCCACCTTTTCACACATCCATCCATCATTCATCCATGCAACCTTTTATCCATCCATACATCCATCCACCCTTTCATCCTCCCATCCATACATCTATCCATCATCCATCCACCCTTTCATCCATCCACCCACCCACCCTTTCATCCATCCATCCATCCATCCATCCATCATTCATCCCCCTACCTTTTCACACATCCATCATTCATTCATTCATGCAACCTTTTATCCATCCATACATCCATCCACCCTTCCATCCATCCTTCATCAGTCCACCCTTTTATCCTTCCATCCATCCACCCTTTCATCCATTCATCCACCCTTTCATCCATTCATCCACCCTTTCATCCATCCATTCATCCTTCATCCGTCCACCCTTTCATCGTTACATCCATACATCTATCCTTCATCCATCCATCCTGCACCCATCCACCCTTTCATCCTTCCATCCATACATCCATCCTTCATCCATCCACTCTTTCATCCATCCATTTACCCATTATTCATCCACCCACCTTTTCACACATCCATCCATCCTTCATCCTTACATCCATCCATCCACCCATCATTCATCCACCCACCTTTTCTGTGCCTCTCTCATGGGGGGAGGGAGGTCAGTATCTCTCTGTCTTCTTCCTTCTGGGGGACGTGTCACGGGACCCACAGCTCCAGGCGCCGAATATCCATTGACCTCAAAGGGCTACACTACAGCCAGCTCCCCCAGATCCACTCCGCCCCCCACCCCCACTTTCCCTCCTCCCCCAGCTCGAAACGGCTTCAGGGACACACACACACACAGCCACACCCGAGTACTTGACAGGTCTTTAAAAGACCTTTTACTTGTTAAAGAGGCTTTGATGTTTTTCACACCTCGGTGTGAATTAGGCCTCCACTGTGAGCACCCTCGATCAGCCCAAGCCAGGAACTGCACTCTGACAGAATCTGTGACCCCCTTGCAAGGACTCCACGACCCCCTGGGGGTCGTGCCCGACAGATTGAAGACCTCTGCCCTAAGGTGTCTCAGCGCTGTGGGCGGGAGAGAGTAGGACAGAGTCAAAGCTGGGCAATTATTGGTTGAATAACCAGGTTTTGAGTTGTTTACGGCAGGTCATAAGAGAGGGGGCGTTTCGGATGTGAAGGGGGAGCGTGTTCCACAGTCTGGCGGTGGCGACTGTGAATCTTCTGTCGCCGCAGGAAGATTTATTTTTGTTCTGGGGACATTTATCAGGTTTGCTGCTGAGAAGCGCAGGGGTCTGATTGGCTTGTAGGGGCATCATATTCAGGTCCTGTATTGTTTACTGTTTTATAGGCAATACACAAGGCCTTGAACTTTGTTCGGCTTAGGATGGGCAGCCAGTGGAGTTGAGGTAATAGATTGGATGTAGGTTTGAGTTTGGGAGTGTTGGTCAGGACCCTTGCTGCTGAGTTTTGGACCATTTGTAGTTTCTTAAGTACTCTTTCCTGAGCGTTTATCAGGTGGCAATTGGCGTAGCGATCTTGAAACCTCAGACTAGGTGAAAGCACTCCCTACTAACATGTTAGCCACCATTCCACAATGCAGAAACCTGAGTGATGCGGTAATACCTCATTTGGTAAATACTGCACTGGGTTGTGTCAGTGTTTACTGGCTGGATCATTACTGCAACAATCATGACACTACTATTAATAGAGAGAAAAATAATGCTAATCAAAAAAAGCAGACAACACACCGAAACCTGTGTATGTGCTTGGTTATTGCTGATGAAGGGTACCACTGGATTTGATTGCAGCTGCACTTATCGACACTTTTCACATATCTCAAGGAATCAAGCCTACTTTTATTAGGCAGCCTCTAAACCGTTGCGGATATGAAGGAGGGACTTTGTGGCGCTGGTATCTGCAGGTATTAATAACCAGTCAACAGGAGGAAGACACCTGCCAAGCCAGGATGGCCTACCAATGTGCAGCGATTGACTAACTGACCTAAGCTAAGAGCACTCTTTGCATGATCAATCAATCAGGGGCTAGTAGAGCATGGCTACTCACCCAGGCGGGTCTCAAGGTACTGTGGGTGGGGGCTACTGGTCCCTCTGGGCGTAGGATTATTCGAAGAGCCAGGTTTGAAGTCCTTCTTGAATTAGGTCAGCGATGAAGATTGCCTGAGAGGGAGGGGCCGGGTGTTCCAGGTCTTGTTGGCGAGATAGGAAAATGAACTACCACCGGTTCTGGTCTCGTTGCAAGTTGGGCGGAACGGAGTTGTCTGGCGGGTACGTGGAATGCGACGCGGTGGTTCAGGTATGCTGGTCCTTCATTGTGGAGAGCCTTTTAAGCAGGTGTGAGGAGCTTGTAGGTGATTCTCTTGTTAACTGGGAGCCAGTGGAGTTGTCGGAGGTGTTGCATGATGTGGCTGCAGCAGGGGATGTCGAGGGCCAGTCTGGCTGCGGCGTTTTGGGCGTTCTGTAGTTTCTTGAGGTGTTTCAGGGTGAGGCTGGCATAGAGTGCGTTGTCATAGTCAAGTCTGCGGGTGACGAGTGTGTGGGTAACCGTATTTCTGGATTCTTTGGGGATCCATCTGAATGCCTTTGGAAGAAGGTGGAGCATGTGGAAGCAGCCTGAGGAAACTGCATTGATTTGGCAGTTCATTGTGAGCAATGAGTCCAGTATGATGATGAGATTGCGAGCATGGTATGTCGGGGTGGGGGTGGAGGGGTCCCAGAGCGGCTGGCCACTATGAGTCATCCTAGGCTGAAGGGGTGGGTCCCAGAATGAGTACTTTGGTCTTGTCTGAGTTGAGCTAGAGGCAGCTGTCTGTAATTCAAGTGGAAACAGCCTTCATTCGGCTGTGGAAGTTGGTTCTGGTGGTTGTGGTTTTTTTTGGGGACGTTGAGGATCAGCTGGGTGTCATCGGCATAGGAGACAATGTTGAGTCCGTGGCGTCTGACGATGGCTGTGACGGTGGCCATTTAGATGTTGAAGAGGGTAAGGCTCAGGGAGGAGCACTGGGGCACCGCTCAGCTGATCTCTGTAGGTTCTGAGAGGAACGAGTTAGATGAACCCGCTGATTCCGGCTGCTGAGGAAGGAGTGGATCTAGTCAAGTGCCTTGTAGTGGATGCTGATATCGTGGTGTCTCATGATTAGGGTGCAGTGGGAGACTGTGTTCCAAGGAAGCCAATAGATCAAGTAGGAGGAAGGCTGAGGTATCACCCCAGTCTAGGAGAGGGTGGATGTCGTTGGTGGAAGTGATAAGTGCAGTCTCCATGCAGTGGTTGCTTTGGAAGACGGATTGGGAGGTGTCCAGGACGTGGCTCACTTCTATGAACACGGAGAGTTGGGCGTTGCTGGCCTTCTCAATCACCTTGGCTGGGAAGGAGAGGAGGGAGATGAGTCTGAAGTTCTTAAAATCCATCGGGTCTGTGGACGGTTTCTTCAGCTGGGGCTTGATCTCGGCGTGTTTCCAGTGTCATCAGAAAAGGTGGCGGCTTCGATGGAGCAGCTGATGGTTGGGTGAAGCTGGAGGGCTGTAGGCCGATGGCAGCAGCTACTGTTAAAACCTAGACTGCAGTGTCAACATTATCGGCGCCATCTTGCCCCCTTTTCGAGCCCATTCGTGCGCGTAAGCGGCAGCCATTTTAAATACCATGGCCTCTCTGCCCATCGCCGGCAGCCAGCGCGTCTTTCTCTCTCACTCCTGACCTCGCAAGCATCCCCCGCGCGCTGACAGCCCCCGCTCTCGCATGCCTTGGGCCATAAACCCCTCTTCAGCACAACTCTGCCTCGGAACCCCATCCTATTCCCAGCACGACACCTCCCTTCATTCCTTTCATGATCCCGGGTCCTTTGATAAAACCCCCTTTCCTCTGTGCCCGTTTGTCTTACTCGTTCCCAGGCCGCCACCTGGCCCTGCGGATACCGTTTATTGCCCCCTATACAGTAGGAAGCTTCTCCCATCAAAGGATCCACGAGTTGATCAAAGCCCCCACCCCATGAGATCCGATCAACCACATACATTCCGTGAATCGGCGGAATGTCCAGCTGCGCGACAATCATCACCTGTTGTGACCGGGGTGGGGACTTCAACTGTAAATGTGTGTGGGAACGGGCCTGAAGCGGGGATTCCGAGGATGTCCTTTCATACTTCAAAGCATTGCAAGAATGTGCGACATGCAATAAAGATCATAAACCTGTGTATAAGAGGCCAGGCCTCAGAGATGTGGTTAGAGCACCTCGAGAAGATACCCTGTTGTCTGATTTGATGTGTTCTGCTCCGTCGGAATAAAACTTCTGTTTCCTGCCTTCCAGTCTCCAGCGCCTGCCTCTTTGTTTGGTAACTTGAGTGGGTATAGAGGCGGTTAACGCCGGGCAACTCTGAAAAAGGTCATTCGGCCCTAGCTTTTTCCACACTACTCTTTGGAAGATATGGTAAGGGCAATGATCTGACGGGACTCCTTAGTGGATGTTCTTCATGGTCTTGAGTGTATCATCTGTTGTGAGCAGGGTCCAGCAGAGCAAGGTCGGCTGGGGTGCGGCAAGGTTACGTGTGGTAGTGGCAAGTTTAATGGCAAGGTCTGGGGTGTTGAAGCTGCCATAGACCTGTCTGATCTTGTGGAGGAAGAAGGTGTTGAGTTTTTTGCAGAGGTCTTGGGAGGAAGGTACGTCTGTGGTCTTGCTGTAGGCCCTGGCGAACTCCTTGACGAAGACTTCTTTGCAGTTGTGTGCATAGGCACTGATTCTGTCTTGGAGCAAAAGATACACAATTGATGGACGGAATACAGAACCAATAAAAACATTCATGCCTAGTGAAGAGATCTGGGTTAAATCCATCATTCTTTTACTCACCATGCCACCCCAGTTTAGACCTGGCCATATGCAAATCAGTCTTGGCCCTGTGCCTCGTGGGAACAGTCCAGCCTGAACTGCCAAGCTAGGCCCTCCCTAGACAGGAAACAAGCATCCCAGGACCGGTTTCGGGGTTTCACCCCTCTTCAGCCAGGATAGCTTGAATCTAGTGGCACAGTTGGGCATACCCAGCACTTAGGGCGAGAAAGCAAAAGACACACAATTGATGGATGGATTGCAGAACCAATCAAAACATTCAACCCAGTCAAGAGATCTGGGTTAAATCCATCATTCTTTTGCTCACCATGCCACCCCAAGTTTAGACCTGGCCATATGCAAATCAGTCTTGGCCCTGTGCCTCATGGGAACAGTTCAGCCCGAACTGCCCAGCCAGGTCCTCCCTGGACCGGAAACAAGCATCCTAGGACCAGTTCCGGGGTTTCACCCCTGTTCAGCCAGGATAGCTTGAATCCAGTGGTACAGTGAGTCTGGGACCCATGCCTGGGCATACCCGGCACACTTAGGGCGAGAAAGCAAAAGACACACAATTGATAGACGGAATTCAGAACCAATCAAAACATTCACCCCCGGTCAAGAGATCTGGTTTAATTCCATCATTCTTTTGCTCACCATGCCACCCCAAATTTAGACCTGGCCATATGCAAATCAGTCTTGGCCCTGTGTCTCATGGGAACAGTCCACCCCGAACTACCAAGCCAGATCCTCCCTGGACCAGAAACAAGCCTCCTAGGACAGATTTTGGGGTTTCACCCCTCTTCAGCCAGGATAGCTTGAATCCAGTGGCACAGTGAACCTGGGAACCACGCCTGGGCATACCCAATGCACTTAGGGCGAGAAAGCAAAAGACACACAATTGATGGATGGAATGCAGAACCAATCAAAACATTCAACCCAGTCAAGAAATCTGGGTTAAATCCATCATTCTTTTGCTCACCATGCCACCCCAAGTTCAGACCTGGCCATATGCAAATCAGTCTTGGCCCTGTGCCTCATGGGAACAGTCCAGCCCGAACTGCCAAGCCAGGACCTCCCTGGACCAGAAACAAGCATCCTAGGATCGGTTTCGGGGTTTCACCCCTCTTCAGCCAGGATAGCTTGAATCTAGTGGCACAGTGAGCCCAGGACACACGTTTGGGCATACCCGGCACTATTAGGGCGAGAAAGCAAAAGACACGCAATTGATAGACGGAATTCAGAACCAATCAAAACATTCACCCCCAGTCAAGAGATCTGGTTTAAATCCATCATTCTTTTGCTCACCATGCCACCCCAAATTTAGACCTGGCCATATGCAAATCAGTATTGGCCCTGCGCCTCATGGGAACAGTCCAGCCCGAACTGCCAAGCCATATCCTCCCTGGACCAGAAACAAGCATCCTAGGACCGATTTTGGGGTTTCATCCCTCTTTAGCGGGACCGCTGTGGTCGCAGCGGGAGGGGCGACAAAGGGGACAACAGCAGGAGGTGGAAAAAGGAAAGCCCAAGGCAGAGGCAGAAAAAAGAAAAAGGTAACAGAAAAGCAGTAAGAGAGACAGATAAGGCAGAAAGAGAGACAGAAAAAAGCAGAAGGAAGGCAGAAAAAAGCAGAAAGAGAGACAGAAAAAAGCAGAAAGAGAAACAGAAGGATAGCCCTAGCAGCAAAGCAGTGACACTCTGCCACTAGACCACCAGGGATGAGGCACAGGCAGGAGCCTCCAGGTGGAGGAGGGCTTTGAACTCCTGACCTCCAGGTCAGCAGAATCAACAAGGACAGCAGCAGCTATCAGACTGAACTTCGCTGTGAAAAGGGGCGAGTCCACTAAATTGATAAAACTGCCTGCTAAAGACTATACACTTTGGCGCAACGTCACTCGTGGGATACATTAAAAAGATGGATGGACTTTATGTGGTTTTTAATGTAATGGTCATATTTTTATTGTGAGTTTCAATTAACTGAACAATAAATGTATTACTTACTTACTAAAAGGATAATGGACTCACGATGCAATGCTGTTATTGTCTTATTGTCACAGGGAGCAGCACAGCCTCTGGCTTCAGTGCCAACAAGTGGGGACAGCCTGTTGCTCTGACTCAAAGATAACCTTCTCTTTAAGTATAGGGAAGAGGGACTAAGGAGGGGAAGAGCTCTTGCCAGAAAACACAGAAGCCTCACATCTAACAATTGAAAGGAAGTAGAAGTTGTGACATCAACTGCCCAAACCAAATGCCTCAGATTTTGGTAAAGTTCCTATGTACTTCATTTGAATGAAGGGTTAGTTTTGGGCATTTATCTTGTGGGTCTTTTTCAATGTATATGTTTATATACCTGTTTTGTTTGACCTATATTATATTTGAAGAAGCAGTTGGAGTGAGTTGACTTAATTTATGAATATGTAGATCAAGAAGCAGAGGACACCTGCTCTCCCTAGTACTGTGCTGACTAAGTACTGGGGACGCCAGCTTCTCAAGTACTCCCAAATGCAATGGAGTATCATACCAGCTGCCGGGGCCCAGTGTGCCTCTTGTTGGAGTCCCAAGTGGGGCTGAAGAAATACAGATAATCCATAGACGCACAGTGGGTACTCCTGGTAACTGGGATCCTACTTGCTTCTGAACCTGAAGCGTGAAACCATTCCTCCAAGAAACCAACTTCAGAACTGCAGTTCAAGCTCTTGTACTCTTGCATCTGGACAATGGAAAGACCCAACTCCATGGGCTTCCTAATTTCACACTCGCCCCCGTAGTCGCTATCTGCATGCATTAGCAAGCCTCCTCAAGGGCCTGAAAAATGATGACCACATGACCCTCACAAGATGGAACGAGACTGACTCCCCTTGCCAGACTACATCATTTTCAAAACCAGCGGAACATCTACAAAGCCATCCTAACCAATACCCTTTCCTAACATGCTGACAAGCTTACCACTGCTGATGGCTATTACACACCCACAGGTAGGACACCATAAGACTGGAGATGAAGCAGTACAAAAAAGAAAAACAACAACAGGCCCTCTCCATTTACACACCCAGGACTAGGAACAACAAGCCTATATCCATTGGACGGCCTCAACCCTGCTGCAATTTCTGACAGAGCTGACGGCACACCTATTTAAAGAACAGTACATCACGATGAAGCTAGTGTCTGCCTCCACTCCCAGCACCTAGCTCCCGCTCCAGTCATTGATCTAGTGTATTCTTGACAAACCTGCCTTGCTGTTTGGATTGCCCGTGGATTCCCTGCATCTCCACCAACGCCTCGCGGAACCCGCTGCGCGGGTCCCGCTTCGCAGAGGGGCGCTCTCCTTCGTGGGCTGTTAGCTGCTGCTGGGGTAAGACAGGGGCTGAGGGCTGCGAGCAAGAGGGCTGGGACTACATTTCCCAGGAGTCCCAGTAACCCCGCCCGTTCCACCTGGGCTGCTCTCCCTCCCCGCCCCGCCCCCAACGACTGGGTGATCAAATACCGGCTTGCCCTGCACTTCGTGGGACACCTTGACAAACCTGCCTTGCTGTTTGGATTGCCCGTGGATTCCCTGCATCTCCACCAACGCCTCGCGGAACCCGCTGCGCGGGTCCCGCTTCGCAGAGGGGCGCTCTCCTTCGTGGGCTGTTAGCTGCTGCTGGGGTAAGACAGGGGCTGAGGGCTGTGAGCAAGAGGGCTGGGACTACATTTCCCAGGAGTCCCAGTAACCCCGCCCGTTCCACCTGGGCTGCTCTCCCTCCTTGCCCCGCCCCCAACGACCGGGTGATCAAATACCGGCTTGCCCTGCACTTTGTGGGACACCTTGACAAACCTGCCTTGCTGTTTGGATTGCCCGTGGATTCCCTGCATCTCCACCAACGCCTCGCGGAACCCGCTGCGCGGGTCCCGCTTCGCAGAGGGGCGCTCTCCTTCGTGGGCTGTTAGCTGCTGCTGGGCTAAGACAGGGGCTGAGGGCTGTGAGCAAGAGGGCTGGGACTACATTTCCCAGGAGTCCCAGTAACCCCGCCCGTTCCACCTGGGCTGCTCTCCCTCCCCGCCCCGCCCCTAACGACCGGGTGATCACCGTAAGAGCCATATATTAACGTGTGAATACCGCTGCGCGGGAGCGCGCGGGAGCTCGCCGGGAGAAGCCCGGGACAAGGGGGGGACCGTCTGTGGCCGTCAGAGGCCGAATGAGGCCGGGCCGGGCCACCTTCCTAACATTTACCACTCAATATTTATAGCATCTCATGGTATCACCTAACAGACGTTTTAAATGTTTATTTTGTAAACATTGCATCTGACCATAACCAGGCTTGTGTCCTCATTGTTAGTATAACCGCTTTGACCTAACTTTGCCCATTATTGTACATAATTTGAGGTCTGAGGTTGGTGTTAATTTGGTTACTTGTATATCTAAAGATGACCCTAAGATCTGGCAAAGAGAGGCAAGTCCAGGTCTCCACCTCTAATGGCACTTTTACGGGTACAATTGACCAGTTTTTTAAACGCTCTACTGCCATACTGGAGAAAGAAATCGCTCTAGTTGAAAAACGTCTTTCACTAGATATAATTACAGGCAAGCGATCCTCTCTTGGGAAAATTAATGAGGCAGTCTCCCCCATTCCGCTTTCCCTTTTAGACACTGATAGCAATGATGTTAATACAGATTTAGTGCTTGTAACTGTTCCTGAGACCCAAACTGTGGAGTTAGCGGGGACGGGTCAAGATAGCTCATATACCACTGCACATGATAACATGCTAAATGGAGGGACTACTATTTTTTTAGACCAGCCTGGAGAGAAATCAGGTCTCTCGGACTCACCTAATCTTAATATCAGTAAGGAGCAAGTGAATTCCCCTCCCCTTTCACAACTTCTACCCTCACAGAACCCTGGGAAACGTAAAAGGTTAGACTCTCCCGACTTAGATGAACATATTGAGGGGGCGGGAAGTACTATTGACTCACCTATACAGTTGCCTAATACTAATGTGGTGGTTCAACTTGAAGACCATAACACCACAGTTAGTATTGCAGAAGGCATACTTCTGGCTAAGATAGAGTTACTAATGAAATCCCTGCTCTTACCACTATTCGAAAGGACAAGACTATTGAATACAAAAATGGATTCCTTGGATAGGTTGGTTAAAGATAATATAGCATCTACAAACAGAACTCTTGCCATTTTAGCCCCCAAAGGCTTGCCCCCCACTGCCCTGTCATCATCGAAGTCTACTCTGGTGAATAACAAAGCAGGGGCCTCAAGTTCAAAAGCGGGACCCACTACGTTAAAAGCCCCGCAGCCAACAACTGTATCGGCCCCCAAGAAAACAGTTAGCTCTGAGAGCGCACCTAGACAGAAGGCCGCAAAGCAACCCCAGGCCAAGAAAACTCTTAGTAGTCACGACCAAAACATCCGGCCCTATATCAAACCTATCCCGAGGAAACAATGTGTTAATCTCCCCCCAGAGTCACAGCCTTACACCATCATCTTAACTGGCGTGGCTCCTTTAGTAGATGGTAAAAGAGAAACACACAAGGACCTCTACAATAAAGTAACATTCTGGCTTAATAAAAATCGCCCGCTCCCACCCAACATGAATCCTGAAATTCTTAATGTAAGAAGGGTGGATTGGATAGGTTATGGTAAGAAAGATCTTGAGGGGGACTGTGTGGTGATAAGTTTCAGAGAGCCATGGGTGGCTGATTTTATCAGCAGGGAACCTAGATTCGGAAGAGTTGGGGATGTGCAAACATTATTGTTGAATTATTTCTATCCTGCTTTATATACAAGTAGACCCCACACCCCATTTCAACATTCTAGAAGAGACAGGCCAAGAGGGAGATTTCACTTTGATACCCCAGTTTACCCTTTGTTTCACCCGCACCTCACAAACCGGTTTGCTCCGCTATCCGGCTTGGAAGGTGTGGATTGACTTGACAATCTACTACCGATTCCCGGGCCGAGTGAAGTTGTACTGAGTTCCCCTAACCCTACTCCATCTCCCAGGGCTGAGATTGTAACAGGGCTGAGTGGTAATTCCCAAGGGGAGGCAGAAAGGGTAAAACTTCCAAATCCCACATATAGACCCCTGGTCCCTGAGGAGACTGTGAATCCATTTAACAACCTGCCGAAAGAAACAAGTAATACCCTCACAGTCTTGTCTTGGAATATAGCGGGATTAAAAGGGAAAATGTCTGAGGATGACTGGGGCTCTTATGTGGACTCTTTTGATGTTATCATTTTACAGGAAAGCTGGTCAACTGATGCCATCTTTCGGGTTGGCTATCTTAACTACTATAAACCAGCCTGTAAAGGACCTAAAGGTCGTCCTTCAGGTGGTCTGGTTATTTGGATCAGACAATCCCTAGCCTTTAAAATTATAGACATTCCTACCTTAAGTAGTGATATTCTTGCCTTGAAATTGTCTGGTAAAAATAACGAGGACTTTTTTCTGATTAACATATATGCAAGAGGGCAACCTGGTGGGAAGCCTGCGAGAGCAGCTAGCGATTTAGATTCCCTATTAAACAATATTACTAGCGACAAATGTATAATGGTGGCAGGTGATTTCAATTGTTCTTTTGAACCTTTTCCTAGTCTTGACAAAGAAGGATATGGGGAAATCGATCAAATTTGGAATATTCCACCATTAACCATCCCTCCAATTAAAAAAGTTACCGAGGCCGCAATGCAGTGGTTAGGCCTCTGCCTTGAATGGGATCTGCGCGCAGCTAACGGTAGAACTAAATCAGATTCGATGGGAAAGGTCACTTTTGACAATTCCCAGCATTCGAGCCGTATTGACTACTTCTTAATAAAGATAGAGTTTTGGAAAATCCTAGAGGATATGGAAGTAGTCCAAAGACCTGAAAGTGACCATAATCCCCTGGCAATTAAATTACTACTGAATGAGGGTCTCAGATTGGATTCTGCATCCACTACCGTTACAGCCGAGGCTGTTCTCACGAATGACTGTAGAAGGGTACGCTGGACTAGGCTTATAGACAACCCTACCGTATTAGAAAGGGTTGCGGTGGAGGTCTCAGCAGCCACCAATTCGATGGTACCCATAGTTAATGAAGGCACTTCCCTGGAAGAAATAGGGTCGATCCATGAGTCTCTGTTTAATAAGATTAAAACTTTTTTTAATGAACCCACAAAAGGAAGGAATAATGGTCCAGTACCAACTAGGACCAAATGGTATGATAAATCTTGTCGTCTTGCCCATAGCACCCTAATAGCTGCTATTAAATCCAAGTCAGCCAATGATATTAGGCTAGCTAGGGTTAATTACAAGAAAGTACTTAAAGAGGCAAAAACCAACTGGGACGAACAGTGCTGGTTAGATTTATACCAAGCAAGCACCTCATCTAACCAACAAAAATTCTGGGAGGTTGTGAGGTGGGGTGGGACTGGGGACTTGAAGAACAATGGGTCAAGCACTACGCGACGCAGTTTAGTAACACGGAACGGATCTCCCACACTTGGGAAGATGCCAGTGTACAGACTGCGGTGCCCATACTTGACCACATTGTCTTCACAGAAACAGAAACTGTAGTTGCTCTTAAACAAGTCCAGAACGGTAAGGCCCCCGGTATGGACTGTGTCCCAGCGGACCTTTTTAAGTATGACCAGGTGCATTGGGTTCCGTACATAACTACCCTAGCAAATGCGATAGCTAGAGGGACCAGGATCCCAAATTCATGGAAAGGGGCAGAGATCCTGCCCGTGTATAAAAAAGGGGACAAAACTGATGCAGGAAACTACCGACCCATCAGTCTTATTGATGCCCTACAAAAGGTAGTGGCTAGAATGCTTTTAGGAAAAATCGACACCTGGATGACCAAAGCTGACATTCTCTCTCCATTACAAGCTGGCTTTAGGGCTCACATTAGTACTGTAGATCAGATCTTAAGATTTGTTATGATCTACTGGAAAACTGTGTTTTTGAGAGGTGGCACGATATACGCTGCATTTGTGGACCTCAAATCAGCGTTTGATTTGGTCCCCAGAGGAAAGATGTGGGCTGCATTAAGAAAGATGGGAGTTCCTTCTGCGCTCCTAGAATTTACCATCAGGATGTACGAGGGAAATTTTGCTAGAGTTAGGTGGGGCCGCCAGGGCCCGGTCACAGAACCCTTCCCCGTGACTCGTGGAGTGAGACAGGGCTGCGTCCTGGCCCCTACCCTTTTCATACTTTTTATTAATCAAGTGGTTAAGTTTCTCTCAGAAACCCCTACCGATGCCCCATCACTGGGTGGGACTAAATTCCCCCTTTTAATTTTTGCTGATGACACGCTCATATTGGCTAAAACACAGAAGGGTCTGCAGGTAGCTATAGACAAATTTGTGGTTTTCTGCAATGAGAACGATTTAGAAATTAACATCAACAAAACCAAATTTATGGTCTTCACAAAGAAAAAACCACAGAGGGGCAATGTTACGTTGAACGGGTCTAGTCTGGAACAGGTTGAAGTTATGACCTATCTTGGTGTGACAATGGACTATAGATTACGCTGGAAAGAGCAAATAGCGGCGCTTAGCTTGAAATTTACGCGTCTGTCCGGTTGTCTGGTGAAGGAGCAGCGGAGTTCTCTGACCAAAAGGGTATTGCCCGCTCTTAAAATATATAGTGAAAAAATCAGCTCTGCCATATTATACGGGGCTGATATATGGGGTTGTGTGGACCTGGCTGTCCTTGATAGGATACAGAACAAATTTTTCCGAAACCTAGTCAGTCTTCCTCCATCAACACCCGCTCTACCACTATTGATGGATATGGGGTTCCATTCAATTAAACATCAAGCCCAGTACAGGATGGTGGCGTTATGGAGACGCATATGGTCCACACCGGAACTTGCCATGTTTGCCCAAGAGCTTCAGGATGTTAGATCACAACAGGGGGCATGTGAAATTCCATGGTTTAAGTCAATTAGAAACACTCTTATCGGAATGGGCCTCCCCCAGTTGTGGTTTGAGCCGGGCTCTCACATCTTTCCCTCTAAGAAAGATTTTAAATCTCTCTTCTGGTCTATGGTTAAAGATGAACACGTTGCTCTTTCAGAGAAACCGAACCTGACCGGTCTGTTTCTGCTACATAAATTAGTCCCTCATACCGAGTGCTTTTGGGATGTAATTGTCAAAACCTTAGATAGGAAACTTTACTTTCAGTTCCGTCTAGGTACATTGCCATTACGGGCCTTCACCAGTGGTTGGCAGAAGCCGGCGACTTCACTTTGTCCATGTTGTACTGACCATAAAGAAACAATAGGTCATTTCTTGTTTGTTTGTAATGCTTACCGTGAACCACGCCACAAGTGGCTAAAGCCTATATGCTATAGATTAAAGACCCGGTCGAGCAGTGAAGCCTTGCTCATTCTAAGAACTAACACCTCTGAATGTCTTTCCATTGGATTGGCCAAATTCCTTGGATGGGCTTGGTTATTAAGGTCTAAGACAGTTTGTAACATACCGTCATGAAAAACCCATATAGTACGTTACTTTACTAGATTGTGTCTCCGACCAGTATTGATGTTGTGTCTTTTTATATGCATTTGTTCAATAATAATCTTCTCTTGTCATCTTTATGCACATATTTAATTGAGGTTTTAATCAATTCTTAATTCTTTTTGTTCTATTGTTCTTTACGCTTAATTTTCATATAATATCATTGATTATGTAATATTGTTATTATTCATATGTATGTACATATTTTGTCTTTTATGAAGAATATTCGAAATAAAGACGTTAAAAACTGAAAACTGTATTCTTTGCCTTTGACCCAGGACAGCACTTTGCTGCCTTTTGGCTAGGTTTGTGGAATACAAATACAAATATATACGTATCTGCATACCGTAACACACCTAATCACATCAAACAACACCTCTAACTTATGGCACATAAAACACCATACAACTCAGTATTAAACCACATCACACTTCACAAGACCATAAAATACAGCAGCGCATGTCACGTAGCACCCCCACTTCTATATATACTATAGAGTTTTCCCTGAGATCACCAAAACTGATACACAGTTGCTTCTCCACGCAGACACACTTATCAACAAGTTATGTGCTGCTCATTGTTTGAGCACCTTAGACTTAACCAGTGGGCATTGACAGACTACTGTAACATTTGGTACCAAGGAGAAGTAGCATCTTAACCCCAAAATGCTGATTCCAGATTTCATTTAAGGTTTTCGGACAAAAAAAATGTTCATGAAACTTTCTAGAGGTAGGTACATTGTTTCTTGTGGGCTCCAGTGTGTAGCGTTGAAGATAGTGGAGTTTACTGTGTTTGGTCGTTTAGCGTGGTCTAACCTGGTCACCTAGCGGGTAGAAGAAAAGCAGAAACTACCAAGAGTAAGTTCCAGGCCATAATCGGTCGGGCTATCCCAACCACCCACAGCCATGATTGATCATTCCTAGGTCTTACAGACTAATATCAGAACTTTGAGGAAAGCAACAGTTCAGTTGTTGCTGTTAATTGCACTATCATTAAGGATGCAGCCCAAGAAAGTGAACTAGAGTGTGGACGGTTAGCAGGCCTTCAATCGGCTGATAAAAGCATTTTATGAGGCTGTACTTTTAAAGACATCAGACTTCTGTTAGCCCTCTGTTAGCAAAACTAATATCTTAGACTATGGCTTTGACATTCTCTCCCAGCTCATTGGCATCCATTAGCCAGTTGTTGCTACTCAGGGAGCAGCAGAACTCGGCGGCAATTGAAATGGAGAGCTTTGTGATCATGTGGGTGTTAAAAAGGTTCCATTCCTGCTTGTTTGGAATGCTCCTTATCCTCCAGGCTGTTTTGAAGCCCATCAAATTGTACATTACTTTGAAAGGGGATGGTACAATCCGAAATTGGTTAGGTGGGTCATATCTTTGCAGGGAATGGATGTCACTGCTAAGAATGTGACTATATTTTCAAGAAAGTTCAACCAATTGGATGAATGAAATACTCGCTGGCAAGCAGCTCTTCTGTTCAGTCTTTCGTACTGTCGAAAAAAGTATTTTCCACTATGCAGCTGCTCTTCTTTGTGCTAGGATGTGTTCGGAGGAATCCATATAGTTTCCAGCCAGAATATCCCTATGGAATGTGTGTGTAGGCCTTCAGGAGAGAAAGTCTTTCTAGACTCCTCTCTACAAGTGAGGTAAACTGTGCCCCAAGGTGGTTGACTAGACCTTTAGGGCCAGATGTAGAAAGCCTAATACCGATCGTAACGGCCAAAATTACCGAATTTCATCCGTTACCGACCGGTATTGGGAATTTAGGATGTAGGTGGCCTAAATTGCAAATACGGTAATTTACCGATTCGGTATTTTCCTTAAAATACCAACTCGGTAATTACCGAATTCGCAATGTAGGTACCACTCAAATTAGTGATTTTCCCATTTTAGGATTAGTTATTTAATAAGGAATACCTTTGAAAATGCAAATCTGCGCATTTTCAACTGTGCCATGTGGCAGACATCCATGCCCTTAGGGCATGTATGTGTGCCACATTTGCACATAAGCACAATTCAGGGTGCAGCAGGGTGTCAAAGTGACACCCTGGCACCCTTGAATGTTCCCCCATTTTACCGAATCGGATTTACCGATTCGGTATTTACCGATTCGGTAAATACTGAATCTTACTGATTTGGTAATTTTTACCGAAAATTTATCTACATCCCATTTACCTATTCTTAAATACCGAATCAGTAAAATTTGGTATTTAAGAATAGGTAAATTGGGATTACCTACATCTGGCCCCTAATATTGTAAGGTGCACTGGACCCATTGATTAGGCATCTACCCAACTATCTTTTGGAATATAGGATGAAGATTCCCGACCCTCCATCTCCCTGTAAACTGTTTGGTCTTGGACCTGCATGGATCCCATGCTGTTGGTGTTTCCACAATGGTGGACCACCAGTGGTGCAAAACACTGCTGCTGAGGCTCCATGTGCTGCTTGTGCGAGTCCCATCCTTCTGCGACCCCATTGGTTGTCTATTAAAGAACGGATCTTCTATAAATTCCTGTGTATTCTACAGAGAAGCATTGTCTGGTGACTGTCTGGCCACTTACAGGTCTAGAAGATGTAGCCCTATCAGGACCCTTCACTATACATTAGTTACTTATGGTCCCCACATTTCAAAATCAGAGAAGTGGTGGTCACAGTTTTTCTGTTGTGGGACTAAAGTTTGGACTATTTGCCTCCCTCTCTATGCCTGGAAGATGCCCTACTTAGACAGCTCCTGAAATCATGACTTTCGTTACACAATTTTTCTCTTTAAGTGGTCCTGATTTTTTTTCCTCTAAGCCTGTTTTGATGCTGTTCTTCTTTATAGTCGTGAGACCACTGGTGATCGTGTGATCTATAATACTTATAACATAACATAAAAGTATGAAACTGGAGAATAAGCAGTTCATCCTGATGTACTCCTGGTTAGCAAGAATCAGTGGATTGATGCCTACTCTGTCAATCACCAGATGCAGGTTAATCTAGAAGCAATCTCCACTACTGAAGATGCTGTCAAACATCTGCTGAAGCCCCTTCAATCTCTCACCAGAGACAGGAGTGACCTCCCGAGAGCCTGTCTGCTACATGTGCAGGTTAGACTTCCCGCTCTACAATGCACTAATCTTTAAGGCTTTGGTTCTTCAACCTCACCCTACTATGTGTAGCAGTCTTGTGTCCCTTTAGCTAACCAGCTAGCCTAACTAAGACTGTTTTTGCTTTGTTCGCCCTAAGTTGGCAGAGTATGCCCAGACGTGGATCCCTTGCTCACTTTGCCCATGGATTCAAGTTAGCCTGGCTGATGACGGGAGTTACCCTGAAACCAGTCCCAGGATGGTTGTTTCCGGTCCAGGGAAGACCTGGTTTGGCAGTTCAGGCTGGACTATTCCCAGGGCCGGACTGAGGATCAAAACCGGCCCTGGCAAAGTCCTCGGCCGGCCCCCTGGGGGTGCGACCGAGCTCTTTTTGGGCCGTTTTTCGGCCGATTTTGTTACGGCACTGCAACAAAAACGGCACTGCAACAAAAACTGCCCTCTGGGCCCAAAACCGGCCCCCACCCGTGCGGCGCACCATGGGATTGACCGGTGTCCGCAACGGCCAGTCCGGGCCTGACTATTCCCATGAGCAATAGGGTTGAGATTGATTTGTATATAGCTGGGTCTGGACTGGGCGCCATCCTTTAGCTGTACGCTCATTTTTAAAGCCAGACATAAAGTGGCCAGAATCTGTTGGGAATGGTGTTCCCACATTATTATAATTTTATCAAAACCGCTCTAGTACTTAAAAAAAATATATATGTATATTTGTTAGTTGCCTCAGACTGAAACTCTGACGGGTGAGAAGGGACAGACAGCTGAAGAAGGAACACAAATTCTCTCCAGGGTGACAATTACCTGACAGAACTGTGAAGGTGCCAGCGAGGGGAACCGAAAGCAGCCCAGCATAAATGTACAAACCAGCCCCTTTTCCTAGCTCAATCTCTCTCTTCTCATTCATCCATTTCCTTCTCTCCTCTTTCGCTTCTGACTCTCTGATTGCTTGCTCTCCCTCTCTTTCTCTCTCTTCTTTGAAGTCCCTGTGCCTGCTGCAGATACTCTCGGGGAGCTGGGGGAAGGGACAGAGGCACCAGCAGTGCCCCTGGGCTTTCCAAACTGGACTCCAATGACTCTAGTCCACTGGGAAAAAAACAGAGTAATAAAAGGTGCGTCCAGCTCTGAATGTGACCAATTTGTAGGGTTGGGGGGCCCTAAGGCTGTATTTTTTAGACAGTGACGCCAATATTACAGGAACTGATCAGTGGCAAGGGAGACGAGGGATCTGGCCTCGGACTACTGGCCCCAACGGAGGTGACTCCAATGACAGCCATAATGGGTGTCCAAACAAAAGAAGGGGACCTAGGAGCTAATTAGGGTCCAGTGTTCAAGCTCCTCATGCGTAGCAATTACAAGAGAACACTGTTCCTATGGTCGGGTGCAAAAAGTCACCCATACCTATCAAATGAGAAAAAAAAAATGAAGGGAGAAACAGAACCCCAGGTATTGTGAATGAACATGTCATGCTACATCATCGGGCAGGTGCTCCTCATTGGGCCGGCGCTGCAATTCCCAACGGGTCTCCCGAAGGGTCACTTTGTCGTAGATCTTTTAAGGACTGCCGGATGGTGCATGTGGGTGTGTGGGGGAGATCGGTGCTCTATAAAAGGTGAACAGTAGAGTGCAAAGTGACTAAAAACTGACTAGGGAGTGTCATGCAATAAATGTAAGCATGATGGCCCCCCAGGCAGCATGAAAAGGGAGTACTGTCCTGAAGAAAATTGTATGTCCTAGTGTAATAGGTCTAATAGGTCGACATGTTTCGTGCCTTTGTTGCCGTAGAGGTCATTGGCACTTCCTCAGGACCAAAACAACAGTTAAAGTGGGGTGCACATGATATCCAAAGTTAAATAGTAAGTACCCTCTCATTAATTCGGGGCTGGCAAGCAGGACTGTGTGGTGGCTACAACCCATTGGCATGACACTCCTTAGTCAGTTTTTAATAACTTTGCACGCTGTTCACTAGCCATACCGGGTGACCATAAAGAGGCTTGCACTCAAATCGGCTTTGGCTCCCAGGTAGGAAAACCACAATGTAAAGTGTTCTCTAAAGAAGTTCTCATTGCCAAAAGTCCAACTGGTTCCATAAGATATATCTTTGATACTGTCACAGCTATTCCTGTAGGTAGGGGTCATATTGGAAAAAACCTGTGTGCGGAACAGGAAGTGTTCCCAATCTTCAAATCTCACTCTAGTCAGGATATAAGTGTCGGTGAGTCCTGTGTCCCTCAGTCACAGCTGAAGAACAAGAAAACAAATCGAGAGGGATGAAAAGATCTAATCGCAGAATCTCAAGCAGGGGATGGAGGAAACTGCAATTTAGAGATGGAGCAGATATCTCACAAAGGCCAGAAGGGCTAAAGCAAAATCTTCAATTAGCCCCGTTGGCAGTGGGCCCTGTATGCGGATCCTCAAGCCTGTCGAGTGAAAGGATCTTAGAGGTGACGAGGTAGAGGCTTCTGCTGACCAGCCACCTCCCATCTTGTCCTCTTTGACACCAATGGCTGTCCCATTTGTGGACTCAAGCACGAAGAAGGGTCCCCTGGAGTCACCTAAGCCAGAAGATGAAAGTTCTATGTGGTGTAATGTGGATACCTGCATATTAGGCTTCATTTGCCTCTTTGACGCTGATTTAATTTTGAATAGGTCCTCTTTGCTTAAGTGTTTCATGGATATCCAGACTTTGAATTTGATCCAAAGTAGAGTTATTAATTTGGTTACTTTATTACACTCAGGAATAGGATCTAAATCAAAGGTGGCCTTTCATTTAAAATGAATTGCAAATATGATATAATTTTTTTTTGAATGTGTGCAATGCAGTGGTATTGATGTTTTTTCAATATTAGGGAGGAGTAGGCAGACAGGATGTAGGTAGGTTCTCTTGCCAGAGTAACAAGATGGGTAGAGGGCGGTCTCTTTCTTCGTTCTTTCTTCTAGTGGTGAGCTCCCGGTCAATTATGAGGGGCTGAAAATTCACCCAGGAAAAAATGGCAGACGGGTGTCATTCAGGTAACCTATAAAATCCTCTGATCCTCTGCAGGCATTGCAACAGTTTGCTGATACCCACCATCTAAAGATTAACATCTCCAAAAGTAAAATCATGTGTTTTCACGGTAAGAAGAAACCTTAATACCGGAATTTTACATGGTCCCTGGGTGCACAAAAGTTAGAAATTGTAAACTCTTACACCTTCCTGGGGGAAGGTGTGTGTCAATCTTAGTGATAAGGCCCATATTGAAAATAACTTGAGCACAGCTCAGTCTTAGGCTAAAGGTTGGTCTCTCTTTACAGGGCGACTGGCAGAAGACACTTTTAAAAACTCTTTAGAGGTTTACCAAGCAAAAATTCCTGATGCACTGCTCTATGGATTGGAGCAGATTGAAGTAGCTAAATGGGGCTTCTTAGATCTGATGGAAGGGAGAGTCCTCAGAAACCTCTCTTATGTTATTTTCGCGATTTCAGTGGCCGCCTTAAGGTTGGAAATGAGCCTGAGAAGTGCTTTTGTCCAGGGCTGGTGGGGGTGGTGCACTGGGTTGCCTGCTTAGCGAGGAGCAAATATGATGCAATAAGGTCCCTTATGAAGGAAGACATTTTGGTTAACAAAAAAGATGTCACTAATCTTTAGAAATGTCTCTTATTCTGTCGATCAGCTTCAATTAGATCCCAACCTGTTTTTTGCACTAATAATGCCACAATTAAAAGCTAGCCTAAAACAAGCCACATGGGCTTTAAGCTTTTGTCTGGATAGGGGGAAGTGCCTCAAGCAAAAGGGTTTTCATAATATAATAGATTTAATCTCAGCAAACAAAGCTTAACCTTATATTAATTGGAATTTGTCTCACTGTTTGAGATGCCTCTTGGTTTTGTTGAGGCTGAGCATGCTCCCTCTTAATCCCCTCCTGGCCAAATGGTATGGAATACCAGCTGAATGTAATTTATGTCAAAATGCGTTCCAAGATTTGAATCACGTCCTCTTTATCTGCCCAGCACTTTTACTACACTGCCCAAAATGGCTGAGGTCCACATGTCTGCAGTTATCAATTCTCCCTGCCTCAGATGTACTTCCGTTACTATATGCACCCCCAATGAAATGTTCTGTTACAGAATTGTTAACTTTATTGAGTGTTTTTTTAAATCTTTATTGATCTTATTGCACTCATAGTACTGTTGTTTTATTGCTGTCCTGGTCTTTTATGTTATTCGAGGAACTTACCCATTAAGTGTATTTGTATGTCTTGTGAGCATATGTAATCCTGCAAGTGTCTTATGTGGATCTCTTCGGAGTTCCATAACATAAATAAAATAAACTTGAAATTTGAATGGATACAATTGAATAATCACCAAATCTAAAGGTTTCTTGGTTCCAGTGTAGGCTTTAATTATTGGAATCATTAATAGTTCTGTGGTGACAAGCGTTATTTGCTTGAGAGGTACTGTAATCCGGCTGCAAGTTGCAGAATGTTTTCTTTTAGTATAAATGTATAACAAAGGTTTGTTCTGGGTACAGTTTGCTTGCGTTTTACTACAAATATGGCTTTCGGAGCACTGTAAGCACTTAAACAATTCATCTTTTTCCACATTTTGGTGCAACCTATCTTATACTATGTGCAGCCTATCTTATACTGTATGCAATACATTTTTAAACTTCGGCAGCCCATCTTATGCTATGTGTAGTACATTTGTACAACCAATGACGTACATATTTACAGTGCTTCTATCACAGGCTGGGACCTCATAGCACTATGAATACTTGTCACTATTCCCCAGTTCACGGGCCAGGATTCACATCAATGACCTTCTGGTAGCACAGACATCTGAAGAGATTGCATTAACTAACCGATCTCCCATACCTGCCAACTCACACAGTGCCACCGGTGCACCGTGTGACACAGGATATTGGCTCCCATCACACAGTCTCCAGTTGAGGAGTCGATTTGACATGGTGACAGGGAAAACAAGCTGAAAACCACTGTGAATGGTGGTTTCCCAGCAGGTTTACCAAGGCTTTGAACTGCCGACCTCCATTGAGGAGTGTGAAAACCCCCCAAGACATTGGGGCCATACTCAGCAAGTTTATTTTTTTATTTTTGGGGGATCTGGGGTGGGGTTCAAAAGTGCCTTGTAGGCACTTTTCACACGAGGGCCCGACCCCTCCCCACACAGTGAAATTGTTCTTCAAGTTGGCATGTATCAGGGCACAAGTCCTAACAAAAGAAGTGGGGGGACTAACCTAGTTAATCAGTAAGCAAGTGGCATCACAGCGTGTGACATCACTCCGCGTGACACGCGTGACAGCAGAGGAAGTGGCAACACAAGAAGTGACATCACATTTTAAGCCCTCACATACATGTTTATCAGGTGTATCATGAGTACATTTGAGCACATTTCGAGTATACTTGCAAACTCTCCTGATTTATGCAGAAGATTCACACTTTTGTACTCTACACATAAAACAATGCTGCCTTTTGTCAGCCGAAAGCTTCATCTAGCCAAAGTGTTTTAAAAGAAAAAAACAGTGTAAATTATTACAATGCCTCCTCAGGGGTAGTAAGCACTATATAAATGCTATTTATTTTGTGCAAATACCGGGAAAGATCAACACATCTGACGTTTTCACAGTGCATGCATAGCTCATAAACAGGGACTGAACAAAGTGAAAAGCTGCCCCTCTGAAGTACTAACAAGGTGTGAGCCTTTGTTTCCCCTCTGCTGCATTTGCTTCTAGATGTGAGGCTCCTGACTGCTGCCAGCCAGGAGACTCAAACAAAAGGAGGCCTTATGACCACTCAGACTCGGCCTTTGTTACGGGCCCAGCAGGAGTCTGAAATAAGAGTGCCCCCTTCCTGCCGGCATGTTGTTGCGGATCGAAAGCAGATAACAACGTGCAGGCGCTGCTAAAACTGTCTCAGGGGCAGATTTACAAGCCCCTTGGGCAACTTTTGCGTCACTTTTCCCATGTTAAAAATAAAGCAAAAGTGGCGCAAGGGCCTTGTAAATAATCCCCTCAGTGTTTGGAAATTACAACGAGACAAATTCAACATCTTTATCAGTGGGGCCCAACTTCTTGGCAGGGTGGACGGGGTCCACCCTGTGAAAAAAAGTGGGTGCATGCCGTCCACCCGCGTGTACCCATCGACTCGAGCCCTGGCATGTATGAACTTGATTAGCAGAAAAATACAGGGGCATATTATCAAGGACGGGTTTAAAAAGTTTTCTGCCGCTTTAGCTGAATAATATGCCCTTGAGAATTCCAATAGAAGTCAATGTTCTGGTGTGAACATGGGCTTCTATTGGAATTCTCCAGGGCATATTATCAAGCTCATTACCGCCGCTTTAGCAGCAGTTTTCTGCCGCTAACCCAGCAATAATTTTAACGCCATCCTTGATAATATGCCCCACAGTTCCTTCTGTTCCCACAGAGTCCACAGTTCCCAGAGAGTCCGCCTTCCACCATTCAAGTCAGAGGCTACTGAAGTCATCTGCGGCGTACCTCAAGGGTCCTCACTCAGTCCCACCCTCTTCAACGTTTACATGAGCCCCCTCGCGGCCATCGCACGCCAACATAACCTCAACATCATCTCCTACGCCGATGACACTCAGCTGATCCTATCACTCACCAGAGACCCTAACACGGCCAAAACCAACCTACACGCAGGAATGAAAGAAGTAGCCGAATGGATGAAGCACAGCCGTCTGAAACTGAACTCAGACAAAACAGAAGTCCTCATCTTAGGTACCTCCCCCTCCGCCTGGGACGACTCTTGGTGGCCAGAGGCCCTTGGAAAAGCACCCATCCCGACGGACCACGCACGGAACCTGGGCGTCATCCTGGATTCCTCACTCTCGATGAACAGACAAGTCAACGCCGTCTCCTCATCTTGCTTCAACATTCTTCGCATGCTCAAAAAAACATTTCGCTGGATCCCTACCGACACTAGAAAAACAGTCACCCACGCGCTGGTCACGAGCCGACTGGACTACGGAAACACCCTCTACGCCGGCACCTCCGCAAAACTCCAGAAAAAACTACAACGCATCCAGAACGCCTCAGCCAGGCTCATATTAGACATCCCGCGCAAAGAACACATCTCTGATCACCTGAAAAACCTCCACTGGCTCCCCGTCAATAAGAGGATCACTTTCCGGCTCCTAACCCACGCACACAAAGCACTCTACGAAATCGGACCCGAATGCCTCAACACACGACTATCCTTCTACACCCCCTCCCGCCAGCTACGATCCTCCAACCTAGCCCTTGCCACTGTACCTCGCATCAACAAAACCACCATGGGAGGCAGATCCTTCTCCTACCTAGCAGCTAAAACTTGGAACTCACTTCCCACTCACCTTCGCCTTACTCAGAACCACCTAGCATTCAGAAAGCAACTCAAAACGTGGATATTCGACAAGTAACTCCCCACCCTTCCTCAAGCGCCTTGAGACCCTCTGGGTATGTAGCGCGCTATACAAATCTTTTGACTTGACTTGACTTGACTTCTAGCAGATTTATATAATTTTAATTTAATTTTCCATAAAGGTGTATCGCATATACATCACATGCAGTTAGTAACAGGTAGGATAGAGGGCAAGGCCAGCAAAATAGTTCAGAATTCTGTTAGCTATCTTCCGATCCCGCCCCCACACTCACTGATCCCGCCCACATTGCATTCAGTAACATATTTCCCATACTTTTTATGTGAAGTTTGGCCGCTGTTTAAATCTACATGTCTAGTTCTTTCAATTAGTGATTTATTGTCTTGTAGACATATTCGAACATTTTGTAGTTTAATGTGCACCACCCACGTGCAGTTGAAAGAATATGGAAGACGGTTTCTATGAAGGAGGAGAGCTGGAAAACAAACACTAGCTTCGTCATATCAACAAGTCAAACGCCAGAGAAAACAATGTCTCTGGGAGCAGCGCTGCACGGTTCTGTTGTAAAAGAAAAAGTATCCTATTACCACACCGGAAATATAAAAAAGTGAACAAAGGCTATTTTTACAGCCAGAAAAAAAGCCTGGCCCATGAAGTTAGTAACGTCTGGCTTTTTCCGGCGACTTTATTGGTGGTACTTTACTGCCCTCTGCAGGTTTTTACAATTTCAGCAAGTACATGTTGCTTTTAGCATTGAAAATCAGGTTGTGTTTGTTGAAATGGCCATGATAAAACCAAAAGAACACAAAACAGAAAATATATTTTCAGAACATACTTAAGCAAAAAGAAGTGGCAAAGATTACGATCCATTCGAAATACAGAAATATAGAGATAAAACAACATAAAATTGAGTAAAACCCGAACTCCACCATTGAAGAAGAAAAAGAACACAATATTCCCACTACTTAGTATGAATTTGTGTGCAGTTTTTATAGCCCTTACCAGACACAGAGGAGTCACATCAGGGCGCTATACTGAAGGAAACGATAAATCACACAATAACAGGATATATCAGGGAATATATTATATTCTTAGCTATAAACAAGTCAGCAAAGAACTATCAGCATTTGGTGACATATGTTGCCAAACTATTTACAGTACACCTAGCATGATATCAAAACAGTAAAGACAGAAATGAAAAATGTACACAAATACATAATCGAATATAGCCTGACAGAGGGATTATAGGTAGGAAACCGCCAGAGTTAAGTACAAATTCACCCATTGATATTCTGTTGAAACAACAGGTGCGTTTTTCTGTTTTTTATATCTTAAAAGAGGATTTTGTTCCATTTGCATGTGAAATCGAGGTCCAGATGTTTGGGGAGCGCCCTGAAAAGATGAGAAATCGTGTTCTACTTCTTGGGCCAATGGAGTTGCAGGAAAAATAATTCAGAACTTCGTAGAGAGGGTCTCCCCTCCCGCGTGGCTCATCTTTATGCAAAGCACTTGAAGATACCAAAGTGTACGACTATCTGTGTGAAGTAGGTCATTTAAGTAAAGTCTGTACTTCAGTCGAAAGCGTTTGACATTCCTGAGGACTGGGGTGATGGGATCGAGTTCTTTAGTCGCGAGACCGGTCTCGCTGCATGCAGCGGGTAGGGATGCCTTCACTACAGCGTACGTTGGGGATACCTGAGAATTAAGTAATCCCATTGTTGGGTCTTGACATGGTCAGTAATCGCATCACTGATTTAAAGTTGGTTCTGCATGAAGGGTTTATTTAGCCCATGAAAAAAGGTTTAAGTCGGTACTGCATGTTCCTAGTAATGGCTTTTATGTGCAGGGAAGGTACGCTTTGTATCTTGCCGGAAGCTCTGAGACTTTGCACATGAGAGATTTGCTCTTCACGGTCACTTCAACCATGCCTGAACTGAAATCCAACTGGGAACTGGAACGATAAGTAAATATCCACCTCAGTACTGCAACATTCATACCAGTTCTTACAGTCAAACACGTAGAGACGCACCACCAAAATAACCAAGAAAACAGGTGTGATTCTTGCCTCTATTTTCTTTTTTCACTCTCTACCATTTGCATGGCATTAGAGTGCAGCGGTCCTACAGCGGGGTCATAAGCACCAATCGGAGTGGCTACAGGCATATTGG
The DNA here is from genome assembly GCF_964263255.1 of Lissotriton vulgaris. Classification (NCBI taxonomy): domain Eukaryota; kingdom Metazoa; phylum Chordata; class Amphibia; order Caudata; family Salamandridae; genus Lissotriton; species Lissotriton vulgaris. The sequence continues at coordinate 205,709,674 of NC_141690.1, read as the reverse complement.
CCTCCCTCTGATTTCTTTGGTAGCGAGATTCCACTTGGGTACTTATTATTGCTATGATTACGTACGGTAATCCCCATTACTCTTAGTCCTACTCGTCCTCGACCCAGTCATCACTCATGAGGTATTCCACAGACAGGAAACAAAACAGGAAACACTTTTAGGCTCCACCCCCCCCCCCCCCCTCCTGCCAAGTGCTATATCACACCTACCCACCAGAAGCACATCCTGACACACCAAGCAACAAAGGCCTGGACAGGGAGGGAGGGTGGGAAGTATGACTGGGTCGAGGACGAGTAGGACTAAGAGTAATGGGGATTACCATACGTAATCATAGCATTGCCTCTACGTCCCTCATCCTCGACCCAGTCATCACTCATGAGGTATACCAAAGCAACGCCAAAACAGGCCTTTGGCAAGCCAAACACAACAAAACAGAGACCAGACACAAAGGAGTGCAGCAAGCGAAAGTTTTAATAAACAAACAGAATCAGAGCAGAGGGGGAACCCCCACAGCCTGCAACACGCCACGACCAAAATTGGCCTGGTCAGACAAGGCACAATTCAACCTGTAGTGCCTCACAAATGTGGACTCTGAGGCCCAGGTCCCAGCCCGACAAAACTCCTCCAGAGACACACCATGGAAAGCAGCCCAGGAGGCAGACACGCCCTGAGTGGAACGCGCCTGGACACCAGCCAGTCAAGGCAAACCAGCACCAAGATAGGCAAGAGAGATGACAGCCTTAATCCAGCGACCCAAAGTGAGCCTGGAAGCAGCCTTACCCTTACCAGCCAAACCAAAGGTCACGAAGAGAGGGTCAGAAGAGCGAAACACCCCAGAACGAGCCACATAAATGGACAAGGCACGTTTGAGGTCCAAAGAATGAAGCAACAGTTCAGAAGGATGTATGATGTTAGCACGCACACTTTTACCACGCATACCATGACCACGCATTTTTTACAACGCGATAACCTTTACAACGCATAGTGTTTTGGGTGCTGGATAGTGAATAGTTTAATTTACTATTCCAACACCAGTGCCCGTGGACACTAGGGAAGGTTATTGGATAGTAAATTAACCTATTCACTATCCATTCCCTATGTCAGATCGCCCCAAAGCACTATGCGTTGTAATGGCATGCGTTGTAAAAGATGCGTGGTAATGGTAGTGCGTTGTAAAAAATGCATGCTAAAGGTTGTATACCGTTCAGAAGGAGAAGAAGGAGAAGGACACAAAGAGGGAAGAACCAGCTCCTGAGAGGAATGGAAACGGGAGCGGACTTTGGGGACAAAACCAGGGTCCAAAGAGAGCACCACAGCGTCATCCAGAAAACGCAAAAACGGGGGGGAACAATGCAAGGCCGTAAGCTCCCCCAGGCGCCTCGCAGATGTTATAGCCACTAGAAAAGCCACCTTGTAGGACAGAAACTTAAGGTCCACAGACTCCAAAGGCTCAAAAGGAGAAGACTTCAAAACACCCAACACCAATGAGAGATCCCAAGGGGGCACCAAAGAGCGAACCGAAGGAGAATAGAGAGAGAAACTCAGAAAAAAAGGCGAGAAACCAACAAGCCATCAGAAGGAAGAAAGGAATCCGGGTCCCGGAAGGCACGGATAGCAGCCCATTGGCCTCGCAAGGTAGACAAAGCAAAGCGCTTCTGAAACCCATCCAGAAAAAACTGAAGAACAGAAGACAAAGGGCAAGAGGAAGGTGACAGACCAGAGGAGGAACACCACCCCAAAAAAGAAGACCCTTGCTTGGAATAGGAAGACAAGGTAGACTTCCTACAAGAAGCCTGCAGCACCGAAATCAAGTGGTCGGGCAGACCACGGGCCCCAAGAGACAACCGTTCAACCGCCAAACCGCCAAGGTGAGAGGAACCAGAAAGAGGGACGGAGATCTCAGAGGAGAGGGGTGACGGGGCAGAAGTCAAGGAGGCCCCACCGCCAGGCCCAGCAGCAGCGGACACCACGGCTTCCTCGGCCAGTGAGGCAGCACTGCCACCACCTGAGCCCTCTCCCGCTGAACCTTCAGCAGAAATGCAGGAATCAAAGGAAAGGGAGGAAAGGCATAGAGAAGCCAAGGAGGCCAAAGGAGAGACATGGCATCCACTCCCCATGCGTCCACCTCCGGAGACCTGGAGCAGAACAGGGGCACCAGGGCATTGGACCCCGAGGCAAACAAGTCCAGAGCCGGAGTCCCGAACCTCAGGCAAAGCATCCGAAAGGTCCTCGGAGCCAGACACAGGGACAGAGACGAGGGAAACCACCGGCTCAGTGAGTCCGCCACCACATTGTCCACACCCCGAATATGATGAGCAGGCAGGGCCAGAAGATGAAGTTCCGCCCAAGCCGAGATGGAACAGGCCACCAGATTCAGGGAGGAACTGCGGGTCCCCCCCTGGTGATTCAGATACGCCACAGTCACCGTGTTGTCCGATCTCACCAGGACATGGCAACCTTCCAGATGAAGATGGAAATAGCGAAGCGCCCTCTCCACTGCAGACAACTCCCTCCAGTTGGACAACCTGCGAGACTCCGACGGGAGCCAACGCGCCTGCACCACCCAACGGGCCAGAGTCGTGCCCCAGCCTGAGGCGCTGGCATCCGTGGTCACAACCAGAGGAGGAGGGAGACAAAACAACATCCCCACGGAAAGGTGGGAGGGGTCCAGCCACCACTGGAGAGCAGACACAACATCCAGAGACACAGGAACAGGAACCGCAAAATCCCGGACAGGAAAGGGGACCCAACGCTGCACATGCCACAGCAGAGGCCACAGATGAACCCTGGCCCAGGGCACGGTGAAAACAGAAGCAGCCATGTGGACCTGAACCTCCAGCCACTGAAGGCGGGTAGCCGAGGCTTGCGACAACAACTTCCTCAGCAAAGACTGTAGGCGACAAATCCGGGCGTCCTGCAGGAACACCCTGCCCAACAAAGAATCGAACACGGCTCGTTGAAGGTCCTCCGGGTCGCAGGCTCCAGGTGACATTTGGGCAAGTTGATCAAAAACCAGTGGTCCCTGAGCGTAGACATGGTCAAGTGAAGGTGGTGAGACATGACCTCCAGGGACGGAGCCTGAACCATCCAGTCGTCCAAATACGGGAACACAGACACCCCCAGGAGATGGAGATGAGCCACCAAGGGAGCCACCACCCTGGTGAATACCCAGGGGGCGGACCGAAGACCAAAGGGGAGGACGCAGAACTGCCAGTGCCGACCCTCCAGGCAGAACCGCAGGAAACGCTGATCCGACACAGCCACCAGGATGTGCAGATACGCATCCTGGAGGTCGAGCGTGGAGAACACCCAACCCGACTGGATCAACAAAACAATCTTCTGCAGGGTCTCCATCTTGAACGGGATCTCCCGTACGAACAAGTTCAGACCCCGAAGGTTGATGACCACTCGGAAACCCCTGTGATCTTTGGTACCACGAAGATGATGGAGTAAACGCCCAACCCCTGCTCCGCCAGGGCAACCCCGTCCAACAAGGCCAGATGGCGGGAAGCATCCCGAGGAGAAGAGGTCACCACCACCCCGGAGGGGAGAGGGGGGGACAAGAATTCGATCCGGTAGCCCCTCGACAAGACATCCAGCACCCATCTGTCCGAGGTTGTCAGGCGCCAAGCAGGAAGGAACCTCCTAAGTCTCCCACCAACCAGAGGAGGACCACCAGCGAGAACGTCCCCAAGGGCGGCCCAGTCAGGAACGCTGCGGACCAGACCCGGCACCCCTCTGGGCCTTCTTCTGAAATTTCCGGGGAAAAGAACGCCCAGAGCCATGTTGATTCCGAAAGGAGGACTGCTGAAACCTGGAAGGCTGGCGGAAAGTCCTGGCACCCGAGAAGGAGGGACCCCCCCTGGTCGGAAGGTCACGAAAAGATAAAGAATGCTTGCGCTCCTTGAAGACTTTGTGCAGCTTTTCTTTCAGCGAGTCGCCAAACAGACGCGCACCAGTGAAGGGCAGCTTCAAAGCCATGGAACGCTGGGCCGCGTCCATCTTCCAATCCCGCAGCAATAGGTTACGACGGGCAGCAATAGACGAACCACAGGACATAGCAGAGGCCCTCACAGAATCAAACGCGATGTACGACAGGAACTCCGCCTGGCGCTCCATTGATTCCAGCAACTCCGGACGACCGGCACCCTCCTACATGTTAGAAAAAAGGGACTTGAAATCTGACAGCAAAGACTGGGCAACATACGCCCCATAAATGCCAGAACGAATAGCCAGATGAGAAGCGGCATAAGATTTCTTCAGGGCAGAATCCACCTTCTTGTCGACACCGTCCTTTAAAATGTTATCATCGGCCATAGAAGGACGACCCACCAGACTGGCCACAACAGAGTCCACAGGAACGGAGTCAGGCAAAGAGTCAGCCATATCCTGTAAAGGATAAAGCTTTGCCATAAACCTCGGCATGGCAATATGATCAGGGTCCTTCCACTCTTTCATCAGGACATCAGAGACAAAGGGATGCACCGGCAAGGAAGAAGCAACAGGCTTCCTAAACTGCGGCAGGAGCGAATCTTGAGATGCACTGGGGGCAGAATCATCCGGGAACCCCATGTTAACTCTCACATGAGAAAGGATGTCAGGCAAGAGATCCCTCGAAATGTACTTCCCTTGAAGGTCAACAGCGGTCAGAGAAGATTCATCAGACTCAGCCGAGGATGAAATATCCGAATAAAGAGCAGTAGAACCAGTAGCAGCCTTCTTGGACGCCTTAATGTCAGATAGAGTCTCCAGAATAAGGCGTTTAATACGATCATCATCCCGCCTGGCACGCTTCACAGGAGGAGGAGAGGAGTCCCCACTGGAATCAGGAGAAGAGAGAGGCACAGGAGAAGAATGCTTCCTCTTATGATGATGCTTCCCCATCGCAACTCCACATACACTGAAACAAAGCACAAGGCAAAGAAGCAGGTAACCACAGGTAGAAACATCCCCCAGTGGGCACATAAATAGTGCAAGCCAGCCAGACCAAAAGTCCCAAAAAGGCACAAGAGGCAGCAGGGAATGAATACAACCAAAAAGAAATCCCCAAAAAGCCAGGCCCCACCAGCGACCAATCTGAAGACAGGCTGAACCGGGAACACCCAGGAGGGGCGGGGCCAAGCCGAGATCCTCGGCGTAAGAGTAGCGCAGGCCCAGGACACAGACGATGCCAAAAACCGGAGCGCCTGGAGCCCACCCAGGCGTCCAGGCCAACAAATCCACCAACAGCCAGGCGGGGACAGAGGGGAAGCCGAGACCCGTGCCCCCACCCGACTGGCGGGAGCGCATCAACACGGAAGCGCCCGCAACATGAGAAGCGCCCTACAGCACGGAAGCGTGCACCGAGGCCGACACCAGCGCCCCCACCGCACCTAAAGGGAGGGCGCGAGAGCCACGCCGAGGAATCCAGAGCCATGGGGAGAAGCGCGCCTAATAATCGGCCCAGCGCAAACACCTCCGCACTCACTGCGAATCCAGCGAAGCACCAGGAAACCCACGGAGCCAAGCAGCACAGGTTACCGGAATCCAGGAGAAGACAGGGAAGCCCAGCAGACCCCGCTTCAAGAATCCCACGAAGGTCCATGGGAGCCCCCAAATCCCAGCAGAGGAGGATCCATAGGACACAGCGAAGCAGGTAAGTGCCCAGCACTCACCCCAGCGTCTCCCATCAAGTAATCCACCGACAGGAAACAAAGCAGGATGTGCTTCTGGTGGTTAGGTGTGATATAGCACCTGGCAGGAGGGGGGGTGGAGCCTAAAAGCGTTTCCTGTTTTGTTTCCTGTCTGTGGAATACCTCATGAGTGATGACTGGGTCGAGGACGAGGGACGTAGAGGTAATGCCGCATACAATCGCCCACATTGTGGGTGACAGTGTTTAAATGGTTTTTGTGATTCATTATCTATAATAATGTTGATGTACATCACCGTGGGGGTCTGATTTGAAACTACACTGCAACATCCTTTCTAGGCTGAGACCTTTTGTGTTTATATTCACCCTGAAGGAGTCCATTCTATTGACGTAACGTTTTGGCTGTCTTTAATGCATACATGTGAAACTTTACAAAAAAGAAAGAGAAAAAAAAAAAATACAAGAATCACACCTCTGTTTTTTGGGGTTATTTTGGTGGTGCATCTCTACGTGTTTAACTGTAATTTATAAAAAAAAATTGCTGTATGTGCCCCGGCAGCGGGTGCTTGTCGAGTGTGCACACAACTTTGTATATAGTGCTGTATGTCACCATTTGGAACGGCGGGTCAGGTGCTCTCTTCATGGTCTGCTGCTTATGATTTTACTGGTATTAATTTATACCAGTTCCTACCTTAACCTTGGACAGTCGAGTTTAGTAATTCTGCGGATCAGATGTGGTTGATCGGTCGATGAGATGGCAGCAGACACAAGTCACATAGACCAGAAAGCGTAGTGGGTCAGCAACAACTTTAGGGATAGCTGTTGCAATGCTACTTGTAGATATGAAACTTCACACAGCTTTCAAAAAGACGTATTGCTAACAATATGCATCCATTGGGATTTGACAATGCCCCTTTCAAACATTTGACTTTCTTCAACTAGCCTCATTCAGCCATTGACGTGAGAGACTTTTTGAATCACAACTTGTCCCATCCCAGAGCGGTATTCATCCATCATCTAATGCTATTGGGCGTTTGGCTGTAAGGTTCTGCCTCCACTTGAGGGAACTGCATAAAGAACCATTTAAAGCCTATTTCCCATTCTGTCCACTCTTGCTAACTCCCTCTTGTGTGTCTCCTTCTAATGAGCTAACGCGGCATGCATTAGAACTTTAAACCCAGACCAATAGGCTTTGCCAAAGATTGTTATTTTTCTGAAATAAATACATTTTAATGAAAACGTGTAGATTTATATAGAGCAGCTTATCACCCGTGAGGGTATTCATGCGTTGTTCATGGGCATGGAAAGATTAGGTGATGTGCACAGAATCACAGGATGTTGAGTCGATGCCAAGACTCAAACCCGGTTCCCCAGCTCCCGAGGCGGCAGTAAGGTTGTGATGGAGAAAGCATACAATATAAAATATACAGCAGGCTTCATGATGTTTCAGACTCTTGAATGTCAATTTAGAATTGTTTTTTCGTCAATATCTGTTAATGGATCATGAAACAACCTGCTAAAGTTATTTCTTGCAAATACAATTTATGATGGGTGCATCCACTGTGCTATACTCTTGCACAATATAAGACTTTTCACTAGCTGCTTTAATTGAACTTTGATCAAGACGCACTTGTATGTTTTGGGTTACATCAGTATTTCTTATGAAGTTGGCAATATACATGTTTGATAAGCTTCAGTTGTTAAGCTGAAGTAGATAAAATTATTTGTCAGCGAACAAGATTCCTAGTCACATTTTCTCAGTTAATCAGCATGAGTCAATATTACATTAATGAGATCATAGACGTAACATTATGATAAGTGCTGCAAGTGAGCTGTCTGTTCTCTGACAGGGGCGTGCACATGCAGATGAATGGGCTAGGTAAAAAATGGTCCATGCTGTTCATTTGCACAGCAGTGTAGTGTCCTAACATGGACACGTTCTAGTGTTCCAGTGTGATGTAACTTACTTGACACCCACCCACCACAGACGTCATGGCGTCACATGACGCTGCCAATAAATGGGGCCGAGCGCACGTGCTCGAGGCGATTCCCACTACCCTCATCTGGTGTCTGCGTCAGTCATTGCGGCTCCTCACATGCGGGCCTAGGGCCCTCCACCACCAACCCTACAATGGCGACGAGGCCGGTAGTGTTGCCCATGCGTGCCACTACCCTCGGCTGATCGAGAATAAAAAGAGGGGATGAGAGCTGCCCGCATAGAGGGCATCCCCTGTGGTGAGGCGCGACGCGCCGTGAAGCCGGTAGGCACGTCGGCGCCCCACAGCAAGCCGACCGGAGCCTACCCGCGTCGACCGCCACCAAGCAACTGCGGACCGCCCAGAGCCCACCTGCGACGGCCGCGAGGCTGAAAACCCCCATCGGAGAGGTACACGGGCCGGGCGGAGCCCACCCGCCGCGACCGCGACGGAGCATCTGGCCCGCCGGCCGAAGGTGAGCCCCACGGGCGAAGTGCCCGCCATAAACTGTGGTGATCAATAAGCAGCGCCAGCGGAGCCTACCCGCGGCCTGCCCGAGTCGTCCCCCGCCGCGTGTGTGCTTGGAAGCGGCAGGGGCACAGAGACGAATGGCGGCGTGAAGAAGTGCGGCCGGACCCGCAACACCCGTCAACAACGAGGGGAAGGGAGCGGAGTAGCTAACCGCCTCCCGACCCCCCTCGCGACGTGATCAAGACCAAGCGGAGCCTACCCGCGGCCTGCCGACGGCACACCCCCCCCCCGCGAGGAGAGACACTGCAGAACCAGCGGAGCCTACCCGCGGCCTGCGAGGTAAATGGCAAGTCTCCGCCGCGCAGCGTGTGTGAGGAAGGGCTGCTGCGGCGGGAGACCGGAGAGTGGAGCCTGCAGCAGCTGGTAATTAAGCAGAGCCGGCGGAGCCTACCCGCGGCCTGCCTTAAGCACCCCCGCCCCGGGAAGAGTGACCGGAGCGACAGCGGTCCCCGCCTGAGGAAGCCTCATCACCCCCCCCCTCGCGAGGACTGCTGAGGCTGCGCGGGCGGGGAGGGGAAAGCAGGAGAAGCGCATACACGCGGCCAGCGCCGCCGACCAGATGAGCCTCCACCTCGTGGGCTCCATAGAAAAAAAATAATAATAATAAAGTGCTGCCCCCAACCATAAACTGTGCCACGCAGAAACAGCACCTTACTTGCAAGCACAGACACTCCTATGTGCCACATCTCTCAAAAAGGTGAAAGTGCCGGTGCCCCCGGCAAGAACCTGAACATGTGCCCCTCTGCAGCAATCAACCAACTGTGAGGCGCCTGTGCCTTTCTGCCCCCAAAAAGTAAAAAAAAAAAAAAAAAAGAGACTCACCAGCTCCCAGCAGCAGCAGCTCCAGCCCCCTGTGCACTGTGACCATAGAGTGCACATCAAGGGAGGACAAGGCAGGCTGCTGACACAGTGAACACTGCCACCCAGTGGCCAAAAGGCAAAGAGCACCTGCATCTCAAAAAAAAAAAAAAAAAAGAACTAAAACAAGCATTGCACAACGCAAGCTCAGTCAACAGCATCAAGGGGCATCAGACTGAGTAGCGCCCCCAAGGAAAGCATCTAAACTCCCGCAGCAAGCAAGCATCCAACCTCACGCAGCAAGTAACTGCGCAACAGCGCAAATGACACCCACCCACACCAGCAAGGAGTCGGCGGCTGCCACTTCCAACGCGACGTGGGAAAAAGGCACCAATGCCTCACAAAGCATCCAAGCCCTGACGTCTGGAGGAAACGACTGCCAAGCACCAGAAGAACGTCCGGGGAAACGACTGCCGCGATCAAAGGACGGAGAGAGCAGCGACGCCTGGTGGCCACAGGCGCTCACCGCAGCATCAACTACTCCCGCCAACGGTCCAAAGCATCAAGTACCTGACGACAGCCAAAGCAGCAAGTACCCAACGTCCTGCAACAGGCGTCCCAGAACCCTGAACAGTAAGTGCGCAAACAACGCGCCACGTGGCGACGCACAGCCACCGCAAGCAGAAAGAAGAATGCATGCAGCGCCATCGCGCAGAACAATCTTCGCGAACGATCGCCCATCAAGTGCCGACCCGCGACAGATCCATGGCGCCTCCCAGGGGCCGATCCGCAGGATGATCGCCCATCAAGTGCTGACCCACAACGGGTCCCCCAGGAACTGTTGTAGCGCAAAGTCCGACAGGACGACCGAAAGCAACCTGCCCGGCATCGGCAGAAGTGGACCACCAATCGGTCCAGGACGTTCAACCATGAACAGGTCTACAAACATGGACCCCCTGAACGTCACCAACAAGCATCAAGAAAAGAAAGCATCAAGAAAAGAAGGTTCGTGACACCAACTCTGGCTGCTGAGGAAGAAGGAGAAAGTGTCCCCGACGGGGACAAGACCAGGGGTACACATGCGGGGTGCGCGCACTGCATGGAGGACCCAGGTCAGAAGAGAAGACACCAAGATCGGTCCAAGTGATGTTGCGAACCAGAAGGAAGGAAAGGAGAGACCCGAGTGGCACGTCTGCCACCGCGAAAAGGAACGAAGAAAAGGAGAGATCTGAGTGGCACGTTTGCCACCGCAAAAAGGAAGGATCTGAGTGGCACGTTTGCCACCGTGAAAAGGAAGGAAGAAAAGGAGAGATCTGAGTGGCACGTTTGCCACCGTGAAAAGGAAGGAGGAAAAGGAGAGATCTGAGTGGCACGTTTGCCACCGTGAAAAGGAAGGATCTGAGTGGCACGTTTGCCACCGTGAAAAGGAAGGAAGAAAAGGAGAGGTCTGAGTGGCACGTTTGCCACCGTGAAAAGGAAGGAAGCATATCCATGTGGCCTGTTGCCACAATTAAGAGTAGAAGGAGAAGTCAGTGCGAAGCAACGTCCTCACAGGGAAACAACTAAGGAAAGACAGAGAGGAGTGCAGGAAGACGAAGACCACTCACTCCCGAAGAGAAGTAGGTGACAAGTGCCAGGACAACGGTGCGAGGAACACGAAGGCCGGAAGAACACCAGTGGCAAAGAAGACCAGCTGACAGACGATGTTTCCGCACACCCAGGATCTGCGGAGAGGAGCAAGCGAGACCGTTAGTGACATCCACCTTTGGGGTCACACGGACACTGGACACATGCCAGCCGTGGTGACTCAGGGGCAGAGGCCTCCGGGACGCAGTCCCCGCGACGAGAGACGGTCCTCCGACGCCCATCCGGAAGGTCCGGGGAGGGCGAAGACATCGCAAGCAAAGACAGAAACCAACAGCTACCTTGGGACGAGGCTGCGGAATCTGAGGTGAGACACATCGTCTCTTCCATACCCCCACTGACGGCGGCGCAGGAACAACTGATGTGGACACATCCAGCCCAGCGCGAATCCGAGAAGAGGACCTCAAGGATATCCCGTGGCAGGGGAACACCGACGAGAGGGGTCATCCTAGTGAGAGGGATGCCTTGCAATGGATCTGCCTTTTGCCAAGTAGGACACAGACTACAAATAAAACTAAGGCCAAGGCCGGAAATCGTGCATCATTCCCCGGCGAACCACAAGAACTCTAACTGCACCCGTTGCCATGGAAGTGAGCAAAAGAAGGACTGTGAGGAAAATTTGGTTGCAGAGTCGTCAACAGACTGTTTCCATCGAGCACCACAAACCGGTGCCACTGTGAACTGATGTTCCCCGCAACAGATTGAACATCATCTGTAATTCCAAGCAGCGGCGGATCGAAAGACACTGCGGAAGCTGAACACTTGACTGCATCCTGATACATGTTATTTTCCCCACAGGTTGATTTCTGAATGTGGGTTTTTGCAATTAAAAAATGGGAGGGATGTAGTGTCCTAGCATGGACACGTTCTAGTGTTCCAGTGTGATGTAACTTACTTGACACCCACCCACCACAGACGTCATGGCGTCACATGACGCTGCCAATAAATGGGGCCGAGCGCACGTGCTCGAGGCGATTCCCACTACCCTCATCTGGTGTCTGCGTCAGTCATTGCGGCTCCTCACATGCGGGCCTAGGGCCCTCCACCACCAACCCTACAAGCAGGAGCGTGCAGTAGACGCACTGCGGGGCAGATTGACAAGGCCTGGCGCATCTCTGCAAATCAGTAGGGATGCGCCAGAATACTTGCAACAGGCAAAACCATCAGAGCGCCACCCTTGATATGCCGCATTTACAATGAGGCGCGCCGTGGCACACGGATTGGCTGATGCATGTCGGATCCCCCGGCGGAAATGCAGCGCATTGCTCCAGCAAGGCTCTGGGGTGCCCTATGCCTAACATGCTGCGTCACTCCTTACGCCTGCTTCAAGCAGGCGCAGGGTTTTGACGCAGCATGGCCGTAAAAGTGACACAGTGAAATCTTGTAGATTTCACTACGTCACTTTTACAAGGTGTACCTGCGAGGGAACATCCACCCTGTGCTGGAACGCCCACATGCATGGGTTTACAGCGTGACGCATCTCCCTACATGCACCACGTTGTAAATACGGCGCAACATGACGCATGATTTACGCTGCCGCTGCGTCACAGAAGTGACGTAACGTTGGCGTAAATGTGTCGCAAGGGGCTTGTAAATCTGCCCCTGCTAGTGCAATGACGATGCGGCAAAGGTAAGCCTGCCTGTGTCCGTTCAAGTTCCTAATCAGAATTTGTTTAGTTAGTTTAGCCAACTGGCACATTTAGTCAGGCCTTGATCCAAGGTGACCAAGGATTTATTTAACTTAAACAAGATCTTCCATCGCTATATCATATGTTAAGGTGGGAGCTACAGGGCAAAAGGGTTGGATTATCGTAACCCTAGATATAGTCTCTCTGTTGAAAGAGCTTCAGCCAAAAAATTCTAGACCAATGGTTCGTAGCCTGTGGTCCGAGGACCCCTGGGGGTCCACAAGGCCTAATCAGGGTATCCGCAACTGTGTTACAAAATTAGATAATATTGCAATTAATGCATCAAAATTAATAAAGTGTATACAAATACAGAAGCAAAGTTAAAAATTTGAGAAGATTTTCAATATTAAGTGTGAGAAAACTAAATATTTCAGTATTTGAGCATTTGTTTGGTGTATACTTATTTTTGAAATGTTATGTATTGTTTTGAGGTTCAAATCATAGAAATTGCTTAGGTCGGAGTCCCCAGCTTCCAAAAATATTACTCACTCTGGGTCCCCGGATTCCAGTAATGATTCCGTGGGGTCCACAGTATTCAAAATATTAAGAGACCTTCTACTTCTTGACTTTCTACTTAGAAGGCAGCATGCAAAAGCGTTTCGAAAGAGCTTCGTGTTATACTGCTTTGCAGGTACACTTACATGTATGACAGCATTAAGAAAATATTTTAAAAAGGTTACATTTGCCTGTGTCTCTCTTTTTTTCTGATCACTTTGACAAATAATTCTTCTTGAAAGATTTTCTGTGCTGCACGAAAGTCATGTATGCCTTTACATTTTGCAATGACGTTCATTCATCTCAGTCATGTGATGCGTTATCTCTATTTCTAGATCTGTAAACTTACTACACAATTTACACCTTCTAGTTCTGCTATGTTTGCCAGTACGGAGAATCTTATGAGTGAACAGCGGTCCATTTACAGTGTACTCTTTACTGAGCTTTTTCCTTAACCTCTCCCATGCTTGTGACGGAACCGTTCCGTCACGCCCCTTGGGTGGGCTGTGTTCGTGACGGAATGGTTCCATCACGGCCCGCTCACCGGGCCTGCGCTTCGCTGATTGTGCGCCTGCGCGGCGCGTTCTATTGTGTGGGCGGGGCCGTGACGGAACCGTTCCGTCACAAGCACAGCTCACCCGAGGGGCGTGACGGAGCGGTTCGTCACCAGCGCCGGAGCGCCGCGCGGCCCCCCGCCCCTTAGCACTGCGGCGTAATAGCCGCCACAGTGAAAGGGTTAATCTGGTAATAGTGTTAAACAACTCATCTCTTATACTAAACCACATTCTCTATAAGACCCTTGTCCTCCTCATATTTCACATTTAGCGAGTTATGAAACTGCCCCTGAGCTTTCTGATATTTGCAATCTGTCTGTGACTTCCTTTACTTTTCCATATCGTTGGGCGCATGGTTTGGTAGTTACGCCTGCTTAAGAAATCTAATGCAGATCCTTTTTATCTTTAACAAATTCTGACCACCCTTGCTACTGCACTCTCTTCGAAAATCCTGGAAAAAGAAGTGATCCAACAAATATCACTTTTTTATGGAGTCTTCACATTTACTTGATTTTTCAAAATTTGGATTTGGTGCTTCTCATACACCAGACTTTGCTCTTCTATCTGTTTCTGAAATTCTACACGAAACTGTAGATCAAGGAGGTAAGGCTGCACTTATCTTCTAGATTCCAGCATGGCTGTCGATAATATACCCCACAATGCTCTTCTACAAACAGTAAGCGTGGAATCCAAAGACAAGCTTTAGAGTGGGAATCATCATTTTTATCAGGTCAGTTCAAGTGTGTTCATCTACCTTCATTTTGGTCCTCTGCAGGAGCTATTGATATAGGAGTCATCAGGGATCCTAACTGAGCACTCTGCTCTTTCATCTGTATATCTCACCTCTTGCTGCCCTTGTTCAGTGTCTCTGGATTCCAACTTGTGTCCTACATGGATAATACGCATATTATCATCTCATTTAAGAATGAATTATTTAGAGTACAGCAGGTATGGTTCATAATTCCTTAAAATATTCTTTTAAAACATAAAACAATGGTAACTAGACGGAGGTGCTAGTTTTTAGCGACTTCTTCTCCACTTGGTCTTCCAGCAAGTTGTCACTAGAGCAAGAACCTCCACTGGTGCCCACTGTTTCTTCAAAAGTATAGATATCAATTTTTACAATGTCCTTTCAATTGCTCCTCAAAAACAGACCAAGATCCATTTTTCTATCTATGCTTGATGCATAAAGGTTGGCCATTACCTCTCATGTGACCGTGTACATCAGTAATATAGGCAGTATTTCCATCTACCAATGATTACGATAACTTATTGCATATTGGTCTTCCTAACAAGTGTCATAGTAGACTTTATATTATTCAGAATAGTACAGCTAGTTTTCTGCTAGGATTCCCAGCAAAGCAGCGATTTCCTTTCATCTCCAGAAATCAAATTAGCTCCCAATTTAAAAAAGGATTACTTTTAAGACCAGTGAGGTCATTTGTGAATCGACCTAAGTACTAATAGGTTAGTTCACAAATGGAACCACTGCCTACTCTTAAAAAAGGTTTACAAAAAATGTGGGTCAACATTCACCTGCTTTTAGGAGGTGGTAAATGATTGATGTTATTCAACCAGAATTTGATTGCAAAATATGAATAGATACCACTATGATTTGGGATTTGAAAGGGATGTCCTTTGAAGTTTGTACATAAAAAAGGCAATAATGTGATCCCAAACAATTCAATTCTGCGAATCAGAGAAGTTTGAGACTGCAAAAAAGCTTTGTTCATCTAGCCCTATGAACAAGACAAGAGAGAGGGGACCCACAAGCCAAGAGGACAGAGCATCGTCTTAAAGAGTAAAATAAAACCACCCCCTGGGAAGACAGTCACCACACTCCAAGATCTCAACCACAAGCTAAATATGTATTTTGTCATCTAGCTCTATGTCCTGTGCATAAGTACTTTTTGGTCTGGAATCTCCTGTCATTCGTTCCACGCTACGGTTCTCAAAGTATAATTGTCATTCCTAAAGTTAAGAGAGTTCGTTTTGGCGGCTGTTCTTTCTCTTTTCTTGCTGCAATATGTTGGAAGGACCTTCCTGAAAGGATCAGACTGGAACCCAAGCATCTTTCTTTAAAGAAAATGAATTAATACATGTTTATTTTGATTGTTTTCTTATTTGTTAGCATTTCTGATGCATCTTTTTGTTTCAGTACTTTATGACCCTTTAAACCTCGGGATGCTCTTCTTGGGTAGCTGTGCACTTTAATAATTAATTAGTAGATTAATTAATTCATTCATTCATTCAAGACAACAGAATATCTTGTGTCAGAAGCTCAGAGGGTGTGCTTTACCTATCTGTTCTTGATGTAGGGATGCTATGGATCATACTATAAATCTAAACCGATAGTTAGTTTAAAACGATTTGATTTATTTGGTTCCAGTAACACCAAAGCTCTCCTGTAAATACTTGCTCCTTAAGCAGCGATAGTAAATACCCAACTAGCGTTTGAGTATTGACGATAGTAACTGAGTTAGCACCATCTCTTTAATATTCATTAGCAACGGGCCCAAAACAATGTCCAATCCACGCGGGATGTTTGAATTGCATCTCACCCTTTCAAATTGAGCATTTTAATTAAACTTAATTTATTTATTTAGGAATTTTATAGTGCTCTGTCTATCTCATTATGGTCATTTCAGAGCTGTAATCTCTACTTTGCATAGAGGGTCTAATCTTGAAGCATCTAAGCCACTTTCTTCCACCGAAAGGCATGTGGAATTTTAGTTTGCGATCTGAACATCATCTGCGCCAGCTTGTCACCTATGCACTACGCGCACGGCAGCCATTCTGGGTCACCTATGTATTACGTGCACGGCAGCCATCTTAGATATCATGGTCTCCCTGCCCACGACCGATCGCCAGCGCGCCCCTCTGACTCAGCAAGCATCCTCCGCGCGCCCTGGCTCCCCCCTCCCTCCTCCTTATGAGCATGACCCATCTGCATGACCCTGTCCTTAAGAGTCACGCCAGCGCCTGACCAACACCTCCTCTCCTCCCATGAATGCCCCTCTGTTGATAAACCTCCCCTCTGCGCTGGATTGTCCACGCAGCATGAATACCACTCCATTGATGGCCCCTCACCCGGTGTCCGACTGTCCACACAGGTCCGAGGCCACTGCCTAAGCCGGGAGATATCATTTACTGCCCCTTATTGCACGAGGTCGCTCTCCTTCAAAGGACCCTCTATTGATCCAGGGCTCCCCACCCCCCCTGTGACATAATCAGGCGCACACATCCTAAGACTCGACGAAGCACTCAGCTGCGTGATGACTCTCTCTCTTATCAGCAGGTTGAGGACCTCCATTGTGAATGTATATGGGGGTGGGATTAACACGAGGATTACGGGGATGTCTTTTCCCATGCCTTACAAAGTTGTGATTGTATTAAAGGAAGGTCACATGCCATAAACCAGTGTATAAGAGGCCAGGCCCCTGAGTGGCTGTTAGAGCACCTCGAGACGATACCTTGTTGTCTGATCTGATGTGTTCTGCTCCGTCGGAATAAACTTCTGTTTCCTGCCTTCTGGTCTCCGGCGCCTGCCTCATTGCTTGGTAAACTTGAATGGTACAAGGGCGGTTAGCGCCGGGCAATCTTGAGAAAGGTCCTAGCCCTACCTTTTTCTACAAATTGGCGTCCCAAAGCGTGGGGCCCATCAGCGACACGTGGATCCAGTGGGAGAGGTCCCGATGACAGAGTGAACGACTGCAACGATCGGGAAGAGCTCATGTCCGATAGACCCTCGTCTGACAGCCGATCATCCGACCTTCACTAGTTCTGAACAGACCTCTCTCGAGTGATCTACGGTCCTGACTGGGAACCATCAGGAGTGCCGCGAACATCACGAAGGAGAGAGGACGATCGGGCGCTGGATCCAGAGGACAGGAAACCGTCCATGCGGTCCGGGTAAGGTCGTGTAAACACGACGAATTGAGGAAAATTGTTTTTGTTTGGATAATACTAGTATTACGCTTTGTTGAAACCTCTGGAGATTCGCTGTCTGCAAACGGGGAAAAACAAACAGGCTCTCTCTTTGCAAACAGTGAAGGATAGGTAACGCAGACTTTTGTCCCCATTGTAATTCGTCGTGCCTATCTTCCTCCCCCACTGTTTCCCGAACTGTCGTTCGTGGATTATTGTCTGGAGATTCTTTGGCTGCAAACAGGGAAGAACAAGGTCTCTCTTTGCAGGTAGAGAAAGAGTGGGTAGCGATAACTTTTCGTGCCCACTTATTCTCCCCACTGAATTGTTTGATTGGCCAATTGTTCGGTATTGGTTCGTTTGAGGTATTCACCGCCGCCAAACAACGGAGAATAGAAATATTCTGCCTAGTCTTTGCCCGCTGTGATAAGATAGGTAGTGCAGACTTTTGTCCCCGGTGTAAACCGTCATGCCTATCTTCTCCCCACTGGTTGGTAGCCTGTTTAGCCCGGACCGCTTATTAGAGATGAACCATCCAGCTCCACTGGAGGGCACCCCTAATAAGGACATGTTCACTAAGTATGGACTAGTCGCTATAGCTTACACTAGACTATGGCATAAATACACGAAAAAGAACCCTGAAAGTCAGTGGCCACTGATAGGTTCCTTTAGTGAAAATAAAATAAAAACATTAGAAATAGCGCTCCAGAAAAATAAGACCACGCCCACTATGCTCGACAGTATCGGCATGTGGCGCAAAGAAACGGAACAACAAAAGAAAAGAGAGGAAGCAAAAGTAGGGAAAGAACTACGAAAGGCAGCCCACCTAGCCGCAAAACAACTAGAAGAAGGAATAAAAGAAAGAAAAGAAGCTACACAAAACCAAGAATCAGGGTCAACAGGCCAATGTCCTGTTAGGACCCCCTCTGCGCTCTACCCTGAACTACCCTCCAAACAACGGGCAAACGATGAGTTATTGCTAGGTCCCCCAATCATCTACATGCCCCCTCCATATGCTCCCAGCCAACAAAACCTGCAAGCCCCGAGTGTGAGTGAAAGTGACCCTAGTGCAAGTGCACCGGCCCTCACGGCCTCCGCACCAGCCGCATTAACAACTTCATTAGGCGACCCCGAGGCTAGCAAACAATCATCAGCCAGGTTAAATAGGTTAAGCAAAGATGAGCGGGATGGGATCGACAAAATAGCAAAGACATTGGTAGAACGAAGGGAGAGCGAAGAATACACAATGAGCGTGTATAATTCACATGCCGACAGCCACAGACGGCATTTCATTTTGCGATTCAGCTTCCACACCCTGAACGCGTATGAAGATAGGTATCAGAGTAAGGGTCCCGCTAAACTAACAACACTGTATAGGAAGATTGATGTCGGAGATGGGACTGAACGTGAGGCGACGGAGCTCTTCATGCAAATGCTTGAGGTCTTCCGCCACCTCGCAGAACAGAAACCAGAAACCAAGGTTACGGCCCCTGAAACAACCTCGGCAGAGGTAGCCAATACTATGATGCCTATCAGAGAAGCGGCTCCTTACTGGATCCCGCCACGAGGCCAGGGAACGAGCGATGATATTAATAATGAACATGCAAAGGGAAGGGTTGTGTACAATTGGGTTTACCAACCATGGGACCGACAAGACATCCTAACCTTCAAGCAAACCTTGCCCGACTTAAGAAAGAACCCGACGGCATTTTATACTGAATTAGGCACAGCCTTGGGTTCGACAATAATGACTTTAGCAGATATTGACTTGTTCTTTGGGTTATGCCTGCCAGCTGATGTGTGGAAGCAAATCCGGAAAGTCGACCACACGGATCTGTTTGGACATACCTGGGACCAACTCGGTAAACTAGATAGACAGCGAGAGCCGGGGAGTAAACCAGTGAAGGACATACTGGAACTCCCAGACAAACTGGTCCAGAAGCCTATCCAACCCGTGACAACACTGCCATGACTACTGCCAAAGTACTACTGAAGGAATTCTTCCCTCGCTATGGCCTTTGCCGAATTTTATGGAGCGACAATGGCCCCCACTTCATAGCTGAGGTTATCCAGCTAATCCTGAAAGGGTTGGGGGTGAAGCAACGATTCCATGCGGTCTTCCACCCCCAATCCGCTGGTCTAGTGGAACGCCACAATGCCACACTCAAGCTGAAACTGGCAAAAATAGTGGCCACCACTGGACTTAACTGGCCGGATGCCCTCCCACTGGCTTTGTTATCAATGCGCTCCACTCCCACCAAGCACCATTTGACCCCCTACGAGGTCGTGTTTGGGCGGCCTATGAATCTCTGGACTGCCCCCAAACCGACCTCCATTCATGACGTCCCAGACGTCCTACTATCTG
This sequence comes from Lissotriton vulgaris, assembly GCF_964263255.1. Lineage (NCBI taxonomy): Eukaryota > Metazoa > Chordata > Amphibia > Caudata > Salamandridae > Lissotriton > Lissotriton vulgaris. The sequence continues at coordinate 205,690,066 of NC_141690.1, read as the reverse complement.
ATTATTTGTGCAAGTTGACTAAAACGTTGTCTGTCATTCATCAACAGGTGCAGCAGGCCATCCCCGATGCTTCCAGGGGCCCCGGTCACGACATCCAACCGGGAAATTTTGTATTGATACGAAATTTCCAGCGAACCAAGAGTCTGGAACCTCGGTGGACGGGCCCCTGGCAAGTGCTGATCACCACCCGAACGGCACTCCGAGTGGAGGGGAAGAAGCACTGGCTGCACGCGCATCATTGTCGGAAGGTCCCTGCAAACCTGGCCACGACAGAAAACGTCAGCACCCAAGAAGAGCTCCTGAACAAAGACCGACCGATATTGGACTGTTATCCAGATACTGGGGCACTCGAACTTGCAAAGTTCTCTGATCCTACTGTGCCATCCAGAGAAGGGTATTTCCTGCGTCGAAAGGAGGGAGTCTCGGCTAAGTAGGCCACGGACTAAGTTAAAATCTCAGAAGGGTGACCTACACACAATCAAGGGTTACCGGGAGAGAAGCTAAACGAGGTCTGTGGTTCTGCCCACTACCGAGCCCCTTGAAGGTGATGGAAGCGCCAAATAAGAAGATGATGGAAGCGCCAGATAAGAAGATGATGGAAGCAACGGGAAATACCCAGTATAGAAACCCAAAGACTGACAACCTGCACAAATCGAAGACAATTGCACTCTTCATTGTCTTCCTCTTCTGCCTCCTTCTCATGACCTCCTTCTGGATTCTGGAAGAGAGCACACCGGCTCATGAGACATTGCTACCTACTGCACAGCCAACACCTCTGAAAGAGCATCACCTAATCTCTCTGTCGCCTCAGCTCCGAGAAAGGCGCAGGGAATTCTGGAACAATTCCTTCGTGCAACTGTTGCACCAACATAACCTTGCTGCAAATGCTACGAACTGTTGGATCTGTGGGTTGCTCCCGCATGCCACTGGACATTCCATCCCCTTCATCCCTTCACCCTTCTCAGTTCACGGCTCTTGCCTCGCCTGGTTGATCCTCATGCAAGAGAGCCACAGGGACAACGCCACCTCCGGCCGGACAGTGTCACACTTCTACTCTGGGTTTTGGCTGAACAAAACAGGAAAGACCCCAGCTGCCCTGTGTCCTGCGCTCGCAGGCGCCACCTTCATCAAAGACATTCCAGCCAAAGAACGAGTCGAAGTACAGGTGCTCCACAATCCAGCCAGAACCACCTTCACTCATCTGCAAAAGCAAACTACTGCCACTCTAACTGTGGCCCTGTCCGTTATCAATGTCACAGGTCTCGTGTGTCTTGAAGGCCATGGAACGCAGCTGGTGGGTCACAGCGCCTGCCGAATCACCAGAACATTGGACTCAGCTGACCCCCCTTCCTTTGTTGCTTCTCCAAACATGTACTTTGTGTGTGGCACCAAGGCTTACACCTGGCTCCCGAAAGGCTGGAAGGGCACCTGTTATATTGCCTTCGTTCTTCCACCCACATATGTAGCCCCTGCCAACCACCACCGGCAGAGGCGTGCAGACGACCTTGGGCAAGCCGACTCCACTGGAGCACAGTTCCTGGATGCAGCAAAGGGACTTGTTCCTCTGTGGGGCCCAATGGCAAACAGCCGTGCTATCCGACACCTGACCCAGGCAGTAGAAACAACGATCAACATCACTGCTGGCATCCTCGCCAACAACACTGCGGAGCTTCAGGCGGTCCGCCTCGTGACCCTCCAAAATCGTCTTGTCTTAGACGTGGTCCTGGCCGACCGAGGAGGAGCATGCCGCATCATCGGATCCAGCTGCTGCACCTACGTGCCTGACAACTCGCCTTCAGTCTACAAAGCCATTGAACACCTCCACAGACTGTCCTCAGAGGTTCACCAAGAGCAGGAAGGATGGTCGCTTGGGAGCTGGTTTTGGGACACATTGAAAAATTGGGGTTGGAAGCTGTTTTCCTTCGTGCTGATACCTATTGTAATATTATGTGGGTGTTGCTTAGGTATCCAATGTCTGCCACCATTGTTCGGCCTTGTTTCCCACTGTATGTGCCCAAAGACTTTGGACTTCCGAAATGAGCACATGAGCCCCCTCTATGAAGTAGAGATACGTGGTCTTATGGGGATAGATCCGAACTGACAAGTTGGCGAGATATGTTAAAAGGGAGGACTGTGGAATTTTAGTTTGCGATCTGAACATCATCTGCGCCAGCTTGTCACCTATGCACTACGCGCACGGCAGCCATTCTGGGTCACCTATGTATTACGTGCACGGCAGCCATCTTAGATATCATGGTCTCCCTGTCCACGACCGATCGCCAGCGCGCCCCTCTGACTCAGCAAGCATCCTCCGCGCGCCCTGGCTCCCCCCTCCCTCCTCCTTATGAGCATGACCCATCTGCATGACCCTGTCCTTAAGAGTCACGCCAGCGCCTGACCAACACCTCCTCTCCTCCCATGAATGCCCCTCTGTTGATAAACCTCCCCTCTGCGCTGGATTGTCCACGCAGCATGAATACCACTCCATTGATGGCCCCTCACCCGGTGTCCGACTGTCCACACAGGTCCGAGGCCACTGCCTAAGCCGGGAGATATCATTTACTGCCCCTTATTGCACGAGGTCGCTCTCCTTCAAAGGACCCTCTATTGATCCAGGGCTCCCCACCCCCCCTGTGACATAATCAGGCGCACACATCCTAAGACTCGACGAAGCACTCAGCTGCGTGATGACTCTCTCTCTTATCAGCAGGTTGAGGACCTCCATTGTGAATGTATATGGGGGTGGGATTAACACGAGGATTACGGGGATGTCTTTTCCCATGCCTTACAAAGTTGTGATTGTATTAAAGGAAGGTCACATGCCATAAACCAGTGTATAAGAGGCCAGGCCCCTGAGTGGCTGTTAGAGCACCTCGAGACGATACCTTGTTGTCTGATCTGATGTGTTCTGCTCCGTCGGAATAAACTTCTGTTTCCTGCCTTCTGGTCTCCGGCGCCTGCCTCATTGCTTGGTAAACTTGAATGGTACAAGGGCGGTTAGCGCCGGGCAATCTTGAGAAAGGTCCTAGCCCTACCTTTTTCTACAGGCAGACAGTCTCTAATTGGGCGAACCCTTGTCAGTTCATGCATAAGTCAGACATAAGATGTTGGGAAGCTGCTGCTCTGCCAGGTTTATCATGCCCTCTTCATATCGCCCTCTTATGGAATGTACATTGTTTGCATGTCGTTAAGATGCTGGGCCACCCTACTGTTGTAGGTTTCTGGGTGCACTGCTGTGCACTGTTCATGTTCTGCCTGAATGAGCTCGACAAACGCGAGCCCATTAGGGTCATCTTCAATCGGACTACGGGACAATATAGCTGGGCTTTGGATGGGAAACCCAAAATGCAACCCTCTTGATTTTGGTGGTTGTCCCCTTAACTGAGGATATGTGCAGACAGACAGGGGTGTCAGAGCAATCTAAACTCAGTGGATAGGGCATTTGACCTCTTCTCCTGATAGGGGAACAGTCTACCAGCTTCCTCGCAATCATGTAACATGAATCCTTTACCTACATGCTGGCTGGGAAATGGATCCTTCCCCTATGTGATGTCTGGACATGCATGTGAGGTCAACAAGCTATGTGACCGGTGTGTGGATTTCACTAAGTAAGAATAAACTGAGTTGGTATTGTCCTGACATGCATTTTAGCCTGCACGTGGAACATTCCTTTTCCAAACACTAGCTGAAGCCTGGTAGGTTCTGGCAAGTGGTCCAAAAAGTCCTAGGAGGTTCCCCCACTTATACCGAAGAGGCTTTTCACAGTTTGCCCATTTTCCAGATCAGTAGAAGTGAACAACTCCTTCCTAACATCAGCATGTACAGAGGTATCAGGGTAGAAGTCATTAGAACCAGCATGGCCTCTTCCATTTATAGATGCAGCTTAACTGATTCAGCAGATTTCCGAGAGGTTCTGTCCTTATTTGGACTTCTCTGGTAGGGGCCCTGATCATCACAGTCACATTCAGCATGCTCTGAGACAACTGTAATGAGGGGAACACTCTCACCCATTCGTCTCTTGTGCAGTGCTTTGCTGTCTGTAGTCGGTGTCCTGAGATGTGGCCTCAATGTCCAATGTCTCAACTCTTTCGCTGGCACAAACCAGCATGAACCCTGAGGTCAGGAGAATTGGCCCTGGTTACGGTCCCCAGAATCAAAAGAGCTCGATGGGGAGGTAGGAGCTTCTCCCTTAGGGCGGCAGAGGCCTGGAATAAACTTCCACTCATGCTCAGACAAACTCAGAATCTGATGACCTTTAGAAAAGGACTCAAGACTTGGCTTTTCACTCAGTAAGCCTGCGCTCTCACGTTTGCCCTATCAAACCAGCGCCAGGACACCTCCGGGTAACAGAGCGCTCAATAAATGTGCTAAATAAATAATGTGACATCACATACTGGCTGATCCACCAGGTTTTACTTCAACGGTTGAGCAGAAGGGTACCTGCGGCTGCGACAATAGGTCTCTGCAGAATACCCTTCATTTTGTACTCTTATGTTCATTTTACACTTTACAGAGGCGTAGTTTTTAGTAGGAATTTTAAAACAGGCAAAGTTTAAACACGACAGGGTTGCTTTATTGGTTTTGCAAAGGACCAATGATCCTCACACTCTGTTTTGTATTATGAATTTTATTAAGGTTTCTATAAGGCTACGGAACTCAAGAGGGCGGTGTTGAATGTATCTCTTTTGACTATTGTTTAATTACTGGCACATGAATTGTATTTTATGGATTTTAACAGTTTATCATGTACTTTTATGGTATTTTTTAAATACCGAATAAAGATCTATTGACTTGACTTGACTTGACCTTGACTGAGTTAATTCAGAACATATAGCTGCTTTATTGTGCCTACTTTCCTCCTCCCCACCTACCAGTGTTTCTTCACAATGAACTTCTAATATTTACTACCGGTATGATGGTATCCGTTTTCCAAGTCTGCGTATCTCCTTCAAAGAGGCTTCCCTCTGTCATTCTGGCCACCGTCACCTACAGAGCTTCATGACACAGAGGGCTTTGAAGGGCCCAACCTTGTTTCACTGTGTGTGACATCACTTCAATGCTCAAGCATCAGGTTACAGTGGAGAGGGGTGGCTCACTGGTTAGAGGCGGCAGACCCGAGTGCAGAGAACGGCCCGGGACCAGGGTTCGATTCCCGACGCGGCAGGGTCTTGGACCAGGATCAGCGGACTGATAATTCTCGCATCGGTGCCTACTCCGACCAGGGAGCACACTCGGCAACTCTGGGCATTAGCTTGCCTCATCTCCACAACGGCCCCACACAAACGCCGGGGATGCCTGGTTTCACCTTGGAGACCCCCAGGAGGGACTATCTCACAGGGAAAGCCAGGACGGGTTCCCCAGCGGTCTATAGCGCTACGAGGCCTCCGGGTAGCAGTGCGCTTTATAAGACACAACAATTTACACTCTCCAGCAGTCCAAATGGCTTCTCTTGGGCTCTGTACTTTCACAGTGGTCTGCAGGATCCCACCTGGATGCTGCAACTATAGTCAGTATGCCGACATGTTCAAACAATGTGTGCCCACCGCAGCTTTTGTTGCAGCTCACTTGTTCTGTCCGATATATGTTGGGCTCTTGATCTCTTGGCAGCAGCGCTATCTAACTGGCATCTTGGCTGAAAGAGCTATTGAAGTTTTAAAAAGAGAAGACTTCTTGGTTGGCTCTGGGCATGCTGTCTGGTCACCCGAGCAGTATATAGTGCCTGCAAGACCCTCTCAGCCTGAACTATTTGTTTTTTAACATCTTAGTCTCAATATTGAGTTGGCCTATGCACCAGTGCAGGAGAGACACAAACAGGATCTAGGAGTAGAACATCTGAGGGTTCTCCTTCCAAAATGGGTATAAGTCATGGCAAGACCCTGGAGCCGCCCTTCTGCTAGACCTGTGGGCAGAAGAAGAGCTCTACCTGCCTGATGGAGGATCTGGACTCTTCTGCTATACCTGTGGACAGAAAGGGAGATCTACCTGCCTAATAGAAAAGCTGGACCCCTGCTGCTATACCTGTGGACAGAAGGGTAGATTTGACTGCCCGCAAGAAAAGTTGAACTCTTTGCTGCTATACCTGTGTACACAAGGGGAGATCCACCTGCCTGATAGAGGAGCTGGATTTACTGCTACTATAGCTGTGGACTGAAGAGGAGATCTACCTGCCCGATGGAGGAGCCGGACTTGTTGGTGCTTGGCCTGTGGACAGAAGGGGAGATCTAACTGCCTGATTGAGAAGCTGATCTCTTTGCTGCTATTCCTGTGGGCAGAAGTGGAGATCTACCTGCTTGAGAGAGGAGCTGGACTCCCTGCAGCTAGGCCTGTGGACAGAATGGGAGATCTGCCTTCCCTATAGAGCAGCTGTACTCCCTGCTGCTGTACCTTTGGGCAGGAGGGTAGATCTACCTGCACGATAAAGGAGCTGAAGTCTCTGCTGCTATACCTGTGGGCAGAAGGAGAGATCTTCCTGCCCGAAGAGGAGCTGGATTTCCTGCTGCTAGAACCGTGGACAGAAGGGGAAATTTACCCGCCCGATAGAGGAGCTGGGTAAATGAGTGGCTGTTTGAGTAGGTATTTAGTTACAAATTCAAATTCAAAAAGCTTTATTCGACAGCAAGTCATAAAAGCAATTTCATCCTACCTCTACACAATAAATACTAACCTTCAATTTAAAACAACATTAAACACTTTGTGCTGTCATTTCAAAATACATAATCTAAAACAATTGATCTACAGTTATTATAATGACTAGACATATATAAAAAAACATGGTTACAATAATTCATTTAGCTGCATCAGATGACTGTAAACTACGAGTGCGGATACTCTAGGCACATTCCAAATATTTTGGGACAGCAATCCCAAAGCAAGATGTACAATCCGTTTCCAGTATTCAAAGCTCCTCTAGATGACTACGTGTCCCTAGGTTAAGACACACTGGTTTAATCCATTTGCGGCGTGGGCAGTCATAAAGGGGACAGGCAAACAGTAAATGAGACACATTCTCTGTTAAATTTTTACAATAATGACATTTCTCATCTTGCTTTGCAGACCATTTTTGCGCAAATGCGTTTATAGGGAGAGTTCCAATTCTAAATTGGAAATACAACTTCCTATCGAACGGCTTTTCAATAATATCCCAGTAGGGTTCACATGATGGCACTGTTTTGATGTCAAGAAAACGTTGAGTTAACCTAGGATTAGATCCAGTATCAGAAACGGATTGTTGGACCATATCCCAGTACATTTTCTTCAAGATAGACTTTGATGGAAAACATGATACATCAGTATTGGCCCATAGATGATCAAGACCCAGCTTGGATAATAGGCCCCTAATTTCTTTAAGCCACAGGATAGTATGGAAACAATCAGCATTAATAATGTCTTGTAACGCAGCAGCATAGTGAGATAATTCCGGGGTAGTCATTATCCGCCTCCAATATAACAGAGGACGTAATCGAGCTAGGTCCTCTATACTTTTCCTACCAAGTTCAAGCAGCAGAGGAACAGTAGGAGTACTTTGTGGTACCCCAATTAATCACAGCAGAAACCTTTTCTCTGTCAATGACAAGACCTTCAGATTGGAAAATCCCCATAGCTCAGATCCATACAATGAGGCACTTATCACCTTCATGGTGTAAATTTCTAAAGCAGGGGTGATTGGCTTAGTCAGTGATGCTCTATGTTTAAGCGCTATCACACCTGCTAGTTGATGGAATTTTAAGGTTGCCATGTCAATGTGACTGTTCCATCTCATGTTACCCTGAAGGAATATTCCTAAATAGGTAAAAGCCTCTACCTGCTCTACGGGAATACCATTAAAAGTAATTACGCATTTGAAGGCCTTCCGCTGATTCATACACATAAACTTGGTCTTGGAAGTATTCATCTCTAGCCCACGTATCTGGCAAAACTCACCAAATGCATTAACTGCCTTCTGAAGCCCACTAGGGGTGCGTGAAACTATTAGCGTGTCGTCCGCGAACATGAGCACTGGCACTCGAGCCCCTGCTAGGACTGGTGCATCGGTGGGGGATCTTCTTAGATAATCCACAATACCGTTAATGTATATCGAAAACAGTGTGGGGGCCAGGACGCAGCCCTGCCTAACCCCACGCTCCACAGGGAATGGATCAGTCACTTCACCCTGAGCACCCCACCTAATTCTGGCGAAGTTATTTTCGTGTAGGTGGACAAGCAGCGTCAATAATTCTGGGCTTATGCCAGCATCAGCAAGGACACTCCACAATTTTGGTCGGGGCACTAAATCAAATGCTGATTTTAGGTCAACAAATACAGCATATAATGGGCCATTAATCAAAGTCACGTTCCTCCAGTAAAGAGATATAAAATAGAAAACCTGGTCGATTGAACTAGTCAGGGGTCGGAAACCTGCTTGGTAAGGAGACAAATTATCTTTTTCAACTATCCAGGATTGGAGCTTATTCTGCACTAAACGACCCATCAATTTTTGTGCTGAATCTATAAGACTGATGGGTCTATAGTTACTGGGTAGGGATTTGTCACCCTTTGAAGGACTGGGCTATTCTAAGGCCCAGCGGTGCCAGGGGACAACACCTGAAACCTTCGTGGGTTACCTGTTCCGGCGTACAAATTACAGAGACACGGGACACTTCCTTCGGCGTCACAGATCAGCGTTTATTTACTGCAGGGAATACAGAAGTCACAAGAAGTACAACGTGTGTAGGTTCTAGGAGACTGCTTCAAATTGCAACAGTGGATCGCTCCTTTTATACAGATTTTAGTCATAGCACAACATGGCGAACAAAAGGTTACAATTAAGTTCCCACAGTAAACTTCAAAAGGGTTGCTTTCATGTATTCAGGAGCCCGGAACATAATTACAGTAACATCGCCGGTTCCCAACTATAAAAATACGTTATCCCACCATTAAGTACATTCCATTCAGGCTGTAAACGAGTTTAATGAAGAGACAGAAGCAGGTGCAAGGAAGACAGAAACAGCTAGCAAAAGAGTGTAGGGGGCAATATCAGAAACACGATTGCTGGATCAAAGGATTCGTGCCTAATGCATGCACGGCTGAAACAATAGACCGGCACAGCAAGATGAGCCTCGAGCGGGGCCATCTGCCTTTGCAGTGTCATCCCCCTCATCATAAAGACACCCTCAAAGGAACACATGTCTTCCGCAAGAGCTTGGGAATCCCAGGGTCACGAAGCGGACAGTGTCCGTTCGCTGGCTACTTGAGGGCAAGAGACAAAATGGATGCCGTATCTAAAATGGTACCCGTGGGTTCAGATGGAAAAACCCACGAATAAGACGAACTGTTCAGGCCAGCGTAGCGAAAACGCGTACACCCACTAAACTCGTCATTTGCGGTTCATAGATACCAAACTCGTCCATATTCGAACGAATCGAAAACATCGTTATGATTGTCACGGAACCTCAGACGCTCCTTTTGCCCTCAAGCACTAGTCGATATCAGAATCGATCTCGATATTCATCAGATCATTCAGATGCTGCTGCAACATTATTCTATCCATCAATGCTTCTTTGGTAACAGATGGCGTCTTATACACGTCGTAGCACAGAGGCCACATAAGGCAGGACCACACTGCACACAAAGACAACACGTGAACAGAAATGCTACAACAACCCCAATGATCATCAGAATCTTCCAACCCCACGTCGACATTAGGCCCCAAAACCATCCTAGTAGCGTCCAATCACCTACGTCCACGTGTATGGACTCGGAGATCTAATGCAACTTCGAGATGGCTTGATAGACAGTTGGAGCGTTATCAGGGATGCAAATGCAGCAACTCGAATGGATCACCTTACATACACCACCTCTATCTGCAAGAACAACGTCTAAAACCATACGGTTTTGCAACGTCATAAGCCTATCCGCCTGAAGCTCTGCTGTCAGATTACCAAGAGCACTTGCAGTTATATTAGCAGTCAATTCTACCACACGAGTCAACTGTCTCAGTTTCCTACTATTGATCATAGGTCCCCAAAACGGCAGGAAACCCTTAAAGAAGTCTCCTGCTTCTTGACCGGCAGTGCCCTCTTCGCTAATAACGCCTCTCACAACTCTAGTCTTGTGATAGTCCGAGGCAACTGTAAAGGTCGGTGGCAACAGATTCGCAATATAACAGGTGCCCGAGAAGTCACGGGGCAACCATGTATATGCACGGTCGTAACATACAAAGTATGTACCCTTGGCAGTCAGAAGAACAGGGGAAGAGAGCGTTGGTAAAACATACGTTTCAGTACAAGCACTCCTCCCAAGCTGAGCTCGCGGACTTCGGCCAAGGCCTTTCAAGCAGAAATTACCGAGATGGGGTACGATCCAGATCGGAGACGAGCTTTTAAGCTGTCTATCACCCACTGACATGCTATACTCAGCCTCACTCAGATCCCTGTATGCTCGCACCTCTTCCTCTGGAATGAGCGATGCGTCAAAAATATCTCTATCTAAGTCAGCAATCGCTCTTGCCAAAGGCTTGTGGTACGGGCCAGGACCATGATCTGTAGTGCGTGGCTCTCGATGGGGGTAGGAATCTAGTGCGCTACGAAACATAGTTTGGAATGCTCGAGCTGACCCCTGGGAACTATAAGGAAGGACCAAATACGGAATACCCCTATCCATGGTATGTGGCATTAAACCACACACCCAACAGTTAGTAGTGTTCATCACCAACTGATGCTGATGTAGAAGCTGGACAAAGGAGTTGTTCATGAATTCCGCACGTCTAACCTGTTCGTGTTGGGGCAGAGGATGGAAGGAATGTGGAGAAACAGTGGGAATAGATTTCGGTTCAGAAGAAGGAGTAGGTAAAACAGAAGGCAATAGCGACTGTATTCCAAAGTACACTTTACCCACTAATAACATGGAAACAGTCAGAAACAGCAGGAATACCTGAAACAGAAAGCATTTTGTTCGTACAACCCTGTGCAGTTTAGATCTTTGAGCTAACATCCTCTCTACTTCCGACAACTTAGAGAATTCCATCCTCTAAAAACCGTCCGCAACGTTCTTGACGCACTTCGTTCTGAGTAGCGATTATCAATTCCCAGGAGTTCCCAGGAATCGACAAAAGTACCGACCTAGTGTCAGGAACCTGCTAAACAGAAGGAAGTACCCGCACGGCCCTACGGTCAACCCGGATGTAAGGTTTTCTTTAATCAAACACTCAATTTTAGTGCAAATCTCTTAGCTGTGGAAAAAAAAACATACGTAGAAAAGAACTCAAGAATTAATAGAGGACGCAATTGTTCATAATGTTCAAGGCAACAATAAGGGGGTAATATGAATTCAAAAAGGGGAGAAATACAAAAAAAAGGTTATATTTATTAGTCTTTGTTATGAGAACGAAGAAAATATCTGCTTCTTCCAGGACGAGTCTGTTCTTCAAATAATTGTTCAGATTGTGCAACAGCGTCCAATCGATCAGATGACTGTTCAAGCCCTGAGTTCTCCAATACTGATGATTCAACAAATGTATCTGACTGCAAGGAAGTGTCTCCTACAGGTTGAGCATCACTAAACGGCACAAATCTTGTTGGGGTCTCCGTTTCCGTCGCGGCGATTCCAGTTCTCACCCAAGAATCTGCTGGCAAAGGGATAGGCACTTTTTTGGTGTGCGTGGCATGCACCCAATTCTTCCGGCTTTCCAGACGAACTGCAGTTCTTGTGGCAAGGAGGACTTGGAACGGGCCCACGAATCTCGGCTCCAAATTGCGCTTTCTGCCGAAGTTGCAGGTGACCACCCAGTCACCCGGTTGGAGCCGATGTCCAGGACCCTCAGTCTGTGCCGGTAGAGCTTCAAAAACCTGTTGATGAATTAACCTCAGTTTAGCAGTCAGATCATGAAGATAATCAATTAACATTGGGTACTCAAGACTATCAAAGGCCCTGGGCCTCGGGACTCCCCAAATGTTCGCAGGACGGCCGAACACAATCTCATATGGGCTAAGCCCTACTCAAGAGTGTACAGTCACCCTGGTCGACAAGAGAGCCGGAGGCAAGGCATCAGGCCATGACAGACCAGTCGTAGCTTGAATCTTAGCAAGTTTCAGTTACAGAGTACCATTGTACCCTTCGACTAAACCCGCTGACTGGGGATGATTGGCGCTATGGAATTTTTGTCGAATTCCAAGGCCCTTACACACACTCTGCATCACACTCCCCACAAACTCACTTCCGTTATCTGACCATACAATCCGGGGCATTCCATACCGAGGAAAGTATTCCTTCAGTAGGACTTTCGCTGTTGACAGGACAGTATTATCTTTAAGAGGATAGGCCTCAATCCATCTAGAGAACGCGCAAACCACAACTAAAACATACTTCAGGTTATTGCATCTCTCCATATGGATGAAGTCCAGTTGGATAACCTCAAAGGGACATGTAGGAGGAGCAAAATGGCCAGGTGGAGTGGGGGTGCCTTTGCCGGGATTGTACAGCATACATACCATGCAATTCTTAACCACTCTCTCAGCACACTTAGCGATACCATCATTCTTCCATACAGGGGACAGCAACTTGCATATGCCTTTTGCGCTAATATGTGCCAAGCCGTGAGCCATAGTCACAACGGCTAGCACATATGCATCAGGCAACATCCACCTCTGACACTCCGACAAGTCAATCCAACATCCGTGCGCATCTAACTTTCCCGTGCTCTCTCTCCACGTAGTCTTTTCAGTTTCAGTGGCCTCATTCTAAATCGCTTTCACACTCTCAACAGTGTCCTCACACATACCAGTCTCCGCAGGCCACCTTACTGAACTCGTAACATACATTCGGGTTGCAAGATTTTTAGCTGTCTCTTTAGCAATCTCATCCGCAAACGCGTTACCACGACCAACATCATCCGTAACCTTTCGGTGCGCGCTGCATTTAATGATTGCCACCTGCTTGGGCACTGTAAAGTGCGTCTAAAAGATCGTTCACGAGCTGTCCGTGTTGGATCTTCGTGCCATGCGATGTCATAAATCCTCTTTCTCTCCACAGACGACCAAAGCTATGTGCAACGCCAAATGCATACTGACTATCTGTAAACACATTCACTCGCTTTCCCTTAGACAAAACACACGCTCTCGTCAACGCAATCAACTCTGCCGCCTGCGCGGAATTCTGACTCAATCTCGCAGTTTCCACAACCGTACTCAGTGTCACCACAGCATACGCAGTCGTCACATCACCATTCGGCAACTTGAAACACGAACCGTCAACATACAGAGTACCATCCGGGTCTGCCAATGGAGTGTTTTTTAGGTCAACACGACCCTTCGTTTCTTCCTCAGTTCGCAAATAGCAATCATGTGGTGGTACATCATCTGATTCCATATGAGTTGGCAACAACGTCGCCGGGTTTAGTACATTACAGCGCTTTATTTGTATATGACTTGCCAAAAGCGTCAACTCATAACCGGACAACCTCGCGCTCGTCAAGTGTTGCGTTTTTGTACGATTCAAGAGAGTGTCAACTGCATGCGGAACCATAACCGTAAGCATATTATCCATGACCAGTCCTGCAGATTGCCGTATGGACACCGCAGCTGCCGCTGTCGCTCTCAGACAACTCAGCAATGCTCTAGCTACTGGGTCCAAGGTCGAGGAAAAATATGCACATGGACGCTGCTTACCACCAAATTGTTGCGTCAAGACACTCAACGCACAACCCTCTCTCTCGTGAACGTATAGTGTAAACGGCTTACTGTAACCAGGAGTACCTAACACAGGAGCCAAACACAACGCATCACGCAGTTCAGAAAAACTTTTCTGACACTCTTCAGTCCATGGCAAAGGAGTCGGAACATCCTTGCACGTGAGGGCGACCAATGGCTTTGCTAGCAATGAAAAATTTGGAATCCATTGCCTGCAGTACGACGTGATACCTAGAAAGGCACGCACATCTCTCTGAGTTGTTGGCACAGTCATTCGAGCGATCGCTGCAATTCGTTCTGGGGTCAACCTTCTTCCCTCCTTTGACAATAAGTGACCTAGATAGGTTACTTCTTGACAACAATATTGCAGTTTAGAAGGTGACACCTTGTGATGTAAGTCACAGAGATGCTGTAACAACGATACTGTAGCAGTTTTGCAGATCTCTTTAGTGTCAGCAGCCACTAACAAGTCATCAACGTACTGAATCAAGGCCGCACCAGCCGGTAACACGAAAGCATCAAGTTGACTCTTAAGAGCTTGGCTGTAAATCGATGGACTCTCACAGTAGCCCTGAGGAGCGCGTTTAAATCTAAAGCTGCGACCTCCTAATGAGAAACCGAAGAGATCTCTGCTTTCCTCAGCAATCGGAATGCTAAAGAAAGCATTCTTCAGATCGATCACTGAGAACCAAGAGGCAGAGGCCAGAATCAGAGTCAGTAAAGCCGTAATGTCAGGCACCACAGGAAATTGTGGAATCACAATTTTATTCACCTCCCGTAAATCAATGACGAAACGGTACACAGGAGGCTTAGATGGATCAGTTTGTTTCAGAATAGGTAACACAGGACTATTACACACATTTCCCCGAGTTTCCTCGATAACATCCTTCTCGATCAAGTCATAGATGATCGCTAACAATGCTCGCTCACCATCGAGGGAGATACGATACTGGGGAATACGTGGTAATCACACATTCGATTTCAATTGGACAACATAAGGTGATATGTCCAGCAGGCCCACATCATTGGGACCCGTTGCCCACAAAGACTTAGGAAGAGAACTCAATTCCGGTGGGAGCTTATCAGTTGACAAATACATAGGAGAGATCACTCTCTGACCCAATGTAAGCTCCACTCCCGAAGGAGAGCAGTACAAGGTCGCATATAACCGTTTCAGCAAATCCAGACCCAAAAGATTCTCACCACAACCAGTAGTCAAAATCAAGGGAGCCTCTAGCTCACGAGGCCCAATTGTGAGGGGCAAAGGGCTAGAAACCGGATTGCTAATGGGGGCGCCAGAGAATCCAACGGAAACATTCGTTAAGCCAGACAAAGGAGTGCCAGGGAGTTTCGAATGCATGATGGAACTTTTCGCTGCACCAGTGTCCAACAGAAAAGGCTCAACTACGCCCGATGTGGCAACTGCGACGGAAGGCCCTCTCTGATCAACCGGAACTGATACTACTCCCTCTCTTTGTCTGTGGCTGTCCTAGTAATTACCATCATCAATATCATGCTCGACGTAACAGTCGTCCACATGATACTGTGCAGATATACCTGATGATGAATTTCGCTGATCAAAACAATTATTCGAATCTGATGAAGTAGTAGAACGCTCATTCTGATTTTGAGTAACTCCACGACCTCTACCACGTGAAGCCTGTTGAGGACCAATACGACCTCCTCGAGCCGAACCACCATTATTTCGGTCGCGCAAAACCGGACAATTAAACTTCACATGGCCCTCCTCTCTACAGTATGCGCATTGATTATAACCAAGCATAGATCTCGGTGTGGAGGAATCATTACGCGGCTGAGACCTAGAAGACTGTGATTGCGATCTATTTTGCTGCTGAGAGTCATTTTGATTCGAGCGCGGAGGATACGCTTGCTGTAACAGAACTTTAGTTTTAAGATCCTTCGTTTTCTTATCCGCACAATCATTTTCCTCCTTCTCCCTATTTTCGTAATATTGAGCCGTGGCCAATATCTGAGCAGAGGTAGAAACAGCCCACGAACTTTCAGAGTTTTTCAACTTATTGCTGAGTTCAGGCAACAGATTCGATACAAATTTATCTACAAATAATCGCTGACCTCCCTCAGTGCTCATATCCTGACCACTGTGATCGATGAATGCCTCTTCAAATCTCGTAAAGAAATCGGAGACACTCTTGTCCTTCTTTTGCTTGCACGCGGACAGTTTATCCCAATTAACTTTCATTGCTGGCATAAGCATCTTCATAAGTGTAATGATTCTTTGAGGCAGAGCCGTAACTAACTGCTCAGGCTTAGCCCCACCAACCTGTAATGCGTCAGCCGCTACAAGTGCAGCCCAATCACCGCCTAACTCAGCTGCGTGATTTTCTTGACGTATTTTCGCCCAAATTGGTTGAGGTACTACATTACCGAACAACATGTCGATATCGGCAAGGTTCATAATGGTAGCATCCACAAGTTGGGATAACTCCTTATAGTATCCTGCAGGATTTTTGCGGGGGTCAGGCAAAGATTGTTTCACCAGCAAAACTTCTGATCGCTTCCACGGGAGGTGTATCCAGACTCTCTGAAAGTGTGGTAAAATAATAGGATTAGCCTGCGCATCACCTGGCATCCACACTGGGGGAACTTCTCGCATGGGATACTGACCAGGTGTTGCCATCCATTCCTCAGTTTCGTCTTTAAACAGTGCTCGAGGTAGTACTGTAGATCGAAAAGACAGAAGACGCTCTACAGCACGTCGAACATTACTACCCACAATCATACCGTTCGAAAACTGATTCTGGAGTTCAGTCATTTCAGACAGCACATTGTCTGTCTCATCAGTATCCCATACCTCTCGTAGGGATTTACACATTTCCTCAAACACAAATCTCTGCGTGGGCTCATTAAATTGAGAGAACGTCTCAAAAACCATGCGCGGGGTGTGTTTAGTGGGATACCTAATCCAATGGTGCGCCATGTTTATTAACGTATCACGTTCCCTACCACCAGGAATTTGGCTTCGTCTTTGAGGGACATCAGAAACATCGTACCCAAAGATCGGTCCAAATGGAGAGTAAAGATTAGCAACAGCATTAGGTATGCGACTACGGACAGACGGAGAAGAGGAGAGAAGTACAGGGGCAACAACATGAGGGCTAAACGTAGGAGCAGTAGGAGTAGTTATAAGAGCAGAAGTAGCGGGAACAACAGACTGAGAAGGTATAGGCAGTGGAGCAGTAGGAAGAGGGGCAGGTAAGGGAACAGGGACGACTTGAGGAACAAGAGGATTCAGAAGAACAGGACCAGCGACAGGCTGACCAGCAGCTGCCGGAACGACAGGTTGAGGAACAGGAGGAACCACAGGCACTGTAGTATCCTGTGCATATGGAGGTGGTGATTTCAGTAGATAGGACAACAAAGGGTCCTCTACCGCTTCCTCTCCCTTCTTATCAGAACTCGACGGTAAAACAGGATAACATTTATCCACCGCCATATGTTGCAGTCTAGCAAAAACTTCCTTTTCCTTCTCTTCTTTGTCTCGCTGGAACTGCTCTGCATTTCTCATTACCGTAACGATACCTTCCCTCTTATTTTTCTTAAGCTGTTTGATTTCTTTGTGCTTGGCCTCTTTGCGCCATAACCGAAAGGAATCAAACATGGCCGGCCTAGATTTCTTTTTAAACAATTTGGCTTCGAGATTATCCAAAATTGCAGTTTCGAAACTACCATGAGGTGGCCAACTAAGGACATCATCATCTTTAGTGTAGCGGATCCAATAATCATTATATACGATAGGACCCACTCCGTGGTGACTATAGAGCTCATATATCGGAGTTCCAACTGGAGGTATCGGACATGAGTCCTCCAATCGGGAATCCACACCGCAACATTTAAAGCAACTAAACAAAGTACTACGGCCAGGCATCGTGCACACTAACCGAGTTTACAAACTTCAAGGGTTATCGAATTACGATGTCCTCGCAAAAATGCAAGACCCTCGGTTTTTGGCAATTGCAATCGTCAAATAAAACCCAACAACTAAGAACCAACAACTAAGAACCACAAATGCAATGGAACCATGCAAACAACCAAGTTTCAACAACAACCAAGGACTCTGGGAGCGACCCACAAATACTTAACTGAAAGAGCAATGGCGTCACCAGGAAGGCCCGTCTATCGTCTCGCTGTACAAAGGACTACGCCAGGCGCCAAAACAGGTCGACAGTCAGGGCATCAGTCCGTCGCAGCCGTCAGGAGGCGGGGATCTTCGCGGGAAAAGTCTTCAGACCACTTACTTCGACAACAGGATCGATGAAGCGGGGTGCACCTTCCCTCGGAGATTTCACACGAAGTTCCTCACGATCGTCGGGCTTTGGACCGGTACCGCTGATGTCGCCCCACGCTGGGCGCCAACTGAAGGACTGGGCTATTCTAAGGCCCAGCGGTGCCAGGGGACAACACCTGAAACCTTCGTGGGTTACCTATTCCGGCGTACAAATTACAGAGACACAGGACACTTCCTTCGGCGTCAAAGATCAGCGTTTATTTACTGCAGGGAATACAGAAGTCACAAGAAGTACAACATGTGTAGGTTCTAGGAGACTGCTTCAAATTGCAACAGTGGATCGCTCCTTTTATACAGATTTTAGTCATAGCACAACATGGCGAACAAAAGGTTGCAATTCAGTTCCCACAGTAAACTTCAAAAGGGTTGCTTTCATGTATTCAGGAGCCCGGAACATAATTACAGTAACATCGCCGGTTCCCAACTGTAAAAGTACATTATCCCACCATTAAGTACATTCCATTCAGGCTGTAAACAAGTTTAAGGAAGAGACAGAAGCAGGTGCAAGGAAGACAGAAACAGCTAGCAAAAGAGTGTAGGGGGCAATATCGGAAACACGATTGCAGGATCAAAGGATTCGTGCCTAATGCATGCACGGCTGAAACAATAGACCGGCACGGCAAGATGAGCCTCGAGCGGGGCCATCTGCCTTTGCAGTGTCATCCCCCTCATCATAAAGACACCCTCAAAGGAACACGTGTCTTCCGCAAGAGCTTGGGAATCCCAGGGTCACGAAGCGGACAGTGTCCGTTCGCTGGCTACTTGAGGGCAAGAGACAAAATGGATGCTGTATCTAAAATGGAACCCGTGGGTTCAGATGGAAAAACCCACGAATAAGACGAACGGTTCAGGCCAGCGTAGCGAAAACGCGTACACCCACTAAACTCGTCATTTGCGGTTCATAGATACCAAACTCGTCCATATTCGAACGAATCGAAAACATCGTTATGATTGTCACGGAACCTCACCTTTTTAAATACTGGGATTATTTCCGCACCCCTCCATGAAATTGGTATGGGAGCACCCTGAGCCACAGAATTGGCTAACCATGAAAAATATTGACTCCATGCTTCTCTATCAGTTAAAAACACATCAGCCGGGATTCCATCCATGCCTGGGGCTCTTCCCCCTGTCACACAGTCTAATGCAATGCTGACATATTTTACTGTAAATACTTGATAGCTTTAAAAAACTGTGCGGGGTAGGGAATAGCAGTCTACAGCTAAATTACAGGCATACTGAGGCTTGAAAAAATCTATCCACTGAACGTTATTCTGAGGTATGTCTGGTGACCCCCCTCTGTCCCACTTAACAATTGCCCAGAATTGCTTCTGGTTGTTAGCGGCGCAAGCAGATTTCAAGTCACGCCAATGGTCTTCGTCCCACTGTTTCTTAGCTTTTTTTTTAGCTAGCCTGTATATATCCCTGGCCTCCCTTACTCCTATGATGTTCCTAGACCTAAGCTCAGTTCCTAGGTTCTGGCGAGCAATTCTACAAGATTGGTCATACCATCCTTGCCTATGGGGATTTTTAACTGTCTTATTTTGCACTACTGTTTTCAAAAAGAACCCTTGGAGTTTAGCAAAGAATTTAGGGTAAGATTCAGCCATGATTTCCAGGAAATTTAGTTTATCGCTATGTATTTTCAAACTATTTACTTCCTCAAGCACCACTCTTTTAAAATCCTCAATCCTCTTTGGGTCTTCTATCAATCTACCCCATTTTACATGGCGCTGATTGTTTGAGGAAACTATATCTAGAGTCACCTTACTATTCCCAAGGATTGTTTCTCTTGGTCCTAGATTAATAAGAAAATCCATACAAAGCGGATTATGATCACTCTCAATTCTGCATTTTACAATCATGTCTTGCAGCCTTTACCATTCTCTAACATCCACAAGAAAATAATCTATTCGGCTAGCTGTCAGACCATTATCAAATGTATTATTCCCCTGTCAATCAGATGGGGTGCGGCCATTTGCTGCTCTAAGACCCCTTGCTAAGCGTAGCCAATTCAAGCTGGGGAATTCCCCATTTGCTATCCTCCTCTTCGGTCAGAAACTGGTCCTCTTGTCCTAGAGGTTCAAAGGTGGTGTTTATATCACCCCCTACTTTTATAGATAGCTTAATTGGTAGCATCTCAAGTTCATGATTGAGGGCAGATATTACTTCAGATGTGTTCCCCCCAATCCCCCTAGCGTAGATATTAAAAATAGCCATCCCCTGGCCATTGGGCCATGTGATGTTCACTTGTAAAATGTTGTGCGACATAAGGGACCTTTGTTGGATTTTACAGTGTAGCGATTGGCGTACCCATATAATCAAACCTCCAGATGGGCGCCCTTTAGCACTTTTGATAGCTGGAATATCAAAATTAAGGAGCCCAGCCCGATAGTTCGAGGTCAGTGACCATGTTTCCTGGAACAAGATGATATCATGTTGGTCAATGAAGTCGCACCACTCTGGGGAAATCAATTTGTTAGCTATCCCAGCGAGATTCCAAGAAAGGAATGACAACCTTGATTTATCTGAGGGTAGACATGCATGCCCCTGAAGTGGCAGCCTGTTGGAACCCACAGATAGCAAATTAGCTACATGGTCTAGATTTACGGGGGAATGGTCTGATATTTCAAGGGGAGAGGCTGCGAGCCCAAACCCCGTCTGCCCCTCCCAATTACTCACATTAGGCGCTGCAAGGACTTCCCTGTTTAGCCCATTTTCTTTTAAATTAGATCTTTTCCTCCTTCTTGTTAGGAACAAGGTAGCCACATTTAATTTATCAACAGTAGTATGAGGGCCAACTAACTTTTTTAGGTTATGGGATTCAATATTTCCACCACAGCCAAGTCAATCGCATTCATTAAGATTGGATAATGCTGCAAATCTATTTTCAAGACCCAGGCCCCAGTCACAGATTTGTCCACCCTTAGCCCTTCCCTTTGACACCAAATTCCACTTAGTCCTCAATATACTTGTGTTCAAAATATTTCCCTTTCTAGGGTAAAAGAAATCAAGAGTTAGTGGAATTATCTCTGCAGTTCTGCGTTGTGGAGGGAATAAGTTTGGCAGGATGTTAGAAAGTACCTCTGGCCCTGTAAAATGCAACACTACACAATCACCCCCAAATTTTTTGGGGCTATTCCCTATCCAATCAACTCTTCTTGCCGTGGCTATCTCCCCTGTCAACTGCTGCTTACCCCATGGGGATATAGCCATGTTATTGGATAACCAATATAGAGCTTTGCTTACTAGGGACGGTGAAGTATCCATCTGGCCAGGCTTCAGAAGTGGAACATTCGCCAAAACCAAAACAAGGGGGGAGGACTCTACGATTAGCTCTACTGGGCCTTTCTCTGGGCACGATGTAGTTTGACCCACTAGCCTACCTACGGAACCATCCTCATGTGGTGCATGGCCCCCCAACTCTTGATAGTGACAAGTGGTGGGATTAGATACTATTTTCTCTCGACCCCCCTCCCCTTGCCCTACATGTACTACTTTTGGCTCAACTCTACATGCTAATTGGTTCAGAATGTCTCCCACCTCCTCTATAGTTTTCTTTAAAAGCCCCCCTAGTCTATGCACCTCTTCTGTGAGTTGGTCAATCTTTGCAATTAATGGTTTTATAATACCCTTCAACTTCGAGTCAAACATACTTGTTAGTTTCTTAAGCTGGGCATCATCTAGGGAATTGCACCCCTCGTTTCCCCCCCCCCCCCCTCTTCAACTATGACACATTTTTTTGGAGGGGAGGCTGGTCGTTTTCTACTGGAACGTAGCCCACCTCGTTTAGATTGGCCCTTATTACTCCCTCTGGTAATTCTGGGTGCGGGCACGGGTACAGGTGGTGGGGGATGATCCTCTTCTGAGACCAGTTCATCCTCAGCTACTACATCATTCATGATAATAGTTGATATATTCTGTACCAAAATATCATTGTTAGCCTGGACGTCCACAGGGGCCTCAACACTAGTGACCATCTCCAGTGAATCACCTCTAATAGAATCAGACAGAGGAAAAATAGGAGACTGTCTCAAACCCAATGAGGATCTTCTCTCATTATTGATTTTTGTAACAACCTGGACAAGGTAATTATCCATAGTGTTATTAGGTACAGTAGTATTCTTAAGTTTAGACATATCAACCTATACTAGTATGTAAGACTACAAGGATTGATGATTTGATCCCCTAGGGTATAATATAGGAATATGTAATCAATTGGTCACAAAACAGAAGAAATGTCAGAGTCAGACGAAATTATAAATTGTTCGACTCACTATTTTCGGGCAGAGTTCTTGGCCCAGTCCAGTCACGACCTGTCTCGGACTGTCTAAGACTGTCCGCCCTTTGTCCGGGCTTCGTCCCGTGCCTCGTCCCGCACGCGTCCCGCTCCGCGGAGAGCCTAGACTTCTCTTGTAGCCCTCGGCAGGCAAAGGGCGTGGCTGCTGCGGGAAGAGGCTACAGCTGTTACTAATGCCTTGCAGTCCCGCAGCAGTACAACAGTGATCAGCGGCACTCCGGTAAATCGAGCGCAGCTCCTATGACGTCCCCTCTCAGCCCCAGCAGCAACAGAACCAACAGGATTCCCGGACCTCCGCACGTCCAAGCAACAAAGTTCTCTGCAAGTCAGCTAGTGAGTGGCACCCGCAAAGCGGGTGCCGCGAAAGGTTATGGGCTCAGCAAGCAGGGGGCGTGGCTGCTGCGGGAAGAGGCTACAGCTTTTACTAATGCCTCGCAGTCCCGCAGCAGTACAGCAGTAATCAGCGGCACTCCGGTAAATCGAGCGCGGCTCCTATGATGTCCCCTCTCAGCCCCAGCAGCAACAGAACCAACAGGATTCCCGGACCTCCGCACCTCCAAGCAACAAAGTTCTCTGCAAGTCAGCTAGTGAGTGGCACCCGCGAAGCGGGTGCCGCGAAAGGTTATGGGCTCAGCAAGCAGGGGGCGTGGCTGCTGCGGGAAGAAGCTACAGCTGTTACTAATGCCTCGCAGTCCCGCAGCAGTACAGCAGTGATCAGCGGCACTCCGGTAAATCGAGCGCGGCTCCTATGACGTCCCCTCTCAGCCCCAGCAGCAACAGAACCAACAGGATTCCCGGACCTCCGCACGTCCAAGCAACAAAGTTCTCTGCAAGTCTGCTAGTTTAGTTACGTGAGTTGGTGTGTGAGTGGCTGTATTTAGAGAGTGAGTAACTGTGTAAAAGCTGTAGGTCAGTGACCATGTTTCCTGGAACAAGATGATATCATGTTGGTCAATGAAGTCGCACCACTCTGGGGAAATCAATTTGTTAGCTATCCCAGCGAGATTCCAAGAAAGGAATGACAACCTTGATTTATCTGAGGGTAGACATGCATGCCCCTGAAGTGGCAGCCTGTTGGAACCCACAGATAGCAAATTAGCTACATGGTCTAGATTTACGGGGGAATGGTCTGATATTTCAAGGGGAGAGGCTGCGAGCCCAAACCCCGTCTGCCCCTCCCAATTACTCACATTAGGCGCTGCAAGGACTTCCCTGTTTAGCCCATTTTCTTTTAAATTAGATCTTTTCCTCCTTCTTGTTAGGAACAAGGTAGCCACATTTAATTTATCAACAGTAGTATGAGGGCCAACTAACTTTTTTAGGTTATGGGATTCAATATTTCCACCACAGCCAAGTCAATCGCATTCATTAAGATTGGATAATGCTGCAAATCTATTTTCAAGACCCAGGCCCCAGTCACAGATTTGTCCACCCTTAGCCCTTCCCTTTGACACCAAATTCCACTTAGTCCTCAATATACTTGTGTTCAAAATATTTCCCTTTCTAGGGTAAAAGAAATCAAGAGTTAGTGGAATTATCTCTGCAGTTCTGCGTTGTGGAGGGAATAAGTTTGGCAGGATGTTAGAAAGTACCTCTGGCCCTGTAAAATGCAACACTACACAATCACCCCCAAATTTTTTGGGGCTATTCCCTATCCAATCAACTCTTCTTGCCGTGGCTATCTCCCCTGTCAACTGCTGCTTACCCCATGGGGATATAGCCATGTTATTGGATAACCAATATAGAGCTTTGCTTACTAGGGACGGTGAAGTATCCATCTGGCCAGGCTTCAGAAGTGGAACATTCGCCAAAACCAAAACAAGGGGGGAGGACTCTACGATTAGCTCTACTGGGCCTTTCTCTGGGCACGATGTAGTTTGACCCACTAGCCTACCTACGGAACCATCCTCATGTGGTGCATGGCCCCCCAACTCTTGATAGTGACAAGTGGTGGGATTAGATACTATTTTCTCTCGACCCCCCTCCCCTTGCCCTACATGTACTACTTTTGGCTCAACTCTACATGCTAATTGGTTCAGAATGTCTCCCACCTCCTCTATAGTTTTCTTTAAAAGCCCCCCTAGTCTATGCACCTCTTCTGTGAGTTGGTCAATCTTTGCAATTAATGGTTTTATAATACCCTTCAACTTCGAGTCAAACATACTTGTTAGTTTCTTAAGCTGGGCATCATCTAGGGAATTGCACCCCTCGTTTCCCCCCCCCCCCCCTCTTCAACTATGACACATTTTTTTGGAGGGGAGGCTGGTCGTTTTCTACTGGAACGTAGCCCACCTCGTTTAGATTGGCCCTTATTACTCCCTCTGGTAATTCTGGGTGCGGGCACGGGTACAGGTGGTGGGGGATGATCCTCTTCTGAGACCAGTTCATCCTCAGCTACTACATCATTCATGATAATAGTTGATATATTCTGTACCAAAATATCATTGTTAGCCTGGACGTCCACAGGGGCCTCAACACTAGTGACCATCTCCAGTGAATCACCTCTAATAGAATCAGACAGAGGAAAAATAGGAGACTGTCTCAAACCCAATGAGGATCTTCTCTCATTATTGATTTTTGTAACAACCTGGACAAGGTAATTATCCATAGTGTTATTAGGTACAGTAGTATTCTTAAGTTTAGACATATCAACCTATACTAGTATGTAAGACTACAAGGATTGATGATTTGATCCCCTAGGGTATAATATAGGAATATGTAATCAATTGGTCACAAAACAGAAGAAATGTCAGAGTCAGACGAAATTATAAATTGTTCGACTCACTATTTTCGGGCAGAGTTCTTGGCCCAGTCCAGTCACGACCTGTCTCGGACTGTCTAAGACTGTCCGCCCTTTGTCCGGGCTTCGTCCCGTGCCTCGTCCCGCACGCGTCCCGCTCCGAGGAGAGCCTAGACTTCTCTTGTAGCCCTCGGCAGGCAAAGGGCGTGGCTGCTGCGGGAAGAGGCTACAGCTGTTACTAATGCCTTGCAGTCCCGCAGCAGTACAACAGTGATCAGCGGCACTCCGGTAAATCGAGCGCAGCTCCTATGACGTCCCCTCTCAGCCCCAGCAGCAACAGAACCAACAGGATTCCCGGACCTCCGCACGTCCAAGCAACAAAGTTCTCTGCAAGTCAGCTAGTGAGTGGCACCCGCAAAGCGGGTGCCGCGAAAGGTTATGGGCTCAGCAAGCAGGGGGCGTGGCTGCTGCGGGAAGAGGCTACAGCTTTTACTAATGCCTCGCAGTCCCGCAGCAGTACAGCAGTAATCAGCGGCACTCCGGTAAATCGAGCGCGGCTCCTATGATGTCCCCTCTCAGCCCCAGCAGCAACAGAACCAACAGGATTCCCGGACCTCCGCACCTCCAAGCAACAAAGTTCTCTGCAAGTCAGCTAGTGAGTGGCACCCGCGAAGCGGGTGCCGCGAAAGGTTATGGGCTCAGCAAGCAGGGGGCGTGGCTGCTGCGGGAAGAAGCTACAGCTGTTACTAATGCCTCGCAGTCCCGCAGCAGTACAGCAGTGATCAGCGGCACTCCGGTAAATCGAGCGCGGCTCCTATGACGTCCCCTCTCAGCCCCAGCAGCAACAGAACCAACAGGATTCCCGGACCTCCGCACGTCCAAGCAACAAAGTTCTCTGCAAGTCTGCTAGTTTAGTTACGTGAGTTGGTGTGTGAGTGGCTGTATTTAGAGAGTGAGTAACTGTGTAAAAGCTGTATGTGAATCAACCGAAAACATTTTCCCCAAACGATATTGTCATTGTTACAATGTAATGGAACCGTTTTAGTCAAATTCTGTATTTAACGTTAGTTTGTTTGTTTTAACAAGCCTTTTGGAGGAATGTCTTTTTCCTCGAAAATGGCTATTTTTAGTCCATCGCAAACAATTTTCTACTTGTGTGCGGAAGCAACTTAGAATGTTATAGATTAACTGTCATTATAACTGGAATTTTGTGTTAAACAACAGGAGTGAAACCCATAAACCACGTTGAGATCAGGGTAGGTACGTGAAAGCAGTAACAATATCTCAACTGGTATCATTAGAAAGGACAGTTAGACACCCATGTGCAATACATTACATGAAAGAACGGGGGACTCATGGTCAGTTTTTTAGAATGTGCAGATGGCATCATATATTGGAGTACAACTTATAAAAAGATAAACAGTTTTAACAGTACTGTAGGCATGACATGCAAAAAAACCAAATTGGGCTTGGTGCTCGATTGTGTACGTGACAAAAGTTGAGGCGACGCAATGTACAATGTGTTATCAGCAAGGAACGGCGCAAGGTGCAAGGTGAAACGATATGTACAGTGAATATGGTGGTTCCAGTCAATAATTTACAATCTTATTTGACAATTTGATAGTAGTTTTTATTGTACCACAACAGGGGTGTGCCATCAATTGCGCTGACATGTCGACAACGTTTCGATCCAATTACTTAGGATCATCCTGAGGACGGGGTTGAAAGGATTATACGGTGCTGTACAAGGGGGAAAAGGGAAAAGGGTAAGGGGGTCGAAAAAAAAGTAGGGTGGGGGCGTGAGGAAGAAGATAATGGGGAAATGAAGCACAAGGTCTACTGTGGGGACGGCCAGCCCGGGTGAGGAATCGAGGAAGATGATGGGCGGAAAGGAGGCCTACTGGATGGGAAGCCAGGCCAGGAAGAGGGGAAACGGTGAGGGGGCACTGGTACCGTGTGAGAGAAGGAATAGAAGTGTGGCCGGTGAAGCTGTGTGAATTAAAAGGACACCGTAGTGTGTCTGTTAATGGAGAAGTCTGCTGGACAGGCGAAGTTTTGGGCTAATGTGGCAAAGTGGGACCTATGTGTCAGGTGTGACCTAACATAAATCACCCCTATTAATCATGTGTATAGCCCGGACGCGCAGCGGACGAGCTCAGCGGGCGCGCCGTCTGCGTGCCGAAGGCGCGCCTATGGCAAGCCCGTCTACGCCCGTCATCGCCAAGACATCGCCTCTCGCCTGTCCCCCTGGCCAAGCTTCACGGGAACTCCATCATTATGATGGAGAACTCCTTATCGCCCTGAACCCTGGACAGAGCTGTGAGAAGATATCAGGCTACCTCGGACAAACCTGCCTTCAATGTAAGTCCTGCCATTTTGCTACACCCAGCCCCTGTTACTCCGGACAGAGACTAGGCTCGCCCAAACACACCCCTCTTATCGTCCTCCAACTCAATGTTAGGTCCCTCGTAAAACATCATTTAGAGGTAAACACTCTCCTACTTGATGAGAACCCTGACTTTCTCTTTCTATGTGAAACCTGGCTACGCGATGACATGATTAGTCTTCCTAACCTCACGTTACGAGAGAGTTACTTAATGAAGACCCTAAATAGAGACGCGAGAGGTGGTGGTATCGCAGTCATTTATAAAAAGCAATTTATTTGCTACTTTATCAAGGAAGAGATCTCGGGCTGCGAAAGTGCTCGATTTAAGATCACAACGGGCCCTCACTTTGCCCTGTCTGGCCTCTACATCTATCGTCCCCCCGGACCTGCTTCTAAATTCATCGAAGCTCTCCTTGAGGTGGCAAACTCCTTAGTGGTGGGGTCGGCCAATTTCACTATATTAGGAGACCTCAATCTTCATTTCGATCTGTCTCAAGACCCTACCATCAAAAACCTCCTGGCCGACTTTGCTGCCTTACAACTCAACTCTCTAATCCAGGCCGCCACACACTCGGCCGGGCACATACTAGACCCTGTTTTTTCTAACATCCCGGAGGTTAGGACAGAAGTGCCCAAACCTATGGGATGGACAGACCATTACCTTATTAAAATTACTATGCTAGTTAGAGAAACGTTTAATAAGACTGAGCCAACTCGACGCCTAAAGAGACCTTGGCATAAACTTTCAACCAGTGACCTGCGCCCCACTCTAGGAGAATTCCATCATGAGGCAAACTTGGATATCAATATGACTTATGATGCCTTCCATGACTGGATTACTAGAGGACTAGATGCTCTCATCCCAGCCAAATGGACTAAAGGGCGCAGCTCTCCCTCCAGCCCATGGTATAACGACACCCTGAAATCCATGCGAAAAGATTGCAAAAAAGCCGAGCGAATCTGGAGAAGGGAATAAAGGATAGGGATAAAGCCTTCTACCTATCCAAACAAAAACTTTACCATAAAGCTATTTGCTCCGCACGCGCCTCCTTCTATGCAGAAGAAAGTAACTCTAGCTCGAATCCTGCCAAAGTTATTTTTAAACTGGTACAAGAACTGCAGAGTAGCAGATCCCCTTCCTCCAGTATCACCTCAGCGCAGCATTGTGAGGATCTTGCCACGTTCTTTGTGGAGAAAGTGCAAAGAATATACAGATCATTTCCACGGCACTCCTCCAACCCGCCTAACTCCACTAATTCCATTACTAATGGCACTACCATGATGCTCATACCAGAAATCTCGTATGAGGACCTAACTAAACTCTGCAGGAAAGTTAAGTCTGGCTCTCCAGCAGACCCGATGAGGCCGACCCAATTTATAGAATCGCTAGAATTTTTTTTGCCTTCCCTGGCCTCTATACTGAATCTCTCCTTCTCTTCGGCTAGTGTCCCGACTGTTTGGAAACAAGCTTGGGTCTCCCCTATTATCAAAAAGCCCGCTCTAGACCCTTCCAAACCGGAAAACTTCAGACCTATCTCGCTGCTCCCATGGCTGTCTAAACTTGCAGAGGCTCATGTTGACAACGTCCTATCCCTACACATGGATCAAAATAACATCTTGGACTCATCTCAAAATGGGTTCAGGCCGGGCCACAGCACTTAGTCTGCCCTCCTGGCCACGACTGAACATCTCCGGACGATCCTCGATGCCGGTCAGAGTGCTGCGCTGATTCTGTTAGATCTCAGCGCAACCTTTGACACGGTATCCCATAACATTCTGTTAAATCGTCTGGCGACAGTAGGGATTTCCGGCCTTGCCCTGGAATGGTTCCACTCCTTCTTCAAGGACAGATCCTTCCGGGTCTCAGCTCCCCCGTTTCTTTCAAAGCCCCATCCCATAGGACAGGGAGTCCCGCAGGGCTCTTCACTAAGCCCATCCCTTTTCAATCTTTATGTGCAGCCACTTGCGGTAGTGGCTAAGGAGTGGGACCTAACGCTGGTGTCATACGCAGATGACACGCAGCTGGCCATCACTCTTACTGAAGGCCCTTCCACTTCGGCCTCAAGATTTAGGGATGGCCTTGCTGCAGTAGCCCAGTGGATGACGGACAACTGCCTGCAGCTTAATGCACACAAGACGGAGGTGCTGCTCCTCGGAAGGAACACCAGCTACTGGAATGAGTACTGGTGGCCCTCGTCACTGGGCACTATTCCACCACCTAAATCCTTGGTCAAAAACCTAGGCGTCTGGATGGACTCCTCGCTCAGCTTTCAAACCCACACAAAAAAAGTGGCAGCCACTTGTGTGGGCCTGCTGAGGAGTCTCAGACCGATACTCTGCTTTTTTGACTCTAAGGTTCGCCAACTCATTGTCCAAGCCACAATTCTCTCCCGCTTGAACTACGCCAATGTTTTACTTCTGGGCGCCAACAAAGGGGAGATAGCGCGATTGCAACGCGTGCAGAACTCTGCGGCAAGAGCCTTGGTTGGACTTCCCTGCAGATGCTCGGTCAGAGCTACTATCCGAAAGCTACACTTGTTACCCATCGATTCCCGAATCCAGTTCAAAACCCTCATCATGACATTCAAAATCATCAAATCCGGATGCCCAGAACTTCTGCGTCCACTCCTTACACCGTATGTACCTCAGCGCAATCTGCGCTCATTAGGCCAGCACCTATTGATTGTGCCCCGTACAAAGCTCTGCCGCACTGGTGGTCGCTCTTTTAGGGTTTTGGGAGCCAAGCTCTGGAATGCTCTGCCACTGAACATCCGTTCTTTGGAAAGCCTGGCTACTTTCCGGAAGGCCATCAAGGCCCACCTGCTCCCCTCCCCTTAGGACTCTTGTCTGTCCCACTCCTTTCTTCCTCAGTATAGTGTATGTGGTTCCTTAGCGCCGGGACGCCTCTTAGCTGGGGCAGCTGTTGCGCTCTACCAAAACGATAACATAACATAACATAACATTGGTGAGCTATTGCGGTGCGGGGTCAACAGAGGAGAGACGCATGTGTCGGTATGGAAGTGGCCTGAAAAGGGAAGGGCCAGTCCTGAAACAGACGGAAGGGTGAGCTGATTCTGTGCAAGGGCAGCAAAGGTATGGAACGCGCTCCGGTATAGTAATTACCTGAAAGGAAAAGACTGGTTGGGCTGTCCTGTTCAGGAGGATGGCAGTGAATTGGAAGAACCACACTAATTGAAGAACGCTCCGAGTCCGGGGAGAAACAAGTGACAAATCAAGACAAGAAGTGGAGGGAGAAGGGGACGAGAACGGTGACATGTGTGACAGAAAATCGGAAGAAGTGCATCGGTTACCTGGTGAAGGATTGGAATGAGCCGTGTCCAGGGGGACATCGGCGGAGCAGAGGGTGTCCGGGAAACACAAGAGAATTGTGTACGCTCAGGATCTGGGGAGAAACGAGCGAAGCAGTTAGGCTAGGAGACCTCGGGATGCGTGGGCAATCATGGCGGTGCCCGTCGGCTTAAACCGGAAGCGAGCCGGTTGGAAGAAATGTGATTCTTAACTTGAGGAATGAAAATCTCTGGCAAGGGACAACGAGAAACTTGTCAGTGTACCGCCACAATCATGTGCGGTATGGAAGGCGGTGGAGGTGGGAAGTGAATAAGAAAGATTTCCAGGTTGTGACTCGGGCCGTGGTCACGTGACCATGGCAGGGGGGTGTGTGTTAGCAGTGACGCGGTGTGGGCGGACTGGATACAAATGGAGTGCAGGGCAGAGAAAGGGGCAGGGAGAGGGCGCACGAAGGGTGGGTGGGGAAGGGGAACGGGGAGGGGATTGGCTGAGCTGCAAGGCTAAAGGAGGGATGGGGAGCCCTCGGTGTCAGCCAGAAGTGTATGCCATCTGAGCCTCAGGTGGCAAATAAGTCATACAACGAACAGCACAATGAATGTTGAACATTGGGTGAAACACTGTATCAAACCAACAGATGTAACATCATAAAACAAGGTTGGACAATTCATGGAAAACTTGTAGACGGATAGGGCCAATAAACAATAACCATAGGAAGCTAGGCATGTATATAATATCCGAATAGGGGCCTAGATTGGTCAATGGATAGAAACCGCAGAGTGGATAAAGCAATAGAACATTGATGGTGGGCATGTATTGATAATAGTGGACAGATACATCAATATATGAACACTTGAGTAAGGGTTTGAGTTGAACTACTCAAGATGTGCTTAGGGAAATCAGGTGCTTGTGCTCGCTATAGAAGTAGTTGGTGTGTCCGGGTGCCCTGTTGGGCATATTCAGGAAAAGGTTCCAGCTGGAGGGGCTCAGAGTAGGACTGTACTATTCCATTTATTAATCGTGTTCAGATCTGAGTTCACAGAGTTGCAAATGGTGATCCATTTGCATTCTCATTTGTTGAGGAGGGCTTTGATGTCTCCTCGTCTGATTGGTAATGTGGCTTGGTCTATCACTTGCCAGGTGATTTCTGTTTCGCTATGGTTCTTTTCAATGTAATGGGTAACCAATGGAGCGGTGAGGACCTTGCAGTGGATCCTGCTTCTGTGCTGGATGATCCTCTGTTTGACCATTTGGGTGGTTTGGCCGATGTATAGGAGGTCGCAGGGACATCTGATGACGTAGATGACGTTTTGAGATAAACAATTGGTGAGGGTTTTGAGGGGGTAGGATCTGTTGTTGGTTTTAAAGTCCATCGTGTGTGAGATGACACACTGAGCAGTTTTGGCATTTGTAATGTCCTATGACAGGCGGTAGGCCCCAGGCAGCCATGATAGTTTTTTCTTTCGTGTTGGTTGGCCATGTGATTGCGTGAACTAGATGTGTTGCAAGGTTGTTGCCACTTTGATACGAAAAAAGGGGAGGCTCTCTAAATGTGTCAAAACATCTAAGTATGGCCAGTTGTGTTTGATGATTTTGCTAACCTTGTTGCTGCAGGGGCTGAATCTGCAGACAAATGGTATCCTGGAGGTGGTCTTTTTAAGTTGGGAAGTGAGGAGCAATTCCCAGTGGCAGTACCAGGCTCTCTTGCATGCTCTAGAAACTAGGCGTTTAGGGTACCCCCTTTCAATCAGTATATGAATCAGGATGTCTGATTCTCAGAAGTAATTGTTCCGCTATTTACAGTTCCTTCGAATCCGTAAGAATTGGCCATATGGAAGGCCGTCCCGGACACCTCAAGGGTGGTAACTTGAGTACTGGAGAAGGGTGTTCCTCTCTATAGGCTTTTGGTAAAGGCAGGTACCGATCTTTTCATCTTCTGCATGTATAAGGACATCTAGGAAAGGGAGGTCATTTGGTTTTGCATCACAGGTAAATTTGAGGTGTCCTTGGGACTGATTAAGCCATTTGAGGAAGTGGTTGAAGGATCCTGTGGTACCCTTCCATAGTACCAGAATATCGTCGATATATCGATGCCAGAGGGTGATGTGGTTCAGGAATGGATTGGTGGCTGTGAGTATGTGGGCTTTTTCAAGATTGTGGACGAACAGAATGGCAAAGTTTGGAGCAAAACAAGCTCCCATGGAGACTCCTTTGATTTGGAGGTAGAAAGTGTTGCGATACAATTTTATTTTATTTTCTAGGGCAATTTGTAAAAGGTCCATGATGAATTCGGTGGGGATTAAGGTAGGTCTGGACCTGGTATTCAACAGAGTCTCGATAACTTGGAGTCCTTCACTGTGTGGAATGTTGGTGTAAAGTGATTTAAGGTCTAATCCTACCATGAGATCAGTAGGGGTGTCAAAGGGTCTGTCTTCAATGGTATGGATGAGGTCCATGGTGTCTTTGATAAATGTGTCTGTGGAAGGAACGAATTCTTTTATTATGGCATCAATGTATTTACCCAATGGTTCCAGTATTGACCCGCATCAAGATACGATGGGGCGACCAGGAGAATTAGTGCTGTGTTTATGGATCTTCCGGAGAACATAGAGGACCGGTGTACGTGGGTGTTGATTATTCAAGAAGTTGAATTCTTCATGGGATATGATGTTGAGGGATCGAACTCGTCCAGTGGCTTCTAGTATTTTATTTTTTAGTTCGGCAGCAGATCTTTGGTGAGTTGGCCGTAGTGATTTATGTTTGCTAGTTGTCTCTTAATCTCAAGGTCGTATTTATCTGTGTCCATCATGACGATTCCTCTGCCTTTTTCTGCTGGTTTGATGATGAGTTCAGGTTTGTTTTTAAGGTTGATCAAAGCTTGTTTCTCCGAAAGGGGTAGGTTATAGGGGACATATTCAAATTTAGTTTCGAGCTCTGTGAGTTACTGTAGGACCAGGCGTTCGAAGGCTAGTATCTCAGCAGGCATGCAAGATGATGGGGGATTGAAAGTGGAGGGTGGATGGAACCGAGGTCTTGTGAGTGGGTTGGAAGAAGGTTTGTCTGAAAAGAATTGTCTGAGTCTGATTCGGCGGAAGAATAGTAAAAGGTTTGACTGTAGTTCCAGAAAGTTGGTGCATTCCGTGGGCATGAAACTCAGACCCCTGCTGAGAAGTTGGGTCTCATCATGGAACAAGATGTGGCTGGATAGGTTAAAGATAGGTTAAAGGTGGGTATGGATAGTGGATCCATGGCATTCAGGTGGGCGGGGTTAGTGTTCTTGGTTATTGCGGCAGTCCCCATTGGTAGTATCTGTTCCCGGTTTGTCTCTCGCCTGAGAAGTGGGGCTGGTATTGTCGGTTGGTCCGTGGTTGGGTTTGAGTTTGGCCGCGTCCGCTGCCTTGCCCTAAAAAACCTGTGGTAGCAGGGGTGGTGGTCTCGCAGTAGTCCTGGAAGTGCTAGGTGTCTCTCCCCAGTCTGAGTTTTCAATAGAGGTGTTTGAGGAGTCGGAGAAAGTGATCCGCTGGTTGTTGCGGTTTAGGCCCCAGTTACGGGTCCTCGGGGGGATGTAAGGTGCATTGTAGAATTCATCTCGGAGATATGGATACCACCACCCTTGCTACCACAAGGCTTTTTTGGGCAAGGCAGCGGACTCGGCCAAACTCAAACCCGACCACTGACCAACCGACAATACCAGCCCCAATTCTCAGGCGAGAGACAAACCCAGAACAGATACTACCAATAGAGAATGCCGAAATAACAAAGGACACTAATACCTCCCATCTGAATGCCATGGATACACTATCCATACCGATCTTTAACCTATCCAACCACATCTTGTCCCATGATGAGACCCAACTTCTCAGCAGAGGCCTGAGTTTTGTGCCCACGGAACTCACCAACTTTCTGGAACTACAGTCTAACCTTCTACTATTCTTCCGTCGAATCAGACTCAGACAATTCTTTTCAGACAAACCTTCTTCCAACCCACCCACAGGACCTTGGTTCCCTCCACCTACCACTTTCAATCCCCCATCATCTTGCATGTCTGCCGAGATACTAGCCTTCAAACGCCTGGTCCTGCAAGAACTCACAGAGCTCAAAACTAAATTTGAATATGTCCCCTATAACCTACCCCTTCCGGAGAAACAAGCTTTGACCAACCTTAAAAACAAACCTGAACGCATCATCAAACCAGCAAACAAAGGCGTAGGAATCGTCGTGATGGACACACATAAATTCGACCTTGAGATTAAGAGACAACTAGCAAACATAAATCACTACCACCAACTCACCAAAGATCTGCTGCCAAACTCAAAAATAAAATACTAGAAGCCACTGGACGAGTTAGATCCCTCAACATCATATCCCATAAAGAATTCAACTTCCTCTATGTTCTCCCGAAGATCCATGAAGACAGCACTAATCCTCCTGGTCGCCCCATCGTATCTGGATGCAGGTCAATACTGGAACCATTGGGTAAATACATTGATGCCATAATAAAAGAATTTGTTCCTTTCACAGACACATTTATCAAAGACACCATGGACGTCATCCTGACCATTGAAGACAGACCCTTTGACACAACTACTGATCTCATGGTAGGATTAGACATTGAATCACTTTACACCAACATTCCACACAGTGAAGGAATCCAAGTTATCAAGACTCTGTTGAATACCAGGCCCAGACCTACCTTAATCCCCACCGAATTAATCATGGACCTTTTTACACATTGCCCTAAAAAATAACTATTTTTTGCATTGCAACACTTTCCACCTCCAAATCAAAGGAGTCTCCATGGGAGCTTGTTTTGCGCCAAACTTTGCCATTCTGTTCGTCCACAACCTTGAAAATCCCACATACTCACCACCACCTATCCATTCCTTAACCAAATCAACCTTTGGCATCGATATATCGATGATATTCTGGTACTATGGAAGGGTACCACAGGATCCCTCGACCACTTCCTCGAATGGCTTAACCAGTCCCAAGAACACCTCAAATTTACCTGTGATGCAAACCCAAATGACCTCCCTTTTCTAGATGTCCTTATACATGCAGAAGATGAAAAGATTGGTACCTGCCTTTACCAAAAGCCTACAGAGAGGAACACCCTTCTCCAGTACTCGAGTTACCACCCCAAGGTCTCCGGGACGGCCTTCCATATGTCCAATTCTTATGGATTCGAAGGAACTGTAAATGGCGGAAAGATTACTTCTGAGAATCGGACATACTCATTCAAAAACTGATTGAAAGGGGGTACCCTAAGCGCCTAGTTTCTAGAGCACTCAAGAGAGCGTGGCACTGCCACTGGCAATTGCTCCTCACTCCTGACCCTAAAAAGACCACAACCAGGATACCATTCGTCTCCAGATTCAGCCCCTGAAGCAACAAGGTTAGCAAAATCATCAAACGCTACTGGCCATTACTTAGATGTTTTGACACATTTAGAGAGCCTCCCCTCTTTTTGTATCAACGTGCCGACAACCTTGCAACACATCTAGTTCACGCAATCACATGGCCAACCAACACAAAATAAAAGACTATCACGGCTGCCTGGGGCCTACCGCCTGTCATCGGACATTACAAATGCCAAAACTGCTCAGTGTGTGACCTTACACAGAACACAAAGGACTTCAAAACCAACAACAGATCCTACCCCCTCAAAACCCTCACCAATTGTTGATCTCAAAACGTCATCTACACCATCCGATGTCCCTGCGACCTCCTATACATTGGCCAAACCACCAAAATGGTCAAACAGAGGATCATTCAGCACAGAAGCAGGATCCACTGCAAGGTCCTCACCGCTCCATTGGTTACCCATTACATTGAAAAGAACCATAGCGAAACAGAAATCACCTGGCAAGTGATAGACCAACCTACGTTATCAATCAGAGGGGGAGACATCAAAGCCCTCCTCAACAAATGCAAATGGATCACCATTTGCAGCTCTGTTAACTCAGGTCTGAACACGATTGACAAATGGAATAGTACAATCCTACTCCGAGCCCCTCCATCTGGAACCTTTTTCTGAATATGCCCAACAGGGCGCCGGGACACACCAACTACTTCTATACCGAGCACAAGCGCCTGATATTCCTAAGCACATCTTGAGTAGTCCAACTAGCCACCCTTACTCAAGTGTTCATACATTGATGTATCTGTCCACTATTATGAATACATGCCCACCATCAATGTTCTATTGCTTTATTCACTCTGCGGTTTCCATCCATTGACCAATCTAGGCCCCGATTCGGATATTGTATACATGCCTACATTCATATGGTTTTTGTTTATTGGCCCTATCTGTCTACAAGTTTTCAATAAATTGTCCAACCTTGTTTTATGATGTTATATCTGTTGGTTTCATACAATGTTTCACCCAATGTTAAACATTCATTGTGCTGTTTTCAAAGGTTGTATGACTTTTTTGCCACCGAGGCTCGGATAGCATACACTTCTGGCTGACACCGAGGGCTCCCCCACCCCTCCTTTAGCCTCGCAGTTCAGCCGATCCCCTCCCCGTTCCCCTTCCCTGCCCAACCTCCTTGCGCCCTCTCCCCGCCCCTTTCCCTGTCCTGCACTCCATTTGTGTCCAGTCCGCCCACACTGCGTTACTGCTAACCCACACCCCCCTGCCAGGGTCACATGACAACGGACCGCGTCACAACCCGGAAATCTTTCATATTCACTTCCCCCCTCCACCGCCCTTCATACCGCACATGATCGTGCCGGTACACGTATGAGTTTCCCGCCGTCTCTTGCCAGAGATTTTCATTCCTCAAGGTAAGAATCGCATTTCTTCCAACTGACTCGCTTCCGGTTTAAGCCGACGTGTACCGCCATGACTGCCCATGCATCCCGAGGTCTCCTAGCCTAACTGCTTTGCTCGTTTCCCCCCAGATCCTGAGTGCACACAATTCGCTTGTGTGACACGGACACCCTCTGTTCCGCCGATGTCCCCCCAAAAATCTTTCTTATTCACTTTCCCCTTCCACCGCCCTCCATACCGCATACGATCATGGCGGTACACGGACGAGTTTCCCGCCATCCCACGCCAGAGATTTTCATTCCTCAAGGTAAGAATCGCATTTCTTCCAACCTGCTCGCTTCCAGTTTAAGCCGACGGGCACCGCCATGACTGCCCATGCATCGCGAGGTCTCCTAGCCTAACTGCTTCGCTCATTTCTTCCCAGATCCCAAGCGCATACAATTCTCTTGTGTGACCCGGACACCCTCTGCTATGCTGATGTCCCCCTGGGCACAGCTCATTCCAATCCTTCACCAGGTAACCAATGCACTTCTTCTGATTTTCTGTCACACATGTCACAGTTCTCGTGCCCTTCGCCACCCTCTTCCCGTCTTGATTTGTCGCTCGTTTCTCCCTAGACTCGGAGCGCTCTTCAATTAGTGTAGTCCTTCCAATTCGCTGCCAACCTTCTGAAAAGGACAGACCAACCAGTCTTTTCCTTTCAGGTAATTACTACACCGGAGCGCGTTCCATACCTTTGCTGCCCTTGCACCGCATCAGCTCACCCTTCCGTCCGTTTCAGGACTAGCCCTTCCCTTTTCAGGCCACTTCCACACCGATGCATGCGTCTCTCCTCTGTTGACCCCACACCGCAATATATTATTGCATTTATATATGGCGCAACAGCTACCCTGAGGGTTTACCGGCGCCCTGGATCAGTGTTACTGAATAGCTCACCAATGTTAGCTCACACCGGACACCCAGGTCCCACTGTGCCACATTAGCCCAACACTTCGCCTGTCCAGCAGACTTCTCCATTAACAGACACATTACTGTGTCCTTTTAATTCACCCAGCTTTACCAGCCACACTTCTATTCCCTCTCTCACACCGTAACAGCGACCCCCTCACCATTTCCCCTCCTCCTGGCCTGGCCTCCCACCCAGTAGGCCTCCTTTCCGCCCATCATCTTCCTCGATTCCTCACCTGGGCTGGCCATCCCCAAAGTAGACTTTGTGCTTCTTTGCTCCTTTATCCTCTTCCTCGCGCCCCCTTTTTTCACCCCGTTACCCTTTTCCCTTTACCCCTTTGTACAGCACCGTATAATCCTTTCAACCCGGTCCTGAAGATGATCCTAAGTAATTGGATCGAAACGTCGTCGACCTGTCAGCGCAATTGATGGCGCACCCCTGTTGTGGTTCAATAGAAACCACTATCAAATTGTCAAATGAGATTATAAATTATTGACTGGAAACACCCTATTCACTGTACATATCATTTCACCTTGCACCTTGCGCTGTTCCTTGCTGATAACACATTGTCACTAGCGTCGCCTCCACTTGTGTCATGCACACAATCGAGCACCAAGTCCAATTTGTTTTTTTTTGTTGCATGTCTTGCCTACAGTGCTGTTACAACTGTTTATCTTCTTATAAGTTGTACTCCAATATATGATGCCACGCGCACATTCTAAAAAACTGACCATGAATCTCCTGTTCTTTCATGTAATGTATTGCACATGCGTGTCTAACTGTCCTTGCAAATGAAACCAGTTGAGATATTGTTACTGCTTTCAAATTCGAACTGGAAGGCAGCAGAGGGAGCAGCTCTACGAGACTTCTGCTAGCTCAGTCAGTCACACAAAAGATTAACCATTTGCTAACACAAATCTACTCGTCACCATTTATCTCAATTTTTTGCTGAAGAAGATGTTTCCAAACAATCCAGAAAGCACAATGAAATAAGCCAAACGCTGCTCTTTATCCTCCACATCATTATTACATACAGCAAACATGATTTTCTTTTAGCCATAGCATTTGTTTGAAAATGCACATTTAAACTGTTCAAATAAACTTTAACTAATATTAAAACACAACAGAATCTCTGGAATCAAAATAAGAATCTGTGTAGTACAGCCATCGTTTCTTCTGTTCTCCATGTAAAAAGTTGGAATTCTCTGGTTTTTTTCCTCAGGGAAGCGGCTCCTTCAGCACTGTGAACCAAACGGATAAACACCGTCCCCTTGCAGCAGCTGTCTTCTAAAATGAAGGGCGTTGTATGTGTACTTTAACCTTTGTGCCTATTTAACTATAAATTGTTCCGGAATTTCTAATGCCATTTTAACAACTGTTGCTTTGTTGTTTAACATTCAATAAATCACTCATGACACTTTTCTGTTTGTACTATAGTTTCTATTACATTGTGTTTCCACTTAAATGCTGGGGCATAAGCTATGGTCAGCCGTGGCCCATGCAGGTGAGTGGCTGCATAGGTCTGTTAATGGGTGTGTGAGTCCTGCGTGGGTATGCGAGTGGGTCTGTGACTACCTGTGTGGGTCTTCGAGTGCCTATGTAGGTATGGGAGTAGGTCTGTGAGTTCCTGCATGGGTCTGTGAGTGGATGTGTGAGTAGCTGTGTGGGTCTGTGAGTGGGTGGGTCTGTCAGTAGGTGTGTGAGTACCTGAGTGGATCCGTGAATGGGTGTTTGAGTGCCTACATGGGTTTGTGAGTGGGCCTATGAGTGGCTGCATGGGTCTGTGAGTGGGTGTGTGACTGCCTGTGTGGAACTCTGAGTGGGTTTGAAAGTGCCAGCATAGAACTGTGAGTGTGTGTGAAAGTGCATGTGTGAGTATGTGATGGGATATGTGAGTGTCTACATTGGTATTTGAGTGGGTCTGTGAGTGCCTGCATGGGTCTGTGAGTGGGTGTGTCAATGCCTGTGTAGGTCTGTGAGTGGTTGTGTTAGTGCCCATTTGGGTGTGTGAAATGGTGTTAGGATTTGGCGTAAGGCCATATCACAGTTCTGGCCTTGCACCAATACCTAAGGTTTTTGCACTGCCTTATCCCAGGAAATGTCCCCTTTGAATACATCTAGCAGGGATCAGTTGAAATTGGTAATAGCACTGTGTGATAGTCATTCTTTGGTGCATATAGCTTTTCAGCTATGAAGTTGATTGTCCCTGCTCTTTGTGCCACATGAACACCAGTGCTAACCCTTAGTAAATCTGCATCTAGTAGATCAGCTTGAGGAGGTCTGGTAATACAATACAATGCAATAACAGTTCTTGAGTCATTACACAATGGATATTTAACACAATGGAGGAGCTCCAAATTCTTACTAAAGTCTTTTTTCACATCATTGCTCCCAGTAGGAATAGCAGGCAGTTGCAACGGATCCAGTATTCTTCATTCTGTTTTCTCTAGACACTTCACAAAACATAAGTGTATTCACTTCTCGCTGCCCATGTGGTGTTCCACTCTAAGCCGTTCACTTAAAAAGCATCTCTTTAGACCAGTGGTCTCTCCCACCATAAAATCACCTAGTAAACTTTAAAAAAGAAGGGGGTCTTGTCCTTACGGGACCAGGTAGGACATCACAATTTATTCAAAAAACAAATGACCTTGTCTCGATTTTTGATTGTTGCTCTTTATTTAGGCAGACTGTGTACCTAGATATATTTATTCTTAGGCACTGACGCTTTTTATTGCCATTTACTTACATCATATAACTTTAAAAAATGTATGACTTTCAGAATGTCCAAGCATTGACACACTAAAAAACATTTAGAACTGATAAACAATTTTCGAAGACACGATATATACACATGAATGTGTGGCAAAATAATTACAAGCGATTTCATACAGTCATAAAAAACAATACATAACGACAGTACACCAGTATTTTTTATCATAGCAGTCCTATCTACTACTTATTTTTCTCTCAGTGTGTTAGGACTGTTCTCACAAGGGATGGTTCCTAAGGGGTATCACTTTATTGTAAGTGGCCACCACTGGGGTGCACACAGTTAGTTTGATTGCCCTTTGTGAGTGATGTGAAAAAGCCGACGCGTTTCGAAACCCGTTACTTGTTTCGCGGGGTTTTCATCAGGGCTGTACTGGGTAACCTGTTGAGTGATAAAAGGGGGGACAATTAAGTGTGGGTGCCTTCTCCTTCTTTTTACCTGACAATGGCTATGTCAGTTAGTTGATTACCTCAGTCTAGACATAGGGCTGAGGTCATCTAGGTCTCTACTGACTATGTTAGACTTAATTTAGGTTTGCCAGCTAGCTCAGAGGTCACTAGAAACTTTCTAGAATGACTAGGGAGGGGTTAACTTCCCTGATTTAGACAAGAAGGGATTCAGCTTCTGACAACCGCATAAACATGACAACTTTGCTCCCTCAGAATAAAGAGTGTATCTCTAGAGTCGTGTGAAAACAATAGACGGCTATTTCACTCAGTCAATCGTGCATACTTAGTTTCACCAGAGTGCAGAGAGATAGAGAGATGGGCGTTTTCAATAAAAGGTGTTATTTTATTGAGCAGTCTTCTTTCTCATGCAAGAGAAATGAATTGCCACAATTGCAATACTTATCATAAAGTAAAGTGCGTACAGTAAAAGGAGTATTATGAAATAATTCTGTAAAAGCATTGATACGGTTTCTTAGCCTATGATTCTTTAAAATGGATAAAATATATACATACATA
This sequence comes from Lissotriton vulgaris, assembly GCF_964263255.1. Taxonomy (NCBI): domain Eukaryota; kingdom Metazoa; phylum Chordata; class Amphibia; order Caudata; family Salamandridae; genus Lissotriton; species Lissotriton vulgaris. The sequence continues at coordinate 205,647,887 of NC_141690.1, read as the reverse complement.
AAAACATTGACTAACGAACTCAACTGGTGTTTCTAGATACGCCTACCCCAGTGTACCTGACCTAAGCCTAATACGTGGGAAGGAGTAAGTAAGTTGCAGTTTTAAGTTAAGTTAAGTTTTGCCAAGTATCGAAATCAAGAATTCTCTCTAAGGTTTTAATCAGCTCCGTACCTTGGTTCTAGAATGAAGGAGGTCTTGTATCTCGCTTCTCAGGACTCGATCTCCCAGCAACCTGCGAGGGTGACTTGGGAACACCGGAGCTGGATTTTCTCGGCGTGAGAAAAGGCAGCTTCTCCAGCGCATCAAAGGGGAGGGGCGGCATCCTCTGGCTCTCGCATTAGCTGGGCTCCGGATAAGTAGATAGCCGCTCTGCTCCACACCACCGTGTATTTGCTTAAGGCAACGTTGGTAAATTTATACCTGAAAGGTGCCGGGTTTGACGTAAGGTTGGACATAAGACGTCACTAGAAACTAACAGTTCTTTCTGGACTCCAGGAGTTCTTATGCAAATCAAACAAAAGCAGGGGGGGATTCCCGGGCTGCTGGAGGCTTGGTTTGTTTAAAGAACGCGTTGTACTTTCTAGGAGTCTATGGGAGTAGCCTTGCCGTGCTTTGGACTGCATGGGCTATTACCAGATATGGATATGATTCTTATGCCTTTATAAGGATACTATTTATTATAACCACATAAGGGCATGAATCAGGAATATCGAATTATGGTCCTAGATCGAATCCAGAAAATTAAAATTCATTCTCTGGCTGTCCGAGTTATTTTAAAATTCACCACTCTCCACTAATCACTGGACACTACTGCACATAACCTTGGATGACTACCTCCTGGTGGAGGCTGCATACAAAACAACCCTGTGATTATGCAGACACTCGAGCATTATAGCGGAGAATCAAGATATACCGCTATTCTCGACTCCATCTCGAGTGCATGAGGGTTTTTTACCAAGGGACGTACCGAACACCTGAGAAATCCAGGTTGGCAGGACAAGTGATCCACCCCCCCACTGTTTTACAGATTACTATTTAGTATAACCACATAAGGGCATAAATCAGGAATATCGAATTAGGGTCCTAGATAGAAACACAAACGTTTGTGCAAGTAAACACCAATTTATATTGATTGTACATTTACTATTTTTGCCAACACTTAGTAGTGTGTTATGAAAGAAAAATCGCCTTGAATTTTGTCTTTATAGATGAAATTAGGAACAAGGTTTCTTTTTTCTGCCAAAAAGCAACATGAATCCCTGGAAGAAAGACGCTGAGCAAAAATGACGCACAGGTGTGATTTAACACGGTTTTCTTCGTGTACCTTTGCTGTTTTTCAGGAGAAAAGAAAGTGTTTAAAATGACAAAATGCAAAGAATCATCTTGAGTGCCATAAAACACACTGATCACCACAACCTCTCAGGTCCCCTCATTGTTTTAGTAAGTTATTAAAGGTCCGCCTGTACACGCCTTCCAATAGAATTGTGCTTTCATGTGTTTAATGCCAAGCACAAAAAGCAACATCATTCCACATCTGTTTATTTCCTGCTGAGCACATTATATATTTCCTGCTAATTATCATGGCACTCTTTCAATGACTGGTTTGGGCAGAATATCTCGTAAACTTTTTTAATAAAGCTATACAATCATCAATTCTACCGGAGTCGTGGAAAGGCAAAAAAATATCACCAATTTATGAAAGCGGGGATTAGTCTTAACCTAGTAACTATCGTCTAATTACAGTACAAGATATAGAGGCCAAACTTTTTGCCGGAACGCTATTGAAAGAACTAACGTAATGGGCAACCAAGAACCATAAAATCCTGCAGAACCAATCTAGTTTTATGCCAGGGCTTGGAAGAGTGACAGATATTCCAGTTCTTTCTATTTTAATTGACAAATATAAAATAATAAATCTACCACTATATCTATGCTTTGTGGATTTTAAATCAGCCTTTGATTATGTGCATCGGAAGACTCTATGGAGGAAGCTGGACAACCAGCCTCCTCAAAGCGATTAAGTCACCGTAAACTCAAACTTGGGTAAGAGTCTGAATAGGTGATGGTTCGACCCTTTCTAGGGAAATCCCTACATCTCAGGGGTTAAGACAAGGATGTGTTCTCGCACCATATCGGATTAACCTGTTTTTAGCAGATTTATCATACAGCTTGGATAAAGAGACCACTCATCCCCCTCAAACTAGCGAAAAAATATATTGAATTTGTTATATGCCGATGATGTTATACTATTAACTCAAACTAGGATAGGATTACAATGGCTTGTAAATGCAGTTACAAACTATTCAATGGAAAATGGTATGGAAATAAGTGAGGCCAAGACAAAGATAATGTAAGTAAACAACAGGAAACGTAAAATGTATAAATATAAATGGTATTTGCAAAAGCAGCAACTGGAGAAGGTGAAGACTTAAATACTTGGGCATGCTCATTGATGAAAACGTTACTGTTCAGCAGCAAAAGAAGGATATCGAAAGGAGAGGTAACACCTTAATCATGGTATTTCGAACATTGCAAAAAGTCCTTGGGTGGATCCAGCTACCTTACACTTTTAAAGGTAATAAATGCAAAAACTACTGCCAACTATTACATATGGTAGTGAAGCTACATGTGTGGTAGAGACTCTGCTGCATTAAATAATGCCAGTTTCATCATCATTTAAGCTCCTTTTTCGCTTGCCGTGAAATGCGTCTGCAGCCCAAATCAGGTGGCTCGTTCGGATCCCTTCCGACCGAAATCGGAATCGGCCCCTTAGTTCCAAACGTCCTTAGAAACACTGTGGACTTTAAAACTAAAAAATGATTTTCACGAAAGCTCGTTTTAGCCTTCTTCTATCGCATGCAATGTGTAACCACAAAACCCAAAGGAGATCTGGGGTGAGGGAACCAGAGGCACTAGGTACTAGGAGGCGGCAGCCTCCAACATAGAATGTTCAGCACAAAATGGGCGGCTCCTAGTTAGGTGTCCTAGGTGCTACAGGCTTTTTAATTTGTGAGTGCAGGCATCTCACAAAAAGTGAAAGACTGGTCTCGCACACCACCTTGTGTCATGCTTCATCATTGACCAGTCCTCACTCTCTAGAAACTTAGGGGCCGATTATGATTGCGGATAATCCGCATCCTCCGGGCCGGCGGAACATCCGCTGCGGACTGGAAAAAGACCTCCCGTGGGGGGCGTGGCCAAGATGGCGGAGTGAGAGGACGCTTCTTCTCGATGCTCCCCGGCCCCACTAGGCCCGAGCCCTGAAATATAGCTCTTTTCTCCCCCCTCCGGAGCTTAACGTCACGGGGAGAGATAGCGGAACTTACAGAGGCGACGCTGGTCGAGTCCTAGCCTCCGTTCAGCCTCAGGACAGCCCGTCGGACGGTGTTGAAGGTCCGACCCGGGAGACACGAGGTGGAGGAGGCCGACCCCAGAGCACGTCGGCCGGACGCACGCCGCGCCCAGTGCCGCTTGGAGTGAGCAGCCGGTAGAGACGCCGCAACACCTCGTTCAGGGGGTTCTGGAAATTTGGAGGGACGACCGGAGTGGCCCCGCAGGAGCAGCAGGGTGTGACGCCTGAGTCCCGGCATACCCATTTGGCCGTACTCGGGAAGGCATCGAAGAGACGTGGGTGCGGACCCGGGGCCTTGTGCGGTGCCTCCCCCCCTCGGCTTCTCCAGAGGCAGGACTCCACAACTTCGTGCACGCTGAGGCCCGCAGCGACGCCGGTGTCCCCGGCGGACCCACGCCCTGCCCTGCATAGTCGGGCCCAGAGCGGATCCCGGCCATTGGCACTGTGACGCACGACGAATTTGGCCGACGCCTAGAGATGGCGGAATCACCCTGAGAGGCTTCTGATAGCGGCGACGGCTGGGGAGCCCTGCGCATCTACTGAGGAATCCATAACGCTTCCCGAACAGTGATGGAAAGAGGGGACAGGCACGGGTGATCGTATCTTGGCCTAGTGGGGGCCACGACAGACGGAGGCTAGTGAGGCCTACAGGCGGAGTGCACGCCCTGCAATTGCTATCGCACCCGGACCCCCATGTGAAGACCCCAGAAGTACTAGCCCCAGAGGGTGCTGGTGGCGATCCACGGGCCTTTGTTTACCACGAGAGAAGTGACCAGGCCCGCATTCAATCCAAGATGGCGTCGGGCAACGGCAACAAGCGGGGAGAGCGTACTCTCCCAGAGATGCTCAGCAGATCCCAACAGAGGGGAGATAGGGGGCCGTCTTCAGCTAGTCCGGCCGGGGCCTCGCAGAGTTCGACTGGAGGAGAGCCAGCGGTCACCAGATCATTTCTTGAGTCGCTGTTTAGCACCCTCAGAGACGATTTTCAGACATTGAAACAGGAAGTGGCGGGCGAGGTCCGGGAGGTGCGTAGAGAAGTGGAAGAGATCGGGGAACGAGTGGCCACAGTGGACGGTACGAACCACCGTATCGATGAGGAGCTGACCCTGCTACAACAGGAGGTGCTGAGCCTCAGAGATCAGCACCTAGATCTGCAGATGCATAACGAAGATCTTGAGAATCGCTCTTGGCGAAACAACATTCGAGTCCGGGGAGTTCCGTCCTCGGACAAAGGCACAGATATGACTGGCTACCTGAAAGACCTGTTTCGAGCGATCTTAGGAGAACCACCGGAATTCACGGTCAGGATCGACAGGGCGCATCGGGTGGGCCCACCACGGCAAGCATCGGCACCCCCTCCCCCCCAACATTTTGGCTTTCCTTCCGGACTTCCCATTGAAAGAGCGCATCATGGCGGAAGCCCGGAAACAATCTGGGTTCACTTTCCGTGGCCACTCTGTGGGACTATATCAAGACCTGTCCGCCATTACTTTGCAAAAACGGAAATCCTTTAAGATCGCCACAGACTTTTTGAGAGAGCACGAAACGCCATATGCCTGGGGCCACCCATTCCGCCTCATCTTTAGATGGAACAGCACAATGCACCAACTCCGATCGCTACAAGACACCTGTGAGGTCCTGGGGATCACGGCGGAGGAGGAAGACAGAGCGGGAGACGCGGCCCCAGAGACGGCTGGCAGAGGGTGTCACGGAGACGGGGAACGGCCAAACCCAGGAGGCCAGACTTGCCCACCATTAGAGCCAACATGGCGGACGCGGTCTCCGAGGCTGCCAGAAGCAACGCAGCTACCGGTGACGTGGCTCTTACAGCATAATGATGCTCCGGCGGGAGAACACCACAGCCTTACTGGATTAGCAGGTTCGGGTCTTGGAGGGCGGGGGGTGTGGGGGAAGTGGGGAAGGGGGTAAGTGGCTGGACGTCCACATTGGTAACTCACCACAGACTTGCCCGAGGGCATGACTGGGACTAATATTTGTTTGGTTTTTGGGGGTTTATTGGGGGGGAGGGGGGAGAGATCCTTTTGTTGATTGCATGAAGGGTGTGTTGGGGAGTAGAGGGGGTTGTTGGGGGGGAGAGGGGGAAGGTTGGATAGTCTGGGAGTTGGGAAGGGGTTTTGGGGGAATCACGGGGTCCGTCCAGTGCAACTGTGCTACTTAGCACAGCCCGGCTGTGCTTCTACACATCGCCTACACCGTGCCTACCCCTCTAGGGCCGTGTGACATTGCATCTGCCTTGGTCTAACCCACACAGATGACAGCTCTCACAGTGGTTACCCTTAACGTAAAGGGGTTAAATAATCCTATCAAAAGAAGGGCTGTTCTTTCTTTATTGGAAAATGCAAATGCAGATATTTGTCTTCTACAGGAGACACATCTACTGGCCAGGGACTGCCAGAGGATGCGCTCCCATAAGTTTCCCACTCAATTCTTCTCCTGCAATACCACTAAGACCGCTGGGGTCGCAATTTTGATATCCCACAAGTTCAAGGGGGAGGTTCTACATAAGTTTGCTGAGCAGAAGGGCAGGCTCCTGGCTTATAGGGTAAAGTACGGGGGACTGACTTTCACTGTAGGATCGATGTATAGCCCCAATGAACACCAGGAACACTTTCTACATTCGGTGGAGGTGGATATCACCGCCACACCAGATAGGCACATCATCATAGGGGGGGATCTGAATATGGTCTTCGACGCCTCCCTGGATAGGTCCGTACAGCGGCGACCGCAGACTGGGGCGATCTCACAGATAGGCAAACGCCAGCTGGAGGACTCGGATCTCCATGACCTCTGGCGCTCCTTGCATCCCACCACCCCGGATTATTCCTATTATTCACACGCTCATAAGACCTACGCTCGCCTCGATCATCTCCTGGTCTCCAAGCCATTCCACGATTTAGCCATAGCATCAACGATAGGGGTTCTTTCTCTATCAGACCACGCCCCTGTTACGGCAGAGTTTTAATTGCCACCGATATCGCCGAGGCGTGGGGTATGGCGCCTCAGGGACACCTTGTTGCATAGACAGACAGTGGTAAAAGAGATTCAGGATTCGATTCGGGAATTCCAGGAGCACAATGATAATGGTGACACTTCTCTAGCAACGCAGTGGGCGGCGCTGAAGGTGGTGCTCCGAGGGGAATTTATTGCCAATTTATTGCCATCTCCTCAGCTGAGAATCGGGAGCGTCAGCGGAAACGTGAGGAACTCACAGGCAAGGTGCGAGAACTGGAACAGGTTCACCAGAGGACGGGGGCACCCAGAGTCTGGAAGCAGCTTAAGGCGGCGAGGAAGCTTTTAGCGGCCTTGGATATGGACAGGGCGGAGTACGCTGCATTGCGCTTGAAACATGTGTATTACACTGGTGGGGACAGGTTTGGGAAACTCCTGGCACACAAACTTAGAGAAAAGCATCAGAAGCACTTGGTGAAGGAGCTAGCGACGCCCTCCGGGGAGTCGGTGACGGAAGATGACCAAATAGCCGTCGATTTTATGCCAACCTCTATAGGGTAGAGCCCCCGTCAGCACAGGCAGAGGAGACCTACCTGTCCTCGGTTGACCTTCCCTCCCTTGCTCCGGAGCAGGCAGAATATCTTGAGAGGGATATTCGAGTGGAGGAAGTAATCACAGCCATTTCCAGGCTTAAACACGGGAAAGCCCCAGGCCCGACGGTTATACCTCCCTCTTTTATAAGACTTTCTGCCCCACACTGGCCCCAATTCTCACACGCCTATTTAACTCCTTTTCTGAGCCTGGAGCTATTCCCCTGGATCTGCTTAGAGCAACGGTTTCGGTTATCCCCAAGCCGGGGAAAGACCGGACTCAATGTGGCTCTTACAGGCAGGCCTATCTCCCTCTTAAATGTCGACCTTAAGTTGTACACTGGGATCTTGGCGGCTCGTTTAGCGCTTCATCTTCCGGGTCTGGTGGACTGGGATCAGGCTGGATTCGTTCCGGGGAGGCAGACGGTGGATAACACCAAGAGGGTAATTCATGTTCTGGAGAAGGCCTCCAGAATACCCGGAGAAAGGATGTTACTAGCAGGCGACGCAGAGAAAGCCTTTGACAGGGTGCACTGGCCATATCTAGAGAGAGTTCTGGCGAAAGTCGGCATTGGCGAGAAATTCCGCACTCTGGTGTTTAACTGCTATAAGTCTCCATCAGCGGTGGTACGGGTTAACGGTTGCAGTTCTCATCACTTTGCGATCGAAAGGGGTACCAGACAGGGGTGCCCATTACCCCCCCCTCTTATTCGCGCTTTACATGGAACCTCTGGCCCAAAGAATTCGTCAAAATCCGAATGCCCTGGGAGTTAGGATGGGGGAGTACACCCACACTATCAGTCTGTATGCAGACGATATCATTCTGACGTTGGAGGATCCGGGGAGGTCGCTCCCTGCTTGCATCCACGAGATGGAAGCCTTCTGCGGCCATTGCGGGCTTTAAGATGAATATGGGGAAATCGGCAGCCCTTGACGTCTCACTCACCGTGACCACTAGAACCGATTTGCAGAGGCGATTTCCCATGCATTGGTCGAAAGATCTGGTACCTTACCTGGGCATTCTTCTAGCGCCTACACTACCTGCTATGGTGGCTGCGAACTACACCACTTTCAAATTCCACCAGGCCACTGGCAGATAGGCATCTTTTAATTCTATTGGTGCCCCTTTTTGTAGCAGTGGAACTACCTCTTGTAGGGTTGTCAGTTTGAAATGCTGTGTGCATGTGAATTTTGTTTATGAATCTGAGATCCGTGGTCAGTCTTAATGTGAGAGCTTGCTTTGGTACCAAGAAATAAGGTAAGTTGTTTCCTTTGTTGTGCTCCTTTGTTGGTACCTTCTCTAGTTCCTGTATTTGTAGTTTTTATTTCCACCTTTAATTTTAAGAGTTCTGTTTTTTGGAACATTTTCTACTTTGGGGGATTTTGTGGAAGATTGCTTGTTAGTTCTATACAATAGCCATGACACACCACATTTAAAATCCAACTGCCTGTGGTTATATTTTCCCATTCTAGAGGGTAATGCGCTATTCTGCCTCCCACTGGTGTTGTGCGGGGGTAATTTTCTGTGTTCAAGTCACTTTGAGCCTGCTCTTCCCCCTCGAGGGTTGTCCTTTGGCTCTTCCTCTACCACAAAAGGACTGTCTTGGTTGTTGATGCCAGGATTGGTAGCAGGACTGTTGATAGACTGCAGGCAACTGCCTTACGCCTTACGCCTTGTGTCCTATCGACAACCAAACACCCCCGCCCCAACTTCCTGTGGGTCTTCTGAGATTACGTCATCCCTTTTTATGGTGCCTCTGTATGGCAAAGCCCCCATTGCCTGAACCGTCTTGTTGTCCTCTTTTATTGTTGTGAGAACCCCTCTAATTTACATCCAATCAAAGCACCTCTAGTAAAGAGCTTAATAATCATAGTTGTTTGCATTTCTTGTTTGAATCCTGAAATTCTAAGCCAAGCGTGCCTTCTGAGGGTCGTACCTATGCACATTTGTCCGCTCCGCTGGCTGAACCTGCTGCATCTAAAGCAGACTTTAGACAGACATTTGCTATGTTTATCCCGCTCCTCTATGTTGTCCCATTGTTGGTGACCATGCCAGTTGAGGAGGGCATTAGAATTGGCGATGTGTCATTGTGTTGCTGCCTCCCTCTCCATTTTCCTCCAGATCATGTCCATCCTTTTTCTCTCCTTTTCAGGGGTGGACCAGTGGAGGAAGGATAAGTTCCTTACCTGTAATCCTGGTTCTCTTCCAGGGGTATACTCATCAAAGTTATAATCCCTGAATAGTCCCGCCCACGTGCGGGGACCCCGCTGCATGTAAAAAATACACATGTACATGTGTTTGTTTAGCCAAACACATGTACATAGTACATATACATATATATATATATATATATATATATATATATATATATATATATATATATATATATATATATATATATATATATATATAATAAAAATATAATTTATATCACGCTCGCTGGGGATGTCCAACTAGTAAGCTGCTCTCTGACACACAACAGCTTTTCCCCAAATCAGCTTTTATTTGGTATGAACAGCCAGTCTTTCCAGTTCAATAACGATGAGCCGCTGCCCTGACGCGTTTCGCGGTAATCTCTTTATCAAAGGGTGGAGCGGTCCCGAGTTCATGCTGGGCATTACCTTCCATATTTATGCGATATCGTACGCCTTGCTTGCTGGGAGATGTAGTCCCGATATGCCCTTAGATGGATGCCCTCAAAACTACATACAAATTCAAGGCTCTCCATGAGCCCCAGGAAGCCGGGCTGTTCTTATCCTTTTCGTCCTGTGTTGGGACTGGGACTACAGCTCCCAGCAAGCAACGTATGGCCAATTGATGGCGTACGATATTGCATAAATATCGAAGGTAATGCTCAGCATGCACTCGGGACCGCTCCACCCTTTGATAAAGAGATTACCTCGAAACGCTTCAGGCCAAATAAAAGCTGATTTGGGGAAAAGCTGTTGTGTGTCTTTTGAGATGTGGACAGCTAGATTTCATGCTATTTTTAATCTTGAATATAGTATCTACTCTCTCTGAGGGTCCCATAGATGGAAAATGGTTTCACAGATATGGAGCCCAATGATCGAACACATGGAAGGTTAGAATACCTCTTGTAATGTTTTTTGCACTTGCCTCACTTTATGTATATTACCCTGCTTTTACCTTGTGGATAACTGCTTTTTTTATTATCTCTTTGTACATTGATAAATGTCTCTAATGAATTCACTCTATATTTATTCATGTTATGGATTGAAAAAATAAACCAATTAAAGCATTAATATATTTATATGGCATTTCTGTAACATAGAACATACAATCCTTTGGTGTTTCAACATAGCCTTTTATTTTGTAGAAGAAAAAAGGCAAGTAATACCAGGCAATTAGCCCATAGGCTGCATAGATAAAACCACAACAGTAATAAATGAACGACGTGACTTTAAGACCTCCAAGAACTCCCTGCTCCCATCATGCCACCCAGGTGACAGTTAGGTCAGGTCTTTTTTTACGGCATACCATCATGTGTAGGAATCATGAAAAAGGAAAATGTAACTATAGCAAAGGTATTTGTCAGGGGTTGTGGGTGGGTTGCTTATGGCTTCGAGGAGTATACCCCTGAAGGAGAACCAGGATTGGTTGTATGATGGAACAACGATCACTTGAACAACTACAGTCTAAACAACAACTCCTTAACCACTACTTAGTCTAAACCACTAAAGTTTTAACATCAACTATTTTTTACAATTACTATTCATTTACCACGATTGCCTTTAGCCCATTAATGTATCTATTTTACAGGTAAGTATAAACCCATATATATATATATATGTGAGAAGTTGGTCTGGCATATGCTGTCCACTATTCTAGTGGGCACTTTACACCTATAGTGTAGTTCCTATGTTCCCAATAGGCTCTGCGCATTGGAATAATATATCCTAAAGATTAGACGTAGGACCGAGGTCAACTAGGTCTCCATCGAATGTATTAAACTTAATAGTGAGTGTGCCAGCTAACTCAGAGGTCACTAGAAACATTCTGGAATACACATGACATAATTTATAATTTGTTCTGTTGTGGACAAGGTCAAATATTGTCCCTTGGAAGTTTTCAAATAATTCTTGTTCTCTAGGAATAGTTCTACTTTAAGCAGATTACTTTGTACCGAATAAAAAATTAAATTTTGGAAAAAAGTCTAATCATAGAAAAATAGAGTTCCAAAGTTAGAAGCTTATTTTGAAAAGTGAAGGTCGAGTACAGAGTCCCACAGGACACTGTGTGCAAACTTCAAAAGTCAGTCTCATTGTTTGGAGAAAACATCAAATCTTCTAAGCTGGTAAAGAAGTCCTCTACTACAGTAGGTGAAAGTTGGACTATCTTGTTAAGCAGATCGATCGCACAAAGATGAGAAGCATCGCTGTCAGCATCAGCCGCATTAGCAATGTTCGAAGGAGATGGTACCTGTGTGCCTGTTCCTCCACGTATCTCACCGTCTGCTGTTTGCGTCTGTGAGATCTCAACAAATGCCATCTTCAGGATTGGTAGCCGCTGGGGACAACACAGTGCATGAGCTGTTACCGGTCCAAGTAAAGTAAGATGGGAGTGTCAGACAGATGTCTAACACGCATTCTTCTCCACATAGCAGGCATCGTAGAACAGGTAAAGTGCAATCTTGCCAGATTGGCCGGAATGATAGAAACCATGTGGTCTTAAGATCTCTTAAACGAGCCAAGTCCAGAATCTGTATCATGCGCTCACGACACTTCATTGCCAGGAGATTGTTCTCTAGGGTAATCTGGGTGTCGCTGGTGACTAGACTTGCCATATCGGAGCAGAAGGAACAAAAATAGTATTCCTGCTACGAGTCCCAAAATAAGAGCCAGGCCGCCGAACACAGAGTGTACGAAGTTTGGAAATATGCCGAGGACTGCTTCAAACAGTGCTAACAGTCCCGAAAAAACTGTCTTAAATACATGTACAATACCACTGGTATCAGACAAGTTTAAGATATGACCTAACATTTCTACAAAATGTATAGGGCAGTTTGTCGATAAGTTAATACCCTGACATAAAAATGTACTGCTTAGTGCGCTTTTGTGTGTATGGTGAATCCCAGGTTGACTATATGTATTCTTTACCCAACCTTTCATATACGCCAGCTGGTATATGTTTAAAGCAATACTGAAAATGGAAAATTGTGGCAGGCAGAGTGATTGTTCCGTGTATTAGCCATTCTGTTGCAGGTTTTTCCGAAACAGTTAATGGTCCAGTTTCTCAATACTCAGCACCGTATAGTCTGTTCCTCTTTGTGCCAAAGTGATTTGTTTATCTGTAAGGTTAAATACAGAAAACAATGATGTGGTGTTGATTTGACGCCATGGCAGATAGCCAGAAAGAAGATTTTGCAACGTCCAGCCTAAAAGCATTATAGAACGCAATTGTGACTGTCCATGCTGTAACATGAGCAAGTCCTGTTCCATTATGTCTATGGCAGAGGATACTATGCTGTCCAAAGAATAAATTCTGGATGACAGAGTCGTTAACCCATTGTCAACTACAGAGAGAGATTTCTCTAAATTAATACGATAAATTTCACGTATTCGTTCTGCAGTCTCTGCTTGTGTCGCTTTCCAAGCTTCATTATAAATGGCATATATACGAGCGTATATAAAACGTTTATGACGCAGTTTTTTCAGTCCTTGTAGGAAGTCCCTTAAATCAACGCCATCTTTAAGTAAAGATAAGTGTTGTTTTACCTCTGTTAGTATGGACTTTTGTCTCCACTCAAAGCACAGTTTTCCTACACTGTATGTCGTTACAATCCTTGGATGTTGTCTCTGGACATATCTTGGATCTGGCCTAATGAATGTAAACCCTTGTGTTTCATTCAAGAATATATCTTACAGTTGTTTGTGTCTGTGGGGCAGATTAACCATTTTTTCCAATCAGGATCTGTTCTGTTTTTAAGTAAAACATTTTTACATCGACCACCCCCTGTATAGTGTTTATACTATGAGGTGTAGGTGTAGGTATGGACGGTTTGTTTAAATCTTTTATCTTAGCTAGGCCAAGACAGAATGTTTGTTGGACAGTGTCATTCAAAAACATTATTTGTTCAGGGATAATGCTGGATCTAAATAAAGCTTCTAATCGCTGCACCTACCAATCTTTTGGGCCCCAGGCAGTTTCTGTCTCAATGTTGTCTCTCCAAAAGTCAAAACCTAACGTAGACAGCTGAATAAATTTGCTTAGTATTAGTCAACGTACTTTTCATTCCTGTCTTATTAACATTTTTTAAGTAAAATGTTACTGGATTTGAGACATTAAAACCTGAGAAGTATGGAAATTTTTCATAAAATGTTTTTGAGCTACCCTTTGGTGGCATTGGACAATATTCCCATTGATCAAAAGTATAAACATTTCTAGGGTTTGCAGATTTGTGCAAATAATGATGACCATAGTGATTATAACAGTACATGATCTGATGAACCTTCTAAGTATTCATGCTTTGTAAATTTTGCAAAGTGATACAAAAGGGGATGATGGACGGAGCACTTTAGCAAATCAAACACTCACCCCTAGTCAACTGATCTGGGTTTAATCCATCACCATGTAAATGTTGCAGACATCTCTAAGTCTGACATCATATTATTGACAGTCTCAAAGTCCGAATCATCAGAAAAAGTACTAGATGAAACAAAGTCACTCAAGGAAACCTTGAATTGGTATGGATTCTTCAACAGCTCTGCAGGACCAAAGATGTCATAATCAGTTCTGTCCCAAGCTATACCACCAGGTATAGGAACGGCTGTGATGTTCAATGATGACAACTCTCTTAGTTCACGATGAGATGATTTGTGTGGCGTGAGGAGTAAGTTGATGTTCCTACTTGCTGTGTCCTTTTTACTATATCTTCCATTTATCAGCATCCCCAAAGTTAATACAAGAGTCAACCAAAGTAGAAGAAAAAGTACACCCAACACAATCCAAAGTTCAACCCATGGTGAAACCAGATAAGTCTTTTCCAGTTGATGAAAAAGTTCTGTTGCTTGTTCCTTGAAAGTTCTTTTTGTTAGCGTTGTTTCAGGTTCACTTGAATCCTCGGAAAAACGTATTAAAGTTAATGAAATAGCCAGAGGCAGATCAGTCAATTGTTGGTATTGCATCAGGATTACTTGAAATCGTTGAAGCTACTGGATCCCTTGTCTTATTAGTATAGTCGGATGCTATATCATTGTAGACAGGTGTTTCTTGACAAACTGTTATTTGGGTCTCAAGAGGCACAAGTTCCATGGCTTTATTGCTTAGTGCTTCTTTTCGCACTGCAGATTCCTCAAAGGTGATGAGTCTCTCAGTTTGAACCTCTTGGATAGTAGCCAGATTCGGTTGTCTGCTACATCTTTGGAGTCCACTTGGCCTACTACTTATGATTGGCCACATGATGTGGTTTTACCAGGTCGAAAGATACGAGCCTGTTCTCCTTTCTTCCAGCAAGTGGCGGCAGTAACACTGTTCTTGAACCATGAATTGCTAGCACAGGTACTGGTTGTCTGTAAGAAGGCCCAAATTCCATATTGTCCGCGATCTTTTCTCTGACTAGATCTCCAATTTTTGGAATCCAGGCAGGCCTTGCTGGGACAGGTAGTTCCCCTTCAGTGGTCGTTTGATTCTGCAATGTGTTGCTTTGACTTCTCCTTGTTTCATTTAAGTCCTGCAAAACAGCCAAACGGTCTTTGATATCAAAAGGTTTTTGTTCTACCACTGAAGTGTGACGATCAAGGTCCTGGACAATCATTCTAGTTCCAAAAAGGATTTCATATGGAGTGATTCCACCCAGAGAACTTCTTGGCAGATTGCTTAGACTACGTGGGACACTTATTAGATGTTTGACCCACCCATCACTCGAGCCTAATACCCTACCCTGTTATAGATTGCTTTATGTCCCGGGTTTTTCTCTTCACAACAGAATTTCCCACAGGATGGAATGGACTAGAATACTGCAATGAAACGCCCAGATTGGCCATGGCCTCCTTGTAAGCCTTTGAGCTAAACACAGTACCCTGGTCAGAATGCAGCGTGCCGACTGCGTATGTGCCGATAAAGACTCGCAAATCTTTTATAACAGTTCGGGCGTCAGCCGAGCGCTGAGGCCACATCCAAATGAATCTTGAGCATTAATCCACTGCGACCATGATATATTTGTAGTTACCATCCCTCTGTAAGGGACTGCAGTGGTCCAGGTAAACGCATGCTAATGGCTTATCAGAAATTAACAGGGGTGACTGCGCAGGTCGTTTCACTGTAGAGACTTTCATCTTTTGGCAGATTTCAAATTCCAAAACATAGTTTTGGTTCTGTTTCCTCATGCGCGGCCACCAGTACCTTTGTTTTAGTAACAACACTGTGGCAGAAACAACTACATATGCAGAGGCAAGCCCTTCATGTGCTGCTAAAATTAGTCCTAATCTATGTTCCATGTTTGGAATTACTCTATCCCCCACTCCAGGGATTCGAGCAAACGGAACATTATTTGTATCAGTTATATATGAGTATTTGAGTGGAAAGCCTTTTGGTAATGTTATACCGCTGTCTTTGCTGGAAGCAGTGACAGCTTGCATTATTTTGCCGTCTATTTTCATTTTTAAACGAGTGATTGCAGCTACAGAAGCCGTTTGCACAGCTGCCTTCGTGGCTTCATCAGCCAATGAATTCCCTGCAACGTGAACGCCATCACTTTGATGACTCAGTGTATGGATCACGTGAGTCTTTTGTAGTTCTTTTTGTAAATGAACTATTTGTTCCCAAAGCAACTTATGCTTGATTGTGCCACCTTTTGCATCTTTGAAACCGTTTTGAATCCAGTTCTGCAAGTATTCATTGTAAGATTGAACGCAGTAATAGGAATCGCACACTATGAGTGTGGGGAATTCGCGATCAGTATTTTCAAGCGCCATCTTGAATGCTGTTAGTTCAGCTCGCTGAGCTGTACAATCTCCGAGAGATTGTGTTTTTGTGACCATAGTTTGGAATTTACCATCGCACCAGCGACCTTTAACGATCACGCACGCAGCACTATACGCTTGTTTACCCCCAATTGCGGGTTGTGCTGATCCGTCCGTATAAATTATACATTCGTACTGTTCTAGAGGCAGAATCTCAGTGGGCAGAGGACATTCTTGTTCGTATTGTAGAAATTCTTGTTTTCAAATATGGGTCAAAACGTATTCAACGTCTGTTGCAGCAAGAGAGTTAACCCATTGTATCCATCTTGGATGTAAAGCCTTTGCATTCGGAAAGCTTGCTTTTGTCACTGCCTCTAAGGCAGTGACAGGCGTAACCACCGTTATGCGCTTTCCTTGTGCGAGGGCTCTCTCTTTTGCTACTGCAGTTTGACCCGCTGTCGGAATTTTTTCTGTAGAAGTGAATTTTATTTCAGCTTGTGTGTACAAGTGTGATTTATATGCAATTGGTACTTTTTCACCATCATTCAAAGTTAAGTATGTGAATACGCATCTTCCTGGAATGATTCAGATTACAAGGTTGCTTATGTTTACGCGTGTCTGTAAATGTGTCGTTGCTAGCATGTCTGTTTGCACTGAACGCAAAATTGCAGTGTGTTTTTGAGTCCAATTAGTTGTTTTGAAATCAGGTTTGATTAATTCGTAGAGAGGTTTAACCCTTTCTGCATAATTTAGAACGTAAGTTCTTCTGAAGTTTAGGAAACCTAGAATTGACTGTAAGTTTTTCCGCGTTTTTGGAGGCTGGAGCAGCGCACACTTTTTTAAAAAGTTGGCTGTCAGGCTTTTGCCTTCACTTGATAACTCGTATCCTAGAAAAAGGACGTTGAGGTGGGCAATTCTTGATTTCTTAAAATTAAATTTATACCCTTCAGAGGCGAATTCAAGTATAATTGTATTCACTCTGTTCAAGTGCCTGTCCAAGTCATCGTCTGTTAGATAGATGTCATCAACATAAGATAATGCCTCATCATCATATGTTTGTAGTAACTCTGTTACTCTAGCTGAAAATAACACTGGACTATTCTTGAATCCCTGTGGGAGACGACAGAAGTGACGCTGTGTCCCCATAGTTGAGAAAGCGGCCAAGTACCTGCTTTCAGGTGCAATGTTTTGACAGAAGAAACCGTTGGAAATATCTAATGTGGTTTTATATTTTTTACGCCCAATGTTATTCATTAGTGCTGCACTGTGTGCATGTTTCAATCACCCCTTGGTATTCAAGTTGATCTAATATCTCCCTGACCTGTTTTTTAGCTTCTTGCTTAACTGGGTACTGCCTTTGTGCAGTTGGTTGAGTTTTTAACTGGATTTTATGGTGAGGGGGAATCCTCATCCCATCCTACATGATTTTTATTTAATGCTGGAGCCTGGGCTACAGCCCATTTTCTGGATTAGGTGTATTTTAAATGAATTGGAATGTGATTGGAGAAGCTTGGCATAATGATGTCTTCGCCATGTGAGCACTCCCTGACAAATTTTGGTGGCCAGTCTTTTTTAGCTAGAAGAATGTCATAACCCTTAGAGAGCTTCTCCCAAAAGATGTCTCTTATTTTTCTAGTTATATCCCACTCCATCCGGAGTGTTACTTCATATAACTTATGGGGTACACTAACCCTGGTATCAGCTGTTTCAACTTGGATGTACTCATTCAAGTCCACTGTCTCCAAATTATCCTTCAAGATCCTGTGAGCTACGGTTACTTTTGCTGTGCTGTCAAGCATTGTCTGAGCCCACTCCCCATTCTTGAGTTGTGTCCTCAAGATCCTCTGCATGTCTGATTTTTAGACCTGCTGCCTTCCTTTTGGTAAATTGGGTTTTCTTATTTTTTGGAACGTGTTGATCGTCTTTGGACTTTGGACTTCACACGCTCTTCCTTGTGTTCTTCCTTGTGTTCTGACCGTCCTCTTCTTTCTTTCTGAATTATCCCTGTTCCTGAGGTTATACCTCTTTTCAGAGGGCTCCTTTTGAGGAGACCTACCTCGGGATTGAGAACGCTTCTCTTTAGAAGTTTGTTTAGTATTCTCCCACTTCTTTTTAGGAAAAGTGAGAGTGTTTTTATTAAAGACCTTTTCAGGACTTTCAGTTAGTTGTGGTTTTACTGTTTTCCCACCCAAACTATCTCTACCTAGTTCTTCATAGGATTTTTCAATTATTCTGGCCAGTTCATATGGTTGCTCAGTGTAATATATCCGAGCAGGAGCCCGGAACTACCGAGAATTCCAAGATTATTATAAGAAAAAGGCCAGCAAGGGTTTTTTTTATCTTTCTATTTCTCAGCACTAATAGGGCCTGTTGTGAATAATCAGGATACCTAAAACTGTTTTTAATCAGTGGCTGTGCTATGTTATTAGCTTTTAGTGAAGGAGTCCCAAAGGATCAGTATAAACAGTGTTACCACACTAACACAGTAAATATAGTAAATAGTAAATAAAAGCAAAAAACCAGGGTTTTGTATTGTCTGAAGATTATTATTTGTTTTCAAGACAAAAACATATTTTTATACAAAAGAGATAAACATTCATATAAAATAGGGTATATACACAGATAATAGTTAGATATTCAAGGTATCGGTTGTCTCCTCCTTTGATATATCTAAATCATAAGTCCAAACTGCTCAAGTATAATGATACAATGATTTCAACTCCAAATCAGAAGAAAATCAAAGATGATATATTAAATCAAATGCAGAGTTGGACTAAATAGTCGACGTTTCGGTCTCTTTAGGAATTTCTCACAAGACCATCATCAGGACAAAATATTTCTACATACAGTAGATGACCCACTGTTAAGAAAACAACATTATATAACAACATATTCATATATATTCAAAAACCTGGTTACAAATCTATACAACTTTCATTTAGAACAGTCTATATTTATTTACATTATTACAAGCCTATTACTAAATTTCGTACAAAAGTCGGTGTGGCGACTAGTAAACATAGGCAAAACAGATTCTTAATCTAGCTTAAAATAAAGGTCAAAGATCCAAGATATTCAATCAGTGGTGTTATAAACTCACTTTTACTTAGATAGAGATAAGTCCCTTTTCTAGTCAGGACGGCAGCAGCACTTTCAATTGTAGCGTTGATGCAAGGCAAAAGAAGTAAATCTTTTTATGCCAAAGTTTGCTGTAAAACATGGGGGTAAACGATAAGCTATCTTCCTACCATGATTTTGAAAAATACATTTGCATAAATTGTCAAATCAAAGAGGAGTTTATTGGTTTACCGCGTATTATATACAGGAGTGCTGACAGAAATTTTTCTGACAAGATATCCAAGTTTTGATCAATTCCAGAACACCCGAGTAGTTCTAGTTGGGAACAAAAATACGCATTTTTAGATTCACAGTGTATTGTTCGTCCAACAAGGATATAAATCCAGTTATCTAATTTGTTTATTATCAACTTTAAAGAGATTAAAATATATTGAGTCCTGTCGATGGTGGCTTAGAAGGGCCCTTAACTATTATTAAGCAACCTATGCGTGGTTAGATAGTAATTGTCGGTTGTACTTCCATGTATTAGTTATATTCAGTGTACCGACCGGTTAGCCAATTAGCGGTATTCGTTTACACAAGGTTTGTGTATAAAAAGCTGTTAGACCTAATCATAGTAACTAATTGGAACGTTCGTTGCATTTAACATGCAGCTGTTACATTTGCTACCGGCACCATCTTCTCTTAATCATTTAAATGGGTACCAGTATATTTACTTACTTCGAGTAAGTAAATTGCAGAAAAGATCTCTCCTACCGCGGTAATCGGTAAAGCGAACTGCATGTGTTCAATTATTGAGACTTTTACGCTCTTTTGATGCACTACTATAGCCAGAGTGTTTTGGCCACCCGAACGGTATATCCGTATATGAAAGACTTTAGGGACATTGTTTTTGTCTTATCTATACACCCAGTTACATCAAATTCTCTTAGTTTTTGGCGGATCGCCACAGATGCTGCTTCACCCTTAATATTAGCTAATATTATAGTTGAGACCTGTTTGAAATCTTTCAGTAGTTTCATACCCAGATTCAAGGCAGGCTCTTCCCCGTATTCATTTTGAATCTGTTTCAGGACTTCAAGTATTCCCGCGATAGACGGAACACCATGTGTTTTTGTGTAGATTGCAGCAAAGACTGTACCCCAAGTGTTACAGTCCTCTAGGTGTGGTGCGATCCCCATCGGTAAACAGATTGTTAAATTCCTGTGTTTCTCATGAGGGGTGGTATCAGGAAATACTGCCTCGATTTTAGTGATTTTTTGAGCTACACAGAATGGAATTTGTTCCTGTTTTGCGGGCAATTTACCAATGACTGATTGTATAGTCTGTGGTGTCATTTTATTTGTGTTCCCCTGGTTAGGGGTGTGTTGTGGAATCCTTATAGGAGGTTGGACTTTTAAAGTCCGCATGAAATATTGAACCAATTGTCTATGTATTTTTATTTGTTGTTTTAGTTGAACTAATAGCTATTCACCTGACATTTCTTCATGTCAGGATGTGGTGTATAGCTGGCTAGTACCAGCCATGTAGCTCCTGGTCTACCTAGCGGACCGAGCCTGGTAATGAGATTTTGATGTTTTAGGGCTCCTTTAAACCAGAGTGCATGCTCTTGGTATGTTAGTGGAATTTCAATGTCCTCGAAAGGAACATATTACGTTGGATGTTCCTTCACTTTGTAGCAGTGAAACACATGCGTTACTGGATTCGCTTCAGGGAAGACAATCCATGAATAGAATACCTCTATCTGCCGATATTCATGTGCCTCTATGACAAAAATGACCCTACCACCTCTTGATGATAGGCCATTTGTTATAAGTTTTATTGTGCTGGTTTTCCGGAATGAATATAGCATCCGGGTCGTCTTTTTGGAAACCTGTAACGTCTAAGCCCGGTTGGGTTGTAGCTGCTGCAGCTCCACCGGTCCATTTTCAGTCATTTTGTTGGCTGAAGCTTTGCAGAGCAAGTTTCAAGGAAACAAAGATAAGGTGCACAATATTTGGGAACACTGTATCCTTCAACGTTGAACAAACCAAAACTAATACATAGGATTTTCGTCCTACTCAGTTATGGTGGATTTTTTTTCATCCTTTTACCCACTCCAGACGTCTATTGGAGTATTTTTACTGTAAAAAGTGGTCTCTGTGAAAAACACGACTGAGTTACTCTAGTATCTAGCGTTAAATTTGTGCCTTACCAATCGTTGGGCGCTATGTAGTGAAGTTCCTATATTCCCAATAGGCTCTGTGCATTGGAATAATATATCCAATAGATTAGACGTAGGACTGAGGTCGACTAGGTCTCTATCGAATGTATTAAACTTAATGTGCCAACTAACTCAGAGGTCACTAGAAACGTTCTCGAATACACAAGAAGGGGATTAGTTTCTAACAACCGCATAAACATGACAACTTTGTTTCCCAAGAATAAGAATTGTATCTCTAGAGTCGCAGAAACAATAGATAAATATTTCACTCAGTCAATCGTGCATGCTTCGTTTCAACAGAGGTGCAGAGAACTAGAGAGACGGGTGTTTTCAATAAAAGGTTTTATTGAACAGCCCTCTTTCTCATGCAAGTAAAGTGAACTGCTACAATCGTAATGCAGGCTGCAAAGTATAATGCGTACAGCGAGAATAGTATTATAAAATAATACTGTGAAAGCATTGTATAGTTTCTAAGCCATATAAAAATACATACATAAGTACACAGGCTAGAATACTTAACTGGTGCTTCTAAAAAACGCCTACCCCAATGTACCTAACCCAAGTCTAGTACGCAGGAGGGAGTAAGTATTGTGTAGCATAGGTTTGGTTTTCTTTGCCAAGAATCTATCCAAGATTTCTCTTAGGTTCTAATCGGCACCATACCTTTAGTTTAGAATAAAGGAGGTCTGGTATCTCTGTCTCGGGACTCGATTTCCCAACGCCCCGCAAGGGGAGCTTGGAAACACTGGAGCTGGATTCTCAGCAAGAGAAAGGACAGCTTCTCGATCAGTGCGTCAGCTGGAGGGTCGGCTACCTTCGGCACTTGCTGTAGCGAGCTGCGTCGGGTAAGTAGATAGTCGAACTGCTCCGAACCACCGTGTCTTGCTAGAGCAAGTGAAGGCATATTTATACCTCGAAGGTGCCTTGTTTGATGTAAAGTCAGGTATAATAACGTCAGAAAAGAACCCCAAGGGAATAGTGGTTCTTTGTACTGTTACAAACAGTGCTAACAGTCCCGAAAAAACTGTCTTAAATACATGTACAATACCACTTGTATCAGACATGTTTAAGATATGACCTAACATTTCTAAGAAATGTATAGGGCAGTTTGTCGATAAGTTAATACCCTGACATAAAAATGTACTGCTTAGTGCGCTTTTGTGTGTATGGTGAATCCCAGGTTGACTAGATGTATTCTTTACCTAACCTTTTATATACGCCAGCTGGTATATGTTTAAAGCAATACTGAAAATGGAAAATTGTGGCAGGCAGAGTGATTGTTCTGTGTATTAGCCATTCTGTTGCAGGTTTTTCCGAAACAGTTAATGGTCCAGTTTCTCAATACTCAGCACCGTATAGTCTGTTCCTCTTTGTGCCAAAGTGATTTGTTTATCTGTAAGGTTAAATACAGAAAACAATGATGTGGTGTTGATTTGACGCCATGGCAGATAGCCAGAAAGAAGATTTTGCAACGTCCAGCCTAAAAGCATTATAGAACGCAATTGTGACTGTCCATGCTGTAACATGAGCAAGTCCTGTTCCATTATGTCTATGGCAGAGGATACTATGCTGTCCAAAGAATAAATTCTGGATGACAGAGTCGTTAACCCATTGTCAACTACAGAGAGAGATTTCTCTAAATTAATACGATAAATTTCACGTATTCGTTCTGCAGTCTCTGCTTGTGTCGCTTTCCAAGCTTCATTATAAATGGCATATATACGAGCGTATATAAAACGTTTATGACGCAGTTTTTTCAGTCCTTGTAGGAAGTCCCTTAAATCAACGCCATCTTTAAGTAAAGATAAGTGTTGTTTTACCTCTGTTAGTATGGACTTTTGTCTCCACTCAAAGCACAGTTTTCCTACACTGTATGTCGTTACAATCCTTGGATGTTGTCTCTGGACATATCTTGGATCTGGCCTAATGAATGTAAACCCTTGTGTTTTATTCAAGAATATATCTTTACAGTTGTTTGTGTCTGTGGGGCAGATTAACCATTTTTTCCAATCAGGATCTGTTCTGTTTTTAAGTAAAACATTTTTATATCGACCACCCCCTCTATAGTGTTTATACTATGAGGTGTAGGTGTAGGTATGGACGGTTTGTTTAAATCTTTTATCTTAGCTAGGCCAAGACAGGATGTTTGTTGGACAGTGTCATTCAAAAACATTATTTGTTCAGGGATAATGCTGGATCTAAATAAAGCTTCTAATCCCTGCACCTACCAATCTTTTGGGCCCCAGGCAGTTTCTGTCTCAATGTTGTCTCTCCAAAAGTCAAAACCTAACGTAGACATCTGAATAAATTTGCTTAGTATTAGTCAACGTACTTTTCATTCCTGTCTTATTAACATTTTTTAAGTAAAATGTTACTGGATTTGAGACATTAAAACCTGAGAAGTATGGAAATTTTTCATAAAATGTTTTTGAGCTACCCTTTGGTGGCATTGGACAATGTTCCCATTGATCAAAAGTATAAACATTTCTAGGGTTTGCAGATTTGTGCAAATAATGATGACCATAGTGATTATAACAGTACATGATCTGATGAACCTTCTAAGTATTCATGCTTTGTAAATTTTGAAAAGCGATATAAAAGGGGATGATGGACGGAGCACTTTAGCAAATCAAACACTCACCCCTAGTCAACTGATCTGGGTTTAATCCATCACCATGTAAATGTTGCAGACATCTCTAAGTCTGACATCATATTATTGACAGTCTCAAAGTCCGAATCATCAGAAAAGGTACTAGATGAAACAAAGTCACTCAAGGAAACCTTGAATTGGTGTGGAATCTTCAACAGCTCTGCAGGACCAAAGATGTCATAATCAGTTCTGTCCCAAGCTATACCACCAGGTATAGGAACGGCTGTGATGTTCAACGATGACAACTCTCTTAGTTCACGATGAGATGATTTGTGTGGCGTGAGGAGTAAGTTGATGTTCCTACTTGCTGTGTCCTTTTTACTATATCTTCCATTTATCAGCATCCCCAAAGTTAATACAAGAGTCAACCAAAGTAGAAGAAAAAGTACACCCAACACAATCCAAAGTTCACCCCATGGTGAAACCAGATAAGTCTTTTCCAGTTGATGAAAAAGTTCTGTTGCTTGTTCCTTGAAAGTTCTTTTTGTTGGCGTTGTTTCAGGTTCACTTGGATCCTCGGAAAACGTATTAAAGTTAATGAAATAGCCAGAGGCAGATCTGTCAATTGTTGGTATTGCATCAGGATTACTTGAAATCGTTGAAGCTACTGGATCCCTTGTCTTATTAGTATAGTCGGATGCTATATCATTGTAGACAGGTGTTTCTTGACAAACTGTTATTTGGGTCTCAAGAGGCACAAGTTCCATGGCTTTATTGCTTAGTGCTTCTTTTCGCACTGCAGATTCCTCAAAGGTGATGAGTCTCTCAGTTTGAACCTCTTGGATAGTAGCCAGATTCGGTTGTCTGCTACATCTTTGGAGTCCACTTGGCCTACTACTTATGATTGGCCACATGATGTGGTTTTACCAGGTCGAAAGATACGAGCCTGTTCTCCTTTCTTCCAGCAAGTGGCGGCAGTAACACTGTTCTTGAACCGTGAATTGCTAGCACAGGCACTGGTTGTCTGTAAGAAGGCCCAAATTCCATATTGTCCGCGATCTTTTCTCTGACTAGATCTCCAATTTTTGGAATCCAGGCAGGCCTTACTGGGACAGGTAGTTACCCTTCAGTGGTCGTTTGATTCTGCAATGTGTTGCTTTGACTTCTCCTTGTTTCATTTAAGTCCTGCAAAACAGCCAAACGGTCTTTGATATCAAAAGGTTTTTGTTCTACCACTGAAGTGTGACAATCAAGGTCCTGGACAATCATTCTAGTTCCAAAAAGGATTTCATATGGAGTGATTCTACCCAGAGAACTTCTTGGCAGATTGCTTAGACTACGTGGGACACTTATTAGATGCTTGACCCACCCATCACTCGAGTCTAATACCCTACCCTGTTATAGATTGCTTTATGTCCCGGGTTTTTCTCTCCACAACAGAATTTCCCACAGGATGGAATGGACTAGAATACTGCAATGAAACGCCCAGATTGGCCATGGCCTCCTTGTAAGCCTTTGAGCTAAACACAGGACCCTGGTCAGAATGCAGCGTGCCGACTGCGTATGTGCCGATAAAGACTCGCAAATCTTTTATAACAGTTCGGGCGTCAGCCGAGCGCTGAGGCCACATCCAAATGAATCTTGAGCATTAATCCACTGCGACCATGATATATTTGTAGTTACCATCCCTCTGTAAGGGACTGCAGTGGTCCAGGTAAACGCATGCTAATGGCTTATCTGAAATTAACAGGGGTGACTGCGCAGGTCGTTTCACTGTAGAGACTTTCATCTTTTGGCAGATTTCAAATTCCAAAACATAGTTTTGGTTCTGTTTCCTCATGCGCGGCCACCAGTACCTTTGTTTTAGTAACAACACTGTGGCAGAAACAACTGCATATGCAGAGGCAAGCCCTTCATGTGCTGCTAAGATTAGTCCTAATCTATGTTCCATGTTTGGAATTACTCTATCCCCCACTCCAGGGATTCGAGCAAACGGAACATTATTTGTATCAGTTATATATGAGTATTTGAGTGGAAAGCCTTTTGGTAATGTTATACCGCTGTCTTTGCTGGAAGCAGTGACAGCTTGCATTATTTTGCCGTCTATTTTCATTTTTAAACGAGTGATTGCAGCTACAGAAGCCGTTTGCACAGCTGCCTTCGTGGCTTCATCAGCCAATGAATTCCCTGCAACGTGAACGCCATCACTTTGATGACTCAGTGTATGGATCACGTGAGTCTTTTGTAGTTCTTTTTGTAAATGAACTATTTGTTCCCAAAGCAACTTATGCTTGATTGTGCCACCTTTTGCATCTTTGAAACCGTTTTGAATCCAGTTCTGCAAGTATTCATTGTAAGATTGAACGCAGTAATAGGAATCGCACACTATGAGTGTGGGGAATTCGCGATCAGTATTTTCAAGCGCCATCTTGAATGCTGTTAGTTCAGCTCGCTGAGCTGTACAATCTCCGAGAGATTGTGTTTTTGTGACCATAGTTTGGAATTTACCATCGCACCAGCGACCTTTAACGATCACGCATGCAGGACTATATGCTTGTTTACCCCCAATTGCGGGTTGTGCTGATCCGTCTGTATAAATTATACATTCGTACTGTTCTAGAGGCAGAATCTCAGTGGGCAGAGGACATTCTTGTTCGTATTGTAGAAATTCTTGTTTTCAAATATGGGTCAAAACGTATTCAACGTCTGTTGCAGCAAGAGAGTTAACCCATTGTATCCATCTTGGATGTAAAGCCTTTGCATTCGGAAAGCTTGCTTTTGTCACTGCCTCTAAGGCAGTTACAGGCGTAACCACCGTTATGCGTTTTCCTTGTGTGAGGGCTCTCTCTTTTGCTACTGCAGTTTGATCCTCTGTCAGAATTTTTTCTGTAGAAGTGAATTTTATTGCAGCTTGTGTGTACAAGTGTGATTTATATGCAATTGGTACTTTTTCACCATCATTCAAAGTTAAGTATGTGAATGCGCATCTTCCTGGAATGATTCAGATTACAAGGTTGCTTATGTTTACGCGTGTCTGTAAATGTGTTGTTGCTAACATGTCTGTTTGCACTGAATGCAAAATTGCAGTGTGTTTTTGAGTCCAATTAGTTGTTTTGAAATCAGGTTTGATTAATTCGTAGAGAGGTTTAACCCTTTCTGCATAATTTAGAACGTAAGTTCTTCTGAAGTTTAGGAAACCTAGAATTGACTGTAAGTTTTTCCGCGTTTTTGGAGGCTGGAGCAGCGCACACTTTTCTAAAAAGTTGGCTGTCAGGCTTTTGCCTTCACTTGATAACTCGTATCCTAGAAAAAGGACGTTGAGGTGGGCAATTCTTGATTTCTTAAAATTGAATTTATACCCTTCAGAGGCGAATTCAAGTATAATTGTATTCACTCTGTTCAAGTGCCTGTCCAAGTCATCGTCTGTTAGATAGATGTCATCAACATAAGATAATGCCTCATCATCATATGTTTGTAGTAACTCTGTTACTCTAGCTGAAAATAACACTGGACTATTCTTGAATCCCTGTGGGAGACGACAGAAGTGACGCTGTGTCCCCATAGTTGAGAAAGCGGCCAAGAACCTGCTTTCAGGTGCAATGTTTTGACAGAAGAAACCGTTGGAAATATCTAATGTGGTTTTATATTTTTTACGCCCAATGTTATTCATTAGTGCTGCACTGTGTGCATTTTGTACTGCAAACGTTTTGCAACAAGAATTTAAATGTCTGTAGTCCAAAACTAGACGATATGTATTGTCTGGTTTGGAAACAGGAAACAAAGGATTGTTCATTGACGAAGTGCATGTTTTAATCACCCCTTGGTATTCAAGTTGATCTAATATCTCCCTGACCTGTTTTTTAGCTTCTTGCTTAACTGGGTACTGGTTTTGTGCAGTTGGTTGATTTTTTAACTGGATTTTATGGTGAGGGGGAATCCTCATCCCATCCTACATGATTTTTATTTAATGCTGGAGCCTGGGCTACAGCCCATTTTCTGGATTAGGTGTATTTTAAATTAATTGGAATGTGATTGGAGAAGCCTGGCATAATGATGTCTTCGCCATGTGAGCACTCCCTGACATATTTTGGTGGCCAGTCTTTTTTAGCTAGAAGAATGTCATAACCATTAGAGAGCTTCTCCCAAAAGATGTCTCTTATTTTTCTAGTTATATCCCACTCCATCTGGAGTGTTACTTCATATAACTTATGGGGTACACTAACCCTGGTATCAGCTGTTTCAACTTGGATGTACTCATTCAAGTCCACTGTCTCCAGATTATCCTTCAAGATCCTGTGAGCTACGGTTACTTTTGCTGCGCTGTCAAGCATTGTCTGAGCCCACTCCCCATTCTTGAGTTGTGTCCTCAAGATCCTCTGCATGTCTGATTTTTAGACCTGCTGCCTTCTTTTTGGTAAATTGGGTTTTCTTATTTTTTGGAACGTGTTGATCGTCTTTGGACTTTGGACTTCACACGCTCTTCCTTGTGTTCTTCCTTGTGTTCTGACCGTCCTCTTCTTTCTTTCTGAATTATCCCTGTTCCTGAGGTTATACCTCTTTTCAGAGGGCTCCTTTTGAGGAGACCTACCTCGGGATTGAGAACGCTTCTCTTTAGAAGTTTGTTTAGTATTCTCCCACTTCTTTTTAGGAAAAGTGAGAGTGTTTTTATTAAAGACCTTTTCAGGACTTTCAGTTAGTTGTGGTTTTACTGTTTTCCCACCCAAACTATCTCTACCTAGTTCTTCATAGGATTTTTCAATTATTCTGGCCAGTTCATATGGTTGCTCAGTGTAATATATCCGAGCAGGAGCCCGGAACTGCCGAGAATTCCAAGATTATTATAAGAAAAAGGCCAGCAAGGGTTTTTTTTATCTTTCTATTTCTCAGCACTAATAGGGCCTGTTGTGAATAATCAGGATACCTAAAACTGTTTTTAATCAGTGGCTGTGCTATGTTATTAGCTTTTAGTGAAGGAGTCCCAAAGGATCAGTATAAACAGTGTTACCACACTAACACAGTAAATATAGTAAATAGTAAATAAAAGCAAAAAACCAGGGTTTTGTATTGTCTGAAGATTATTATTTGTTTTCAAGACAAAAACATATTTTTATACAAAAGAGATAAACATTCATATAAAATAGGGTACATACACAGATAATAGTTAGATATTCAAGGTATCGGTTGTCTCCTCCTTTGATATATCTAAATCATAAGTCCAAACTGCTCAAGTATAATGATACAATGATTTCAACTCCAAATCAGAAGAAAATTAAAGATGATGTATTAAATCAAATGCAGAGTTGGACTAAATAGTCGACGTTTCGGTCTCTTTAGGAATTTCTCACAAGACCATCATCAGGACAAAATATTTCTACATACAGTAGATGACCCTCTGTAAAGAAAACAACATTATATTACAACATATTCATATATATTCAAAAACCTGGTTACAAATCTATACAACTTTCATTTAGAACAGTCTATAATTATTTACATTATTACAAGCCTATTACTAACTTTCTTACAAAAGTCGATGTGGCGACTAGTAAACATAGGCAAAACAGATTCTTAATCTAGCTTAAAATAAAGGTCAAAGATCCAAGATATTCAATCAGTGGTGTTATAAACTCACTTTTACTTAGATAGAGATAAGTCCCTTTTCTAGTCAGGACGGCAGCAGCACTTTCAATTGTAGCGTTGATGCAAGGCAAAAGAAGTAAATCTTTTTATGCCAAAGTTTGCTGTAAAACATGGGGGCAAACGATAAGCTATCTTCCTACCATGATTTTGAAAAATACATTTGCATAAATTGTCAAATCAAAGAGGAGTTTATTGGTTTACCGCGTATTATATACAGGAGTGCTGACAGACATTTTTCTGACAAGATATCCAAGTTTTGATCAATTCCAGAACACCCGAGTAGTTCTAGTTGGGATAAAAAAATACGCATTTTTAGATTCAAAGTGTATTGTTCGTCCAACAAGGATATAAATCCAGTTATCTAATTTGTTTATTATCAACTTTAAAGAGATTAAAATATATTGAGTCCTGTCGATGGTGGCTTAGAAGGGCCCTTAACTATTATTAAGCAACCTATGCGTGGTTAGATAGTAATTGTCGGTTGTACTTCCATGTATTAGTTATATTCAGTGTACCGACCGGTTAGCCAATTAGCGGTATTCGTTTACACAAGGTTTGTGTATAAAAAGCTGTTAGACCTAATCATAGTAACTAATTGCAACGTTCGTTGCATTTAACATGCAGCTGTTACATTTGCTACCGGCACCATCTTCTCTTAATCATTTAAATGGGTACCAGTATATTTACTTACTTCGAGTAAGTAAATTGCAGAAAAGATCTCTCCTACCGCGGTAATCGGTAAAGCGAACTGCATGTGTTCAATTATTGAGACTTTTACGCTCTTTTGATGCACTACTATAGCCAGAGTGTTTTGGCCACCCGAACGGTATATCCGTATATGAAAGACTTTAGGGACATTGTTTTTGTCTTATCTATACACCCAGTTACATCAAATTCTCTTAGTTTTTGGCGGATCGCCACAGATGCTGCTTCACCCTTAATATTAGCTAATATTATAGTTCAGACCTGTTTGAAATCTTTCAGTAGTTTCATACCCAGATTCAAGGCAGGCTCTTCCCCGTATTCATTTTGAATCTGTTTCAGGACTTCAAGTATTCCCGCCATAGACGGAACACCATGTGTTTTTGTGTAGATTGCAGCAAAGACTGTACCCCAAGTGTCACAGTCCTCCAGGTGTGGTGCGATCCCCATCGGTAAACAGATTGTTAAATTCCTGTGTTTCTCATGAGGGGTGGTATCAGGAAATACTGCCTCGATTTTAGTAATTTTTTGAGCTACCCAGAATGGAATTTGTTCCTGTTTTGCGGGCAATTTACCAATGACTGATTGTATAGTCTGTGGTGTCATTTTATTTGTGTTCCCCTGGTTAGGGGTGTGTTGTGGAATCCTTATAGGAGGTTGGACTGTTAAAGTCCGCATGAAATATTGAACCAATTTTCTATGTATTTTTATTTGTTGTTTTAGTTGAACTAATAGCTCTTCACCTGACATTTCTTCATGTCAGGATGTGGTGTATAGCTGGCTAGTACCAGCCATGTAGCTCCTGGTCTACCTAGCGGACCGAGCCTGGTAATGAGATTTTGATGTTTTAGGGCTCCTTTAAACCAGAGTGCATGCTCTTGGTATGTTAGTGGAATTTCAATGTCCTCGAAAGGAACATATTCCGTTGGATGTTCCTTCACTTTGTAGCAGTGAAACACATGTGTTACTGGATTCGCTTCAGGGAAGACAATCCATGAATAGAATACCTCTATCTGCCGATATTCATGTGCCTCTATGACAAAAATGACCCTACCACCTCTTGATGATAGGCCATTTGTTATAAGTTTTATTGTGCTGGTTTTCCGGAATGAATATAGCATCCGGGTCGTCTTTTTGGAAACCTGTAACGTCTAAGCCCGGTTGGGTTGTAGCTGCTGCAGCTCCACCGGTCCATTTTCAGTCATTTTGTTGGCTAAAGCTTTGCAGAGCAAGTTTCAAGGAAACAAAGATAAGGTGCACAATATTTGGGAACACTGTATCCTTCAACGTTGAACAAACCAAAACTAATACATAGGATTTTTGTCCTACTCAGTTATGGTGGATTTTTGTTATCCTTTTACCCACTCCAGACGTCTATTGGAGTATTTTTACTGTAAAAAGTGGTCTCTGTGAAAAACACGACTGAGTTACTCTAGTATCTAGCGTTAAATTTGTGCCTTACCAATCGTTGGGCGCTATGTAGTGAAGTTCCTATATTCCCAATAGGCTCTGTGCATTGGAATAATATATCCAATAGATTAGACGTAGGACTGAGGTCGACTAGGTCTCTATCGAATGTATTAAACTTAATAGTGAGTGTGCCAGCTAACTCAGAGGTCACTAGAAACGTTCTCGAATACACAAGAAGGGGATTAGTTTCTAACAACCGCATAAACATGACAACTTTGTTTCCCAAGAATAAGAATTGTATCTCTAGAGTCACGGAAACAATAGATAAATATTTCACTCAGTCAATCGTGCATGCTTCGTTTCAACAGAGGTGCAGAGAACTAGAGAGACGGGTGTTTTCAATAAAAGGTTTTATTGAACAGTCTTCTTTCTCATGCAAGTAAAGTGAACTGCTACAATCGTAATGCAGGCTGCAAAGTATAATGCGTACAGCGAGAATAGTATTATAAAATAATACTGTGAAAGCATTGCATGGTTTCTAAGCCATATAAAAATACATACATAAGTACACAGGCTAGAATACTTAACTGGTGCTTCTAAAAAACGCCTACCCCAATGTACCTAACCCAAGTCTAGTACGCAGGAGGGAGTAAGTATTGTGTAGCATAGGTTTGGTTTTCTTTGCCAAGAATCTATCCAAGATTTCTCTTAGGTTCTAATTGGCACCATACCTTTAGTTTAGAATAAAGGAGGTCTGGTATCTCTGTCTCGGGACTCGATTTCCCAACGCCCCGCAAGGGGAGCTTGGAAACACTGGAGCTGGATTCTCAGCAAGAGAAAGGACAGCTTCTCGATCAGTGCGTCAGCTGGAGGGTCGGCTACCTTCGGCACTTGCTGTAGCGAGCTGCGTCGGGTAAGTAGATAGTCCAACTGCTCCGAACCACCGTGTCTTGCTAGAGCAAGTGAAGGCATATTTATACCTCGAAGGTGCCTTGTTTGATGTAAAGTCAGGTATAATAATGTCAGAAAAGAACCCCTAGGGAATAGTGGTTCTTTGTAAAGTCCATGAGTTCTTGGACAAATCAATATTCAAGCAAGGGGAGGTCCCCGGCTGCTTAATCCGATTTTCCAAGAAATCATTGTGACGTTTTGGTAAGGGTGGAAGTAGTCATGCCTGTATTTGGACAGCATGGGCTATGTCTAAATAAGGGTATGATATCTACGCCTATATTAGGGCAATGTAAATTGTACCTATATAAGGGCATGAATCGGGAAATTTCGCTCGGATCCTAAAACGCCATACAACACACCAGTCCAATCAACCCTTATTGATGGTAGGTTTAAGACAACCTTTATAGAAAGCTACCTTAGTGGTAGCTATGGAGAGCAGCCTTCAGGCTAAGTCTTCAAGGAATGTAAAGCAGTCTATAATCTCACGAGTGATCAAATGAAAGGAGAACCACACCAGGTATATATATAAAATATATGTATTTATTCTAAACACACCCCTCTAGTCTCTTTATGAGGCTAGAGGCTAAAGTACAATACAATTACTTAAATAGCACACACTAAATTAGCACTGTATACGTTTTGCCCTAAGGGCCTCACAAACCATATACTAAGAAAGTGGTATAAGAACCATGAGAGAGATAGAAGCAAGGCCTAGGGCCTGTAGAACCGCTGGGGCAACCAGGAACCACCCAAGGTAGGGACACAGGAGACCCACCGGGGGCATGTGCAGTGTTTAAACACAGCCGCGAATCACCATTGACTTCTATGTACAAAGTCGCAATTAGATTTTTAAAGATTAAGGACACTTAGGAGTGGAATAGGAACAAGCCCCTTCAGTACTGGACTCTTCGAGAGTCAAGACCCACAGGAGCACCAAGTACTCGTGTTACCTCACCCAGGGAAGCCAGGTGCATAGATGTCTTTTCGTGTCGGGTTTCGCCGTTGTTTACTATGGAGAGCTGCAAATAAATGCTGCAGGTGACCAGATGAAAAGTGTCTGGATGGATCCAAGGGTGGATCAAAGATCTGAAGAACCTGAAAGCAGAGGGTACAGAGTCTGGGTCACTTGTCAGTGACCAGGGAGGCAAAAAGAATAAGCCAGCCGATGTCTGGTGATTTCAGGTGATGTAGGTGAAGCTTGACTCTTCAGCCACGAGGACCAGGATGCGTCGACGACAACCAGGAGCTGGATTCGAGCTGTCCCACGTCAGATGACGAGTGCTGCAGTGTCGGTATCCGGATTGGACCCAACAAGCCTTGGCAACAGCAACCCACGCAGAATAGAAAGATTGGCTTTGGTGCAGACCAGCATGGTCTGAGGGACTCACCCTTTGGAGGGAAGTCAGGGCACATCTGGAGCAACCAGGAAAGCCCAAGAAATAAAAGAGGTTCCTTCGTGGGGACCCCCCAGTCGACGGACCAGGGATCGCGAAGGGGCCTCAAGCAGAAATGCAGGAAGCGGGCCCGCGGTACACTCGTGGAGTGTAGGCACACAAGCTTCGGTGCAAAAATTGCTCAGGGCTTGAACTACAAGTAGCCCAATGCACAACTTCGGGAAAGCTCAGAAGTCGATACACTAGAAAATGTGCTGGATGTCCAGGAGTTCCGGTCCCACGTCGCTCGTGATGGCTTCAGGTATCAGCTTTGCTGGGGACTCGCGTTGGCCTCGGAGATGTCTGGAAGTCTGTGTCCTGTGTTGCAGATTCTTCGGAATCCGGCGGGAGCCTCGAAAATGTAGATCGGCAAGATGCTTCTTTGGTGCCTGTTTGAACAGGCGAGTCACTCCTTGAACCCAAGGGAGATTTCTTCTGTCTTCCAGTCAAAATGAAATGTCGAAAGTCCAAGATATATTTTGCAGAGTTTCCTCCAGGGTAATCTAAAGTCCTAGGGACTGGCTTCCTATACTTATACCAAGTTTAGGGGATGGACTAACTCTAAGGTCCCACCTATGGGAGGACCTGGGGAGGGAGTGGTTACATCCCTTCCCCTTTCTCCAGTTTCACGCCAGAGCTGGGGCTGAGTGCCCCAGCAAAATGGTTTTAAATGGGAAATGCACGGATACACCTTGTGTGCCCCAGGCACTGTCTGAAAAGCCTTCAGTGCAGTGAATACACCCACCCTGCCCCAATACACTAAAGCCTGTCTGAGGAGGTGGTTACACCTTCCTGGACATGTAACCTATTGCCCAGGCCTCCCCTGCCGGAGTTTTTTCCAGCAGCAGGAGGCCAGACTTGTGTCTGTGGCAGCAGCATCCATTTTGTGATGCTGGGGCTCTGTTTAACTTTTACCGGTTAGACCAGTGTGTACATGTCTTCTCCTTGTAGAACGGTGGAATGCTACCCCCGCCACCAGAACTGGCGGGCGGGGTAGTATTCCAAAGTGTTTGACACCAAACAAGACATGTTTTGATGCAGCCATTCCAAAGTTGGCATTAACCGCGAGGTTATAATGCACTTAAGAGTATATGGTATGGCTGTATCACGGAACAGCTACATGGAAGGAATTCCGAAAGCTGCAGAGGGGTTCAGCTCATGCTAGGGCACCCTCTCACACAAAACCAAGCACTCTGCCTCCAGGATTGTCAAGGCCTGCCATAGGAGTGACTTATAGGTTTATATGTGTCTGTTTTAAAAGGTAGATATAGGCATACTATATCTAAGTAAGAGGTGCAAGCACCACCTTTCACAGGCTGCTGTAGCAGACCTGTGGTGTCATTTCGGAAGGCTTCCCAGGGGTGGCATAATACATACTTCAGCCCCTGGTAGGCCTCTGGGGTACATATGCCCTTGGTACCTAAGGTACCATATACTAGGGACTCACAAAGGTAACCCAGTAACCAATTTGGAGTGTACCTAATGTTCATGCAATCAGTTTAGAGAGGAAGCAGCTCCGCTGGGGTCCTGGTTAGCAGGCCCCCAGCCAGACTAAAGTCGATAAATCAGTGAAACACAGCAAAAAGTGGGGGTAACCATAGTAAGCAGATCCTACTCTCCTACACAAACCCCTGCCCAAACGCAGGGACATTAAACTAACCTTGACCAGTTGAGTCTTCATGTTCTAAGTGGAAATATCTGGAGAGTCCGTCTGCATTGGCATGGTTACTCCCAGGTCTATGTTCCACTGTATAGTCCATTCCCTGTAGGGAAATGGACCACCTTAAAAGTTTGGGGTTTTCACCCTCCATCTGTTTTAGCCAAAGAAGGGCTTATGGTCTGCCTGAGCAGTGAAGTGAGTGCCAAACAAGTATGGCCTCAGCTTCTTCAGAGCCCAAACCACAGCAAAGGCCCCCCTCTCAATCAATCAATCAATCAATCAATCATTTGTAAAGCGTACTACATACCAGCGAGGGTCTCAATGCGCTGGGGGAGAACTACTGATTGAACAGTCAGGTCTTGAGTATCCTCCTGAAGGTCAGCAGGTCTTGGGTCTGTCGTAGGCTCAGTGGGAGGGTGTTCCATGTCTTGGCGGCGAGGTGGGCGAAGGATCTCCCACCGGTGGTTGTTCTTCGAATGCACGGGACAGTAGCGAGTGAGAGGACAGCGGAGCGTAGCTGGCGGTTGGGGATATAGAAGGAGAGCTGTCTGCTGAGGTAGGCTGGGCCGGTCTTGTGGAGTGCCTTGTGTGCGTGGGTGAGGAGCTTGACGTTTATCCTCTTGTTGACGGGGAGCCAGTGCAGGTTTCTCAGGTGGGAGGTGATGTGGCCGTGGCGTGGTACGTCGAGGATCAGTCATTCTGAGGCGTTTTGGATGCTTTGTACTTGTTTGATGAGCTTGGTTGGGGCTCCCACGTAGAGGGTGTTTCTGTAATCGAGTCTGCTGCTGACGAGGGCCTGGAGGA
The DNA here is from genome assembly GCF_964263255.1 of Lissotriton vulgaris. Lineage (NCBI taxonomy): Eukaryota > Metazoa > Chordata > Amphibia > Caudata > Salamandridae > Lissotriton > Lissotriton vulgaris. The sequence continues at coordinate 205,611,582 of NC_141690.1, read as the reverse complement.
CTGTCTTTCTTGTATCTGTTGGGATCCATCTGTAGATCTTGCGGAGCATGCGGAGGGTGTTGAAGCAAGAGGAGGAGAAGACGGCATTGACTTGCTTGGTCATTGAGAGCGTTGAGTCGAGGATGATTCCCAGGTTGCGTGCGTGGTCGGTGGGTGTCGGACTGCCCCCAGTGCCATCGGCCAACAGGAGTCGTCCCAGGCTGATGGGTTGGAGCCGAGGATGAGGACCTCCGTCTTGTCCGCGTTCAGCTTCAGACGGCTGGTCTTCATACAGTCGGTGACGACCTTCATTCCTTCATGGAGGTTGGCTTTGGCGGTGATGGGGTCCTTGATGAGAGAGAGGATCAGCTGAGTGTCATCGGCGTAGGAGATTATGTTGAGGTTGTGCTGTCGGGCTACGTATGCGAGCGGGGCCATGTAAATGTTGAACAGCGTCGGGCTGAGGGAGGATCACTGGGGTACACCGCAGATGATCTTGGAGGCTTTGCAACAGAATGTGGGGAGGCGGAGGCTCTGGGATCTGCCGGAGAGGAAGGAGGTGGTCCAATCCAGAGCCTTGTCTCGGATCCCTGAGGCTTGGAGGCGTGCACGTAGTGTGCGGTGGCAGACAGTGTCGAAGGCCGCAGAGAGATCCAGGAGGATGAGTGATGCGGTCTCGCCGTTGTCCAGCAGGGTCCTGATGTCATCGGTGGCGGCGATGAGGGCAGTCTCAGTGCTGTGGTTGCTGCAGAACCCTGACTGGGAAGGGTCCAGGATTCTGTTTTCTTTGAGGTATCGGGTTAGCGGTCTGTTGACGGTTTTCTCAATGACCTTGGCCGGGAAGGGGAGCAGAAAGATGGGCTAGAAATTCTTGAGGTCTCTTGGGTCTGCCTTAGGTTTTTTGAGTAGGGCGTTGATCTCGGCGTGTTTCCAGATCTCTGGGAAGGTCGCGGTCTCAAGGGAGAGATTCATGACGTTGTGCAGGTGGGGTGCGATGGAGCTGCTTGCTCTGTTGAAGACGTGGTGCGGGAATGGATCTGACAGAGAGCCGGAGTGACCAACGTTTTTCTCTAGGGGTCAGCCTTCTGCTAATAAAAGCTACTGGCTGGTCCTGACCTTCATCAGTCAATTGTGACAGCACAGCCCCTACCCCCAACTCAGATGCATCTGTTTGGACAATGAATTCTCTGGAGTAGTTAGGACCTTGCAGAATTGGAGCAGCACACATGGCCTGCTTCAGGTCATCAAATGCCTTTTGACAGTGTACTGTCCACTGGACTTTCTTAGGCATCCTTTTAGAAGTTAAGTCATTCAGGGGTGTCACAATGGATCCGTACCCCTTGACAAACCTTCTATAATACCCAGTCAGGCCAAAGAAAGCTCTGACCTGAGTCTGGGTTGTGGGAGCAACCCAGTCCATGATGGTCTGGATTTTGCTCTGCAATGGTTGAACCTGGACTCCACCTACAAGGTAGCCCAGGTACACAACCTGACTCTGCCCTATCTGGCACTCAGTAGCCTTGATGGTGAGGCCTCAGGTGGACCAGGTGATACTCCCAGGTGGAGCTAAAGACAGCAATATCAGCAAGATAAGCTGCACAGTAGTCTTACAGGCCTGTTAGGACTGTATTCACCAACCTTTGAAAAGTGGCAGGTGCATTCGTCAGTCCGAAGGGCATTACCACAAATTGATAATGTCCACTAGGGGTTGAGAATGCTGTTTTTGGCTTTGCATCATCAGCTAGTCTGATCTGCCAGTAGCCAGCTGTTAGGTCAAATGTGCTGAGAAACTTGGCTGAGGCCAAAGTGTCTATAAGCTCATCTGCTCTTGGAATTGGATGGGCATCAGTCCTAGTGACTGCATTGAGACCTCTGTAGTCCACACAAAACCTCATCTCTCTCTTACCACCCTGGGTGTGAGGTTTTGGTACCTAGACCCCTGGACTAGCCCAAAGGCTATCTGAGGGTTCAATAACTCCCAGTTCCAACATTTTCTGGACTTCTGTCCTGAAACATTCCCTGACATGATCAGGTTGCCTGTAAATCTTACTTTTAACAGGCAGACTGTCCCCAGTGTCCACTTCATGAGTGCACCAGTTAGTCTGACTTGGAGTCACTGAAAACATATGTCTGAACTATTGTAGAAATTGTCTGCAATCAGTTTGCTGCTGATTAGTCAGGCTGCCTGCCAAGGCTACTCCATCAACCGATCCATCATCAGGGTTCTGAAAGAACAGATGTGGGAGAGGGCCACTCTCTTCCTCCTGTCCTTCATCAGTAGCCATGAGAAAGCCCATGTCTGCCCTGTCAACATATGGTTTCAATCTGTTGACATGAAGTACCCTATGGGGGCTTCTGGGAGTTCCAAGATCTACCAAATAGGTAATCTCTCCCTTCTGTTCAACAATAGTGTGGGGTCTACTCCATTTGTCTTGGAGAGCAGATGGGGCCACAGGCTCTAACACCCACATGTTCTGTCCTGGCTGGTAAACAGTCAGTACGGCCTTTTGGTCATGCCAGGCTTTCTGTCATTCTTGGTTAGCCTCAAGGTTTTTAGTTGCCTTTTCATGTACTCAGCCATCCTGGAGCAGAGACCAAGTACATTGTCCACAATATCCTGTTTAGGGAGTTTGAGAGGGAACTCCCATCCCTCCTCCACCAGATATAATGGTCTTCTGGCAGGGTGTCCAAACAGAAGTTCAAATGGGCTGTAGCCAACCCCCTTCTGAGGAACCTCCCTGTATGCAAACAAAAGGCAGGGTAGCAGGATGTCCCATCTCCACCTGAGCTTTTCTGGGAGACCCTTAATCACACCCTTTAAGGTTCTGTTGAATCTTTCAACTAAACAATTGCACTGTGGATGATAGGGTGTGGTTAATTTGTAGTTCACTCCACATTCCTTCCACATTGCAGTCAAGTAGCTAAGTTTGCACCTCTGTCAGATACTACCTCCTTAGGAAACCCCACTCTTGAAAACACTCCCAAGAGGGCTCTTGCCACAACAGGTGCTATAGTGGCCCTAAGGGGAATAGCTTCTGGGTACCTGGTGGCGGGATCCACTACCACTAGGATAAACCTGTGCCCAGATGCTGCCTGAGGATCCATTGGTCCAACAAATGCAATGCCCACTCTTTCAAAGGGAACCCCCACCACAGGTAATGGTATCAGGGGGCCTTTGTAGTGCCACCTGCCTTACCACTGGCTTGACAGGTTACACAGGAGCGACAAAACTCCTTTGTGTCTTCAGACATGTGAGGCCAGGGAAAGTGAGGGACAATTCTGTCCCAATTCTTGTTCTGTCCCAGGTGTCCTGCTAAGGGAATATCATGGGCTAGTGTCAGTAGGAAGCCCCTGAACTTCCGAGGTATAATCAACCTCCTGGCTGTACCAGGCTTGGGGTCTCTACTCTCTGAGTACAGGAGTCCATCATCCCAATAAATCTTATGGGTGCCAGTAGAATTCCAAGCAGCCTCAGCAGCAGCTTGCTCTCTGAGGAGTTCAAGAGAAGGGCAGCTCAGCTGCTCCTGAATCAGATCTGCCCTGGAAGGGCCCCCTGTCCCTAAGAACTCAACCTGATTAGGCTCAAGCTCCTCTGGGACAGTTCCTTCTTGAGGCTCACAATCATCTCCCTCAAGAGACTGATCATTACTCTGAGTCAGGGGTCAAGGCAGTGCCTTAACCCTACTGCTCCTTTTCTTGGAAGGCACCTGGTCCATTATTCCAGAATCCAGGGCCTGTCCAGTGTTAGACTTTTTGACCTGTGACCTAGTCACTGCAAGGACATGTGCTGAGATTCCTAACATTTCTGCATATGTCCTAAACTCCACTTCAAACCAGGCTGAAGTCTCAAGGTCATTTCCAAGCAAACATTCTACAGGGAGGTCTGCACTTATCACAACCTTCTTAAGGCCAGTTACCCCTCCCCATGAGAAATTAACAACTGCCAGGGCATGGGTGGTCCTGACATTGTTAGCATTGATCACTTGGTATGTCTCTCCAAGTATGACTTGTCCAGGGTCCACAAAGTCTGGTGTCACCATTGTGACACTGGCCCCTGTGTCCCTGTAGGTTTCTGCCTTTTTCTCATTTATCAAAGCAGTTGTCTGTACTTGCCAAGGTTACTGGGACTCACAGAGGAGGTCATATCCATGCCTCCATCACAGACTAACACAGTGTGAGTTGGAACCCTGACTAGGCCAGAGTTCATCTCAGATCCCAGGGTTAACCCTACTACACCCTTCTGCTGAGAACCACCATTTCTAGCTGAACTAGGGGGAACAGTTACCTTAGGGGCAATGGTGGCTGGAGTTGTCTCCTTTTTAGGTCTCGCCTACGCAGCGCGCATGCGCTGCTTAGGAGAGAGACCTGTAGCCATCGGCACAGCTTTCCCTGCAAATACGTGCACGCGTTGCATTGCTTGCAATGGCAACGTATGCGCGTCTGGTGATTTCCTCGCGGGAGCGCGCTACGCCATATGGTGGTGCCATAAGGTCTTGCGCTCCCGCAAGGGAAACTCACAGGTCCCCTCCCCTGCTGCTGCACGAGCCTTGCGCTTGTCTTGTTAAGGCATACACTGTGGCCTTGTGGTCATGCGCTAAAATGTTTAATCCACGTCTTTTTCTCACCTACTAGATCATATTATTATGACTACCTTCACAATAACAAAACGTGTACTCAAAAGTACTCCTAAAATGTACTCAATTTAAGGGGAGAAGCCGGGGATTGGAACTGGGCCATGTGTGATTTCACATTCAAGAATTATTTTTTTAGGTGCACTTCCTTTCACTATAAAATGAATTCTGTTTAGTGCATTTCGATTTACAGTTTTTTCTTCCTCCCTCTTAAGCCGATAAAAATTACTTTATACTGCAAAGTTGTAACTAAATGTGCACTGAATTGTGCTGGCCAATCAGAAGCAGACTATCAGTGCCATATGAGGCGGTGGGTGGATTGAGCCAATGACTTACCGGATCTCATTTTGACTTCAGGAACTAATGTATATAAACACGGACATGTGAGTCATGCACGCAGCTGTGTTTTTGGGAGCATGGAGAGCTGGGACCGGAGCGGCTGTGTTGCTCTGTTTTCCTTTTGGCTGCTGTGATAAAGCATGGGCTGGGAACAGGAAGCAGCAACTATGAGGACTTCTATGCTTTTGTGGTTTGTGTTTAGTGCTGTAGCTGCAAGCGCAGGGACCCAAGTAAACGGACAGCAGCAATTGCTGAACAGAACAGATGTTGCCATCTTAGTTTTATTTAAATTTAATTTCATTGCCTGTCGTGTAAAATTGTAATGTGTTGTTGCAGTGTGTGTTTTTATTTTTTAAATTGAGGTGCGCTTGCTGGTGGTACCCCTCAAGTCGTAGGGGCATTTTATAGATTACTGGGCGCATATGAGGGATTTACCCCTGCAAGACGTACGTGGCCCTGCATGCTGGAGATGTGTGTGTGTATATATCCACAACTCTGTTACAAAATATTATTATCCATATGTCCCTTGTAGTTTTCTATTTAATGTTAACTTTCAAGTTTGGCTTGTCTTTGGTGCTTTTTCTATCTTGAAGAAACTGTTGCTGACCACCTATCCTTTATGGATTGCGCTATGTGTGGTCGCTAAATTATTGAAGAAATACAACTAAAATACAAGGTATTGAAAACCTTCAGTGCTGCGAAGCCATAATAGCATAACAGATGAAGGCAGTCCTAAACCAGACCCTGCCTTCAATAAACGTGCAGACTTTGCTTAGACCCCGATTCAAAGTTGTATTTTAAATTACTATTCATGGGCAAATGTATGTTTGCACATGGTCGGAATTCTGAGTTGTGCACCAGTTACCTCACTCTGCAGTTTTCTTCTGACATTAACCCAGATAAAGGCTGAAGAAATCTGTCTGGATAAAATGCAAGATCTAAATGCAGATCATGCCGCTATGACCCCTTTATGTATCCAAAAATTATGAATACTATAGTGACTAATGTAATGTGTCTCACTAAATCCATACGTGTGTCAAAAAAATATATAAAAAAGACATAAATGCAGTAATCAGTGCCTACAATATTGATTCCTTGTATTGTGAGGTGAGGCACCCTGGAGAAGGTAATTATATTACCCATGAAGTACCCCATGCCACGGTGGCATTATTACTGTGTGCACCAATGATCACAGAAATTGAAGCCATGACCTTAGTCTCCAAATGTCTTTTTGTACTTCTAACATGACGCTATCCATACAGGTACGTAGCATCAGATGTTAGTCTCATTTTGGGTTCACCAAACCCTCTTAGTTTGCCCATTTTACAATATACTAGCCTTAACTAACTCTGAACCACCTCCTGTTTTTGCCCTTACAATCAATTACGTATTATAAATAGGGCTCCTGGTTTTATTGTATTTATTTTTAAGCATTTCCGTCTGTATTTATCCATATTTATTTTGTGGGAATTTTACCTGTATTTATCTACATTTTATTTTGTTGTAAGTAAAAACAATACGCCGTAGCTAGTATTGATTCACATTTATTTAAAAAGGCAATGCGTACTGGGTTTCTGCTTTTAACAGAGGGAATAGAACTGTTTTAGACTGGATAAACATTCTCCACCATTGGTATGCAAGGCTTTTTTGAACCTTTGGACTGATAAATCACATTTGCAAATTTCACTGCATCCTAAGTTTGAGTAATAGTGATGAAACTGTTTCTGGGAGCACATATAGGCAAGTGACATCTCTGCAGTAAATCCAGTGCTGTGCAGAGCTCCCCGTGGAAGTCTTGCTGCTCCTGATATCACCAGGCACAATCTTAACAAGCAATGGCATAGCTAATAGGTCTTGCTTTTGGGACCTTCTAAATATTTAGTTATGCACCACAATATCCTTGGTGCAACAACATCAGCTGTTGCGTGGCTACAAAACTTATAAGGTCCCAAAGGAGTGACCTATTGGCTATGCCAATGCTTTTTGGTACAGTCACTGGTCCAGTGACTATTCTGCTTACAGATTTTGCACCATGGTTTCTTTGGGCCTTCTTTCTTTTTGGAAGATTGGACATTCCCACCATTAGAAACTTTTTGGGGACCTTGTGAAGACTTCTTGTCCTTACCCTTCTCCCCACCTTTTTGATCTTGCTTCTTCTGGTCACCACCTTGGTTCTGTACCTTCTGCTTCACCCTGGTTCTGACCCATTTATCTGCCTTCTTTTCCAATTCTAGGGGAGAAGTCAGATCAGAGTCTACCAGGTGCTGATGTAGCAGCTGATTTTGACAGTTACTAAGGATCTGCTCCCTCATGATCAGATTATAGTCACACACTTTACTGCCCAGTAACCAGCCCTCCAGAGCCTTAGTAGCACAATCTACAAAGTCAACAAAGTCCTGAGTATGGGCCTTCTTGGTATCTCTGAACTGTATTCTATACTGCTCAGTGGTTAAGCCAAACCCATCTATCAGAGCACTCTTCAGGACTTTGTAATCATCAGCATCCTCTTCTCTGACAGTGAGGTACTTGTCCCTTCCTTTTTCTGCAAAGGAAAGCCACAAGATTGCGTCCCACTGCTTCGGGGGGTAACTTCTGTACTTTGCAGGCCCTCTCCAGTGCAGTTATCCACTTGTGGTCATAAGACCTATCCCTACCACTAGGGAAGTTGCTGCCACCATTGGGCTCAATCCCCATCTTTTTTCTTGTTCTTTCAAGCTCTAGGGTCTCCTTTTCTAAGGCTACTAGCTGTCTCCTTATCCTCAGCAGAGCTTCTTTCATTCTCACCTGATGCTCTCTTTGCTCCTAGGAGGTAGCCATCCTGTGAGCAGAGACAGAGGACCCTATAGATGTACCAGAATGATCAGATTCCACTGAAGGCGATCTGTCTCTTCTGGGCACACCACCAACTCTTCCTGGGGGGACAAAGATAGGGCCACCTTGGCCATCTCCATCTCCAGGGGGATCTGGGTTCACCAGGTCTAGAACATTGTCACCTGCCTGGTCAGCATCAGAGTATGAGTCCTGGTGAGGTTCCCCACTGGGATTCATCTCCTCCGCTGTACCCACCCCACTGCCTACCCTTGCAGGCTCTGTAGCCTGCCTAAAGTCATCAAGCAGTAATGCCACTATGAGGTGTCTGGTATTGGGATTCTGTACTAATTTTCTCATGGCACGCAGAGCCCTTAACTCTCGGAAAGGGGATGTGTCATATTTAGATGTCTGTACTAGACTGACATCTGGCAGAGACACAATAGGGTAGGCAAAAATCAAAATAGGGAGTGAAGAGGTAGCGCTTAAAAAACGCTGGGGTGGATACACCCTCCTCCAGTCAATGGTATATTCAAACAACAAGATCCACCTCTAACAAGTTTTCCTGTGAGCCACGATATGACAGGCATACACAGTATTTGTTAAAATACCCCTCACACACCAAAAGGTCCCTTGGTGTCATGCTTCATCATCGGGGTCTTCCCGCCCCGCTGCGGGACGGGGCGTGCTACGATTAGCGACTACGCTGGAGCACTCAGATATTGTAAGTGCTATGTGAGGAGTATTGTTGTGAGTGTAAGTAGGGTCAAAAAGTGATAGGAAAAGTGAGGTTAAAAGAATACTTGGCCTTTGGAAAACAAAAAATTATTTATTACTCATAGGCTGGTATTGATAAAAATTGGTGTGGCGGAGAAAAACACAGCTTGTCAATGAGCTTTTTCTCCTGATGGTGTCAACATGTTTCGAGGCTGCCTGCCTCTTCGCCAGGACGGGGTCAGATCCCTCTATCACTCACTAATGTTGCCATCAATGTGTGTTATGTGTATATACAGGTGAAACAGATATTTTAATACCTATTTGGTATTGTACTGTTGAGTGCAGATCTTCACGACATAGAGTGTGTGTTTTATGTTATATGTTTGTTATGTCCTGTAGTGTCTTTCTTTTCACAGGTCACAGCACCTTAATGTGTTCTTTACTATTGAGATGCGCTATACTTGCAAAGTCACCTTATATGTCACCATGCTTTTTTCTCCACGGGTGACTTATATAAACGCGCATTGGGAAGCGCCCAGGAAATAATTATGTGCTCTAATTTTATCTTGCAGGCCCATGAATCAGTAATACTGTTAGGGCTCTATAAACTGTAAATTAATCGCATACCACATAGGTATTAAAATATCCGTTTCACCTGAATATACACATAACACACATTGATGGCAACATTAGTGAGTGATAGAGGGATCTGACCCCGTCCTGACGAAGAGGCAGGCAGCCTCGAATCATGTTGACACCATCAGGAGAACTAGCTCATTGACAAGCTGTGTTTTTCTCCGCCACACCAATTTTTAACAATACCAGCCTATGAGTAATAAAGAATTTTTTTGTTTTCTAAAGGCCAGGTATTCTTTTAACCTCACTTTTCCTATCACTTTTTGACCCTACTTACACTCACAACAATACACCTCACATAGCACTTACAATATCTGAGTGCTCCATTGTAGTCACTAGTCGTAGCACGCCCCGTCCCGCAGCGGGCGGGAAGATCCCGATGATGAAGCATGACACCAAGGGACCTTTTGGTGTGTGAGGGGTATTTTAACAAATACTGTGTATGCCTGTCATATCTTGGCTCACAGGAAAACCTGTTAGAGGTGGATCTTGTTGTTTGAATATACCATTGACTGGAGGAGGGTGTATCCACCCCAGCGTTTTTTAAGCGCTACCTATTCACTTCCTATTTTGATTTTTGCCTACTCTATAGACAGCGCACAGCTGTGGGAGTTTAAAAATTCCAGACGTTCTGGCCGTAGGTAGACAAGTGAGCTCTCTTTGTCTCCTAATTGCTTTTTTTCCCAATTTGGAAACAGAGCACTATTTATTCACTGACACTACACATAGAGACACACACATAGCACACACTCTCTAGTTAGAAGATGGCTGAAGCAGGAGGCCTGAGTTTCGACTATGAGGAAGTTGACAGAATTCTAGCAACTCTCAACCCCTTTGAAGGCTTGAGTAATACCGATCCTAGCCCTACCAATGGAGATTGGGATGAACTGGCAACCATGAGAAGGACACAAATAAAACCAGCTTTACACGGTCTCCTTATGACCAAATACCTTAAAGCTAAGGCTGCACCACCAGGCCTGATAGTTAGAAACGAACCTTTCATCTTTACACACAACGCAACGTTCAAAAAGGACTTGTCTTTAATCTCCTGGCATTGTACCAGGGATTGGTTAGATCTAATCATAAAAACAGCGACCAGACTAACCCAGGAACTCAAAATTGATATACAAAAACTGGAGGTCCAGATTAAAAGCTACCAAAACCCCGCAACATTGAAAAAAAGGCTAGAAGAACTCAACTAGGAAATGACAGGGTTTGAACTAACACTGAAGAAGAGTAAATATAAGAAACTCAAAAAGGACACCGATGTGTTCATTCATGAACGCGTGTACCCATACATCAAAAATGATTATGTACCAAAAAATAACAATAGCGACCAAAGCACTGACACAGATTATTCTGACACCAGTTCTAATGGGTCTGGCTCAAGCAGAAATAGCAACCAAACCAACAGGGGTGGACGTTACCAAAGAGCCCAGACACCGGGAGGTAGAGGATGGACACCCTATCAGCCCCCTCCGGGTTATATGCACTACCCACCCTTACCACCGTACATGGGCAATCCGTACCAACAATGGAACCAACACCAGCCCCCAAATTTCAGCTATCATGGCCCACCGCCTTTTTTAGGACAGCGCCGCGGCCCACGAAAGGGCCGCAACCGACAGGGAAACCAGGTCCATTGGAACCTGAACCCAGAAGCACCACCCCGTGTATCAACACGGAGCGTGACCGTGTCAACCAGTCGGGGAACCTAGTAGTTAACTTATCAGACCTACAACTCACTGACTCACACCGCCAGGTCCTTGAAAAAGGTCTAGGCCTTGTCCCCACAAACAAAATGGACAAATTTAAGATCTGACAAGAAATGAAAGAATTTATACGCAAATTAAAGCTAAAAGCCTTCTTTAAAGACTCCGAAGAGAATGTTGTCAATAACACTGACCCCCCAGACACAAACCTGAGGAAGAAATCCACCTTCACTCCCCTAGACTCCACCATACCAGTTGAGATACTGGCTTTTGAAAAAGCGGTAATGGAGGAGTTAAAAAATCTGCCAGCCACAGATAATACGACATTTAAAAACATCTCACAAAAAGAAAGAGAGGCCCTTCATGTGTTAGCCAACAATCCTGATATCGTCATCAAACCAGCCGATAAGGTTGGCGCAATTGTCATCCAAACTCAATCTAAATATGACAATGAATGCCGCAAACTACTACATGACAGGAGGAATTACAAGATACTAAGAGAGGATCCAACTGAAGAAATACGTATCCGTATTCTCATAATGATTGAGGAGGCCACTGCCCATGATTGGTTATCTAAAAAAGAGGCAGATTTCCTCATTGAAAAGAACCCAGTAACCCCTTATTTCTACACCCTACCAAAGATTCACAAAGAGGCAGCCTATCCACCAGGACGCCCAATAGCTCCATAATGGAACCCCTCTCAAAATTCGCGGATGCGTTTTTGAGACCAATAGTACAAGCCACCGATACGTACCTTAAAGACACCAAGGCGGTACTACAATTAATCGAGGAAATACCCTTTGACCCCACGCATGACCTTCTACTCGGATTAGATGTAGAAAGCCTCTACACGAGTCTTCCCCAACGTGAGACCCTTGAGATAATCGAGGAGGTCCTTTTCACAACACAATGGCAGTACCAAACCCGCCCGGCGCAAGCGCACAATAGACACGTTTTGAGATCCCATTAAATAATCCCTTGTGTGAGAAATACAGCCATTATCTAACAATATTCATCCAGAATCCATTCAAACCTGTCTTAAAGTTCGGGATTTACAATATCATCCCCTTCTCTAACAATATCGCCAGTTCTCCCAACAAGGCGCTCATGAATTTCGCTATCTCACAGTATTACCACTGTTCCAAAATGGCCCCCACTATTTGCCAAGACCATATACCGTTCGAAGATGGTCACCACTGCGTGGCGTGATTACATAGCTGTAGTACGCAAACTTCAGCTAGGCCTAATTAGTGCCAGGGTTCGCCCTTCTCTGCACAGAGTCCTCGGACCTTAGGAAGAAGTTGGCAACGAAACTGGAAATACAAAAACAAAGTTTATTAAACCTTTAAAGGTGGTACTACAGTCCACACAACACTCTTCAGTATTGTATCGAGTAGTACAAAGAACTGAAGCAAATGGCCCCTTTTATACACAATAAGGGGGCTGAAGAAAAGGCGGTACAAAAGACCAGAGCAGATTTATGACCATACAAGGACATTTTAGAAGGCACAATCGATAGATGGGCGGAGCTAACAGCCTCCGTTCACATTCCTGTTTGGAACCAATTAAGTAACGGTCACTGATCCTACTGCGCATGTCTGGACATGTTGGAAGCGGAGACTGCTAAAAATAGCCTGTTGCCGGGCAGACTCCAGGCGCAATGAACAAGGAGGTAGGACCAAACGCATGGCGAGCACATGGCAATGTATGGCATACAAAATGTCCGCTACAAATTCAAGATGGAATCGGTACATTTGTACAATGGTTAAACGAAACATGTCTTCTGCAAATGCTTAACTTAATCCCCGTGAATTTACAACATAGCGTGGTGCCGCTCTAGTTCCCACGGGCCTAATAACCACACCCTAGCCAACACAGGTGTTGTCCATTACTCAATCAAATCGAGTATAAAGAAACATCCTCCGCTCCACTGGCTCACATCACGGAAGCCGCGGACGAGGGAGGATGCGAGGAGAACTCGTGGTTGAGTGAGTACGGCATAGCCGCTGTAGGGTGGAGAGAATCTTTGACCATCAGTATAACAGAAAGGTACTGAATCTTGGAATACTCCTTCTGTTCCCTCCCTCTTTACCAACAGATGGAAGTTTCATTTACCCCTCATTCCTGATCGGCTCATAGGGCATTGTCTCCAACTTATTTCAGTATGTATTAGACATATACTACCATGCACGTTGTTTTTGCTCCTTTTTTCAGCCCATCACTGTTGAGTGCAGATCTTCACGACATAGAGTGTGTGTTTTATGTTATATGTTTGTTATGTCCTGTAGTGTCTTTCTTTTCACAGGTCACAGCACCTTAATGTGTCCTTTACTATTGAGACGCGCTATACTTGCAAAGTCACCTTATATGTCACCATGCTTTTTTCTCCACAGGTGACTTATATAAACGTGCATTGGGAAGCGCGCAGGAAATAATTACGTGCTCTAATTTTATCTTGCGTGCAGTGTCTCTCTAAACACAGCTGCGAATCCCCATTGACTTCTATGTAGAAAGTCGCAATTAGATTTTTAAAGATTAAGGACACTTAGGAGTGGACTAGGAACAAACCCCTTCGGTACTGTACACTTCGAGAGTCAAGACCCACGGGAGCACCACAGTACTTGTGTTACCCCACCCAGGAAAGCCGGGTACATAGGTGTCTTTTCGTGTCGGGTTTCGTCGTCGTTTCCTATGAAGAGCTGCAAAGAAGTGCTGCAGGCGACCAGTTGAAGAGTGTCCGGATGGATCCATGGGTGGATCGAAGATCTGAAGAATCTGAAGAATCTGAAAGCAGAGGGGACAGAGTCTGGGTCACTTGCCAGTGACCAGGGAGGCAACAAGAAGATGCCAGCCGATGTCTGTGATTTCAGGTGATGTAGGTGAAGCTTGACTCTTCAGCCACGAGGACCAGGATGTATCGACGACAACTAGGAGCTGGATTCGAGCTGTCCCACGTTGGATGTCGAGTGCTGCAGTGTCAGTATCCCGATTGGACCCAACAAGCCTTGGCAACAGCAACCCACGAAGAATGGAAAGATTGGCTTTGGTACAGACCAGCAAGGTCTGAGGGACTCACCCTTTGGAGAGGAGTCAGGGCACATATGGAGTAATCAGGAAAGCCCAAGAAAGAAAAGAGATTCCTTCATGGAGACCCACCAGTCGACAGACCAGACTACGCGAAGGGGCCTTGAGCAGAATTGCAGGAAGCGGGCCCACGGAACACTCGTGGAGTGTAGGCCCAAAAGCTTCGGTGCAAAAAGTGCTCAGGGCTTGAACTACAAGTAGCCTAGTGCACAACTTTGGGAAAGCTCGGGAAGTTGATGCACTAGCAAATGTGCTGGATGTCCAGGAGTTCCGGTCTCACATCTCTCGTGATGGCTACAGGTCTCAGCTTTGCTGGGGACTCGTGTCGGCCTCGGAGATGTCTGGAAGTCCATGTCCTGTGTCACAGATTCTTCGGAATCCGGTGGGAGCTTCGAAAATGCAGACCGGCAAGATGCTACTTTGGTGCCTATTTGAACAGGGGATTCACTCCTTGACCCCAAGGGAGATTCCTTTTGTTTTCCATTTGAAATGTGTCGAAGGTCCAAGATATATGTTGCAGAGTTTCGTCCAGGGTAATCTTAAGTCCTAGGGACTGGGTTCCTATACTTATACCAAGTTTAGGGGATGGACTAACTCTAAGGTCCCACCTATGGGAGGGCCTGGGGAGGGGATGGTTACAGGCACTGTCTGAAAAGCATTCAGTGCTCCAATACACTAAGGCGTGTCTGGGGAGGTGGCTACACCTCCCTGGACAGGAAACCTATTGTCCAGGCATCCCCTGCCGGAGTTTCGTACAGCAGCTGGAGGTCAGACTTGTTTCTGTGGCAGCAGCATCCATTTTGCGAGGCTGGGGCTCTGTTGAACTTTTACCAGTTAGACCAGTGTGTACATGTCTTATCCCTCTAGAAGGGTGGAACGCTACCCCCGCCACCAGAACTGGGGGGCGGGGGGAGGTAGTATTCCAAAGTGTTTAGTCAGACAAAATGTCCCCTTTGAGGAAATAGAGTGATGTCACTGACCATGTCATGAGTGATGTAATATGTGACGTCATCAGCAGTGCATTGCGGGCACGCGAGTTATAGTTAGCTCAACCAACTATAACAGGTGAATTTCTATGGTTTTATGAGTCAAATACCCAACTAACTATAACATCCCTGAAAACTATGGTTTTTTAGTGAATTTCAAAGGTTTTTGAAATGTTAATTCCTAACTATAACGTCTGTAACACCTCTGGTTGTTTCAGTGAATTTCTCTGTTTTTTTAAATGTTAATTTCATATTTTAATATTTATAAAACCTATATTTTTTCTAATTTTTTAAATAATATTCTGGAACTCTATTATACTTTTTTTTCTTTAAAAATTATGTAATGTTTTATATCTTCAAGAAAAAATATGTATATCATTTTTTGGCGGGGGGAGAAAACTGGAGTCCTGTACCGGTAGTCTACCAAGCTCCATCAGCACGCAAATCCTATCCGCCATATTGCTAAACTCTTAAATGATGCGCATTTCGTATCCAACGGGTTTATGAAACAGCGTCCCGCGTAACAGCTTATACGTATGAAGTCGCGCCAGCTGCTACTTTGGTATCCGACGGGTACGCAGTACCAAGGCACACGTTACGTCATGTACGTATGCGGTCGCGCCCGCTGCGCGTTGCGTATGCGACAAGTGCACCCTGCCAGGCCCTGTGTTACGTCATAGACGTATATGTTGTTGCGCCGGCTACGCCATTCCCTCATTTTTTTTTATGTCTCAAAACTATATCTAAATAACTTTAAAGTTTATATGAGAGCAAGCGATAATCTAAAATATTTTAAACATTTATATATTTCTAACTGTAATAAACTTATATTATAGTAAATATATTTTCTCAAAATCTCATCAGGTGCGGTCTCCTTGCGTGCTGGGTGCACGATTGCCATGTGACCTTAAAAAAAACATTTGATTAGTTCATAACATTTCCCATTGTAGCAGTTGGAAAACACCACCCATTTTAGTCATTCTCTCTACAGCATTTGATGAGACACACCTCTTCTGCTTAGAGAGCTTTTTTGAAAACTTTTTGCTATGAACACATATCTTACACTACCCACAACATGCAACTATCAATATTCATGGTCTGTAAAGTAGCCTTCCACCTGTGATAGCCATGCACTTAAAAGTTACATAACCAAAGTTTTCCCCACTGCCAGAGGTAACATGGTTGCATTCGCTGTCCACAGCACAATGTAATGTGGTACGGCCCAGGGGCAGTATCCTGCATAAATAATGAACACACAGACACAGATAGATAGTGGAATTGGGTACGGGCATGTGCGCTCGACTCCTTTTTATTACCAGGGTCACATATCCAGTGACGTCTGTGCTGGATGCGTGCGGGGTGACTGTAAACCAGCCCTCAGGGAATGGTTGCTGCTAGCATCAACTACAACAGTAATCATTGGATCACACACAGAAATTCAATAATAAAAGGGTCAATAGTTTGTGCTGCAGTAAGGTAGGGACAGTAGATGTGAAATAATACACAAAAGATTCTATTGTAAAAAGAACTATAACTTGTGGTATACTGAGACCCAGGCAGTAGATCTGAAATAATACACAAAACAATTGTATCATAAAGGGTCCATCAATTCTAGTGCACTCGGGTAGCCACATCAAAAGCATTCAGCATGTGCACACCAGCGATGATGCGTGCTGCGGGCGGGCCGTACTAGGACCAATGTCTGTTACCTACAGGACTGCATCATCTGCAATAGCGACTCGATCTGAATTGTGAACACTGTTGTCTGCAGTGTAGGCCAGAGAGAGCGGTCAGCAAGGGTCCACAGCCATGTAACGTGGACTTGAGCTGCCCAGTTTGTCATACAGGAAGCAACAAAAAGCATGTCTGGAGCCTGCAATGATGCGTATGCGTGGTGCGGACAGAGCGCACTGGAGCAATGTCTTTTGCCTACAGGACTGCGTCATCTACAATAGCGACTCGATCTGAATTGTAAACATTGTTGTCTGCAGTGTAAATTGAAGGCAGTAGTCACACAGACATCCATGAATACTTTTTCTCACTTCCTCTTCACAAAATACAACATAAATTACAAAAAACTCTGCAATAAATAAATCAAAACAATTTGAATTGTGATCTTTGCTGTCCACAGTGTAGATTGTTATTCAATGTTCTTTTCCACTACCAAGAAGAATTTGGTCATTGTTCTAAACCTATAACTAGGGCTCTCGGTTTTATGGTATCTATTTTTGGGACATTTCTGTCTGTATTTATCCACATTTATCTTTTGTCAGCTTTGTCTGTATTTATCCATATTTGTTATGGGTTTTATGAAACAATAATGCTGAAACTGGTATATTTTCACATTTATTTAACCAATAAATATGCAGTCATGCTCGAATGCCTGCCAGGTTTCAGTGATATGAACGCCCGCAGAAGATAAATCAATGCACTTATATGAAATATGCAGATTTCGGTATCAGCTTTGTGCATATCTACTGCTGTTTAAGTCTCTTTATTAAAATGCCTTTTTTTAACTTCCTTACCTATCAATCCACACAGTTATTGGCCTGCCAGTCATCGCAAACTGTATTTACAATTACTCCCAAAACACCCAATTTCCGTGTTTATCCACATTTAAAACTAAATACAGACAAGAAAATAAATGGTTTTCTGTCTGTACTTATCTGTAAAAATCTGTAAAAACGGAAAACAGGGAGCCTTCCCTATAACTCATCTAAAAAAAGTTCTTTAAGCAAGTATACTAAAAGGATATTGTGTATATTTCAATAGGCATTGTAGTTACTTGACTTCTGTAATTAAACAATCACCACTCGATCTGAATTGTGAGCCCTGCTGACCGCAGTGTAGGCTAGAGGCAGTGGTCATTAACGCCTCACAGCCACGTGCCGTTGGATTCGGAAGCACGGAGTTGGTTGCACCTGATCGGAGGGAGTACACAGAAATCACCACAGACTTTAACTTCTGACATCCTCAATCATAAAATCAAGACTCCTTTTCACTGTTCGGACCTGCTGTACCGCGGCGTACTCTGCCGACTGGTGTCAACCAAGAACAATAATCATGTGCAGCAGTTAGCTACGGAAGCACTGAGTCTGATGCACCTCATTGGAGGGAGTTGTGTAAAACCCAGCAGCAAGTAATATCAGACATTGTCCATTGTGGGATCAAGACACAGTTCCAGTGTTGGGACCTAGAGTTGGTTGCACCTGGTCGAAGGGAGTATCTTCATCTCCACTCTCAGATGCAGTTCTAACATTGTCCATTGTGGGATCAAGACACTGTTCCACTGTTGGGACCTACAGTTGGTTGCACCTGGTTGGAGGGGGTACACAGAAATCATCACAGACTTTAACTTCTGATATCCTCAATCATAGAATCAAGACCACGTTAAACTGTTCAGACCTGCTGTACCACGGTATAGTCCAGCGGCTACAGTCAATCAAGCCCAATAATCATGTGCAGCAGTTAGCTACGGAAGCACTGAGTCTGATGCACCTCAACGGAGAGAGTTGTGTAAAACCAAGCAGCAAGTAATATCAGAAATCGTCCATTGTGGGATCAAGACAACGTTCCACTGTTGGGACCTAGAGTAGGTTGCACCTGGTAGAAGGGAGTACCTTCATCTCCACTCACAGATACAGTTCTAACATTGTCCATTGTGGGATCAAGACACCGTTCCACTGTTGGGACTTACAGTTGGTTGCACCTGGCCGGAAGGGGTACACAGAAATCATCACAGACTTTAATTTCTGACATCCTCAATCATAGAATCAAGAGCCCGTTTCACTGTTCGGACCTGCTGTACCCCAGTTTAGTCCAGCTACTACAGTCAATCAAGCCCATCCACCTCAACGTAGGGAGTTCTATGAAAACTAAATATCGGATATCGTCCATTGTGGGATCAAGACATCGTTCCACTGTTGGGACCTAGAGTTGGTTGCACCTGGTCGAAGGGAGTACCTTCATCCCCACTATCAGATGCAGTTCTAACATCATCCATTGTGGGATCAAGACACCGTTTCCACTGTTGGCACCTATTTGACTATTGTGTTAGTAGTATACAGAGCACTCCACACTGCTGGGCCTTAGGCTGGGCGCTGTGTGCCTGTGTCGCGCTAGCCAGCGTTAATCTCAGGAGCCTTCCGGCATCGCAGACCTCAGCCCAGGAGCTTTCGCCGGCACGTGGTGGGTCCTCTTTCACATACGGCGGTGTCGAAAGGTGAACTGTGGGGCATATGTGCGCGCGCAGCGGCCATGACGGTTTCTGAGTACCTTCAACAAAAACAAGGGAAACCCTACTCACAAAGGAACCAGGGCCAACAATTATATCAAAAACAATGGTTCCAGTGGTGTAATCAAAATGATATGAATTAAATATATAGCTCAATGGCGATAAACATTAATACTGAGGATTGACAAGGATGGCAAAAAGAAATGTACGTACAATTGTGTATATTTCTCTCGTTTTTTTACTTCATAGTATGAATTTTGTTGAAATACGTCATACAGTACATTACATACATAAACAAAAACATAAACAGTACATAAAAGTGCAGTGTGTCCCAAGTGCATCACTAAAGCCAAACTAACAATACACAAAACATAAGTTCTCTCAAGGCACAGTGGTTTCTAAATGGATATATGAAAAGGAAAAAGACCAAAGAAAAATAATTTTTTCTGAGTACCAGCAGGCTGAGAGCATCATTCACGCAGCCACCATTTGCTCACGGGGTCAACCTCGTGGCGGTGTAAGCTGCGCAGACCTGGCAGACACGTTTGCCATTCCGGAACAAAACCACACCCACAGAAACGTGCCTTTTATTCATACCCCTACGCTAGCCTTGCGTATACCGAGCCAGCCCAATACTCTAAAGATTGAGGGGGGGATGGGGTACGTATGCGCTATGTTTTCGTAATCTTCCCTACTGACTGTACTATCGTGGTTGCGTCCACTGTCTACTTCACTCAATAGACCATCAGTGTATGTTGACATGTACATGTCTGTGATCTGCATACTCAAGTCTGTCTGGCACATCCCCTCAACACTTTGCATTGTATACTTTTATAATCGAGAATCACTTGCCACCTCGCACACACTTTGCTCCCATCTTTCCCCGCATTCTGCATTGTGTGGCAGAGGTGCCATACCATGTATGGTTTGTGTACATGGCTAGCCTCGGTTCCCACAGTACGTAGTGTCGTTGTGTCTGCTAGGTGTACATGTTGTTTGTAATGTTGTATGTGATTATACAAGTTGGCACGTTTATTCACAAGCAGTGGTTTCTCCCATTTACATATCGTTGTCTTAAAGAGGCTACAGAACTTTTTCTCACAGGTGAAAAGTGCGACCACAATGGCAGTCATTCCTTACTATCCAAGAATATCCAACTGCACTACGCTTCTAAGCTTACAGCCCCCAATCTTGCGTGCGTTCTTAAAAGCACGCCAACTCCCACAATCGGACACAGCTTTCTAACGGCAGTTATCTGCTTCACCATAACATGCACTCCACGGAATGTGAGCTGGCATACAGTATGTCCTTACTGTTTCAAACCGAGTAACTTCCTGTGGCAATGTCTATTCCCACCCACACAAAACAACTCCCAAACTTCAACTTGCCTGCAATACCTACTTTGAAAACAGATTTCATTGAACTAACCAAACTAAAAGCGCTTTTGCTCAGAACAGAAGTGTCCCTCACTTCTGCAAAAGAAATGTATTGACTGCATATAGGACGAACTTCAAGTAAAATACAGTCCCTTCTAAATACGAACCTCCCATTAGTGCCTGTACCGCAGCCTCTGAGTTATGTCAAGAGTTGGATACTTTGCAACTCAGGCTCAGATCAAACACCCCTACCCACATAAAGGGACATATGTTGGACGCCCTGTTTGCTAACTGGGAAGGCATCGTGGTGTCCCTGTCATCTGGACAGACCATTTCTTGGTTCCCTTTGCTATATTACGATCTGGATCTAAGTATAAAAACACCGGAAACAAGACTATAGTTAGTCAGAGATGGGGAAGGTTTTCGCAGGATCTTTTTAGTAAAGCCCTAGTTCAGGGAGGCAATCCGGGTGGCATTGACGCTGAAGTGGCATGCATGAATCTAGAGAGAAGGATTGTACCACCCCCTGGGCTCAGAGGAAACCAGGCAGAGCTCAGAGATCTGCACCGTGGTACTCAGATGCCTTGAGAGTAGCGAAAGCTGGGTGTAAACGGATGGAAAGGCAGTGGAGGGCTGACTTCTCTGAACAGAGGAAAGAGTGTTATAAAGTGGAACTTAGGAAATATCATACACTTATCAGAAGGGCCAAAGCTGCTCACTATCTGGAGAGAATTGACTCAGCCAGTAACTCTACTCTGGAGCTATTTAAGGTTTATAAGGAGGTATCCTCCCTTACCGCCTTAACGGCACCGGCTAGGGGTTCAGAGGAGCTCTGTACCCAGATAGCGGAGTTCTTTTCTGATAAAGTGGAAAAAATGCATGCCACTTTCCCGGAATCGGCCAAAATAGGAGTTGAAGGGAATGAGGAAAGCAAACCTGAGGAGGAGGGAGAAGGGCTGAAGGAATTTCTGATGCCCATCCCTGAGAACCTCATTAAGATCTGCCTCAGTATTAAGTCTGGCTCTCCCAGGGACCCGGCACCGCCGAAAAGGCTAAGCGGGAGTCTGGAGTGCCTGGAACCCTACATAAGACATCTGGTGGAGACATCTTTTAGGACATGCAGAGTCCCCAGCTACTGGAAGGAAGCGGTGGTTCTGCCTCTCCCCAAGAAACCGCATATTGGTCTAGATCAATTAGACAATCTACGACCAATCTCACTGCTGCCTTACTTTGCGAAGGTGGCAGAAAAAGTGGTGAAATGCCAATTGACGGTGCACATTGAAGAAGACGGTCTTCTCCACCCTACTCAGTCTTGGTTCTGAGCACGGTATTCCACTGAATCCGCGCTGCTCTTTGCCACCGAATCCATCAGGCAGCTGGTGGATGCAGGTCAAATGACAGACTTGATCCTGTTGGATCTGAGTGCTGCCTTTGACACGGTGGCCCACCACACGTTGATGAAGCGCCTAAGCAAGGGAGGGGTGACAGGGAATGCCCTGAGCTGGTTAAAATAATTTCTGTCTGGACGTTGCTTCCAGGTGAGTCAGGGAGATCACTATTCCAGAGTCATCGGACTGAGGCAGGGAGTGCCGCAGGGATCGACCCTGTCCCCGACCTTGTTCAATCTCTATGTTGCCCCTGTAGCGGAGATTGCTGATGGGTTCGGGATCAGGGTCGTGTCCTATGCGGACGATACTCAGATGGTGTGTCGCTGACTCAGGCTCCTGAGATGGCGGCATCCAACTGCAAGAACTGGCCACATGGATGGCAATGAATTGTCTGAAGATGAATGGTAGCAAAACAGAGTTACTGGTGGTGGGTAGGGCTCCGACAGTGTGGTCCTCGGCATGGTGGCCCCAGGATCTGGGACCAACACCTACGCCCTGTGTCCAGGCAAAAAATCTGTGAGTCTGGCTAGACTCAGACCTCTCTTTTGACTATCATACCACAGGCGGGTGGCAGACGCTTGTTTTGGGGTTTTGAAGGTACTGAGGAAAACGCTCTGCCTTCTACCCACGGGGCCAGAACGACCATGGTCCATGCCCAGGTGACGTCGCGCCTGGATTATGGCAACATTCTCTATCTAGGTGCGATGACCAAGAGTATCCTCCGTCTTCAGAGAGTTCAAAATGCGGCAGCCGCTTAATTCTGAGACGACCTAGAAAGTCCTCTGCAAGGGCAGCTCGGGTGGCACTACACTGGCTCCCAATTAAAGAGAGAGTCACATTTAAGGCACTGTGTGTCTGTCACCGAATCCTTCAGGGGAGTGCTCCACCTTATCTATCTGAGCTTCTGATCCCCTATGTCCCTACTCGTTAGTTAAGATCACGCGGGGTGGGTCTGGTGTGTGTACCTGCCACCAAGAAAGCGAGGATGGAAGGTTGGTCCTTCCGTCTGTTGGCAGCCAAACAATGGAAAGCGCTCCCAGTGGATCTCCGGATGGAGGTCCAGGAGAGCCGCTTTAGGAAAAATTGAAAAACGCACCTCTTCCCTCGTGACATGTAGGGCAGTGGGGGTGGCTAGCACCTCTTTGGCTACTGTACCGCAACGCGGGGATACACTGTTCCTAGTGTAACCATTGCGCTCTATAAATGAGCTAAATAAAAATAAAAATTACACTATGTGAATTGTTACACAATTTTCAACACATCTCACACTCAAGGTCTGGCACACTTTTTTAACACGGTCTCCTCCGGCCTTCTCTCAGGCTTTCAAACTGTTTTTGGTATAATACCAGATTTCATTTATTCGATCATCTCTGGAATAACAGAAACAGTGCCCATAATTCTCTTTGTGGCCATCCTACTACTATTTTTGCTTGTAAAAAATGGCTGCGCTCCCTGTGGTAACAACCAAGTCCGACAGAAAACGCCTCTACCCGAAGCTACATCAATACTGTAAAAAAATGGAACAACTTTTCGGCTGCCTGCCTCTATCTATTAACGGAGCCAGCTAGAACATGACATTTATTTACACATATGCAATCTGAGTGTAACCATCTTTTTATTGCAAAACTTGCCCATTCGACTAGCGAATGGATCTATGCCTTGCTAACATCCCAACAAAAACTCCTGATATCCAGCAGGTAATGGAGTATCTTGAAAACCATGAACTTGATTGTTTGGGTAGTGGAGAATTGGCGGATGCAACGCAAAAAGGTATTGTGGGGGAATGGGATTCCTGCGCAGCCGTGAAAGATCTCCTGCAACATGCAACCTTTGACAACATCGCAGATTGCCTACCAATTCAAATTACCACTCCAACATTCGAGGAACTGTGGTACTGAGAATTCTGGACCCGTGTTATAAACCTCATCGTATCATGAAGATTTTGGTATCAGCAGACCGGAAATGACGAGTATACTATGCACAAGCATTTTCATCATATTCGAGTGGCAAAATCCCTGTTAAATCAGCATTTCCGTTCCGAACCCTCGGGTTCCATTTTGTGAACGACATCCATTTTGTGATTGCCCTCACATATCCAAATGACTAAAAGCCAAAACCTGGTCCGAAGGACACGTACACCTTAGCTGACTCCTCTGTGACCTGGGCAAGCTGACTCCACTGCCCGAAGCCAAACCTGTTCGGCCAGGTCCTTCCCCAGTGGCCGAGCTAGATTCGTATCAAGGCACAACATATCATAAACCTTTCATCGCACACAAACCCTGCCTAATCTTACACACACCTGTCCCTGTTTCTTGCTTTATGGCTTGCTTTACGAGGAGGAGGTGCCCGATTTTATTGGGGGTCCATCGATATCTGATGAGAATACTGGACCTCGCCGGGTAATCAATTACGGGCTGGGTGAACTGAAATGTGGACTTGTCATCATGACTCTGCTTTTCCTTTGTAGTGAAAATATGTGTATGGCCAACTGTAAAATAAGGAATTTGTGCCCGAAGCTTATTATTTTGTATAAAAGACGAAGACTGGCTTTGTAAGTTTGAGCAGTCTCCTGAGAATATACAGAGTGCTGTACTTCTAGGACACCTGTTACTGGCTGCAGCCAATAAATACGATCTTTGACTTCACCCAGAAGACTCTGTGTTTCTGTAGTCTGAAACAGGAAGGACTCGGAGTTCTCAGGTGTGTTCCCTGGCACCGCCGGGTCCATAAAAAACCCGGTACTCCAGTACATTACTGTCCCTTCGAGGATATGAATTGGATCGCTTCATTTTTCTCACACAATGGCAACAATGACCTCTTGGAACATTACGAATCTCAAGCCGCTGAAGATCTTCCGGACTGCAATCTTCAAGACTTGTAAGAAATTCACGGTATTCTTGGATTGATTTTTTCCAACTTTTTTTACTTTTTCCTTAAAAAAATTATAATACACTTCAATTGAGTTATTTTCATATAATAACTTTCTAAGTATGCTCAGGCATTTGAACTCTGTTTTCATTATTGCCCCTTACGTCTCCTGTCTAACCAGGGATGGGTGATGTATGGCCTATGCAAATACGCTATTTACTCGCTAAATTAGCCTAAACCCAACATCCATTTTGAAACCATATTTATTCTTTGTGCACATGTCTCTCTGCCTGCCTGTTATCCACGAAGCCCTTTCACACAAATGTACTCATCCTCAGCCCCTGCTCACGAGCTGGCGTTCAAGATAAAAAAACAGGACATTGTTTAGGAACTCGTTGGCACAGTGTGGTAATCGTATCCTACCTTTATTTTCATTATAGAATTTAGTCATTCATGTCTAATAGCTATTGATTGTTTTATGTCACATGTAACTGTAACATGTAATGTGGAATTCACTGATGCAGGAGCTTCGGTTTGAATACAACCCAAGCGGTTGGAGTTTGCCTCAGCTCGATGCCTAAGTTCTTTGCACAAGAATGATTTTTTTAAAGAGCTTAAGACAATAATGTATGGTTTGACGAGAAGTATACCGAATGGGCTTCTCAGATGCTCAATGTTTGTGTTCCTCCTCAAAGTTCCGATGTGGGTAGAACTATTACCAACTCTGACACGCACCAGATTGAATCTACTGTACAAGAGATTGCTGACTGTTCTACTGTTGATAATTCTGTGTTACAGAAAAGGAGTACCAGGGTACCTAAGAAGTTTGATGATTACATTTTGAAATTTTTTATTTGTTTGTTTTCTTAAAGGATACATGTGGTAATCGTATCCTACATTTATTTTCATTATAGAATTTAGAGTAATTCAAGTCTAATAGGTGTTGTTTATGTCACATGGAACTGTAACATGTAATGTGGAATTCACTGATGCAGGAGCTTCGGTTTGAATACAACCCAAGCGGTTGGAGTTTGCCTCAGCTCGATGCCTAAGTTCTTTGCACAAGAATGATTTTTTTAAAGAGCTTAAGACAATAATGTATGGTTTGACGAGAAGTGTACCGAATGGGCTTCTCAGATGCTCAATGTTTGTGTTCCTCCTCAAAGTTCCGATGTGGGTAGAACTATTACCAACTCTGACACGCACCAGATTGAATCTACTGTACAAGAGATTGCTGACTGTTCTACTGTTGATAATTCTGTGTTACAGAAAAGGAGTACCAGGGTACCTAAGAAGTTTGATGATTACATTTTGAAATTTTTTATTTGTTTGTTTTCTTAAAGGATACATGTGGTAATCGTATCCTACATTTATTTTCATTATAGAATTTAGAGTAATTCAAGTCTAATAGGTGTTGTTTATGTCACATGGAACTGTAACATGTAATGTGGAATTCACTGATGCAGGAGCTTACGTTTGAATACAGCAGAAGCAGTTGGAGTTTTCCTCAGCTGAATGCCTTAGCTCTTGCACCAGTGGATCCATTTATGGCACTTAAATAAATACACTTTTTATATAACTTTCAGACTCCATCGCTTTATTACAAACAGTCACTTTCTTAGACACACCTGATTTCACCATTTCTCTTCTGTGGCATTGCAACATTCTGCATTATATTCTTAACGATTATTTCTTTATTCCTGCTTGCTAAAACACTGCATTCAAGTCTTCAGAAAGTAGGGGGGAGTAGTTTGCTTCCCACTCTCTGTATAGTATAAACACATACTAACACTACTTACACAGGTATGCTACAGCGGCCAGTATCCTACAGCGCCCAAAGCACATCAGTTTACAGCAATCAGCTCACGGCTTAGGCTCACGGTTTCATCCTGAGTCTTCAGACCGGTAGGAGTGAGTAGTTTGCTTCCCACTCGCGCTATAGTTTAAACGCATACTAACACTACCTGTACAGCTATGCTACAGTGCCCAGAGCACATCAGTTTACAGCACTCAGCTCACGGTTTAGGCGCACTCTTTCATCCCCGAGTGTACCGGCACCTCACCTCAGCACCATCTCACTCTAGGCAAAACAGCACTTTCACACTGGTAGGGAAAAATACTTGAGCACATCAGTGTACAGCACTCAGCTCACGGTTTAGGCACGCGCTTTCATCCCGAGTGAACTGGCACCTCACCTCAACACCATCTCACTGTGGGCAAATCAGCACTTTTACACCGGTAGGGGTAAATACTTCGCTTCGGCCAGTATGCTACAGTGCCCTGAGCACATCAGTTTATTGCACTCAGCTCACGGTTTAGGAGCAATCTTTCATCCCCGAGTGTACCGGCACCTCACCTCAGCACCATCTCACTCTGGGCAAAACAGCACTTTCACAACGGTAGGGGTAAATACTTTGCTTCGCACTCCCTGTATAGCACACCCTAAACACCCCACAGACGTTACAGTGCTCCTACCCTTCTCTTCCCTACTTTTTTCACCCTTTTCCCCCCTTACTCGCTTCAACGGAATCACAAAATGGCTGCCAACACTTCCTAGTTGCAACCGCTCGCAGCCAATAAGCAGCAAGCTCGTGCTCGTAACACCTCAGCCAATCAGATGGCAAAATTCCCAAATATCGATATTTGTAAATTTCGATATTTCGATATTTCTCCAAAACTACTGAACGGATTTACACCAAATAAACAAACGTGTGCTTTCTACACCAAGACCCTTCTCCCTGCCAAATTTGGGGTAACAGCCGTTCGACCTGTAGCCTTGTCTATATATATATATAATGGGTTTGTATGTACCTGTAAAAAATTTACATTTAGAGGTAAAGGCATGCATACTGAAGGCATGTGTTGAAAATTAATATTGCTAAGTGTAAGAAATGGGATTTCTGGTTGGCCAAGGCTTGCGCCAAAGCCAGGCAGAAACCACCACTTTAGTCAGGGCAAGGGAGTTACACACCAAGATAACCCCTGCTCACCCCCTTGGTAGCTTGGCACGAGCTGTCAGGCTTACCCCGGAGGCAATGTGTAAAGCGCTTGCGCAACACACACACACACACACACACACATCAGCGACACAGTAGGCACACCACAAAAAGGAACTCCACACAAGGTTATACATAAAAATAGCCTTTGTATTACCCTAAACACATTAGATCATATCACACAATTACCCTGTGCCATCTGGCACTGGGCAGTATTTACAGGGGATTATATACAAATGACAGGGCCTCATGGGCCACTGTCAGAATCAGCACTTAGTAGAAATAGCACTTTGAATAACTGTAGCACAAAATAAAAATTGTAGGACACAACAAGTAACCACTGGTAAAAGGTAGGTACACACTACGCAATACTAATCACCTTAGGCATAGATCACGCAGGGAAACAAACTCACTAGCATAAACTATACTAGGCAAAACCACCTCCTAAGCATGAAAACACAGTTACAGGTATCACAGGCATAAAGGCATGGCACATTACGCATAAATCACATTAGGCATCGGGTAATTACCAACATAAATACAAATCACCAATCACTTTGCGCAGAACCACAGTAGGTACTGACCCCAGGCCAACTGGCCTTCCATGAGGCTCAAACAGCCTTTGTCCAACAGTGTCAGGACTGGCTGCGCATGCAGCCAAAAGAAGAGTGCTCAAGAGTTTAGGGCCTAAACGTGGCAGCTGCCCACTACTTGCTGGGCAGCTGTGAAATGCCGGAAAAATACTGTAAGGGCTCTCAGCGCCCTTACAGTATTTTTCCCTACTTCACAGCTGCACAGTAAGTAGTGGGCAGCTGCACCGTTTAGGCATTTCATTTTTAGGGGACATATTCTTTGGGGTTGTGTCCTACAATTGTCATTTTGTGCTACAGTTATTCTAAATGCTATTTCTACAAAGTGTTGATTCTGACAGTGGCCCACGAGGCCCTGTCATTTGTACATAATCCCCGATAAATACTGCCCAGTGCCAGATGGCACAGTGTAATTGTGTGATTATGATCTAATGTGTTTATGGGAATACAAATGCCATTTTCATATATCCCCTTGTGTGGAGTTCCTTTTTGTGGTGTGCCTAGTGTGTCGCTGCTGTGTGTGTGTGTTGCACAAACGCTTTACACATTGCCTCCGGGATAAGCCTGACTGCTCATGCCAAGCTACCAAAGGGGTGAGCAGGGGTTATCTTGGCGTGTAACTCCCTTGCCCTGACTAGAGTGGTGGTTTCTGCCTGGCTTTGGCGCAAGCCTTAGCCAACCAGAAATCCCATTTCTAACATTGGTTGTCAGCGGTGAGGATTAGGACTTGTGTTTGAGCAGTACCACAGTGACAATTGGCTACATGACAAAACACTGCATTTTAGATAGTCACATGTTGGGGATTATTGTTTTGATTTAGTTTTTCCTCAAGAGTGTCATTTTCAAATGGTGTTCCTGTGCTTTTATGTTTAGTGGTAGAAGAGAGAAAATGACGGGGCGGGACCACAGTAGATAGGGAGTCCCTTGCTGGGTCCAGTGCCCAATCCCTGTTCCTGTCCCCAGAGGTGTGGGTAGATAGGAGAGAGGGAGTGTGGAGGAGAAATGGCTAGCTCAAGAGGGTGTACCTCGGGTGTGCTTGAGGTCCTACAATGGCACTGGACGAGTGAGTGTGAGTTCTTTGTTTGATAAGAAGCTTGCACAGAAGGTGGACCTCTGGTGGTGTGCTAGAGGTCTTGCTGAGGCATTTGGGAGTGATTCCAAGAGGATTGATGTGTGTATCTTCTGGTTCTGTGTGGGAGAAGAGGTTCATGTGTAGCCCAGCTAGGTCCCAGTAGAATGGGAAGGGTTTTAGGCAATGTTCCCTCTAAGTTTTTTTCCTCTGTGTGCGGCAGTGTAAGATCTATGTGCGCTGCAACCAAGGCTATGAGCGCCAGTAATCAGGCACGCGTGTTGGTGCTGCGCCAAATATTACTCCAAACTTTTGTTTAAAAAAGTGAAAGGACGGTGCATTTTCTCACATACAGATCCACGGGAACAGTGCTAAGGCAGGTTTGAAACCATCCCACATAGCAATTTGAAACCTTAGCAGCTATGTTGCTGCATTTTTTTTCTTAATAGAGCTGGGCTGCGGGGTGATTGTGTGCATTTGTTCAAGTTTTCCTGTTAATTGCAGCTCATGATAGGCGCTGCGATTAACTGGAAATAATCTGCTTTGCCACACTTTTCGAATCAGCGTTGTTTAACTAGTCTCACCGTCAATGAACCTTGCTTTACCTCTCAAAAAGACAAAAAAAAATCTTGGAAAATGGACTTCGGGAGATTCAGGTCGTTACCCAACCCTTACCTCAGCTACCACCTCCACAAGGATGGGGAGCCGCAGTCTTACTGCTTTGTCACACAGTAACTGTTAGTGAGGGTACATCATTTTAGGGGTAAAAAATGAGGTTTTCAGGGAATGGGAATGGTAATTCCGAGTGCACGTGATTCAGGACCCCAAGAGTAAAGCTTTCGTTAGAATACTCTGCATGCTGCACAGAGAAGGGAATAAAACATTTTTCAGCAATAGAATGAAAATACAGCTCTGCCGGGGTTTTCGTCTCTCACTGCCAAACAAACTATTTTCCATCAGATTCCCTTTCTTTTCCAACTCCAAGTACAAACATTTTTTTCTAGTGACTCTGTCAAATCATGTTGAATCACCGTTCTAGTAGAAAGACGATCATTAACCCTCAAAGTAGTCTGCTTGCTTCCTAAAAGCACCACACATGCAGTGGTTGAAGTGGGCGGGATCGGCAAGGCATGGCGTGCCCCTACTTCTTTAATTTGATAGATTCCGTTCCCCTGCTTTTTTATTTTAAACATGCGTCCCAGGATGGCAGAAATAGCCAAGGCCCACAGATAAGGCTCAGCGTACGTGGCAGTTCGGGCAGCAGGGTAGGGAGGGAAAAGGACTATGTCTCTTCCTTCTTGCCCAGAGAAGACAAGGACAGTGTCCACTTCTCCTCTACCGCTGGCAAAAGCACTCACTGATATCTGAATAATTCATGTAAAAGTATCAAGGTAACCATGTTGCTACTGCTTACATTTCACATGCTTTACTTAACTTGCATTCCCTATGAGTGTTTGCTTTTTCCATGATTTTGTAACTTTTTTTTTTAGGTAGCATATTACTCTTGTCTAATGCGTAATTTGAATTGTGCCGCATCCAGGAGTTTATAGCAGGCCACAATTGGGTTGTAGCTGAAGGCAGTGCAAGTTTCTGTCAATGGGGAAGTATGGTGTTCAGTGGAGGATAGGATGTGGCACTATGATCAGAGCTGCCGAATCTGGAACTGGGGAACCAGGTACAGCCTTCATGACCAGTCCACCAGACCACTCTCCTGAGGGAGCACATTCCCTTGCAAGACCTTAGAAGCTCTAGTGTCTTTGCACCATCATGTGTACTCTAACGGTGGCAACTGTGGGTTCATCTTATAGGCCTGTCAACCACAAATCATACCGAAGTTGACCTCCAGACTTGCAGGCAGGCCTATGAAGCAGCAAACCCTAGCGCGACAGTCACCAAGGTCACAAGACCATTGATCAAGGTGGCTCTAGGGCGGTACGATGGCATTGGGCGCTGACTTCGGGTGGGGTGACATGCTTGGAAGTATATTATGTTTCTGAAAGCACTTGCTGCCTCCTTCCTGGCCCCCAGCAATTTTAGGCAACAATAAAAATGTCATGATAACTCCAGTGATTAATGTTCTTCCTGAGAGAGATGTTGTGTCAAGTGGCAAGTTTGACTCATGGAATGGTAGCGCAGGGGGCTAATTTGCCTGCTACAAATAACATGTACAATCCAGATCACAAAGTGCACATAATGTAAATGGGTCAGTGGGTTACTGCTTTTGTCAGTGAGATCCTTTTGGTACTTACATTTTATAAGTCGAAATCCTAACATAGAACAAATGAGCTATTGACTGTCATCAAAGAGCTGCATGTTTTTTCCCCAGTCTGATTATCCTAATGTTGCAAAAAGGGTTCATGTGAATAGCAATCAATTTTGGTTATTAAAAAGAACCCTCAATCATGGTATTAGCTTCTAAATTCAGTGTGTTTCTCCAGATCAATCACTATTAAACTACACTGCCTTCTCGTATGGATGTCATGTGACCCCTACACCTTGTAGTCCTTTGTGTTATGTAACATTTCCTATATAGAGATTTACATACATATGACTAATTGTCTCTGTGTAATGAGTGTGATGTAAAGTGCTCTAAGCCCCACACAAAAACTTCCATTCATTGGGCTAATTCTGGACATTGTAGCATTCAGGGTCTTTCCTCTGCCGCAGTGAGTCCTGGACATTCATGATATGAGCCCAGTGTTTTGGGATTGCTCCTGGGTCTTGGTTAGGAAGGGTCTGCAGTTTTGTAATCTCCTGGCCTTTAGAATTCTTCTCATCTCAAATGTCAGGCGGCATATATGGCCCTACAGATGAACCTGAGATCCCTGGGTTCCCAACATCAGTGATGCCTCACTGACCCCATCCTAATCTCGCAGAAGACTGGTAAGGATCTTCTCTTGTGGTATCCTTCTGTGATGCAAGTTTGTTGATGGATTTGTTCAAAGATGATTAGCAAAGAATGATACTGGTTTAAATGAATAACGACTGCTTGGTCTGATCTGTGATCTTTGAGATCTGTGCGTCTCAGGGGGAGTGCACTGTAAAACATCGCTTGTAACAAAGGGTAACAGTAATCTGTGAATTGGCAAGTTGTTCAGTTAGATGCCCTCAGTATGCCATGAACATTATTTCGGTACTCTTATTGTGTCCATTATCTTTATCTGATCAAGAGAGACCAAAAAAACAGTCTTGAAAAAGATGGCACAAAATTGAAATAAAAGCCATCGAAACGCGCGACGCCATACAATTTGCACAATTGAGTAATCGTGCCTATCCTGTATATTGCAAGAATTAAATGTGCTCAGGATTGGTTGCTTGAAATTGAGATACTCGATGTGCTAAGTCTTAATGACAAATCACATTGTCTTTTTGTTTGTCTCTCCCTTGCTTTGTGTTTTTTAATTGATGAATTATATGGCACTGTCTGTTGTGTTTTGAAATTAGTATCTTATGTTTGATAAATCTCATGTGACTTAGAACTGTGAACATTTTAGTTAGTATAAACTTTGATCAAGTATAGTTGTTTTTACTGTGAAAATTTTCTTATGTTTTTAACAAAATAATAAATTTGATATAAGTTTTTATACATATATGTTTTTGTCATATTTGTCCAATGTAAGTGTCCAATATTAACATTTGGGCTTGATTAGCTAATAATCCTGCCAAGGGAAACTTTTACTCTACTGATAAACGCTTTTGGAACACTGAAGTTATTTATGGATTTAAAATGAATTCTGTCACAGAGCGCAGCTGCGGGGTGATTGTCCGCCTGATAGACCTGTCTGCATCTGGGGGTGTTCTAACCATCATTATTTATTTTTGTCCCCCTTAGCCTCCCAGTGTTTCTATTTTTATTTTTATGTCCACCAGGATTTTTCAGTGCTGTCAGGGGGGCTAGGTGTTCCTTGACTATGACGCCATTTTCCCTTCATACTCTGTGAGGCCTAGTTAAGCTCCTGGAAAATCTAGGGACACTCAGGAACCTAAAATGGTGTCCCCCAACTGCCATAACGGACATCCCAGGAAGACAGACCCATAGGCTAACATGAGGAAGGTTCCAGAATCATCTAGTGGCTTCCAGAGGTCTCAGGCCAGTCTATAAAAGGCCAGTGACCAGCAGCCATTTTGTGCAGTCTCAGGAGTGACCAGTGTGGAGAGAGGCGACTTGAGGAGGAGGTTTGCGCACCAGTGGTGACAAGATCGACCTGTGGGGCCGGCTGTCGCTCTATTGGGAAGTGCCCCCTTTCAGGCTGACCAAACCCCACTGTCACGGTATTGTTAATCTGTGACTAGAGACTCTGTGACAAGATTTTCAATCATTGCAACTCGCTGTGAAGTGACCCTCGCGACTCGCTGTGAAGTGATCCTCGTGTGACCCGACCGCCTGCCCTGAGGTTGTGAACAGGGCAAGTGAACTTCGACCCAGGGTGTGTTAACTGGCGGGAGTCTGAGGGCGAGGAGAAAGGACAGTCGCATTCTTAGCCCTCGAGACCGGGACACGCTCAGAGAAGAAAGGCGGCAGAGACGGCTGTGGCTCCTACCTGATTGAGACGCCATCACGGAGCCGATCCCTGACGCGAGTCCGGAAGCATGTAAGTTGCCCAGCTGTTCTGTGTGTCGACGGGAGGAGCCGTCGCTGAGGAAGAGGCGGAGTCCGGAGACGGGAGGAAGCCGGCGGCGTCAGAGGAGGTGCGCCTGAAGGAGCCAGCTGAGGAAGAGGCGGAGCTTTGGCCTGTGGGAGGGCGGAAGGAGGTGGAAGCGCCGTCGATCTCGCCGGTGGAGCAGCCTTGGCCGGATCAACTCTCCTGATCCCCCGACGCCCGCCTCACGGAGTCCTCGCCTTCGGCGCCAAAGATAATCATCCCCGGAGCCTTCACCTACGGCGGCAGGGTCGAGCGCTGGAGCGGACGAGCAACTCCAGCCGGGTTGCTCTCGTCACAGAAAGTAAGCGGGGAAGCGGGAGGCGGCAGTGCCGGCTGTCAGTAATCCCCTGAAGCGGCGATAACGGAAGTAACTATAAACTGACGACCCACCAGGAGTAAACAATTGAGAAACTTGACTACCAACCCTCCGACTATAACCATAAGATACTAAGGGAGGGAGTGAGAAGGGAAACAAGGTACTGGGTTCATGTGCCTTGCGCAAGAGTGTTGTAAGCTGGACCACAGGGTGCCAGTAGCGATCAGAGCTCACCTTTAAGACCCTTCCAGGCAGTTAGTCCTTTGGAGTCAGTTCTACTTTCAGAGGGGTGTAGCATAAGAATAGACAAAAGGAAGCAGTATTAATTTGCCTTGCCTTCTTTTAGCCATCTAGCTGGTTGCAAGCACTGTGAGGAACGCTGCTGGGGGTAGAAATCTGTTGAGCTGTTCTGGAAGCTGAGAGCAGAGGGGTAATGTACATGCCAGGTTTATGTAAAGTGGCGCATTGAACCTATACAGTGAATTTTCCCTTCTGTAATAGTTAATTGAGAAGGCAATACTGTTGAAACTGATGGTAATTTACCTCAAATGTAATGTACCTGTGATTAAGCCTTGCTGAATTGAGAAAAGGATTGAAGATTGTGAAACATATATGAAAACTTATGCTGAACTAAATGTAGACTGCTTTTGCCTAAGAAAAGAACAAAGAGAATTTTTATAAAAGGTACTGGTATTTTTCTAAACTGGTGTAGCGTCTTTTATTTTTAGTGGTCAGTCATTGAGATACTGTGAGTGGGTCCTGTAAGCACTTAACCAATGCCTTGGAGTTTAGCTGTTCCCCTTACTGTGCCAGGCTACCCTATGTAGTCTAGGATACCTTAGGTCTAACACCGCCTCTGTCTGTTAACGTTTTCATGTTAATGGCAGCGCCCTTCATGGGCTACAATTAACATGAAAACTTTATAAAAAAGGCACACTATCACCCGCAGCCCAGCTCTATTTAGAGAAGAGATGCAGCTAGCTTACAAACGCAGCATGTGCTTTTAAGTGATTCTAAAAGCACACGCTGTGTTTGGTGCAGCATTTCTTTTGTTTTCTAGAGTGTGGCTGCGGACAGATTTGTGCTTTTGTTTAAAGCATTAGTGTTAATCGCAGCTCGTAACGGGCTCTGCAATTAACACGACTATTTAAACAAAAGCACGCAATGAACCCTTATGGAGTTGCGAACCAGGCCAAAGGTCAGGCGCACAGCTGTGGGTAAAACTGTAGCAAATGAATTATATTATTAGTGAACTCCAAGAGATAAAGGGACAGGTTACCATACAATCCCAAGAAAACCCTGAATAACAATCCAGAGTTAGTCACAAATTTACACTGGTATCTCCCTGAGCTCCACAATAATAAACAGCAATGCAATCTTTTGCACAAAAGTATAAAGAACAGTTCCACTCAAGTGCAGAAGTAATGTCTTTCTTGAAAGAAGATGTATCCCTTGAAGAAAAGTGATCCACAAATCCAATATTATGGTAATCCAATGTCTTTTAATGGTAGTTTCTTCAAATAAATCCTTTAACAGCCACACAGCCACAGCCAACACGTGTCAGATGCTAATTATTGCATCAATTGACTTCATCAGGGCTGCAACCCAGAAAATAGAACATTATATGAATACGCCAGTCAAACACTGGTTACTTAGTACCCATCACCGAAATCCAAGGGTATGTGAGTGATAGTAGCAGCCAATTAGAGAGACTACCAAGCAACTGGTGTAAGTAAATAGAAAGCCACCAAAGTGAAAATACATATGTACCTTAATTTGAAAAAGGCGTGCTTACGTTTGCAAATTAAAAAGTAGTCCCAACGTACCATGTAAACAACTCAGTGTAAAGAGAAAATAATTTACCTTAAACGTTATCTAGTCCTTCACTGGACTATAAATCATAGTATTCCAAATCTGAGACAAGTGTGAAATTACCTGGAATAAAGGTATACTGTCCTGATCAATCTTAATCAATATATATCAAATCCAATTGTCAAAATACTGAATCCTAGGCCATGACACCTGTTCTTAAAGTCGTATTTTAAGACAATTCTTCTGTCTATGACCACCATGTGTGATTACAAATAGAACTGCACTCTCACAACAGAGAATCTAGCTACATGTCTATCAAATTCCAACTATACCCTGGACATCTCTATATATATTATTATATGCCACATATGTATCTGTAAATGGTTTGTAAAGGTGTATAACCTCACCTCATTTCATACACATCTTAGACTCCACTCATTATATGATCGTCAAAATTCTGCTTCGATGATAATAAATCCAAAATACAGGATACACGAGTACATGTACCTGTAAAAGTGACGAAAATACGTTTAAGTATCGATTCCACTATTAAACGACCCTGCTCCCCTCGATGTCGGCCCTCACCTGTCTACTCACATCAGTGCTCCCTCGTACAATTCCTGGCTCTCGCGTTCGCGTTGTACCCTAGCGCCATCTTTAAATGTTTATCGTAGGTCAAAATTACAGGCGCCATGTTGTAGTTCCAATATTCCCATCTAGAGCATATAACTCCTACTACTTTATTTTTTAATATATAAGATATAATTATCGTGTTAGATACGCGGTCTGTGGATAATCTAGTTTCGTTGAATAACCGGATATCGATATATGTTCGACTCGTATATACTAGCCAATATGGGTTTTTAATATTCCCCAAATGGCCATCAAGTCACCAGATATTATAATATATTCGTAATCAGATTGTATATATCTATTGAACTCCACCACGAGTCCGACATTATTAGAGAATTGAAATAGTCCTCTCTCTATTTCCATTAAGAATGTGTGCACGGCGACTCTCCTCGTCTCAAGTTTACTTAAGTTCCAAATGTCTCTACAGTCGCGAAACATTAATTTGTATTATGAATCTCCAAAATTGTTTTAACTACTGTTCTGCTAATTCCGTGTAAAATACTAGGAATTACTAAAACGTGTAATGGAGCTGACATAAATCATGTTCATAGCTCCTACGAACCGGCGGTCTCAAAACTCACTGTCTCGCTCCTAACCTCATGGCTAAGAATAATATCCTGAGTAAACACAGAGACTAGTATACCTATATGCCCCCATATTATCATTGTGTATATAAATTAGATTGGTACTATACACCACGGAGAGGGGTTATGCGAGGAAAAATAGAAGTTAAAGTCTAGTAGAATTAGATAGAAAATTTACAAAAATTATTCTAATGGTATCATTATAACTTTACACATCAATAACATATACGTCTGTATGCATTGGGGGTATTGGTAAACATCATTACTCACACTCAAAAAATAAAATTTCATAGTCATTTACTTACATTATATGATCTACATCCATTCGTTAGAACAAGAACCAAAATATATTCATACATTACAGAAATAACATTTCCCATAAATCTGAGATACATGTTTCATATAGATCTACATTCTGCCAGGTGATCCATTCATTCACCTAAAAAAAACTGTAGCTCTGAATCCAAATTAAGACCATCCTCAACTGCTCTAAGTTTCATGATCCATCTTGACTCAACACGTCTCAATTTAAGTACTTTATCGCCGCCCCCTACTGTCCATCGTTACATGCTCTATCCCATGATACATAAATCTGTGATTATCTTGTTCATGACAGTTTTGGACTATATGGGCAGCAATTGGATACCTTGTGTCTCCATTTTTTGATCATACACAAATGATTATGGAAATGACTAAGATTGTATTGGAGAATAACATTTTTCTATTTGACAATAAGTGGTACAAACAGAAGCTTGGTAGAGCGATGGGCTCCAGATTTGCTCCATCTTTTGCCAATCTCTTCATGGGATGGTTTGAGGCGGAGTGGATCTGGGGCCCCAGGGGCATACAATGGATTGATCATATATGTTATTGGGGACGATATATTGACGATTGTCTTTTGATCTGGAGGGGGACCACTACGGAACTTCAAAGTTATCCGAGACCAATATCTAGAGACAATTGGTTAACTGATAGACCGACAGGATTTTATTACTGTGGTAAATGCAGCTCTTGTAGATGGGCATTCAAAAAGATTCAACATTTTGAATACAATAACACAGGCAAACACATTATCAAGTCATTTATCACATGTGATACGATGTTTGTTGTTTATGTTATAGTATGCACCTGCAATAAGATTTATATAGGGAGTACCGTGAGAAGACTGAGAGACAGAATGATTGAGCACTTTCGTGCACTAAAAAATGGAGACACGAGGTATCCAATTGCTGCCCATATAGTCCAAAACTGTCATGAACAAGATAATCACAGATTTATGTATCATGGGATAGAGCATGTAACGATGGACAGTAGGGGCGGCAATAAAGTACTTAAATTGAGACGTGTTGAGGCAAGATGGATCATGAAACTTGGAGCAGTTGAGGATGGTCTTAATTTGGATTCGGAGCTACAGTATTTTTAGGTGAATGAATGGATCACCTGGCAGAATGTAGATCTATATGAAACCTGTATCTCAGATTTATGGGAAATGTTATTTCTGTAATGTATGAATATATTTTGGTTCTTGTTCTAACGAATGGATGTAGATCGTATAATGTAAGTAGATGACTATGAATTTTTATTTTTTGAGTGTGAGCAATGATGTTTAACAATACCACCAATGCATACAGACGTATATGTTATTGATGTGTAAAGTTATAATGATACCATTAGAATAATTTTTGTAAATTTTCTATCTTTTTCTACTAGACTTTAACTTCTATTTTTCCTCGCATAACCCCTCTCCGTGGTGTATAGTATCAATCTAATTTATATACACAATGATAATATGGGGGCAAGGATGGAGAAGTGTGGATATAGGTATACTAGTCTCTGTGTTTACTCAGGATATTATTCTTAGCCATGAGGTTAGGAGCGAGACAGTGAGTTTTGAAACCGCCGGTTCATAGGAGCTATGAACATGATTTATGTCAGCTCCATTACACGTTTTAGTAATTCCTAGTATTTTACACGGAATTAGCAGAACAGTAGTTAAAACAATTTTGGAGATTCATAATACAAATTAATGTTTCGCGACTGTAGAGACATTTGGAACTTAAGTAAACTGTAATTGAGACGAAGTGAGTCGCCGTGCACACATTCTTAATGGAAATAGAGAGAGGACTATTTCAATTCCCTAATAATGTCGGACTCGTGGTGGAGTTCAATAGATATATACAATCTGATTACGAATATATTATAATATATGGTGACTTGATGGCCATTTGGGGAATATTAAAAACCCATATTGGCTAATATATACGAGTCGAATATATATCGATATCCGGTTATTCAACGAAACTAGATTATCCACAGACCGCGTATCTAACACGATAATTATATCTTATATATTAAAAAATAAAGTAGTAGGAGTTATATGCTCTAGATGGGAATATTGGAAGTACAACATGGCGCCTATAATTTTGGCCTACGATAAACATTTAAAGATGGCGCTAGGGTACAACGTGAACGCGGGAGCCAGGAATTGTACGAGGGAGCACTGATGTGAGTAGACAGGTGAGTGCCGACATCGAGGGGAGCAGGGTCGTTTCATAATGGAATCGATACTTAAACGTATTTTCGTCACTTTAACAGGTACATGTACTCGTGTATCCTGTATTTTGGATTTATTACCATCGAAGCAGAATTTTGACGATCATATAATGAGTGGAGTCTAAGATGTGTATGAGGTGAGGTTATACACCTTTACAAACCATTTACAGATACATATGTGGCATATAATAATATATATAGAGATGTCCAGGGTATAGTTGGAATTTGATAGACATGTAGCTAGATTCTCTGTTGTGAGAGTGCAGTTCTTTTTGTAATCACACATCGTGGTCATAGACAGATGAATTTTCTTAAAATACGACTTTAAGAACAGGTGTCATGGCTTAGGATTCAGTATTTTGACAATTGGATTTGATATATATTGATTAAGATTGATCAGGACAGTATACCTTCATTCCAGGTAATTTCACACTTGTCTCAGATTTGGAATACTATGATTTTGTAGTGTAGTTCCTAGTTTCCCACTAGGCCCTGCGCATTGGAATAACATAAACAGTAGTATCGACGTGGAACTGCTTATATTCCAGGCCTCCACTGACTATGCTAAACTTAATTGGGTTGTGTTACCAACTAGCTCAGAGGTCACTGGAAACTTTCTTCTCTGCATAGGAAGTGATCAGCTTCCTTGGCACAGACAAGAAGGGATTCAGCTTTCCAACAACCGTGCAACATGACAACTTTGCTCCTCAGATCAAGAGTCGATCTCTAGGGTCGTGTGAAACAATAGACATAGATTTCACTCAGTCAGTCTAGTGCAGTTTACTTTCACAGTATGTAGAGAATAGAGAGACGGGCGTTTATCAATAAAGGGTTAACATTTATTGAACAGTCTTTCTTCTCATACAAGAGAAATGTATTGCCACAATTGCAATAACTGTTATTATGAAAAGTACGTACAGTAAGATAAGAATAGCGAAATAGAACTGTAAAAGCATTGATATGGTTTCTTAGCCATACCATGGTTTAAAAGTAATAAAACATATATACAGTCATATATACATTAGGCTAACATACTCAACTGGTGCTTCTAACTAAGCCTACCCCAGTGTGCCTGACCTAAGCCTAACACGTGAGAAGGGGAGTAAGTAAGTAGCTTAAGTTAAGTTGGTTTTGCCAAGGTTTGTTTCAAGAATTCTCGT
Organism: Lissotriton vulgaris; assembly: GCF_964263255.1. Lineage (NCBI taxonomy): Eukaryota > Metazoa > Chordata > Amphibia > Caudata > Salamandridae > Lissotriton > Lissotriton vulgaris. Next base: position 205,570,468 of record NC_141690.1, on the reverse strand, counting down.
CTAAGGGTTTAGTCAACACCATACCTCTGAATAGAATGATGGAGGATTGGTATCTCCTTCAGGGGTCTCTCTCGATATCCCAGTCACCTGCGAGGGTAAACTGGAAGCGCCGGGACTGGATTTCTCTGCACGAGAAAGGCAGCGGCTTCTCTCAGCGCGTCTGGAGGAAGGAGGGGTGACAGCGTCCGCGGGCAGCTGGGCTGGATGTCTTCGCAGAGGACGGCTGCACGGCTCCTCAAGCGTACTGCACCATAGGTCGCGCTGTAGCGGCGATAATGGTAATCAGTAGCTTCACCACCACAGGATAGCAGGCTGTAGCGACAGAGTGCTAGTTTTTACCAACACGGGGTCATGCAGGCAGCTGGCATCAGCAACATGTTCGCTCATTGCTTAAGGCAACGTTGGTAATATTTATACCTGACAGGTGCCGGGTTTGACGCAAGTTTGCTGGACATAAGACGTCAATTAAAGATGTCACTAGGAAGTGATAGTTATCAGTTGCTCATTAGAGTTCCATTACTAATCAAAACATAGCAAGCGGGGATTTCCAGGTTTGCTAAGTTTTTATCTTGTTGAAGAACTCGGAGTGTTATCTAGGAATATCAGATAGTGACTGCTGCTCTGTCATTGCACTAATTGGTCGCAAAGGAAGTAGCAGAGAGTCATGCTGGAATGTGGCTCTGTGGCTCTGCTCGTGTGAGGCCAGAGATGACTTTTCAGAAAATCGCACTTGAACGGTTATGCCAATATAGGGAATAAATGGATTTATAGCCGAATAGGGGCATAAGGTCACAGTATCGATCAGGAACCTAGATAAGCACATGACACCCACTCCACGAATTCATGTCCATCAAAATTACTAAAACTAAGCAATTAGATGCATGTGTAACATTGTGTAACATAGCCCACCCCAAAATACATAAATGCATTCGAAATAGGCGTACTTGTAATACATGGAATTTAGGTACTGTACGTTTTTTAAAAGCATAGTAATCATTCAAAAATTATTGCATATGAAGTCAATGAACGATTATGCAAAAGAATTACACATGAAGTATCTCTGACAGAAGAAATGCGAGATAAATCATCACATAAAAATGCATTGTAATAAAATGTGTGCTAGAGGCTGGTGTTATGTTGTTATGTCTCTAGATGTGTTTTTTAGAAATAGAAGTGTGAAGCTTCTGTTCTCTAAGAATAGTTTTTACGTTAAGCAAAGAATTGTTCGTGCCAAAAAGAGAGGGTCAATATTTTAAAAAAAAAAATTGTCCAATTCAAAGAAAAAATCAGTTTACCAAAGCTCCTGGCAGTTTTATGTTGATCAAAACTGAAGGCCGAATTCAGAGTTCATGGGAACGCTGTGTGTCGGAAAGCTTCTCAAAAGTTATTGTTTCTCTGTTGGTGAGAACATCGTATCAGACAGGCTCGCAAAGAATTGGTCTACAAAATCAGGTGATAGTTCAACCAAATTAGATAGCGCTGAAACTTGGCAGGTGTGAGAATGATTGCTGTCATCGAATGCAGGATCAGCAATGCTCACAGAACGTTGTACCTGGATGATGTTGCTTTTGTCACTCGCTCCACTGTTACCACTTGGCTGTAGCACAGGAGTCTCCACGAATGCCGTCATCAGGATTGGTAGCCGCTGGGGACAACACAATGCGTGAGCCGTTATTGGACTTAGCAAAGTATCGACGTCCATTGGTACTGCTGATGGAAGTGAAAGACAGATGTCCAACACGCATTCCTCGCCGCAAAGCATACACCGTAGCACAGGTAAAATGCAATTTTGCCATATCGGTCTGAATGAAAGGAACCAGGTCATGTTTAGATCTCTCAGCCTGGCCAATCCGAGGACGTTAGTTATCCTGTCCCTGTAGCGCATTGCTAGGATTGTTTCTTCCATTCCCATGGGAGCTATGTCTGAGCCGAGGCTTGCCATAACGTAGCAGAAGGGTCAAAAATAGAATCCCTGCGATGAGTCCAAAAAATAGTGGAATACCACCAAAGATGGAGTGCACAAAATTAGGAAAGATTCCCAAAATTGCCTGGAAGGGTGTTAGCAGTCCCGTAAAGACTGTCTTAAATATGCCTGGGATGCTTGTAGCACTAGACATGTTAAGGAGTTGGTCGAGCATTTGTACGAAATGCACGGGGCAATTTGTTGATAAAAGGTCATGGACCTCAGTAGCCGTCCTTGCGACTAGAAGATCATACGTCTCTTTAGATGACGTTATAGGCACTGTTGTCTGTAAAAGCACAGATTTCATTTTGCTTAATGTATCAATTCGTATAGAATAGAGATTCGGACGAGGCCAGAGGGGAGTCACTGTGTCTGGAGGCCCGCTCGGGAACAATGCTTGCATACAACATTTGACCATGGACGTTACTTCTACTAGATAACTTAGTCCGGGCGCGAGGCCACAGCACCTGTGATCCGTTCTTAGAATGTAACTCCCGTTTGCGAGTTGCATAAAGAAGGGCTCTATCTGAGTTGCAGGTGTGACTAGCTGGTGGCATGAAAGGTTGTTTGAATTTCCATCACATGCTCCGTGTAAATTAATACCCTGACACAAAAGTATACCGCTTAGTGAGTGTTTACAGTTGTCACCACTAAGAAATACATTTTTGTCGCTGTCACTATAGCAAGAATGAGTGTATGGTAATTTCCATTCGGATTTAACATATCCCTTACCCAATTGTTCATACTGGCCAGCAGGTATGTATTCAAGGCATTTATGAAATCGGAAAGTTGTTATCGGAATTGTGATAATTCCGTGTATTATCCATTCAATGACAGGGCTCTCTGACATTGTCAATGATAATCTCTCGAGTTTCTCGATGCTCAAAATTGTATAGTCTGCTCCTTTCTGTGCCAAACTGATCTGTTTATCAGTAAGGTTAAAAATGGAAAATAATGACGTTGTGTTTATCAGACGCCAAGGCACATAGCCTGAACGAAGATTTTGCAGCGTCCAGCCTAGTTCTATAATAGAGCGTAATTGAGACTGGCCATGTTGTAACATTAGCAAATCTCTGTCTATCACATCAAAGGCAGAGGATACAATATTGTCCAAAGAATATATTCTGGAAGACAGAGTCATTAACCCATTGTCTACCACAGAAAGTGATTTTTCCAAATTAATACGATCAATTTCTCGTATCTTTTCAGCTGTTTCAATTTGCTTTACTTTCCAAGCCTCGTTGTAAGCAGCATAGATGCTGGTCGCTATGAAACGCTTTTGACGCTGTTTGCGTGGTCCAAGAATGAAATCGCGCAAATCAGCACCATCTCTTAATAAAGACAAGTGTTGCTTAATTTCAGCCAGTGTGGATGTAGTTAGCCATTCTAGGCAGAGTTTACCTACACTGTATGTGGTTATAATTCCTGGATGTTGTCTCTGGGAATATCTAGGGTCTAATCTGGTCATTTTTAAACCCTGTGTTTTGTTCAGGAATCTATCTTGACAGCTATTTGTGTCTGTAGGCCAGATTAACCACTTTTTCCAATCAGGATGTGTTCTTTTGAAATGTAAAATGTGTGACACGTCTAACTCATTATCTGTAGTTGTATTCTCAGCTATTGGCTTTGGTATAGACGGTGTTTTCATTTCTTTGTTCTTAGCTAGGCCAAGACAAGATGTTTGGTGTACAGTGTCATTTAAAAATAACATTTGTTCTGGTATCATGCAGGTTCTAAACAGTGCTTCTATGCCTTGCACCTGCCAATCTTTTGTACCCCAAATTGATTTTGTTTCAATATTATTTTTCCAATAATCAAAACCAAATGTCATCATTTTGTCATAAAATGCTTCTGAATATATCAATTTAGAATTTGTCAGCATTGTTTTCATGCCTGTTTTATCTAACAGTTTATAATAAAACGTTTCTGCATCACTGGTGTTAAACCCTGAAAAATATTTGAATTTCTCAAAAAATGCTTTAGAACTGCTTTTAGGTGGTGTAGAACAATGTTCCCATTGATTATACATAAAAACATTTCTAGGCTGTGCAGATTTATGCAAGTAATGATCCCCATAGTGGGTATAACAGAATAACTGCTCATAACTAGATGAACCTTGTAAATAATCATGATCTGTGAATCTAGCTGACATTACTAAATCAGACATCATGTCATTAATACTGTTAAAGTCCCAATCATCAGAGAATGTACTTGGTGTCACAAAGTCACTTAAGGAAACCTTTAGTTGATGAGGATACTTCAGGATTTCAACCGGACCATAGATCTCATAGTCTGTTTTCTCCCATACTACCCCACCAGGTATTGGAATTGCTGTGACATTTACTGTTGACAGTTCTCTTTTCTTCACGTGGGATGATCTGTGTGGTTTCAGGACTAGGTTGATGTTCTGACTTGCTGTGTCCATTCAATTGTAATGAACTTTCCTAAAATTAAAACTAAAATTAGGCATAGTAGGAGTATGAATACCCCTGAGATGATCCAATGCTCAATCAACGGTGAATCCAGATATAGTTCTTTGATTTGTTGAAGGAGTCCTGTTGTATTTTCTTTAGAATACTTTTTTGTTTCTGGCATCACTTCGGGCTCATTTTCATCTTCAGAGAAGTTGTCGAAGTTGATGAAATAACCAGAGGCAGTTCTGTCAATTGATGTGATTGTTCTTTCAATCTGTCTTTCGGTAGCACTTTCTGATGCCACATCATTGTAGACTGGTGTTGTTTCATGACGAACTGTTGCAATCTGTGTTTCAAGAGGCACGAGTTCCATGGCATTATTGCATAGTCCTTCATTGTGCACTGCAGGCTGATCGAATGTGATGAGTCTTTCAGTTTGAACCTCTTGGATTGTTGCAAGTTTGGGTATTCTGTTGTTTCTTGGGAGTCCACTGGGCCTACTGTTGATTATAGGCCACATGCTTGTGGTTTTACCAGATCGATAGACACGACTCTGTTCTCCTTTTTACCAGCAAGGGGCGGTAGCACAACTGATCTTGTTCCGGTGACTTCTAAGACAGGTACTGCTTTTCTGTAAGAAGGCCCAAATTCCTTCTTAACCGCGATCTTTTCTCTGACTAGATCCCCAATCTTTGGAATCCAGACAGGCCTTGCTGGGGCTGTTGCGGGTGGTGCCTCGTCAGTGGTATTTGGCTGTTGCTTTAACTTTATGTTGCTTAATGATTTTCTTGTTTCATTCAGTTCCTGTAAAACAGCCAAACGGTCTTTTACTTCAAACTGCGTTGTTTCTTTTTGTACCACTGACATCTGACTATCGAGGTCCTGAACGTTCATTCTTATTCCGAACAATAGTTCGTATGGGCTGAAACCTTTTAGAGAATTTCTTGGCATGTTGTTAAGACTAGTCTGGACACTTATTAAATGTTTGACCCACCCAGCGCCTGAACCTAATACCTTCGCTGTTATAGATTGCTTTATGTCACGGTTTTTTCTTTCTACCACACTATTCCCTTCGGGGTGCGACGGACAAGAATACCGCAACCCAATTCCCATGCTGGCCATGGCCTCCCTATAAGCTCGAGAGCTGAAAGCAGGACCCTGGTCAGAATGGAACGTGGTAATTGCGTATGTGCCGATAAAGACTCGCAAATCTTTTATAACCGTTCTAGCGTCAGCCGAGCGCTGGGGCCACATCCATATGAACCTCGTACAGGAATCCACTGCTACCATGATATATCTATAGTTACCGTCCCTTTGTAGGGGACCACAGTGGTCCAGGTAAACACATGCAAATGGTTTATCCGAGATGAGAAGGGGTGTCTGCGCTGGTCGTTTCACTGTTGATACTTTTATCCTTTGGCATATGTCGCATTCTAATACATACTTTTTAGTTTGTATTCTCAAGCGAGGCCACCAATATCTCTGTTTTAATAGTGATACTGTTGCGGAAACGCCAGCGTGTGCAGAAGCAAGCCCTTCGTGTGCCGCTTTTATTAGTCCTAGTCTGTGTTCCTTGTTTGGAATTACTCTATCCCCCACTCCAGGGATTCGAGCAAAAGGAACATTATTTGTATCCGTTAAGTACAAGTACTTTTCAGGAAAGCCTTTTGGGAGTGTTTTCTTATCATTTTTTACTGACGCACTGACAGCTTGTAGAACATCGCTGTCTATTTTTGTTTGTGACCGAGTTATCGCAGCTACGGAAGCCGTTTGCACAGCTGCCTTCGCGGCTTCATCAGCCAATGAATTCCCTGCAACGTGAACGCCATCACGTTGATGACTCAGTGTATGTATCACGTGAGTCTTTTGTAGTTCTTTTTGTAAAAGAACTACCTGTTCCCAAAGCATTTTATGCTTTATTGTGCCACCTTTTGCATCTTTGAAACCATTTTCCACCCAATTCTGCAAGTATTCATTATAAGATTGTACGCAATAAAAAGAATCGCACACTATTAGTGTGGGGAATTCGCGATCAGTATTTTCTAGCGCCATCTTAAATGCTACTAATTCAGCTCGTTGAGCCGAGCAATCTCCTAGAGATTGTGTTTTAGTGACCAATGGTCTAAATTTTCCTTTGTGCCAGCGACCTTTAACAATCGCGCACGCAGCACTGTAAGCTTGCTTACCCCCAACTGCGGGTTGTGCTGATCCGTCAGTATATATAATACTTCCGTATTCTTCGAGAGGCAGGATTTCAATTGGCAGAGGACATTCATATTCATATTGTAAAAATTCCTGTGTTTTTAAGTTAGGATCAAATTCGTAAACTACGTCTGTTGCAGCAAGAGAATTAACCCACTGAATCCATCTCGGATGCAAAGCTTTAGCATTAGGAATGCTTGCTTTAGTTACCGCTTCTAAAGCCGGTATGGGTGTTACGATTATTATTCGTTTACCTTGTGCTAGGGGCCTTTCTTTCGCTACAGCAGTCTGAACCGCAGTTAGAATTTTCTCCGTTGAACTGAATTTTATTTCAGCCCTTGTGTACAAATGTGATTTGTAAGCTATTGGTACCTTTTCTCCCTCATTAGAGGTTAGGTACGTGAATCCGCATCTTCCTGGGATGACTCGGATTACAAGATCACGTGTGTTGTCACGTGTATCTAATTTAGTTTTTGCTAACATGTCTGTTTGCAGTGATCTCAAAATTTCTGTGTGTTTTTGAGTCCAATTGATTTGTTTTAAATCAGGTTTTATTAGTTCGTAGAGAGGTTTAACCCTCTCTGCGTAATTTAGGATGTAAGTTCTTCCGAAATTCAGAAAACCTAGAATGGATTGTAAATTCTTCAGCGTTTTTGGAGCTTGGAGTACAGCGCACTTCTCTAAGAAGTTGTCCGCTAGGCTTTTCCCTTCACTTGATAATTCGTACCCTAAAAACAGTACTGTCCGATGGGCAATTCGAGACTTTTTAAAGTTGAATTTGTAACCCTCTGCTGCGAACCCAAGTATAATGGTGTTCACTCTTTTCAAGTGAGTATCCAAGTCGTCGTCTGTGAGATAAATATCATCTACGTAAGATAATGCTTCATCATCATAGATTTGTAGTAACTCTGTTACCCTAGCTGAGAATAGTCCTGGGCTGTTCTTGAACCCCTGTGGGAGACGACAGAATTTTTTCTGTGACCCAAATGCGGAGAAAGCGGTCAGATATCTGCTTTCTGGTGCAATGTTTTGACAAAAGAAACCATTAGAAATGTCTAATGTCGTTTTGTATTTTTTCCTAACTATGTTATTCATTAGGGCTGCACTATGCGAGTTTTGTACTGCAAAAGTTTTGCAACATGTATTAAGGTGTCTGTAGTCCAAAACTAGACGATATGAATTGTCTGGCTTGGAGACAGGAAACAAAGGATTGTTCATTTGAGAGGTGCATGTTTCAATCACCCCCTGGTACTCAAGTTGATCTAAGATCTCCCTGACTTGTTTTTTAGCTTCTTGCTTTATGGGATACTGCCGTTGGGCAGTTGGTTCACTTTTTAGTTGGATTTTGTGAGGCATAGAATCCTCATCCCATCCTACATGATTTTTATACAATGCAGGTGCCTGGGCTACTGCCCATTTCCTTGCATATGTGTATTTTTTGTGAATCGGTATGTGATTCGAGAAGGCAGGCATAATCACTTCTTCGCCACGAGGGCACTCCCTGACAAACTCCGGGGGCCAATCTTTTTCAGCTAACAGAATATCATAGCCTTTTGAGAGCTTATCCCAAAATAGACCCTTAATTTTCCTAGTCTTATCACCCTCTATACGCAATGTTATTTCGTATATTTTATGGGGCTCGCTAAGTCTGGTGTCGGCAGTTTCAACCTGAATGTATTCATTCGTGTCCACTGTCTCCAGATGACTCATCAAGATCTTGCGCGCTATACTGATTTCTGCTGCACTGTCCAACATTGTCAATGCCCACTCCCCGTTTTTCAACTGTGTCCTCAGTATTCTCGGCATGGTTGATTACTCTAATACTGGCTACCTTCTTTTTAGGAAATTGAGATTTCTTATTTTGAGCAGGTTCCTTGTCTTTGGACTTGGTGTGCTCTCCTGGGTCTGACCGTCCTCTTCTTTCCGAATTCTGTGGAAAAGATCGAGAGGGACGTGTATCAATACTTTGATATCTATCAGGTTTTTTTATATTATCCCTATTTCTAAGGTTATATCTTTTCTCAGAGGGCTCCCGTTGGGGAGACTGGCGTTCTCGAGTCGGAGTTCTCTCCCTCCGTCGAGGAGACCTTCCTCTGGACTGGAAAACTTTTTCCTTGGGAGTGGATTGTTTATTTCCATCCCAGCTCTTTTTAGGAGTGTTTAAATTATTTTTAATAAATAATTTTTCTGGATTTTCGAGCAGTTGGGGCTTAACTGGTTTCCCACCCAAGCTGTCTCTACCTAATTCTTCATAGCATTTTTCTATGATTTTTGCAAGCTCAACAGGATCTTTTATATCTGTTTCCCTCAACTTCTGGCGAATCGCCACAGATGCCGCTTCTCCCTTTACATTGGCTAATAATATAGCCGTGACCTGCTTGAAGTCTTTCAGTAATTTCATACCTAGATTTAAAGCGGGTTCTGGACCGAATTCATTTTGAATCTGTTTTAGTACGTCTGGTATTACCGCCATAGACGGAACACCGTGTGTTTTTGTGTAAATGGAAGCAAAGACTGTACCCCAAGTGTCGCAGTCCTCCACGTGTGGTGCGATTCCCATAGGAAGGCAGATGGTCAAGATTCTGTGTTTCTCAATAGGGGTAGTATCAGGAAATACTGCCTCTATTTGAGTGATTTTCTGGGCTAACCAGAAAGGAATTTGTTCCCGTTTTACGGGTGTTTTACCAAGACATGACTGTATGTTCTGTGGTGTAATTTTATTTGTGTTCCCCTGATGAGGGGTCAGCTGGTGTGAATTAACAGCTGGCTGGACTGTTGCAGTCCGTATTACATATTGGACTAATTGCCTATGTATTTTTATTAATGTGTTTAGCTGTGCTAACAGCTCTTCTCTAGACATTTTTGCAATGTCAGGATGTGGTGTGTAGCTGGCTAGAACCGGCCACGTGGCTCCTGGTCTACCTAGTGGACCGAGCCTAGTTATGTGATCATTGTGTTTTAGGGCGCCATTAAACCAGAGCAGGTGCTCTTGAAATTTAAGTGGAATTTCAACCTCCTCGAAAGGGGCGTACTCATCCGGAGGTTCCTCTATTTTGTAATAGTGAAACTCTTGTGTTATAGCGTTTACCGCTGGAAAGTTTATCCATGAATAGAATACCTCTGTCTGCCGATACTCGTGAGCCTCTATCACGAAAATTACTGTACCACCTTGAGGTGGCAGTCCGTTTTCTATAAGTTTTAAAGTTATAGATCTTCTTAACTGGACCGGGATGATAATAGCACCCGGGTCTGTGTATTCGGGACCTTGCTGAGTCGCATCTACTGCGGCCCCAGTGGTGCCGTTGTTTTCTACTGACATTGTATAAATGCAGTTTTTGCAGAGTAGGTCTCCAAGGAGACAAAGATTAGATGCACAATATTTTGGAACACTGTATCCTTCAACGTTGAATAAACCAGAGCTTTACATAGGAATCTCTTCCTACTAAGGTCGGGCGGATTTTAACCTTTCACCCACTCCAGACGTCTATTGGAGTATTTACGGGAGAAAGGGGTGTGAAATATGCACGACTGAGTTACTCTACAAGTCTTACGTTAGTTTATCGCCTTACCAAACGTTGGGCGCCATGTAGTGTAGTTCCTAGTTTCCCACTAGGCCCTGCGCATTGGAATAACATAAACAGTAGTATCGACGTGGAACTGCTTATATTCCAGGCCTCCACTGACTATGCTAAACTTAATTGGGTTGTGTTACCAACTAGCTCAGAGGTCACTGGAAACTTTCTTCTCTGCATAGGAAGTGATCAGCTTCCTTGGCACAGACAAGAAGGGATTCAGCTTTCCAACAACCGTGCAACATGACAACTTTGCTCCTCAGATCAAGAGTCGATCTCTAGGGTCGTGTGAAACAATAGACATAGATTTCACTCAGTCAGTCTAGTGCAGTTTACTTTCACAGTATGTAGAGAATAGAGAGACGGGCGTTTATCAATAAAGGGTTAACATTTATTGAACAGTCTTTCTTCTCATACAAGAGAAATGTATTGCCACAATTGCAATAACTGTTATTATGAAAAGTACGTACAGTAAGATAAGAATAGCGAAATAGAACTGTAAAAGCATTGATATGGTTTCTTAGCCATACCATGGTTTAAAAGTAATAAAACATATATACAGTCATATATACATTAGGCTAACATACTCAACTGGTGCTTCTAACTAAGCCTACCCCAGTGTGCCTGACCTAAGCCTAACACGTGAGAAGGGGAGTAAGTAAGTAGCTTAAGTTAAGTTGGTTTTGCCAAGGTTTGTTTCAAGAATTCTCGTCTAAGGGTTTAGTCAACACCATACCTCTGAATAGAATGATGGAGGATTGGTATCTCCTTCAGGGGTCTCTCTCGATATCCCAGTCACCTGCGAGGGTAAACTGGAAGCGCCGGGACTGGATTTCTCTGCACGAGAAAGGCAGCGGCTTCTCTCAGCGCGTCTGGAGGAAGGAGGGGTGACAGCGTCCGCGGGCAGCTGGGCTGGATGTCTTCGCAGAGGACGGCTGCACGGCTCCTCAAGCGTACTGCACCATAGGTCGCGCTGTAGCGGCGATAATGGTAATCAGTAGCTTCACCACCACAGGATAGCAGGCTGTAGCGACAGAGTGCTAGTTTTTACCAACACGGGGTCATGCAGGCAGCTGGCATCAGCAACATGTTCGCTCATTGCTTAAGGCAACGTTGGTAATATTTATACCTGACAGGTGCCGGGTTTGACGCAAGTTTGCTGGACATAAGACGTCAATTAAAGATGTCACTAGGAAGTGATAGTTATCAGTTGCTCATTAGAGTTCCATTACTAATCAAAACATAGCAAGCGGGGATTTCCAGGTTTGCTAAGTTTTTATCTTGTTGAAGAACTCGGAGTGTTATCTAGGAATATCAGATAGTGACTGCTGCTCTGTCATTGCACTAATTGGTCGCAAAGGAAGTAGCAGAGAGTCATGCTGGAATGTGGCTCTGTGGCTCTGCTCGTGTGAGGCCAGAGATGACTTTTCAGAAAATCGCACTTGAACGGTTATGCCAATATAGGGAATAAATGGATTTATAGCCGAATAGGGGCATAAGGTCACAGTATCGATCAGGAACCTAGATAAGCACATGACAATTTATAGTCCAGTGAAGGACTAGATAACGTTTAAGGTAAATTATTTTCTCTTTACACTGAGTTGTTTTACATGGTACGTTGGGACTACTTTTTAATTTGCAAACGTAAGCACGCCTTTTTCAAATTAAGGTACATATGTATTTTCACTTTGGTGGCTTTCTATTGACTTACACCAGTTGCTTGGTAGTCTCTCTAATTGGCTGCTACTATCCCTCACATACCCTTGGATTTCGGTGATGGGTACTAAGTAACCAGTGTTTGACTGGCGTATTCATATAATGTTCTTTTTTCTGGGTTGCAGCCCTGGTGAAGTCAATTGATGCAATAATTAGCATCTGATGAAACACGTTTTGGCTGTGGCTGTGTGGCTGTTAAAGGATTTATTTGAAGAAACTGCCATTAAAAGACATTGGATTACCCTAATATTGGATTTGTGGATCACTTTTCTTCAACGGATACATCTTCTTTCAAGAAAGACATTACTCCTGCACTTGAGTGGAACTGTTCTATATACTTTTGTGCAAAAGATTGCATTGCTGTTTATTATTGTGGAGCTCAGGGAGATACCAGTGTAAACGCAATGAACCCCACTGGCGCACTCTAGAAAACAAAAGACATTTAGCAAGAGGGAGTACTTGCTAAATGCAGAGGCGGAGCAAATGCTCTCGGGGATGTGTGAGCTGTGTGCACGTCACAGATACAGCAGTGCGCGCTCCGGGGCACGGAGGTACGCGGGTTCGAGGGAACACTGGTTGTAGGCTTCCACGTCCTGTCTCTGAGGAGAATGAGTGGGAGGGACTGCGTTTCTCCATGTGTCCGAAGCCCTGTCTCAGGGCCTGGAGGGTTCCCTAAGGGAGCGCCAGGTCGGGTGGCCTAGGCTGTACTTACAGGTCATTTGAGGAGGATCTTCCTGTGTCTAGAGGATGGGGAGTTTTTGTAACCAGAACTCCGGCGGCCCTGGTGTTGGGCAGTACCGCTCCTAAGTGGAGGGTGCAGAAGTCCTGGCTGAGGGGTGAGAGGGGAACAAAACCCCCAGTGGAAAAGCCAGTGGGTCAGAGGCCAGCCAGAAGGGCTGAGCCATCCGTGAGTGACCATGGTGACACCACTTCTGTTCTGGGAGACAGGCAGACTGTCGCACGACACATTAGTGATGTGTCGCCCTCAAGGGGGGTATGCGTGCTCCCTGTGAAGTCCTGGTTCACTGGGCACTCCCCGAGGTGGGGAAGGCCAGATTCGTGTTGTAGCCTGACCTGGAAGGCAGGGCATCTGTAATCCGTGTCCTGGCCGGGTTGCCTTCTAGGGGTACCCCTGTGAACATAGGAAGGACCCATCTGAAAGGAGAGGGAACCTGTGTTTCCCAGAAGGGGTGGTGCATGCCTCGCCGGGATCCTTAGGGTCCCTGGCTGACTATGGTAGTACTACCCTGAGAGCAGGTGCGGCCCATCTTAAAGGAAAGGGACCCTGCTCTACAATGGGAGGGTGCAGAACTCTGGAAGGGGGTGCAGAACTCTGGAATGGGGTGCAGAGGGAGGGAATCCTCGCCTCCGACCTCGGGGCATCCGGTGGTTGTAGATCCCAGGCGGTAGACCAGTGATGGAGAGAGGTCCTGAACTGTTGGGAGAGTTGTGTTCTGGAGGGTGCTTCCCTGGGAGGGTGCAGAACCCCAGAAGTAGAGGTAGGGTGGGGAAATCTTGCCCTTGACCTCTGGTCAGCCTGAGGGTGCGGCCCCTAGGTTTCAAGGATCAGTGGTAGTTTGTAGCTACACTGAGAAGGAGAGTTGAGAATGGTTATTGTGTGCCAGGGGTTACTACCCCCCACTCAGTGGATTGGCTAGGACCTGTGACATCTGGACGTCCTAGGGCCTGGTCCTGGCCGTGGACAACTAGAGAGTACCAGTGGGGTGTCCTAGTTGGGCCAGAGAGTTCTTGTTTAAGAGGAAACCATGTGGGTTCAGAATGGCGTAGAAATGGAGGGTGACCCTGCCGTGCGGGCCCGCGTCCCTGTTCTATTGCCCAAAGCAGGGAAGCCCATCAAGGGAGTGAGTGGTCTGCTCTGCGTTTTGGCTGGAAGGGGGTTGTGTTGGACTCGGCCCTTTTGGCAGGTTTACCCCGAAACTTTTTGCATTTGCCTAGCCTGTTTCTGTAACCTGGTGTTGGTGATTTTAGGCCTCTGCGCTGTTTTCCCTGTGGTCCAGTGTAAAGTACGTGCGCTCTATGTGTAAATGTGGTGAGAGTGGCCTGCCCTCCCATAGGTATGCATCTGGAATATGTGTGACCATGGTAGTTCCTGATGTATGGGGAGTGCAGGGTCGAGTTTGGTATGTGCAAACTCGTGTGATTAAATGCTGCGCGATGATGTGCGTGGATTTATTGCGTGGAAGTGCCACTTCTAGAAGTTAGCATGTCTGTGCAGTAAATGTGAATTGACTGTCTGGCTTGTAATTGGCTGGAGCTGGCCGGTGTGCCTGGCTCCAGGAGTCAGGATGGGTCTGCCGCAGTGGTGAATTGAGAGATCTGCATGTTGATGGAAGGGAGGAGTGCACCTGGCTCCACCCCCTGTGGTGTCTCTGTTGTCCCTGACCATCCTGTGAATAGGCAGAGGGGCTGAGCAAAACAAAGTGCTCAAGAACCAGTTGCATCTGGTTCACCCCTTGCCTGCACCTTTGGAAACAAAGGATTTATGTGTATAAGAGGGGCTGTGACCCCATGAAAATGTTCTTATTCCTACTTCTACTTCTGGAATCCTAACGGGGGCCTGCTGCTGGTGGGGCCCAGGAGGGACCGCCATGGGGGCTGCCTCTTTGCTGGAGTGCCCTGTGTGCTGGCCCCTGGGCCCTACATTGCCCCCCTTTCATTGGACCTTTTTACTTGAGGCTTCCCTTTGTTAAAGTTGGAGGCAGCCTCCCAGTGCCCTGGGAGCGCTGTCTCCGGTGTCCTCTGGATTGCCCCATGGAGCTTTTTACATATATATATATATATATATATATATATATATATATATATATATGGAGCTTACATATATATATATATATAAATATATATATATATATATGTAAAAAGCTCCATGGGGTGAACAAGTCGAGCAGCACTCACACACGACATGCTTTTCCCCAATTAAAGCGTTTTTATTTAGAATGCACAGCTTCGTTCCTCAGATGTTAAAAGCATACGGCTGCCGCCTGGCGCGTTTCGTAATTCACTTCCTCAGAGGCGCTGCAGTCGAAGGAAGCACTGGGCCACATCCACCTCATTAAATCCCATTGCAAGCTTATATGCAGCTGCTATGATTTAGTACGAATATATACGAATATATAATATTAATACTTAGTGTTAGAAATGTAGAAATGGGATTTCTGGTTGGCTAAGGCTTGCGCCAAAGCCAGGCAGAAACCACCACTCTAGTCAGGGCAAGGGATTTACACGCCAAAGATAACCCCTGCTCACCCCTTTGGTAGCATGGCACGAGCAGTCAGGCTTATCCCGGAGGCCATGGCTGGTCTTTGTTTTGAATTGCCCTAATTCAAAACAAAGACCAAACGTATGCGATGGCCAAACATCTCATGACTCATAAAAACAAAATCTGGCTAAATGTAAGATACTCGGGGATAGCAATGGTACCTGAAAATGAAAGAGGAGGAAATCGCTTACAAAAACTCAGACATTTGGAATCCAAACTAATAATCAAATTCAAGACAAATACTCCCCAGGGACTGAATGGGGACGAGGAATTATATGCACATTTATGAAAAACTGTAACAAATAATCCAAAGACAATCAGATAAATTGGAAGTCTCCATTTACCATGACATCTATCTCATAAGACAAGTGTTTGATATAAATATCGAAAGATACGCGATATGTTATTTTGTAGCTGAAACCAGACGCATTAGTAGTTTTTTTGAGTACATATTGTTTAGATTTTTGAAATATAAAAGGGGTCAATTTAGAATATAATCAGAAATTTAAGTCTGTTAGTTTGCAATACTCGTTGTTTTAAAGAAAGTCAAGTTCCTGGACTTAAGCACAAGCCAATGACTTAGGGATATAGCACTTAGCTATCACCCCATATTATGTACAGAATTGTACATAATCATGCAAGAGAGTTCAGATACTCAGCTTGCCTTAAAGGAATTTATTCCTCTAAGCCATAAGGCACTCAGCCCACAAACATATGAGACCACTATACAGTCACTAAAAATATGGCTTGTTACCTGAGAAAAGGAACTTGACACTGGTTTTACAACCAAAAACTACCCCTCCCACAATGTATCCTAATTGCTAAGCGGGCAGTAGGGTATAAATAATGAAAAGTAAAAACGTACTTGTTACTACCGTGATCAAGAACAGTCTTTTGTTCGAAACGCGTAGGTGAGGAAGTTTTTCTAAGATGGAATAAACAAGCTTGAACAAATCCGAGAAGAGTGCGGTGTCTTTTTGAAATTGCTCGAAATTACTAACGAGTCTCGTCCTTGACTCGTCACCTGCACCGGCCGCTCCTCCTCCAGTAAGGGACATTTGCTTCAAAAAAAAAATATATATATATATATATATATATATATATATATATATATATATATATATATATACACGCAGCCCTATACTCACTTTTGTTATAAATTCCCTTTCCACCCAAAACCTACACCCACCCCAAACCTTACAAATTCCCTTCCCACCCAAAAATCTATACCCTACCCAAACGCTAAAAAGTCTCTTTCCATCCGAAAATCCAGACCCACCCTAAAATACCCTTGGAATCCCAAAAACCCATAGCTACCCCAAACCCTAAAATTACCCTTACCACTCAAAAACCCACAACCACCCTTAAATTGCCCTTGCCACTCAAAACCCATACCCTCACTTAACCCCAAAAATACACTTGCCACCCAAAAAACCCATACCCACCCTAAATTACCCTTGCCACCCAAAAACCCATACCCATCCAAAACCCTAAAAATTCCCTTTCCACCAAAAACCCATACCCACCCATAACCCTGAAAAAACCTTTCCATCCAAAAACTCATAACCCACCCTAAACTCTAAAAATACCCTTGCCACCCAAAAACCCACATCAACCCCAAATCCTAAAATTACCCTTGCCTCCCAAAAACCCACACCCACTCAAAACCCTAAAATAACTCTTGCCACCCAAAAATCCACCACCATCCTAAACCCTAAAAATACCCTTGCCACCCAAAAACCCATACTCACTCTGTACCCTTACAAGTACACTTGCCACCCTATATATATATATATATATATATATATATATATATATATGTTTAATACATGTAATACTAAACTTTACTACTTAAATTTAGTTCAAGTACATTTTTGGGACATTTAAAAAAATTGGTAAAATCAGCAAAAGAATGTACAGAAGAAATTAATAAAATAACCACACAGGAAACACAAAATACAATAAAGAAAGGAAGGTTCCGTTATACAAACATGGTATGAGGGAGAGACCTAAAATGCAGATTTTCAACATTTGGTAATGAGTAGAAAATCATGATTTTAATAAAGGCACGGAGGCTAATATTATGCACTATACCTTTATTACCACTCAGGCAGCAGCAACAATAAAACATAGAATTAGAACCCAAAACACATTCCAGAACTCTGAACGTGTATAATCTCATAGAACCTGCAGCCATCTTCCTCTTTTGGACGCTGCGAACATAAAAACCAAAGTCTCTTTTCCTGAACCAACCAACTCTTCTTAAAGGAATCCATTCTCACAATTCTTCACCTTCTCAAGGAGTAACTTCTTCTCTTTAACCTATACAGAAAAACCAAAAATCAAACAAACCATCAAATCATGGGAGGGAAGAGCGGAGGGATAATATTAGCCTCCGTGCCTTTTATTAAAATCATGATTTTCTACTCATTACCAAATGTTGAAAATCTGCATTTTACATCAAGGCCCGGAGGCCAATATTATGCATGTTCAAAGTTCATCAATAACACTATTCAAAACATTCTCCACTGGTTTAAAATAAAATATCTTAAAAGTGGATTCACAACTCCAATCAGCTGCTTTCATAATCCCACTTAAACTAAAACCTCTCATATAAGCCTTACTAGCCATAGCACCCCTTACTGAATGAGCACCAAACACACTAGTATCACTCCCAGCCTTAAACATTACCTCTCTCACCCACCTAGGCAGAGTAGCAGACGAGACACCCTTAAAAGGTTTTCTTAAGGAAATCAACAACTGTGAACAAACAGAAGGTCTTAAACCAAACGTCCTTTTCTCATATTCTTTTAAACAACTGACCACACATAACCTCTTATTCTCATAAAATTGAGGATAAAATATAGTCCTCGTCATAGTCTTCGTCCTCTTACGTAACTCAAAACACACACCCTCCGGTTGAAAAAACCTAGAATCTATCTCTAAAGCTCTAATATCCGAAACCCTTTTACAAGAGACCAAACACAGTAAACTAGCAAGTTTCCACGTCAATAACTTAACGTCCATCAACTCATTCTCACCCCAACTCTCCTTTAGAACCAAAGACACATCCCAAAGAAAGCCATATTTCGCCTTAGGAGGTAAAACTAACCTCACACTCGTAATCAATCTCCTAACCAGAGCATGCTGCCCAATTGGAAGGCCATCAACCAAAACATGACCTGCCGAAATAGCGGACCTACTAATATTCACAGAATTATAAGCCAAGCCTTTTTCAAATAAAAAAGTCAAAAAATTCACCACATCTACCACAGAAGCTGATAAGGGATCCAAATCCCTCTCAAAACACCAACCAGCCCATCTTCTCCAAGCCGACTTATACACCTTTGTTGTTCCTTTAGACCAAGACTTAGTGATGAGACTCTCAGCCTCCTCCGATAATCCATGTATATTTTCAAACTCTCCTGAAATCAACCAAGCCATGAACCTTAGCTGACCGTTTCCCACCATGATGTGAACATTCCCCAAAGGATCCAGAATAATTTCCTCTAGATCCGGTAGCAACACCGGATCCTCTACCAGCAACTCCATCACATCTGGAAAACACACTCGGGACCTCCAAAAAGGAGTTATCAACAATAACTCCGCCTTCTCCCTCCTGACTCATTATTACTCTCTGAATCAGAGAGAATGGGGGAAAAGCATAATTCCTTCCTAGACTCCAATCCTGCAGAAAAGCATCTATCCCTTTCGCTTCCGGATCCGGTTTCCAACTGTAAAACCGATCTATCTGACAATTCAATCTGTCCGCAAACAAATCTATCTGAAACGGACCCCATTTCCTTTCCAAACTTTTGAAAACGTCCCTGTTCAACTTCCAATTGCTTACATCCCTCATATACCTTGAAAACCAATCCGCTTCTACGTTGCTCAGACCTGGAATATGCTGAGCTTGAACAACCATCTCCTTTTCCAGACAAAAATTCCCCTAATCCTTCGCCAGATTTGCCAGTCCCCTTGAACGAGGACCGCTCAATTTGTTCACATAACTCACTGCTGACAGATTGTCCATCTTTAGAAGAACACAACACTTGAACCGATTCTTCATAAAACGTTTCACTGCAAAAGACCCCGCCAGCAGTTCCAGACAATTTATATGCATCTGAGACTCCTCCATCGACCATCTCCCCCCTGTTGACACCGAACCACATCTTGCTCCCCAACCATGAAGACTCGCATCCGACTATCTCCACCTCTGGAACCTCTCCAAAAATCGCCCTGCCATTCTATGCATCTAGATTCATCATCCACCAATCCAATTCCTCTCTGGATTCCTGATTTAACCATACTCTGAGAATACCTTGCCCCCTTCCTCAGATGATACCCTTTTAATCTCTGCAATGCTCTGTAATGAAGAGGAGCTGGAAATATTGCTTGAATCGATGCAGACAACAGACCCAACAGTCGAGCTAACTGCCTCAAAGTAATCCAATCTGACTGCAAAACTCTCTTCACCTACTTCTTGATTGTCTTCACCTTCAACATTGGTAACTTCAACACACATTCCAATGTCTGAATCTGAAAACCTAAAAATTGAATCTCCTGCTGGGGAATCACACAAGACTTCTCTCTGTTCACCACGAAACCTAAGTCCTCCAATACCCTGATTGCAAAGTCTGTCTGTTCCCTCGCAAGTTCCTTTTCCTCTGCTAAAATCAGAAAATCGTCCAAGTACACAATCAGTCGAATTCCTCTTGACCTCAACCAAGCTGCCACTGGACGCATCGCCTTCGTGAAACACCAAGGAGCCGACGTCAGACCAAATGGGAGACTCTTGAACCTCCATAACTTCCCTTTCCATCTGAACTGCAAATAATCCCTTTGTTCCCTGCACATAGGAATCGTTAAATAAGCATCCTTTAGATCCAACCTTGTCAACCAATCTCCCTCCCTTAAAAGATCCCTTAACATGTGGATCCCCTCCATTTTGAAATGATTGTACACAACCCAATCGTTCAATTCTTTCAGATTTATCACTGGACGCATCTTCTTGTACTTCTTCTCCACCAAAAATATATTGCTGATAAAACCTCCTTTTACTACT
Organism: Lissotriton vulgaris; assembly: GCF_964263255.1. Lineage (NCBI taxonomy): Eukaryota > Metazoa > Chordata > Amphibia > Caudata > Salamandridae > Lissotriton > Lissotriton vulgaris. Next base: position 205,550,256 of record NC_141690.1, on the reverse strand, counting down.
TCTGCTTCCTCTATAGCCCCTTTCTCTAAGAGAGCATCTATCTCTTTTGTCACTAAATCCTCCATTTCTCTTGAAAACCGTAAGATTTCTGGGACCCACTTTTGAACAGGAATTTCCGCAAAATCTATCTTGTAACCAACAACTGTTTCCAAAACCCATGGATCTCTTGTTATTTCCTCCCATCTCGAAACAAAAAGGGCTAGTCTGCCGCCCAACTTTATTCGGATAGAAGTAGGGTCTTGAAAATTGCTTACCTGAGGCCCCCCTAGTTCTCCTCTCTGAGCGCATGCCTCTTCCTCTGCCTCTCTGTCTCTGGGGGAAAAAATGTCCTTGTCCACCTCTGGATCCATAAAAACCTGATCCATAATTTGAATAGAAGAGTCTTCCTCTACCAAAGTTGCCTCTCGACATTCCTTGACCACGGCCGGGAAAGCGACCCCGCATTCTCCCGGCCACTCCAAAAACACGTCTAATATCTTTCTGCGCTTTCTCTAGCGAACTGAAAGTATTCACATAGCGGGACATGTCTTTCACAAAATCGTCCCCAAACAGTAAACCTTCAGATTTCTCTCCAGGCTCCTTTGAAGCCAAATCAACCAATTTTGGATCGACTTTAAATAGGATCGACTTTCTTCTTTCAATATTCATTTGTTGGTCTGAATCAACAGGGAGTTTGTGCGGATGGAAGGGAAGAATAGCTTGAGTGCAAGATGTACGGCTCTCAGTTCTAACATTGATCCAACACCCCTTCACGCATCTGACCACAATCTCTGTAAATGGAAGGGACCCACATGAGCTCCCCAACCCCGTGGGGAATCGTCTGCCGTTATCTTCCTGCTAGGACAGGACCTTTCAGCAGGTGAGAATGTTTCATCCACCGAGTGAATCCTTGGCTACCTGAAGTAGAGCCAATGTGTCTCACCAGCAGTTCGAGGTCTGTGACCACTGATCCTCTAAAGCCTGCTGGAGAGGGCACATTTGCAGTCTGGCATGGGGGGGGTACAATGAAGATGTAGGAAGCCATCGAGCCCAGAAGGGAGGACTCCTGCCTGGCCATGGGAAGGTGTGTGCGGAAGAATGTGTGGCACTTGTTGATTATTGAGGATAGCTTCTCCTCCGAAGGACACACGGTTGTCCTTATTGTATCCAGAGTAGCTCCCAGGTAATGGATATTTTCAGTTGGGTAGAGAATAGACTTCTTGTAGTTGATCTGTAGGCCTAAATGGCCCAACACTCGAATGCAGCATTAGAGGTGTTTCTGCAGCAGAGCGGGTGACCAACTTTCCAGCGACCAGGTATGGATAGACTAAGATCTACTACTGCCATGCATTTCGAGAACGTGGGTGGCTGATTTTAATCCAAACGGGAGAACTTTATACTGGAAGTGCTCCGAAGCCACCTGAAAACGCAGGAATTTCCGAATTCTTTACGGAAATTAGGACGTGAAAGTATGTGTCCAGAAGATCTGTGGTGCACATCCAGTCCCTTTGATGGATCAGGGGAATAATTTGGTGCAGCGCTAGCATCCAAAATCTCTATTTGCAGATAAACTTGTGTAAGCGCCTTAGATCGAGTATGGGTCTTTACTCCTGGGTTGGACCTTTCTTCAAAACCACGAAGTACAGGGAATAAATTACTTCTTGTTGTTGGGATAAAGGAACTTCCTCAATGGCATCTTTTTTGTAGTGTAGAATTCACCTAGGACTGAATTAAATGGCCTTGATGGACAGATGGACAGATTTACCCCGAGGTGGTATTGTTGTTGGTGGGGACTTGAATCTGAGCAAGTAAGCATTTTGCAATGTTGAGCACACATTTGTCTTTTGTGATCTTTTTCCACTCGTCTAGTTGAGACATGATACTTCCCCACACCCGAGTGGGCAACAGGGACGGGGGAAGCAAGTGCTCATTGCTTTGCCGGCTGTTTTGCTGAGGAGGGTGCTGATCTAGAGGCTTGTCTTCCTCGTCAACGCTGATAATGCGATCAGATTGTTGTGTCGACGAGTGAGGGATTTGAACCCTCCGTTGGAAATGCCGGTGATCGTAAGGACTGTATTTGCACCGGAACACTTTGCGCTTTGAGGCCGACTGCTTTTAGGGTGTCCAATTCGGATTTGATTTTGGACATATCAGCAAGGGTGAAAGTGAGGTTCATGATCCTGCGCTGCACTTAAGGTTTTAGACCTGTGAGCCGTAGCCAGGCTGAGCGCCTAGTACAGATGCTGTGGGAGTACCCATGTGCTGTAAGATCAGAAGCGTTAGCCACCGCACTGATCACCTGGTTTGCAACAAGACACCTTCCATTAAGAACACTTGTTGGTCTTCCTTGGGCAGCTTTTTGGTGAATCTTGCAAGAGAGTTCCACAGCAGCCTGTCGTATCTCCCTAGGAGTGCAGAGGCACTAGCCACCTTCAAATAAGACAAAGAAGTATTGCACATCTTTTTCCCTAGGGAGTCCATGTTTTTGCTCTCCTTCTCCGGCAAGACCTGTTGTAATTTGGCAGCAATTACGTTAAGCATCAGCAGAAGACATCCAGTATTTAGAGACTATCTTGTCCGTTTTGTGGAATCCATTTTGTATTTCTGTCAGCCATTTTGTTTGCCATGTGTGCTCGCCATGTGCTCTGTCCTACCTTTCTGTTAACTGGTCTTGAAATCTGCCTAAAGACAAGATATATTTAGCATCTTCCACCTTCGCACATGCTTAGTTGAGCTTGCAGCTGTTGTAGTCTGTAACTGTCAGGATTTGTCCACCAGAATTAGCAAACTGTTAGCTCCTCCCACTTGTTCCCTGTACACTTTCTGTATGACCTTATATGTACCTAAAACCAGCATTATGTACTTGTACAGCCTTCATTTGAGCCCCTGAGTGGGTATAAAAGGGCCAAGTTCCTTCCATTCAGTGTGCTACTTCATACATTATCGTAGGTTGCTGTGTGAATGTAGTTCCACCTCATGTGGTTTAATAAACTGTCTTTTCTATTCCAGTTTCTGTGCCAACTTCTTCCAATTGGTCTGAGGACTCTGTGCAGAGAAGGGAGAACTCCTAGCACTGGTAGGCCTTGCTGACGCCCACTACTACAAATTGGCGCATCCAACGCGGGGCTCATCGGCGACTCGGATGCCCAAAGGAGTGGTCGAGACGAAGGATTGGAATCTCGCTTTGGACGAGATTGCTGCCTGAGGAGACCGGAGTCTTGGCAACCACTGCGTTTTTCCTTTCTTTCTGATCTGACCATCCATCTCTTCTGTTGATTCGCCGTGCAGTGACCATTTGGTCGATTTGAGAACTTGGCAGTTGGAACCTGGACACCATTTGATTGGTAAGAGCCGTTCTGCGGCACTTGCTGTTGGTTTTTTGATGCCTTTGATTGGTAAGGTAGTTTAGTAACACTTACTGCGGCTTTTGTTTTGTAAGATTGGCCAATATTAGTATTTGTTTGATAATTATATATGCATTGCAATTCATATAGGCAGGTAATGAGGATATTTTTCTCTATTTGAATTTGTTTGAACGGCGCAACGTACGAAGAGTACCTTAAGCACTACTTTCATTATAATACTGTATATTCTGCACTATTTTTGGCATGCCTGTTTCCAGTACACTTCGTAGGATGTGTTGCTTTTGTAGGGGTACCAGTTTGAAACTCGAAGCACAACCGGCCCTCCCGGAGGGGACGCCTAATAGGGACATGTATATTAAGTATGGTATTTCTTCCATAATGTACAGCACGTTATGGAATAAATACACTCGTACGGATCCTGAGTTGCGTTGGCCTATGCATGGGTCATTTGATTTGCGAAAGATTCAGTATGTGGAGCAACGAATGTTTAAGCGAAAGGCTAGGCAAGATATGTTTGACTGTGTGCGAATGTGGGAGAAAGAAGTGCGTGAGCGAATGAAGCGTGAGCAAGCCTTGATTGAAAAAGAACAACGTAAGACCATTCATGCGAAAGCATTGGAAATTAAAAATAGAGAAATTAAAGAGAGGGAAGATAGGGAGCGTCAATTACAGGTAAATGGCCAATACGCTGTTCGTAGACTTCTTTATCCTATTCTTAATAAACCCCAAGATGATTATTTCCTTTTAGATCGTTGTCCACCTCCGTATACTCTTCCTTTTGCTCCTTATGAGTCAGATGAGGACTCTCCTACAGACTAGGACAAAGCTAGAGAAACTCACTCGATGTTATCTGCTGAACGTGCGTCTCAGATTAGATCTGCTGCGCGTAAAGCATTTCGTAGTACTGCATCTGCTTCTGAACTTTTAGATAGTATAAAAGGTTGGCAGGGAAGGGAGCAAATATATTTTACCGATACATTTGCCGCAGAAGTTATCGAATGGTTTAGAAAATATTCGGCAAAAATTGAGCCCGATAATGTAGCAGTTGATTGTAAACAACTACGTGAAGGTCTTTTTGTCTTCTCCCAGGTGGCTGACACGATCAGACGCTTGGTTAGAGTGCGTGTTGAAGCAGCCCGTTTGCGAGAGGAGAAAAAGGCATCAGATGCAGCTGCACAAAAATCCCAAATCAGCATGGCACGAACTTCTACTCCTTAAACAGATAAAAATGTTGTAATTAATGTGAAACCCATGCAGGAAGCCGCGCTTTTATATGTTCCTCCTAAAGGAACGGGTACAAGTGATGATAAGACTTCTATTGATGCAAAAGGTAATTTTATTTATAATTGGGTTTACAATCCTTAATGAATGAATAGAGCAGATGTTATGGCCCTTAAAAATGCATTGCCTGATCCACAAAAGAATCCAGCAGCCTTTTACGAGGAAGTTGAGGGTGCCATTAGCTCTTGTACTATGACTTTGCCTGATATTGATTTGTTTTTTGGACTAATATTACCGCCTGATATGTGGAGAACTGTGCGTAAAATTGATGATCATGGGACATTTGGAGCATTGTGGAAAGATTTAGAGCAGTCAGATGAAGATAGAGAACCTGCCCAGAAACCGTGTCAGTTAATTTTAGATCTCCCTACAGCTATATTAGTTAAGTTAAAAACGATTATTCCCCCTAAAAAGATAGATTAGACTGTATTAGCGTTGTGTAAGCAAAAGGCAGACAAATTGGTTTCAGATTTCTTTACACGCTTTGAGGAGCCATTCCACAATTTCAGTGGCCAGCCATTGACAGATGACACGGGTAGGCATCTGTTCGTCGATAAATATGTCGCAAACCTTTTGCCAGGAATAGCTAGTCGCCTGAAGGCCAGTGAGAGTTCATGGACTACCTCTTCTTCGGTTTCTCTCCTAACTATGGCTCAGTATTATGAACGACAAGAATTAGAAGCTAAAAGTAATGAGGATAAAAAGACTAAAGAGTTAAAAACGAAGTTTATGTTAGCCCAAGCTTATGGGCCGCCTTCTAGAGGTAATGATAGAGGTGGGCGTGGATCTTATGGTTCGTCCTTTCCTTCCTATACTCGTTCGAATTTGTCTGTTGATCAGTGTACGTACTGCAAGAAATTTGGACATTGGCTTTCTGATTGTCCAGTACTGCATGCTCAGCAGTGTCCACGTGGTCGGGGACAAATGAGAAATCGTTCAGGATATTCAGGGCCTAGAGGAAGCACGAATGATCGCGCTAGGTTTGATGCTAATACACGTGGGCAGGATGGGTTTAACACTTTTGATAGAAGGAACCAATATCAAATATCCGACTATGTGCCGTCTGATTTACAAGATTCTGCTTATGCATAGGATTGCATAGGATGGGGTAAGGAATCAGTTAAAGTTCCAGTAGATCAGAGGGATCCCTATGTTACAGCACATGTTTTGGGTTCTACTGATCAGTTTCTGGTTGATACAGGAGCAAGTGCCTTGTCTAAACAACTGGTTCCTAGGGCTCCCCTCTCTGGCTTAACTATTACATCAATAGGTTTCGATGGAACACCTTCCCTTAGCCCACTGTTGCACCCACTTGCATTCCATGTTGATAAGTTTATTGCTCCATGTAGGAAGGTGGATACCCGACTATGGTTGCCCCCAACTTTTTGCCTGGTGTTTTGCTGGTTTTCCGACTTAGTTGACCTGGGGCCCTGCTATTCAGGACCCCAGGCCTACTGCTCTCTCTGTAAAATGGATTCCATGTACCCTAGGTACATATCCAATTGGTACTGGGCCACCTTATTAGGCCCTGTAACTCAGGGCATAGGTGTACCCAGGGCATACCAGGGGCTGCAGCATGTATTATGCCACCCCTGGCTGGCCATCTAAATCTGACACAACTGGCTGCACGACAGCTGGGGCAAGGTGGTGTACTCACCCTTTGCTTTAGATATAGTATACCTATATCTAACCCTAAAAATGGACACACAGATTCCTATCAGTCACTCCTATGGCAGGCCTTGACAATCCTGAAGGCAGAGTGCTTGGAATCGTGTGAGATGGCGCTCTGGCATGAGCTGAGCCCGTTTGCAGCTTGCGGAACCAGGTCCTAATAGCCGTTCCATGATAATGCATACCATATACTCTTAAGTGCATTATAATCCTCGCGGTTATATGCTATCTTTGGTATCGCTTTATCAAAACATGTCGAGTAAGGTGTCATACGAATTGGAATACTAACCCCTCGCCAATTCTGGCGACGGGGCTAGCATTCCACCCTTCTAGAGGGACACGACATGTATGTAACTGTGAACCCCGGTTAAAGTTAATTCGAGCCTCAGCATCACAAAATGGATGCTGCCACCACAGACACAAGTCTGACCCCCTGCAGCTGGGAGTCCTTCCAGCGAGGGGAGCTTGGACAAAGGGTTTCCTGTCAGGGGCGGTGCTAGCACCATCCCAGACAGGGTTTTGTGTATCCTGGGTAGGCAGGGCTTTACAGGAAGGTGACTGCAAGTGGCACCCCGGTGCTCACTACACATCTGCCGGCTAGAACCAGTTACAGGGGCACACCAGCCCCTGGCCTGGGGAAAGTCCGGCATGGGAGAGGGGTGTAACCACCCCCCTTCCTGGTCCCACCCCTAGGGCAGGACCTAGTCGCGTACCCACCCCTTTCTTTAGGATAAAGGCAGGAGCGGGGACTCTTCCAAATTAGATCATCTTTGAATCAAGACACTACTTTCTACGAAAGGAACTCTCGACTTCTTCTCAAGATTTCTCCCTTGTGACTAAGAAGTAATCACCCTGCATCCGCAGGCACCATCTAAGAACACTGCGGTTTGCTGCACGTCCTTCCTCCGGAATCCAACCGACCAGCACGACGAGACCCGGCTTCCCTGGCACCTCTGACCTCTACCTACCTCTACAGCTAAGCTGAGAACCGTAGGTGCGACGAGACCTCGAGGGACCGGCCATCATCAGAACTGCACGACTTCTATCCAGCACAACCGCCGAGGGATCCTCTGGTGAGTGCTTTGGGGTCCGAGAAGCCCCGACCCTGAGCAGCTCCAGCACCGAAGTCCAGCCCCCCAGCATCCACGAGATCTGCGTGAGGCCCTTCTGCTTTTTGTTGCTCACCGCGTTGTCTGGCTACTAGCCCGCTGGCTTGTGGCCTTCCCAACGACGACCAACGACGACAACACTGCTGGTCTGGTTGCTCCAGACTGGCCCTTGCTCCCTTCCAAAAGAGGAGCACCCCGGACCCTCCTGGTCCACTCCAGACGCCATTTTAGGTCCACCGCGTGGGCTTGAATTTGCCAAGACGTGTTGCCCCAATCCTGGGTCCAGCGACGTCGACAGCATCAACCATCGTGGGACAGCTCGCACCCCCATCCTGGTTGCCGACAACGCCTCCTGGTCCGTGAGACTGCAGAGCCCAGCGTCGCCCACTCACCTGGTCGAGGTGACTTCGCCCGGTGCCATCCTGGTGCCCACACAATCACTGGCTAGTGATTAAGAACTTGGTCCCCTCTGCTTTCAGGTGTCACCCATCTTCGATCCAGGCTTGGATCCACCGAACAATCTTCACTGGTCGCCTGCCAGCAACAACTTCTTTCAGGCTCCATAGACTGCAACGAGGATTCCCGACGTCTTTCCAGACCTATGCATCCGCAGCCCCTGGGCTAGGTAACTTCGGCATTTCGGTGCCCCAGCATAGCCTCACTATCCAAGGGTCCAGATCCTTTTTCATTTTCAGCCTAACTAGTCGGATTCGTCCGATATCCTTAACTTTGCTTTTACTAGCCTCCATAGACTTTGTCCCGCATCCCGCGTGAGAGTGCACACTCTGCACCCGAGTCCCCTAGGCCTCCTACTAGTAATCTGAAGGTTCAGTAACGTAGTCCTAGCGATTCCAAAGCCTATTAGTCCAGTACTTACCTGCTAGTAATTTCGCATTCCACTTTTGTAGTATATGGTTTTTCGTGCCCCTCGGACATTTGTGTAAATTGTGCAACTTAAGTATTTTCGTAAGAGTTTTGTTGTGTGCTTAGTACCCTGTCCTCATAAAGAGTACAGGGCTGTTGTGATCTAAATAAATACACTGTTTATTTTCATAACACTTGTGTGGTGTCCTTTCACTTGGTGTTCAAGGGGTATATGTGATGGTATAACAGCTGGCTTAACACGCCCTCTAGAGTTTAGCCCGAAGACTGCTCGTATCCATGCTACTAGGATAGCTGGTCTATAAGGTTGACTTACAACCAATCATCAATAAGGGTTGTTTGGACTGATACAAAGTGCTCACCAGAATAGTGAACATTATAGATCAGGCCAACTTCTCACACTCCATATCCGTTTTTGCTCTCTCCAAACACACCAGATAATATTGTGGGTCTTGATATGCTCAAATATTTCAGGGCTACGATACGATGTTCTCCGGAAGGATTACGGGTTATTTTGAATGACAACTACCCTGTGATTGAGAGATCCTGTATTGTTAAAGAGGACATTGCATTAGCCTCACTACCTAGTACGTTGTGGGCTACTTCAGACACCGATGTAGGGCAAATGGTTATTCCGCCAGTGCATATTAGTGTCAAGGAGGGTGCTTTTTTGCCAAGACTGCTCAGTTTAAAATTTCTGGAGAAGAAGCACTTACACGCATTGTTCATGATTTGATTAAAGTGGGGGTTGTGGAAAAAGTTCCTTACAATGTTTGCAATAGTCAGATTCTTCCCATTTTGAAAAAAGATACTGACACCAGGATTTATAGATTCATCATTGATTTAAGAGAAGTCAACAAGATTGGACTACCGCAGTACCCTGTGGTTTCTGACATAACATTACTTACCCTGGTCCCTCCAACAGCAACTACATTTTCTGTAATCGTTTTGAAGAATGCTTTCTTCGATTCCTACTCATCCTCATACCCGATATTTGTTCGGTTTCACTCTGAATAATCGATCATACAGATTTTGTAGAGTCCCTCAAGGGTACCCTGAGAGTCCGAGTATTTATAATCAAGCCTTAAAACGACAACTCGATTCCTTTACTTTGTCTAAAGGAGTGGCTCTCATACAATAAGTCGATGACATATTGTTGGCAGCTCATACACCTGAGCAGTGTGAAAAATGTACTTTGTCTTTGCTTTCTTTTCTTGCTACACACCATCATAAAGTATCACAAAAGAAATTGCAATATTGTAGATCGAAGGTAACCTACTTAGGTCACCTTTTGTCTAAGGAGGGCCGTGCATTGACACCAGATCGCATTCAAGCAATTTTAGACTCCCCAGTACCTTCCACACAGAAAGATGTCTGTGTGTTCATTAGTTTGACTTCGTTTTGTAGGCAATGGATATTGGGCTTTTCACACATTGTTAAACCCCTGCTAGCGCTTTTGACTAAAAACACTCCGATCCCCCTTCCATGGACAGATGAATGCCAAAACGCTTTTCGTCAGTTAAGACCAGCTCTTTGCTCTGCACCAGTGTTAGGCACACCAGATTACACGAAGGCTTTTACACTCTACGTACACGAGAAAGATGGTTGTGCATTGTCCGTTTTAGTACAGAAACACGGGGACAAGCAGCGTCCCTGCGCATACTTTTCAGCTGTCCTTGATCCTGTTGCTCATGCGTTGCCTGGGTGCTTCTGTTCAGTTGCAACGACAGCTATGTCCATACCTCAGAGTGAAGGGATAGTTTTGTCACACAAACTGTTGGTGCTAGTACCCCATGCAGTAGATGCCCTTTTGAATCAGACTAAGACACAACACTTAACTAGTGCTCGTCTGATAGGATACGAATTGACATTGTTAGCACCTCATATAACCTTGAAGAGGTGTGCGACACTGAACCCAGCCACTTTGTTGCCATATCCTGTGACTCAGTCTCAGTCAAAGAAGCCTCACGATTGTATATTCCTTACTGAGGGACAGACAAAGGGTTGCATCAATTTGCAAGATACGCCCCTTTTAGATGTAGATGGGGAACTGTGAGTTGATGGGTCCTGTTTGAAGTTACCAGATGGCACGACTTCAGCTGCTTATGCAATTACCACGCATGAGACAGTAGTGGAAACAGCTCGCATACTTCAGAAGTCAGCTCAAGCAGCTGAACTAATAGCTTTGACACGAGCATGTGAACTTAGCACTGACTTGTGTGTGAACATTTACACGGATAGCCGCTATGCTTTTGGAGTGGTCCATGATTTTGGCCTACTCTGGAAGGAAAGAGGCTTTCTTACATCCCACAGGATGCAGATAATGCACGGAGAACTAGTGCATAATCTCTTGACTGCACTTACATACCCAAAGAGAGTTGCTATTATGAAGTGTAGCGCGCACAAGAAAATCATTGACAAAATAAGACAAGGCAATGCCCTTGCAGATCGCGTAGCCCGTGAGACTGCGATGCAGCGAAGCACTACATCCATGTACATAGTGAAATCACAAGCTGAGCGTTGGCATGATGCTAGAGAGGAAGTATTGTATATACAGAGATCTGCCTCTGTGGAAGAACTTGAGCAATGGTCTAAAGAAGGAATGTTAGACGATGAGGGTTGTTGGCATAACAAAGAAATGAATACGTGGAAATTGCCTGCAACCTATTTACAACTATGGTTCAAATGCCACATGGGCTGGCACATGTTGGAGCTCTAGCAATAACTAAATTGCCTACACAAGTTTGGGAGCATCCTGAAATTGCCAGCACAGCTAAAAGAGTAGTACAGTCCTGTTTGATCTGTTGGCAGTATAATCCTGGAAAAGGGACACGTACTCCTACAGGAGGGTTTGCTACACCAACCGCACGTTTTGAAGTTTTGCAGATGGATTACATCCAACTCGAACACTGTAATAATCTGAAATGTGTCCTAGTTGTGGTATGTGCCTTCAGCAAATGGATAGAGGCATACCCTGCTCTCACCACAGCAAAGGTGCTTCTAATGGGGTTTTTCCCTAGATATGGTGTTTGTGGAGTGACAACGGACCTCATTTTATTGGGAAAGTTGTTGAGCATGTCCTGAAAGGATTAGGGATCAAGCAGAAATTCCATGCAGTCTTCCACCCGCAATCAGCAGGATTAGTGGAAAGGTACAACTCTACTTTAAAATTGAAGTTGGCAAAAAATACTAGCTTCCACGTCTTTAAAATGGCCAGATGCACTACCTTTGCATTGTTGTCCATAACATTGGTGCCACACTCACGAACTGGGCTTACACCGTATGAGACAGTATTTGGGAGAGTGATGAACATTTGGGGAGTTCCTAAACCACGCCCCATACATAATGTTCCTTGTGTTCTGTTGAATGATTATTTGGCACAGTTAACCGACAGTTTGATCTCTAATCATCAACAGGTTCGAGAAGCGCTTCCTGACAGATCTACATGATGGTCAAGGTCTTCGACAGATCGAACAGCTTGGAGCCGAGGTGGCGAGGACCAGAGCAGGTGCGCCTTGCGACAAGGACAGCAGCTCGAGTGACTAACAAGAAGAATTGGGTCCATAGCACACACTGCAAACGTGTGTCGCCTGCCTTGGTGGAATCTGCTGTGCTGACTGACCATCAAGAGATTCTGGAGACGGAGAAAGTTCAAGCTATCTCACCTGATGAATCTGCTGAACTCTTCCCGGACCACACGATCGCTGGAGAATCCTGATATCAGCTGAGACCAAGGAAAGATTCTGCTTCGCTGAAAAAGTATTGTTGAGCTAACGCGGTGGATTAGTGAAACGGAACCCCGATGTGGCGGGGGGGGGGGATCAGTCCTGTGTAGTGTAGTGACACCCGTCTTGGCCCGTGGTGAAGAAATCAACAGCTGCCCAGGGATAAGAGCTCCAACGATTGTTTTCAACAAGTCATTAGAAAGATCAGTTATCGCTGTTGCTGAAATGAATAACAAAAGAATCATTTGTGCTATAGGGTTTGTTGTTACTCTCACCTGGCAATAATCACCTGGTTTGTTGAGAAAGTGGCTCTTGCTCAACAGCTTTTTTTTTGCCACTACTCCGGCTCCAACATCATTACTTCGCTTCCCCACCATGAGCAGAAGTTCGACAATCCTACCTAAATAATACATTCATCCAGATGTTGCATCATACACACAATGCCACGAATGCTACCAACTATTGGGTGTGTGGGATGATACCCGCACACCAAAAGAAAGAAGGAACCTTATGTGGCCTTAATAATTTCACATAAAAAAATAGTGCTGCTAGGTGATCTTAATTTTTGGTTGGACTCGGCGGAGTTAGGTACCCAGGCAGCCGCATTGAAAGATGTCCTTCTAGATATGAACCTCACTCAGCAAATCCACCTCCCTACTCATACAAAAGGTCATAGCCTTGACCAAATCTGGTCTCAGAACATACCTCTGGCCATCAACTCCATCTTGCCTTGCATCTGGTCGGATCACTTTATGATCAAATTTACCTTGACCGTTGAAAACAACAGGAAACCTCCTATTCAGCCAGGAGGCAGAACTAGAACCTGGAAGAATGTGGATACTCCGGCTTTTATTGGCACTTTAAGATCTTCTTGCCCTCTTTTAGATCAGGACACTGAAGAAATGGAAGCAGCATTCTCCATGTGGCTACTTCAGGCAGCCGATGTCTATGCTCCTTACACTAACTTTCCACGCTCTCGTCCCAACGACGCTCATAGGTGGTTCTCACCTCATTTGAAAAGTCTTAAACTTGGAGTTCGTCAGATGGAGCGCAAGTGGCGAACAGACTATTTAGAAGTAGACAGAGTTAACTATTGCAAGACACATAAGGACTATCAAAAACTGCTTCAGGAACACAAAACTGACTACTTCTCCAAAAAGATCCTTAATGCTCACAACAAATCTAAAGAGCTGTTTAACATCGTAGAGAACCTGAGTGCTAGCGACAGAACGTCTCTCCCGATAGCCCCTACTCAGGAGCTGTGTAACTCACTAAACTCCTTCTTCTCGGATAAAATCAGTGCTATCAAACGAAGCATACCTACTACTCAGTCCCCGCTTTTATTGACTGACAATTATCACAACACTGTGACCTTGAGCTCATTTCCCCTAGTTGACAGCATTACGCTGCTCAAACTCCTCGCCAAAGTTACTTCAGGTTCTCCTGACGACATCTGCCCCCCTTTTATCTTAAGAGAAGTGGGAGCCAGTATTCCGGAGGGTATACTTGCTTTACTGAATGGCACGCTCTCTCAGGGCAAAGTCCCTGAAAATTTTAAAAAAGCCCTTCTTATCCCCCTGTTAAAAAAGTAGGTGCTAATCCACAGGACCTGCAAAACTATAGGCCCATCTCCCTGCTGCCTTACTGTGCCAAACTTTTGGAGGCTCATGTCTGTAACAGCATCTCCAAATTCTTGGAAGAATGAGTATTTTGCACCGAATCAGGCTGGTTTCCGCCCATGTCATTCCACCGAGGCGGTCATCCTCTCGGTGCAGAATACCCTACGACGGAATGCGGATGAGGGAATACATCAGGCTCTGGTGCTGCTGGACCTCTCAGCCGCTTTCGACACGGTCGACTATAACATCTTGGTCGACCGTGTCGAACAGGCAGGTCTCAGGGGCCTGGCATTGAGCTGGATCCGCTCATTTATTACGGGGCGCACTCAGGCTGTCAGACTCTGACCTGTCACTGCCCCCACCATACCTCTACCTGCGGAGTCCCGCAGGGCTCTTCGTTATCACCTCTGCTTTTTAATATATATCTACGCCCCCTTTTGCACTCCCTCAGGAGGGCCAAAGTAACGATATTCAACTACGCAGATGACCTGCAGTTGATTTTCCCTTTAAACACCAAGGATGCTGTGGTTGAATTTCAAAACACTATGTCCCACATTTTGAAATGGATGAACTGCAGTCATCTGAAGCTCAACCCTGGCAAGACCGAACTGGTCTTGCCGGGGCTGAGCGCCCTCAGCTGGAACCCCAGCTTCTGGCCTTCCTGTATGGGAACTCCCCCATCCAAGTCATGCTCGGTCAAGAGTTTGGGAATACACATTAGCGAAGACCTCTCCCTCAAAAAACAAGTCGGTGCAGTTGTCTCAGCTAGTTTCTTCCAGCTGAAGAAAATCAAGAAAATTGCTAGCTTCTTTTCCCCGGCCGCTCTAACTCAGATAGTCATCTCCCTGGTTCTGTCCAGACTTGACTTCTCTAACAGCCTTTACCTTGGCATTCAAGCTGGAGAGCTCAAACGCCTTCAGCTAGTTCAGAACCAGGCCGCCAGACTCCTCCTGAACCTCTCTAAGAGGCAGTCTGTAAGATCCGGCCTGAAACAGCTACACTGGCTGCCTGTGGAGCAGCGTGTGGCGTTTAAAACAGGGTGCATTGTATTCAAATCTCTACATGACTCCGGCCCCCTTTTCATCAGAGACATGTTTAAGAGATATACTCCTTCACGTAATCTTCGCTCCACTCATAAATCTCTTCTGACTGTCCCATCCTACAAGCGGAAGCGTCTTGGAGGCAGCTGCTTTGACCTTCTTGCAGCTGGGTTTTGGAATTCCCTTCCCCTCCATCTGAAACTGAATGACAACATCCTCAGTTTTAGACATTCCTTGAAAACCTGGCTTTTCACTCAGGCGCACTGTTGAGCTGCTCCCTCCCCTGTGACCCTGCGCTAGCTCCTTCCTACAGCGCCATGAAGCCTCCGGGCGTACGTGCGCTTATAAATACCTACTAACATTAACATTAACACCTTTTATTCCTCTACCGTTTTCTGGTCAAGCTTGGTATGCACTTATGTTTGCTTCCAAAAAACCTTCAGTAGGTAAAATTATCTTTCACTTAAAGTATGCTGTCAGGATGGATATATGATGTTACAACGCGTACTTTTAGCACGCATACTATTACCACAGATTTTTTACAACGCAGGTCATGTTACAACGGATACCTTTACAACGCAATACACTACAACGCTGATACTATTACAACGCATACCATTACATCGTAAGTATAATTATAGGTAAGTATACAATATTAATTTATATTGTAAATAATTATATTAGAATTTTTATATTTAATTATTTATTATTAAATTAATTTAAAAAAAAATTGTAATTTTTAAATTTGTAAATATATATATAAAATACCCCTGTACCCCAAAACCCAAACCCAGCCCTAAGTATATAATATTAATTTATAATATAAATAATTATTTAAGAATTTTTATATTTAATTATTTATTATTAAATTAATTTAAAAAAATTGTAATTTTTAAATTTGTAAATATATATTAAAAATACCCCTGTACCCCAAAACCCAAACCCAGCCCTAAAACCTAAAAATACCCCTGTACCCCAAAACCCAAACCCAACCCTAAAACCTAAAAATACCCCTGTACCCCAAAACCCAAACCCAGCCCTAAAACCTAAAAATACCCCTGTACCCCGAAACCCAAACCCAACCCTAAGACCCCCTGTACCCCAAAACCCAACCCTAAAACCTAAAAATACCCCTGTACCCCAAAACCCAACCCTAAAACCTAAAAATACCCCTGTACCCCAAAACCCAAACCCAGCCCTAAAACCTAAAAATACCCCTGTACCCCAAAATCCAAACCCAGCCCCAAAACCTAAAAATACCCCTGTACCCCAAAACCCAAACCCAGCCCTAAAACCTAAAAATACCCCTGTACCCCAAACACAGCCCTAAAACCTAATACCCCTGTACCCAAAAACCCAAACCCAACACTGAACCCTAAAAATACCAATACCCCTAATAAATGTTATTTAAAAAAGATAAACTTACCTATAAACTTACCTAAAATAACGATGTAATGGTATGCGTTGGAATAGTACCTGCGTTGTAGAATAATGCGTTGTAAAGGTATCCGTGGTAATGGGGTATGCGTGGTAATGGGGTATGCGTGGTAACGGTACTGCGTACTAAAAATTGCGTGGTAACAGTTACATACCGTCAGGATAAAGATGGTTATCCTCAAGCTGAAGTGACTAAATGGTAAGAGTATCAACCGGACAATATTTCGACACCATATGTCTTCACGAATATGAGGAACATCAAGAGCACTGGACCTTTTGTAATTTCTGTGACCAGAGTTATAGCAGATGTATGTATTGGCAGTGCTGGAAGAATTCCAGTAGGATGCCGGCTGAGCTCTTCAGGTCTGCCCGCTCCAGTATTATCACGGGAAGCGCGACAGCACTCCCTGGCCATCCTCCTAGCCAGGGGTGGGGGGGGGGCAGGGAATCTTCTCGGGGAGCGCAACGGCACTCCCGGGTCTGACTTCTTCCCAGGGCAGCCCCTGGGACTGGACCCACCCCAGGTGCATCTCTGAGACCGGCAGCGGAGCCCCATGCACTTTGTCGCTGGTCCTAGGGGGTCAAAGGTCACCTACCTTCCGGGGGCCATATCTCAGCCCCTGGGTGTCCGATCTGCCCCATTATCGAGTCTTCTTACTCCTGGTGGCGTCCCCCAGCCACTGGGGAGACTCATTTGCCTTCTGGGTCTCCAAGAGGGTGCGTTCTTCAGGGAGCGGTCTTCATGGGCTCCCTGCGAGACGCTTCTCCCTGCGCAGAGGCCCTTGCTTCTGCACACCGGTCATGGGCTCTTCTGGCACTGTTGGGGGCCTGGGGGGCAGTCAGAGGTCCTCCTTCCAACTGCCCATGGCACCAGGCTCCAGCACTTTCCGCCTCAGCAGACCACACCCCAGAGAGAGCTTCTCTTCCTGTGCAAGTACTTTTTAAAAGTTGAGTAGAGGACTGGCAGGAAGTCTGTGTGTGCCCTATCACACAGCGACATCACTTCCCTGCCCCCGCTCCCTCCTTGTCCAGCCCCAGGGTTTGTTCAAAATGGCGTCGTACAGGGTCTCTGGCCGCATGGCCTCTGAAACCCAACTCCTTCCCCCTTCACATAGTTCAGCTTGGCAGTTCACCTTGAAGCCTGGCACCCAGCAACAGCAGTTGATGGATTGGCTTGTAGCTCAACCTATCTTTTCTCCTTGGAGGGAAGCTCTTCGCTCTGGGAAGAAAGGTCATTAATCTAACTTGCCAGACCGCAGCCAGGGACTCCGAGAAATATGAAATTTGACGACCCAAAAGCAGTACAACAATGACTTTGGACGCTGCAGAATACTCATTTTCACATCCGCTACACTGGACTGTAGTGCGTGTCTGGAATCTGTAGGCTTTGTAGAAGTCATTTTAGCCATGGGCCCCACATCTCCATAAAGAAATAATGAAGTGAAAACACAGTAAGACACACTGACTTTCCCTGGCATGTTCCTTTCCAGTGTATAAAGCCTATTCATTCCATGTCACCAC
This sequence comes from Lissotriton vulgaris, assembly GCF_964263255.1. NCBI lineage: Eukaryota > Metazoa > Chordata > Amphibia > Caudata > Salamandridae > Lissotriton > Lissotriton vulgaris. Next base: position 205,532,627 of record NC_141690.1, on the reverse strand, counting down.
CCAATTCTGCATAAGTCCTACCACACCATTCACTCTGTAGCTGCTCCTGGAATGCACACGCTAGAAATCTCCCCTGCGCAGCCCCAACACATATGTACACCTGTGTCTGCATGTAAGCAGCACTGTGTACCATACTCCAGCTGCTGCGCAGCGGCCTAGTCAAGCCAGGGGTACACCAGTAACATCTCCACGCAGTCTCCTTCATTATGAATTCATTGTGGGCGAGTCCCAGATTATGAGGCTCCCCCACAATAAAAGCTCAACAATTAGGTGCTCAAAAAGTGAAAAATCCGTCCGGCCCATAGTGTCAGAACCACCTTTTAACACAATGCCTTTACACCAATGAGGTTGTGGCCACTGCTAATGTTAATGCAAAAGTGTAGAGGTCTATTGAAACGCCTTAAGAGTTATGCCCCCATGCTGACGGTTTTGGTGTATAGTATGCCTTAATGCCCACACATGTATACCTGGTGTCACGCCTAGTGCGTTGCTTGTTTTTAAACTAATGTGCTTCATGCTACTGACAAGGCCTTCATTTTTTTTTTTTAAGACCAACGGTCCCAAACTTTTAGTTTCACAGATAAGCCAATAATTATTCATACAATGTCATAACAATGAAGTATTACTACAAACGGTACTCAGCCAATAGCACATGTTGACATGTCAGTTATACATGAGTGAAAATAAACAGTAGCTAGTGGAGGTGCATTAGTCCATAAGTGACGGTGCCAGGAAATGTCTCAGGCTGCAGTGCTCGCAGTTCGTAGCACTGCAAAAGGACCAGCGTGGTCACGAAAGCCAACAGTCAATGTTTGAAGTTGAGTTCCCTGATTAGTACAGCAGCGGGTAGAGGCAGTATCATACCCTCCGTTGTCATATGGGTCGCTGGGTGCCCGCTTCCTGGTCATGGATGCATCCAGTCAGCATTATGTGAAACGTAAACCGGGAAGGGGGATAGAGCATCATCACGAGTACAGTATGAACATCCTGTGTGGGTCGCGCAGGGGCGGTGACAGTTGAGGATGCGGTGTCGCTGCGGCTGCGAGGGGGCGAAAGGCGGGGGGGAGAGCGGTAGGGGACATCTCCGTTGTGTAAGGCCTCAGTTGTCGTGACGAGGCCTTCATGCTTGCATGTTTATATTCTCAATGCTAATATGTTTGGGCCTATTGTTAATGTGATTTTTGCTAATGTTATGCAGGATAGGTTTTATACTTCATGCCTACTTGATTTATGTTTATTGCATGGTCTTGCCAGGAGCGACTGCGACACTTATTTTATTGCTGATCCTATTTATTTTGTGCAAGTGATAACTGGCAGTGGCCCGATTGGCCCTGCCAGGTAAATAGTCCCCCTGTATACTACTACCCAGTGAAAAAAAACAAGATCAATGTTCATAAAGGCTATACCAGACTTGGAATGCAAGGTCAGGGGGAAGGGGAACCTCTGGGTTTTCCACGAATGGAGGCATGCATATATTTCCACGGTAGGAGTGCCATTGGCTCCAAATTGTATTCCTTTTCCTGGGTTTACCCCGCGCCACATACAGTCTTCTCCCTGAACATACACCAGTCCATATTCTCCTTCCATGCCAAGACCATGGGCAGCCACTGGGAACCCCACAGCTGCGCAATGTCTCTTTTAGCAATCATATTACAAAGGGTCGCCCACTCCATCTGTGCAACATCATAGTAATTCAGTTCCCAGACATTCAACGCCTCGCTTCGGGTAATAATGCCACGCCTGTGACTCTTTCCATCACGGCATGTACACGATTCCAGAACGCCCTCACCCCCGGGCACTCCCAAATTATATGGAGGAAGGCTCCAGCCAGTCCACAACCACTCTTACATAGCCCATCCACTGAATAACCCATATGAATCAAGCGCAGGCCAGTGACATACCCGATGTAGGATTTCAAGTTGAACGAGTCGGAGGCGGGTCGGAATGGCAACCTCCTTCGGCGAGGATAGCGCCGACTGCCAGTACTAGTCATCCAACTCCAAACCGTCGTTGGTCTAGACCTCTGAGCCGCGCCAACAGATCCGTTCGATTATTAATTTCTTATATATCAAAGAAATAGTGCTGTCGGGCACGTGGCCGTCAAGCACCCGATCTTCCAGTGGGGAGGATTCAGGGATGTCAGTACCCTTAGGAAATACTGAATTCAACGCGTGGGTAATCTGTGCAGAACGGAAGAATTCTCTATCACTCAGCTCATACTCTACCTTCAGTGCCTCGAAGGTCTTGAATTTACCCTTGACCCATAGATCACTCACCCTACTGATACCAATCATATCCCACTATTGAAATACTTTTGTTTTCCACAGACAACCCAGTCTTTCAGACGCTTAAAGTGGAATCACACGGGTCAGTCGATCCTTCCATCCAGTTGCCGCATTTGCATCATGCCACACTCAAACCGCTATCTTGGTCGGTCCCGACAGTTCCCTCCCCTCTGCTTTGGAATAAAGGGTGCTGTTATAGTCTCCACCCGGTAACAAGTGCTTATCCATCTCAAATGCGGGGTTGGAGGCTGGTCCATCCATTCCATGATCAATCGCTCCCAACTGAGAGGCCCAATAATATCGCTTGATATCCGGAAGTGCGAAACCTCCGTCATACCAAGGAAGCGTGAGTTTGGCGAGGGCAATACGCGAGTGTCCATCCCAGATCAATCGTCTCTGCAAACTCTCCACCTCCCAAAAATAACTGGCAGGAATATCAAACGTATTCTGGAGCGCATATAGAAATCACGGTAATCACATCATTTTAAAAAGAGCTGCGCACCCAAGTGGTAGCCTGAGCCAGCCCACAACGTCAGATTTCAACCTCTGAAGAGGAGGGAGTAGATTACGATCATATCGAGCCACAGGATCTAAAGATATAAAAATGCCCAAGTACTTGAATCCCGACCGCGACACCTGGATGGGACAACAATGCGGCGGGGGGGGGGGATAATCACCTGATCGCACATACACAGGACTTGGTCCAATTGATCACAAGGTCAGAATTCCTTCCGAACAAGGTGAGCACATCAAACAATACATTCAACGACTTACGAGGGGACGTGCGGTACAACAAAATGTCATCAGCATAGAGTGATATGCGATCCTCGAAGTCCGGGGTCCACTGAATACCCTACATCAAGGGCTCCATCACAGCCAGGGGCAGCAAGGGCGAAAAGAAGCGGGGACAATGGACAGCCCTGCCACGTACCCATCCCAAGAACAAAGGGCTTAGATACTCGACCATTCACTACCACCTGTGCCAATGGCTTCTCATACAAATGTTTCACCCAACCAATGAAACCAGGGCATAATCCAAATTCCGCAAGAGCGGCCCAGAGGTACGGCCACTCCACCGTATCAAAGGCCATTGTAGCATCCAAACAAACCAAAATGGCAGGTTCACGCAACTACGCCGCCCTCGCGAGAACCCGTGCAAGCGCCTCAGGTTTAGTGCTGTATTGCGGTGTGGGATGAAACCGGACTGATTCGGATGAACAAAGTCTCTAATTACTTTTAATAAGCGGTTTGCCAGCAACTTAGCGAGAATCTTTGGTTCGGCGTTTGCGAAATGGGCCTGTAGGACGCACAGCGATCACGCGGTTTCCCCTCCTTATGAATCACCACAATGGGAGTGAGGCACTGATCCAGAGGAAGGGAGCCGATGTCTCGCGACTCTAAAAACATATCACGGAGATACGGCTCCATTTTGTCAGGATGCAACTTATAGAGTTTGATGGGCAGACCATTAGGGCCCATAGCTTTGCCCGAGCGCAGAGAGCGAATAGCGAGGGCCACCTAGTCATATGAAAATGCAGCGTCCATTGAGTCAGACAGGCGAGGCAATACAATGTCACGTAGCAACAGGTGGGAGTCTTCCTCCGGTCTATCGGAGACTGGGGAATACACATGTCGGAAATGTTCCGCAAAACACTCGACAATCTCAGTCGGATCAGTCACTCACTCCGTCAAGTTTCACAGGAACCACACGACTCGCCCTCCTTTTTTATCTTCAACCCACTACCCCCCATCCCGGAAATGAATGCAGAGTCCTCCCCCTAGCGAACACAGTACCCAGATACAAGACCACAATATGTTGCCTTGAGAAAAAGTAAAACATGCCCTAACTCCCCCTTCCACCACCCCCCCCCCATCATCAACCAGTTACAATACCACCCCCCGCACCCGTGCGTTAAGACTCAAAAACATCCTCAACTTGCAGTGTGCCTGTCGCCCTAACAGTAAACTAATCTACAAAAAGAAACCCAGAGGAGGAAAGAGTCCCACTCCCCCCGCCACCCTTGGGTCATCATAGACCACATAAGTATGAAAGAACTCAAACCGAGCTGTATGGTATGTTAATTGTTCGGAAATCAGGGACCACATGGTCATTCTTGCTCCGGCACGCAACCCTCTGCTCCACCAGAGTGCTCCGCTCTGGTCTGGTAAGGTAATGTATTCATCCAGTTACTCACATTCTCAGGACGATCAAAGAAAAACGTCCAGTCGTCATATTCGACACGGAGCCTGGTTGGAAATGAAAGTCCATGTCTCTCAACAGTCGCTTCATCCCCTGAAACCCCATCCTCTGTCTCTGAACGAACTGGGTAAAGTCTGGGGGAAAAGCTAACCGTTGTGTTTTCAAACTTCACGGGGCCTCCCACCCGCGATGCCTGCAGGATAGTGTCTATCTCTGAAGTTGAAAATTCTGGCGGAAATCGGCCTCGGAGGGGCAACCGGTTTCGGCTTCCCACCAGGTACTCTGTGCACACGTTCCACGGCAAAGAATTTACTTAGGCCTCTGGGGGCGAGGTGATTTAGGATGAGGTCCTCCACAAGGAGATCAACTGCAGGATTTTCCATTTTTTCAGGGACCCCAATAATACGTACATTATTGCGTCTGGCCCAGTTTTCAAAATCCTCAAGTCGACGAGCCATGAGATCATTGGAGGATCGCAGATTGCCGGTCCCCGCCTGTAAGTCGCACATATCGGTCGTAAGGCTGGAGGTCTTTAGATCTAAGGATTTGACCTAGTTACTTTGATAAGTCCGCTCTAATCAAATTGGCGTCAAGCGAGTGTCGAGAGACTCATATTGCTGGCCGATGGAAGACTTAATACCAGCAATGGCGCCCATGACATCCTGCAGAGTCAACTCGGTCGACGAAGCCGGGTCTCCGCCTACCTCCTCCAAAATCTTATTCGTACCACCCAGGGACCCCTTAGGCTGGGTATATCGATCCATGACATTCATTTGAATAGTTCCCCCCCAGAGAGGCGTCTTGGTTTCCTGCTTCTCGTTGTCGGGTCAGCCCGCCATATTGGGCAATGTGCCCCCGAGGGGCCTGTGAGACCTGGTGAAAATGGCTCTTCGCGGTCGACCCGCAGGAGTCAGCAGCTGCAGCCCAGCACACAGACGCTCGCGACCGTTGGCATACGGTGGAGTCACAGAGTTCGGAAGACCTCGAGTGACCAGGTCAATCTTGGGATAGGATATGGCCCAAGACTTAAAGCGAAACCGAAAATTAACTCCAAGGCAGTGCGCCGAGCCCGTCGGGCTGTTGTTCAACTACTGCCTATGCGTCTCAACGACTCGAGCCCGAGGCGTCGCCATGGGGTGGGCCTCAAAAGTTCAGGTTGTCGTAGCTGCGGTTCCCGAAGTCCAAATCAATTTTTGACAGCAGCTAAATAAGCTGAGTTTAATCTCCAACAACCCGTCTTCATAATCAGGATATTGTTCAGGATATATGCAGAGGGCGGCGAGGGTCTCGGGAGCCCTGTGCTCATGCGGCCATCTCTGATGCGCGCGAAGCTCTTCCCCGGGTTTGTGTTTGGAGGACATTCTCTTTTTCCTCTGAAGTCGTGGACAGTTTTGAAGAAATTCTGTACTTAGGTAACGCCTCAAACCTCCTTCCATTGAAGGAATGCTGCCATTTTTGCTTCTAGCAGTTGACTCTTCTCTTGTCCTTTCAACATCTTTAGTCCAGGAGGCCCTTTATCTAGGCATGGTGGTTTCAGTCTCCGATGGTTTGGTGGTATTCTTCGAACCCTCTCCAATGGAACCGGTCTTAATCAATTGATGTTTTCCCCTAGTCAATATCCCCGTCGAGGGATCCGAGGGGTTCTTTTGGCCGCAGCTGACCCTCTGTCTTGGTCTTTTTTGGCACCCTGGCTACCTTACATGACTCCCTTTCGAGGCCCTTAGAATCCGAAGGGTGAGATGTTTTAGTTACCTTTTCCTTTTTCCCTCAACACCCTTTGAAATCTTAGAGGCACGTCTCTTCAGCATCCCTCTTGAGGATCTCAATGTCAGATTCTCCGTGGATTGACTTAGCAGCCGCACTTGGTTAGTCTTCATCGCTTGACAAGGCCAAGTCCTTCAACAAAACCTGCTGCTTCTGATGACTGAACATTGCTGTGGGATGTTCCTCCCTTTGCTTTATCCAGGCCTTTAAAGCTTGACAAATATGGGGCAGGCTTCGCAGTTCTGGTCCTGGTGGTCTCTTGGTTGGCAGATGTTACAGACCTAGTGCTGATCGTATAGTGCGAATTTGTAGGGGGGGGGGGGGGGGCGCGGGAGTATTGGAGCAGATCTTTTTTGTAAAGGGGTATTTCCAATTGCCCCTACCATGCCTCATTTTCGGTCCACATGCGTAGCAGAGTTGCTCTAACGGGGCCCCACCATCACCAATTAGAATTTTGGCAGAGGTCCCTCTCCATCAATGTTAAATGGGTTTTCTGCTTGAAATCGAAGAATTCGGTCCAAAAATTCAGACTTTCCCCCCGCATCCTGATCCAACAGCAGAAAAAAGAATCTGAAGATAGTTATCACGCACCAGAACTTCTGGGGCACAGTCAGAAGTCACACAAGGGATGGACCGGGCACGAAATGGTGGTCGACGATGCCCACAAAGGAACAGAATTCTGGACCCAACCACTAGATGGCAGAATAATGCACAGTATTTAAATCCAGAAAATGATTTAGGCTGCAAATAGTTAGGCACAAATGGGTATCCACAAAAATCTTAGTACCCGTTGTTTCGACACTTCCAAGAAAAACACTACACTTTAGCGGCTAGGCCTAGTGCCTCAGATAGGAATGGATCAAACCAGTCAATGGGAGTCTCCTCGAGAGGACTTTCCTTGACCACGCAAGAAGACTCTCCTTGGACTTAGTTTAATCGGTTCCTGTCATGGGCACTGGGCCCAGTTGCACAAGCAGAGTACATTTTTTTTCCTTTTTAATTCAGATGTGTGGTAACACTGGGTTGCAGGCAATGTGTGACTGCAGATGGAGGACGTCCCTCACAGAACTGTACGGAAAATATCTACAGCCAAGGTTTGAGGTTTGCAAGGGCTGCTAGGCAAGAAGCAGTCCTGAGATCTACATGCGGAACACCACCCTGGACTTCCCCCAAGTTTGTAGTTTTCAGGAATGTCTTGGTTTGGTAGGTTTCCTAGGGTGGTGGCAGATTCTAGGTCCATAAATGCACAAACATCAGCATTGCAAAAAAGTTTTGATTTGAAGTGGGAAAAATGATGTTATCACACTGTGTTTAAGGGACTTTACTATCAGAAGCACTAGCCCCACCCAAACAAGTGCGGTAACACTTTAATCAAGAGGCACGTAGAAACAGATTAGTAGAAAATTTGCCATTAACTATTAAATCTTAAAGCTTTGTTTTTTTAAAGTTTGAGTGGAAAGGAGTATACTTGAGTGGAAAGGAGTATACACCCAGAAGAGGATGAGATCAAGACTGGTTTCATTTTGGTTTACTTTCTGAAGAGGAGCCAAAGCACACAAAGAAATATACTTAGGAGACTGCAGGACAATCTGGGCTAAGACTCAAAGGCAATTTGGTAAAGTAGTTGCATAAATGTCAAATAGAAGGATTAAAAAAATGCAACACAAACAGAAGAAACTTTCCTGTATCATCACAGTGAGACACGCTGAACCAGGTGCATTTCCAAGCTGAAGTCTGAAACAAATTAAGGAGATAAGGACCTCCCATCCATCAAAGGGACCAATGCTTGAAAAACTACACCTACAAGTAGCCCACTGGCATTCCATTAAGAAAACTCCATTAGGATGCCAAACGTTAAAAAGACAACACATTTAAGAGACAACATTAAGTATTAGTTTTATTTATCAACATTGTCTCATACAGATGAAGTGGAAACAAATATGAAAATAAGCTTTACAAATTTCATTTCAAGTCTGTACAATGCTACATACAATTTTACATTAAGAGCATAAGTGAATAACTTCCACATGCAGGTTGTTTTTTAGGCGAGATGCTGCTTATGATTGGTTGCTTGCAATCGGCACAATAAGGCTGCAAATTCATGTTGGTGCAAACAGGCTAAATACCAACTTTGAAAAAATTCCAGTTACTGCTTGAATAGACCTAAATGGACACTGCAGGCAGTTTTACAACTATAGCAAAACTGCACACTCCTGTTTAAATGTTAAAAAGAAATGTAAGTGCATGAATGCTCCCATTTGTCTTCCACCTGTTCACATTTCCAAGAGTAGAAATGGCCGTTAACCAGAGAAGAAGCATTTGCTTACAATGTTAAGAATGCACAACCAATTTAACTGTGCTAGGATGTGACCACATTACAACCAAATTTGTAAAAGCACCAACATAGCACAATGATAAAGTAATAAATGAGGCATGTTTTAACCTCAACGTATAAAAATGTAGCCTGCAGTAGCTCCACTGACCCATGGCTCAACCCAGTGCAACTCAAACCTTTAACAAATAATTTTAAGAAACAATATTAATTGTAAGGAGTAGCACTTTTAACTTCCATTGTTCCTTGTTTACACGTCGAATGTAGGTATGCAGGGGTACTACAATGGTGGCACATTTCTGCCACTGGTAGAATAGCAAATGCAGATTAAAGTGTTTAGGGCACTATGTAACTGCATGGTATACCCACTGCGCTGTCAAACAAATTACAACAATTACTAGAGTGGGTCACTGCAAAACATGCAAAAACAAGAGAATACAAAAAGAAAGTTTCAAAATTGGACAGTTGGCCTGTCTGATGAAAAGATATTAGGAATAATTACAGCATTGTTCAACACTTTCATAAGAATTCAAATGTACTTGCTGAAAATGTTCTTATAGCATGTGCTTCTCAAATGCTCGGCTAAGGGCTGAATGTTTCTCCGGGTTTGTTCGCTGCTGGATGAAGTTTCCTACCAATATAAAACCTATAAAAAGCACACTTAAAAATAATGTACACTGCTGTTTAGACAGAAGGTTCTTCGTCGAATCAAACTGGGATCCTTTTACACGGGACAGTATTGGCTTTGATTGGAACAGTCCATCCACCCATCTTGAATTAAGATTAGCTTAGCCATTTTGAATTTTCAACAGTCTCTTGCAAACATGTATCCAGTTCAAACTCTGCTCCATCTTGACAGTCGATACGCCGAACCTTTGTAGGAGTTCCAGAATAAGCATCCTAAGAAGTACAAGGTAACAGTTTTATAACAAATCGGTGGCAAAAAAACACAAAAAAAAAAAACTCATACATGTTCAGTGGCTGCAGTATTTAACCTTAGCTTTCAGAAGAGGTGTTGTTGAAATTTGAGATTCTCCTGGACTACATTAGCCTTTGGAGCATCTTGACTAATAAAGTATTGTAAGAGGCCAAATCCAAGAAGTAGGGTAAATTTATATTAAACTTGAGGAATAAAGCAGGTATAAGGAAATGTAAAGAATAGAATACATTGCGTTGTTGCCAGGACATAGAAGTCCAATCAAGAGGAAAATATGTGAAAAATATAAGACATACATGGTGACAAACAACTAAAACATGTGTGTTAACCTAGAAATTAGAGTATACTGGAACCAACCATAAAATGTATTTCAAAGAGAATATACAGCATAGATTGGCACAGGAAAACATTTGTAGGCTAAGAGCTTATGGAAATATAAAACATAAATACTGTATTTTCCGGCGTACAAGACTACTTTTTAACCCTTTAAAATGTTCTTGAAAGTCGGGGGTAGTCTTATACCCCGGGTGTCAAATCAAACACCGCTCCACCTCAGTGCAGACTTTGGACATTGTTATGTTAAAAGGATTTTTACCACGCACGGTCACCAGTCGGTTTCATGGCACTCATAGACAAGGCAGTGAGGTGTATTCGTAGGCTAGCTGGAAGAGATGGGTTTTGAGAAGTTTGCGAAAGTGGGTGTAATCGGGGCAGAGTCGTATAGTAGAGGGAAGGGAGTTCCAGGTTGAGGGGGCAAGAAAGGAAAAACAGGAGCCACCATGTTTTTTCCTGTTTGAATCTGGGGACGATTAAAAGATTGTGAGCAGAAGACCGAAGATTCGTCAGGGGAATGCGACGCTTGAGGCTGAGGGAAGTGAAGGCTGGGGCAAGGGCAAGGAGTGACTTAAAAACAGTAAAACAGTACAGCCCAGTTTGAAAATGCATCGAGAGGCAACCGGGAGCCAATGCAGTCTCCTCAGCAGGGGCGAGGCATGTTGGTGCTTAGGCTGTTGAAAGACCAGTCTGGCTGCCTGATTTTGCACCAGCTGAAGCCGATTAAGATGGTAGGCAGGGATCCCCACATACAGGGAGTTGGCATAGTCAATACAGGAGGTGACAAGGGCCATGATGACAAGTGTAAGCCTCTGTAGTGAGGAACCTTCGGATTTTACAGATTCTGCGCAGATGGTAGAAGCAAGCAGAAGTGACGGCGTTAATTTGAGGTCTCATGGATAAGTCACTAGAGATGATAACGCCAAGGCTCCTCACAGTATTGACGGGACAGGGTGAGGGGCCAAGAGATTGGGGCCAAAAACTGGAGCTCCAGGGGTTGGAGGACCATCCTGTCAATACCAACTCAGTCTTGCTGGGATTGAGCTTCAGCTGGCTAAAATGCATCCACTCAGATGGCAAGCATAGTGGATTGGAATTTGGTACAGGAAGAAGGAGAGGAGTCTATGGGGAAGATGGTAACGGGGGTGTGACGGAGGGAAGCTAAGAGGGGTTGCATATAGATTAAATAAGAGGGGCAAAAGAGCAGAACCCTGGGGACACCACAGGAGAGTGAGGAGTAGGGGGCAGAGAAGGTGGATAGATGAACCGATTGGGAGCGCTGGAGCAAGAAGGAACTGATCCATGTTAAGGCCATGACATTGGAGCTGAAATCCTGCACCCTCAGCAAACATCAGAGCCTGCGCTTCAACAGGAGTTACCCTACCATAGATTCTAACACCCTAATACACCAAGTCTGAGGTTTATGCATCCTATTCCTTAATTCAGTTGTAGCCTGCTTTTCTAATTATTTTATTTCCCAGTGAAGCAGCAGGGGAGTTTAAGCTCACAGGATGCGGCACAACACAGTCGATCATGAATGATGGTAAGGGGGAAATTCGTGCATCAGCAACAGCCAATAAGTGCTGTACAGAAAACAAAGGCAGGCAACAGCCAATAAGTGCTGTACAGAAAACAAAGGCAGGTATTTAGTAGAACAAATTAATAGCTTATGTAGATTCAGTGTGGGAAAATAAATACCGGTAGGCTGATATTTTCCACTTTATGGCTGAACTTAATATAAGTGTTGGCAAAGGAAGCAGGCCGGAGTATGAGTAGCTTGGTGAAATGCTATACTCAAATTGACTGTACCCACCCGTCTTTTGCTGAAGGTCATATTTTCTGCATGGGTGGTCTGCCTAATTAACTGGATGTATGTGCTTGGAGTCTGTCCTTTTAACAGTGCGATCCATGTGAGACATTCTCTGATTTAAGCTGCTATGTTGGGCAAGAATCACTAATAAGCCCAAAATAAATTCTCAAAATGGCTATGCAGGACTGAATTAGAAGAGGGGTAGTCTTACACGGCGAGTATAGCACAAAACCTACATTTTATCAAGAAAAGTAGGGGGGGTCGTCTTGTACACCCAGTCGTCTTATACGCTGGAAAATATTGTAAATACATCAAAATCCCCAAAAAACATTTACTAAAGGGTTTCAAGCAGGGATACACTGCTGGACAAGCAGAGATCTACTTCATTCTAGGCAACTAGAATATGCTCAAAAATCCATGCAAACAAACATCGAATCTGATCTACACAATTCAGTACACTAGGAGGGAACTACAATAATAAATATGAATTATTTATGCCTCGAACAAGACTGGTTCAGTGCACCGCTCAAGCATTGGCAGCCTGGTTTGCCTGCACTTTGCCTATGTCGGAGGATGCCGGTTCGGCCCAGAGGACTCCTACTTGCAGTCTTGTTTGCTTTACGTCCTCCGACGTTCCACTTCCACCTGTGCCCCCACTTTGTGCCCATATTTGCTTATATTTTACAAGTGTGCAGGTTTACTTTATTTTGTAAAGATTTGGGGCTTTGCCAAGTGACTCGCTTGCAGTCCATACCCTGCTGCCCCTCCTCCACCCTCACCCACCCACCCCCTCCAGCTCCTGTCCTTCATAATGCCGGTCCTCTCGCTAGCCCCTTCCAGGACTACAAATGGATTCAGCACCACTGCCATGCCAAAAAGGCAAGCCAGTGTGCACTTGAACCGCTCCCAGATCCCTCGCGCTCCTGCAGATATACCGGCCATGAACTCCTAGGGTTAGACTCTGGGCACCAAAGAGGCAGCTGTTCACCCCTGCACAATGAACAACCAAAGGACCTTTCACTTGCTGACACTGCCACTTCACCTACAACATAACCCACAAAGAATCCCACGCCACTCCCAGCCAGAAGATCATGAACATCCCAGAACCGCTCCAATGCATTCTGTTCAACGCCTGCTCCCTCTGTAAGCACGCCACAGAAATCTGGCACATCACCACCCTCAACTGACGTTGAACGCATCAGCTTCATAGACAGATACGAAGGCAACAATAAGAGACCCTTGCCCACAGAACCCTTCTGGCCGCCAAACAACTTTCTGTGATGCCATCTCAAACCCCATCACCCCCCCTCCTCGGCCATCAACTCCACTCACTACTACTTACTCCGCGACCTCAAGCTGCACAGACTATCCCAACTCCATCACCTTCCTGGAGAACCTGAACAACATTGGCCTCACCCAGCTGGTTAGCAAACCCATGCACAAGGCCAGACACACACTGGAACCCATTTATACTTCCAACGACAGAATCCAATTCAGCCACACCACAGAACTCACCTGGACTGACTAGGCTATTGTACACTTCACCATTAGGGACTCTCTGCACACCATCACTAAGCCTCGCATCTCTTCCCACCATAGCTAGAGCAAGGTCACCGAAGTTAAATCAACTCGAACCCTCACCAGCCAACCGACCCAATACCTCAGCAGACCTCGACCAGGTCGTCCAGAACTTCTCCGCCAGGATCATTGACTGGGCCGACAGTCACCCCTCTGACACCTGCGAAAGCCAGCCAAACCTCAAAACAAGCCTGTTGGTACACCACAGAGCTCAGGACTACCACACACAGCTGCTACCTACTGGAGACGTGATGACGCACTACAAAAAACCCCAACAAAGTCACACAAAACAGCTTGCTGCATTTATCACCATAACATCAAGTAAGCTAAGAAAGCAGCCATCACCACCTGGATCAACACAGCGGCCAACCACACTAGGAACTCTACAAAATAGTCCAGGAATTTGCCAACCCACAGCCAAAGAACATGGTCCACCCCTCCCAAAAACTTTGCGACAACCTCGCAGACTACTTCCACAGCAAGACTGCCAACAGATACAACTTCAACCACTTTTACCCACCAACCAATCACCATTTTGTCTCCACTCACCACCCAGATCATCATAGCCATCATGTCTTCCACAAACTCCAGGACTCCCACAGCAGTATCCTCAACCCATCCATCAACACAGCAACCTTCCCGGGCAGATGGTAACACAAATCAGAAAACTCTTAAACACTATGCCAACCTCTGTTCTCTCAAAAAATGTCTGATACCTCAGCTTTCTCTAGTACTTTAGCCAGGTAGGGGAGCAATCAACCAATACATCACTGGATTCCTGGAACAAGACCCACCTACAGGATTTATTTTTTTATTTTATTTATTTTCAAAGTTTTATATAGCGCGAACAAGATCTTTGCAGATAGAGTGCTTTACAGAGAGGAGGGGTAAGGGAAACAAGAGGGTGATTAAGCAGACTTTTGTTACAATAATGACAATAGGTAATACGTGAGTAACAAAATAAGATCGCAATTAGATAAAAGCATAATACATGTAGATAATCAAATAAACAGCTAATACAGAGTTGGTGTAAGGTCTTAGATCGGACCAAAATAGAGTTCAGGTGAATTTAGCCGTTAGTATGGCTTTTACTTCTTTCTTAAAAAAATGCAGTGGAGGGGAGGAGCTACGCGGGCATCCAAGATGGTCGCGTGAGCAGGGAGCTCCCGAGACCCGCGCCGCCCTCTTGCATCTATCCTTTCAATATCCTGATTATTTCTACGGGCTTTTGAAGTTCTACTCCTGCTGATCCTGGTACACTTTCCAGGGCAGAGATCGGACTTCGGGAACCATTTTTACACCGTCATTTACTTTCTGGCCTACCCCGGACGGGACCGGGGTCTCTGCTGCTCTGGCTGGCTGAGACGCAATTCAACAGCGGTCACTGGACATCTACTCCACCGGTGCCATTGTCACTTTCACTTTCCCTTCTACCTCCTCATGGACTGTCCTGGACGTGCTCCTCATTCCGGACATAGCCATGGTATCACTGGCTACGATTTCGGACAGAATTACTGTTTCGGCGACCTAAAGATCACTGCCATTCACACCAGGTCCAGAGAGGCCCTTCGGGGCGCGGCTTCCAATATGGCGACTAAACCTGAAATGGAGAAGCGCAAGACAAAGGTGCCGAGTCGTGGGGGTTCAGTTCAGTCCAACGTTATGGACCGCTATACACAGCCGAAAGGCTCCCCCAGTGCTGCTGGCCGTAGTCTTGAGGACCCGAAGACTAACCTGGCAGCGACATCGGAGGTCTCCCTCCAGGATCTCATGCACACCATCGCTGGGATCAAGACTGATATGGGACTCCAATATGAGGCCATTGTCTCGATCGACACGGTGGCGGTTGATGTTACCCTCATAAGAGCGGACTTGGCCAAGACCAATGAGAGGGTCAAAGCCTTGAACCTTAAGGCCTCCAGTCTTGTCACTGATATGGCGGACGCACAGTCGGAGATCGGCAACCTGCGGTCATCACATGATCTGATGGCTAGACCAGGGCTCGACAAATCTGAAAAATTGTACTAGTCCTGCAGGTCTGGTAACTTGGAAAATCCCCTCGACCCAAGTGCAACCTACTTGACCTCAGTCTCTGAAATCGGAGCAAAAGTGACAATTTAACAAGATTTAAAGGCATCTTTATTGCTTAGCCCCTTTGTGAGCAATAAAAATGCCTTTAAATCTTGTTATATTGTCACTTTTGCTCCGTTTTCCAAGACAGAGGACAAAAGTTAGTTTGTCTTCCTACTCGCCAGAAAGGGCGAGTAGGACCTAAAAATAGCTCGCCCTCATCCATTCTCCCTCGCAAATGCGAGCGGGCGAGTGGATTTGTCGAGCCCTGTAGACGTCTGGAAGAGTACGAAAATAGGGCCCGACGTAACATCCGCCTAGTCGGGGTACCTGAGAACAGTGGTGACACTAGCGTTGACCTTCTAGTGGAGGACTTAATTGTGTCTCACCTTGCTCCCAAAGGCCTCAGTAAGTTTTTTGCGGTCGAGCGTGCGTACCGCTTCCCGGGTGGAGAGACCAAGCCGGGGGCTCCCGCGAGGCCTATTATCGCTAGGCTTTCCCACTTTCAGGATAGGGACGCCAGGCCTCTCGGAGACATGGCCCACTGAAATATGAGAACAGTTCCATCTCTATCTATACTGATATCACTCCTCAAGTGCAACGGCAGCGGATGGGATTCCAGGGAGTGAAACGTCGATTGCGGGACTTGGGACTCAAGTATGCGATGCGGTTTCCAGATCGACTTCGCATTGAGTATCTAGAACGCTTTTTTTTTTTTTTTTTTTTTTTAAATCGGCCGGACACTGTTGGCGACTGGTTGGACTCGCTGCCTAAGATGGATACTGGAGTGGAGGCCCCGGCGACGCAGAGGGAGGTGCATCGGCACAGGAATGACATTATGGTTCTTGATGTCTGGTTTTGGGTCGCATTTACCGGCTGAGTTTTGCTTCTATTCCTTAATATTGCTTTAGGCCCGAGGGTGGTGCGGGGTGGGACTGTCTCTCCTCCTCCTCCGGGGTTCTTTGTGTAGAGTTTTATGAAGGGGCGACAGGCACACTGCAGTTTGGGGTGGCTTCTTAGTCAGCAGGGGTGCAGGGTGGGGGATGTTGTAACGGGTTGTTGGTTGGGGGTGGTTATTGTTTTTGTGTATGTTCTTTTCACATGGTATAATCTTTCGCGATTATCCTTTTGTTCTTGGGTTTCGAGGGGGGGGGGCTCGGGGGAGGTGCTGGGACGGGGGGGGGGTGATTTGAAACTGTTGTCTTGGAACGTTAATGTCTGGGAGACCAGATTAAACGTGGTGTTGTACTTCAATTTATTAGAAGTCATTCCCCTGATTTAGTCCTGCTACAGGAGACCCATTTGATAGGGAACGCTTGTAAGGCGCAATACACGTTCCACTCTGGAGCCCACGGCAGCCTCTCGAGGATGGACTATTTTCTGATGTTGGCTGCCCATACTCCCTTTGTGTGTGGGGTTCGTCATCTTCCCAGGGGCATTTCTGATCATTCCCCCTTGATGCTTGAGGTTTCGGTGGGAGCAGGATTCCCCCTATTCATCCTTGGCATTTTAGGAACCCCAAGCTCCGTTCTGAACTTCTCAAAGCTATGGACTTATTTCAATGAAAATGAGGGGTCCGTCTCTTCGCCTATTTCCTTGTGGGAGGCCTTCAAGACTGTAGTACGGGGTTCTGCACGGTCCTTCATTGCTGCTGCTAAGAAGGCCAAGACTGAAACCTTGTTGCTCCTAGAGGCCGAGATTACCTCGCTCGAGAGCGACTTGGGTGGTGACGATACCCCTGCTATCTTGCACTCCCTAGCGCTGAAACAGGCTGACTATAGGGCCCTGGTGACCAATGCTGCTAAGGTTCTGCACAGGAATCAACTGGGCAGACTATGATGTGGGAGATAAGGCTAGTAAGCTACTCGCATGGTTGGATAAGTCTGAGAGACTGAGTCGTGTGGTGCCAGTGATCACCCGTGTGACTGGGGAATGAGTGTCTGACCCAGGTGAGATTGTTGAATGCTTTGTGGACCATTTTCAGACGGTGTATCGATCGGTGAGTGATAGAGACGAGTCTGACTCCCGCTTGCTTTTGCGTGATATTGCGCTGCCCTGTGTGTCGGACGAGGATAGGTCCGCTTTGGATGCGCCTTTAACGGTAGATGAGGTCGCTATCGCTATACGATCCCTTTGTTCGGGTAAGGCTATGGGGCCGAATGGTTTACCCATTGAGCTCTACAAGCTCGGACCTGATAAGATGGCGACCCATTTGCGCAATATGTTCATGGACGCCTTAGAGGCTGGTCTCCTCTCCCTTGATCAGCGTTTGGCTACTACAGCTTTTAGCGGTCTCCAGGTGAAAGCCTCTTGTGAACTATCCCCAAAACTTGTAGTGGACTTCTAGCCCACCCATAGCTTACTATTGGTTGTCCGTCACTCATTTGCTTGCTTCTTGTTTAAGGCTTGCCTTCCTCTTGCGTACAACATCTTGTTTGATTGGGTGACTTATTTTTTTACCGCTCACATTTAAGGAACTACTTTTCTATCGGGACTATAAGAGTGCATGTGTTTGCTAGCTCTCCCCGCGTGTGCTGCTCATTTCTACCTCACCCCATAATTAGCTGTGCTACTACCTGCCCTAGCCTGATTTTCCATTTTCTATTGAACACCAAATGTCTGCTACTCTCCCACCCACCAACTGTTACTCCTTTGTTGTTTTCTCACCCCTTGCATTCCCCAAAATACTATTTTTTATTTAACTGAAAGACCTGGCAGCTCCCATCTGCTACCAGGCTACTCCACTTTTACAAATCTGCATCTGCAAAAGTGAAAATTCATTCTTGGGCCACTATTGAGGAATACGCACAGGTTTCGGGCTACAAACTCAATAGGGACAAATTGGAATGTAAACACAACTAAGGCAGTACTAGAAACTCCGGGTTGGCATGGCAAAAAGGAGATCTGAAATACCTTGGGCTACACTTCAGAGAGATCTCAAAACAATCAACCACAATCCTAAACAAAGTGAAAGAAACTTGGAACGTGGTCACCAAAGTTTGTCAGCTGGTGGGACAGAGTGGAAACAATAAAAATGATGATAGCACCCATGATTAATTACCTGCTCAGCATGCTCCCGCAAATACCTACAGAAGACTACCACAAACAACTAGATACCCTGATAAACAAATTCCTATGGAAGGACAAAAGACCCAGAATAAGTCTACAGAAACTAAAGTTGAGCAAAAGCTTAGGGAGGTGCCAACCTCACCAACTTCAAAACATTCCAGACGGCATGCCTAGCCAAACAAGGGATACACTGGCTTTCGCCACGATAATACACACCGGCATGGCTAACGCTAT
Source organism: Lissotriton vulgaris (assembly GCF_964263255.1). Taxonomy (NCBI): domain Eukaryota; kingdom Metazoa; phylum Chordata; class Amphibia; order Caudata; family Salamandridae; genus Lissotriton; species Lissotriton vulgaris. The sequence goes on along the minus strand of NC_141690.1, from coordinate 205,514,015 downwards.
AAAGAGCAATCCTAAAAGGTCTAGACCCATTAGCCCTACTCACAGCCAATAGACACCCCGAAGACAACAATATCACACTCAAAAACACCAAGAACGCCTTTCTTGAAGTGGACAAAAGAATGGAGAATAGCATAAACCCAAGATGGGAATCCATTTGGTTCAACACAAAAATAGAGTACAAAGACAAGACACAACATGAACCCCTGGTACGAACGGGGCATCTCGACCCCCAACCAACTAGAAAAACTTAGCACTCCACTCACATTTATCTATAGCTTTCTAAAAATAAGGGCGGCGCTCACCAGGGCAGATCTTAAAAGTACCATCAATTCTGCAGTATTCGGCTAACCTAAACAAAGTTGGCCACCAAACGTCGCACCTATACAAAGCTGCTATGCCCAGTATCGACAAAACTGAACGCCAAGACACTAGAATACTGGGAAAGCCACCACAATAGGTGCTTCAGCGAGGGGGGAAAAATTCACCTGTGGACCTCAGTAAGCACAAACAAAGTCACCCCAATCCTATCACAGACGAAATACTGGCTCCTCCACAAAGCATACTGGGCCCCGGCCAGACTAGCAGCCGTCAGACTACGGGACAACGATCTATGCTGGAACTGCCACAAACAAAAAGGAGACCTAGCTCACCTAATCTTTCACTGCCCCAAAGTCAAAACATTATCGAACAAAATAAGATTTCATAAATAGCATAATGGGGTACTCACTGCAACCAGACTTTCTAGGGGTAGTCGCTGCCTTCATGACTCCAGAAATTCAATCTAAGAACGCTAGCAAGCTAATAGACCTACTCACAGCAGCAGTCAAAACTATCCTGGCAAACTGGAAAGACACAGGGAAAGCATCCTTCAAAAGCTGGTTCAATTGGATCACCTTCCTAAGAGGGGCAGACAACATATCAAAAAAAAAAAAAGACACCCAACTATACCAGGAAGTGCGAGATGTGGCACACCCTGGACAACTATCTGGCCTCACACAAACCACCATAGGCAAATTACAGGGCTCGGGGCTCTCACTCACTCCCCACAGTCTGCGAACTCCAGTAGGATGGCACCCAACAATAAGCGCCATCCATCCTGTCCTCAACTCTTTCCTTACTTTACTCTTCCTCCTTTCGAGGGCAATATATAACATGGCCAAGTGCTAGTACGCTTAGCCCACGACAAGGTCTAACGATCGCATTAACAAGCCTGACCGTGACGCCAACTGTCAACAATATTGCCATCTCCATATCTGAACTGTACTTACAAAACTCTAATAAATTCTTTTGAAATAAAATAAAATTCATTCTTGGATAAGAAATAATAAAATTGCACCAACAATACTCCATTATTGTGGCATTATGCATACCATCGCCCACTGAATAACAGCCACATGTGTATGGTGGCAACACCTTTTGTCACAAGCACTTTAAGCAAAACACCTATGCTGCACAGCATTGACAAAGCCAATAGGTCACCAAGGATAAACCCATTGCCTTTGCCCGTTTCTAGGTTTCGCATTAACTGTTATTGAAAGCTCATTCCAGACGGACAGAAAATTAAAGGCAAAATAGATACTGCAGCACTGTAATCGGTGCACATGGTCTGACACACTTTGACATGCCATTTTCAGATATTCACCAATGCGGCTGTGCTTCAGGGCAACTTTTTCTTTTTTTGCCAAACATGCACCTGTCAACTGCTGGTAATCTGCAGCTGGTCTGCCTACAACCAGCAGCAGACTGGGTAACAAACAAACAAAAAAACTTGAGTCTTTGAGCGAAGACAGATGCCACTGACTGGGAGCCACTCAAGCCCAGCTCATACCTACTAATCCCAATGATACTGGTCCACCACAAACGTAGCATCTATTGGTGCAGGCACTGTAATGGTGTATGGACAATGAATATAGGCACTATTATTGGTTCCTGTTGCACCAAACTTGATGACCAGACCAAACTAGGCATGGGCCCTTGGTCAGGGCTGACATCTTTTCACACGGATCAGCTTATCGGATTGGCCTATGTCCCAAATGCTGGTGCTTGGGGCCAGCCACTGTGCGAATTCTGGGGTGTGCATTTACCCGCATCAGCTGGTCCAAATATACTTGGAAGGCAGAGATCACCGCACACATGGGAGGGGGACCAAGTATGCGAGTTAAGAGGCTTTGCGACTCTGGGGCCTGGACTACAAGACCATTTGTTCGGTCCACCCTCACAATGCAGTCTCAATGTCAGCCTTGATTAAGTCTCGGCTAGGATTAACCATAGCTGCCAAACCCATCAAGAACTAACTGGATTAACAGAGGTTTATCTCCTGTGATCTGTGCCAAAGATTTTTATTCACCTACTGGCTAGTAAGACTGCAACTGGCAACATCACATTTGATAACTACTCCCCACTCTCCCAAACCCCCACCCGAGAACAGGGTCATTCCTAACAGAATCACAGCTTTAAAGTATCTGCTCCAACATCGAATGAAGTGGAGCAACCAATTTTGGAGTTTGAGATCGAGGAGAATGTGGTGAGAGGTGCTGCAGGAGGACTGAGGTTGCACCACAACAGTTGATGACTTAGGTTCAAAATAGTTATCATGGGCAGTAGCTAGACACTTACATTAAAGGAATTAGATAATCAACATTCAATAGCACTCCCTTCAGGACCTTAAATAACTAAGTATACAAAACATTAATTCCAGAACAAGAATGTTTCAGTTATGCAAAGTGTATATGAAATATTACAGGATCTAATCCTCAACTTACATCCTGAATGCACAAAGTAGGTTCGTCCTCTGGATCATCCTCCTGACTGCACAAGATGGATTCACCCTCTTGATCACACACGGTGGGTTTATCTTCCTGACTGCACAACATAGACTCTGTAGAACCACTATTTACTGATTCAGTCTCTAGCTCATCAAGGACCACTCTCCTGAAGAAGAAAAAAGAATATTCAGAAAAACAATGTCCCAAATTGCCCAGACAAAAAATAAATTATTAGTCTAGTCCATAAGCATCTTATTCAAATACATACATGTCCTGCATATCACTTCCTTCTTCACCAGGAGGATCCCAAGCATGCAGAGCTATCTTCCAAAGTTTGATCTGTTGATCCCAGGACCTGCGACTGTATTTCTTATATTTGTTTGGAGTTCTTGGATGGATTGCTGGGTTTCGAAGAATCCTTTCAACAGAGTAAATAAATTGCCAGTGATTATTACTCAATATAAACTATCTAAGAGTCTTACAATAACCATCAAGAACAAACATCAAGTCAGATATTAACAATTTGGGAGAAGGCTTTAAAAAGTGGGAAGACCAACTAGTTCAGGATAATTAACCAACTATTAAGATTAAGATGAAAAGAAACCAATTGAGCCTGGAGACAATAAGACATCATTAAGACAGGACATTACCTAGGCACTTCTTTGCAATATCTGTCGTAGGCAATAGTGTTCTTTCCATAGTTGATTTGTTTCTGCCTTCGAATTAACACATTAACATCAGTTTCAAACTCTGCCGTCACAGAAGACTCTTTGGAATCCGAACTAAATAGGAAACAATTATATGAATCTGCATTACTGGACATAAACAGTTAAAACGTTTGTCAAAGGCTTATCAATTCACATTAGTCATTGATGACAAGGTAGCGCAAGCCCCCTTTCATTTATTAGCTTTAGTTCAGTTACAAAGACCATAAACGTACATAGATTCAACCAGCAACAAAAATTAAAATACACATTAAAAATCCCTGTTAAAACCGCTCGCCATAATATAAAATGTAATTACACCTTACATTTATAATTTTAAAAAAATTAAAAACTCTGGAGTAAAATATCTTGCATAGCAAACATTGGACGAAAACATATACAAAATGGATCTAGGGCAGATAAAATACTAACACCCTGCATAACACCATTTCCTATAGAATAAAACCCTTAGATATGCATACAAGAAAGATTTAGAGTGATTCTCTGCGGGGTCTGTCTTGCCAAACAGACTACCTGGGATAGGTGCTAAAAAACTGCTGAGTATTTAGCACAAAAGCCTAGAATAAAAAAACATAACATTTACTTTATAGGAATTAGGAAATTCCAGGTATTTAGCACCATATAGGATACAGACTGTTGCATTCAGCTTTGGTTCAAAAATCGACAGCCTTTATGAACAATGTTTCCCAAGTTGCCACATATTGTCTGAGGAGGAAAAACAAAGTGTCTAACTCATTGCCATATAAGAATATGATAATATAAACAATTTCTTCACAGACTGCAAACATAGCAAGAAACAGCAGAAACAGTGGGTTGGTGCGGATAATATTTCAGAATTCTGAGGGCCATTTGGCAACAAGAGGTACCCAGATTGCTACATATCTGTAATACAATGAGTAATATGGTGACCATGGACTCCACTTTGTGCACTACTTCATTTTGTACTTTCTTGCAGCAACAGGCTAGGAAGGTTTTCATTTTTCACAGCAGAGTAAAACAGTTTCTGAAACGTGGTGTGGGATGTGCAGTTGATTTCGTTCACAAGGGAGAGATGAATGTACGGTCCTGCCTCGGAGCAAACCGACACAGACTGGTGCGGCCAGCATCCATTTTGCACCCAAACTAAGGCGGAGGGGGGGGGGACTGGCACTGGAGAGCGGAGGTTTCTAGAAATCTATCCTGGAGTGGAGTAAAAGTTATTAAAGAGTGCGAACCCTTGGCTCGGAGACAGAAGCTAGTCTATGAAACAGACGCGTTGCCCAGGGACTTTGGGGAGCCTTCAGGTGGGCAGAATGTTCAAGGACACTCCATCAGTGATGCATCCCAAGTTTTGAGATAGTAGACATGGAAAACCTAGTTATCTACCTAACATCATGTGACATTTGGAGTCCGCAACTCTGTTTTCTCTCGCAAACCGGCTGGCAGCGAAAGAGTGAAGTCAACTGTTTTGCAGCGTGAATCTTTCTGGATTCACTATGCTGTGCATTATTCCGTGGTCTTGTGTTTGGGTCCGGATTCGTAGTCTTTTTTGTTTTTGTAGCCCAGGTGGGCGTCGACGTCCCACCTTTGGTGTATTTCCAGTGACATCGGCACGCTTTCTGCAGAAGCTCCCACTCTTGGGCGCCATCTTCAGACTTATTTCCGCGGTTGGGTCTGGAACGTTCCCGAAAGGGCTCCAGACATTTTTGGAGAAAGAAGAAGAAAATACGCACTTTTTGCAAGAAAAGAGATTAAGATTACAGGAGACTATATCATCGAAGAGGACGACAAAGGGGAAGAAGAACTTCAAGAACTTCGACGTCCATCAGAGAATGCAAGCTCAGAGGGCCCCCTGAACGCATGAGATGGACAACACCTCTCAAATTCTGCTGTAACAGCCACCACAAGTACGCGCAGAAGGACCAGCACCCGGTCTGCAACCTTTGCCTACCGGTCGACCACAAGAGCGAGGACTGCAACGCCTGCTCCGCCTTTACGCCGAAGACTCTTAGAGTGAGAAAGAGACTGAGGATGGCCAACGCCACCATGCAGGGCAAGGGACAGCCACCGTCCCTTCGAGACCTGGGGCTATCAGACGAGGACGACAACGCCGAACATGACGGCTATAGGTCGTAGAGACCGATATTACGAAGACTCCAAAGAAGGTAGGAGACTACGGCCCCTAGGGCAACGAGAGAGTCTCGAAAAATTGACGGCAAAACCTCGAAAGCGCAGACGCTGAAAACTTTGGCGTCCGCGGCTACACCAAGGCACAGCGGATCCTCTGAGAAGGACTCCCAGGCACCAAGAGCAGCAAAAGTCGAAAACCGCCCCCGAGAAGGAGCGTACGACGCAGAGGGGAAAGGACCCAAAGGGCCCTTCAGCGCCACCGAAGGACCCAAGAGCCAGCTCGGCACCGAAACCTTCGACAACGAAGTCGGCCGATCCATTCGACGCAGACCATGCGGCCGAAATGGAGAAAAAGAAAAGACGCCTCAGACCGAGATGGAAAACATCCTGCAGCGGAAGAAAGATGGACGCCAGAATAAAAGAATACACAATCCCGATGAAACCTAGGCTACAGGTGGTCGAGGAAACGGAGGAGCACTACGACGAAGGACAGTCAGTGGACGTCGAGACCTTAGACGACCAAGAAAGAGGCCTCCTACTACGAGGAGGAATGAGACGACCGCAGGACACTCCTCGGGTCTGCATCCTCGGAGACTCAGGATATAGATTGGCAGGACGTCGACACAGAGCCCAGAGGAAGCCGTCGACACGTACCCCTCGAGGCCTTCGCCACCAGATGACATCGGGGTCTACAACACAGTCATCAGGAATGCAGCTGCAGTTTTCAAAGTAAAACTCGACCAAGAAAAGCAGAAAGCAGACTTCCTTCGAGACTCTGCTCCCTACACAAACAAGGAGCCAGTTCCTGCCCATGCTCTACAGTGTCATGGCACAGGGAAAAGAGGCTTTCAAAGAACCAGCTACATGCAAAGCCGTCACTCACGGGTCGGATAAAAAGTATAATCATTCCTCCAAGGACCCACCCTACATTCAGGGATCTGTCTCAGCAGACTCAATCATCGCAGCCACGGCAAGAAAGAGGGCCAATGTGCCTACCACTTCTGGGCCACCTCCAGACAAAGAAAGCAAGATGATGGACCTGGTGGGGAGAAGAATTGAACAGAATGCCGCAATGCACTGGCGCAGATCCTGGAAGAGCTAGGCGAGTTAGTAAAGAACATGCCACAGGAATTCAAGCAAAGAGCTGAAAACCTTGTCGAAGAGGGGAAGAATGTAGCCAATTCTTACCTCAAGACTGCCCTGGACGGAGCAGACACCTCCAGCAGGCTCATGATGGGCATCACGGAGAGAAGACAAGCCTGGCTCAGAATTTAGGGCTTCAAGCCAGAAGGGGAGCACAGCATCCTCAACACACCGTTCAACTGAGAAAATCTGTTCGGGGCCCCAGTTGATGAGAAACTCAGCCAACTGAAGGATAACAAGACTGCAAGATCCATGGGGGAATTGCAGTTCAGAGGTACTAAAAAGGGGCACCACGTCACGAGGACTTCACGGGAGGGGAGGAAACCAGCCAGGAACATCACACCAGGCGTCCAACAAGCCCACCAAGCAGACAGCCAGACACAGCAGGGGCAGCAAAAACAGTCCTGGCAGTACCAACCAAGAGGCCAGTCCTTTCACGGGAGAGGGAATGGACAAGAGAGGGGGACCGCAGCCCGCCTCTAAGTGACTTAATAAAACTCCATGTGCCCACCCGAGCAAAACTCCCAGGGTGGAGCACAAACACATCGGACAGGAGTTACACAAACTAGACACCTCCGTACATGTAAGACCAGTGGGAGGAAGACTGAAACACTTCTTCAGGGAGTGGAAGAGTATAACATCAGGCAAATGGGTACTCATCATACAGTACGGGTACTGCACAGAGTTGGAGGGAAAGCCAACGGAGAGGAAACCAAAAAGAAGGCCACTAGCAAGGTAAGACCTAGAGCTCCTTCGGGAGGAAGCAAAGGAGCTCCTGCAAAAACAAGCCATAGAGCCTGTACCTTACAGGGAAAGGAACAAGGGCATATACTCCACATACTTCCTGGCACAAAGGTGGACAAAACTATGACACCCATCCTGGACCTAAGATTCTTATACAAGTTTGTAAGAACGCAAAGGTTCAAGATGACCTCCCTACAAGGGGTACTTCTTCAACTGCAAGGCGGGGACCATAGACCTAAAAGATGCCTACCTGCACATCCCAATGAACAGGGGCCACTAACACCTCTGATTCATCATCGGAGAAGACAACTACCAGTTCACAACCCTGCGTTCGGGCTCAAGTCGGCACCAAGGGTTTTCACAAAGTGCCTCGCAACAGTCGCAGCACACCTACGAAGGGAAGGGATACACGTGTACCCTTACCTGGACGACTGGCTGATCAAAGCAAGCTCATACAAAACGTGCAAGCAGCATGCACAGAGTGACCAGCACACTGATGAACCTAGGATTCTCCATCCACTGGGGAAAATCCTCCCTGGAACCAGAACAAATAAAAATCTTCCTGGGGGCACAGATTGACACCTGACAGAGCAACTTGTTCCCCAGCGAGAAGAGAACGATAGCGCTCGTGAGGGAGACCCAGCTCTACCAGAAAGGGCAAACTCGGACAGTGAGGCCAGCGAGCAAAATCATGGGCATGACGACATCATGCATACACCTAGTGCCAAACGTACGGCTCCACATGAGACCTTTACAGGAATGGCTACAGGAGCAATGGTCACAAGCTACAGGTCGTTGGGAGGATCTAGTGGTTGTAACACACGCAGTGCACAAAGAGATGGCATGGTGGAACATGGAGAACATAAGGGGGAAGCCTCTTACGCAATCAACGCCAACAGTGACCATTACCACAGACGCGTACCGGAGGGGATGGGGCGCTCACATGGAGAAACTCCAAGTAAGAGGCCTGTGGACACCAGCAGATGCGGTCAGACACATCAATTACCTGGAGTTGAAAACAGTTTTCCTAGCCATAAAGGCCTTCCAAACAAAACTGTACAACCAGAGTGTTGATCCAGACAGACAACACAACAGCGATGTTTTACATCAACAAGCAGGGGGGAACACAATCAGGCCAGCTTTCGAAGCTAGCGCAGGAGATATGGAGATGGGCCATCCCATTCAAGATAGACCTGCTAGCCATACATCTACCAGGAAAGGCCAATGTAGAAGCAGACTGACTCAGCAGACAGACATCGGCATCCCACGAGTGGGAACTCAATGCACGAGACGAGAAGGCTCTTCGACGGGTGGGGGACACCGTCGGTAGACCTATTTGCAACACGCCAGAATGCAAAATGCCAAAACTTCGCATCCAGACAGCACGGGGAGGGCTCCCTGGGGAATGCCCTATGGATAGACTGGTCCAGGACATTTGCTCACGCTTTTCCCCAGATACTGCTGATACACAAGGTAACCAGCAAGTGCAGAGCGAGCAACATGACCCTGATACTGGTGGCACCACAGTGGGCCAGGCAGACATGGTACTCGCAGATCATGGAGATGACAGAGTGCACCCCACAGATACGGGAGAAGAAAGGACCTACTCTCCATGCAAAACGGAGATGTGCTGCGCCAGAGAGCCTGAGCCTCGTAGCGTGGCTCCTGAGGAGCTAGAGTTTGCGCATTTGAAACTGCCAGAAAGCACCCTAAGGGTACTTCGGGAGGCACGAAGACCCAGCACACGGAAGTGCTACGTAGCGAAATGGAAGAGATTTACACTGTGGTGCAGGAGGGATAAGCTACACAATAAGATTAAAAAAGGACTCAGTCCTAAAGTACCTCAAGCACCTGCTCGACAAAAATCTGAGCTCATCCTCACTGAGGGTTCACTTGGCAGTGATAGCCGCTTACACGAGAGGAGAAACGTGCAAGAGTTTCTTCACATCACAGGTAGTGAAGAGATTCCTGGAGGGAGCAAAGAGGATCGCACCGCCAAAAAGGGTGCCACCACCTGCATGGAACCATAACCTAGTCCTATCGGAACTCATGAAGGAACCTTTCGAACCGATTCACAAGGCCTCCCTAGAAATGCTGACCATGAAAACAGCCTTCCTGGTAGCAATCACTTCACTGCGCAGGGTGAGCGAATTGCAGGAACTAACACTACAGGAACCCTACATACAGATACACAGCGATAGGGGGGTGGTGATGAGAAGGGACCCACACTTCATGCCAAAGGTGGTGTCAAGGTTCCACTTGAATCAAACTATACAGATACAGAGTTTGTTTCAAAAACCGGCAACAAGAGCTGAAAGGGCACTGCACTCTGGACGCCAGAAGGGTAGTCATGCACTACATTGAGAGAACGAAGGAACCCAGGGAACCAAAGCAGTTGTGTCCTTCGCTAAGTTTCATGGGGAAACCAGTAACTAAAGGAACAATTGCCGCTGGATCGCCCAAACAATACAGTTCTGCCACAAGCAGGCAGGGCAGGAACTAACAGAGGGGACACGTGCCCACTCTACCAGGAAAAAAGGAGCTACAATAGCTTTCCTAGCTAACACACCAATTCAGGACATATGCCAGGCAGCAACATGGGCTTCAGTGCACACGTTCACGAAGCACTACTGTGTGGATATACAGATGACCAAGGAAACACAAGTCGGACGAGGGGTGCTTCAACACATTCAATAACCAACGCTCAACTTCCACCCAGCCGCCACAAACATGAGAAACCGCTACAAAGTCTATGCAGAGCATATTGAATCCAGAAAGATTCATGCTGCAAAAGTTTACCTGTCGGTGTAGTTTTGCAGCTTGATGATCGTTCTGGATTCACTAGCGAACCCACCCACCTCCGCCAGAAAGATGAGGCTGGAGAGATAAGGTGGTTGAAACAAAGACAATACTTGGAAAAGAAGCCTTAAAGGTTGAAGTGAAAAAACTTTAGTTGAACATTTCCATAACTTCCGTAACAAGACTAACACGAGAAAAAAGAATCCGAAGAAGGCGCCCAGGAGTGGGAGCTTTCGCAGGAAGTGTGCCGACGTCACCGGAAATACACCTAAGGTGGGACGTAGACGTCCACCTGGGCTAACGAAAAAAAAAAAACTAAGAAAAGACTACGAATCCGGACCCATCCACAAGACCGCGGAATAATGCACAGCATAGTGAATCCAGAAAGATCATCAAGCTGCAAAACTACACCGACAGGTAAGAAACTATTAGTTTACATTAAACTGCGGGAGACGGTCGATCCGGGGAGGGGTTCCGTTTTCGGCAGGAAAAGGCAGCCACCCACAACCATTCTCGAATCGGTATCTTGCAAGGATCATTGGCGACTGCCCCCGCAAGCAGCAAGAGAACAGCAGCTGTAGGGCGGGAGGACCTTTCAGCGACATATACACTCTGGTGAGTTACAAAAGACCTGCACCAGTGGGGAGGTGTAGACAGGCACAGCTGAGCCCCCATATTGGAGCTAAGCACAATATAGCAGCGAATAGGTCGGCGGATGCTGTCCGCGAACGGGAGGTGGCCACTGAGGAACTGTTCAGTAATCGGTCTAATGTGCACATACAACCAAATGCACAAGCAAGCACAAGTGCAAGAGTAGATGACCCAGCTAGAAATTAAAAAAAAAAACTGGAGAAATGTATGAGAATTGAGATAAATAAGTGGTGGGAAAACCATTCACTTAAAAAATGAGGCAGGTAGGGTACCTAGAGGGCTGAGAATCCTTTTGGCCCGGAGCTATGAGGACCCGGACCCGGCAATGTTGAAAGAGTGGGGAGAGAGCAATTTGGAAGACTCAATGAACTTAGTCCGCATCAAGTATGCGGAATCTGAGCAAGTGAAATTGATTAAAGAAATTGAAGATATATAAATGAAGCGTTAAGTAAACTTGAGCCAGACGAATCATTAAAAAAATATGGAAGACAAGAGCCGCTGACAAAACATGAGGGGAAAAAAATTAAACGCAAGGTCTTTAAATTCGCTCGGGACCAGGCAGATTATGAACAAGGGCAAATTTATACGAAAATTTGTGTCGGCCAAAAAGCTCCAAATCAATCCCAGAAACACTGCAAAAACTGTAGGTCAACAACAATTAGCAGGACCCTCTACTGATATGTAACAGATGACAGCTCAGTGACCAGTGAAACTAGCTCTGATTTCAGCTATAGAGGCACAAATGATGAGACAAGTGATATAAGAAGATTGGATTTGGGAGAAGAAATAGATTTTTTTAATGGAGGAACGGCGGAACACCCAAAGGCCACGAAAGCAATCACAGCCTCCCGGAAACAAAGAAATGCAAAAAGAGACATACGCAAAAAAAGCCAATATAAAGCCAAAAAAAAAAAATACCGGTAGTCACCGATACAAAAAATGACAAAACTATCATAAACCTTTCCCCAATGGAACTAACTGAAAAGGAAAAACAAATACTTCTGATAGGCCTTTCATTCTGTCCACCCAACGTCTTTAATTCTGCTCGGACCAATATTTTTTAGCTTTATTCGAAAAGTCAAACTAATAGTTTCACAATAAAGCAAGGATTGGAAAATTGAGCTAAACAGGCTACAAAATAAAAAAAGTGGGCTTCAGGCCTTAGATGTCTCAACTTATCTTGCAGAACAGTCCATCATGCTGGAATCAAGTAAGGAAATGGACAATGTAAATCTCTCCACGCAGCACTAACTAGCACCAGCGGACATCCTTCAAAAGGGAGTAGGGAATATCCCCTTCAAAAAAATCCACATTTGTACCACAAATGGCAAAAGATTCAATCGATATCTTCCATGAAAGAATTACAGAGGACATAAAACTGTTTTATCGCGCCAATCGCAACAAACAAAAAAAAACAAAAAAAACAAATTGAATACACAAAACGAATTGAAAAACTGAGCAGAAATCATGACGTGGCAATAAGGCAAATCGGACAAAGGAGGCAACATTGTGCTTTGGCCCCAAAAAGATTACATCAAAGAAGCACAGCGACAATTGGCAGACCAAATACTCTACGAACAGACCACAATGACCGAGTATACCAAGGCCAAAGAGATACTGGTCAAACAACTGCATCAATTCAAACGTGACGGAACCATATCCTTGGAAGAATTCAAATTCCTTTGGGTAGAACATCCAATAATACCATCAATCTACTTTGTACCCAAGATGACAAAAATGTTCGCCCCATTCCCGGACGTCCAATTATTTCTGCGATCAACAGTATGAGAGAACATATCACAATATGTAGACTACTTCCTGCAAGATCTAGTGAAAATCCTCCCATCCTATATCAAAGACATCGGTGACTTTCTTACAAAAATCAGATATGTCAATTGGGGTACAAACATGCAATTCATCACTCTAGACAGTCATTGTACACCTGCATTGACCATGACATGGGACTTGAAGCCATAGAATACTTTTTGGGGACCAGACCAGTTGAATACTATGAACACAACAAAAAATTAATCAAATATTAGCTGGTGCCTCAATAACAACTATTTTAGGTTTGGGTCACAAATGTATATGCAATTGAGGGGTGTGGCGATGGGATCCTGCTTCTCCCCCAGCTATGCCTGTTAAATGGTAGGCTGGTGGGAGGGGCGGGTCCCAAAGCAAACACCTCAATAAATATACAGGTCATACACTGGTTCCGTTAAATCGATGATTTTTTTGTGGTATGGCAGGGCAGTAAAGAAAGTGCAAATCTATTTGTACAAGACATCAATGACAATTCAGCAAATCTAAAGTTCACTTCATACATCAGTGAACAAGAAGCGGTTTTCTTAGATGTTAAGGTCTATGTACATGAAGAAAGCATACATACTACCCTACACAGAAAAGCAACCGCAGGGAACTCAACACTCCATGCTTCCAGTGCACCCCCACAACTTCTAGTACAAAGCATCCCATATTCAGAGCTTTTAAGAATTAAAATAATTTGCAGTACTAGAGAAGAGCAAGAAAGATGCACTAGGCAAGCACTTCAAAGATTTCGTGAAAGAGGGTACAAAACATCTTCCCTTAATCAAGCAGTAGCTTAAGTTAGCAATAGACCAAGAGACTCCCTGCTAGAACCCTCCAAATCCAGAGCTGGTCAAACAAGTGAAACTGATGAAATGAATACACCCAGACTCATACTGACCTTTACCCAACAAGAGCGTCAAATTAGAGAAATTATAAAACGCAACTGCCCAATTGTTTTGACGGACGCAGTCTTTGCACCAGATCTACCCAACTGCCCTACCATAACTTTCAGAAAAGTTATTTCCATGAGGATACAAATAGTGAAAAAGCGCCCAGAAACAATCATTAAAAAAATCTGCTTGGTTACAACCAAGACAAAGTTTCCATATATGCACCTCATGCCGAGCATGCAGATTTGGTATAAACACCACAAAATACATGACTCCGTTCAGCCCCAATGAATACAGGATCAAAGGCAGTTACAACTGCAAAACAGAATATGCCGTTTATGTCCTGACATGCACCTGTTGCCTAGGATACGTGGGCAGCACTAAACTACAGGTGCATGTCAGGACCTTACAACACCAACGGGCAATTGTCAACGACACGGCATACCCGGCAGCCAGGCACTTTAAAGCAGTGCATGGCAATGATCTCAAGTGTCTGTTACTTTGTCATCACAGCCAGCCCCATTTCCATATGAGGGGCAACCAGGAATGATTCCCTGAGGCAACTTGAATCCAAGATGATCCTAGAACTACACATTAAACACCCTAGGGGCTTTAATAATACAGAAGATCTCCACAACTTTTTGTAATACTCATACAACAATTCTGTATATGTACTGAACTGGCAACCAGGAATGATTCCCTGAGGCAACTTGAATCCAAGATGATCCTAGAACTACACATTAAACACCCTAGGGGCTTTAATAATACAGAAGATCTCCACAACTTTTTGTAATACTCATACAACAATTCTGTATATGTACTGAACTATCTATTAACTTTCCCCCAGCTGTAACATACCCCTCCCGTCCTTTTAAAATATAAAAACCCAGTAGTGAGAGATAATTATACTTTTTAGCACTTTTGCACACAGATCGAGCACAAATGGACAAGTCGGGGCTACATAAGCGAACTGACTGTCTAACTATCCATATTGTGTAACCCTGGGGATACAAAGACTCCGATAATTCAACCTCCGTGGCCACAATACCTATGGCTTTCTGTAACATCCCATCTAGCGAGGTGGATTTGAGACAAAAGGTGACTGTACCCTTCCTTGGCAATTCTGCTTTCCCATAAGGCAGGGGTCTTCAAAGTGTGGGGGCGCGACCCCCAGGGGGGCCGTGGAGTGATGGAAAGGGGGTCGCACATTCCCGATCACAGTTCTGCCTGGGCCCATCTGACTACAAGGATTCAGCCCCCCTTCTCCCCTGTAGTGTGTCTCAGCTCGAGCTGTTGAGAGTTGCGCTGGGCTGGGTCTGCAGTCTTATCTCCAGCACCGCACCCCTGAGTTTCACAGGCCATTAAAGACCATTTGCATATTTACATACCTTTTGAAAACTGGTTACTGAGGCTTTTTTTTTTTATAGTTCCAGTACCCCAACTCCGCCTTTTCCTCACATTTGTATTTTACATTTACTGCAATGGTGTGAGAATGCATTTCATGAAAAGAAATATAAAGTAGGGTTGCCAGAAGAAAAAATACCAGCCATTTCTCTTGTAACACTTTGCTACCTCTCACATTTTGCTTGCTTTAGATACTTGCACAAGTGCCAGCATTGCCTACATAACGTCTGTTCTTGTGCTGGAGTGTGCCATTTATTGCAGTATTATACCTCTACTTTTACTTTATACGCTTTTGTAACCTGCACACACATCAATTTTTCCTCCTGTAATGTACTGTTTGCCCCCTCTTGTATTTTGGTTGCTCACTATTGTCACTTTTGCCTCATGTAACTTAACGTTTGCTTTTGTAATTTGTTCACTTGTAATTTTCTCCTCATGTATCATTACTGTTCCTATTGTGAAGCGCTCTGACACCTTCGGGTTAAGCCTGCGCTATATATAAACACAAATAAATTCGTAATGTGACTTTTCTGTCTGTTACCTTTAATTATCAGTCATGGATCATTGAGGCAGCCCTAGAACACAATTAAAAGTGCTTTCTATTTAGATTTGCTGTTCCCAGTATGCACAGAGGAGTGCTGAAATATACAGCTTTAGGTGACTGCTTATTTTTGTACGTCTGGGACATCAAAATAATGATCAGGCAACCCTAACCATAGGACTGGAAGTGTGTTGCAAGATCAGCATATTATTTATTTCCTCCACCCCGGAATAATGTCATAATAGCAATAGTTTAACTTTCATCTTAAACCCTACGCCGGCGTCAATAACATGTTGAGTTACTTCAAGTGTCTGGAAATGCACACTGCCTTCAGAGAACTCACTTCTCATTTTCACACTTCACTCTCAACGATCACAATGCAATAACAATGCACTTGCGTTATTCACCCAGTACCTCAGCCTGCAGTCACACTACTCATCTGCACTCATGTGGCACCTCATTCAGCCGCCCCCTCATTGCTCAATTTGCCACTCGCTCAAACAAGCCCATCATTAACCATGCATTCATTCATCCCACTCTGCACTTATATCCACACCCAAATTCATATGGCCACCTCACTCAACCTACAGTCACTCCTCTTTCCCTACTCCCATACTGTTGCATCGCTCACCGTGCACTCACATGGGCACTCTTCTCATTCACAGAGCGCAGAGGGTTAATGTGCCTGCTACAAAGAATATGTACTATGCAGATCACAGAACTGAGTGCGAATAAACTATGCGTAGCACTAGAAGAAAAAAAATGTTTGTCAGAAAGGTGCTAGAGAGATGAGGTGCATTGTTGGTGCCACTGCAACTTTTAACCACACACCCATTGCCTTGCCTGTGCGGCCAATGACAATACCTATGTAACTACCAACCATAACACTGTACAAGTGTGACTATTACAAGCCCCCAAAGCTATAAGAATGGCATGAATGTCAGGAGTTAATAGTTGTTAATGTATATTGAATTAAAATAACAGCTGTGCTGCTCATCTCTAAATTACACAGACGGAGCCACCATGTGGCAGACGGTCATAGTGCCAGTGTGCACAATTAGGTGCCAGTGCGGAGCACCGGAAACCACCTGCTCCAATTATGCACTTGTGCTGAGGTAACAGGGGAGAGGGACATTTGTTCATCTCTACTTTGTTTGTGAAAGAACAAAGTAGAGATGTGAAAGATGAATAGTGGGACTGGAGAGGTGTAAGATACAAATAGACAACAATTTGAATGGGGAGACTTTGTGAATGAGAAGTGTAAATGGGCACAGGAGGTGACGGGGCCAGAGAGGCCATGAGATAAATGCGAGAAACGGTTAGAGATGAGGGCAGTGAAAAGACAGAATGGCAAGAGGTGATTATGGGTTAAGTGAGACGTTGAATGGGGAGAGTTCAGAAGTTGTAAAAAGGGGCGAAAGAAAATGCCGGCAATATGAAAGAGGGATACGGGGTTGGGAGAGGAGAGAGGGTTGGAAGGGAGGGGGTGAGATGAAAGCGGTATGAGTAAATTGCTTAACTTTGCACAAGACCGCCAGGGTTTTAAGGGACCCCTGCTGCTCTCGGCCAGGGTCAGGTGAGCTTCTAATGTGGCAGCACGTATTCCTGCGGAGTGGAAGGCCCATCACAAAGGTTTACTAGACATCTTTGATGTTAATTGCTGTATTTTGGTTATAAACTGGTACTGATGGGGTGAAATATTTCCTGTGTTATTGTGCCTAAAAAAATGTAAAAATAATGAAGCAATTCTATCCCAAAATAACGTGGCATCACATATTATTTACATTTTCCTCCCACACAATTCAGTCAAGCCTTTCGTGTAATTTGGTCCTCACCTGCATCGTCGTTCCAGAAGCCCTGCCTACAGGTTAAGAAGTGTTTGTCAGGAGGGGGTCCTTACAACAGAAAATGTTGACAGTGGGGTGGGGGGGGGGTGTGTCTCGGCACCCTAAAGTTTGAAGGCCTCTGCCATAAGGTCAAAGCGGCTTTCTGAAGTGGAGGGGAAATGTGCCAAAAAGCAGAATCTCTGATTTCCCTTCATTGCACTAGAGCTGTGCCTCTGCCAGCCATTTGAAAATAGATGAAAGGTAATGTTGGACTAATAGTACAGAGTCAGTGCCTTTGTCCCAGGTAAAAAGCAGCTGGGTGTCATCCACATATTTAAAACACCTTAGCCCCCAAACTCCTCTGCCAGGTATATCAGAGGACTCACATAGATATTAAATAGGAGTGGACTGAGGGAGGATCCCTGCGGGACACCCGTTGTTACTGGGTATGGGGAAGAAGAAGACAGTGGAATTCAGATCTGCTCAGACTGCCCTTCCAGGAAGGTTCGAAACCAGCCCCACAAAGTGCCTGATAGAAGTGAGTACGGGACCGTGTTAAACACCGCCCAGTGGTCAAGCAAAATCACCGCAGCCCTCCAGTCGGCGTCCCAACAGTCCCGAATAGCCTGCCACCTCAACCAACACAGTTTCTGTGCTGTGTGACGCCCGGAACCCAGATGGAGCTGGGTGTAGGAGCGCCTCCTTTTCCACAACATCAGTGAGCTGTTTGTTTACCACCTTCTCACACACACCTTTGCCAATGCAGGAAAGATGGATAGGCTGGTAATTCCCCAGACAAAGGGGGTCCAATGACTGCTTATTCATGAGAGGCAGGATCTTGGCCTTGTTTCAAGCCACAGGAAAGACTGCTTTCTGAAGGACAAATTAATGATAGTGTTCACTTCTACGTTGGCGATCTCAGCTACCGATGCCAGTATCCTAGCAGGACAGGGGTCCGAAGGCGAGCCAGACTTTAGACCCTTAAGATTGAGACATTCCAGAGGATCAACTGGCCTGAATTCTGACAGAGTAGCCTGTATGAACAGGTAGACACTACAAGAGTGCCTCCGAACAAATGCTGCAGGGGGTAAATGCTGCTCAATAGCCAGGATCTTATCCCTAAAGTAGTAAGAGAGGATGTTACACCAAGAAGTTGTCACGCTTGCTTGGGCCACAGGGGACATGAACCTCTGGAAATCGCATACATTTCCTTCAAGTTAAAGTTGGCAGATTCAATGCGGGCCGAGTAGAATTGCCCTTTAGCCAACTTGATAGCTGCATAGTAGGTCTTGTGCTCATCCCCAAGTTCTCTTTTCGGCTGGGTAATAACCACTCCTCCGCCAGGCCCGCTCAAGGATTTTACAGTCGTGCTTCAAAGCTTCAAGGGATGGGTTAAATTTAAAGAACTATGTTCTTAAGTGGTCTATGGTTGTGTGATTTTAACTGACTAAATTAAGAGGTCTGTGTTTGTTGTGGACAATCAAACAAGCTTCAGAGAGTCCAACCCTTGGACTGCTGACATCCTGCTGCTGTCTGCGTATTAGGGAAAAAGGAATGAATGTCAATTATAGAGTTTTTAAATAAAGAAAACTGGTGTAAATTCTGTAACAAGTGATTGTGCAAGACTCATTGTGGTATCGTGTTGGTGTTGTGCGCGTGTGTGTCTCGTGTTGTGTGCGTGTATGTGTTTGTATGCGCGTGTGTGCATGTGCTCGTGTGGAATGCGTGGAATGTATGCAAGGGCGAATGCTGGGGTAGTCAGTTACTGGAAGGGAGGACGGAGGAAGTACTATCGTGTTGCTGTATCGCCATTACTTGAATACTAAATAAAGAACCATTGAAGAACCTACATTTCTACAGAATCCTTCTTACAACACATGGCGACGAGCGGGATTTGGCAGCAGCAACATCGATTTTTTTTTAAAGAAAATTTTTTTTCTACCTTCAAATTTCGTTGACCAGTGAATATCGGATTACTATCATTTACTGACTAACGGATTACTTATAAGAATTCCTCTACAACAGTGAGTAGCGGTTGGCAGAACGTTCGTGAAAGTGTAAATTTTACCTTAAACCAGCTACCGCAACGTATGATGCATCTTTTGAAATGATCAACTCGTGAAGAACAGCTGCGCGTGCGGATTAACCTCTAGTCTTCCCGTAGCTGATTGTTATCGTCACGTGATAGTGTCATCACGTACTACGCACAACGTGTGGCCATTCTGGATGCATTTTCTTTTCACCAATCCAATGCGTTAACAGAGTAACTAATCAACACGATCAGAACAACATCTGAACAACGCGTCAACAGAGCATCATAGCAACGCGATCAAAACAGCAATTAACCATCGCGTTTGACATTGCATTTAAGCAACGCGTCGGATGTCAATTAAATAAATATTTACACGGCGGTTATAAGCAAAATTAACGCTGGCCATCCAGTTGATCTACGTTGTGGGTAACATCCTTACGTACTATTTTGAACGTTTTTTTTTCGTTACAACTACAAAGTCTTATTTTTTTTTCCATACTATTTGAACTTTGGTGAACTTTTTGTACAAGGGAAATTTCATATTAACTTAGACTTTGGTGAACTGTTTGCGCAAGTATCTGCAAAGAAGTTTTTTTTTTTGCAAAGTCAAATTACATTGCTTTATATTGTGATCATAATGTCTTCTATTCATCCACCGCCATTTTTTTTGGCGGAATCTGGTGAACCTCCTATTGCATGGGATCTTTGGATTGATATGTTTGAAGCGTATGTTGAAGTATTAAATGAGGAGGAACCTTCTCAAGATAGGAAGGTATCACTACTTAAACATAGATTAGGCGCTGTAGGTTTGAGGGAGTTTAAAAATCTACCAAAAATTGAAAATGCTGGTGATATGGGTACTTATCAGTGTGCTGTCAAACAGATGCAAGAAAGATTTGGAAGGAAAATTAACGTAGTGATGGAAAGGTTTAAGTTTTATTCAAGGGCTCAAAAAAGCGATGAGTCAATTGATCAATTTGTTTCTGCTCTAAGGGGCCTAGCAGTTACCTGTGAATTTGAAACCATCACATATGATCAGGTTTTGCGGGACCAGATTCTTATGAAGACTAAATCTAAAAAAATTCAGGAGAAACTATGGTCGTCTGGCAGCACTTCATTGAAGAATGCAATTGAAGTTGCTAGAAGTGTAGAAATTTCTGACCAATGCATTCGCGAAGTCAGAAATGAAAAAAATGATAGTGATTCTACATCTATTAATGCTGTGAATAGAGTTGACAATTATAAACCCAAAAGTGATAGTAAGACTGATAGTAAGATGACTAGCTACTCATCTTATTCTAATAAAAAGGGGAATGAAAAAGCTTATGTAAAAACTGGCGAATCAAAAAAGTTTGCGTGTTTTAGATGTGGGTCTTCGATGCATCTAGCTAATTATAAGTGGTGTCCAGCTCTCGACAAAATATGCACTAATTGTAAAAAAAAGGGTCATTTTACTAAAGTTTGTCGGGATTTCAGAGCTAAAGTTAACTATTTACAAAATGATGAACAAGATGATATCAATTGTGTTCATGCTAATAACCAAGATGATGCTTTTTATGTTGTAGGCGATGTATGTAGCATACAGGACGAATCTCTTAAAGGGACAAATAAGGTAAAAAAATTACCGTCTTGTCTAGTCACCATTGATGGTTTGGAAGTAAAGGTCATGGTAGACTCTTGTGCATGGTACACCATTATGGGTATGGATTTGTTTAAATCTCTTTGGCCTACTAGACCATTATTAGGTCCTGACGTACGACCTGGTAGTTACACTGGGCATAAAATACCTTTAGAAGGGTTCATAATTGCTGAAATAACCTTTGGCCGTAATTCGTGCCAGGGTAAAATCTATGTGGCCGATAAAGGTTATTTACTGGGTGATGATTTTGGTTTTGCAAAAGATTTGGAGTTATCTAGTGATGCAAGCAGTTGTAGTACTGGTAGTTGTAGTACTGATTGTGAGCCTGGTGATGGTGTTGGGGATGTTGGTGATGTTAGGCCTGCTTCCTCTCATTCCGGCGTTGATGATGAGTGTCTCCGACGTAGTGATAGAGTAAGGAAGTTGCCTGCTCGGTTTTCTGATTATAGATTAGGTTGATTCTGTTGTGGGTGCTTAGACTCTCTGAGGAGGAGGGTGTGTGGTATCGTGTTGGTGTTGTGCGCGTGTGTGTCTCGTGTTGTGTGCGTGTATGTGTTTGTATGCGCGTGTGTGCATGTGCTCGTGTGGAATGCGTGGAATGTATGCAAGGGCGAATGCTGGGGTAGTCAGTTACTGGAAGGGAGGACGGAGGAAGTACTATCGTGTTGCTGTATCGCCATTACTTGAATACTAAATAAAGAACCATTGAAGAACCTACATTTCTACAGAATCCTTCTTACAACACTCATCTTAGCTGCAAAACTGGAAAGAGAGGTTAAAATCATGGTGAAAGCCAAGTGATTCGTAGACCAGTCTATAAAAACACAAATCCTACTTGAGAAAATGTACGATAAAGATTTAACGATCAAACCAATAAAGTTAACTCTAGAATTTAATCACTTTCTGTGCCATGGAATATAAAAGACTACAGTTAATATGACCTAGAATATAGATATAGACTTTGTTCGGAAGAGGCAAGTCTCAGTCATCCAAACTAGATCGCAGACAAGTTTGAAGGCATCCTCAAAGACCTAGGAATTACCTGCCAGACGAACTTCTTCTTTCCCGTCCAACAAAATCATTGATCAAGAGTTTTCTTTTGTACCTAGAAAAGTAAAATATGCGAATGGCTTAGAAACAGTAATTACACTAAGTTAATCACATTGCACTCATAGCCAATAAACAGTGCAGAACTTCATGGTTATTACACATTACCACAGCAGATTAAATCCATACCCTTATCTAAAACAAAGACCCAGGTGTAAAAGTATTGATACTTACCTTGTAAGCATCTATTCGTGGTATGTTGTGCTGTAGATTTACATGTTCTGCATACTCTTGCCATCTAGTGCTAGGCTCGGACGTTTACATTTTGTTTTTCTTCCAAGGAGTCTTCAGTCATGAGATCCTGCAACGACTCGAGGTAATGCACATGGTCACTGCTTTTATCTTCAGATGGGTTCTCACATCTGGTGTAGGGGAGCTACAAATAACCTAAATAGATGACCATGCAAAGTTAATCTAAATTAAGTGGATATATGAATTTTCCGAGTCATCTGGAACAACCAATTATTTTTGGTGAGGTGGGTGGGTGTATGATGCTAGAGCACCAGGCGATGAATAAATGCTTACAAAGTAAATAACAATTTATTCATAAATTGTGTGGCTGTAGATACACTGAATAGACTTAAGGAGTTCTCGCCATGTGGTGGAGAGTCAGATGTTTGAAGTACGCTTCTCCTGCACATGCCTACTGGCCTGCAAGGACATAAACACTGTAATGTCTAGCAAATGTGTGTGGTATTGACCAAGTAGCTGCTTTGCAAAAAAAAGCTATAGGAATGCTACCAAAGAAAGCTATAGAGCCCGTTTTCTACGCAGAAGCTTCCCTTGGTTGCAAGGGGGTGGGGGGGCATAACGAGCTTGGATACATTGGACTCTCCTAGCAATCCCTAATTTGGATACTGTGTGACTGTCTTGGATTTGAAAAAAGCTACAAGCAACCGCTGCATACTCCTAAAGGATTTTGGTCTGTCAATGTAGTATAGTAATGCTCGATTTACATCTTAAGTGTGAAGTGCTCTTTCCTCTACCGGCTGAAATGGGAAAGTAAACGGTCAACTCAATTGTCCGAGATGAAAGGATAACAAAACTTTAGGATTGAATCTTAGTACCTCTGTCCTGGTGTATTTGAAAGATTAGCTCCTTTAAAATTAGTTCTGCATTTCACTAGCTCGCCATTGTGCAGTAATTACTACTAGAAAAGGGAAGTTCCATGATAGGTACTGAAGTAGACAAGTATAAGGACTCAAAGGGCAGGGGGTGGGTAAGGCTAAATAGTACAGCAATAAGATTCCAAAATGGAGCAGGCAGACCTCTTCAAGGCATTATCCTTTTTAAACCTTCCATAGAAGCTTTGATAATGGGGATACTGAACAGCTAATAAGGTTGCCCGTTTTATAGATCTGCACTAATGGCTGCAAGATAAAAGGCATATAGAGGTGCCAGATAAGCCTGACTGTTGAAGATTAAAGTAACATAATACATTTTGTATTGTAGGATTCATAGGTCAATGTGTTGAGCAGAATAATTAGCGTACATATCTTCTCCACTTAGCTACATAGCATGTTCTAGTAATAGGAAACCTTGCCTACTTAAGGATGTCCATACATTCCGATGTTGGGTTTAGATACCCAAACTCTAGCATTTCAGGATTAAGCTGTTTCGGATCTGGGTGCCGAATTACCTCATGATTGTGTGAGAAAGTCATGCCTGTTAGAGAGCTTCTCATGGAGGTACCACCAAAAATTCTATTACACTGGTGTACCATAGTTGTCGGAACCATGATGGAGCTATTGGAGTGAGAGGTTTGCTTGAGTTTACTCACTGCATATGCAAGTGCGAGAGGCAGAAAAATGGAAACAAATATCCCGGATCAATTCATCCATAGTGCACTGCATTGTACCTGACACCTGCAGGCAAAGTGTTGCCTCTTTGCGTTTTGTAATGTTGTAAAGAGATCCATGACTGAGATAACCCAGATACGATGTGGCTGAAAAAAAAGTCAGTGGTTCTGGAGATTGAGATCCTTTTTTTTTTTAGTTCAAAGGATTTTATTAGAAGATTATTGTATATACAGTACAGTACCAATATAGTAAGGGCAATGCAGGTATGTTCCAGACGCCGTTGGGGTTACAATAGGCGTGACAAACAGAATTAACGGTCGGTTGAGCAGCTGTTCAGGGCATGAGGGCTTGGCGGGACATCTTCCGCTTCGTATTGCATTACCCTGGAGAGAAGAGGCAAGTGAAAGTAGGAAGAAGAGGAAAGGGGGGGGGAAATAAGCAGGAGGTCAATCAGGTCCCTGTCCTCTTTGGATTCAAGTTCAGTTGTCATGAATGCGGTGGCTATCCCTGCGAAGTCTGGCTGTATGTTGTGTCCCACTACCTTGTTAATGAGGTCCCACACTTTACTCCAGAATGTCTTAACCTTGGAGCAGTGATAGATCAGGTGTGCAAGATCGCCTTTTTCTTTACGGCAGTTCCAACATATGTCACTCTCTCTGATTCCGACCGCCGCTAGGCGGGCCGGGGTTCAGTACGCTTTGTGGAGTAGCCAGTATTTGGCTTGCGCTAGTTGGGGTGTAACTTTATTCTTGGATGCTGAGGCCCACAGTTTTTGCTTTTCTTTCTCGCTGAAGCTTCTATTATGTAGTGTTTCCCAGAACTAACATTTTGGCATTTAGGTTTGATGAGGGGCTCAGGAGTTTGTATAGGTGGGATGTCTGATGGCCGATCAGGTGTAGGTTCCTCATTTATTGCATGATGGATGGGACCTCTTTGCCTAGGTTTGCTCTCGTGATTGCCGCCTTGATTTTAAGGAACCCATAAAATTCGATGTCTGGTAACTTGAGCAAATGTTTCAAGGTGTCAAATGTTAGTGGCGTGCCACTCTTTTCTAGTTGTATGGGGGTAGAGACCACCCTCCCGCACCAGGCCTTCTTGTCTAGTGTCTCACCCTTGTATTTTATCTTAGAGTAGAACCAGACGGATTCCCACTGTGTTTTTAATGCTTTGTTCCATCTTTTTGTCGACCTTGAGGAGGGCTGTCCTGGTGTTTTTAAGGAGGACGTTGTTGGCCTCGGGATGTTTATTCGCTGTGAGCATGGCTATGGGGTCTAGACAGTCTAGGGCACAGCTTTCCAAACTGTGTGGCGCGCCCCAACCGTAGGCGTGTCGCGTGATGAGATGACTTCTGCCGAGAATCGGCAGAGTCGAGCTGCAGGGGCTCTTAGAAGGGGTGAAACAACAACGCCCTATTATAGGGCTTTGTTGTTGTTTCACCCCTTCTAAGAGCCTAAGAGCCCCTGCAGCTCGACTCTGCCGAGCATTTCACAGGTCTTTAAAGACCTTGTGCATGTTAACAGGGCGTATTAACATGCACAAGGTCTTTAAAGACCTGTGAAGTGCTCGGGTGCGGCTGTGAGCGGTCCCGGGCTGCCACACACGACGGAGGGGGGGGGGGGGGGGGGGGGGGGTTAAGATGAGTGGGGGCTGAAGCCATCTGATGCCAATGGGGGTGGGGGCTGAAACCCTTTGATGACTACATCAACCTCTTCTCAGTGAGTCCCCTAAATTAAGTGTTCTGGAGTTCCTGATTTCAACCCTTCCCATGGGCTGTGTCAGCAGTTTGTCTACATGAACCTGGGCCCAGTGCAGGGCGCTGCACATACTTTCTCCGATATTAAATCTATGGTGGGAGGCTCGCCAGGCAGGGGGCTTTGCGAGAGCAGGAAATGACATGCAGTTTTAATTTCTGCAAGCATTGCGGAGCCGAACACGAAAACAAACCCCCAGACTGCATCTGCAAGGCAGGCCGCACCCAAAGGCAAGCAGCTGTCCCTGGGGACTGAAAGGCTTGGACTTCCGGTAAAATGCGGCGCTTTCATGGACCTGAGCCAGTTGAAATTTTAGTGTGAACTTGTCGCTGTTGCTAAAGAAAGTCGGTGATTACAGGGCATCTTTGCCTCAGGTCTCAGGTTCTCTGGCATTCATTTAGTTCAGTCTCCGGTTCTGTGATTGGTCAGTTCTGGAGTCCCCAACGGACCCTGTGTCTTGAATACATTATGTGTCACTTTTAGCTTCCTCGCGGTGTGACAGTCCTCTCCCAGGCCCTTCCAATGCTTGTTTGTCAAGAGTTGAAGTGCCTAACAGCTGTTGGGGGTGTGAGGGTGTGTAGGGTGTGTGTGGGGTGTGTCTGTGGTGGTGGGGGGGGGGGGGTCGTGTGTGGGGGTATGTGTGTGTGGGGGTGGGGTATGTGTGTGGGGCCTGAACCCACCATAGGTGGTTCGGGCTCGCTCGCCGCGCTTCCTCGCGTTACCGTGTCCCTGAGGTGTCGCCAACATGAAAAGTTTGGAAAGCTGTGGTCTAGGGAGCCTCTATAGTGATAGCCATACTAGTGTATACTCAGGGGCCGGTGTGAGCCAGTAACAACCTTGTTTAGCTAGGCATACGGTTTGGAAAGTTTTAAAGTTTGTGATGTGGAGCCACCCTAAGTTTTTGCTCAGCCTTAGTTTTTGCAGGCTTATCCTGGGTTTTACATTTCCAGATGAATTTGTTCGTCATGTTATCTAGCTGCTTATGGAAGTCCTCTGTCGCCATGAGGGGCAGCATACTGAGCATGTTGTTCGCCATGGGCGTTACCATCATTTTGAAAGCTTATACCCTACCCGACCAGCTGATGAACTTTGGAGACCAAGAGTTTAGTTTCTCCTTCAGTTTCCTGAGTAAGGTGGCTTTATTGTGATCTAGTGTAGACTTAAGGTCCCTGTCAAAGTAAAGGCCCAGGTATTTCAGGGGCTTCTTTGGTCACGTCAGCCCAGAGTTCCCAAGGACTGCGCTGGTTGTGTGGACATTCAGGGGTTTCTATTCAGACCTGTCGTTTAGTTTGTAACCCGAGACTTGGGCATATTCCTCAATGGCACCCATAAGGGCCCCTATCGATGTGGCGGGGTTCTCAGTTATTAGTATGTCATCCGCATACGCTGCTAGTTTCACAATGTCCCCTTTTATTGGGATACCTTTTATGTTAGTATTGTTCCCGATCATGGCGAGTAGTGGCTCTAGTGTGAGTAGGAATAGATCTGGGACAAATGGCACCCTTGTCTTGTACCTCTCCCCAGGATTAGCGGTTCGGATGTGCTTCCGTTTACCACCACCCGGGCTCTAGGCTCCTTATATAGTGCCATTACCATCTTTCTGTAATTGACCCCTAAACCGAATTTCTGCATACATAGTTCCAGGAAAGGCCATGACACGGTCAAATGCTTTTTCTGCATCAAGTGCGATCATGACTGCCGGGTCTTTGCTGGCGGAGGTAAGGTTAATTAAGTGGCAGAGGAGTTTCGTATTATCTTGGGACATTCTGTTCTTAAGGAATCCTACTTGGGAGTTGTGCATTAGGTTAGGGAGCTGCGCATTGATGGTAGGACCTTTGCATAGATCTGGCAGTTAACATTCATTAGGGAGATTGGGCGGTAGTTTTGGGGGTGCTGGGGGTCTTTGCCTTCCTTTGGTATGACTATTATGTGCCTCTACCATTGAGTTTGTCATACTGCCATTTGGTACGCAGTGCGTGAAGACCTCAACCATGGTGGGTTTTAGCAGGTGGAAGAAGTGTTTGTAGAAAGCTGCTGTGTAGCCGTCCGGCCCCGGTGCTTTGTTATCCTTGAGTGTCGCTACTGCTCTCTCAATTTCCACCTCAGTAATGTCATTTTCTAGTGACTCTTTGGTCTTCTGACATGGGTAGGTCAAGCTTGTTTAGGAGGCTTGCTCCTCCATCTACTTTAAGGCCCCTATCCTCCGTGTATAGCTCCTCAGAAGTCCCTGAAGATCTTCAGGATCTCCTTGTTAGCAGTTTGTCGCCGGCTAGTAGGCGAATCACATAGGAGGCTGTCAAAATTGTGTAGAGCTTCCCTGAGGGAGCGGGACCTTCATGACAACCCCTCCTACAACAAATCGCGGCATTAGAGGCCTCCTTGTCACTGGAAGCGTGGAAGTTTTGCTCCACTCGAACAGGCAATTTCTCAACACGAGCTGTCCTTAGCACACACGACCACTCACAATGAGAAACCTGACCCCCCCCCCCCCCCCAAGGTTCATTTTCCACGCTTGCCCACTTATTTATTTAATTTAAGAAGTTTTATATAGCGATGGCTGGACCCAGGAGTATCAGAGCGCGTTACAAGGTGTTTTCATACAGGTACAGTGTGTATAAGCACAGAATGGAATATAAGAGCAAATCCACATAGGATACACGACATCTAGATAAGAGAGTAAAAACAAATTGCTAGACAGTATGATTAATACAAAATAGCGGTCACAGTTTGGCAGGAAGCCTCACTTAAGTATACAAAAGAAAACATGCAAGAGAACTGAGGGTCATGAGGAGGGGAGGTAGGTAATCAGATAGAAGGAAAGGGAGTTGGCCAGGCGGGAGGTCACAAGTCATAAGCGGAGCAGCTAGTCTGGGTGATGCAGCGGGGCGAGGCTACCAGGGAGTGATTAGAAACCCCAGTATTTATTAAGGAGAAGAAGTTGGAGTTCTTTTTTGAAGCTGGGGTAGGACTGGTTACAGCGGAGGTCTTTTGGGAGGGCATTCCAAATAGGTGGGGCATTGCCTGAAAAGGAGCGTGACCGAGTGGAATTCTTTTTCTGAAGGGGGGGGGGGATAAGTAGGAGGGTGTTGGAGCTTCTCAGCGATTGCGTGCAGCCTGCTTTGGTCAGTTTGTTGGAGAGGTATGTCGGTGTGTTTTGGTGGAGGATTTTGTGTGTAATGCAGGCTGTTTTATAAGTGGATCTACCTTCAATGGGGAGCCATTTAAGGGAAGGGCAGGAGAGATGTGTTCAAACAGTTTGCAGTCTGTGATAAGCCTAGCCGCGAGGTTGAGCACAGATTTAAGAGGTGCCAGGTGGGTTTTGGGAATTCCGGTGAGGATGGCATTGCCGTAATCAATGCGCGATCGAGCAAGTGATTGGGATGAAGGGCTTAATTTTCTTAAGTTTACGGAGGGTAAAGAGGGCTCCTTTGGCAGAGTTGTTGATGTGTACGTTGAGAGTTAGGCGGTTGTCAAGGGAGATGCCCAAGGATTTGACCGAGGTGGCTAGGGACAAGGAGCAGTTGAGGGCGTTAAGGTCTGTGATCCACTTTTGGATAGGGAGCTGGTTGTTTTTTGGGGAGAAAAGAATTTCAGTTTTTTTTGGGTTGTTTGAGATGGTTCGAGTGGAACCAGGCTTGAATTTTGATGAGGGTGTTGAGGTGGAGGATGTCAGCATGGGTTTTATCTTATGGTAGAGTGGTGTATCGTCAGCGTAGAGGTGATAGTTAATCCCTGCTTGTTTGAGAATGAGGGCGAGAGGTTCCATGAAGAGGTTAAAGAGAGGGAGATAGTATGGATCCTAGAGAGATGGGGAGGGGTTAGAAAGGCAATTGTGGATTTTAATTTGCTGAGCGCGGTGTTGCAGGTATGAGACAAACCAATTATGAGTCATGCCATTAAGGCATGAATCGTTCTTTAAGGACTTTGAGAAGAACAGAGTGGTTAACGGTATCAAACGCTGCGGAGAGATCGAGGAGGATCAATAGGCTAGATTCGCCATTGTCGAGGGAGTGGTGGATGTCATCTATAATGTTAAGCATGGCGGTTTCGGTGCTGCAGCCTTTCCTGAAGCCTGATTGGAGGGGGTC
Organism: Lissotriton vulgaris; assembly: GCF_964263255.1. Lineage (NCBI taxonomy): Eukaryota > Metazoa > Chordata > Amphibia > Caudata > Salamandridae > Lissotriton > Lissotriton vulgaris. The sequence goes on along the minus strand of NC_141690.1, from coordinate 205,484,193 downwards.
AAGTAAGTTATGAAGTTCAATGTGTGCCAAGCTGAAGGACAAATTGTTCAAGGGCTTTCGAGAGGGGCAAGTTGGAGATAGGGCGGGGGTTGTTGAGGTCATTAGGGTCAGCCGTAGGGTTTTTAAGAATGGGGGTGATTTGTCCCAGTTGAAGGGAGGTGGGGACACAGCCGGTGGCAAGGGAGGTGTTAATGATCAAGGTCCAGGCAGGTGTGATGATATGTTTGAGGTTTTGGACGAGTTTCGAAGGGAGATGGGTCTTTAGTGTGGGAGGAGGGTTTAAGTTTAGCAATGATGTCCAAGACATCACTTTCAGTGACTGGCTGGAAATTATGCCACGCTGCGTTATTTTTAGGGCGAGTGTTAGGGGGGGGATTAGAATCTTGGAGGGTGGAGGGAGTGAGATCAGTATTATGGAGGGTCGAGTGGGCAGGAAGCAGGTGCAGTTGGGGGGAAGGGGGATGTGTAGTATGGAAGTAGGGGTCAGAGTCGGCAGGAAGGATTGCTCTATTTTCGCAATTTTTTCAGAGAAAAAGAGGGCTATTTCTTCGCATCTGGTCGTCGAGGCCACAAGTACAGGTGGAGCGGCTGAGGTTTGATTGCGAACAATGTTGAACAGTTCTCTGGGTCTGTTTTTGGCTTGGTCAAGTTGTGTTCTGAAAAAGGATGCTTTTAGTTTAAAGATGTGTTTTTTGTAGGAGGATCTTGCAAGTCTGAGGCGAGCTAGGTGCAAGGGGGAAGGGTGCAGTCTCCATGTTCTTTCCGTCTATCTCAGTGAGCGTCTTTCATTGTCAAGCTCCGTATTAAACCATGATTTGGAAGGAACGGTTCTTTGGTTTTTTAGCTTAAGCGGGGCCAGGAGGTCTAGGGTTTCGATAACTGCTTCGTTGTAGTGTTCTGTAAGCTCATTTGCGTTAAGTGAGGGTGGGATGGCGAGAAGTTGGGCATGGAGTTTGGATTCCAGTACATCCGGGGGGATATTATTCAAATTTCTGGTCAGTTTCGAGGGTTTCGTGGGCAGGGGAGTGGCGGAGACCGCTATAGAGAACAGTATGAGTTGATACATGTCGGCCGGATCCAGAGCTACCGTATTTTCCGGCGTATAAGACGACTGGGCGTATAAGACGACCCCCTACTTTTCATGATAAAATGTAGGTTTCATGCTATACTCGCCGTATAAGACTACCCCTCTTCCAACATCATGTCATCAAACATGTACGGTAAACATAAGTAGTTAAAAGGCCCAAACAATTATTATACTGCTACATGTTGTAACGCATCATACTGCATAACTTGGCATTTCTTGCAGCATAACTCTGCTCGGCCTTGCACATACGTTGGTCTTCCCCTGCCGCATACCTCTCGTGGCCTTTGTTATAGAGCAGCATAACTCTGGTGATAGCGTGTCAGTCGTGAATAGCACACATGTCTGCCCTGGGTTCCTTTCCAGCACTACCGCAAGTTGCACCGCGTCCTTCATTTCCTTGCTCTGCGCATTTCAGCTCGAATAGGGAGCCCATGACAACCATACAGAACACTCCTTAACCCCTTCCGTGTACAATTCCATCAGCGCACATTGTACATAATGCCGTGTAAAACTTTGCAACAGAATACAAACACAACCATCAAACCAAACTAAGCACGTTCTGCAACAGCTAGGCTTATTTAGTCGGCCAAACAAGATTGCAGAAGACCAATGCTTATCAGAAAAGGCTTTGACGTGCAAACACAACCATGGCATGTTTACTGAAGCAATAGCACCCTCTACTGACAAAGATACATATTTTACACCATGCCTTCCCATTAATACAAAGGCTCAAGACAGTTTGGTCGTTGTTTCCACTCCTAAAATTTTTGTTCCTGGCGTATAAGACGACCCCCGACTTTTGAGACCATTTTAAAGGGTTAAAAGGTCGTCTTATACGCCGGAAAATACGGTAGTTGACCCTAATCTCCTGGGGTATGAGACTCTGACCTCTCTACCTGATTTGTCCACTGAGGCTTTTGACAAACTTGGCCTCAGCGTTAAATCAGGCTCTCCCCTGGACCCGCTGAAGCCAGCTCTTATTAGTACTCTTTCCCCGCTGTGCCGAGCTCCCATACTAAATCTTATCAACATGTCATTGTCAACTGGAACGGTTCCATCTTCACGGAAGCAGGCGGTAGTCACTCCTATCCTAAAAAAGGCAAATTCCGATCCTCTTTTGCCAGAAAACTACCGCCCCATATCTTTATTGCCTTGGATGGCTAAAGTCACTGAAGCCCATGTAAACTCGATCTTGTCCGAACACCTGGCCCGTAATCAGATACTGGACCCCAGCCAGAATGGCTTCCGGCCAGGACACAGTACCGAGACTGCTTTGCTCTTTATTATCAAGCATTTACGCCTGGTGCTCGACTCCGGACGTACAGCAGCGCTCCTGTTATTAGATCCGAGCGCTGCTTTCGATACTGTGTCCCACCAGATACGGATTCAATGCCTAGAGGAAGCTGGAGTAGCAGGCACCGCTCTCCAGTGGTTTCGATCCTCTCTCAGATCGAACCTTCAAAGTGGCAATTCCACCCTGCCAATCCACCATCTATCCCTTGGACCTGGGGGTCCCACAGGGTTCTTCATTAAGCCCCACATTGTTCAACCTCTATGTGAAGCCGCTAGCTGCAGTCGTCAAACAGTGGGGTCTGACAATGACCTCATATGCGGACGATACGCAGCTGGCGGTGACACTTAGTGGAGACCCTGAAGTGGAGGCCCCCAAATTCCGAGCCGGACTTGTGGCAGTAGCGAGTTGGCTTCGTACCAATTGCCTTCAGTTGAATGCCACCAAAACCGAGGTGCTGGTCCTAGGGAAACATGTCGAGCTATGGGGAAACCAGTGGTGGCCCCCAGAGCTGGGCATTATTCCTATCCCAGCTTCTGGAGTGAAAAACCTAGGAATTTGGCTGAATCCTGCACTCACCTTCACTGACCACACAAAGAGGGTTGCAGCTACCTGCTACGGTATCTTGCGTGGCATAAGGCCGGTCTTGAAATATTTTGATCCCCCCACCAGACAGCTCGTGGCCCAGGCATCAATTCTATCCCGGCTGGACTACGGTAGCTCGCTGATGATAGGGGTAAACCAGGCTGAGGCATCCATGCTCCAAAGGGTTCAAAATGCCGCAGCGCGAGCCATTGTGGGTCTTCCCAGACATTGTTCTGTGTCAGATACCATCTCGGCCCTACACTGGCTTCCGGTCAGACAGCGGATCAAGTTTAAGGCACTCTGTCTGGCCTTTAAAATTATGAAACTCTCTTCACCGCCGGCACTGTCCAACTTGCTCACTCCCTACATCCCTCCGAGATCATTAAGGTCTGAGGCTCTTCACCTAGCAGTCTGCCCCCGTTTTAAACTTAGCAGAATGGGTGGCCGCTCTTACCGGGTGCTTGCTGCGGGATTGTGGAACTCGCTCCCGGTGCACATTCGAGCCCTGAATGATCTGTCCACCTTCAGACGTGCAATCAAAACTTTTTTGTTTCCCGCCTCCGAGTAGTTGCCATTTTCTTCTTTTTCCCTTTGTGTGTTATGTTATAGTACCTGTCTAGCGCCAGGACGCCCCTTTGCTGGGGCATCTGTGCGCTATAAAAATATAATTAACATAACATGGTGGTCGGACCAGTCGATGGGAACAATGTTGGATAGGAGGGCTAGATCTTTGCTAGTAATTATGGCATCTAGGATTGCTCCTTTGGAATGGGTCGGGGAGTGGCAGAGTTGCTCTAGGTCATTGATCTTGAGAAGGTTGGAAAAGAGGGTGATAGAGGGATCGCTGGGCACATTCCAGTGGAGGTTAAGGTCTCCAAGGAAAATGTTGAGGAATTGGAAAGTGAGGATTGTGTAAGGATGTTGGATAACTCATCAACGAAGGGATGAGTATTGCCGGGAGGGTTACATATGTGTGAAGGCGAATGGGTTGGGAGCCGTGATTTTTGAGTTCAGCTTCAAGATATTCAAGGGTGGAGTAATTAGTATTATTGACAAGGGAAATTTGTAGTTCTTCTTTGAAGATGATGGCAACACCACCGCCAATTCGGATGGGCCGGTCTTTCCTGAGAATAGAATAGCCCCGGGGGACTAGGAGGTCCATGCTTGTCGAGTGGTCCGAGAGCCAGGTTTCAGTTAGGAACGCAATGTCGATGGATTCACTAAGGATAGTTTCTGATATTTCTGTGGAATGTCACACAGCGGACCGACAATTAACAAGCATGCAGTGTAGAGGTTTCGGGGGAGTGGATGGCTGTGAGTTGGGGAGGAGGCCTAGGTGAGCAAGGTGAGCGGGGAGTTCTGCTAGTCCCCAGTATAACAGGGATGCAGGAGGCTGGATATTAGTGGGTGAGCGGTGAGGGTAGGATTTGCAGAGGTCAATGATCTCCATGGGGGAGAGGGGGCAGGAGGTGCGGAGAGGTCTGTGTGTGCGGCAGTTTAGAGGAGTCGTGCAAAACGGTTTGGGGGTAGCGGGATTAATATGTCTAGTACGAGCGCAATGTAACCGATGTGGGCGGGCTCTATTTTTGAGGGAATGAGAAATCAGATCTAAGATGAGCGAGATTTCTGGTGAGAGTGGCGAGATTGTGTTCAATGTTGCGAAGGGAGTTAGATATAAGACTAAGGTGGGATATAGGAGAAGGGGGAGGGAGCGGCACAGGATGAGCGATGTTCGTCATAGGGGGAGGTTTGCTGTTGGGAGGGAGGGTGGGGGTCCTAGAAAGGGAGATGGGAGGACTGTGGTAGTAGGGCACGAGGTCATCGAGAGTGAAGGAGGAAATGGAGGGCAGGAGTTGGCGAGTGAGGAAAAACAACTCTGCAAGCTCCGCGTAACGCTGGAAACTCCACGAGCAGAACTCACTGCACACAGTTAAGGACTCAGGCTTCTGATGCGGATGTAGTGGGCATTAGCAATGATCCCTAGCAGGATGAGGAAAACTTCAAACATGCGAATCTACATATTACATGCTGGGGAACAGAATACATGTGCTTCTGGATCAACAGGTTTACGAATCAATTCAAGAGACTAAAGCACTAGCCTTAAACAAAAAGTCATTTCTACATCACGACAAAAAAAAAAAAAAAAGACACAAGCAGCTGTGCTTCGAGTTAAGGGGAAAAATAACTGATGCACATTTGTGAACACCTCAACCACATAGCTCCGTAAGGCAAGACAGTTCTTGATTGCAATAGGCTAGGCTACCTAAATTAACAGCAGAGCTGCAGAAGTACGTTGTATAGATTTTGAAACACGCTCGTGCTACTGCCCAAATACATCAGGAGAAAGTCTAGGAACAAGTACACTCGAAAGACTCTGAAGATAAAAAAATGGCCTAATAACACAAAAAGAATATTAACAAGGCGTCTAATATCACTGCTTGTGTGCTGGAATGTAGGGTTCGTAGTATCGACCTTAGAGAGAATGAGGCAAAAGTTTGTGGTAAATCAAGAGAAAAAAAAAAAAAAGTATACCACTATATTGAATTAGTGAAAGAAAATAAGATGTCCAGCAGCTTGCAGTAACATGGAGGCATTTGTAAATAGCTGCGATCTACAAATGCCAACGATGCTAGGCATTTGACTGGGTGGAGGATAACGTGGGTAGTTTGTGATCGAATGCCAAGCAACACTGGACTAAAAATCCAGCCCCCCCAAAAAAAAAATCCGGACAAATACTACACTAGAAAGCACAGCAGAAAAGTAATCTGCCAATAATTAATAAAGCTTTTAGAGGAGGACACCATCCTGGAAAGCGTGCCATACTTGTACCCAACCAAGTCTAACTATCTTGTAACCGGTTACTTACGTGCAAGGACATTGATCATGTTGGCTACAGAAGGAATGATACTTGGCAAGATCTTTGATAGCATGTAGCTCCGAGGTGACTAAAATTACTTACATAAGGTCAGTCATACGGAAACAACTTCTTACTTTAATCTCTTTACTGACCTTCCAATTTCGGCATTCACATTTGCCCGAATATTCTCTTCTTCCTCCACAGCACTTCCCCAGTCGGCACATCTTGATATCGGCCTTGGGGCTTCAGGTGTAGTAAAACTGTTGGTGAAGAGACTGCTCAAAGTTAATTTTTATCTTACATGTCCTAAGACTACGACCGATGCAACATTTAACAAGGTGGGTAGAGACTCCTTTAAAATCCAGGATGATTGAAAGATGCACAGAATAAGGGTTCCTCAACCTTAACCCACTTCTGAACTGGATATTGAAAGGTGGGCTTATTGCATTAGCGCTAACTACAGCTAATCAAATTGCCGACACTCTCCAGGCTGGCCACAAAATACATAACACGCTGCCAACCAAAAGAGAATAGAAGACCAGTACTGGTCAAATATTTCCTTTTTTGCAGTCATTAGTGCAGAGTTTAAACGTGTTCTCATCACTTTTTTTTAGGCTGGGATAGACAGTACAGCTATTTTGAAAGGCACTTTCCCCAGCACCGGCAAAGCAAACAGGATATGCTACAATAACACAGTAAAGTATACAAAAAGCGATGGATGGCATTCTTAAATTAATCTCAGCCACTGGTGGTCCCATCCAAGTCCATCGTTATTTTACATTCCATGCCACCTCAATTTGGACCCAGCCACATGCAAGCCAGTCTAAATACTGCTCCAATGGAAACAGTCAACGTCTTCCCACAACCAGAACATAAACAATTTAGGAATGAGTTAACCCCGATTAGTGCCCACTAGCCAAGTATATTAACAAACAAAATGGTTCTGTTGGGTAGAGAAAACAATTCCTTTGGAGGAAGCTGAGGACAGCTCCTAAATGTATAACAAGCAAAACACTCTCTGATATGCAGTTTTTTTTATATGTATTAAAAAACATGAAAACAGAAACAGTATATAGGAATTACTTCATTCCACTACATTGCTAATAAACACTTTAAATTCGTGAATGGTGACAGTAGTGATTAGGGTGACAAGTGCAATATATAGTGACACTTATACACACAACGAATTATTTACAATAAAACCACATGGGGGAAGGGACCGGGGAAGGGAGGAAAACGAGGTATTTTCCGTCGTTTTTTGAGGCCAGTCTTTTTACAAATAAATATTCCAAGGAAAACCAATTGGTTAATGTCCAGGTTTCTGGAGTTTAGCTTGGCCAAGGTAAGACGTTTCGACCCTGGTTGCGCCCCAGTTGGTGGTCGCGGCGGGTCTTTAACAAGACAAAGGGGAAGGGAAAGGTCAGGAGGTGAGTTATTCCAGGCGGTCGCCCGTTGGTCGACCCCCGAAATGGTGTCAGGCGCGGTATTAATCCGCGATATGGTTCAGCGTTCTGCACAACCAAGCCGTCCGTAGGAAAATTCGAACTGGTGGGTTCAGGCTGGAAACGCTAAGTAATTGCGTAACCAGGCAACCCGAATCCGGATTGAGGCTGGAGCTGTTGGGCCAATCAGAGGAGAGGCGCAGCCTGGGACGACGTCAAGTACGTCTCCTCGTGGACGCATTGTGCGTCCGTTGCTAAGCAACGTTTTGGGTTATGACGGGCCGAGAATTAAGCCAATCATAGTGGGAGCGTGATCCCTTGGATCGGTAACCACTGTGACGATGGATTTAGATACAGTTTAACAGGCATAAACAGTGCACAACCCAATTGCATCGCTTCCTAAAATTACAAAACTAGTCAAATTGCGGAGATTACAAAGCGCACAAGAACACATCATGTAGTCTTTGAAGAAGTGGTTGCCACGGAGTTAAATAGCAATAGCACCAGTTTAGATTAGGTTACATGCACTTTATAACATAGTAACAAACAACCACCTTTAGTGTTTTTTAAAAGCGAAAAACAGGTCTACTAATCAAAACATAATGGTATGTACATATTGCATGTTCATGTAGGTACACGTGGCGACATGGGATTGGTGTCATGGAAAAACCAGGTTAGAGTAGGGCCATTTGTCTAGAAATGTCCTCGTGTTCATTCAATCCTTGACTAACAGTGTTCAAATTATGGATCCATTTACACTCTTTTCTCCCTAGTGTAGCAGACACAGAACCTCCTCTTGGATTCACATTGATTTTTTCTAAGATGCGCCATCGCAAATCCATTGTGCGCTTTGTAATTCTCCGCAATTTGACTACAGTTTTGTAATTTTAGGAAGCGATGCAATTGGGTTGTGCACTGTTTATGCCTGTTAAACTGTATCTAAATCCATCGTCACAGTGGTTACCGATCCAAGGGATCACGCTCCCACTATGATTGGCTTAATTCTCGGCCCGTCATAACCCAAAACGTTGCTTAGCAACGGACGCACAATGCGTCCACGAGGAGACGTACTTGACGTCGTCCCAGGCTGCGCCTCTCCTCTGATTGGCCCAACAGCTCCAGCCTCAATCCGGATTCGGGTTGCCTGGTTATGCAATTACTTAGCGTTTCCAGCCTGAACCCACCAGTTCGAATTTTCCTACGGACGGCTTGGTTGTGCAGAACGCGGAACCATATCGCGGATTAATACCGCGCCTGACACCATTTCGAGGGTCGACCAACGGGCGACCGCCTGGAATAACTCACCTCCTGACCTTTCCCTTCCCCTATGTCTTGATAAAGACCCGCCGCGACCACCAACTGGGGCGCAACCAGGGTCGAAACGTCGACGCTCTTACCTTGGCCAAGCTAAACTCCAGGAACCTGGACATTAACCAATTGGTTTTCCTTGGAAGATTTATTTGTAAAAAGACTGGCCTCAAAAAACGACGGAAAATACCTCGTTTTCCTCCCTTCCCCGGTTCCTTCCCCCATGTGGTTTTATTGTAAATAATTTGTTGTGTATATAAGTGTCACTATATATTGCACTGGTCACCCTAATCACTACTGTCACCATTCACGAATTTAAAGTGTTTATTAGCAATGTAGTGGAATGAAGTAATTCCTATATACTGTTTCTGTTTTCATGTTTTTTAATACATATAAAAAAACTTTGCATATCAGAGAGTGTTTTGCTTGTTATACATTTAGGAGCTGTCCTCAGCTTCCTCCAAAGGAATGGTTTTCTCTACCCAACAGAACCATTTTCTTTGTTAATCGCATATACCCAGGTTCTGAGGGACACAGGGTCACCCCTTTTTGCTAAAATTATCACTAGCCAAGTATAGCTTGGTTTCAGTGACACTGCACGGGTTCGACGTCTGGCCATATCCGTCCCAATAAGGGCAACACACTAAGGTATACAAAAAGTGATGGATGAAATACCTGAATTAATCTAAGCCAATAACAATTATTCAGGCCGCATCACAGTACTTCGGTGCGGAAAGGTGGTGACATGGTGGATGCAACCCAGGGCGATTGCCAGTGGGCAAAATTAATTGAAGCATTCCATCCATCACCTCGTTTCTACTTCACTAGGTGTACGATATGCCCTGGAGTGGATCGTGTGCTCACAGGAAACAAGCTACACCTGGCTGATGAGCCCCAGCTTAGGCAAAACTGGTCCTGGGTTGCTTCTGTCCCCATTTAATGACGGCCTGGCAGTTCAGGCCGGACTGTTTACATTGAAGCAGGGGCAAGACTGATTTGCATACAACTGGGCTCAAACAGTGCTGACAGTGTGCAAAACAACGATAGACTGATGCAGCCCCAGGTTATTACCACCGGCTGACAATTCTATCCATCACTGAGTTCCCATTAACATAATACTGAGCATGCATGCAATGAACACAAAAGGAGATGGGAGGAATGCTTGCAATTTGTCTAACCACTGGCAACCAATAAGGGTAGCATCCCAGCCAATCCTTTTTCTCGCCATGCCACCTCAGTTTGGAGCCAGCCATATATTTGCAAATCAGTCTTGACCTTGCCCCTCAAGGGAAAGTAGTCTTAGGTTGCTTGGGTTTTGGTTAGGAGAGGGCCTGGTAGTTTGGGTTAGGATGCTTCTATTGAAGAAGGGCCAAGACCGATGTGCAAATAGCAGGGTCTAATCGGAGATGGCATGTTGGGCAAAAGAACAATGATTGGAATGGAGTACGCCGAGATGTGGGTCGCTTGTACCACTACATCCAACCAAACAGCCCAAATGGGGCTAAAACGGTCTTGAGTTGCTTATGTTCCAATTCAGAGGGTCTGGCAAACCAGTTCAGGCTGGACAGTTCCTATTGTAGTCAAGACTGATTTGCATATAGCTGATCTAACCTGAGGTGGCATTGTGGGCTAATGGAATGAATGTCTAGTGGTTAGATTTATTGCAAGCATCCTCCCACCTTTTCAGTGTTTCATGAAATGAATGTGAGCATGCTTTAGCACATTAATGCAAGATCCACTTTGCCAATTCAGCACTACGGCATTGTTAATAAATACGCGCAAAGCATTGCGACAAAGGATGTTGGATAAATAGCGCACCTCGTACTTATCTAGAGCTGTACTATTAGAAAATGAACCTACAACTGTGCCTCTAAACCAACTGAGTAAGTTCCAGCTATCAGCGCTATGCCGTTTAATTACACTCCGTACCTGTCCGGCCTTTGCCTTTCCTCTGTCTTTTCTTCGTCGTCAAACACTGATCTGTCGGAATCGTCATTTCTTCTTCGTCTGCCATCGGAGTATCGTTTTCTACCTTCAGACCAACGTGATGGTGGGAGAGACCTGGAAGAAAGAAAAAGTGATGAATAATTACTGGAGTTAGCAATTCAAGGAAACTGGGTGTGCACAAGCAGTGAGTTTCCGTTGGGATAGTTACAACTCCGAGGCGCTAAAAAACAAGGAGCATTTTTTTAACCCCAAACGCGGGAACCTTCCCGACCTTCACATGCAATGCATTTCAGCACATTTCGTGCAGATATTCTATTCACAAGGCTGCATCTGTTCATTCTTATTTCGGCGACAAAGGGCGAACGCGTGCTTTAAAAATACATATTGTTACCTCGGACAACGTTCTGGTTTTGGCGCGTAGACCAGGAGGACCTCGAGAGGCGCACGTACTCCGTTTATTTGAAACTATTAAAGGGCGCGGGTTTGTAGAATCCGGAAAGAGCATCATCCGCACCCTGCAGTGCAGCAACAAAAGGGCGGCAAACAACTGGGGGTCCAGCAATTAGAGGCAGATCACTTTAGCATCAATTTAAACGGGAACTAAAACCCAGTGGACCCGGGAAGGGCGTGAGGCGCGGTCGATACAAGACCCACAAACATCCTGCTCAAAGACACAGGCCTCAACCCCGGAGTCTCCACAGCTCATCGCAATACAACCACGTTTACTTGCATAGGAGGGTCGTAAAAGCCACATACACTTTATTTTACACGCTACACTCTACCTACAACGTTGCACTCGACCCGAATTCGGAAACAAGGGGCAACTGTTAATAGTTGGTGGAACAGCCTGGGAGAAGCATTCAAAGCCTCCCCTAAAACGAAAAGACGACAAGATTAACAAGCCTCCGTACTCTGCCAGGGCAATTATTCCTCCCTTCCTGGGCGGCAACTGAATCCACGAAAACCATTTTACAGCTCGCAGTAACTTTATCCACGCACAACTGCGTCAACCGTGCTTTCTTTTTGCAATTTGGGACTGTAGGCATGAAAGTTTAACGGAGTAAACAGAAGATCAAGGAATACCAAACTGGGATAACCTAGTCACAAACGGGAAAAGCGAAAACCCAATCCCACCACACAAAAACCTCTTCCTCTGGCATAATAATCAAGCGCCTCTTCTTCTGTTCTGGACCAAACCAGGCAAACCTTACCCCCTCGAATATTCAATCCAAACTCTTCGCCAAACCAAACCCTAGAATTAACACATTATAATATAAGCTACTCACAAAGAAACACCAAGACATTGTCCATTATTAAATCTGAAAATTATTCACACAGCCATGTACATTGAGCTGGCTTGCACGCCTCCCCGGCAATACACCCTTGTGCAAGGAGATAAAGTAGGCCACAAGTACCCTTGTCTCTCATGGACTTGAGCGCTGTCCTTCCGTTACCTGCTCGCCTTGTCGCGGGGGCTAACGCCGAGCCGCTGTTGGAAGGCCATGGCGGGGAGGCACCGGGCTCTGACGCTTTGTTTACGTTGGTGTATGCTCAGTGATGTTCCGCGTTCACAACTTTCCGCTCTCCCCGCTTTAACTCCAGTGGAATAACCCGCCAGAAAAGCTCTAAAATGTAATGCAAGGCGCACTCTCGGGATTAGACCATTGTATCAGTTTGGGGGCGCAAGAAGTGAAGCGAGTTTCCAGCTTTTGAAAAATACGACGTACTACGATTATAGTTTATTTCATTCTCTACTTAGATGGTACATAAAACACTATGTCAAAGTATGCCTCTCAAAGACAGAAACAATCCAATAAAATGTTAACCAATCATACCATTCCCCCCCCTACAAGATACAGAGTGGAACACGTCAGTGACGTCTGTGTTTGGCACTTTGTAATTGGTTAAATCCGAAGAGTGGACGCAACTTCCCTAGGAAGCAAGAACAAAAGCGAAGCGTATTAACTGGACTGCTGCGTGCTCCTTCACGAGACGCCGTGCGCGCAGCAGTCCCGGCTCACGTGACCAAGCTGTTGAAATCGAAAGCTTCACCGACCCATTGCAAGGTTGTTTACACGCCTTTACGCGCTAGAGTAACAGCTGTCAATTCTGTGTCGGGACCGGAGTATCAGATTAAGCTTCTCACTCTTTACTGCAAATAACAAGCATTTGCAATGCAATAGGTCTCGCAGCATTAAAGTTTGAGTTACTGGCATTGTAAATGACAATGCTTTGCATACATTTTTTTCTTTAATTTGCAATTGGTATATAAACATTGTTTGTGAATGGTTGTAAATTGTAAATGTAAATTGATACTTGTATAGCACACTACTCACCCGCAAGGGTCTCAAGGCGCTTGTACGAATACCGCTGTGGAACCCGTCCTCGCTTTCCCTGTGAGGCGTCCACTCCTGGGCACCCCCAGGGTGAAGGCCAGGCATCCTTAGCGTTGTGGGGGCCGTTGTGGAGATTAAGCAAGCTATTGCCCAGAGTTGCAGAGTGGGACTCTATGATTAGAATAGGCACCAAGGCGAGAATTATTAGGTCCGTGGAATTTTGAGCCCAAGACCCGCCGAGGCGGGGAATTGAACCCTGGTCCCGGGCTAGACCTCTTTGGAGAATAAGACACCATTGTACACTGGAACAAGAGACGGTGACCGCTAGGACAGGAGTCGCATGCAGTACACTGGGACATTGGAAACGGACAGAATGGAGATGAGACACTGACATGTTCAATTAGGGAGACACTTATGTGCATTAGGATGGCAAGGCATTGAGTCAAGTGGCCGACATTCACTTACACTTGGGCACGGAAGACTGACTACACTCTAGGAGAGGAGACAGCACACTATAGGTAGACAGTACAGTACAGGGAGACAGCACAGTACAGGGAGACAGCACAGTACAGGGAGACAGCACACTATAGGGAGACCCTGCTGTGACTATTTCATGCTTTTTGTCCTAACGAGCTGAAACTGGGCAATGAGACACTGACAATGCAATGACGGGTATCAAGGACAGCACTGTCTGAAGGAGACACTGTCACAGGGCGTTTAACAGGCACGAGCACAGAACAGTGTGACAACGTATTAACAGGCAACACTGAAATTGTACTGGGACAGGAAGAGATAGGCTCATTCAGAGACCGTAGATAGCGACACAGGAGACGCTAACGGACACTCGTGTTGATATACCGACATGCTCTGGCAGACGTAAAGACACCCTGATATACGCTCAGGGAGGATGGAACAGGGGCACAGTGACAGTGCACGGTAATGGGAAGTACTAGCATGCTCAATTGGAGAGGAGACATGCTCGGTGACTGTTGAACACCGACGGGCTTTGGGACAAAGACTCCGTTCTTTCTGCCACAGGGCATGCCCAATACCATGGAGACACAGACATACACTGAGGCAGGGTCGGATTGGGATCACAATTTGGCCCGGACATTGACGAAAAAAGTGGCCCATATTCATGAGGCGGTGCCCACATTTAAGGGGCATGGCCCACATTCAAGGGGTGTGCCCTTTCATGAAACTCTAAAACAACAAAAGTTCCCTTTTCAGGAGTTTTTAAAGAGGAAATGCTCCCTCTGAGGGATTTTCTACCAACAGGTTAAGGATGGACCATATGATGTATTTGAGGTTGCATCGAGATTAACAAATTTACATAGGTGGCATTATTTAACACAAAGTCTGTCTACAGTTATTCAAATCTCAGACTTTAAGGACTCAATACAAAAACACTGTATACGCGTGGCCTAGATGAGAATATGCACAATCACAGGAGAAATTTCATAAAAATATCTTTATTTGGTGATTTAACCGACCAGTTAATTAAAAACAAGAATCATTCACATTTATTTATCAAAAACAATTAAAATCTTTTTATTTTATTTTATTATCTAAACCCACAATGGTGGATCGTTTTGTTTAGTGTTTATTTTGAGGATATGTTCTTAACGCTTTTGGTACTTGCTGTTATTATCACTATGGTTGTAGTCATTTAATGTTATATGGTATCCTCTCTGCTCCAAACATCCCTACTATAAATATTTTGTGATTTTATTGTTGACAGCAGAAAAAACTTTATTGGGGCATTGTCTATACAGAGAAATTAGATCTACTCTGTCATGATCAAGGGGTTGATCGTACCATTAAGTGTGTTAATATGTGTAGAAAACTTTGGTTGCTTAAGAGAATGGAAATAATTGTACCATTTGTATTTTTTAATAGTGATTTTAACGTGTGAAATATTGTCCTGAAGAAGGTGACAACTGACATCACCGAAACGCCGCGTCGACACAAAATTTTTTTCAGCCCTTTTAAGATTTTAATTGTTTTTGATAAATAAATGTGAATGATTCTTGTTTTTAATTAACTGGTCGGTTAAATCACCAAATAAAGATATTTTTATGAAATTTCTCCTGTGATTGTGCATATTCTCATCTAGGCCACGCGTATACAGTGTTTTTGTATTGAGTCCTTAAAGTCTGAGATTTGAATAACTGTAGACAGACTTTGTGTTAAATAATGCCACCTATGTAAATTTGTTAATCTCGATGCAACCTCAAATACATCATATGGTCCATCCTTAACCTGTTGGTAGAAAATCCCTCAGAGGGAGCATTTCCTCTTTAAAAACTCCTGAAAAGGGAACTTTTGTTGTTTTAGAGCATCTAATAACCCCATCCCTTTTCTCTGAAAGGGTTACTCCTTGATAATTCTTTACTGACATTGGCCCTTTCATGAAACACCATTTGCACAGACAAGGAATGAAAGAGGGTGGATACTGTTCTTGTGCAGGACACAGGCCAAGGTGACGATGGCCTACATGCTCAACAACAAAAAAAAACAGCAAGGCCCCTTTGTGTCACAAAATTATTCGAGCCCTCCAGGCAGGAGGACCTGAAAAGCAGCAAAGCCCCTGCTATAACTAACCTATTTAGCCCTCCCCAGACCTTCAGCTCAGGAGCACATGAACAGCAGAGGTAAGGCCCCTGCAATTAGTAAATTAATCAGCCCTACAGGCCTCAGGGCAATGTCCTGGTAGGGGAGCACAAAACACAGCTGATGGGTCATCCACTGTAGCCAGGGGGAGGCTGAGGTGAAGATGGTGCGAGTTCCAAGCATCACCTGGCCCCCACAGCGAGACACATTCTTCCTCGCCCACTGTGCCCTGAATGTGAAGGGCTGTGGGCGAGGTGTTAAGACTAACAGTGTTTCTGGGCCTTCAGGGGGCCCGAGGTGAAAATAGCTCAAAGGCCTGAGCAAAACCTGGCCCCCAGGAAGACCGATTCTTGCAAACAATCACCCCTCCACAGCCCAGCCTCAGCGTGATTGCTTGGCAGGGCAGGGGGTGAAGGAGAGACCACAGCTGATAATCGCTGTACGGCCGCACAGCGAGGCTGCTATCATTTCTCTGTCTGTCTCCGTGCCCTCTGTGGGCCATGTTTTTTTCTCCCCTTTCCTAGTCCACTCTCTGTGGACTGGGAAAGGGGAGAAAAAAACCGGCCCATAGAGGGCACCGAGACACCGGCCCTTCGGCCGATGCCCGAATGCCCGCATTGCCAATCCGCCCCTGCACTGAGGCAGGTGGCACTGAAATGCTCGCGGAGACAGAAGGACAGTGACAGGCAATGGCACAAGGAAGCACCAATAACCTCACTGGAGAAGGGAGTCCCTTAACCATACTTTGACAGGGAGACACAGGAACAGGACAAAAGGGCACGGGGATAGGAGAAAAGAATACACAGCGCCAGGAAGACAATGATGCACACTAAGACATGAAACACAAATGCACACTGGGACACGACACTGCGATAGCCGCAGTCATATACTGGTGACAGCATTCAAGCCTGGGCACGACCCGCCCCCCTCCTGCCAAAGCTGCTGCCATGAGGCAGGGGGGCAGAAGGACGAGACACACAGCCTGCACTGACGTCGGAGTACTCGAGGCAGCAACGTTACATCCTGCTATACTCCGGACTTCATATCTGTATTCCTGAACAACATGACAACTCTGACAGGTAATGCCACATACGGGATAAGCAGATGTGCAGGAGATGGTGAAACATACGAGCCATGTGCGTTCAACAAGCCTCACGAGGGCCAGGTCCATCTACTATTCAAGAGGCCAAGAGACATCATCCGTGCACCCTCTTCTAACTGCCCGCTTCTAAAACTCTTAGGTATGTGCACATCCGGGGCTTGAAGGGGGCAGGGTATATAGCAATAGCGACGGAAACACTCTGTTAGAATTAAAAGCAAGAAAAAGAAACACAAACTGGCATCATTACAAAGTCCAACACAGTAACCAAGACAAGACGTGAGACATGAAATGCACACTGGGAAACGACACTGCGATAGCCGCAGTCATATACGGGTGACAGCATTGAGCATTCAAGCCTAGGCACGACCCTCTACAAACAAAAGGATGCGAAGGCTAGGGGTAGATCATGCTTAATGTTTCTTACCCGTACTACCCAACATTGATGATTCTTAGTACATTAATGATTCGGGTACAACAGTAAAAATACACGCAGGTACTTACAATAATTTTTTCTCTGCTCCCAAAACACGAAACCGAAACCTTCCGTGGGGCGGGACTTCCGTCTTCGGAAGCCCGCGCACGCGCCCATGGATGGCCAGAGAAGCAGTGCTGGTGACGCGGGGCCCCCATGCCCGAGGGAGAGCCCCGCGGTGGCGGCTGAAGTCTGGAGTGGCGGTAAGTGGGCCTTAGTTTTAGAGGGGGAGGTGGGTCTCGGTGCACTTGTATGTGTGTGTGTGTGTGTGCGCGTATGTGTATGTGTGCGACGGCGGGGGGGCTCGGTGCACTTGTGTGTGTGTCTGTGTGTGTGTGTGTGTGTGTGCCCGTGTGTGTATGTGTGCGACGGCGGGGGTGGGGCGTTCTCTGTATGTATGTGTACGTGCGTGCATGGGCGCTCGTGTGTGTGTCTCTGTGTATGCGCATGCGTTTGTGGTGTTGGCGCTTCCCAGCAGACAGCAGCTGGCCACAGCGAGCGCGTGCGTGTGGCCCGCTCCGATCGCCTCCTCGAAGAGGAAATGCGCGCGGCCAGGTGCTGTCTCCTGGAAAGCTGCGTCGGTAACAATAGATCTCTGGCGAGACAGCACTTCGCGCTGTAATCGCCACAAGACCTAAAAACAGCAGCCAATTACAACAAGCATTTGCAATGCAATAGGTCCCGCAATCACACGATTTTGAGCTATTGGCATTCAGGGCCAGACTGGGAACCACAACTGGCCCTGGCAAAGTGCTCGGCCGCTCCCCCCCACCCCTCCCTCCACAGGGGTGTGAGGGAGGAGAGGGGTGTTGTGTCGGGCGGGTGTTCAGCCCGACACTGGTGATGCAGGATGCCTTAGGGGGTGAGCCACGCACTTGTATTTAAATGACCACAGGAGCCAGTGTGCTGTTTTAACTATCGGCTAGTGCCTCCGTCGCTAACTGGCCGACGTGAGCACTCCCTGTGACTTTTATAACCGAGGGTCACATGACCCTTACGTCGTGTCGTGACGAGCATCGTCATCAGTCACACCTCCCCAACAAGGATCAAAACAACACAGCAAATGAAACGCTGCAACAATGCCATCATAATACTTCTTCATGGTGTAACTCTGAACCACCGGAATACCCCATACCTGGGTGCCCGTGTCTATCGCCCGCTGCTGCTGAGGGTTCGCCGCCCCTGGTGACTGTTTGGTTGTACTGTACTGCTAATCTTTTTTCTTTTCTCCCAACTTGTCTTTTGTATTTTGCATCTTTGTCTCTCTCTTCTAAGGCGTCCCTTTTTGCACCACTGCCCTCTGTGCCCCCCCGCCCCGCTTTCCACCGCTGCTCCCCTGCGGCCTCGCCCCCTTTTGCCTTTTGTCTCCCGTGCCCTCGCCCATTGGCCGCTGGCTCCCAGCTGCTCCTCCCTCCCACTTGGCCTCTTATGGAGGTCGCCGCGCGGCAGTGAGTGTGACCTGACCCCAGGTCGCTCCCCACACCGCACGGCTCCTCCTTGGTGCCCGTGTCTATCTCCCGTTGCTGCTGAGGGTTCGCCGCCCCTGGTGACCGTTTGGTTGTACTGTAATGCTAATCTTTTTTCTTTTCTCCCAACTTGCCTTTTGTATTTTGAATATTTGTCTCTCTCTTCTTAGGTGTCCCTTTTTGCGCCACTGCCCTCGGTGCCACCTCGCCCCCGCTTCCCACCGCTGCTCCCCTGCGGCCTCGCCCCCTTTTGCCTTTTGTTTCCGTGCCCTCGCCCATTGACCGCCCGCTCCCAGCTGCTCCCCCTCCCACTTGGCCTTTTATGGAGGTCGCCGCGCGGCAGTGAGTGTGACCTGACCCCAGGTCGCTCCCCACACCGCACGGCTCCTCCTGGGTGCCCGTGTCTATCTCCCGTTGCTACCGAGGGTTCGCCGCCCCTGGTGACCGTTTGGTTGTACTGTACTGCTAATATTTTTTCTTTTCTCCCAACTTGTCTTTTGTATTTTGCATCTTTGTCTCACTCTTCTTAGGCGTTCCTTTTTGTGCCACTGCCCTCTGTGCCGCCCCCCGCTTCCTGCCGCTGCTCCCCTGCGGCCTGCCCCCTTTTGCCTTTTTTCTCCCGTGCCCTCGTCCAGTGGCTGCCCCGCTCCTGCCTCCCAGCTGCTCCTCCCTCCCACTTCGCCTCTTAAGGAGGTCGCCGCGCGGAAGCGCAGCGGACGCACTCAGTGGGCACGCCAAAGGCAAGCCCGTCTGCGACGTCCGCGCCCAGCACCAGGACCCCGCGACCCCCGCAACGCCAGACTGCACTATGACTCCAGCACCCTCCACGCACTCAACACCGGACGAGACCATCCCTGCTTCCAGGCCACCCCAAAGCGCACCCAAGGGCCCTTCGCCTGCCAGAACTACAGATGCAACAGCATCCAGTCCACCAAACCACCAGCTAGAGAACCCAACCACCTCCGCTGCATCCTCCTCAACACCCTTTCTGCCCGCAAACACGCAATCGAACTGTGGGACCTCCTAGACTCGCCTTCCTGGCGGAGACCTGGCTGAACGCCACCTCAGCACCAGACATCGCCATAGCCATCCCACAGGGCTACAAGATCTCCCGCAGAGACCGCATCAACGGAGTGGGAGGGGGAATCGCCATCATCCACAAGGACACCCTCAGAGTCTCGGCCAACACCGACGACACCCTTACCACCGCCGAGCACATGCACTTCCAGATCCACACAGACCCCAACACCACCCTCATAGGAACACTCGTCTACAGACCACCCGGACCACGACCACAGTTCAGCGACACCATCGCCGACCTCGTCAGCACCCATGCCCTCGCCTCCACGGACTACATCCTCCTTGGGGACCTGAACTTCCACCTCGAAAACAACAATGACGCCAACTCCACCACCCTGATCAACAACCTCACCAACCTCGGACTCAAACAGCTCGTGACGACACCCACCTACGCCGCTGGACCCCATCTTCTCCACAAGCCACCACGTCTCCTTCAACCACACCACCGAACCCCACTGGACCGAACACAGCTGCGTTCACCTCACCTTCAGGAAACCCACCACACACCACCGCACCCAACAGCTACCACATCGCTGCTGGGGCAAGGTCACCACGGACCAACTGACTACCACCCTCGCCCTGAGACCACCCGCCGACCCTACCGACCCAGACACCGCCGCAACCAACCTCAAACAGTGGATCAACGATTGCGCCAACACCCTCGCCCCTCCCAAGACCTCCACAACCAACCACACCAACAAGAAAGCCGCCTGGTTCACCGAAGATCTCCGGATCTCCAAGCGCACCTGTCGGAAGCTGGAGAAGAAATGGCTCCACGACCGAACACCAGACAGCTACACAGCCCACAAGAGCGCCACCCGCAGGCACCACCAACTCATCAGGACTGCCAAGAGGACCGCTTAGACAACAACGCACACAACACCAAAGAGCTCTTCAGCATCGTGAAAGAACTCTCCAACCCCAGCTCCAACACCAACGACATCCCACCATCACAAGACCTGTGCGACTCCCTGGCCACCTTCTTACACCGCAAGATCACCAACATCCACGACAGTTTCAACTCCGACTCCCCGCACCCACCACCGAGTCCACCACCCCTGCGACCACCACCCGCACCAGCTGCCTGACCGCCTGGTCCTACGTCAGCAACGAAGACACCATCAAAACCATGACCTCGTTCCACTCCGGATCCCCATCTGACCCCTGCCCTCACCACGTCTTCAACAAAGCCAGCACAACCATCGCGCCCCAACTTCGGAAAACAATCAACAGTTCCTTCGAGACAGGAACCTTCCCGGAAAGCTGGAAGCACGCCGAGAGCAACGCCCTTCTGAAGAAGCCCAAGGCGGACCCCAAAGACCTCAAGAACTTCCGGCCCATCTCCCTGCTCCCGTTCCCGGCAAAAGTGACAGAGAAGATTGTTAACAAACAGCTAACCCGCTACCTCGAAGACAACAACATCCTGGACCCTTCCCAATCCGGCTTTTGCAGCAACCACAGCACCAAGACCGCCCTCATCGCCGCCACTGATGTCATCAGGATCCTGATGGACAAAGGAGAAACAGCCGTCCTCATCCTCCTGGACCTATCAGCAGCCTTTGACACAGTCTGCCACCGCACCCTATCAGCACGCCTTCATGACGCCGGAATTCAAGAGAAGGCCCTGGCCTGGACCACATCCTTCCTCTCCGGCAGAACCCAGAGCGTCCACCTCCCACCCTTCCGCTCAAAAACTACCGAGATCATCTGCAGCGTCCCACAGGGATCCTCCCTCAACCCGACGCTGTTCAATATCTACATGGCACCGCTCGCCCACGTCCCAGGACAACATGACCTCAACATCATCTCCTACGCCGACGACACCCAGCTGATCACATCCCTCACCGAAGACCCCCACACCGCCAAAGCCAACCTCCACAGAGGAATGAAGGCCGTAGCCGACTGGATGAAGAACAGCAGGCTGAAGCTGAATTCAGACAAGACGGAGGTACTCATTCTCTGACCCACCCCATCAGCCTGGGACGACTCCTGGTGGCCCCCATCGCTAGGCACAGCCCCGGAACCCACAGACCACGCATGCAACCTGGGAGTCATCCTCGACTCCACCCTCTCCAGGACCAGGCAAGTCAACGCCGTCTCCGTGTCCTGCTTCAACACCCTCCGAATGCTCAGTAGGATCTTCAAATGGATCCCTCTGACATGGGTAAAACCGTGACCCAGGCCCTCATCACCAGCAGACTCGACTACGGGAACGCCCTCTACTCAGGAACAACAACCAAGCTCCTGAGACGACTACAACGAATCCAGAACGCCTCGGCACGACTGATCCTCGATGTCCCCCGACGCAGCCACATCACACCCCACCTGAGAGGCCTGCACTGACTCCCCGTCAACAAGAGGATCACCTTCAAACTCCTCATCCACGCACACAAAGCACTACACAACACCGGACCTTCATACCTCAACAACCGACTCAGCCTCCACACCCCCACCCGAAGCCTCCACTCAGCCAACCTCTCCCTCGCCACAGTTCCTCATATCCAGAAAGCCACCACCGGCGGCAGATCCTTCTCCTACCTCGCAGCCAAGACCTGGAACACTCTCCCTACCAGCCTACGACAGACTCAGGACCTGCTGGCCTTCAGAAGACTACTCAAGACCTTGATCTTCGATCAGTAGCACCCCCCCCCCCCCAGCGCCTTGAGACCCTCACGGGTATGTAGCGCACTTTAGAAATGCAGTGATTGATTGACTACAGAAAACAAACATAGAACAATCTTACATGATGTAGTCCCTCAGTCTGGACGACGGTTCAGGATTTCTACGCAGCTGGTACTGAGACTGACCTCGCCCAGAGGACAGGAGGGGATCATCTTCAGGAGACGTCTCACGGTGGCTATCTTCCACCAGATCCGAAGAGCTTGCGCTCTCCACGTCGCAAGAGTCTCCAACCCAGGATTCATCCATGTCCTCAGTGGCACGCTCATTCTCCACAGGGAGGTGTTCCGTGACTCCACTATTACTGTCCACAGTCTCTGAGGCAATCGAGTCCGATGCTGACGGTGCCAGGTGAAACTTCTTGAAATGGGACACGTTTCGGGTCACAGTCTCCCGTCCCCTGGTGACGATGATTCTGGTTCCCTTGATGTTCACCACAGTCCACGGCATCGTTTCATTCAGCAGTTGGAATTTTCCAGTGTAATAGCGATTTTTAACAACACCAAGTCCCCTTCCTTGATCCGGCTCTCCTGTGCTTTCCGTCGATGGTTTACCTGAGCATGGGCCTTCTGTCGACGAGCATCAATGAGAGCAGTATCAGGACTTTTTGGCTGCCACGTGGGGTGGTGAGGTATTGAGTCAGTGACCACTCGGCCCATCAATAGGTGTGGGGGGCTACCCCCGTGGTGGTGTGGGGTGTTTGCCTGTAACTGCGAAGGAATGTAAAGATAGCCAATTCTATGGATTGTTTCTTGTCATGTGCAATTCTGATGACCTTATTGAGGGTCCTCATGAAGCGTTCTGCTTCACCCTTGGCTTGAGGCCAACAAGGCGTGATTCGACGATGTCGTATACCAAGAGCTGTGAGATAAACTGCCAGCTCTTGTCCCTGGAATGGGGGTCCATTGTCAGTTCGCAGCTCATGTATCAACCCTTGAGTGGCTATAATTTTTTCTATCTTGGGTATTACCTCAGCAGCATTAGGAGATGTCACGATTTCCACCTCCGGATATTTGGAACAGTCATCAAAAATCACCAGTGTGTGTCGGCCATCAGGCAGGCTACTAAAATCCATGCTGGCACATGACCACGGGGACTGTGGCCTAGGTTCAGTAATGACTGGAGCGGGACGAGGCAGATCACCTGTGATTTGACACGCCGAACAGGACCGGACCGCGTTCTCCACCAGTTCATCCATGAGGGGGAACCAGATCTTGGTGCAGAGTCGCGCCTTTGTTTTCACCATGCCTTAATTGTAGTGTAGTTCCTATTTTCCCAATAGGCCCTGCGCATTGGAATAACATAAACAGTAGTATCGACGTAGAAGTGCGGATCTTCCAGGCCTCCACTGACTATGCTAAACTTAATTGGGTCTGTTACCAACTAGCTCAGAGGTCACTGGAAACTTTCTTGACTGAATAGGAAGTGATCAGCTTCCCTGGTACAGACAAGAAAGGATTCAGTTTTCCAACAACCGTGCAACATGACAACTTTGCTCCTCAGATAAGAGTCAATCACTAGAGTCGTGTGAAACTATAGAGAGTTATTTTACTCAGTCAGTTGTTGTGCAGATTACTTTCACAATATGTAGAGAATAGAGAGACAGCGTTTTCAATAAAAGGTATTATTTATTGAACAGTTTTTCTTCTCATACAAGAGAAATTAATTGACACAATTGCAAGACTTGTTATTATAAAAAGTGCGTACAGTAAAATGAGTATTGCGAAATAATACTGTAAAAGCATTGATATGGTTTCTTAGCCATACAATGGTTTAAAATGAATAAAACATATATACATTCATATATACATTTGACTAACGTACTCAACTGGTGCTTCTAACTACGCCTACCCCAGTGTACCTGACCTAAGCCTAATACTTGGGAGGGGAGTAAGTAAGTAGCTTTAGTTAAGTTGGTTTTGTCAAGATTTGCTTCAAGAATTCTCCCTAAGGGTTTAGTCAACACCATACCTCTGGAATGGAATGTTGGAGGGCTTGTATCTCCTTCAGGACTCGATATCCCAGTCACTCGCAAGAGTAGGCTGGAAAGGCCGGAGCTGGATTTTCTCGGCAGGAGAAAAGACAGCGTCTTTCTCAGCGCGTCGAGGAAGAGGAGGAGGAGGGGCAGCGTCCGTGGGCTGGTTGCATCTGCTGGGGACGGCTGTTCAGCTCCTCTGTTCACCACACCATTGTTCGCAGCGATAGCATCAGCATCGATAACGGCAGCGATGTCTATGAGGCAGCTAGCATCTGCTTAAGGCAACGTTGGTAATATTTATACCTGAAAGGTGCCTTGTTTGACGTAAGTTTTTGGACATAAGACGTCAATAAAGATGTCACTAGGAAGTGATCGTCTCTCAGTGCTCATTAGAGTTCTATTACTAATCAAAACATAGCAAGCGGGGCTTTCCCAGGTTGCTGAGTTTTATCTTGTTGAAGAACTCAGAGTGTTTTCTAGGAATCTTAGATAGTGGCTTCTGCTGTGTCATTTGCACTAATGAGCTGCAAAGGAAGTTGCAGAGGAAGAGATTCTGAAATGTGGCTCTGATCGTGTTAGGCCAGAGACGAGCTTCTGAATATTGCATTTGATCGGTTATGCCAATATAGGGGTACAAGGGGATTATAGCCGTATAGGGGCATAAGGTCACGGTATCGATCAGGGTCCTAGATTAGAACGCGACACCCACTCCACGAATTTATGTCCATCAAATTACTAAAACTAGAGCAATAAGATGCATGTGTAACATTGCCCACCCCAAAATACATATTTGCATTTGAAATAGGCGTATTTGAAATACGTGAAATATAGGGACTGTACGTCTTTAAGCATAGGAATCATTCAGAATTATTGCATATGTAATCAATGAACGATTTTGCGAAAGAATTACACATGAAATATCTCTTAATACAGAAAAGAAGGGCGAGATAATTTCATCACATATAAATGCATTGCAGTAAAATGAGCTAGGGGCTGGTGTTAAGTTATTATGTCTCTAGATTTACCTAAATAGAAGTAGAAGCTTCTGTTCTTTATGAATAGGTCTACTTTAAGCACAGAATTCATGCCAGAAAAAGGGGAAAATATTATGAAAAATAGTTCAATCCAAAAAATATTTTCTTGTGAACGGGGGAATAGAGTTCCAACGCTTTTAGTAGTTTTTGTTGATCAAAACTGAAGGCCGAATTCAGAGTTCATGGGAACGCTGTGTGTCGGAATGCTTTTCATAAGTTATTGTTTCTGTTCAGGGGAGAACATCATATCAGACACGCTCTCAAAAAATTGGTCTACAAAATCAGGTGACAGTTCGACCAAGTTCGATAACGCTGTAACTTGGCAGGTGTGAGAATGATTGCTGTCATCAAAGTCTGGATCAGCAATGCTCACAGAAGGTCGTACCTGGGTGAAGTTGCTTTTGTCACTCGCTCCACTGTTACCACCTAGTCGTAGTACAGGAGTCTCAACGAATGCCGTCATCAGGATTGGTAGCCGCTGGGGACAACACAATGCGTGAGCCGTTATCGGACTGAGTAAAGTATCGATATCCATTGGTACTGCTGATGGAAGTGCAAGACAGATGTCCAACACGCATTCATCTCCGCATAGCATACATCGTAGCACAGGTAAGATGCAGGATTGCCATATCGGTCTGAATGAAAGAAAACAGGTCATGTTTAGATCTCTCAGCCTGGCCAATCCAAGGACTCTAGTTATTCTGTCCCGGTAGCGCACTGCTAGGATCGTTTCTTCCATCCTCGTAGGAGTCATGCCTGAGCTTTGGCTTGCCATATCGGAGCAGGAGGGTCAAAAATAAAATGCCTGCTACAAGTCCCAAAAATAGGGGTATGCCGCCAAAGACTGAATGGACAAAATTGGGAATGATTCCCAGAATTGCTTGAAATGGTGTTAGCAGTCCCGTAAAAATCGTCTTAAATATGCCTGGGATGCCTATGGCACTAGACATGTTAAGAATTTGGCTAAGCATTTCTGTGAAATGCACGGGGCAATTTGTTGATAAAAGGTCATGTATCTCCGTAGCCGTCCTTGCAACTAGGAGATCATACGTCTCTTTTGATGACGTGATGGGCACTGTTGTCTGCAAAAGCACAGACTTCATTCTGCTTAAAGTATCAATTCGTATAGAAGAGAAATTCAAACAAGGCCAAATGGGAGTCTCTATGTCTCCAGGGCCGCTCGGAAACAATGCTTGCATACAGCATTTGACCATGGAAGTTACGCTTACGAGATAGGCTTTTCCTGGCAAAAGGCCACAACAGCTGTGATCCGTTATTAGAATGTAACTCCCATTTGCGAGTTGCATAAAGAAAGGCTCTATCTGCGTTGCAGGTGTGACATGCTGGTGGCATGAAAGGTTGTTAGAATTTTCTTCACAGGCTCCGTGTAAATTAATACCCTGGCACAAAAGTATACCGCTTAGTGAACGTTTACAGTTTTCACCACTAAGAAATACATTTTTGTTGCTGTCACTATAGCATGAATGTGTGTATGGTAATTTCCATGTTGACTTAATGTATCCTTTACCCAATCGTTCATACTGGCCAGTAGGTATGTATTCAAGGCAATTTTTAAATTGGAAAGTTGTTATCGGAATTGTGATAATCCTGTGTATTATCCATTCAAAGACAGGACTTTCTGACATTGTCAAAGTTAATCTCTCTAGTTTTTCGATGCTCAGGATTGTATAGTCTGCTCCTTTCTGTGCCAAGCTGATTTGTTTATCAGTAAGGTTAAAGATGGAAAACAATGACGTTGTGTTGATTAAACGCCAAGGCACATAGCCTGAACGAAGATTTTGCAGCGTCCAGCCTAACTGTACAATAGAACGCAATTGTGACTGGCCATGCTGTAACATTAGCAAGTCTTTGTCTATTATATCTATGGCAGATGATACAATATTGTCCAACGAATATATTCTGGAGGACAGAGTCATTAACCCATTGTCCACTACAGAAAGTTATTTTTCCAAATTAATACGATCAATTTCTCGTACTTTTTCAGCTGTTTCAATTTGTGTGACTTTCCAAGCCTCGTTGTATGCAGCATAGATACTGGTCGCTATGAAACGCTTTTGACGCTGTTTGCATGGTCCCATAATAAAATCGCGCAAATCAGCACCATCTTTAAGTAAAGATAAGTGTTGCTTAATTTCAGCCAGTGTGGATGTTTCTAGCCATTCAAGGCACAGCTTCCCTACACTGTATGTTGTTACTATCCCTGGATGTTGTCTCTGGGTGTATCTAGGGTCTTGTCTGGTCATTTTTAACCCCTGTGTTTTATTCAGGAATCTATCTTGACAGTTGTTTGTGTCAGTAGGCCAGATTAACCACTTTTTCCAATCAGGATGTGTTCTGTTTAAATGTCAAATTTTAGTTACGTCTATCACAATATCTGTTGTTGCATTTTCAGGTATTGGCTTTGGAATAGACGGTTTGTTAAGGTCTTTGATCTTAGCTAAGCCAAGACAGGATGTTTAGTGAATTGTGTCATTTAAAAACATCATTTGTTCTGGGATCATGCAGGTTCTGAATAATGCTTCTAGGCCTTGTACCTGCCACTCTTTTGTACCCAGATGGTTTTTGTTTCAATGTTATTTTTCCAATAATCAAAACCAAATGTCATAATTTTTTCATAAAATGCTTCTGAATATATCAATTTAGTATTTGTCAGCATTGTTTTCAATCCTGTTTTATCTAACAGCTTATAATAATACGTTTCTGCATCACTGGTGTTAAACCCCGAGAAGTACTGGAATTTCTCATAGAATGTTTTAGAACTGCTTTTAGGTGGTGTAGCACAATGTTCCCATTGGTTATACTTAAAAACATTTCTAGGCTGTGCAGATTTATGCAAATAATGATCACCATAGTGTGTGAAGCAGAACATCTGTTCATAACTAGACAAACCTTGTAAATAATCATGATCTGTGAATCTAGCTGACATTACTAAATCAGACATCATATTATTAATACTTTCAAAGTCCCAATCATCAGAGAATGTATTAGGTTTTACAAAGTCACTTAATGAAACCTTGAATTGATGAGGATACTTCAGGATTTCGACCGGACCATAGATTTCATAGTCAGTTTTCTCCCATACTACCCCACCGGGTATTGGAATGGCTGTGACATTTACTGTTGGCAGTTCTCTTTTCTTCACGTGGGATGATCTGTGTGGTTTGAGGACTAAGTTGATGTTCTGACTTGCTGTGTCAATTGTACTATATTTTCCCTCAATGAATTTTCCCAAACAAAGTACCATGATGAGCCAAAGCAGGAGGAAAAACATACCTAGACCAAACCAGAACTCTAACCATGGAGAAATAAGGTAAATTTCCTTGAGTTGATGAAAGAGTTCTGTTGGTTTTTCTTTAAAAGTCTTTTTTGTTTCTGGCATTACTTCGGGGTTGCTTTGATCCTCGGAAAAGTTGTCGAAGTCGATGAAATAACCAGAGGCAGTTCTGTCAATTGTTGGGATTGTTCTTTCAATTTGTCTTTCGGTAACACATTCTGATGCCACGTCATTGTAGACTGGTGTTTCTTGACGAACTGTTTCAATCTGTGTCTCAAGAGGCACGAGTTCCATGCCATTATTGCATAGCCCCTCTCTGTGCACTGCAGGCTGATCGAATGCGATTAGTCTTTCAGTTTGAACCTCTTGGATTGTTGCAAGTTTGGGTATTCTGTTGTTTCTTGGGAGTCCACTGGGCCTACTGTTGATTATAGGCCACATGCTTGTGGTTTTACCAGGTCGATTGATACAACTCTGTTCTCCTTTTTACCAGCAAGGGGCGGTAGTACTACTGATCTTGTTCCTTTGATTGCTAAGACAGGTACTGCTTTTCTGTAAGAAGGCCCAAATTCCTTCTTCACCGCTATTTTTTCTCTGACTAGATCCCCAATCTTTGGAATCCAGACAGGCCTTGCTGGTGCTGATGGTGCCTCGTCAGTGGTAGCTGGCTGTTGCTTTAACTTTATGTTGCTTAAGGATTTTCTTGTTTCATTCAAGTCCTGTCAAACAGCCAAACGGTCTTTGAAGTCAAAGTCTGTTTTCTTATCGTCTACCACCGATACCTGACTATCTAAGTCCTGAATTAGCATTCTAGTTCCGAACAATAGTTTGTATGGGCTGAAACCTTCTAGAGAATTTCTTGGCAAGTTATTTAGGCTTAACTGGACACTTATTAAATGCTTGACCCACCCAGCACCCGAACCTAATACCTTTGCTGTTATAGATTGCTTTATGTCCCGTTTTTTTCTTTCTACCACACTGTTCCCTTCGGGGTGTGACGGACAAGAATACCGCAATCCAACGCCCATGCTGTCCATGGCCTCCTTATAAGCTCGAGAGCTGAAACAGGACCCTGGTCAGAATGGAACATGGCAATTGCGTATGTGCCGATAAAGACTCGCAGATCTTTTATAACCGTTCTGGCGTCAGCCGAGCGCTGGGGCCACATCCATATGAATCTCGTACAGGAATCCACTGCGACCATGATATATCTATAGTTGCCGTCCCTTTGTAGGGGACCACAGTGGTCCAGGTAAACACATGCAAATGGTTTATCTGAGATGAGAAGGGGTGTCTGCGCTGGTCGTTTTACTGTTGATACTTTCATTCTTTGGCATATTTTGCATTCTAATACATACTTCTTAGTTTGTATTCTCATGCGAGGCCACCAATATCTCTGTTTTAATAGTGATATTGTTGCGGAAATGCCAGCGTGTGCAGAAGCAAGCCCTTCGTGTGCCGCTTTTATTAGTCCTAACCTGTGTTCCATGTTTGGAATTACTCTATCCCCCACTCCAGGGGTTCGAGCAAAAGGAACATTATTTGTATCTGTTGAATATAAGTACTTTTCTGGAAAGCCTTTTGGGCGTGTTTTCTTATCATTTTTTACTGACGCACTGACAGCTTGTAGAATGTCGCTGTCTATTTTTGTTTGTGACCGAGTAATCGCAGCTACGGAAGCCGTTTGCACAGTTGCCTTCGCGGCTTCATCAGCCAATGAATTCCCTGCAACGTGAACGCCATCACGTTGATGACTCAGAGTGTGTATCACGTGAGTCTTTTGTAGTTCCTTCTGTAAAAGAACTACTTGTTCCCAAAGCATTTTATGCTTAATTGTGCCACCTTTTGCATCTTTGAAACCATTTTCCACCCAATTCTGCAAGTATTCATTATAAGATTGTACGCAATAATAAGAATAGCACACTATTAGTGTGGGGAATTCGCGATCGGTATTTTCTAACGCCATCTTAAATGCTACCAATTCAGCTCGTTGAGCTGAGCAATCTCCTAGAGATTGTGTTTTAGTGACCATTGGTCTAAATTTTCCTTTGTGCCAACGACCTTTAACAATCGCGCACGCAGCACTGTAAGCTTGTTTGCCCCCAACTGCGGGTTGTGCTGATCCGTCAGTATATATAATGCTTTCGTATTATTCTAGAGGCAGGATTTCAATTGGCAGAGGACACTCATATTCATATTGTAAAAAATCCTGTGTCTTTAAGTTAGGATCAAATTCGTAAACTACGTCTGTTGCAGCAAGAGAATTAACCCACTGGATCCATCTCGGATGCAAAGCTTTAGCATTAGGAATGCTTGCTTTAGTTACCGCTTCTAAAGCCGGTATAGGTGTAACGATTATTATTCATTTACCTTGTGCTAGGGCCCTTTCTTTTGCTACAGCCGTCTGAACCGCAGTTAGAATTTTCTCTGTTGAACTGAATTTTATTTCAGCCTTTGTGTACAAATGTGATTTGTAAGCTATTGGTACCTTTTCTCCCTCATTAGAGGTCAGGTACGTGAATCCGCATCTTCCTGGGATGATTCGGATAACAAGATTGCGTGTGTTGTCACTTGTATCTAATTTTGTTTTTGCTAACATGTCTGTTTGCAGTGATCTCAAAATTTCTGTGTGTTTTTGAGTCCAGGTGATTTGTTTAAAATCAGGTTTAATTAGTTCGTAGAGAGGTTTAACCCTCTCTGCGTAATTTAGAATGTAAGTTCTACCGAAATTCAGAAAGCCTAGAATCGATTGTAAATTCTTCAGCGTTTTCGGTGCTTGGAGTACAGCGCACTTCTCTAAGAAGTTGTCCGCTAGGCTTTTTCCTTCACTTGATAATTCGTATCCTAAAAATAATACTGTCAGATGGGCAATTCGAGACTTTTTAAAGTTGAATTTGTAACCCTCTGCTGCGAACCCAAGTATAATGGTGTTCACTCTTTTCAAGTGAGTATCCAAGTCGTCGTCTGTGAGATAGATATCATCTACGTAAGATAATGCCTCATCATCACATATTTGCAGTAACTCTGTTACTCTAGCTGAGAATAGTCCTGGGCTGTTCTTGAATCCCTGTGGGAGCCTACAGAAATTTTTCTGTGACCCCATTACTGAGAAAGTGGTCAAATATCTGCTTTCTGGTGCAATATTTTGACAAAAGAAACCATTTGATATGTCTAATGTCGTTTTATATTTTTTCCTAACTATGTTATTCATTAGTGCAGCACTATGCGAATTTTGTACTGCAAATGTTTTGCAACATGCATTAAGGTGTCTGTAGTCCAAAACTAGACGATATGAATTGTCTGGCTTGGAGACAGGAAACAAAGGATTGTTCATTTGAGAGGTGCATGTTTCAATCACCCCCTGATATTCAAGTTGATCTAAAATCTCCCTGACTTGTTTTTTAGCTTCTTGCTTAATGGGATACTGCCTTTGGGCAGTCGGTTGACTTTTTAACTGGATTTTGTGAGGAGGAGAGTCCTCATCCCATCCTACATGATTTTTATATAGTGCCGGTGCCTGGCCCACTGCCCATTTCCTTGCATATGTATATTTTTTGTGAATCGGAATGTGATTCGAGAAGGCAGGCATAATCATTTCTTCGCCACGAGGACACTCCCTAACAAACTCTGGGGGCCAATCTTTTTCAGCTAACAGAATATTATAGCCTTTTGAGAGTTTATCCCAAAATAGACCCCTTATTTTCCTAGTCTTATCACACTCTATACGCAATGTTATTTCGTATATCTTATGGGGCTCGCTAACTCTGGTGTCGGCAGTTTCAACCTGAATGTGTTCATTCGTGTCCACTGTCTCCAGATGACTCATCAGGATCTTGCGGGCTATAGTGACTTCTGCTGCACTGTCTAGCATTGTCTGTGCCCACTCCCCGTTTTTCAACTGTGTCCTCAGTGTTCTCGGCATGTTCGATTACTCTAATACTGGCTACCTTCTTTTTCGGAAATTGAGATTTTTTACTCTGAGCAGGTTCCTTGTCTTTGGACTTGGTGTGCTCTCCTGGGTCTGACCGTCCTCTTCTTTCCGATTTCTGCGAAAAAGATCGAGAGGGACGTGTATCAATACTTTGATATCTGTCAGGCTTCTTCAAATTATCCCTATTTCTAAGGTTATATCTTTTCTCAGAGGGCTCCCTCTGGGGAGACTGGTGTTCTCGAGGCGGAGTTCTTTCCCTCCGTCGAGGAGACCTTCCTCTGGACTGGAAAACTTTTTCCTTGGGAGTGGATTGTTTATTTCCATCCCAACTCTTTTTAGGAGTGTTTGAATTATTTTTAATAAATAATTTTTCAGGATTTTCGAGCAGTTGGGGCTTTACTGGTTTTCCACCCAAGCTGTCTCTACCTAGATCTTCATAGCATTTTTCTATTATTCTGGCAAGCTCAATTTGGTTGAGCTGTTACATCTGTTTCCTTCAACTTCTGGCGGATCGCCACAGATGCTGCTTCTCCTTTTATATTGGCTAGTAATATAGCCGAGACCTGCTTGAAGTATTTCAGTAATTTCATACCAAGAGTTAAAGCAGGTTCTGGACCGTATTCATTCTGAATCTGTTTTAGTACTTCTGGTAATACCGCCATAGACGGAACACCATGTGTTTTTGTGTAAATGGAAGCAAAGACTGTACCCCAAGTGTCACAGTCCTCCACGTGTGGTGCGACCCCATTGGAAGGCAGATGGTCAGAATCCTGTGTTTCTCAATAGGGGTAGTATTCGGAAATACTGCCTCTATTTGAGTGGTTTTCTGCGCTAACCAGAAAGGAATTTGTTCCCGTTTTATGGGTGTTTTACCAAGACATGACTGTATGTTCTGTGGTGTAATTTTATTGGTGTTCCTCTGATGAGGGGTCAGCTGTGGTACATTAACAGCTGTTTGGACTGTAGCAGTCCGCATTAAATATTGGACTAATTGCCTATGTATTTTAATTAATGTTTTTAGCTGTACTAACAGCTCTTCTTTTGACATTTTTGCAATGTCCGGATGTGGTGTGTAGCTGGCTAGAACCGGCCACGTTGCTCCTGGTCTACCTAGTGGACCGAGCCTGGTAATATGATCATTATGTTTTAGGGCGCCCTTAAACCAGAGCAGGTGCTCTTGGAATTTTAATGGGATTTCAATCTCCTCGAAAGGAGCGTACTCTCCCGGGGGATCCTCTATTTTATAATAGTGGAACTCATGTGTTGCATCGTTTGCCGCTGGAAATTTTATCCATGAATAGAATACCTCTGTCTGCCGATATTCGTGTGCCTCTATCACGAAGACGACTGTGCCACCTTGTGTGGTCAGTCCATTTTCTATAAGTTTTGACGTTATAGATTTTCTTAAATGTGCCGGGATGATTATTGCACCCGGTTCAGTAGTCCCTGTATTATCGGGACCCTGCTGAGTCGCATTTACTGCGGCATCATCGTCTGACATTTTATTGTCAGGAAGGTTTTTGCAGAGCAGGTCTCCAAGGAGACAAAGATTAGGTGCACAATATTTTTGGAACACTGTATCCTTCAACGTTGAATAAACCAGAGCTTTACATAGGAATCTCTTCCTACTAAGTTCGGGCGGATTTTAACCTTTCACCCACTCCAGACGTCTATTGGAGTATTTACGGTAGAAAGGGTCTGTGTGAAAAAGCACGACTGAGTTACTCTAATGTCTTGCGTTAGTTTTATCGCCTTACCAAACGTTGGGCGCCATATAGTGTAGTTCCTATTTTCCCTATAGGCCCTGCGCATTGGAATAACATAAACAGTAGTATCGACGTAGAAGTGCGGATCTTCCAGGCCTCCACTGACTATGCTATACTTAATTGGGTTTGTTACCAACTAGCTCAGAGGTCACTGGAAAATTTCTTGACTGAATAGGAAGTGATCAGCTTCCCTGGTACAGACAAGAAGGGATTCAGTTTTCCAACAACCGTGCAACATGACAACTTTGCTCCTCAGATAAGAGTCAATCTCTAGAGTCGTGTGAAACAATAGACAGTTATTTTACTCAGTCAGTTGTTGTGCAGATTACTTTCACAATATGTAGAGAATAGAGAGAAGGGCGTTTTCAATAAAAGGTATTATTTATTGAACAGTCTTTCTTCTCATACAAGAGAAATGAATTGCCACAATTGCAAGACTTGTTATTATAAAAAGTGCGTACAGTAAAATGAGTATTGCGAAATAATACTGTAAAAGCATTGATATAGTTTCTTAGCCATACAATGGTTTAAAATGAATAAAACATATATACATTCATATATACATTTGACTAACGTACTCAACTGGTGCTTCTAACTACTCCTACCCCAGTGTACCTGACCTAAGCCTAATACTTGGGAGGGGAGTAAGTAAGCAGCTTTAGTTAAGTTGGTTTTGCCAAGGTTTGCTTCAAGAATTCTCTCTAAGGGTTTAGTCAACACCAAACCTCTGGAATAGAATGTTGGAGGGCTTGTATCTCCTTCAGGACTCGATATCCCAGTCACTCGCAAGAGTAGGCTGGAAACGCCAGAGCTGGATTTTCTCGGCAGGAGAAAAGACAGCGTCTTTCTCAGCGCGTCGAGGAGGAGGAGGAGGAGGGGCAGCGTCCGAGGGCTGGTTGCATCTGCTGGGGACGGCTGTTCAGCTCCTCTGTTCACCACACCATCGTTCGCTCGTTCGCAGCGATAGCATCAGCAGCGATAACAGCAGCGATGTCTATGATGCAGCTAGAATCTGCTTAAGGCAACGTTGGTAATGTTTATACCTGAAAGGTCCCTTGTTTGACGTAAGTTTTTGGAGATAAGACGTCAATAAAGATGTCACTAGGAAGTGATCGTCTCTCAGTGCTCATTAGAGTTCTAATACTAATCAAAACATAGCAAGCGGGGCTTTCCCAGGTTGCTGAGTTTTATCTTGTTGAAGAACTCGGAGTGTAATCTAGGAATCTTAGATAGTGGCTTCTGCTGTGTCATTTGCACTAATGAGCTGCAAAGGAAGTTGCAGAGGAAGAGATTCTGAAATGTGGCTCCGATCGTGTGAGGCCAGAGACGAATTTCTGAATATTGCATTTGATCGGTTATGCCAATATAGGGGTACAAGGGGATTATAGCCGTATAGGGGCATAAGGTCACAGTATCGATCAGGGTCCTAGATTAGAACGCGACATGATGTCCCACATGGGCAATTGTACACACCGGTCTGTTAATGACGTGGGGATCACTAAATGATGCCCCCTTAATAGACAACCTGTTGGGTCTTCAGTAAGCTCATCCTTTACATGGTGTAGGCTTTCCATTATCCGCTGGGCTGGAGACGTCAAAATCTTCCATCCTTCTTTGGCTTTGTGCCAGTTCCTATTTTGTTGGATCAACTTGGCCCTCTGAAGGCATTCATCCTTGGCAGTAGCTTCAGACAGATCTTTCATGGAAAGGGTAATCGGACAGGACCCGGCCGTGATGCATTTCACATACTCTTGGGTGTCTGCAGCGTCCTCCCATTCTTTATCTGTGGCTGCTCAGCGATGTCAGGATAGGTAGTCCGCCGGGTTACGTGACCCTGGTTGATATTCTACTCAGCAGTTGTAGTCTTGGAGCTGAAGCATCCATTTCTCAATTCTTGGGGGCGGCTTTGTGGATGTCCCTGCAAACAAAGCTACCAGCGGTTTGTGATCATTGGTGACGACAAACGGTTTTCCATAAACATACAGGTGGAAATGACGACACCCCCAATGTATGGCGATAGCCTCTTTCTCTATTTGAGAATAGCGTTGCTCTGTCTCTGTGAGTGACCTGCTTGCAAACGCCACAGGAACCCAGTCTTCCTCCTGACGCTCTTTCTGTAAGAGCACTGCTCCGAGGCCCAGCGGGCCAGAATCAACCGCAATTTGGGTCAGTCGCTCCGGATCAAAGAATGCCAGTGTGTTCGCCTCTGAAAGGGAGTCTTTGATGTCCTTAAAGCTTTGTCTTGAGGCGGCCCCCACTTCCAGGGAGCGGAATCCTCGGTCAGCTCACGTAGCAGCAATGTGAGAGTGGTCAGATCTTTGATAAATCATCCGCTATATTTAATCATGCCCAGGAAACTGCGCACTTCTGTCACGCTGATAGGGGCACTGGCATTTTTAATGTCCCGCACCTTCTCGAGATCTGGATTAACTCCCTCAGTGGAAAAAGCTTAGCTGAAAAACTGGAGTTTCTTCTTCAAGAATTCGCATTTCTCCCTCTGCAACGTGAGTCCAGCATCTCGCAGCCGTCACAGTACCTGGGTGAGCATTATGTTCCGGCAACGATTTGGCATGAATCATTATGTCGTCACTTACATTAATCACCCCCGGGATATCGGTGATCAGCTCCTGCATGACGTTCTGGAATACTTCTGCGGCGCTGGACACCCCGAAACTCAGGCGCGTATAGCGCCGCAACCCCACATGAGATGAGAATGTGGTTATGTTTTGTGACACCTCGTCGAGGACCAGCTGGTGGTATCCTAACCATAAATCGAGTTTGGAGAACCAGCATGCTCCACCCATTTCTCCGATTAGATCGTCAATTGTGGGGGTTATATGGCGTTCGCTTTTGATCGCGGCATTTGGTAGGCGCATGTTAACACATATTCTTACTGCACCAGGTTGCTTTGGTTTCCGCGTGACTACGATAGGTGACACTATACTACCAATGGATAACTGTGGGTCTGAAGTAACAGCTTACTCTGTGATCTGTCAGTGTCTAATCTCAAAACTAGTAACCTAATAAACTTATGGGATACAACGGGACTATTCACGATGTGATTTTGTTCCCATCAGTTACGCACACTGAGCCGCCACTTTATCATCATTTGGGCCACTTCACAGAGTGGTCAGTCCACGTTGTAGACATTAGTTCTTTATATAATGTCTAATGTCTAATTAGTTAGATACATGGACTCTACGGGCAGTACATAGATGTAGGGTGGTAACTAGAAGCAGTGCTCAACAAAAGACGTGAGTGATAGAAGGTGCTCTATTACAATTGGATAGTGGGTGCAGAACAATTTTATTAAGAGGCAGACCACTTCCAACTATTAAAAACAGGGAGTGCAAAGTATCAGTAGTTCATAACAAATATCTACTTGATGGATAATAAGGTCGACATGTTTCTGCAGTTTTTAGATCCTACCGGTATCCTCTGCTTCTTCAGGACCACTATTAAACTTTGCTACTGCTTCAAAAAGGGTGAGTGCATAAGAATAATTAAATGAAAAGGCATCACCTGATTTTGTCCTCTCACTCCTCTTGTATGGTGAAAAAGACATCCGCACACAGGAGATACCATGCAGAAAAGACACCAACAGAAGTAAACAGAGAAAGTAAGATGACACATTAAATTTTAGAATAGGTTATCTACCAAACATGAGCTTTATACAATCATAATAGCACTTTGTTAGTATGCTCAAAGCATTACCCAACCCAATTTCTGGGCCACCTCTGACTCACCTTGAGTATGAGAGGCACACGCCGCTCCTCTCCTGGCTACAACTCAGGAATGTGGGGCACCGCTCTAATGGTCAGAAAAGCGTGAAATCGACAGTGAGAAAACTCTCACGACTGCTGCTCAACATTCAAACTGATGAATTCATAAATGTACTGCTCATTAACTAATCATCATTGGTAGCAGGACAAGCTGAGTTTGTTCACTCATCTAACAACTACCATTAAAGTCCAGACTGCTTTTTTCAATGGCAAGTATTGTGTTCTTAATATTGGTTGTTAGAGGAAGGATTTGTTATGTATTAAAATGCGGTCAATGCACAAGATTTATGTGGGGTACTCACAGGCTTATATGTGACATTTAGACTAGGTAATGACTGGATTTTAATGTCAGACGAGGGCTGTGTCAATTCACACATAAGTATAGGTGTTCATCAAAACACCATCTTAGATGAGGTTCCTATTGTGTGCCTCCATCTGCGCTGATTATATACAGTGAATGCACTCTATACATTCATACATTCATGATATCAGTGCTAGGTCTTTAGTCGCATATGATTTTATCTTCCACTGTCCCCGAGTCACAGCCGTAGGTATAGCTTGAATTAATACTGTGTAGTAGCGACCTAATGGCTCAGAGGAGCTGTTGTCCGCACACATTTCTTAGTACTCCACTGCAGTGTAGGTAGTGTCCATGAAATCTACCAACATTTGGGCTTACACATGGATATTATAGTTCTAAAAATAAAAGAACAGACTTACATCATAAGAGATCAGTACTAATGTCTCTGACAATAAAAAGATCGACTTTAGAGTCAATACAGAGATACAAGCATGACTCGGTTGTGGCTAGCCCAACAATTGAGGAAGGGCTCCAAATACAAGAATACAGTAGCAATCGCAAGACTCCGGTACAATACGATTACACTCTTGGGTAAAGACGTTCGTTCTTTGCTGAGCAATGATTGGGGTGGCTGAGACTACATTACCCATCAGCCCGCTACACGCGCTATGATGATGGTCAATTCTTAACCTATAGGCATGCGTGTTATGACTGCCTGAACTACACTTCCCAAGTCCTTATGTTGGCGCGGCATTATGACATGAAGGAGTAGCCAATGGGCTCCTCTCATATTAACTTGGACCAATAGGCATGCGCGATATGACTGCCAGAACTAAGCAATGAGGGGTCAGCCAATGGGCTTCTCTCCTAGGAACTTGAAGTATGGTGCCTAACACCGCCACGGTACCTCCCCGAACAGCCCAGAAGACTGTTTGGCGTACCGACGGACAGGTAGGCACCAGATTAGAATATACGAGCAGGTTATGTGTTTAGGTGAGAATGTGAGACACAAACTGTTACACACACTTGTACAGACAGATATTGTCGTATGTGAGCTGTCTAATGTGGTTCTTGGTGTGTTGGACGTTCGTACGACCACACCCGAGGTCTCTTAGAAGCGGCCGCCAGCTACAACTAGCTGTCCATACGTGGTGTGCACAAATGTAGGTCTGAGTAGTTCTGTTTACCGGACCCTTTTAGCTGCCCACATTTGCCTATAGATTGGGTCTACACTGCAGCGGAGTACTAAGAAATGTGTGCGGACAACAGCTCCTCTGAGCCATTAGGTCGCTACTACACAGTATTAATTCAAGCTACACCTACGGCTGTGACTCGGGGACAGTGGAAGATAATATCATATGCGACTAAAGACCTAGCACTGATATCATGAATGTATGAATGTATAGAGTGCATTCACTGTATATAATCAGCGCAGATGGAGGCACACAATAGGAACCACATCTAAGATGGTGTTTTGATGAACACCTATACTTATGTGTGAATTGACACAGTCCTCGTCTGACATTAAAATCCAGTCATTACCTAGTCTAAATGTCACATATAAGCCTGTGAGTACCCCACATAAATCTTGTGCATTGAGCGCATTTTAATACATAACGAAACCTTCCTCTAACAACCAATATTAAGAACACAATACTTACCATTGAAAAAAGCAGTCTGGACTTTAATGGTAGTTGTTAGATGAGTGAACAAACTCAGCTTGTCCTGCTACCAATGATGATTAGTTAATGAGCAGTACATTTATTAATTTATCAGTTTGAATGTTGAGCAGCAGTCATGAGAGTTTTCTCACTGTCGATTTCACGCTTTTCTGACCATTAGAGCGGTGCCCCACATTCCTGAGCTGTAGCCAGGTGAGGAGCGGCGTTTGCCTCTCATACTTAAGGTGAGTCAGAGGTGGCCCAGAAATTGGGTTGGGTAATGCTTTGAGCATACTAACAAAGTGCTATTATGATTGTATAAAGCTCATGTTTGGTAGATAACCTATTCTAAAATTGAATGTGTTATCTTACTTGCTCTGTTTACTTCTGTTGGTGTCTTTTCTGCATGGTATCTCCTGTGTGTGGATGTCTTTTTCACCATACAAGAGGAGTGAGAGGACAAAATCAGGTGATACCTTTTCATTTAATTATTCTTATGCACTCACCCTTTTTGAAGCAGTAGCAAAGTTTAATAGTGGTCCTGGAGAAGCAGAGGATACCGGTAGGATCTAAAAACTGTAGAAACATGTCGACCTTATTATCCATCCAGTAGATATTTGTTATAAACTACTGATACTTTGTACCTTTGTACTCCCTGTTTTTAATAGTTGGAAGCAGTCTGCCTCTTAATAAAAT
This sequence comes from Lissotriton vulgaris, assembly GCF_964263255.1. Lineage (NCBI taxonomy): Eukaryota > Metazoa > Chordata > Amphibia > Caudata > Salamandridae > Lissotriton > Lissotriton vulgaris. The sequence continues at coordinate 205,443,484 of NC_141690.1, read as the reverse complement.
TGTTCTGCACCCACTATCCAATTTTTATAGAGCACCTTCTATCACTCACGTCTTTTGTTTAGCACTGCTTCTAGTTACCACCCTACATCTATGAACTGCACGTAGAGTCCATGTATCTAACTTATTAGACAGTAGACATTATATAAAGAACTAATGTCTACAACGTGGACTGACAACTCTGTGAAGTGGCCCAAATGATGATAAAGGGGCAGCTCAGTGTGCGTAACTGATGGGAACAAAATCACATCGTGAATAGTCCCGTTGTATCCCATAAGTTCATTAGGGTACTAGTTTTGAGATTAGACACTGACAGATCACAGAGTAAGCTGTTACTTCAGACCCACAGTTATCCATTGGTAGTATAGTGTCTTGTTTAGGGGGCTATAACTGTGTACTGGTCTTTAAATATTCCCCTGGACCCTACTCCCTCCCTTTGTGTTAATGTTACGATAGGTGATACCCACGGCTTGGGACCAGTGATCTTTTCTATGATCCCGGCGGCCTCCAATTTCTTCAGTTCCTGCTCAACCTGGGGTCTCAGGTGGAAAGCTATTCGACGATGTCGTAGAGCAACGGGTTGCACAGTAGGATCAATGTGCAGATGAATCTCCTTTACTTTGAACTTTCCTACTTTCCTATGCCTTCAAATACTTCAGAGAATTCCTCAAGTAGGTGCTGTATTGACTCATGATGTACGCTGAAGGCGAATGTTACGAGCCCCAGGTCTTCTGCAGCAGGACATCCCAAGAGCATGCCTTGGCCATCTTCAGTGACGTATATATTGGTGTTGACCGTTTGACCTCCATGATTTACTGACGCTTTGAAACGTCCTAGAATTTTCAGAGGGGTATCCTGGCCGTACGCGAACACTGTGATAGCTGACGGTTGTAGCGGAGGTACAGGACGCATTGTCCAGTGGATGGCAGTGGCCATGATGTTGATGGTGGTCCCAGTGTCGACTACCGCCATGACCTCTTGCGCCCCTGCCCGTATGTTACACGGGGGCAGGCGTCGCACTTTGCGGGATGCAGTGCCAATCATGTGCACTGTGGGAGTGCAGGGCGGATATACAGACGTGGAGGCTGAATATATTGTCGAATGGATGGTACTTTATTCTCAGTTATCACAGTTTTGGGTTTGACACCAGTATCAAAAGTCTCTTCCTCTCATTGGATCTTTTCACTCTCAGGGTGGATGGTCGTCGGAGTCACAGCTGGACCTTCCTCTTCGGATTGGAGAGAGAGGGAATGGAGATCTAAGTCGTCCGTGGTGTCAACTTCACCCGGAGGCTCGCAAAAGGAGAGAAAAAGGAGAATGTCAGTGTGAAGTGTGGGGGTGGGCGGGCCGGAATAACAGGCGTGGAGGCCGGATGTAATGTGCTATGATTAGCAAGAGTTTTATTGTATACAGAAAAGACAAGCCCTTGGGCACGGTGATTAGGTACAATCCTCGGGGGTCGGGTTGGGGTTCCTAGCGAGGAGGGTCCGATGGTGAGAACACAGGTAGGTCTTCCACTGCAGGGCTGGTGTTCTCCTTCCTGGTTGCGGGCGTTGGGGTGTCCCTCGGAGATAAAGGAAAGAGATACAGGGCAGTTAGTTCCAATGGTCATGGAACTCGGTCGACTGACACCGGCACCGGGAGAGTGAGGGTGGAAATAGACCGTGAGGGAGGGCGGTAGGGTAGGGGAAGAAGGGAAAGAAAAGACGGGGTGTAGGGACAGAGTGCAAATTGTGGGGGGGTTGGGCGGAATGTATTATACAGTGTAGGGGTGATTATACTATACAGTGGGGTGCGCGTGACTTCTGTACAAGGTTTACACTATTTATACTAATTACACGGGGAGGGGGAAACACGGAGAATGGTAACAGTTTACTCACGTGCCCCGCCGTAACTCTCATCCGAGTTACGGCCGCTTTCCAGCCACCTCCTGAGGATGCCACCAATCCTCGCACCAAACGTCTTCCTCTTCTTCCCTCTCTCGCCTCGTCCTCTCTCCTACAATCTCCGCTGCCGGTCCTTCGCGTCTCGCCAACTCCTGCCACGAGTCCACCGCTGGGAACCTCTCCTCCTCTGCTTCGCCGGCTTTTCTATCATCCGATCAGGTCCCTGAGGAAAGGCTTCCGGGGTCAGGCGGGGTCACTTCCGGTCCTTTAGTAGCCGTTGTACTTCCGGGGTCAATCCAGGCCGCTTCTGGTCCGCTGCGCTCCGGTGGTGCTGTCGGCGCCTGCAGGGAGACAGAGAGAGGTGTAGCCGGTTTTGGCTGTGGGTTAGTGATGTCGCCCGTATGGGCGTTCCTACGGTATCGCTGTGCCCGGGAGGTAAGGGGCGCCCCTTCACATCCCCTTTCCCTAGGATTGTTTCTTGTAGGGGTTGGGGAAGGTGGATACCGGGAGAGGTAGTCTGCATTGCCCTGCTCTAGCCCCTTTCGATGTAGTGTTCGAAAGCGAAAGGGTTGGAGAGAGAGAAACCACCTGAGTACTCGATCATTGTTACCCCGGTTACGTGCCATCCATTCTAGAGGGGCGTGATCAGTGTACAGAATGAATTCCCGCCCCTCCAGGTAATACCGGAGGCTTTCTATCGCCCATTTAATGGCGAGTGCCTCCTTTTCAACCACTGAATAATTGGTCTCTCGGGGAAACAATTTCCTACTAAGATATAGGATAGGTTTTTCAGCCCCCTCTGCGTCTTTTTGGGACAGCACCGCCCCAAACCCTGGTCAGATGCGTCGGTTTGCAATATGAAGGGCTGGGTATAGTCAGGACTCATCAGTACTGGCTCCGATGTTAGGGAATGTTTGAGTAGGTGAAAGGCATGTAACAACAAGGGGGTTGGGTGTTTGAGGATCTCTTCTGTTTTCGTTGTTTTCTTCAGATCTGTCAGGGGGGCTGCAGTATGGGAGAAGTTGGGTATAAACCTCCTGTAGTATCCCAACATACCCAGGAAGGCACGGAGATCTTTACGGGTTTGGGGAAAAGGTATGGCTTGGATGGTCCTGACCTTACTGTCCTGTGGATGAATATGCCCCTCACCCAGCAGGTACCCTAAATACTTCACGCTCTGGCCGCTAATGTAGTCTTGGAGGGGTTAATGGTGAAGCCGAAGGCCCCTAGGGAGGTGACAATTGCCCGCACATGAGACAGATGTTGTTCCCAGGTATCACTATAGATGACTATGTTGTCTAGGTAAGCGCCCGAGTAGTGGGAGTGGGGTTGTAGGACCTGATTCATGGCCCTTTGAAATGTCCCTGGGGCTCCATGAAGGCCGAAGGGCATAACTTTAAACTGGAACAAGCCCTCTGGGGTGGAAAAGGCGGTCTTGTGTTTGTCCTCTGCTCTCAAGGGGATCTGCCAGTATCCCTTGCAGAGATCAAGGGTACTTATATATTTAGCCCTGCCGATGCGTTCGACCATCTCGTCTACACGAGGAAGGGGGTATGAGTCGAAGGCTGAGATCTTGTTCACCTCCCTGAAATCAATACAAAATCTGGTGGAGCCATCAGGTTTTGGGACTAGGACGATGGGCGAATTCCAGCTACTGCAGGAGGGTTCAATGATGCCCATTTTTAACATTTGATTGGTTTCCTCCTTTATGACAGCTCTTCGGGCTTCCGGGACACGGTATGGTCGCTGTCTGACTACTTTCCCGGGTTCCGTATGGATGGCATGTTCTACTACCGTAGTGTGTCCCAGTAGGGAGGAAAACACTGTTCGTACTGTTGACAAGGTCTGGCACAGGTCCTGTTTCTTACACTCTGATAGCTCTGCATCAAAACAGAATTCAAACGGGAGGGGGCTAACACCAGACAAGACGGGACGGGGCCCCTCCCATTTCTTTAGGAGGTTGACATGGTATATTTGGGCGGACCCCCGGTTGACGTCTGTTTGGACTTCATATGTGACCGGAGTCACTTGTCTTGTGACAGTGAATGGACCCTACCATTGTCCTAACAACTTATGGTCCGAGGAAGGGAGGAGCAACAGTACTAGGTCCCCGGGAACAAAAGACCGGGGTTTGGTTCCCTTGTCGTATTGTTGCTTTTGAGAAGTTTGGGCGGCCAGCAGGTTCTGTCTCACAATCTCTCTGATTTCTCCTAAATGTGTTTTCAGATTGTTGACGTATTCGGGGAGAGGACGGGTCCGATCTGGCTCGGCTTCCCAGGCCTCATGAGCCATGTCAAAAAGAGTCCCGGGGGCCCGACCATACAGCAGTTCGTAGGGCGAATAACCCGTGCTGCTTTGTGCTTTGCACCGGATGGCAAAGAGGGCCAAAGGAAGCATCTCCTCCCACCTTCTGCTCTCGAGACCCAAAAGTTTTTTCAAGGTGGTCTTTAGCGTGGCATTATAGCGTTCCACCAAGCCGTCCGTCTGGGGGTGGTAGGCGGAAGTTCTTATTTGTTTAATCCCCAGATTGGAACAGACTTGGCGCATAAGAGAGGAGACAAAGGGTGTGCCTTGATCGGTCAATATCTCCCGTGGAAACCCCACCCTAGAAAAAATGGAAATGAGCGCTTTAGCGATGTTCTGGGTGGTTGGTTGACGGAGAGGCACAGCTTCAGGGAATCGCGTGGCGTAGTCCACTACCACTCAGGCATACCTGCAGCCGCTCTTGGAGGGTAACAGGGGGCCTATAATGTCCATACCAACCCTAGTGAAGGGGATATCGATCAGAGGGAGGGGCTGGAGGGGAGCTCTCGGTGGTCGGTACCGACTGGTTTTTTGGCACACCGGGCATTCCCGACAGTAGCGTTTAATCTGAGCATACACGCCTGGCCAGTAAAACTTTTCCAAAATCGCCTCTCCAGTCTTTTCATCACTGAAATGTCCTCCTAGCAGATGGCTGTGAGCCAGAAACAGCACCTTATCTCGAAACAGCCCCGGGATAACCAATTGAGTATTAGCCTGGGTTCCTCCCTTCCGATACAAGAGTCCGTTCCGTATGAAGAAGTAAGGACCTACTTGTAAGGGGTCTTCATCGGGGAGCGCACGACCCCAGGCATCCTGCAGCACTGGATCCTCTTGCTGTGCTGCACGGAATTCCCGATCGGTTTCCCACGGATGATTGTCCACCTGTGCGGGGCAGGCCAGGGCGAACTCCCTCTTTTCTTTTTTTCTTTGGGCTTTGGTCTTCAAGGGTTTGGGGATCTCCACTGATGCAGGGGTATCACGGGAGAACGGGGCCTCAGCCCACCATTTCTTCAGGGAATCTGTGGTGTCCTGAAGGAGATGGGGAAGACCACTATAGTCGCTCCCCAGAATAGCCTGTTCGGATAGGTTGGGCACCAAACCGACTGTCAGTAGGCTTCCTTTGTTGGTAGGATGTTGCACACGTACTTGTGCAGTTGGGTAACATTTTGTGTCTCCGTGGACACATTTGATGGCCACCGACCCTGTCACTGGTCCCACTGCATGAGGTAGTTCTTGGGGACGCAGAACACTATGGCGGCACCCTGTATCTGCAAGCGCCATCATTCTGTGTCCGTCGATCTGTACTGGGCAACGGAAGGGTGGAGGGGTTGTTTCTGTGGTGAGACACACATAGTTCCTGGTCAACCCTATCTCTATGGGTTCCTCCTTCTGGGGGCATATGCGGGCTATGTGCCCGTATCCACCACAATGATAACATTGGGGACCTGGTTGAGGTGGTCTCGGCATGACCAGATAGGGCATCAATGGGGCTGGTTCTGGTTTTCGGACCACCGGAGGTGGTCTCGATGGTCGGAGATGGCTGCCACGAGGTATGTGGGTAGGGTGTTCTTCCTTCACCCGCTGGGATTCCTGGGCTCGATTGTAGGCACTGGCTATTTCGACAGCACTGTCAAGAGTCAACCGGGCATGTTGGCGGACCCACTTCTGCGTGGCGGGATGTAGGGAAGCTAGGTATTGTTCAAGGTATATCTTGGCCATTATTTCTGCCTTGCTGGAGGTCTCAGGTTTTAGCCATCGGTCGGCCAAGTCTTGTATACGGAATGACAATGCCCGGGGATTTTCTTGGGGCCCCTCCTTGGCCTGACGGAGCCTAACTCTGTATGTTCCATCATCTATCCCCAGACGTTCCAATATGCACGTTTTGATATCAGCATAGGGGGTTTGTCCCTGTATGTTTGCTTGCTGATATGCTGCTTGCAATTCTCCTGTCAGTAGGGGACCGAGATAATGACCCCAACGATCAGCGGGCCAGGCAGCGGCCTGAGCGAGGCGTTCAAAATTGGTGAAGAAAAAGTCGGGATCTTCGCCAGCCACATATTTTTGCAGGACTACAGAGGGAAGAGAAGTCATGGGTCTTTGCTGTCCCATGACGGTCGTTAACTTTTCCAGAGCTTGGTCCTGGGCCGTGCCCTGCCCCTTCAGGACGTCGTGCAACTGTCCCCTGTCGTCTTCTGCGGTCTTGAGGAACCGCTCCATCAGCTTGCCGAGAAGTTCCTGGCCTTCTGCCAGCTGTTTGACGGCGGCCTCCATGCTTCCTGGCGAGCCCACTTCTGACACCACTTGTGAAGTGTGGGGGTGGGCGGGCCGGAATAACAGGCATGGAGGCCGGATGTAATGTGCTATGATTAGCAAGAGTTTTATTGTATACAGAAAAGACAAGCCCTTGGGCACGGTGATTAGGTACAATCCTCGGGGGTCGGGTTGGGGTTCCTAGCGAGGAGGGTCCGATGGTAAGAACACAGGTAGGTCTTCCACTGCAGGGCTGGTGTTCTCCTTCCTGGTTGCGGGCGTTGGGGTGTCCCTCGGAGATAAAGGAAAAAGATACAGGGCAGTTAGTTCCAATGGTCACGGAACTCGGTCGACTGACACCGGCACCGGGAGAGTGAGGGTGGAAATAGACCGTGAGGGAGGGCGGTAGGGTAGGGGAAGAAGGGAAAGAAAAGACGGGGTGTAGGGACAGAGTGCAAATTGTGGGGGGGTTGGGCGGAATGTATTATACAGTGTAGGGGTGATTATACTATACAGTGGGGTGCGCGTGACTTCTGTACAAGGTTTACACTATTTATACTAATTACACGGGGAGGGGGAAACACGGAGAATGGTAACAGTTTACTCACGTGCCCCGCCGTAACTCTCATCCGAGTTACGGCCGCTTTCCAGCCACCTCCTGAGGATGCCACCAATCCTCGCACCAAACGTCTTCCTCTTCTTCCCTCTCTCACCTCGTCCTCTCTCCTACAATCTCCGCTGCCGGTCCTTCGCGTCTCGCCAACTCCTGCCACGAGTCCACCGCTGGGAACCTCTCCTCCTCTGCTTCGCCGGCTTTTCTATCATCCGATCGGGTCCCTGAGGAAAGGCTTCCGGGGTCAGGCGGGGTCACTTCCGGTCCTTTAGTAGCCGTTGTACTTCCGGGGTCAATCCAGGCCGCTTCCGGTCCGCTGCGCTCCGGTGGTGCTGTCGGCGCCTGCAGGGAGACAGAGAGAGGTGTAGCCGGTTTTGGCTGTGGGTTAGTGATGCCGCCCGTATGGGCGTTCCTATGGTATCGCTGTGCCCGGGAGGTAAGGGGCGCCCCTTCACAGTCAGTGTACTGAGATACAGGTTTTACCCTTCACCTACACCCGGTAGTGTTTAGTAATAGTCGGACGGTGAGGGAATAGAAAAATAGGTTGGTTGGGTAGGAAGTTGGTGTGAGCAACGAAACAGGGAGGGGTTTTAAATACGCACAAGAAAACTTATACAGTGGTCAGGATATCACAGAACTGTGACTATTTGTAATCTGTGAGACTTTCACGGAATACGGTTCACATTCAGTGGTTTGTGCTCCTGCTTAACCATTCACCCGTGTTCCCTCTCCTCCCTCCTCCCACAGTATTACCAACCCGCTTTCCACAGAACCCGGTGTACTCACATGGCCCCGCCGTAACTCTCCTGACTTACGGCCGCTCCACAGCAACCTCCGGAGGACACCACCACTCTTCCGTCCAGTGGTCGTCAGTTTCTTCCTCATCCTCGTTCCGTCGACCGTCTTTATTTTCGTCCCGCTGTTCCTCGTCCTGGTCCTTACTCGTGCTGTCCGGCTCCACGCTTCGCGTCTTCAGCCCCTCCTTCCTCTCGCTGATCCAAGACGACTCTTCCTCGTTGGGGTCCATTTTCATTGGCTCAACGGGAGTTCTTCCGGGGTTAGCTCCTCCCTCTTCCACTGGGTCGCACTGCCGAGAGAAAGGAAAGGTGGGTGTTTGAATTTCACGTTGTGGGTGTTTTGTCCTGCCCACATAGTCCCGTCCTCTCCGCGCAGAGAACTCTGGTCGCGGTAGTTTCGTGCCTGATGGTCTCCCGCAGGTCGCCTTCTCACAACCCCTTTCCCTTGCTGTCTTATTACTAGGATTCAGAAAAGGGGGTGGTGATGGACAGAGTATCTGAATTAAACAACAGAACACTCATACCCAGTCAACAGATCAGGGATTGATCCATCACCGTTTTTTAGCTCACTGCACCATCCCAGCTCAGAACCTGGCTACATGCAAATTAGTCTGTCCCTGGCCCAGTGCATCATGGGAACAGGGCAGACCAAACTACCAAGCCAATTATTTTACTGGGAAGGAAACAAGCTTCCGGGGACCGGTTTCTGGCATTACAGCCGTCTTCGGCCCGGCTTGCTTGAATCCTGATGGTGCAATGAGCAAGGGACTCATGTCTGAGCATACCCTTCCACGCTTATGGTGGACAAAACGATTCAGAAAAGGGGGGTGGTGATGGACAGAGTATCTGAATTAAGCAGAACACTCCTACCCAGTCAACAGATCAGGGCTTGATCCATCACCGTTTTTTAGCTCACTGCACCATCCCAGCTCAGAACCTGGCTACATGCAAATTAGTCTGTCCCTGGCTCAGTGCATCATGGGAACAGGGCAGACCAAACTACCAAGCCAATTCTTATACTGGAAAGGAAACAAGCTTCCGGGGACCGGTTTCTGGCATTACAGCCGTCTTCGGCCCGGCTTGCTTGAATCCTGATGGTGCAGTGAGCAAGGGACTCATGTCTGAGCATACCCTTCCACGCTTATGGTGGACAAAACGATTCAGAAAAGGAGGGTGGTGATGGACAGAGTATCTGAATTAAGCAGAACACTCCTACCCAGTCAACAGATCAGGGCTTGATCCATCACCGTTTTTTAGCTCTATTATTTTACTGGGAAGGAAACAAGCTTCCGGGGACCAGTTTCTGGCATTGGTATTGGTATGCTCAGACATGAGTCCCTTGCTCACTGCACCATCAGGATTCAAGCAAGCCGGGCCGAAGACGGCTGTAATGCCAGAAACCGGTCCCCGGAAGCTTGTTTCCTTTCCAGTATAAAAATTGGCTTGGCAGTTTGGTCTGCCCTGTTCCCATGATGCACTGGGCCAGGGACAGACTAATTTGCATGTAGCCAGGTTCTGAGCTGGGATGGTGCAGTGAGCTAAAAAATGGTGATGGATCAAGCCCTGATTTGTTGACTGGGTAGGAGTGTTCTGCTTAATTCAGATACTCTGTCCATCACCACCCCCCTTTTCTGAATCGTCTTAGGGGCGTTTCCTTGCGGATATCTTGATAGGAAATCCACATTCCCTTGGTCTGCTCCCTTTCGATGTAATGTTCGGAATCTTTATGGTTGAAGAGCCAAGAACCATCTTAACACTCTGTCATTATTCCCTTTGTTCCGTGCCAACCATTCTAGAGGAGCGTGTATAGGGTAAACTCTCTCCATTCTAGGTAGTATCGAAGAGTTTCTATAGCCCATTTGATGGCCAAAGCCTCTTTCTCTATCACAGTGTAATTCTGTTCCCTTGGAAATAACTTCCGGCGAATATATAGGATAGGCCTTTCTTCACCTTGCCTCGTTACTCGGGATAACACTGCTCCCAGGCCCTGGTCGGATGCATCCGTCTGTGGGACAAAGGGGAGGGAATAATCCAGACTGGCTAATACTGTCTCAGACGTGAGGGATTTTTTAGTGATTCAAAGGCTCGTATGATTTCTTGGGTGGGATGTTTTAATTGAATCTCTGCAGTCCTTGATTTCTGCAATAGATTAGTGAGGGGGGCTGCTATTTGTGAAAAGTTAGGTATAAATCTACGGTAATAACCGAGTAATCCTAAGAAAGCCCTGAGATCTCTTTTAGTTTGTGGTAATGGAATTTGAGAAATGGCTGTTAGCTTGGATTCCTGTGGACGGATTACCCCTTCTCCCAGTAAATACCCCAAGTACTTGACTGTTTGGGCAGCCAGGTGGCTTTTAGCCGGGTTAATCTTGAGTCCATGATGTCCTAATGTTTTGACCACCTGGGACAGGTGTTCCAGGTGTTGGTCCCAGTTATCACTATAAATGACTATGTCATCTATGTATGCACCCGCATACTGTTCGTGAGGACGTAGAATACAATTCATGGCCCTTTGGAAAGTAGCCGGAGCTCCATGTAATCCGAAGGGTAACACTTTGAATTGATACAATTCGTCTGGTGTGGAAAATTCAGTTTTTTCTTTATCTTGGGGACGTAAAGGGATTTGCCAATACCCTTTACACAAGTCTAGGGTGCTGATATATTTGGCTTTCCCAATTTTCTCCACCATTTCGTCCACCCTGGGTAGAGGATAGGTATCAAATTCAGAGATTTTATTCCCTTCACGAAAATCAATGTAGAACCGCACCGAGCCATCTGGCTTCGGTACAAGGACTATGGGTGAGTTCCACTCACTGATGGATGGCTCTATAATATCCATCTGTAGCATCTTTTGTACCTTCTCACGTATGGTAAGGCGGCGGGCTTCTGGTATGCGATAAGGCCTAAGGCGCACTCGTTTAACTACAGGGGTTTTGGTGGCGTGTTCCACCAGGGTGGTTCTCCTTGGGGTCAAAGAAAACACATCACTAAGTGGTAGAAGTACATCTGTCAATACCTTTCTCAGTGGGGTTGATAGAGCTGGGTCTAGACACTGTTCAAACAGGCGCTCTTCCGTTCCCATATTTGTCACAATGGTCGGTATGGGTCCCTCCCATTTCTTTAACAGATTAATATGATAAATCTGTGATGTGCCTCGAACGGGATCCAATTCTATACGATAAGTCACAGGTGTTACCTTTTCAGTGACTATGTTGGGTCCCTGCCACTGACAAAGTAATTTATGATCGGACGAGGCCATCATGAGTAACACAGGGTCACCAATATCAAAGGCCCTCTCTTTTGCTTTTTTGTTGTATTGGACTTTTTGGGTTAACTGTGCTTCCTCTAGGTTAGTTCGGACAATCGGCCTAATCTGGCTTAAATGGGTCTTCAAGTTTGAAGCATAGTCTACCACGGGTCTGGAGTTATCCGGTTCAGTTTCCCATTTTTCCTGTGCCATATCCAGCAATGTTCTAGGCTGTCCACCATACAATAGCTCGAAAGGAGAATACCCTGTACTTTTCTGTGTCTTGCATCTTATTGCAAATAGGGCCAGGGGTAACATATCCTCCCACTTTCTAGTTTCTAAGTCAAGAGGTTTTTTCAATGTAGACTTCAGAGTGGCATTATACTTTTCTACTAACCCGTCAGTTTGGGGGTGATAGGCTGCTGTTCTAGTTTGTTAAATTCCTAGTTGTGTGCACACCTGTTTCATGACTTTTGAAATAAACAGGGTTCCTTGATCGGTTAGAATTTCCTTTGGGAAACCTACTCTGGAAAATACGTTTACCATGGCCTTAGCAATGTTAGGGGCGTCTGGCCGTCTTAGGGCTATTGCTTCTGGAAACTGTGTGGCGTAGTCAACAATGACTAAAACATATCTGCACTCACTCCGGGAAGGCAATAAAGGACCGATAATGTCCATGCCTACTCTGGAAAAAGGCTCTTCGATGACTGGTAGTGGGTGTAATGGAGCACGAGGTTGTTTGTACCGGCTATGTCGTTGGCATATGGGGCATTCCCTACAATATTTCTTTACCTGTTGGAAAATACCTGGCCAATAGAAACGCTCGGTAATCTGCATCTCAGTTTTGTCAGCCCCAAAATGTCCCCCTAATAAATGACTATGGGCCAGAAACAACACCTTTTCTCTAAAGGGTTCAGGAATCAACAGTTGTGGTTTTTGGGTGTGATCTCCTTTCCTATACAATAAGCCATTCTTAACAAAAAAACAAGGACCTACATGAAGGGGATCTTCGTGGTCTAAGGCATTCTTCCAGGCTTCCTGCAATATGGGGTCTTCTCTTTGGCTGGCCCTAAAGTTTCTATCAGTCTCCCATGGATTGTCTTCGATTACAACAGGAAACGCGGTCGTGGATTTTCCTTTCTCTGCTCTTCTTTGTTTTCGGCTTTATCTTGGTTTGGAAATTGGCCATTCCGGTTTCTCTTCTCCAGAAAATGGAGCTTCGGCCCACCAGTCCTCTTCCTGTTTCGGGTTGTTCTTTATCTTTTGAGGAAGATGAGGATAATCGTTCCCAAGAATGACTCGTTCAGGTAGGTTAGGAATAAGTCCCACCTTTAGGGATGTACCAGGATCATTTTCATGCTGAATTTGGACTCGGGTAGTCGGATATTGCTTAACATCACCGTGAACACACCGTATGGCAACAATTCCGTCAATGGGTCCAATCCATGGTTCCAATTCTTGAGGGCGAATAACACTTTGACGACACCCAGTGTCTGCTAGAGCCATAGTTTGTTGTCCATTCACTTTTACTGAACAATGATAAGGCGGCAAGAGGTTTTCCGAAGAGGAACAGTAATAATTTTGGGCCATTCCAATTTCCATTGGTTTGTCTTTTTGTGGGCAGAAACGAACAATATGACCCATTCCACCGCAATGGAAGCACTGTGGCCCAGGATTTGGGGGTCTGTATAGCGGGGTTGGAGGAACCACTCCAGGGATGATGGTTACGGGTTCCAATTTCTTGGGAAGTGGGGGTCGGGATGGTCGGTGTGTCCCCGGGTTACCTAGTTTCCATGAAGACTCTTCTTTCCCTTTTTGGACTTTCTGAGCGCGACTATAGGCACTGGCTATTTCAACAGCGGTCTCAAGGGTAAGATGAGCCTGTTGTCGGACCCATCTTTGTATGGGTGGGTGAAGTGAAGTCAGATACTGTTCCAAATAGATTTTGGCCACAATACCTTTTTTGTTGGTGATGGCTGGTTTCAACCACCGGTCGGTCATGTCCTTCACCCTAAAGTATAAGGCCCGAGGCGTTTCCTGAGGGCCTTCCTTAATCTGTCACAATTCAATCCGGTACAATTCATCATCCACTCTCAGCCTCTCCATGATGCATTGTTTAATGTCAGCATATGGAACCGTTCCTTGGACCGTTGCTCCGTGATAGGCTGCTTGTAGGTCGCCCGACAGGAGTGGCCCCAGATATTGTCCCCACTTATCCGCTGACCATGATGCTGCTGTGGCTATTCGCTCAAAGTTAGTAAAGAAAAAATCCGGATCCTCCCCGCTGATGTATTTTTGTAGTACCATGGAAGGTAGGGATGTGGGTCCTCTCTGATTTCCCAAGACATCAGCAATTTTATCCATGGCAGCCCCATGGGTCTGACTTTGTCCGGTTATCGCTGTAAAGTAGAGATGGAGGCTGTTGTATCTCATAAGGTTTATTTGAGAGAAATGATAAAACAGGTGGAGCCAGGAAGCACAGCTAACAGCAGCAGAGGAAGGCTTCAACTGGCCTCGCATGGAACACGAATGCAAGAACAGTAATTAACATTCTGCATGGTGGCACGCTCTAACGCGAGCCTTAAAGCAATATTCAAGTAATAAAGAAAAGCACAACATAACACATCCCCCCCCCCCTCACAATAATAGGCAAAAGGAACTGCAAGGGAAAGGCAAGGGAACAAGGGAAGGGAGAAAGGAACAAGGAGGGAAATAATAAACTACTTCACATAATCCTTAAGCCAACAAGGCAACACTCTTGTCCTATTGGAAACTTTAACAGCAGGTAGTGTGGGTGTTGAAACAGCATCATTGTTAACAGAAGAGGAAGTTACAATTGGAAGGGAAGGCACACTATCATGCACATGACCAGTGTCAACTGAATTGGGTTCCTGTTCAATATTGTCAGGTTTATGTGAGAATTTATTTGTCTGACAACCGTGAGAAACAGGAGAATCGGTTACCCCATCCCCCTCCCTTAATTGAGGCAGAGAACTATTAGGCGCAAGTTGAGACTGCAAACTGCTGCCTTGAAAGTAATCCTCAACCCAATCAAAATCAGTAAGTTTGCCTTTCACGATTTTGCTCTCATCATGATTCTGACAAATATCCAAAGCCACATCCTTCAGGTTCCAAACCTTCCCGTCACTTAACCTGACTGAGTTCCTAAGAACTTCAAGAACCTGTTTAGGCGAATCAAATTTGTTCTCACCTTTCAAGACCTTGTACGGTTTCTTAATCCTGACCCAATCACCATTTTTTATAATGACATTTTTCACGCCATGGCGCTGATCATAGTAAGCTTTGCTCTTGTTATGCACCAATTCCAAACTTTTCTTGACCTCAATAGGTGACCACTGCTGGATGTTATCTTTGAATAACCAACCGGGGTTGAATTTACACCTAGGTAACCTGCCACGCATCATCACAAAAGGGGAAACTCCTGTGCAGTTATTTAAAGTCACTTTGTAAGACCATACAGCTTTTTGTATTTCCAATTTCCAATCTAAACCTTTGTAATTCGCAGCTTGCAAAATCCCCTTAATGACTCTATTGAAACGCTCAACAGTTCCATTCCCACTGGGATTGTACAAAGAGGTCGTTTTGTGTGTAATACCACATTTCGCAAAATAGTCTTGGGCAACTTTGGACAAGAACTGTACACCATTGTCCGTTAGGATGTTAACGGGTAGACCTTCCACAATAAAAATTTTATCCAAAAACTTCAACACGGTCTGAGTATCCACTCTGTCCACAAACTTCACTACGGGCCACTTGGTAAACAGATCAATGGCAACAAGCCCATATTCCTTTGGGTCACCTACAGGGCCAAAAATATCTACCGCGATAGTTTCCCAAGGCATGCTAGGGATGAGTCCATCACTCATAGCTGGTCTAAGAGTCCTCAAAGACTTGTCTGCAGAACTGCAAACAGAGCAACCTCTGACAAAGGTCTCCACCTCACTGTCAACTTTGGACCACCAAAACAAGTTTTTAACCGATAGCTTAGTCCTTACTATACCGAAATGTCCCTCGTGACATAACTCTAAGATTTTTTTCCTCAGCCCAGAAGGTGGAACAATCCTGTCCCCTCTCAGTAGAACCTCTTTTTCAAATGATAATTCAGAACGTACCTCCCAAAACGGCTTCACAGTGCCAGATAAAAATCTCTCTTTTGGCCAGCCGTGGCAAATAAACTTTGAGACTTCCACTAATTCCTTGTCAGCATTGTGTTCTCTTAACCAATCCTCCCTGCTAATGGCTGGGAACCCAGAATCATGAATAAATGCTACACTAATGTTTCCCCAAGGATCATCAACACATTCTTCCAGAGGAGAAGGGAGTCTAGACAGGCAATCAGCGACAACATTGTCTTTACCAGGTACATATGTGATCACGTAAATGTATTCTTTCATCCGCATAGAGATCCTTGCCAACCTGGCAGAAGCAGTAGCTGTGCCATCAGTGGATAAAATGTGGACCAACGGTTTGTGATCAGTCCTAATGTGAACCATTTTCCCCCAAACAAATGCACGAAAATGTTCTAAAGCCCAAGCGCAAGCCAAGGCTTCCCTTTCTATAATCGGGTATCTGCTTTCAGCAGGTGACAGGGCTCTGGATGCAAACAAAATTATTCTGTCTTTACCCTTCTCATCAACCTGTGATAAGACTGCGCCCAAACCCTTGTCACTCGCGTCCGTTGTCAGATAACAATCTAGATTAGGGTCAAAACTAGACAAGGCGCTCACTTTTTGCAATTCCCACTTGATTTCAGCAAACTCTTTCTCACACTCTTTAGACCATTCAAATTTTACATTTTTCTTCAATAGGGATCTGATGTTGTATACCTTTGAAGCAAAGTCTTTGATGAACTTAGCACAATACTCAGCCATACCCAAAAAGGATTTGATTCCTTCTTTAGAATCAGGTGCAGGTGAGTTGACAATACTTTCTATTAGTGAAGTTTTTGGTCTGACGCCCTCCTCACTAATTATATGGCCAAGATATGAAACACTTCTTTCCCCGAATTTGCATTTAGACAGTTCAACAGTCAAACCAGCAGAACTAAGTGTGGTAAAGACTTTCCACAACTTGGTGTCATGATCCTCTTTATCATTGCCAGCAATCAGAACATCATCCTGAAAGAAACTAATACCATCCATGTCACCAAACAATCTGTGCATTAGGCGTTGAAATACAGCCGCGGCTGATGCAAGGCTGAATGGCATCCTTATAAATTGGAAACAGCCAAATGGTGTGATGAAGGCTGTTAGATGCCTAGACTCAGGATCCAAAACTACCTGGTGGTATGCAGCGGAAAGGTCTACTGTGGAAAACCAAGTCGCTCCCCTTAAGGAAGAAACCATTTCATTAATTTTGGGCAAGGGAAAACGTTCAATCACTATATTTTGATTAAGATGGCGTAAATCAATACATAAACGGATTTTTCCGTTGGGTTTCCTCGCTACGACTATTGGACTAATCCACTCCGAAGAGTCTACCTCCTCGATGACACCTTTAGCTAATAGACCCTGAATTTCCTTCTTGACTTCATCTCTTATCAAAAGGGGAATAGGCCTAACCTTATGCACTTTAGGTTGTGCATTGCCTTTGAGCATAATTCTATGCTCAAAACCCCTAAGCTTGCCTACCTGTCCACTTACTACATTGGTGAATTTATCTTTTAAAATATCTTCCAATTTGCTGCCCTCATCTACGACAAGCACCTTCTCTTTGTTATTCGGGTCTAAGATGATATGAAGACTTTTCTGGTCATACCACCCCAGAACAGAAGGTCCTTTTTTTGCAATGTATAACTTGCCCCTGGTCACCCTGCCTTTAAATATGAAGGTGAGCCATCTGAAGCCTAAAAGTTCAATTTTACCACCAGTATAACTTACCGGACTAACATCTGAGGCATTTAATTTATCCCCTATTTTCTGTGTGAAATTCTTTTTCCATATCTCCTCGTTGACAATCGTATATGGAGATCCCGAATCTGCATATACCTTAACTTTAACACCGCCAAAAGAGACTTCACAGATAGGTTTGCCCTCCATTGCTTCATCAGTAATGTTCAACATATAATTGCCTTCCTCAGTAATGTTCGACATGTAATTCCCTCTCACATTCTTTACACAACCACCCTCATCATCACTACTTCCATCAACACACTCATCCTCATTCCAAATACATTTGATATTAGTACGCCTGCGGCACATTTTGCTAAAATGGCCAATGAGACCACAAACACTACACTTTTTTCGTAAGGCAGGACATGACTTGTAGTAAGCCATATGTTCTTTGCTACCACAACGGTAACACTTTTTATCTTCCAACTTGTTATCCATTCCTTGGTTCTTATAAGGTTGACTAAAACTCTTGTTATAAGCTTGCTTATTCTGATATTTTGGTGTTCCTTGGATTTTGAAGACAGCCGATGACGCCTTGTCAGAATCTTTAGCAGTATCCTTAATTACAGTAGCGCATCTTCCCGACATTTCTGATTTCCTCATTATTGCGAGTACATCGTCGAGAGGTGCATCGCCATTTACCCAAAGGCGATCTTGAATAGGAGAATTGTCGTTGTGCATCACCAGCTGATCTCGAATAAGTTCGTCATGTAAGTCTCCAAATTTGCAATCAATAGCAAGTTTTTTAAGGTCATCAACCCATTCATCTACCAATTCATCCTTTTTTTGTTTTCTTTGGAAGAATTTGTGTCTCACAACACCTATACACACTTTAGGTGCGAAATATCTATCCATATCAGCAATAGCATTGTCAAATTCACTTGAATCAGCGTCAGCTAACTTTTGCATACGTGAATATGTTTTTAATCTTTTAGGACCCAGTGAATGTAGAAGTATTCTTTTCTTTTGCTCCGGTTTCATTTTAGCATTTTCATCAATAGCACAGATGTAATTATTAAAATACTCTTTCCACTCCACCCACTTCATGTCCGGTTGTGATCCAGTAGCCCAAAAGGGTTGTGGGGGGCTAATGACAAAGCTTTGTTGAGCCATTACTGCTTCAGAACTTTCTTCACTTTGGGGTTGATCCCCAGAATCCATATATATATAAACAATACAAGGGGTTTGTGCAGTAATCACGTTTAAAAACACAACACTTGGTTGCTTAACAAGGAACAAGTGCCCCGACAATCTCACCTGTTTATCTTTAACCTCCTTCTGAAATAATGTTGTCCAATCTGTTGTGAGCCAAAGGTAGATTAACGCTGGTTCGGTAACGCTGGTTAAACAAAGTGCGTTTTTTTTTTGTTTTTTTTTAATGAGTTCCTTCGGTGACAGCGTCTCGGTGACTGATTTTCCGATATTTACTCGACCAACTCAAAATGGCCGCCACGCAGGGTTACGCAACGTGACCTTAGCGCAAGTACGTCATCACGCGATTGAACTGAGAGCGTGTGTCAGACGTAAGGCTGTGGTCGCGCGTATAGAGATCGCGCTTGGAACTTGGCATCAAATTGAAAAATGCCGGCCTGCGCAATCAACCGGCGTCTGGAAATCAGTGAGTCACAGTTAAAATAAATTGTAAATATACGAACCAGCTAGCATCGTTGACTGTAGATGGTCGTTGAATGTAGAAGGCTCAATAATTAGTAAAGTTGTAAAGCGATTTTCTCCTTCTTTGTTAGACGAGGAATGAAAAGTAGGGAGAAAAAAAAAAAATGAAATCCAAGGTTGTATGATGCAGGGTGTCGATCCCGATCGTCGCCAATTGTAAAGTAGAGATGGAGGCTGTTGTATCTCATAAGGTTTATTTGAGAGAAATGATAAAACAGGTGGAGCCAGAAAGCACAGCTAACAGCAGCAGAGGAAGGCTTCAACTGGCCTCGCATGGAACACAAATGCAAGAACAGTAATTAACATTCTGCATGGTGGCACGCTCTAACGCGAGCCTTAAAGCAATATTCAAGTAATAAAGAAAAGCACAACATAACAATCGCCTTCTGTACTTTCTCCCGTTCTTCTTCCACTGTGAGTAGAAACCTTTCCATCACCTTGCCCAGGTGTTCTTGGCTCTCCGCCATTTTTGCGATAGCCGCCTCCATGTCTTCGCTGGATCCCACTTCTGACACCACTTGTGGGAGTGCAGGGCGGATATACAGACATGGAGGCTGAATATATTGTCGAATGGATGGTACTTTATTCTCAGTTATCACAGTTTTGGGTTTGGCACCAGTATCAAAAGTCTCTTCCTCTCGTTGGATCTTTTCACTCTCAGGGTGGATGGTCGTCGGAGTCACAGCTGGACCTTCCTCTTCTGATTGGAGATAGAGGGAATGGAGATCTAAGTCATCCGTGCTGTCACATTCACCCAGAGGCTCGCAAAAGGAGAGAAAAAGGAGCCTGTCAGTGTACTGAGATACAGGTTTTACCCTTCACCTACACCCGGTAGTGTTTAGTAATAGTCGGACGGTGAGGGAATAGAAAAATAGGTTGGTTGGGTAGAAAGTTAGTGTGAGCAACGAAACAGGGAGGGGTTTTAAATACGCACAAGAAAACGTATAGAGTGGTCAGGATATCACAGAACTGTGACTATTTGCAATCTGTGAGACTTTCACGCAATACGGTTCACATTCAGTGCTTTGTGCTCCCGCTTAACCATTCACCCGTGTTCCCTCTCCTCCCTCCTCCCACAGTATTACCAACCCGCTTTCCCCAGAACCCAGTGTACACACATGGCCCCGCCGTAACTCTCCTGAGTTACGGCCGCTGCACAGCAACCTCCGGAGGACACCACCACTCTTCCGTCCAGTGGTCGTCGGTTTCTTCCTCCTCCTCGTTCCGCCAAACATCTTTATTCTCGTCCAGCTGTTCCTCGTCCTGGTCCTTACTCGTGCTGTCCGGCTCCACGCTTCGCGTCTTCAGCCCCTCCTTCCTCTCGCTGATCCAAGACGACTCTTCCTCATTGGGGTCCGTTTTCATTGGCTCAACGGGAGTTCTTCCGGGGTTAGCTCCTCCCTCTTCCACTGGCTCGCGCTGCAGAGAGAGAGAAAAGGTGGGTGTTTGAATTTCACGTTGTGGGTGTTTTGTCCTGCCCACATAGTCCCGTCCTCTCCGCGCAGAGAACTCTGGTCGCGGTAGTCTCGTGCCTGGCGGTCTCCCGCAGGTCGCCTTCTCACATGCACCTTATGCACTAATCGCTCTTCCTCCTCGTCGTCATCCATGTCGCTCCGTGATTTGTCTCCCTCTGGTACTGCGTTGACCACTTGCTGTAGTTTTCGGTATTTCTTAGCTCAGCACACCTTCCCGAAGTGATTGAAACGTCCACACCCAGAGAATCTTTTCCCTTTTGCTGAACATTCGGTTGGCTGGTGTGGTGGCCCTCCACAGCATCCGCTTGTTTTGGCCATTGCTGTCGTGGCGGGATGGGTTCCTTTCTTGTTCCATCACGTTGCAGGCTTGGTGCTTACGGCGTTTACCGGTTCCGTCCTCACAGGGGCTTGGAGTGCCGCCTCCATGTGAGCTGCGCGGGCCTTGGACAACTTTTTGGTGCGTCCCAGCGTTAGGATCTTGGCGAGAGGTTTCCCAGATTCCTCCAGAATGCATTCTCGAAGTTTTGCGGATGCGCACCCTTGGATTATATGACCCCGTATTTCTTCCGTCACGTCTTGGAAGCCACACGTTGAGGCTAGGTTTTTCAGTCGGGCATGATACGTGCCCAACGATTCATCAGGAAGTTGCCTGGCCTGCCTGAAAATTAATCTCTCATAGTCCTGGTTAGCCATGGGCTCAAAGTGCCAGTTGAGTGCATTGATTAGTGTGTGGTTATGTTATGTTATGTTATGTTATGTTATATAGTTTTATTAAGCGCTCAGCTACTCGGACCAAGTGTCCCGGCACTGGTTCTTGGGAGTTGCTTCCACAAGTGTCTTTGTGATGTTGTGTATATCTTTACCCCCAAGGTGCAATATCATTGCTCTTTTTTGATCTTTCTGCACTTTGGTGGCTTCGAAAAATATTTGTACTCGATCTACCCAGTCTTTCCACTTGGGCGTGAGAGAAGATGGCCATCCCTCTACTATGAACGGCTCAATAGGTGGTATCTGCGCCATGCTGTATGTTCAGGGCCCCCAGACACTGTCTTGCTTCGTGTCTTGCACTCCTGTGAACAGCTGAAGCTGCGTTAAGGGACGTTCCTTCCAGGGACTGCGTGCTGGGATGGTGACGATGGGTTTTATCTTGTTAGGGTTGTCCAAGGTTCTCTTGTTCTGAGCCCCTTACTGGTTATGGGCTAGTTCTCTCCTTGGCGTATGCACATTAAGCTTATGATCCTTACGGGGAGACCTGAGCTTACTCCACTTCCTTTTACTGTGTTCAATTTGGGGTGTGTCCTTGTGTTGGGTGACTTCTGGTGGGCCGGGGGGTACGTGAATGCAGCGGTGCTGTGTGGGGCAGTTACCACTCCAGTCTGTGTGGTATTATGGTGAGTCGAGTGAACGAGGCCCCGGGCCGCACCTGCAGCTCTTCCTGCTGCTAGACGTATGTCTTTACTGGTCTTCCAGCCGTATTCCAGGCCAGATCTCCCACAAAGCCACAGGGTGCCAGGCGGGGAGTAGGAGCGCGCAGGCCTTGCGCTGGGCTCTGGGCACCACACCCTGGGGGCCATGCCTGTGTTGAATGGGAGAGCACTTCCCTCGGGCCGGTGCACGGCGCCGCGCACACCAGCTGCTCCGCTCCGCGATATGTTCAGGCGGGCAGGCGGGGCTCCGCAGACAGCGTGGGCAGGCTTTACTAGGCCCCACACCGGCAGCAGTTATGGCATCCTCCGCATGCGAAATGCAAAAATTGTCGTGTTGTTCCTAGTGACAAAGAAAGAGATTAGTGTAGTCTGTAATGCAAGTGGATTAGAACAGGGTAACCTGGTGGTCACCCTGGAAATCCATTTTGTTGGATTTAATGCCCTCACACACCCTTTCAGGTGTCATGCTTCATCATTTGGGCCTGCTCCTCGTTGGATCGGCGGTGCAATACCCAACCGGCAACACCTCATAGAGGGGCTCTTTGGCGGAGATCTTTTTCCAACTGCCGTATAGATGAAGTGCGGGTATGGGGCCAGGATTCAGGGTAGACGTTAGTGTGTGAAGTAAAATAAAGCTAGTAGTACCAGAGTCAATTTTATTCAGGAGGGCTACTGCTTTAGTTAAAAGCAGTAATAGCCCAAGACTCCTTCTTTTGATAATAATCCTCCGCATGCGGCCTCACCTGGACAGGCCACCGGGCCTTCCGACAGTCAGCTTTCTGCTCAATGGCAGCAGCTACCAGCTCCGGATGCCAGGGCCGGTCAGCACAGGTCCTCGGGGCACGAGCGCCGCGAGCGATGCGACATGCTCGCGGCCGCAACGCCAAGGTGCACCAAGGTGCGCCAAGGTGCGAGGGCATGCCCAACCTCGTCGCCAGTTTTTATGTCGGGCGGGTGTTCAGCCCGACACTGGTGATGCAGGATGCCTTAGGGGGTGAGCCATGCACTTGTATTTCAATGACCACAGGAGCCAGTGTGCTGTTTTAACTATAGGCTTGTGCCTCCATCGCCAACTGGCCGACGTGAGCACGCCCGTGACTTTTATTAACTGAGGGTCACATGACCCTTGCGTCCCGACGTGATGAGCATCGTCATCAGTCACGACATTACAGGGAGGGCATGGCCGATTTTGGTAGAGGGCCGATTTTGCAGCTATGCTGCAAAAACGGCCCTGTAAGTAAACCGGCCCCCAGCGGCCCAAAACTGGCCCCCACCCATGCAGTGCACCGGGGGATTGCCCGGTGCCCGCTATGGCCAGTCCGGCCCTGTTGGCATTGTAAATAACAATGCCTTCTATTTATGTTTTGTGTTTAAAACATAAATACAAGGCATTGTTATTTACAATACTAATAGCTGTCAAACTGCATATTCTAAGCTCTACTGCCCAATAACAAGCTGCTGCCCTCGGCTCTGCAGTAAAGCTGTAAACGTCTTACCCTTCCCATAGCCCCTAACAATAGCATCAAAAGTGGTATCCTTCACTTCCCTTGCATCCCCTTGCCTCCACCTTATGTATTCTACCCCTGTTCCATCTTGGAATGTGTCTTACTCAAGGTGTTCCACCTTCTCTGGTCAGTTGCCTGCTGGTCTTTGGAGGATGAGGTCCCTAGTTTATATTCTACAATAAACTTCCCCTTTCTCACCTCTACCTGCCTGGACTTCATTTATTGGACAATACTACATTTTGGCGACGATTGGACTACACCTACGCTCAGGGACCTCAACTCACCAACACCTCGATTTTTTTGACATTTTCCTTGTTTTCTGAAACTTCAACATATTTGTCTGTTTCACGACAAATTCAAGCTCAAGGATTTTGAACTTTCCATGAACTTCATTCACCTCACCAGCGACAAAGCAACCAAAAGGTACTGTCTATTTCCATATCCTGGTATTTACTAAAACCAGCGCATAACCTGGATCGTTTTATTTGGTTAACCGGAGATTGTGGCTACTTCTCATTTTCGAACTATTTGAACATCCTACGTTCATATTGTTATTTATTATCATCAGCGATTTTCTCAAAAAGGATTAATCTTCATTTCGTTTGAGCGAGCCACTCACCCCGTTGCCTTTCAAATGGTATCCTAGCAACGCTCGAGCTCGGCCATTCCTCCTCAGCTTGCCTGCACCCGCTCCGTAAGACGGAAACGCGTCTTACACGCAGACACGTCACACCGCGTCTTGACATCATCACGCCCTCCACCATTTTGCCGATCCTGTTTCTCCGCCCCGCTCGCCTGCGCAATCGGCGGAAACAGAACCTGCAGAGAGAAGCGGCGCCTGCGCAATCGGCGGAAACAGAACCTGCAGAGAGAAGCGGAAAGTGCTGATCGGTAAACGAGAGCAAGCGGTGACAAGCAGTAAAGCTGCAAGCGGTGACAAGCGGTAAGCTGTCGGTAACAAGCGGTAAGCTGCATCATTAGCCAGCTCGAGACTGTCAACTGGTTCCCAGCATTGTTTTCCTGCTCATCGACACTCAACTTTTAAAAGACTGTTATATTGAATCTCCAGTGAGGCAGTCACCTGTGACTTCAAAGTTTCAGCACATGTGTGAAAGTTGCCACTCTTCTCAACGCTGACTGGCACAGCATGTTAGTATAATTACCTTTTGTGAGATTTTACAAACTGTGTTTCCTTCCGCTGTTAGGTTGCTCCTACTTACTTTACAAGCAGCATTTATAATTTACTGTATTGCTTTAAAACATGCAAAATGTCACCGCTCCTCCTTTCTTTCTATCTGAGCCAGGAGATCCTCCTATTCCTTGGCTCAAGTGGAAGAAGGTGTTTGCTCATTACGCCAGGGTCTGTGGCACTTCTCTCAGTGCTGAGAGAAAGTCTTCTTTGTTTATGCATTGTTTGGGCTCGGAGGGTCAGGATGTATTTGAAAATTTGCCTGATTTACCTGATGCAGAAGCCAACACACTTAATGAATATGAAGTTTGCATAAGAAAGATGGATCTCCATTACCTTCCAAAGTTAAGCATGGTTTTAGAGCGTTTTCACTTTGGGAAAAGAATGCAAAAACAAAATGAGACTGTAGAACAATATGTTACTGCTCTTCGTAAACTTGCTTCTACGTGTTCTTTTGCTGGTACCTTAGATGAGAGACTTAGAGACCAGCTCATGCTTGGTTCTTCTCTCGAGAAAGCTAAGGACAATCTTTGGCAAAAGGATAATCCCAGTTTACATGAAGTAATCACTGCCCTTAAACTTCATGAGCACTCTAATACCTGCTCTGAGGTTATCCGTAAGAACACCTCAGAAGAAAAGAAAGGGTCTACTGAAGTGAAAGAAATAAAAACGTCCTCAGTTCCCACAATTCAAAAGTCTAATACCTCTGACACGGGAAACACCAATGATAACAAAAATTCTGGTTCGGATGTTAAACCAACCAGCTTTAAATGTTATCGTTGTGGAAATGTAGGACATTTAGCCAACGCCAAGGATTGTCCTGGTTGGAAAGCTACTTGTTCTATTTGCAAGAGGAGAGGGCATTTCACAAAATGTTGTAGGTCCGGTAAGGCTCAAAAGAAAGTGCGAGTGGTGGATATTTATGAACAAGAACAAACAGACTCAGTTGTATGTCAAGTGAATACAGTGGGTCTTGACGGCCCAATGGAAGATGTTTCCATTGAGGGATGCTCTGTTAACATGCTATTTGATTCAGGTGCCAAGATTACACTAATTCCCAGGGTTTTCTTTGAAAAATACTTACGTAACAAGGTAAAGTTACTCAAACCAGATCTAATCCCTAGAGGGTATGGTGGCAGAATAATAAGTCTTTTAGGATACTTTCTAGGTTCAATTGATTTTAAAGGGAGAATCACAGCCGGTAAAATTTACATTTCTATGAAAGGAGATTCCCTTATCAGTTGGCTGCATCAGAGAGATCTCGGGGTCTACCTTGATCCCAATCAGTCTCCTTCGGTCTGTTTGAGAGAAATGCCGGTTGATGTAGCAGCTGTCTCGGATCACACTGGTTGGGCCAAAAGATATCCTGGAGTGTTTTCCAAGGATCTGGGGTGTCTTAAAAAATACCTTCACTTGATAAAATTAAAGGAAAACTCTGTTCCCATTGTGGCGAAGGTAAGAAACGTCCCACTTCTGGTTCGTGACAAAATGAAAGCTGAGCTTGAGAAACTGAAAAACAATGGTGTAATAGAGGAGGTCGAAGGTACAGAATGGGTTTCGCCTGTAGTGATGGTCCGCAAGGCCAATGGCGAGGCAAGATTATGCATTGATATGAGGGAGTTAAACAAAGCTGTGATTGTTGACCATTATCCCCTACCGAACATTACTGAAATGCTATCGTCTTTAGGTGGGGCCACACATTTTTCCACGCTAGATCTTTCCTCTGCCTACCACCAGGTAAAACTACACCCATCTTGCCAAGACTTCACAACCTTCATCACTCCCTTTGGAACGTATAAATTTCTTAGAATGCCGTTTGGGCTCATTTCTGCGGCTTCAGTGTTTCAAAGAGTGATGGAGGGTATTTTGGATGGTCTGTGTGGTGTTAAGGTCTATCAAGATGACATATTGGTTCATGGCGTTGAGACAATTGAATATTTAGGACATCTTGTGTCAGGGTCTGGTATCAAACCCAAACCTTCGTTGGTGGAAGCCATATCCAATCTCAATTATCCCAGTAATAAAGATGAGTTAGTTAAGTTCCTTGGGATGTCAGAATTCTATAATAAATTTGTTCCTGGTTTTGCCCAGAAGACTGAAAAGTTGAGAGTTTTACTTAGAAAAGGACAAGAATTTGTTTGGGACAAAGGTTGTTGTGAGGAGTATGACCTTATTAAGAATTGTCTCAATAATGCGCAGAATCTTGCTAGCTTTGATCCCACAAAAGATTCCTATATAATGACTGATGCCAGTTGCAAAGGTATTGGAGCTGTTCTTTTGCAGAAGGGTGAAGAAACTGACAACACCATACTCTTCATTTCAAGACCTCTAAGAGGTGCTGAGGAAAATTATTCCGTGGTGGAAAAAGAAGCCCTGGCTGTTTATTGGGCTGTTAATAAATTAAAGAAATTTGTCTGGGGCAAAAGATTTTCTGTTATCTCTGACCACAAACCTCTTAAAGAAGTTTTTGAAAAAAAGGGGATTGATTGCATATCCCACAGGATAAGAAAATGGGTTGTCGCTTTGCAGGACTTCGAATTCGGTGTGTCCTATCTACCTGGATCTAATAATATACTTGCCGATTGTTTGTCCAGGCTCACGGGCAAAGCTTCTTCTGAAGAACAACGTGATGATTTTTTCTGTTGTAATGAAGACTTGTCAGAGGATATAAAAGTTTGTGTAGTCACCGAGGGTGTTATTACGGAGGACGAGTGGATCAGTGAATTGAGGTCTGATTTAGACCTTCAACAAGTCATTACGCATGTTCGTGATGGTTGGTGTCTAAAAAAGGATTGCAATGATGTTGTGAAGTGTTTCTGGACCGTGAAGGATCAGTTGTCTTTGGTTGATGGAGTGTTAGTGAGATGTAGCAGACTTGTTCCTCCAACTAGTTTGAGACATAAGATTGTGGAGTATGCACACTCTAGTCATATGGGCATCGCAAAAACCAAATCAAGAGTCAGGGAAATCTATTGGTGGCCTGCCATGGACACTGAAATTGAAAGATCTGTGAGAGATTGTCCACAATGCTCAGCTAGTGATAAGATACTCAAGTGCAGAACTCAACCCATGGTAATCAGAAAACGGTCTACTGGTTCATGGATTGATGTCTCATTGGATATCTTAGGTCCTGTCAAAGTTAGCAGTCAAGACAAATATGTTATCGTGTGTGTTGACATGTTTTCAAGGTGGCCGTTTATTAAAGTGGTAAACAAGGTGGATTCCTCTTCCGTGGTTACTTTCTTGGATGAATTGTTTTCCAGTGAAGGTCTGCCTAACTCGGTGCTCACGGATAATGGTGTGCAGTTCGTCTCTGGTTTGTTTGAGAGTTTTCTTAGAGAGAGAGGGATTCTGCACAAGCGTGCTTCTGTCTATCATCCAGAGAGCAACGGTGTTGTAGAAAGGTTCATCAAGGTCCTGAAAGAAACGATGCAATTAGCTCTGGTTTCCAGCTACAATTGGGAGGAAGCTATTAAAAAGAAAGTATGTGAGTATAGATTCACCACACATTCCTCTACTGGTGTGTCACCGTTCGTTTTGTTCAAGGGAAGGTCTCCTTGCACCCCTCTCAAGCCTTTTTGGGTTGGTACGAAGATTGGGGTTAATGACACTTTGAGCGCTGACTGGAAAGAGAAGGAGTTGGGTAAGGCAGCTAAAAGGAAGATTGAGTATGACATAAGAAAAGCTGCCAAAAAAACCATGGTGAGAGTGGGAGATGTGGTAAGGATTAAATTGCCAGAAAGAAAGTTTGGTGTTTCAAAATTCAGCCAACCAATCAAAGTTATAAAACTTCTAGGTAATGCAGTTAAGACACAGGATCACAAGGTGTGGAACCTCAGCAGAATAGCTGTGTGTCGCGCCAAGAATATGGAAGACAATGTTGTGTGTCATTCTCCTGTACCCTCAACCTTTGTTCCTGTTAGAAGATCTACAAGGAAGAGTTCTGTTCCTTCTCGTTTTATTGATTGAGTTCTTGCTCACTTGTCACTGCAAATGTATTTTATTGATTGAGTTCTTGCTCACTTGTTACTGCAAATGTAACTGTTTTGCTTCACATTTTCTTCCCTAAATGCTCACCACATCCTCCTCTTACCTTTTGTGTTTTATTGACAAGAGGGAGGTCTTGTGGTATCCTTCACTTCCCTTGCATCCCCTTGCCTCCACCTTATGTATTCTACCCCTGTTCCATCTTGGAATGTGTCTTACTCAAGGTGTTCCACCTTCTCTGGTCAGTTGCCTGCTGGTCTTTGGAGGATGAGGTCCCTAGTTTATATTCTACAATAAACTTCCCCTTTCTCACCTCTACCTGCCTGGACTTCATTTATTGGACAATACTACACAATGCCTTCTATTTATGTTTTGTGTTTAAAACATAAATACAAGGCATTGTTATTTACAATACTAATAGCTGTCAAACTGCATATTCTAAGCTCTACTGCCCAATAACAAGCTGCTGCCCTCGGCTCTGCAGTAAAGCTGTAAACGTCTTACCCTTCCCATAGCCCCTAACAATAGCATCAAAAGTGTACAGCTCAACATCTGCATTACACCTGAACAGCCCAATAACCCAGGCAGCTGGCTTGACACGCCTGTTCCAATGCATCAGCAGGTATGACACATATCTGTTCAAATGTACGGATCCCAGTGTGGTTACTTTCATAAATATGAGTTTAAATACTAGAGATCGTGAGAACATCTCTGGGGTCCAGTGTGCTTCGTCAGTCCAATGCATGGCGCATGTTACAGACAGGTTGGTGCGAGTGATGCTCGGTTAGGCACTCTTCTCTCAATGCTTGTGGCACACTAACCAGTAAAACCCGGCTTCAATGCAGAAAACATGTCAACACAACAGTTTGAAAGGTGGCTGACCGCAAACAGCACTACTCCGACGCTGTGAGCATATTCCCGGGGCGATAAGAGGAATGCATTCCTCTGGATGGGATTTATATGATAGTGGGGTGTGGCGCTCTAGTCGCTTTCACCACTTGATCCCCTTGTGGCATGCTGGGAGAGGCGGATCTGCACCAGTAGACGCGCTGAGCGCGGTTTAACCCGGGCACTCTCCCCGGAATAATAAACGTCCAGTTCCTCATACACTGTGTCCGTCTTTATTACAAAGCGACTTGCACTACAAACTGGCGACGAGGCTGTCGGACACATCACGCACCACTGACTGAGACTCGCGCTCGAGAAACGACAGCCAGAAGCGCCTGGTGCGGCGCTGCCTAATTGCGGGAGAGCGTGGCAGAGGGGCAAGAGCAGGGGCCCCCACTGAATAGCCTGTGCAGCCGGAAGTGAGTTTCAGCCCTCGCGCATGAGACAGAGCGGGGCTGACTGAGACGCATGAAAATTCCTGAGTGCAGCAGGGCAGAGTACAGCTGCCAAGAGCCTACAGTCCTCTACCTCATGCAACCACCTTTGCTCAGCAGGGCAGAGCAAAACTGAAAGAAGTATACAGACCCTACAAAGAGAAACCACCTTTGACCAGCAGGGCAGAGAACAGATGCTCGAAGCCCACAGACCCTACCACGTGGAACCACCTTTGAATGTGGAGCAGAGCACAGCTTTCAGAGCCCTGCAGACCTACACCACATGCTCCTGACCAGTGGCACGTTCCAAGTAAGTGCTGGGAGTGCCTGCCCATACGAGAAGCCCTCCCACAGAAACCACCCTGCGCCTCTCCACCTTGTTGCCACGGACAGTCCTGGCAGATTGGCTTATTATAAGACTGACAGGATATTAGCCCTCAGGATACCTCAGGACTGGCTGTCCAACCCTTCACACCCAAAGACACCTCCACGACCTCTGAGGGAGTAGAAGAGTGGCGTGTGTATACACACCAGCCATTGCGCACGAGGGTCCAGACCATACAACCAAAAGCCACGTACACCGGCCAGTCTCTGCACACCCACCCAGATCGCTTCCGCCCAAGTGTCTCTAGCCTACACCAGGAGGGACTCGGCCCTACAGCCCAGTCAGGATGTGTGCACAGACATCTTCCCTCACAAATCCAGTCCCCTTTCTGCCAAAACCGGGTGAACCTGCCATGAAATGGGAGGACTGGAAAGGGTACTTTCTAAATTACTTGTCAGCCCTGGAGGACGAAGATGAGGAGGCATTTTCGCGCAAATACAGGAAGAAAATCCTTTGGCACAACCTGGGGCCGGAAGGTCTTAGAGTGTACGAGCATATGGTGAAGAAGACTAGGCTCCCCAATGACGATGATGTATTTCAACATGCGCTGGGTGACTTGGATAGTCATTACCAACCAGTGGTGTGTACGGCCATAGACCGCTATAATTTCTTCCAACGGAAGCAAACAGACACGAAGTCCGTGGAAGATTACGTGGCAGCGCTTAAAAGGTTAGCAGTCATGTGAAATGAAATGAAAAAAAATATTTGGTAAAGTGCACTGCGGCCAAGCGGCTTCCTGGCGCTGGGATGTGCAAGATTGGACACCTCCGCGATGACCTGATGTGTGACCAGATAATAATGCATACTGTCAATACCAACATTCAGGAAAAGCTGTGGGTTAGCGGAGATGCCCCCCTAAATGAGATCATTGCTATGGTCACGAAAGCTGAACTATCTAAACGGTGTTCTGAGGCAGCGAAAAAGGACTGTGCCAGTAAGACTACTGTGTGCAATGTGACCGACATCAAAACCCAGGACAGCAAACCTCCACCCACAGGTGGGACCAAGTTTAACAGGAAACCGCAACCCAGAGCGACTGGACCCCACAAGGCACCCAATGACCACAAGAATACATGTTACAGGTGCGGCAGCCCGTCACACGTGGCCAATGACAGATGGTGTCCAGCTTTTTGTGTCAAATGCTCTTATTGTTGTGTGATGGGTCACTTTGGGAAAGTGTGTAGACGCAATACTGCAACACCTCTGTAAAATGTGTCCTACAGGATTCTTACACGGAAAGGGTGGAGGGTGAAGCTGATGAAGACTGTGTTCTCTGCATTAACACCTTGGCTGCTATGGCTTTTCCCCTCCTGTGCTGGGAGGCTTTGAATCCCATTGTTCATGACGAGCTCAGCTCGTCATAAGCACAGCTCCAGTGTGCCTCATGACGAGCTGAGCTCGTCATGAGCAGCGAAGGGGTTAATGACCAGGTTCTGGGTATTGATTGTAACAGCACCAGGAAACCCTCTTGCTTATTGTCCATTGGGGGTGTACAAGTTTCAATAGGAGCAGACTCAGGGTCACCATACACCATCATCCAGCGCAGTATTTGAGAGAGAGACTTTGTACCCGCCTTAGGCACTCACCTACACCCCAGATGTCCACGCCGTCACCTTCACGGGAGAGAGAATTCCCATGGTAGGTTTCTGGCCACTCTGTTTTAAGTTCAAGGGGAGGACCTCAGAAGGGAAACTGTATGTGGTGGAAAAAGGGCCCTCGGTACTTACCTGGGCAGACCAAGGGGCACTAGGGACCCAACTAAACTCAGGTAGTGCCACACAGGTACTCATACAGACAACCCACAGACAAGTGAAGATTAAGCATAGAAAAATGACTTCCCAGCAGTTTTTGGAGGCACCATAGGCAAGCTCACCAAATTCACACACAGGATTTGCCTTAAGGAAGGGGCGACACCTGTATGCAATAAAGTAAGGAACATCCCATTCAACTGCAGGGAGGCAGTGCAAATGGAGCTACAGCGCCTAGAAGACAATGGGGTAATTGAGCCAATCGAGAGTGCGGAATGGTTGGCCTCCTTGGTGGTAGCACGCAAGCCCAATTGGAAGGTGCGGCTCGGCATCAACTTTCGGGAACTCAACAAAAAGATCCTAGTAGGCAAATTCCCGCTGCCCAAAATCAACGAAATGTTGACCCAGACCAAGGGGATCAGATGGTTCTCGATCATCGACCTCACATCGGCCTACCATCAAATCTCGCTCCACCCCACCTGTAGGAAACTAACATCATTTATCACACCATTCGGCTGCTACAGGTTCCGGTGGATGCCCTTCGGCCTTGCGTCTGCTGCAGCGGTGTTTCAGAAGCTGATGCACAAGCTGTTCAAAGACATCAGCGGAGTGCAGTACTTCCAGGATGACATCCTGATCATGGGGAAGACCAAACAAGATCACGATGCAAAACTCTCAATAGTATTACGCATCCTGTCACGAAACGGCCTCACAGCAGAGTGGGAAAAGTGCAAATTTGGCCTCCATGCCGTCACCTACTTAGGACACGAGATAAGCGATAAAGGCACCTCGCCCAAGAGGGCCAATGTGGAAGCAATCAAGTCAGAACCTACGCCTCAAAACAAGGAAGAACTGCGTTCCTTTCTCGGATTGGCCGAATTTTATAGTACGTTTGTACAACACTTCGCCACCAAGACACACCATCTATGCCAGATCCTCAAAGAGAAGAATGCCTTTGTCTGGCCCAGTGAAACCAATGAAGATTTTTTGAGAATCAAGAACGACATTTGTGACGTCGTGCCTCTACATGGCTTTGACCAATCCGCCCTCTCCATCCTCACCACAGACGCAAGCGACAAAGGACTGGGAGCAGTCGTGTCGCAAAGGTCCACGGATGGCGCCATGACTACCATCAGCTTCTCTGGCCCCAAACAAGGAGAAGTTCTGCGTCATCGAGAAGGAGATGCTGGCAGCCATCTGGGCGATGGAAAAATTCCAACAGTTTCTTTGGGTTTCCAGGTTCCTCCTCAGGACAGACCACAAGCCCTAGCGCCCAGCAGACATGCCAGCGACACTCCGCGCATTGCAAAAATGACCCTCCGGTTATTAGACTTCGTGTATGACGTAGAATACATACCCAGCAACAAGAACAAAGTGGCACATTACCTCAGCAGACCGGCGGCGATGGAGAGTGCACCCGCACATACTGAATGGGATGAGTACACGATTGCCTTCACCAATGACCAGGAAGAGGTCATAAGCGCAAAGGATTGGAAGGAAGCGCATGACAAAGATCCCCATCTACAGAGTGTGAAAAGATGTGTCACTCAGGGGTGGCCAGACAAGAGGCACTTGGACGCTGACATCCAGAAATTCTGGGAAGTGCGGGAGGAGCTGTCCATTTGTGAAAACGCCATATTCCTTTTGCGAGGAGACAAAGTGATACCTCCACAACAATCAGTGGAACGCCTGCTCACAATCTTGCATGAGGGCCACTTAAGAATCGTGAAGACAAAAAATCGAGTTAAACAATCTTATTGGTGGCCTGCTGTCGACAGCCAAGTAGAGAAGCATGTACGAGCCTGTGATCAATGCAATAACGCGGACAAGGCACAAACTATGTTACAACCACAGTTGGGGAAGTTCACCACTCCCACCAGCCCATGGGAAGAACTGTCGGTCAACATTCTGGGACCCATCCTCGACACTTGGGGTGTCCCCAAGTACGCCATCATGTTGATTGACCGATACTCCAAGTGGCCGGAAGTAGAACTGTGTGAAAATGTGGACACGGACAAGATTGTAGCCTTCCTCACAGCTATATTCTTGAGAGAGGGTATTCCAAAATTCATTAAAGCAACAATGACCCTCAGTTCACCTCTGAAAAATGGACTGCATTCATGAAAAGGAATGGCATTGTGACCAAACACACCCCGGTGTACCATCCTGCCGGAAATGGCCTCATAGAGAGGTTCAACCGGGTGATCATAGGTTCCGGGCAAGCAGTCATCAGCGCGGGAAAGAATTGGGAGACAAAAATTAGACACACCGTATGGATGTATCGTATAACTTTCACAGCTACAGGTTACAGCCCGTTTAAGATTCTACGGGGCCGATACCCGTTCACACGAGACAATACAGTGTGGATGAATCTGACGCTGCAAAGTAGGCGGTCCGCAGCGGTAGCCCGCAGCAATTTGGAGAAAGTCCAGAAATTTTACACTGACCACTACATAAGAAGCACAGGGTGAGCGACGTCTTGCTGGAAAAGGGGGAGTGGGTTCGAGTAAAGCTAGCACAACTGCAAAGAAAAGGCGACAGCAAGTTCAGCGAACCTCTGCAAGTCAAAGAAGCCTACACACGGTCAGCCCTTTTAAGTGTTGGAAAAGTATGGTCCTATAGCAGGATGGCTAAGTGCAATAAAGTGATGGGATGGGGCAAGAGAGATGCTCCAGCAAGCACCAGTAACATAGGTTGGAAATCAGATAATGAGGAGTACGGCCTAGAGACAGACACATGGAATAAAGACACGACAACTGACAACGAAGATAGAAGCAGCAACACACAAGAACAGAGGAATACAGAAACCACACGACGACACAGGCCACAAGAAGATCAAAGTACTAGCAAACCAGACACATTGCAAAAATCGTCCACAGCTCGTAACGGAAACCAGCAAGGGAGTCCAAGGAAAACCGGAGCATACACGAGTGAGATGCACACAACACCAGCACCCACTACACGCACCCACAGAGGCAGGACAGTAGTGTTACTCAAACGATACAGAGACTAGGATATGTAAATTCGTGGTATGTTGTGTTTGCCTTCCCCTTTTCCTCCCCTGATGATGTGTTATCTAAACTTGTTATAGCAAGTGCCCGGAACTCTTAGCACCACGCTTTGTTACAGTTCTTGTAATGGCGTTGTTAAAGTAGGGAGATATATGATGTATCATTCTAGTCGCTTGCACCACGTGATGCCCTCGGGATATGCTGGGAGAGGCAGATCTGCACCAGTAACCGCGCTGAGCGCGGATTAACCCCAGCGTTTTCCCGGGAATAATAAACGTCCAGTTCTACATACTCTGTGTCCTTCTTTATTACAAAGCGACTTGTACTACAGGTAGATAGTTGCATCCCATTGCACAAGTCATGTTATCCGAGTTACTGGTTGAAACCGGTCTATCTTCCTGGGTTAAGAAAGCTTACCATAGTTGCCTATGTGTGCAACCAAACCCCTGCCTAATGCATGCAACTGTCAGTGCTAAGAAGTCCAAGCAAGCAGCAGCTGGAACTGCTGGTATTCAAAACTAACGGGCAATCAAAGCGGCCCTATGGCTGAAAAGAGACGCGGAGGTATGCATTTTTCCAAGCTAGGAATGCGGCACTGCATGGCAGCCTCAGCGCAGGATGTTACCAGCACATGCATGCTGTCTTCAAAGCGCGGAATACAGCCGCTGCACGTCTCCCACAGTTCACCATGTTATCAGCACATGTAAGCAGACTTCTGGAAGGAACGTTAACCCCTTCCATGCCCAAGTGCATGCGCCCCTCCAGGCAGGACGTACCCCACAGATGCGGGGCTGTCCGAAAACAAACCCACCACTATTGATGATTTGTTCAAATAACGCTCTGGCTATGAAATGCATCCCGGGGCAATAGGCAGCATCGTACTACACCCACACCCCACTTGGACCGCCGCCTCCACCTGAACCCCCGTCCCCCCAAAACACCCTGCTTAATGTGGAGCTCCTCACTGGTTGGAAGAAGCCGCAGTGTCCTCCCTCATTTTCCTCTCACTGGGATCCGGCCTGGGGCAGAGAGTGGGAGGTCCCACCCGCTCGAAAACCCATTGTGGGACAAAGAAAAATAATGCAAAAAAAACACAGCAGGCCAAGCCCCTTCCAGGGGAAACGGCAATCCCAATCCAAAGGCTGCACGGCGGGCGGCGGCAGGGCCCATCCTGCACTCTCGGCCAGCACCCCACTGCAGCCAGAGCTCGGCTCTCTAGGGCGAGGAGGGGGCAAGGCTCTGATTGCCTCCGCCTGCTGCACTGGGCTTCAAGAGTCGCATCTCTTCAGGCTCTGGGGAGGAGGCACAATCGAGGCGGAGATCCTGACTGAGCAGGGAGAGGCGCAAACACCAAGCGGACCAGCCTGTACAACCTCAGTACAACCTTTAACAACCAGAGTGCAGAGGTTGAGGCATTTCCTTTTTAGACACTGCAGTGGCCATTACAATACAGACAATAGGTTTCCTTCCAGTTCAAATGATATGGCATTGTTTTCCTGCTTTTTACTGACCTTTGCTGGGCCCAGCTAATCAAGTCAAATTTCATTTCATAGCAAATCTCTGTATGTAAGAAACATTGATAGAAAATCATACTAACTAAGTAACTATTTTAGATCATCTGGTCTATTGCCAAACAAAGAGTCACACATAATCATTTCAGCTAGCAGTCCTTGAGGGCTACAACTTTGATGTACTTTTACTATGAACGTCAATGGCTTCCCTTAATAACTAGCAGCATCCACAAAGGAAAGCCACCTAACCTTGATGACATGCTTACCAACTCAATGTAAGAGTCTAAAACATCCTGCCTCCATCAGAACAATGCTAGTCCTCCTATAGGTAAAAATAAATTTAAAAAACTACAAGAAACAGCCTTTGCCACCCGCTAGTTAAACTCAAGACACCCTCTCCCTATCTCCCAGTAAAACAATGTGAGTTTATATTTTCCTTTGGCCCTGTACAGCACTTCTCCCTCTGATAATATTCACACTTCATAAGTGCCACATAGTCAAGAAGCAAGATGCAACTGCGAGTCAACATAATACCTTCTGTCTCAGTATATGCATTTAGAAGAGCCCTGTGAACCAACGCAACCGCGTAGCTATGAGGGACATTTGGACAGCTTGATATCAGACAGTTTGATATGAATCGATCTAAATGATGCGGTTCAATTCAACACACGCTTCAAGGTCTTGGGAATAATACCCAACAGAACCTTAACTAATATGGAGAGTTTGATGCTGACAATACAGTCCCAATGTAAGTGAAGGCGGACACCTAAACTTTGCGCCGCCAGTTTAAAATCTCACTTGGTATCCTGATTCAACAGGGCCGCATCCTACAACAAAATGGTACATTCTGTTAAACACAAGGCAGCAAAAACGAGTCTGAATCTCAGCACAATAAGTTAATACAGGATCTAGGTAGTGTCAATTAGTCTCACTGTAGTTTTACTCAAGAAAAATCTTGTTTTGAAGCTTCGTTCCACACTTCAGTTTTTTCACGAGAAGAGCCAAGATGAAACACCAAGCGGAACAC
Organism: Lissotriton vulgaris; assembly: GCF_964263255.1. Lineage (NCBI taxonomy): Eukaryota > Metazoa > Chordata > Amphibia > Caudata > Salamandridae > Lissotriton > Lissotriton vulgaris. Next base: position 205,406,218 of record NC_141690.1, on the reverse strand, counting down.
ACTGAGCTGGAGCAAGTGGAGGGACAGAGCAGGCAGAACCAGCCAGGCTGAGGGGGGGATCGTCATCCCATGAGTGGGGAGGGAGGGAGGAAGAGAGAGTAAGAGAGAGGAAGAGGGGAGGGGGAGAGAAAAGGGTAAGCGGGCAGAAGGGATGTGGGGCTGGTGGAGATAATAGCGCAAAGAGAGGAGGAGGCTGTAGTCTGGATTTCAGCACATTAAGATACTACAGGATCTAGGTAGTGTCAATTAAGCTCACTGTAGTTTTACTCAAGAAAAGTCTAGCTTTGAAGCTTCATTCCACACTTCAGTTTTTTCACGAAAAGAGCCAAGATGAAACACCAAGCGGAACACACTGAGTTGGAGCAGGAGGAGGGACAGAGCAGGCAGAGTCAGCAATGCTGAGGTGGCGCATCACCACTCGAGCGGGGAGGGAGAGAGAGCAAGAGAGAGGAAGAGGGGAGAGGGAGAGGAAAGGGTAAGCGGGCAGAAGGGATGTGGGGCCGGAGGAGATAAGAGCGCAAAGAGAGGAGGTGGCTGAGAGAAAGGAAAGGCGGAAGAGGCCACGCTAATTAGAAACAGATGGCCCCCATAAAGTTAAGGAATCGCTTCGCAACAGCCGCATAGCAGACAAGCCAGTCCGGATGGGCCGGATGAAAAGGCGAAAGGGCGTCACCAGAAAGACCTAATTTCCAATGGCAGCCCACCGTTTAGCATAAACGTGACGGCAGCCAATGGAAATTAGGGGCGGGGCTTTAAGCCCCCTTCTCAGATCTACTCTCTTACAATATCTCTTGCCCAGTGAGCAGCGCTTTGTGCTGCAACACCAGGCGAGACCTAATAAAGGAACATTACAATGGCGTCATGCTAGATAGCACATACAACAACGAGTCCATTCTCTTCTTTGCTTTATGCGAGTCACGTAATCCACAAGCCAGATCCAATGACTGTTCAAGAGTGGTTTTCTTTTAACATGGTACTAAACTATTATCTTTAAACATAAATTAAGTTGGTAAAATGTTGTTTTACCGGATTGTTAATGCGTTATTTAAGTGTGCATTAATTATTTCCTAGCTTCCCTTTAGTAGAAAGTGTTATGTCCTTTGTATTTTTAAATGGAACTGTAATGTTTCAGTGTTTTAATGTCAGCGCACGATTATTCGATTCAGTAACTGTTAAGTGAGAACCTGTCCTCTTTTCTGTTGCTCATTGTGAGCTTTTATTCTTCGCAAATAAAAGACAGGAAATACACTTCTATTGGATTTCATCCAGTTTTTTGTGTAGTATCAGTATTTCTAAAATTGGCATTGCGCTTCTTCAATTTTTGTACTTTTTACGGGCCAACAAAGAAGAAATGGGCTTTCAAAGGAGACAACTCAAAAAAGTTGAAGCGACACTGATCCAGCAGGTTACCTGCAACAGATAATCTAACACCACATACTCACCTGGGCCCATACATTTATTCACAACACACTGGTAATAACCGCTGGGGTCATGTTTTGTAATTCTCTGGATGAGTTATCTCTAGTCCCTAACTAATCTTTCACGGATCAAAAAGTTCTGTCCTCTGGTCAATGGACCATTAGTTGAACTAGTTGATGGTGAAATGACATACGATTTCAAATACTTACACATTAGAAATGGTCACAGAGTCGGGATGAATTTAAAGTTTTATCTCAGATTAATTCATGTGAACCACTTACACAGTACAGAACACACTCTGCATCTCATTGGAAGGAAGATTCAAATAATCAATCAAAATGCATTCATTTATACTTTGTAATGACTCTGCATGAAAAGGAGAGGATAGAGAGAAAAGCATATACACAGATATATTTATATTTACCTAGAATGGTGAGAAAACCATCTCTAGGAATTGGTAAGGGTCCCCAGGAAAGATCTGGCGAACAAAGGCTTCAGGACAGGAATTAGGACAGGAATCAGGACAGGGCAGACAATCTCTCTATCGTCAATGCTTGAATAGCACCCTTCTCTGACACTCTCTTCCTCCTGAAGATTCTTCCGCGATCTTCTGCTAAATGAATTTGCTCTAGATAATTGGTTCAGCGATTCGATTCTCCTTCAGCATCAATTTTCACTCCGACAGCATCCTGGTCTCATGCTTCAGCATCTCCGTCTCCAGACTCTGTGCTCTTCGGACAGGATCCCAGTCTCAAGCTAAGCTAACTAACTAATGTTACCTCAACTATACCTTTCTGTATGCTGGTACCACCCATTAAAGTTTCAAACTTATGAAAATACTAACCCTGATTGGAAAGGCAAGGGGAGGTGATCATCACAACATGCTTACTTATTACTCTTTTCAGTGCGCCTTTGTTAATAAAACCATCCCCTTAATTCTTTATTCAAACTTTATTCCCCACCCGCATTCACAATGTAATTGTCACAAATTATAAAAAGTCTGCAGGTTCCCATCCATTTCAGTGGACTGTCGTTCCGGTTCTCAGAAAAGTATCCATCAGCAACCTTGGACGATGTTCAAGTTGACATTGCGTCTTTTCAGCTTGGTTGTACTATGCATGTGCAGTAGAACGAGAGGGAATAGACTGTGGCTCACAATTCTAGGCCCATAATAAGCACTATTGAAAGAGTCAAAAAGTCAAATGTTAAAATCAAAAATAAATGGTTTCCCTGTATATCACCTGTCTCTACTCTACTCCCATTTACTTATTATTACTCCTCCCGCATTACCATTAGTATAATAGCTGAGTTTCGTTTTTCAGCAAGCATGTGAGTTTCAAGCGGCCATTTTGTTATCTACTGCGCAAGTGCACAAAGTTCCCTCCAAGCAAAAGATACATCATACTACGTAGATGCAGTAGACGCATGCGCACTAAAGATTTTCGGTTAGCGGCCATTTTAAAATTACACTCGAGTCACTTATTAATAAAACACATAGGCAAGCTTCGTTTTTCTAATAAATGTTGTGTAATGCATGTTATTTCCATAATATAGGTTTAGTACGGGGTTAGGGGTTACATGAGAAGATTGCTTTCAAGCAAGTCTCTTTTTCACGAGTCCTTGCTCCATCAACAATTTCCAATATACTTGTCATAAAATCTATTCTTATAGAAGTGTTGATTGCCGATTTTCTGCCAATAAACGAGAACATAAAGATTTGAGCTTGTGCTAACACATTAGCTTGTGTTTAAACTGTCCTCCATCTTGCCTCAACGTCATAGGATATCAGATGACACAGAGGCATTATTAATCCCATTAGGCAAATACATCAGGATGCCAGCGCCTCAGTTAGGTTTGTTTGGGGGAGGGGAGGGGGCAGAAGGGGGTGCTCAGTCGTTCGGTGTTCAAGTGGGAGGTATGCAAGGCTGTGTACATGCACCCTTCCTCTTCACTCTTTACATCAATCAATTGGAGGAGTTGATTTCAACGTGCAGGGACATGCCGCATATTGGTCAGTGCCCCATAACAGTCCTGCTTTATTGTGATGACGTTGTCCTTATGGGTCAAACCCTAATGGCGTTACAGCACATATTAGACTGTTTTTAGCCTTTATGGATGGACCTGAAAGTTAATATAAGTAAAACTATTGTCAAGTCCTGTAGCTCCAGACATATTGACAAACTGTAATACATTATTAGTGTAGTAAAGTAGGTTCATGAGAGAAGCTGATTCCAAGATGTATTTATTCATAAAGGAGAACAACTTAACATCCACAGCACAGACCATAGAATACCACACACCTCCCCCCTTTTGAAAAAAAAGACAGGAAAATGAGAGGAGAGAAAAGAAAGAGGAAAGAAAAGAAAAAAAAAAGTTAAAAACGAACAAAGTCCTTAAATTTCACAGGAGTACACTTAACTCGTGAACTCTTACGAGAAAAACCAAGACCTTGTTTGCAATCAGTGGAAATACTGTTAAAAAAATCATCATGTACAGAATTCTCAGAAATATTGTCATTGGTAACATTTTCATGAAGAACAGTGTTATCAGACATATTAACATTAGTTGCATCTTTAAGAATGTTATCTTCACATGGAGAAAGATTATCAAAGGCTTTGTGAGTACCAGAAAGTTCGAAATCAATATCAACAATTTGAAGATTACCGGAAGACGCCAAATTAGAATCTAATTGAGGAGACCTTGAGTCATTAGATTTGCAAATTGAAATGCGTCTAAAGTTCCAGATCTTGCCACCCTCAACTCTAACAGCCTTACTAAAAACCTCAGTAACCTTAACTGGGTTAGACCATCTGGATGCCCCTTTACGAACTTGTTCCCCAAACTTCACTCTCACAAGATCCCCAATATTTAATTTAGAAGAATTAGCTTTCTGTACAGAATTATGAGACATCTTCGCTTGGTACTTATGAACACGATCTCTAACACTCTTCAAATCCAATTCCAAGTAATCACCATTCTTAGCTTTCAACCACCAAGGCATGAGTTTAGAACCCGGTTTTCTACAACGCAACATCTCAAAAGGGGAAAGCCTAGTTACAGAATTAGGAGACATACGATAAGTCAAAAGAGTAGCTTGCAAGGCTTTTCCCCATTTCAAACCACTTTGTAAAGCTAACTGACAAGATTCCTTAATCACTCTGTTGAAACGTTCTACTTGATCGTTAGCTTGAGGAAAATAATTGGAAACTCTCTTGTGCACAATACCACAACTGGAAAGAAAAGATGTAAAAACCTCACTAACAAACTGCGGGCCATTATTGGAAATAATTTTTTACATTAACTCGTCCTTAACCTTAAAGAAAGAAGTCAAATCACCACTGAGTTTCCTCTCTTCAGGCCAACCATTACTTAGAAAAACCCTCACTTCCTTCAAGACCTCATCTTGCTGCATAGCTTGTGTCCATAAAGTTTGAGAAATCAATTTAGATTGGTCATTACCATTGATAACGTTTACGTCACATATAGTAAAAGCTACATCATCTTCTTCGGTGTGTTTTACTACAGAACTATCTCTTATGGTAAAGCGTGACATGCAATCCGCGTGAACATTGAGACGTCCTGGGACATAAACAACCTCACAACGAAATTCTTGTAACTTAGCAGCAAGCCTCGCAAGACGAGCAGTGAAAGTCCTACCACCCCCAGCAGACAACATACTAACAAGGGGTTTGTGGTCAGTTCTTAATGAAAATGTTGTACCTCAAAGAAATTGGCGAAAAATGTTGAGTGGCCCAAGTACAAGCAAGTAACTCCTTTTCTATTGTAGAATAATTGAATTCTGCATCTCGAAGAGACCTTGAAGCATAGGAGACTACATATTCCCCCAGCTTGTCCTTTTGCATTAGCACGGCTCCTAGACCAACATTACTAGCATCCACACAGACAATACATTCATTACCAACAGAAAATGGTTTCAGAAATGGAGCATCAATAATTTTACTTTTGAGAATGTCAAAAGATTCCTGTTGGTCTTTACCCCATACAAATTTTGCTTGTTTCTTTAATAAAGAACGCAAAGGATGTACTAAAGTGGAATAATTTTGTACAAATTTCCCATAGAATTCAGTAAGGCCTAGAAAAGACAATAACTGTTCTTTAGAAGTAGGAATGGGAGCTGAGGTAATGCTTTTAACATGGTTAAGTTTATGTTTAATACCATTACTTGAAATTTCATGGCCCAAGTACTCAACTTTAGACTGTCTGAACTTACATTTGGAAAACTTTAGAGTTAAACCTTTCTCTTGAACACTGCTAAAAACAGAATGTAGATTAGAATCATGCTCATTAAGATCTTTACCGAATATCAGAATATCATCTTGAAAAGCTATTGCACCATTACAATTCTTGAGCACATCTTTCATCAACCGTTGAAAAATGGAGGCGGCACTAGCTAGTCCGAAAGGCATTCTCAAATATTGGAACATACCTTCCGGAGTAACAAATGCAGTTAACTTTTTGGATTCTTCATGTAACTCCACCTGGTGATATGCACTGGCCAAGTCAATTGTAGAAAATACAGTAGCACCAGATAAGGAGGAAATTAATTTGTGGATATTTGGTAGGGGGTGTTTATCAACCCAAATTTCTTGGTTTAAACTGCAGAGATCCACACATAGGCGGAGATCTCCTGAACTTTTAAGCGATAAAACAATGGGAGATACCCACAGTGAGGATTCAATGGGCTCAATAATATGTTTCAAAAGAAGGTCATCCAAAATTTCTTTAAGTTTACTCCTGTAAGCTAATGGAACATTCCTTACCCTGCGTCTAACTGAAACTACATTCTCATTGAGAATTATTTTATGTTTAAAATCAGAGTATTTACCAAGAGTGTCCTTAAAGACATCAGGAAAATTCCTCTTAAGATTATCAACAAAACATGCATCTTCCACAACCACACTTGAATTCGTCTCAACTAGAGTATTCACTTCCGAATCTATGAAACATACTGGAGGATTGGAATTAGGATCAAGTTTAATTCCTAGTTCGCGTTGATGTGGCCACCCAAGAATAGCTACTCCTTTATTAGCCACATTGGTGATCCTATCCCTAATTTGAATGGTAGCCCAAAAGTAACCTTCCAAATTTATTTTCTGTCCGGTGTAACCTCCAGGACGAATATCAGGAATTAATAGTTCTCTGTTGCCCCATAAACATTTGAAGAAATTTAAACCAATGATAGTATACCATGAACAGGAATCTATCATCAATTCAATTGAAATATTGTCTACTAAAATGGGACAAGAAGGAAATTCTTTGTGTTCAGTTTCATCAACAGAAAGAATGCAATTATAACTATGGAGAACTTCTTCTTCCTCTTGTGAAACATAGTTGACTCTTTGAAAAGAACGACACACATTACCAAAAAGTCCTTTTCTTTTGCATTTTGACACACACCCTGTCCCAAGCAGGACAACCTCTGTAATTGCCAACATGGTTAGAACTTCCACAACGATAGCAAGAAATATTCCTCTTTTGAGAAAACTTGTCAGAGAAGTTCTTATTATCACCAAGTTTTTTATCACTGTCCTTTTAAACGAACCTTTGGAAGAAAAATTCGGATTAGTTTGGTTTTTAACTAAAGAAACTTCAGGTTCAGGAACTTGAGGTTTAACACTAGTACCTCTAATTTCAGACACAAACAATTCTGACTGTTCTATACCCTTGGCAATATTAATAACAGCTCTGAGGGAAGATTCTGTGCCAAGCCAAAGTCTCTCTTGAATCTTCTTGCTCTTTGTTCGCATCATAATCTGGTCTCTAAGAACTTGTTCATAAGAGATTGTTTCGAAAGCACAGGAACATACTAAAGAACGCAGAGCTGAGACATAATCCTCAATGGATTCATCTTGTTTTTGAACACAAGAGTAGAATTTGAATCTTTCCATGACCGTGTTTATTTTCCTGCCAAAACGAATTTTCATCTGTCTAGTAGCTTTTTCAAAAACATCAATATCACAGCATCGTCAATAGGAGGGAGATTGTCAAATTCCTTGATTCCTGCGCCACCTAAGCAATGACTTAAAAGAGCTAGCTTCCGCTTTGCAGAGCAACCATCCTTCTCAAGCACATCAACGTATGCTATAAACATTGGGAAACATAAGTCCCACTCAATGTTCGGATCACCAGCTGTTTGTAAAAAATGAGGAGGAGCTGTAATGTTCGACATTTCACACAATAGTTTCTTTTACCTAAAAGTTTCAATAATGAAGTAATAATAAACAAGAAATACCTTAAATATAAAGTAAAGAAGTTGTTGACTTTGTGTGGGAATGTGTGATGTCAAACAGGTTTCCGATCGAAAATACGAGTAGAAAATAAAATTTTAAAAATGGTGGCACGTAAATGAGGTCAGCGCGTCATTTCAGGTGAAAGGTGATACCCATGATGCTTTGCGGTTAGCTCCCAGAATACTTGGAAGAAGGGAGCGTTATCGAAGAGGAACAGAAGAAGATGTCGCATGGAGAGAATTCTGATGCCCAGCGTATTTGAAAGATGCACGCTCCAACGGCATCCAAGGTAAAGGCAGATTTAGGCCGTAGAATTAGTTATTTGAAGCAAAATATACGGTAAAAAGGAAAATAAATAAATAAACGGTAACAATGGTACGTTACCCAACAGCGGCGAAGGTTCAATTCAACTCCAGTTGAAAAGAAAATACAGAGTAGGCAGAACAAAATAACGTGAACGTTGTTCTTAAAATCTTGAAATCTTCAATCCCATCCTCGTCGCCAGAAATTATGTAGTAAAGTAGGTTCACGAGAGAAGCTGATTCCAAGATGTATTTATTCATAAAGGAGAACAACTTAACATCCACAGCACAGAGAGCAGCAGTAACGATCTTCTACCCGCAGTAGCCAACCTTCCTCTGCCCACGTTCTACAGACATGCAACAGTGACCTCACAGATTCTAAATGACCCAACCATAGAATACCACAATTAGCAGTCTAGTGTTTTAAGAATGTACCTTATTCAGTGTTCTATGTATTGGTTTAAGTTGAGGGTTATATTCCAAGTCAGTTGAATGCCTTTACCAGCTTGGAAGAGTCCGCTCTGACTAGGGGCCATATGTAGGTAAATAATTTTTACAGATTCTAAAATACCGAATTTTACCGATTCTGTATTTTAGAATCGGTAAATCTGATGTAGGTAAATGTTTGGTACTTTTTACCCAATCTGTAAGATTTGGTAATTACCGAATCGGTATTTACCGATAATTGCCATTCATTCCTATGGGCCTGGAGGCCCATAGGAATGAATGTCAATTACTGAATCGGTAATTACCGATTCAGTAAATACCGAATAATTCAAGGGTGGCAGGGTGGCACTTTGACACCCTGTTGCACCCCTGATTAGGGCTTGTGTGCCATGCGGCACACATACATGCCCTAAGGGCATGTATGTGTGCCGCATGGCACATGTGTGCCACATGGCACAGGTGTACATGCACAGATTTGCATATACACAGGTATTCGTTATTTACCACCAACTAATAGTTGGTGGTAAATAACGAATCCTTAAATCACTGTGGCACTGTTTACAGTGCCACCTACATCTTAAAATACAGATTCGGTAATTTTACCAAATCGGTAAATTTACCACATTTTGACGATGATCTTCTACAGACCTGGGACATTCTTGTTTTCCTGCTGAAAAACCAAAGTTGGATGATTTGGTTATTATGAAGGCATTTTCCTGGTGAGATAACGCTGTGAGAGCGGGCAGCAGCAAATTATGGCAAGAGCGAGTGGCTCCGTTAACTTGCTTAATTCTGTACTGAGAGTGCAGAGAGTATTGAGGAAATTCTGGCGTAGCTGTATTCGTGACGTCATTCAGCAGTGAGTCCATTACCAACGCTAACTGTACCTGGATTCCAGTGAGGCCGTTTTCCAGCAACGTGACATGAGGAGTCTCCAGGCATGGTACTTTTATTTTTCCAATTACTCATATGTGGGGGTTTTCCAACCCGGCATAGTGGTTGTTGGTCATTTTGTAATTTAAGCATGGCTTCTCCCCAAATCTCTGTCGTATTACCTCCTAACTTCATAGCACAAGCAGTACCGGCCAGCATTCCATGGGAAGATTGTATTCTCATGTTTGTAAATTATCTCAATGCTCTTGATGGACAAGAGTTTTCTGCTAAGAGAAAGAAAGCATTACTTCTCAGTCCTTTATGGAAAGAAGGGCAACATATTTTTCGTTATTTGCCGCAAGCTCTTCAAGCCAATGGTCAACCCATGCCTGATAAGTACAAATAAGCCATTTGTAGACTGGAAGCCAGATGTGCCAAAGTGGAGAATTTGGTAATAAATAGATATACATTCTATACCCAACATCAGAAACAAGGCAAATCAATCAATGAATTCATAGCGAGACCTAGGGAATTATCTATCAAATGTAAATTTGGAACAATGACTGATGAATTGATAAGAGATCAATTAATTGTACAATGCAACAATACAAAAATACAGGAAAGACTTTGGGCGGCTACAAATCCTTCCCTTTAAACAGCCATAGACTTAGCCAAAGTTGTTGAGCAATCTGAAGGGTGTATGAAGGAATTGGAAAAGTGAAGTTTAAGTCACGACGTTTCTGAAGTGTCAGATGGTTACAGACAAATATGACATAAGTGTAGTAGGTGCCATTAACCCCTTCAGTGCTGATGACAAAGCCAGCTCGTCATGGGTGTTACCTGCGCTGTGCTTATGACGAGCTGGCTTTGTCATGAACAATGGGTATCCAGGAGCTTCAGCACCCAGCGGGAAAACCCATAGCACCCAAGGTGTTAAAGACAAAGGAAAGTTGATCAAAATACCTTTTATATCTAGGAACCTTGGTCCTAAAACATGTAATAGGTGTGGGAGTGCGGCACACTCTTCTGATTAAAAATTTTGTTTTGCAGGCAAAACATGAATGTTTGAAGTGTGGTCGTGTGGGTCATTATGCTAGGGTGTGTAAGAGTAAATCCCTCCTTAGAATTGCTTGTGTCCAAGGAGAAGAAGAGGGAGATGTGAACAAAATGTTGGTGGTTGGTGAGGATGGGTCTGAAGACGATGAAAGAAGAAAGAATAGACCCAAAGCTATGTTCACTTTTGCTTACGGTGAGGTTTGCTTGATGGATGCTACTGGATTAAAATACACAATAATTCCTAAGAGATTATTTAAAGAACTACGAGTGGAGAAAATGGTATTGCCTAAAGACATTGCTCCTGGTGGATATCAAGGTGAATCCATAGATATTTTGGGATATTTTCTTGCAAACAATAGTTTTTCTGGCAGGCAATTTCAAGGTAAAGTGTATGTGGCGGAACAAGGTCCACCTATCCTTTGGTGGGTGCACCAGTATGATTTGAGGATCATTGTCAATTCCAGAGCACCTACACAAAGGTTATGATTGTTGATGATGAGAATATTGAAAGTATTCTTGAGGGGGGCAAGAGCAGTATTTAGAGATTAATTGGGTTTGCTCAAAGGCTATGTGCATCGCATTTTGTTAAAGAAATAGGCATTACCTGTACAACACAAGGTCAGGCGAGTTCCCATCATGGTGAGGGAGGATGTCAAGACACTTATTAAGGAAATGCTTGATTCAGGTGTTATTGAACCAGTGGAGGCTTCTCCGTGGATTTCTCCGGTAGTTATTACAAAGCAGGTAAATGGCAAGTTGAGATTCTGTGTGGACTTAAGATCTTCAAATCAATGCGTTGTCGCCAGTACATTTCCGCTCCCAAATATCACAGAATTGGTCTCTACACTTAAAGGTGCCTAATTCGTTTTTGAAACTCGATCTAAAGAGTGCCTACCACTAAATCAAATTGCATAACGACTCTAAACACCTTACAGCGTTCATCACCCCTGAGGGGCACCTATCACTTTAAGCGGTTGCATTTTGGGTTAACTTCAGCCGCTGGTGTTTTTCAGCGCATGGTTACGGACATCTTTATAGGAATCAACAATACAATTTACTTCCAAGATGACATTCTGGTATATGGAAAATCTGTGGAGGAGCATAACTTAATCCTGAAATTGGTGTTGGACAAACTGTCTAATGTGGGTCTCACACTATGTAGAGAAAAATGGTATTTTTTTGTTGAGCAAATTGAATATTTGGTGTACACCATTAGTGCTATGGGTTTTAAACCTAAAAAAACCTTTGTAGTGCTATTGAATTGGCCCCTCCCACCTTAGACAAAGATCAATTAAGATCTTTTATGGGCTTAATTGAATATTATGCTAAATTTGTAAGGAACTTTTATGATAAAACAGCTGGTTTGAGAAGTATACTCAAGAAGGGGTTGAGTTTTGTGTGGAGTGCATCAAGAATGTTTTGAACATATCAAGAAAGAGTTCTGTAAAGCCAATGTTTTAGTACCTTTTGATGTGAATCTCAAGTCTGTTATCATGGTGGATGCTAGTGCCACGGGTTTAGGTGCCAAGTTATCTCAGCACAAAGCAGGTTCTGAGGGAACTGTAGCCTTTTACCTCTAGGACATTGCCACAAGCAGAGCAAAATTACGCAGTCACTGAGAGGGAGGCATTTGTGGCATCTTGGGGTGTTGAGTATTTCCGTACCTATCTGTGGGGTACCAGATTTTTGCTCCATACTGACCACAAACCGTTAATTGAGATCTTATCTCAGGGTGGTACTGGAAAAGGTTCAGCAAGGCTAGCAAAATTGGCTTCTATACTACAGGAATTTCAATTTGAGGTGGAATATATTCATGGATTGAGGAATATTCAAGCGGACTGTTTGTCTCGGATGTCTGTTGATTGGAAGTTGGTGGAAGGACCTGGATTCCTTGATGAGGAAAAAAATATTGCTGTGGCTACTATGGATTATGTTGTTTTTGTGGGTGAGGGTGTCTTTGATGCAAATGATTGGAAAGTTAAGATGAAGTTGGATGACACTTTTCATGCGGTTGTTGATATGTTGAAGTCAAGATCTAGGAGAGAGAGTTTTGTTTCTATTCAGGTTTGTCCTCATATCAAAATATTGGATGAATTGTCTGTGTGTGGGGAGAGTATGTTGATGAGGGGTGAGCAGTTTGTTCCTCATTTTGGCAGTAAAAACAACTTTTAGGTTTGGCCCATGAGGGTAATCTTGGGCAAACATTAACCCAACGTCGTTTGAAAATGTATTTTTGGTGACCTCGATTGGAAGGTCTCAAAGTTTAAGGGAACCTACACAGTTAGGAGAGTTTTCAATCACTGTGTTCTTATTGATAATGGTGAGCGATGGAATTTTTGCCGGGTTGCTCTTTACTAAAGGGGTGGTGGAGTTCACAGCGAGGAGAGTGATAAAGTTCAAAGAAAGGGGAGTCCATCAAGGAGTGGCTTCCTGTTAGCATGCAGGATTTCTGCGCGTTTTCCTACGGAGACCGCATCTCTATTTAAGAAAGGAATTATTCGTCCCTGGGCTTCTACATATTGCTCAAGACCCATTATGCCACATGCCCGCATTACCACCTAAGAGAGGAACTACTCGTCCCTTGGGCTTCTACATACTACTCAAGACTGTTCCATGTCACATGAACTTTTGAATGTGCAGGAACTCCTCCTGGCAAATCTTTTGATACTCACTCCCTTCAGCCTTTCAAGACTAATTATCTCTTTAAGGTGCAAGAAAGGATACCTTCTTACTGTTTAAACTACTTCTCGATTAGGCGAATTATACCTGGGGCAAGTACATCTACATGGGTCATCCTTGATGTTGCTCCCTTGCGCTTCTAGATACCTCGACAACCTTCAGTGAAAGAACTTACACCTTATAGTTCACGCGCTGACAAAGTTCCGACATCGGAACGAAACGCGTTGGCTGTTTTGTATTACCTGGTATAATTGCCACAATAAAGAAGATAACTTTTGGACTCAAAACATCGTCTCTGTAATATTCCATTGAGTCCGCCTTCCGTCATTTGTTAAAAAGTAGTGGCTATGTCCTGGCTCAAGAAAGTGAGGCTACCTCTAGTCCGTGTATTTCTGGTGCCAACATTGGTGGGGGCGACTCCTTGGTGCCTGTGGGTGAAGTTCAAATGGGTTTTTCAGGTTCTGTGCATGGTTCTGAGGGTTCATTTTGTCAAAGTTCTGTGAGGAGTCGTAGACCACCTGCATATCTCAAGGATTTTGTTTGTTGAACTTTGTTTTTTTCATTTCCTTTTGACATTGGGGAAGGTGGAAGATGTGTAGTACATTATTAGCAGTCTAGTGTTTTAAGAATGTACCTTATTCAGTGTTCTATGTATTTGTTTAAGTTGAGGGTTCTCTTCCAAGTCAGTTGAGTGCCTTGCCCAGCTTGGAAGAGTCCGCTCTCACCTAGTCTGTACCTTGATTAAAGAACTCATGTTTACCTGTGTTCCAGCGTACAATTTATTTATCTCACAAACCTACTTTTTTTTGTTCTCCAATCTCATTCAAGGCACAACTGATTTTAGTTACCTTGGTGTGAGGTAAAACACAGAATGTGGTACGTAGTGTTCTGCGAAATAGTAGTAGTGTACACCAATCACTCTAAGTGAAGTGCAAACGCAAGTCCTATCCTCACCACGGATAACCAATGTTAGAAATGGGAGGTTCTTAGTCGGCAGGTTTGTACCCTGTCCAAGAAGGAACTTTTTCTTCTAGTAAGGGTAAGGGGGATTACATTTATACAATAATCCCTGCTCACCCCTTTGGTAGCTTTACATAAGTAGTCAGGCTTATCCCATAGGCAATGTGTAAAGCATTTTCACATAACACACAGTAATACATTGAAAACACTACAAAAGGACACCACACCAGTTTTAGAAAATCAGGCAATATTTTATCTGTGTAAAACAAGACTAAAGCAATTAAAAACCAACACACAGTCATAAAGATATGAATTTTGCAAGAAAAACCTTCAAAGACAGTTCATTGAAGTCGATAGCTCCATTAGGGGCTATTGCGGCATCGTGAACAAACAAATCCAACAGTTCAAGCCGACCATGAGGTCAGGTCTAGCTACGGAATCGAGACGACACACAAAACATGACTTCGGAAATACATGACCGTCGTGGACCGTGCGATGAGCTCTGAAAAGGCGTTGTCGTCGGTGTCAGCAGGTATCTTTTCCCGGAGGTCAGGGCAGGAGTCGTTGGGCCATTGAAGTCACACGTGTTTCAGATCAAATTCTGTGAGATTGAAGTCAGGAGCGCTGGTGTCGGCAGGTGTATGGGCTACGGTGCAAAGTCGAGTGGTGCGGCATGCGGTGCCCTCAACTCGCGATGCAGGCAGTGGCTCGGTGCAGCATCTGAGAGACTAGGGCTGCAGTGTGAAGTGGGGCAGTGCTCATTGCGGTGCTGACAGGTCACTGTGCAAGCAGCGGCATCGTCATTGCGGAAGTGCAGTCGTCGGTAGACGATCTGGAGTCGATGGCGCTGGCGTCAATGGACCAAGGCTGCGGTCTGGAACGGATCAGTGTGTTGTGTAACTTACAAGTGGTGCGACTAGGACACAGTGCAGGAAGTGGTGTCGAGGGCAGCTTGGAGCAGCATCGTCAGTGAGACCAGGGCAGCGATGTGAATCGAGGCGGTGTGGTGCCCACAGTTCACCTACAAGAAGCAGCTCAGTTACAGCGTCTGTGGGACCAGGATTGTGGTGTGAACTGTGGCAGTGCTTGTTGTGAGGCCTTGAGGTCACAGAGCCAGCAGTAACAGCGTTGCCGGCATCAAGTTACTTTTTCCCTTTGTGGTGACTGAAACACACATTTCCAAGTGCAGGTACCCAGAGGATGATGAATTCTTTGGTGTGCCTTAGACTTCCAGCAGGCACACCAAAGAATGCTCAACTTCAAGCCCTTGGAGAAACTTTAACAGTAGGATTTAAGAAAACTCAGTCCAGTCCTTTCACTACCCAAGATGACGTAAATATATAATTTACTCTCTTAATTTCTATGCAGGTAAGTACTTAATCAATAATAACTCAAATCGGAAAGAAAGAACCAGAGTCCGTGGTGTTAGAGTTCTTAGGGGTTTTATTCCTCAAAAAGGAATGGTCAGGACCATAATATCATGTTCTTCCACCGCAGGGGTGGAAGAAGGGATAGAGCGCTACATTTTATTGACAGTACATAGCTTATATACTTAATTCATGTCATAGGAAACAGTATAGTAGGCGTAACAGCTGAGAGAAGACAAGATAACAGTATACACGTGTTACTAGTACGTAATCAGAAGGCGTGGACTAGGCGTGAACTGGAGGTGTGTGCTAGAAACGTCACAGATGGGTGTCACAAAGAGGTGGCACTAACAGAAATGTTGCAATGTCAGCAGAAATCGGAAGCTTGGATGCGCGCGCGCAGCTGCATGACGTGTGATTGACGTGAAACTGGAGGGTGCAGGGGACTTGACATTTACACTGACGGAAAGAGACAGAAGTCTGGCATGTCAGATCAACTTGTACTTCTATCATATCTGATATCTGATGTTTAGGAACCATATTATCTGGACGGAAAGGTCTCTAGGGCAGAAGCCATTCTATACTAACTGTGGATGCGTGTATAAGCGCCTAAGTGTCTGCATGAGAAGCGTGGGGGCACGGGGCCTTCCATGGAAGCATGGTAACAGAAGCTATGAATTACTTGCACTGAGACAGGTCGGCCCTTTGGCTCTGCAGCTGGGGAGGATGTTTACTGAAGCTAGTAGGCAGGAATGCATTTTCGAGGAGCGGAACAGATAACTCGAAGGTTATAGTCAGTCTTGGCAGAAAGCAGGCTGAGCTGAGCGCGAGGGGCCTTGCTGGAAGTAAGTCAGAGTTCACGGGTACAGAGGCAGCCTGGGCTGAGGCTGTCAGAGTCAGAAGCCAGAAAAGAGGCTCGATGGCAGAAATTCAGGGCCTACTTTGCCAGAGCAGGAAAACATGTAAAGTACACTACAAAAAGACGGTGGCATAGCATACTTAGGAACGGGTTATTTAATCCATTCAGGGTGGATCTGAAAGAGGACAAGTTAATGTTGGACGCAAATGTATTTGCGTCTTCATAGCTGACACAGGAGGGAAGTTACATGCACTTTTAGCTGGTACATGGAGTCGGTGGGGTACGCGCTAGGGAACACAACTTGACCATAAAATTTATATTTCCTCATTCCCTCCTTGTTCCCTACGGACCCTTCATGATATATCGATCCTCATGAATCGATCAGTTTGTTCTTGTAACATCATTTGTTCTTCTTTCTTTCTTTTACGTTTTGAGAGAAAACTGGAATGTTCAATACAAGATGTGGCACACAGTCCACAAATCGCTGGCCCGCACTGCAGGCACAGGCAGCAACTGAATACTAGGACTAGGCCAATGCCTAGGAAGGATAGTATCTTCCATCCCCAAGCGGTTAACGTTGTCCAGAACCAACCGGACCAAGTCCAGGTGCCTGGATTCTGATGTATCTGATTTGCAATTTTATGGAGACGTGTAATAGCTTGATATACAGATGGTGCGTTTTGTGGTATGAAAACACAGCAACTTGACCCGATGACCTTACAAGCTCCACCTCTATCTGCCAAGATGACGTCAATAACAAGACGATTCTGAAGGACAACAACCCGCATGGCGGACTGCTCTTCTGTTAAGTTACCTAGGGCGGAGGCAGTTTCATTCACTACTGCTTCAAGTGTTCTAGTTAATCTGCGTATTAATTTACTATTCTGAACAGGTCCTAAGAAGAAAAAGAATCCTTTATTAAAATCGGTGTACTGTTCCCATGCCGTTTCTGTGTAGTCGACAAGTGAGATATCTCTTCTGGGTCTATTCTTTACTAGATTTGTATTTCTGTGGTAATGTAACATTTGTAACATCTGGGATGGCGTATTTGCCTGCCAAGTACTTTCCACTTTGTACACTCGGTTTTTAACTAATGGTAGGGAGTTCTCGACTAATTTTGATACAAAAAGGTGTGGATATGATTCGCTACTTGGTTTTAGGCCACTATTAATAATGAAACATTTCTCGAATCTTGAATAGAAGTCACTAGTATCTTCATCATGTTTCTGTTTACAGGACGAGATGGCGTCCCAGTCTTCTTTTCTAGTTGCCAATAATCTTGGCAGAACCTGTACTATTAAACCTGGTAATGCTTTAGTTTTGTCCCCAAGGCCTACCCCTGGGACACGTTTGCTTTCTTCGTCTTCTATTTCTGCCCATGCAATCTTTTTGTCCCCCACCTCCCATTCTTTTTCCTTTAATTTCTCGTAGATGCCCGTGGGCAACAGCACCTTCAACATTTTCATGATATCCTCATACGTGTAATCCCCCATCAGTAACATGTCTTTAAGCTCTCTGTGAAAACCTGCAGGGTCTTTATCATGACACGGGACCAGTTTCTTCATTTCTAACAGTTCTAACTTAGTCAGTGGCGTGTGTACATATACACGTTTCAAGAGATGATCCGCACCCATAACTGGGTGTACTTCTCGTAAGGGGTTCTGGCTTTCAATGCCACTCCCGCATTGCATGTGGTACATTTTCCTTTCTGGAGGCGGGGCGGGAACATATTCAGAGCTTACGAAAGTGTTATATTTATGTCGTTGTTCTAGAATTATTTGTATTAACTTGGTACTGAAACCTCTCCATCTATCCATGAGTAGTGCTTCTAATGTTTCGTGTAAGGGACCTGGATCGGAATGTTGGTTTCTGTATTTCGTGAGGAGGTGCTGAATCATGTATACACCTGCTAATTTCTGTTCGTCTGGGGAAAGGTTCAGAAACGTCTGTGCTACGGTGTCATCATTATATATGTCTGGATTTTCGGCCCATAATATGGCTGACCGGGCTAGTTCTTGTTCATCCATCGAATTGAGTCCATGGTACCCCATTCTTTCTCGTAGTCTTTTATCAGTCTCCTGGAACTGATGTTCAGAAGAATTCGGGTTTGTTAAAGCAGAGAGAAAAACTCTCTTGTTTTCCGGACGGATGCCCTTCCTAAGGTAAGTTCCCTTACCTACATACGCTATAGTATCTGTAGTCCTTTCTGGTTCTTCAAGTTCTTCTTCCTCCTCGGAGGAAGCTTTTTCTTTCTCTTTTTGGTGTACTGCTATCACTGCTTTTCTAATTTTCTTGTACATACTGGCTATGCAAGTCCCCTTGTCATGTTTTCCTTCAGCTATATTTTGACCCCACTTGTTCAGTGCATCTAATTCACTCTGATCTGTTCCAGGCCTGTCTCGTTCTCTTATTAGACAATTTATGAAAAATCGTAGTATCTGTGCTTGAACGTCAACTTTCTGTTTCTCCATGGCATCCTGAATACTGTCAGGGTCTTTCCCTGTCTGAACAAACTCATATATTCTATCTAGACGGTCCTTCATTCCTACATAGCATAGCAAGATATCAGTAGCAGATCTTAACCGTAGTGATGCCAATATCATTAGATCGTCTTTTCCGGGTACTGGATCATATCTGCAAACTGAAAGGTTTTCTTTTAATGCGTCAAGGCGGGGTGACCTGAACTTGAGAGGACTCTGCATATCCCTGAGATTGAATCTGTGTGTTAATGGCGGGGTCCGAAGACCCGCGGTCGCACCTCCTGAAGCGGAGGCTTGGGCATTATCTCCCTGTGGAGTCTGTATCTGAACTTGAATTTGTCGTTTAGTAGGATCAGGTAGACGTTGTTTCGGTAGGTCAATTTTGGGTGCGGGAAGTGGCGGGGCTGGCGGAACGGGGGAGGTCTGTCGCGGTACCGGCGGAACAGGATCTGGGGGCGGGGCGCCACCCCCGTCCCTGTCAGTAGGCAAGGCACGAACAGGCAGATTGGTGTAAGCCGGTGCTACATCCTCTAGATAAGAATTTAGGAATATGTCTTTAGTAGTCTTATGCATTACTTTAGTTGGAACTAGTGGTGGCGGTAGGTTTTTCTGTATTTTAGAAATGGCCTCAGGCGAACCCTCAGCCGCGAGATACATACCGTTCACGAGGTTATTTCGTGCGCGGTCTACTTGCTCTGTTTTTACTCGGATCCCCTCGTTAACTAACTCGTTTTCTTGGGCCTTGTCTGATTCTTTAAGTCTGTCTTCTCTACGTAGTGCTTTTTCAGCACGCTTGTGTGATTCCTTACGCCAAAACTCTATGGCGTCTTTCTGAGATTGTCTGGCTTTCTTTTTCCATAGCACTTCCTCTACCTTCATGATGCACTCGGCATCCCATGTTCCGGTAACAGGCCATCTGTGTCTTTCGTCTAGATTCTTGGTATAGTCGGCCCATAACTCTAGATACAATATGGCATCTATGCCATGTTTGTGATACATAAAGTTACCTGGAGTGTCCCTAGGGGGAATAGGAATTTCTTCCTCCAGTATCCCTTTCCTAGTTCCTATCTGCTTTAGCTTGTTGAAAAACGGCATCTTGTTTACTTATTACTGAATGCTCAATCCTTACTACTTAATACTGGATACAGCTAGTTTATACAAAAACACTATAATGCACATTAAAACGGTCACATTCATACCACGACATTTATCACATGAAAAGACATTTGAGACATAGATGACTACCCCCTATACTGGATGTACTGCTAAACAGTACAGATATACTGGTGTAACAGTGCAGAAATTCAGAAATTCAGAATACTAGATATACTGCTAAACAGTACAGATACACTGCCTAAAAACAGTGCAGACCGGACTTGTGTACCCAAACCCGTCTAGATACGTCCCAGCAATGGTACTCACCGGGAAGCACGGAAACAGAAGGCCTCGGAAAACTCGACTGGACTGGACTCGACACTTCGGAAAACTTCGGAAAACTTCGGAAACCTGGTGGGCCTCTTGACACCTCGGACCTTGCTTCTTTCGGCTAGGCTCTGGTCGGGATCCTCCGCACTCCTCACCGCCTCGTCTGGGTACTGATCGCAGTCTTCGTCACCTCCGTGGACCAGAGGGAGATGCAGGAAATCCTGCCGGTACGCGTAAGTTCCTTCTAGCTGATGGCAGGGGACAGAGCTTGCAACGCACCTACCGGCGCGTGAGGTGGGGGAGGAGTCCCTGTTCGGGCGCCAAAATGACGTAAATATATAATTTACTCTCTTAATTTCTATGCAGGTAAGTACTTAATCAATAATAACTCAAATCGGAAAGAACACAACTTGACCATAAAATTTATATTTCCTCAAAGACAGAAGCAACTACTGCAGGCCAACCCAACAAAGCAGCAACGGCTGGCAGCTCTTACAGCTCTTCTTCTTGGTGGGGTCCTCAGTCCAAAAGTGTTCCAAAGTTCGTGGGTCAAGGCCCCAATATTTACACTACTTTTCTCTTTGAAGTCTTTGGCAGACAGTCCCTCTTGCTCAGTAAAAAAACAGTTCTGTACTCCCTAGTCCAGCTTCACTACAGGAGTTGGAGACAGCATTATGTAGAACAGCCACAGCCTATGCAGGTGTCATTAACAACTCCTCCCACTACTCTATTTCAGGATGGCCCATCAGCATATTTTGTGTGAGTGTTTGGAGTGAGTGCACAAACAGCCCCGGTCAGTCTAAAACCAGACGGTGAATCTACAAGCAGGCAGAGGCACACAGGATGGTTAACCCCTTCCATGCTCATGACGAGCTCAGCTCGTCATGAGGCACAGTTGAGCTGTGCTGATGACGAGCTGAGCTCGTCATGAATATAGGAGAATAGCTATTTCCAGCACAGGGGAAAAATAACCACAGCAGCGATGTGGTTAGGCAAGAAAATGCCCACTTTCTAAAAGTGGTGTTTTCAAACACACCATTTAAGAAACACCTTTACTAAAAGATGGGTTATTAAATTCTGAGCTCAGGGAACCTAAACTCCATTTCTCTATCTTGTCCCAATTGAAAGTTATACTTGTAAAATATTAAAAGGCAGCTCCAATGATCACCTATGGAAAAGACAGCCTTTTAAATGTGAAAAACGAAATGCACAGTATTCCACTATCAGGACATGTAAAACACACCAGTACATCCTACCTTTCACATAAATTGCACCCTGCCTATGGGGGTCCCTAGGGCCTGCCCAGGGGGTGCCTTACATGTTGTAAAAGGGAAGGTTAGGGCATGGCAGGTGAGTGCATTACCAGCTTTACATGGCAATTTAAAAATGCACACACAGGCACTACAGTGGCAGGTCTGAGACATCTTTGATAGGCTACTTGTGTGGGTAAGAAGAAAAACACCCAACAAGGAGTAGATGGTCTAAGGGAACGTTTAAAGACCAAGCGTGGATATATTCCCCAATAATAACTTGTCAAATGACATAAGTATCCTAGGTTCTACTGAGCCTGAACAGACCCTTGCACACCTACAGACCTACGTACCTATGACTCTATTAACAGAGAAGATCCTTTGAACAGGAAAATCCATAAAAAAGGACGGATACCCATCACTCACCGAGGTGACATGCTTCATCATCTGGGATCTCCTCCTAGTTACACACTAGTGCAACCAAGTGCTACAACCCACTCAATGTGAGAGGGGAACTCGCAGATGTTTTCAAAACAGTGTGATGGAAATGGAGAGCTCTGTAGGGTCCAATAGATGTGAGAAAGAATTTGAGTATGAGTGTGATGGGTGCAGTGCATGAAAGTGAAAAGTGAAGATAAAATTAGATAACAAGAGAAACAAGTTTAAAAGGTATCTTGTGTTGTCCAAATTAAAAACAGTGCAAAAGCAGTTTTGGAAAAATAACTGCAAGAATGTAATAACTGGGTCTACATGTTTCAGCCATACGGATTACATATAATCCTTGGCTTTCCTTAGGACCACAATAAAATATTGCTACTGCGTAGTGAAAAGAAATAACGAAGAAGCTAGGTTGGAACAAATACAACTAAGTAACCTGTTATTAAGGTATGCAAATCCTTTGTGGTTTACAGGATGCTCATGGCAGCTGCAAAAATGGACAATTTTAAGGAGACAGGAAAATAGGCAAATAGGTTGTGTTGTGTTGTGTATCAATACAGAATGTGGTGCAAAAAGTAACCATCTGTTCATATGTATCTAACTACTTTACAATTTAATGTCGTGTGAGATAGTGCTTACCCATATCTTACGAAGAATAGACCTCACCTCACCTGGCGACGGCTCAGGAATTGAGGCCCGCTATATGGACAAGAAGGAAAAGACTGAAAATAAAAAACAGACACAGAGCTTTCTCCCCTAGTCTGTCATGTCACTTCCCTCTAAATTCCAAGAACCTAAACTCCATTTCTCTATCTTTTCCTAATTGAAAGTTATACTTGTAAAATGTTACAAGGCAGCTCTAATGATCACCTATGGAAAAGACAGCCTTTTAATGTTGAAAAACTAAATGCACAGTATTCTACTATCAGGACATGTAAAACACACCAGCACATCTACCTTTCACGTAAACTGCACCCTGCCTATGGGGGTCCCTTGAGCCTGCCTAAGGGGTGCCTTACGTGCTGTAAAAAGGAAGGTTAGGGCCTGGCAGGTGAGTGCATTGCCAGGTTTACATGGCAGTTTAAAAATGTGCACACAGGCACTACAGTGGCAGGTCCGAGATACCTTTCATAGGCTAGTTGTGTGGGTAGCAAAATCTGTGCTGCGGGTTCATTAATAGCATTCGATTTACAGGCACTGCGTTATGTTAGTGCTATTTGTATTGCGCACGGCTGCTCCAGCGAAGGAGCGTCCCGGCGCACCGACAAGGTGGCGAACACAACACAACAGGAAAACAGAAAATATTATTAAAAATGGGGGAGTTGAGGTTTTAACATAGCTCAGAAAATAGATGAGTTTTGGCGGCCTTGCGGAAAGAAAGCAAGTCGCCAAGGGTCCGGAGTTTCAAGGGGAGAGCGTTCCAAAGTGCGGCTGCCCGCACCCTAAAAGAGCGACCCCCCGCCCGACTGAGTTTGAACCGATGGGCTACCGCTAATTCTTGGTCCAGCGAGCGCAAAGTGCGGCCTGGGATATAAGGGCACAAAAGTTGGCGCAGTAAGGGAGGCGTTAGGCCCTTCAGAATCTTGAAAGAAATGCAGAGTACTTTAAAGTGGATCCGCTGCCTAACGGGTAACCAATGCAAGGCTCGCAAAGTTGGACCGGCCGAGCAGAACCTAGGAAGACCTACGATTGCTCTGGCCGCTGCGTTCTGCACTCTTTGAAGTCGGGTTAGCTCGGCCTGGTTTAACCCTATAAAAAGGGAGCTGGCATAGTCCAGCCGAGCCAAAACCGTTGCTTGTACCACCAGTTGACGAGTTGCGGCATCAAAATATTTAAGGGCAGGTCGCAGATTGCGCAAGATGCCAAAGCAGCACGCCGCCGTCCTTTTGGTGTGGCCAACAAAGTTGAGGGAAGGGTCCAGCCAAACACCAAGATTTTTGATCTCCGCAACCGGAGTGGGGGTCGGCCCCAACTCAGGGGGCCACCAAGTATCTCCCCATAGGTCCGTCCGCTTCCCAAAGACCATCACCTCCGTTTTTTTGGCGTTTAGTTGGAGACAGTTGGACGTCATCCAACCAGCCACCGCCCTAAGTCCTTCTCTGAATCTTGGGGCATCCACCCCAGAGTCCCCGCTGATCGTGACCGCTAGCTGGGTGTCATCTGCGTACGACACCATGGTCATACCACAGAGCTTCACAACCTCAGCCAGCGGCCTCACGTAGATGTTAAACAACGTGGGACTCAGCGAGGAACCCTGCGGGACCCCAAGAGACAGAGGATGACATTTGGACTGATAGGGCGGGGACGCCACACAGAAGGAACGATCCCTGAGAAACGAACGAAACCACTGGTGTGCAGTGCCAATCACCCCTATCTCCTCAAGACGCTGCAGGAGAATATCATGGGAGACCGTGTCAAAGGCGGCGCTTAGGTCTAACAAAACAAGCGCCGCCGTTTGACCTGCATCCAGAACTACCCGCAGGTGCTCGACCATAGATAGCAATGCTGTCTCCGTACTGTGGCCGGCCCGAAAACCATTCTGGGTGTCGTCCAGAATGTTGGCACGCGACAGATGATCAGTGAGGGCGGTGATAACATGCACCTCCGCGAGTTTGGCTGGCCACAGGAGAAGCGAAATCGGGCGGTAGTTCTCCGATTTTGTAGGGTCGAGAGATGGTTTTTTCAAAATGGGCATTACTACCGCATGCTTCCATTTCAAAGGCACCTGGCCAGATGATAGCGTCATGTTGATTAAGTCGCAAACCGGGCGAGCAAAAGTCTGGTCTCTGAACATTGGTGGCTTGAGCGGGTCGACCGGCGACCCAGACTTAACTCTGAGAGCCAGGGCCGTGTAAGACTCCAAAGAGAGATAGGGGAGAGAGTCTAGCACCACCTGATCCGGCAGGATGGGTGGCCCCATACTGGTTTGTGCAGTGGTGGGGAAGGGCCTATAGATGGTCTGGACCTTCTCCAGGAAGAAAGCCGCCAGCGCTTCACAATAGGTATTGGAGCTGATGGAATTACCAGCAGGCTTCCTTGCCACAAGGTCTTTAAGGGCCTTAAAGATGGTTTTAACAGGATTCCCACTGCTGCGAAACTCCAGAGCGTAATATGCAGCCCGGGTTCTACAAACCGCGCGGTGATAAGACTTGACCGCAGCCATATACAGGGTTTTTTTGCTGCTGTCATACCTCTTCCTCCAGTCTCTCTCTGCACGTCTGCAGACACTTTTCAGAGCCCTCAGATTGCCATCATACCAGGGGCTAGGGGCGCGGAGGCCACACTTACTAGAAACCATCGGGATAAGGGAGTCGAGGGCCCTGGTTACCCATCCGCAGAAATGGTCATAACCAGATTCCACGTTCTCCACTGCACCCAGTGGATCGTCAGTGAGAAGGCGATGGAGATCTTCCGCCTTTAGTTTGCTCCAGCGCCGTCTGGGCAGGGCTCGCAGTGGCGCCTTAAGTGGGGCTTCTTTAAGAGGACAGTAAATAGTCAATAGCGAGTGGTCTGACCAGGTCAGGGGGGGGGGCCACTGTAGCCCCCTCTAAGTTGGAAAAAAAGGGGTCCAGAATGTGGCCACCACTATGAGTGGGGTCCGAGACCAGCTGGTGGGCCCAGGGACCTACCAGTAAATCAAATATACCAATTTGGAAACACCACTTATATGGAGAGCATATGCACTTTAGCACTGATCCATAACAACTTATATGGAGAGCATATGCACTTTATCACTGATTAGCAGAGGTAAAGCGCCCAGAGACCTAAAACCAATGGAGAATGGGTCAAAAACAGGAGGCCAAAAAGTCTGGGGGTAAACCCGATAAAAATGCCAGGTCTAACACCTTCCAAAACTTAGAAAAATCCAGATTAGTGGTACACCCAGATGGAGCAGATTGTGATCATTTCAAAAGTATTGTGGGAAGATTTGGGTGTGTTATTTGAGGTAGCTGTTAGAGAGCAGTCGTATGGCCGACACAGGAACAGCCACAGGTACCAGGGACTAACACTCCTTCAATTATTGTTAGGACCAAGTGTGAGAAAGTTATAATACATCTAAAGACGAAGGTTCCCCAAAGGAAGATTAACTGGCCTAAGATTTACTGAACTTCTCACAAGCCAAAGGAATCCTAGTTTTGAGAGACTAATGCAGGTGTATATGGAACACATTGGGATGAATGATCCATTAGACGAAAATGTGGGAGAATTTCTTGCCTCCTTTGTATATCGATTGAGGCTAGAAATCTGCAACCAAATCAATCAGGGCGTCATCTGTTGGCAGAGTAAATCAGATGATGAGAGTCTTCAGCGTGCAAAATACTGCAGCAAGACTTCAGAGGCTAAACAAAAGGGACTGAAGGAGAAGTTCATGATTGCTCAGACCCAGTTGACTCAGAAAGCAGGCATGAAGGGACTTAAGCTTCCGTCCCAACTGTCCGAATTAGAGCCTAATTTCCGAATGTTAAAAAAAGGAGTTTCTCTGAGCTACATGGGAATACACCTGGAATGGGGAGAGGCCGAGGAAATGTGACAGAAACTAACATAATTGCACTAAAGAAGATGACGCAGTGCGCCCTGTACAGACCATCCTCTGGGAGGGTCTCCTGAATCATCCCAAACTTTTCCGTAGGGTACTTAAGGGCTTACCTGTGGGTGGGTCCCTAGATTTGTTGTGGAATAAGATTCTGATCAGACACTACTTCTAGCGCCTGGGCACTCTGGACTTTGCTTGGGATCGACTTTGTCTCCCTTTCAGTCTGCTGCAACGTCTGTGCCTGTGCACCAAACAGGAACCTTCCAAGGCCTGTGGGCATCAAAGACACCTGAAGGAATCTCCCTTGGAGTGAAGGAGTCTTTCCCTTGCATTCGCAAGCACCGCAACTAAGACTACCAGTCTGCTGATCTTCAGCTCCCACAGACTCCGAAAGATTCTGCAACACAGGTGGTGGTTTTCAACAGTTCCCGAGGCCTGCCATGCCCTCTAACCAAGTTTGAGGCCAGTATCCCACGTGGGGGTTGCAATAACCGAACCCCTGTGCACTGTGTCAACTTGCAGTTGCAAAGGCTTGTTGACTTCCTTCCAAGAAGATCTTCGGGCTCTAAGTTGCCCCAACCTAGAGTATCTCGAGTGATCAGAATATTCAGCCACACCGCATCATGTCCTGCACCTTTTGGTGAGCTGCTTAAGGTCCTCCCGCGACTCCAGTGCCTCCGGCCTGTGGGTCCATTTGAGGGTCACCTTTGCTTCTGTTGGACTCCCCCGATTTCTTGGTGCCTGCCCAGACTCCCCTGCTTGTGGTGAGTCCCATGGACCTTGCTGGTCCCGAGGTTGCTCCTTCTTCAGCTCCTTCGTTGGTTGCATTTGCCAAGGCTTGTAGGTGCTCTGGCCAGACACCGAGCCCTCAACACTCGACATCCTTCGTGGGATAGTTCGTGCATGTCTCCTGGTCTTCCTCAGCGCCGCCTGGTCCTCACAGCTGGAGAGTCAAGGTCCTCGTCAATGCTCCTGCAACTCCCGACATCGGTGGGCATTCGTCTTCCAGATCTCCTTGTCACTCCTGAGTGACATAGACTCTGGCCCCTCTGCTTGCAGGTTTCTTTAGTGTACACTGGGAAGGGTGCTTAATCTTTAAAAATCCAACTGCGAGATAAACGTAGACTTGTACGGAGCATGCAGTCGTGTTCCCACACTACACACGCTCTCCATGGGGTTCCTAATCACTTACCTTGGGTTGTTCCTTGGGTCCCAGCACTTCTACGTCCTCTCGACATTGTCTTCACCCGAGTCGTGGTGTTATACCATTTTCTTAGTATATGGTTTGGCCCCCCCTGGGTCCACTGTGTATTACGTGCTATTTACTTTGTTTCCTTGCAAAGTATTGTGTGCATTGTGCATATCTCCGGGTAGGAGATGTTTGTATGTGTTAGAGAGTATTATATAATAAATACATATTTTTATAAATATCTTGCATGGTTATTTTTCACTCAATCTATACTATAAGATTGCATTCTGGTTAAACAAGCTGCTTTACACTCCTTCTAGACTAAGCCTGAAGGCTGCTCTCCACAGCTACCACTTAGAGAGCTTTTACAGGCTGCCTAAGGCCTGTTAAATCACCATATGGGTTGTCTGGACCGGTGCAAGATGTCTACTTACATAAGTGTACATTATACCAGGCCAGCTTCTCACAACAGCCAATTCACAGGGTTCCCTAAAATTCGATAATGCTGCAAAGAAATCCTGTTCACATGATGTTTGAAACTTCCATAGATCATATGGCTGAGATACCCGCCACCCCCTCTCGACGCAATCCCCAAGGATGGGAAAACGGAAACAGTTCTGAACTTTTGGAAGGCGGGAGGGAGTGACCCTCCCGGCCGTATTTATTAAAATATGAAACAAAATCAAAACATTAAAATAACAGTTTCATATTATGTACAATTTCATTTCCACATTACGATGTTTGGCTAACCTTAACATATTTCTAATACAAAGGTTCTCCTAGCCGAACTAACATCCTGCAAAACATTTAACTTGAAATTGTACATCCTAACGTTAAGGGCCAACGGCAAGGTCGTAACCGGTGTCAGATCCCTAAACCACAATTACCCCCCCCCACTTGGGAGGGGCGACCGCACAGAGGCTGTACCTCAAATGCATCTACCAATTTCCCTTGACTTGACGGGGGCCCCAATGAACTCGACGCCATTTAAAGGTCGTCCGAGGACTCGTGTGAGGTGTCTAGAAGGTAGCGTAAACCCCCTCCCCACCCCACACAACTTACCACATCTGCCGTCGCAGGTGTCCTGGCCCCGGGAAATTCCCCAGGAGGGGCCCGTAGCCCCTCCTATCAAGGAAGGGGCCTTGACCGCCTTTCCTTTTCTTTCGGCGGCCCATCCTTAGAAGGGACCGCCTCCCCGTTGAGGGGCCAATGGCCACCTCCCCCGGGCGCTCCCATCCGTAATGGGTGACGCCCCCCCATAGGGATCTTCCAATTACTGCTCACCGATCATGACCTTACCGCCCGACCAAAATAAATACGACAATTAACTAAATTACTAAATTAAAAGACAACCATAACTACTTCACGTATGATTACTGATCGACACTAGTGCAAAACTTTATTCGAAAAAACATACTCTAGATGATCATTCTCTTTATTGCATACACAAATAGCACGTCCATCATCGCAACCTGTAAGAAATAGAGTTACCACATCAAAACTTTATTTAAAAAACCACTTGCTGTCTTCAGGGGCTGGTGGGTGGGTCAAAATTGGCTCTTCGTTCCGTCTCGAGCTCACGTGCAGCGGGGAGGTGCAGCTTCAGAGCACAGGAACAAGAGGATGCTTTCTTGGCTTGTTGCTCCTTTTATCCGTCTTCGGGCGGGCGTAAACCCGCCTCGGCCTGCCCCCCGGGGGCGTGGTCGGCGGCGTCAGCGTCTAGGACAACCCACTCCAGGGCGGGAAAAAGGCGCGCCCCGGCTACGCCGCTTCGGGCATACCAGCAGAGACTCGCCTCCCGCCCAAGATGGCCTCCCGGGGGGATCGGGGTACTCCACCATACGTTCGGGGGGACCGAGTGGTCGCCCCTTTCCATATGGCTGAGATACCCGCCACCCCCTCTCGACGCAATCCCCAAGGATGGGAAAACGGAAACGGTTCTGAACTTTTGGAAGGCGGGAGGGAGTGACCCTCCCGGCCGTATTTATTAAAATATGAAACAAAATCAAAACATTAAAATAACAGTTTCATATTATGTACAATTTCATTTCCACATTACGATGTTTGGCTAACCTTAACATATTTCTAATACAAAGGTTCTCCTAGCCGAACTAACATCCTGCAAAACATTTAACTTGAAATTGTACATCCTAACGTTAAGGGCCAACGGCAAGGTCGTAACCGGTGTCAGATCCCTAAACCGGAATTGACCCCCCCACTTGGGAGGGGCGACCGCACAGAGGCTGTACCTCAAATGCATCTACCAATTTCCCTTGACTTGACGGGGGCCCCAATGAACTCGACGCCATTTAAAGGTCGTCCGAGGACTCGTGTGAGGTGTCTAGAAGGTAGCGTAAACCCCCTCCCCACCCCACACAACTTACCACATCTGCCGTCGCAGGTGTCCTGGCCCCGGGAAATTCCCTAGGAGGGGCCCGTAGCCCCTCCTATCAAGGAAGGGGCCTTGACCGCCTTTCCTTTTCTTTCGGCGGCCCATCCTTAGAAGGGACCGCCTCCCCGTTGAGGGGCCAATGGCCTCCTCCCCCGGGCGCTCCCATCCGTAATGGGTGACGCCCCCCATAGGGATCTTCCAATTACTGCTCACCGATCATGACCTTACCGCCACAGGCCGGATAGTTGACCGGCTATCCGGACCCCCCACAACAACTCCTGCCTAAAGGTCATGTTCTAAACTCTTTAGCCAAGCTATGAGGTCTCCTATGAGTAACTCATTCCCCACCCGGGACAAATGGACCCCATCTCCCAAATACATACTGTCCCCCTTGATACAACCATGCGGAATAGAATGCAGTGTACTTGAACGAAACAATCTACCCAACTTGTTATTTACTTTCTTCACTGAGTGATTCAGAGCAGAAACCGAAATCGCCCCCTGCCACACTTTTCGTGGAATCATATGGGACCATGCAATTGTGCACCCTGGAACTCTTCTCGCCAACCAACTTACAGTGGAAAGCATTGCCTCGAGAAGCAGTCGTCTACCAGTGGTCACCAAATCATTACCCCCAAGATGGACTATGATTATAGACGGCGGTGACCTTGTCCGCCCTAACAAACCCTCGAAAAAGGATTGAAACTGGTCAATACAGAGCCCGCCCCTTCCATAGAAGGTCACCCTGTACCCGTATTCCCCAGCCATGTGAATCATGTCACCTGCTTTGAATACGTCCGCGGCACGCCTCACGTATGAGTGGCCCACGACCCACACCACTTTTTCCGCAGCCGGTGATGTTTGACCGCTGGTTCCCAGGTGTCGGGTCGACTGCACAGTCCGCCCCGCCTCGTAAGCTTGCGAAACTGTAACCAAACAAAAACAAGAAGCGTGAGTACATGATAGCAGCTTCACAACATGTGCAACCGCACATACCTTTTGTAACAATTCGAGGACCAACGCCCCAAACGTTTCACTTTTTCTATACTCAGACCCCTGGCTGTAGCCTCAGTAGCAGCCCCTATCCGAAAGGAATGGGTCCCAAACTCGCCGGGGTTCAAGCCCGCAGCCGAAAGCGCCATTGCAAGCACCCGCTGGAACTGAAACCTCGTCAGTGGGGTGGCATCAGCGTGCCTCAACAAGGTCCCCCCCCATGATGACGCCCTCTGCGCTAAATATTCCTCTAAGCAAACAACAGGGCACATGGGAGATCCGGGAATCCGATGTATTACTACACAATCCCCTATCGCACCCTGATCGGCCTTGGACCTGACAAACGAGACAGTCATTGTCTCCCTCTTTACCTGAATGTGCTCTCGGCACAGTCCCCCCACCGTATCCCGCTTGTTCTTAGCCACCAGTTCGCTTACCCGCATTGCCCCATGGAATGCTAACGCAAAGGCGGCCCGGAATAACACTGTTTCATACCGGGATGAACATGTCGCAGGGAGTACGGATAATAACAGGGCCAACCTATCCAGACCTATCGGGTGCCTCTCATCTACTCTGCGACCCTCAAGGCGTTGCCACCCACGTAGCGCTTTCTGCACCACAAAGGACGCTGTCGGGTCCTGGATCCCATGAGCCCTTGCCATAAAGGAAATGGCGGCCCGATGCCTCTGGGCCGTAGCTACTGATTTGCCTGCCTGATGTAAAGACAGCAAGAATTTTACGACAAGCTCTTCCTGGCCCCAAAGCTCCCCCCTGGCAGAACCCAAAAAGGACCAATAGGAACGGAACGCCCCTTCATATGCCTTCCTTGTCCTGGGTGCTAAACTCTCTCCCACGAGGTTTTGTAGTTCGGGGCACCGAGAGACCAGAGAGCTTCGGGAAAGGGTGCTGCCACCGGGTCCGCTGTGGGCAGAAAACCCCAGAAGGCCTGCATACGGAAACGAGAAAGCGCATCAGCCGCTTGGTTCAGCACCCCTGGGACATGTCGCGCCCTAAAGAGCACATTCAACTGCATACACAACAATACAATTTCTTTAAGCAGTCTCAGAATCCATTTGCAACGTGCTGCCTGACTATTGATACACTCAACCACGGTCATGTTATCAGACCAGAACACCACAGAGTGATCTCGGAACCCCTCAGGCCATGTTTTCAGGGCCACCAAAATAGGGAAGAGTTCGAGGAAAGCAATGTTACTTGTCAGCCCGCACTCGTGCCACCATGTCGGCCATTTCCGAGCCGACCATTGCGTACCGAATATGGCGCCAAAACCTATACTCCCCGCCGAATCTGTCCACAGCCCCAGCTCCTCGGAGGACACCGCCGGCTTGTTCCAGACAATTCGACCATTGAAATCCGCCAGGAATGCCAACCAAATGCGCATGTCCTGGCGAATCTCTGCCGAGAGCCTCGTGCGGTGATGTCCCTCCTTAAGGCCGACCATGGCTTGTGCAATCGAGCGGGAAAAGGGGCGGGCCATTGGGATTACTCTAAGGGCAAAATTCAACTGGCCCACCGTTTGTTGCAATTGATGCAGGTTTACCTTAGTCTCTCGAATACATGTTTCAAGGGATGCCCTGAATTTCAACACCTTCTCTTTGGGCAACCGAAAACAACCTTCCTCCGAGTCGAGCTCGATCCCCAGAAACTCGAGTGAAGTCGAGGGACCCACAGTCTTACCTGGTGCCAATGGCACGCCAAAGTGATTCATTAAGACACAAAACTCTTTTAAAGCCTGTCCACATTCTGGATCCCCGGCTGCCCCCAGGAACAGAAAGTCATCGAGATAATGCATCACATGCTGAAAACCCGTCTTTCTTGTGAATACCCATTGCAAAAAACAACTGAACTTCTCAAAATAAGCACAAGATATGGAGCAACCCATTGGCATACATTTATCCATGTAATAGCGACCCTGAAACATGAAACCAAGGAGACGCTGATCGTCTGGGTGTACCGGGAGCAACCGGAACGCTGACTCGATGTCTGATTTGGCCATCAGCGCTCCGGGCCCCAGGCGATTCAACATGGCGACGGCCTCATCGAAAGATGCGTACCGCACCGAACACACTTCCGGGTCTATCGCATCATTCACGGAAAGACCTCGTGGGGCTGACAAATTATGTATTAGCCTAAACTCACCCGGGTCCTTCTTGGGGACCACCCCTAAGGGGGAACAAACAAAGTTAGCAACCGGTGGCAAATCGAATGGACCGGCAACCCGCCCTCGAGTCACCTCTTTCCCAATCTTTACCTGTACCACCGCCGTATGCTGCAGGACCGACAGTTGGTTCTTACAACTTGTTTTACCCTGAAAATCCCCCACTGGAATGCGGAAACCATACGAAAACCCGTCTTGCAACACCCCAGCGGAGACATGATCCGGGTATTCATTGAGCCAAGGAATCATTGCCATGGTATCAACCGGGGTAGGTAAAGGCGCCCCTCGGACTATTTCAGACCTGTTTGGCGCTTCCCCTACCACCGTTATCACCCATTTTGGCTCTGCACAAGGTCTCGGGATGAGAGGACTGTCCACACCCCCCACATTCGTGTCTAAACTTGCATGACCCCTGAGGCCTTGTACATTTTCCCCTGTTAAAATTCCAACAAATCCCCTTTTTACCTGCGTTGCCACTCGACTTCGAGTGACGCTCGTTACCTGCACCCGTCCGAAAGGGTGTCCCAGAGGTTTGGCGGGAAGACTCACCCCCGCTACCCCCCGACAATGGTACCTTTAACATGCCTGAATTCTCCATTTTTTGCCAAGAAATGGAGTCATAACAATCCCAAGTTAGAGCTGGGTCGTGCTCCTTAGCCTTCCTAAAGATATTGTCATAACAAAACCACTGATTGCCCTCGTACGCTAGAGAATACTCCATAATACGTGTCTGATAAATAGGTAATTCCGTCAACAACTCAGGCCTTCGCTCACCCATAATGGAGGTGAAAAATGCCAAACGCTCTGCCCCAAGTACCTATGTTCTCGTCGACCTTAAAGGCGGCCATTTTGGCGCGCCAAACACTCGGATGCATAAGCTCTTTTTGGGCCTTCACATGCTCGATCTCGTAATGGTCAGTAAGCAAAGAAAACATGTTCACATACTTATCAGCCCAAATCTTTTCCTTAATTTCGAGTGGAACATGCTGGGCCACTTTCTCCCTTCGCGAGGGTACAGACCCCTCCCCCGCAATCGGCAGTAGCCGCTTACCTGAACTAGGTGCTGTACTTGCTGCCGAACTTGCGCCTGCTGCGATCTCAGCCACCGGAACCTGCGGGGGAACAGAAGATGGTGCCTTCGCAGCCTGTCTAGATTCCCGCAATTGCCTCATTACTGCCCTGGCGTCGTCCGCCGTGGTGCCCTCACTATCCTTTCCCAACCACGCTGCCAGTTGTGCAGCCAACTCGGGAGGCATATCTTCTCCGTTCACGGGGGTGACTACCACGGGGATCGGATGCCCCTCCTTCGGAACCGGGATTGGCTCCTCTATCGGTGTATCGGGAACCGGGGCCTCCCCCCCAGGTGCCCCCCTCTTGGACCTCTTGCCTCTCCCGTTAGGGACTACTCCCGGCAATGCTGGTCCGACGATTCGCTTCGGGCCTCCCTCCCCGTTCTTTACCGCCATCTGTTTCTTCAACTCGGCTACCTCCTTTACGAGCATGCGGAGCATCTGATCGGTACCGACCCGCTTTCCGACCTTCTTGCCCGGCATTCTCCAACGAAGATATCTGTAAAATAAGAACAAAATTACAACGCTCAAAATTGGCTCTTCGTTCCGTCTCGAGCTCACGTGCAGCGGGGAGGTGCAGCTTCAGAGCACAGGAACAAGAGGATGCTTTCTTGGCTTGTTGCTCCTTTTATCCGTCTTCGGGCGGGCGTAAACCCACCTCCGCCTGCCCCCCGGGGGCGTGGTCGGCGGCGTCAGCATCTAGGACAACCCACTCCAGGGCGGGAAAAAGGCGCGCCCCGGCTACGCCGCTTCGGGCATACCAGCAGAGACTCGCCTCCCGCCCAAGATGGCCTCCCGGGGGGATCGGGTAACTCCACCATACGTTCGGGGGGACCGAGTGGTCGCCCCTTTCCAGGATCAATGACGGTCCCTGAGGGGGGAGGAGGAGTGCATACTTGGTGCAGTCCTATAACTGGATCAGTGTGGACCATATGTGGATGGAGAAGAAAACGGACATCCAGTATCTTTCCTAATAGACACAGGAGCCACTCGTTCAACGGTCATAACAGTTTAGGTCCCTAACCTACCCCTCTTGCGAAAAGAGGCCCAAATTTTAGGTATCACGAATCAGCAATGTATTAATCACGTTTCTGCCCCAGTGCCAGTGAAGATAGGAGACATTAGTGAGCAACACCAATTTGTAATCTGTGATTCTAGTCCTGTAGACCTTCTGGGCAGAGATCATCTCTGCAAGCTCAACGACGTCATATATTATATGCAGGATGGAGTGGGAATTGAGACTCAAGAAGCTTGTGCCGAGTTTAAGTTACAGTTATCAGAGTCTGTCGTCATGCGATACCCAGTCCTCTCTAGTGAGGATCTGCCAATAGATTTAAGGGAGAAAGTCAAAGAAGAAGTTTGGGATTTGACTGGAATGGAATTTTGATTGATCAAGGATGCCACACCCCTAAAGATTACCCTTCAGCCTAATGCCATTTCCCCTCAGATTCACCCATACTGTGTCATTGAGAACATGTTAGAGCAAAAGATATCAAAGGAGGTTATCGGAAGTCCAATAAAAAGTGAAGGATTGTTCAAGACCTCCAATTGAGTAACCAAATTGTCATTCCATGGAACCAAACCCTGCCATGGTCCTATTTAAAATCTTCCCAGAAGCAAAGTGGTTCACGGTCACTGGTCTTTGGCTGTCATTATTTTCGGTCTTATTGCACAAAGAGAGACAGTTTCTCTTTGCATTCCAATTCCAACAGAAGACCCTTTGGGGTGTTGCGCTACACAGTGTATACAGAGTGCCCATCCTACTTCAACCAAGTTCTCGTAGAGTCCTTGTAGCTGCCTGCCCTGTAGCTCAACACTAATACAATACATTGATGATCTCCTGATCACCTCAATGAAAAAAGAAGTTAGGAAACTATTGGTTTACCAAACCATTTGGCTGAGAATGGACATATGGTCTCGTCTGAAAAGCTGGAATACTGTCAGAGGGAAACCATATATTTATGACACCAAATAGCAAAGGGAGTGAGGAGAGTATCTTTTCAGCCCATAGAAACAATTCTTAAAATGAAGTTCCCAACTGCTCAGAGAGTTGAGGATGTTTTTGGGCATGGTTGGCTTTTGCTTGGTGGTAAAGTCTTTAATAAGGCTGACGCACGCTGATATCAATAACCAATACAGAGGAAAGATGAAAGTATGAAAGCCTTCCAGGATCTTAAAATTTTCATTTGCAGCACACCCGCTCTTTGAATACCACACTAGACAAAATATTTTGTGCTCTTTCGGTCACAAAAGCGATGGGTGTACACTGTTCCTGCTAACATAAGCTCATGGAGACACCAAGCATCCCATCAGCAATATTTTAGCTACTCTAGATCTGGTGGCCACAGCATTGCCGCGTCGTCTCACAGCGGTTGTGGCAGTTAGACTTAGTATTCAGCAAACTGAGGGGGTTGTGATGGGCTATCCTTTGATTGTGGTGATCCCCCTTACCAAATCAAATCATTTTTTTTTGTTGATGGGGCATGTCTGAGAGACCGATGTGGTATCCCATGAGCTGCTTATGCTGTATGTACATTGAGTGGAAAAGTGGAAGCATCTTACTTGTGCCTGTCGGCAAACGCACAGGTACGTATGGCAGCCCAGGGGAAGACTACAACTCCCGGCAGCCTCGACGGTGAATCTGACGTCAGACGCACTGCTCCCACGTGACGCCGGAACACCCGGGATAAGGTGATGCAGGGGCAGAAGACACTGCCGATTTTACATCAAGGCCCGGAGGCCAATATTATGCACTACCTTTTATTACTACTCAGGCAGCAGCAACAAAATAGAATCAGAACACTCAAATACTTCTAGAATACTGAACATGCATATCCTCTTAGAACCTGCAGCCATCTTCCTCTTTTGTTGCTGCTCAGGCTACAGATAAGTCACTTTTAAAACTGTCGTTTTGGGGGGCGTGGCTACGGCGGCGAACATGGCGGACGCAGCCAAAGCGAGCTCTGTCCCGCCGATCAGATATCCAACGAGAATCCTGTGTCTCCCCGACCCTAAGATGCCCTAATCAGAGTTTTTAACAGTCGGAACCTGCTGCGGTGCCCTGACTGCAATTTGGAAGCTGGTGTCGACTGCTGGACGGAGGTCCGAGTTCCGAGGCGGTGCGGCCTGCTGACACGTGGAAAGCCGGGGCCTTGATTTTCGGGCTGTCGGGCGGAAGTGGGATGTGGCCGGCTTTGCAGAGGAGTAGTGGGCGGTCCGGCGCCTCCGGTGCCTGAGCCACCGCAGGGTGCTTCACGACGCAGCGGAGGAGAGGCGCGGTGCCTGGCAACACGGCTGAAATACCCCAACCTCCAGTACTGATGAGGTGAGGTGGAGGCAGAGATCACAAAAGCCCCAATCGGCGGTCGTGTCGGACCGAGGGGACGCTGCGGACCGGAACATTGCTGATAGCTTTGGCGCTAAATACCGGGGAGGCGAGGAACTTCAGCTGGGGCTGGCCGCAGCGCTCAGACGGTACTTCATTCACAGTACCCTACCAGACGGTGAGGTCAACGCAACCCCGGCGCCCACCATAGTGCGCCTGCTGGATTGGGATTTGAAGGGGGTGCAAGCCCAACTTGGTGCCACCGGCGCGAGGAGACGACACGGCGCAGGCAGCCACGCCATCTGGCCTAGAGGTGAACACCCGCACCCCTGTCAATACTCCCACGAAGCCCTGGAGCCTATATCCACGGACCACCATGACGAGGGATAGCATCAGTGGGCACACTTCGAAGCAAGGCACAATAGACAAATTTACCGGTCCGACCGGGAGTGCAGGAGTAGCGGGGAACCCCTCAGCGTCTGGCCCTGATAACGCCGCCCTCATGGCGGAGATAACTCAGTCCAGAAATATGCTAGACGCAAAAATTGGGGCAGGTAGAGCCGACGTTACATTACTGCGCCAAGACTTGCGTAATGCGGTGGCCCGCATTATAGAAGCGGAGACGAGGATCACGGGAGTGGAAGATGATGTGGCGACTCTGAAAAAGAAGGTGGCCAACATGGAGGGAATCCAGAAGGACCTTGCCATGCGGGCTGAGGATGCTGAAGGGCGTGCTCGTAGAAACAATCTACGCTTTGTGGGATTTCCGGAGGGCTGTGAGAAGGGCGACATGGAGGCCTTCCTGACCCACTGGCTGGAGGGGTGGCTCCCTCCGGACTCTCTATCATGCTGTTTTATCATAGAACGCGCGCACCGAGAACTGATCCAAAAACCGCCGCCGGGAGCTCGTCCCAGACCAGTGATAGCCAGGCTGCTTAATTACCACGACCGTGACACGATCCTGCGGCAAGCGCGCATGAAGGAGCCCCTGCTGTTTGAAAATCACAAAATTCTGATATTTCCGGACTACACCAGGCTGGTACAGCAGCAGCGACAATCCTTCACCGAAGCCAAGGCGCGACTGCGGGACCTAAATATCCAGTACGCTTTGCTTTACCCGGCCCGCCTACGGGTGGTTTTCCTAACCAAGACCCAATTTTTCAACACTCCGGAAGAAGTTTTTGCCTGGACTGACGAGACAGTCCGGATCAGAGTGCATACTCCCCTGGGTCGGGATTCGGACACATCCTCCACAACAGGGCCCCCTCGGACCCCCCGGCGGTCACGTAGCAGAAGTAATTGGAGATCCCGCACTAAGAAGAATCCTCCTCCGGAGAACGAAGCTGCAGAAGCCGCTGAGGCTACAGACTCCCAGAATCCGACATCATAGCCTCCGAGGGATGTGGAGGACTTCGGATCGCGACCCGGTGTGGGGACTACACCCCTCCTGAACATGGACAACTTTTGCAGACTATTGCTTGAGACTTCAGCTGAACAAGTAACTTTGTGGTTTGGTGGCGAGTGTCGGGGGACGACTTAGGGAGGGCGGACTCGGCCCCTCAGTTCGGAAGGGCAGTTAGTGGGGGGTTAGTTGTAACTGCGTGAGTAGTTTTTGGGGATCCATTGGGATAGTAGTTCTCGGACCTCCCGTTGGGGGCCGGTGACGATCTATACCGCGACAGGTACTTCAATGTTGCTAAGGTATGGGGTGGGGGAAGGAGGGGGTGGTTTGGGGGTAGTTGGGAGTGGGGGAGGAGAGGGGGGTTGCGGATGCAGTTGGGTGGGACGGGGGGGTGGGAGAGGGGTAGGGGTGCTGTTGGGGAAGTTGCTACTTTGGGCACAGTGTCTGCGCGAGTTCGGCTGCAAAAATGTGTGTGTGTGTTGCTCCAAAAGCCCAGGATCTTGCTTTTCCCTCCCATTGATAATTGCTGACGTCCAGGGAACAGGCCATCCACAGGCGCTGTTGCGAGTGGTGAGCTGGAATGTCCGGGGGATGCTGGACAAAATAAAACGAGGGGCGGTGTTGCAGCTGGGGAAAAGGGAAAGGGCGGATGTCCTCCTTTTGCAGGAGACGCACCTCCAAGGCACCAAAACCCTCAGCTTACAGAGGTATGGCTATCAACATGTGTTTCATGCAGGTTTTGTGAGGGGGTCTCGAGGAGTAGCAGTCCTAGTGCATCGCAGACTCCCCTATGTACATGAGACGCAAAGGATTGATGCTCATGGTAGATTTGTGTTTGTTAAAGGTATGGTTGGGGATGAGCCGATGGGTTTTGGTAGTGTGTATGCCCCACCCCCACTGCAGGAGGCGCTCATTGAAAAGCTGTTTGAGGTGTGGGCCGATATCCCAAATGTACTGGCGATCGTGGGTGGTGACTGGAATGATGTGATGGATGGACGACTGGATCGTTATAGGCCCGGAGGGGGGCCCCCAGCAGATGCCCCCACGAAACTGAGCGGCATGGCGCAGGGAATGGGATGGATTGATTCATGGAGATACCAGCATACTCTAGGTCGCGAATACTCCTATGTCTCCGCTGTACACCGGTCCTTCTCTAGATTGGGCTACTTGTTCATTCCTTCTCCCTGGATAGGGAGAGTAGCTTCCACTTCTATTCTCCCACGTGGTATATCTGATCACTCTCCTGTGACTCTAAACTTATGCTTAGATAAGAAGCGACAGCCCTTCAGATGGCGCCTGCCTACGTGGCACCTACAACATGATGACTACCAGTCACATATTCGGGAGGCCATATCTCACTACTGGGATGACAATGATAGGCCCGACATGGACGCCGTCACCCTGTGGGAGGCTCTAAAACCCGTGATCCGGGGAGTAGACATTGTCTGGTGTGCAGGAGCCCGCAGGACCCGTAGGAAGGACATAGAGGAGGCAGCGGGGCGAGTCCGGGATTTGGAGGGGGAGTGTAGCACTGGGGATACGGTTGAGGCTGTTGGCAGCTGCTGTTGGCACAGCAATCCTATACATCCCTGTTGCTGAACGAGGCGCGCCAACTGTGGTTGGCCACGCAGAGTAGAATCTATCAGTGGGGTGATAAATCTTGTACCATGCTCTACAGACTCTGCCAGAATACCTTCTAAGCGCAGTCCCTGCCGGGGCTTCGCGACGAGCGGGGGGACCCTGTGACGGCCCCGGAGGATATTGCAGCCAGCTTCGCACAGTATTATGCGGCCCTGTATGCCCCCAAGAAGTTCTCCCAGTGGAGGACGTAGACAAATTTCTGGTGGACCTTCTGCCGCGCGTGCTTTCGAACGAGGGTCGTGACCAGCTGGAGCTCCCTCTGTCATTGGAGGAGCTAGGTACGGTGCTTGGGGAGCTGAACACTGGGAAGGCCCCTGGACCTAACGGATTCCCGTGTGAATTCATGAAGACCTTTCATCTTCAACTGGGGGTGCGTTATAGGAAAGCATTGGAGGCGGCCAGGGAGCGTGGTCGCTTTCCGGCAGACTGGCGACATGCCGAAATCGTGGTCTTCTGTAAGCCCGGGAGGCCCCCCGAACACCATTCTTCGTACAGGCCGATATCGCTCCTAAATTTCGAAGCAAAAATCTTGGCAAAAGCCCTGGCCAATCGTCTTCTCCCCTATATAACAGATTTAGTTAACCCCGATCAGGCTGGATTTATGCCCCATAGGGCGACGAGACAATATTCATCGTGCTCAGGTGGTAGTGGAGGCGGCCCGGGCTGCCGGGATCCCGGCGGCGCTCCTTCTGGCCGACATAGACAGAGCATTTGACTCCCTGAGCTGGGTCTATCTCCGAGCGCTTCTGTCCGGCCTGAACCTTGGGCCTCGCTTTCTCTCATACCTACAATTGCTGTACACAGACCTGACGGCGTCTGTGAGAGTGGCGGGAGTGGTGTCGGACCCCTTCTCCATCGACCGGGGCACCAGGCAGGGTTGTCCTCTCTCACCCTATCTATTTGCATTGGCCATGGAGCCGCTAGCGGCGTGGGTGCGTATGGACGCACAGTTACGGGGACTCGAGTGGGAGATGGGTCCATCTGATCGCATCGCACTCTACGCCGACGACGTCCTCTTCTTTCTTACCGACATAAATAGGTCTGGGCCTAGAGCCCTTGAGATAATGCGTGTATTCGGGGAGGTATCAGGATTACACTTAAACGTGCGGAAATCTACGCTGTGGGTGCTGGGGGGACGTGAAAGGAGGGGAACATTTACGGTCGTTCAGCAATATTTAAGATGGTGGCCCTCCCGCGCCTCTTGTACCAGCTGCAAAACCATCCATATCCCATAGCGCCGCAGTGGTTTCGACAAGTGAACTCGGCGTTAGGCCAGTTTCTCTGGGCTGGGGGAGTGGCGAGAGTGGCTCTTCGCACTTGCTTTCTCTCCACGTATTGTGGGGGCCTAGCCACCTCGG
The DNA here is from genome assembly GCF_964263255.1 of Lissotriton vulgaris. Taxonomy (NCBI): domain Eukaryota; kingdom Metazoa; phylum Chordata; class Amphibia; order Caudata; family Salamandridae; genus Lissotriton; species Lissotriton vulgaris. Next base: position 205,364,329 of record NC_141690.1, on the reverse strand, counting down.
ACATTCTGTCCTACTACCAAGCGTCTCACTTGCTGGTACTCAATGAATGGTGGTATGGGGACCGGGGCGACCCGGACTATGCCCTCGAGCGATACATAATGGACCCGAATACTCTCCACACTATTCTATATTCAGCGACCGTCAGGAAGAGTCTTCCCGTGGTTACCCAGGTGATCTTCCGAGTGTGGCGTGGAGCTCTACGCCGCATGGGGTGGTGGAATAAATTGACAAGAGAGACTCCGCTGTGGCAGAAGGGACAACTACCTGCCCTGGCGTCCTTGAAGGGGTTTCGGGGCTGGGATGCCATCGGCATATCCACGTTGGGGCACGTCATGAAAGGCACAACCTTCAAGTCGTTCCAAGCATTGAGTGAAGAATATGCCATGCCTCGAACCCAATTTTTTAAGTACCTGCAGCTGCGACACGCCCTGTCCCCCTTCCTGGTAGGCTTGGACTCGTTGCCCGAATTCAGTCCCCTTGGCGCTAAGGTTTTTATGGGGGAACTAGAGGAAAAGAAAATTTCTAACATATACCAGACTCTGGTCACACATTGCTCCTCTCCACTAGATAGATTGCGTTCTGTGTGGGAGGGAGACATTGGGGCATTCGAGGAGGAGGACTGGCGGGAGGCCCTAGAGGCCCCGAGGGGAGCGGCGATAGCAGTGCGCTTACGTTTTATTCAATTCAAATACCTACACAGGGCCTATTATACCAGGGACCGTCTGTGGAGGGCTGGTTTGATTGCCTCCCCTGAGTGCTTGCGGTGCGAGCGGGCGGTGGGCACATTTATCCACACGGTATAGTCGTGCGAGAAGTTGTTAAGGTTCTGGATGGGTGTATGGCGTTGCTTGTCTGAGGTGCTGGGCTGGGACCTTCCTCGCTCGCCGCAGCTGGGCCTTTTGCATGTCATGGAACAGGTTGGAGGAAACATATATAAGCGCCACCTACTAGTCCTGGGCCTTACAGTGGCCAAAAGAGATATAGCCCGGGCCTGGAAGGACCCCAGGGCCCCTTTGCTGGAAGTGTGGAAGAGGGGGTTAGACTTTTGTATGGGGCTGGAGCGTCCAGTGTTCGAGGCCAGGGGCTGCCCCCGAAACACTTTAAGATATGGAAGCGCTGGGTGGACTATAGAGGGCTGTGGCTGGAATCGCCTGCGCAACAGGACGTTGATGCCAAACAATTACTAGTTGAGCCTGGGTGAAGAGGAGTACACACTGTTAATGCTTTTATAACCTTTGTTGTTGGACTATGTAGACACTGTGCGGGGAGGGGGGTTGGAACCGGGAAGGAGGGTAGGGGGGGGAAGTTGGGAGGGCTGCTTTATTTCCAAACGTTGATTGAACTGAAGGTATGCAATGACTTATTCTTTGCTCACTGATGTATTGAGGGACAGTGTCCCATATGCAATTCGTCAACAAAATAAAATTTGTTCTGAAAAAAAAAAACTGTCGTTTTAATGTGTGAGCAAGTTAAATTGTAGAGATGTTTAATTAGGAAATTTATATGATTAATGTGTATACAATGCGATTTTAAGAATGAATATGTTTAGTTCTTAAATTAATTAAAAAAATATATATATATGTGTATAAACAATAATTGATTTAATATGTGTTTATTTAAATTAGGAATAGGGACGAATAGTTTTAACTGGGGAGAAACGATTCAAGGAATAGTGAAAGAAAAACTGAGTGAGTTTATTTAAAAGGTCAAGATGACAGTTTATTATTGGAGTTTGTCCCAAAAATACAGGGAAGCTGTATTTTATTTTTAGTCAGGCTGGGGTCGATTTCGGATCGTAACTTGGTTTGTAAAGGAATAGGAGTCTTTTAAAATGTGGAGAAATAAAAGGGGAGAGTGAAATTACCGTCTGGTGGCAGTTGGAGGTTTGATTCGTAGCGCGAGGAAGCGCGCGTGTTGCAAGCACGCGTGTTGCGATGGTGTAGATTCAGCGCGAGGCATAAGTCCTCTGTGTGACGTTGGTTTGCGCTCGCCTTTGTGATCCTGAAGGGCCGCTGTACTCACGTATCATTTCGTCAAGTTGGGAAAAGCTAATGAATGCTTGAGGAAGAGTTGGCTACCATGTTTTGGGCAATCAGATAACGACGAAAAACAGACAGTTTGCGTTTTTTCAGTCAGACACAAGTCGGAGGTTCAGAGAGAGGTCGCGTTTGGTTGAATAGAGTGGGAAAGTATTAATTATTGTGTAGTTAGTTGGTTTTTTGATATTGGTTGATTTAAATAATTTGGATTATTTAATGAGTGAGAAAGGTTTTGAAATGGAGGGTGCTGAGGGAAATTTTGGAGAAAGAATGAAGTCCTATATGGACAAAATGTTTGGAGAAATGACAGCATCCATTGATAAGAAGATTGAGAATACTATAGAAAAGGGTATTCAAAAGAAACAAAGGGTTAATGAGGATGAGAGTTTTTGGACCACAGAAGAGGTGGATACTCTTGCTGGTACTACCAGCCATGGTTCAAAAAAGAGTCTTAAAAGGAAGCATTTGGATGCAAAAAGGAAAGAGAGGGAACGTAAGGTTCTCAAAGAGGCCGCTATAAAGGCGAGAGGAGGCGCAAACAAGGCGCGTAAGAGCAAGCATACCACTGTGGCATGTGATTCAAGTTCAAGTGGTGATGTTGAAATTACATGTAGTTCAAGTCTGGAGGATTCAGACTTGGAGGAGATTCCATTTAAAAAGTCAAAATGAATGGAAAAGGAAGTAAAGTTAGAGGAGAACGAGATTTTTGACACTCAAGGCAAGGAATGTTTGATCCTCTTTTAATACAGCACCCTCTGTCACCACAGTGGGCTCCAGTGGAGCACGTTGCTAAGTATGTTCGTTTTTGGATAAGGAGAGAAATACCAAAGGAAGTTAGAACGAGAGTGAGGAGTGAGTGCCCGAGGCCCAGCCTTGATAGCAAAGTAGCATATACTCCAGGGTTAGATCTAAGGATGTTAACTTTTATAAACAAAACTGGGAAGGATCCTAGGTGGGGCCTGGAGAAAGGTCTTAAAGGGCTCTTAGATATTCTGGGTCCTCTAACCAAAATCTTTGATATGTGCGAGGAAGCACATTCTAACAATGTTGGAATAGATGTGGCAGATATGCGCCAGTGGGTTCAGAGGGCAATTTGCCTTCTGGGAAATGCAAATACTGCACTGTGTATTGAGAGAAGAAAATCTATCTTGTTCAAGATTGATCCTAAGTTAGTGGATCTGGCTGGTAAAGAACCAGGGGAACGTTCAGAGGGTTTGCTATTTGGGGATGACTTTGTCAAGGACATGTCCCGGTATGTCAATACCTTTAGTTCCTTAGAGAAAGCGCAGAAAGACATCAGGCATGTTTTTGGAGTGGCCGGGCGAATGCGGGGCCGGTTCCCCGGCCGAGGGCAAGGAATTTCACGAGGACATTTCGGAAGAGGCAGGCCCTATAATTCAGGTTTTGGATCAAACTTTTACAGTTCGAGAGGAGGACAGGGGAATTTTTTCCCTCAAAGGCAGAGAAGCAGAGGAAGAGGCATGCGCTCTGAGCGGAGAACAAGTGGGGCCTCAGGTAAGGAATTTACAAGACCATTCTTCTATCCGAATAAAGTTGGGCGGCAGACTAGCCCAATTTGTTTCGAGATGGAAGGAGATAACTCAAGATCCATGGGCCTTGCAAGCTGTTGTTGGTTACAGGATAGATTTTGTAGAGAATCCAGTTCAGGAAAGAGTTCCAAATATTTTGAGGTTCTCAAAGGAAATGGAGGATATGGTAACGGAAGAGATAGATGCTCTAGAGGAGAAGGGGGCAATAGAGGAAGCAAGGTATGTAAGAGGAAGTTACATAAGCAATATTTTTTTAGTGGAAAAGTAGGAAAAGAAGATGCGTCCTGTGATAAATTTAAAGGGTTTGAATGATTGGGTTGTTTACAATCATTTCAAAATGGAAGGCATCCATTTGTTGAGGGATCTCTTAAGGAAGGGAGATTGGTTAACAAGGTTAGATTTGAAGGATGCTTATTTAATAATTCCAATGTGCAAAGAGCAGAGAGATTTTCTCCAGTTCAGGTGGAAAGGGAAGTTATGGAGGTTCAAGAGTCTCCCTTTCAAATTGAAATCAGCCCCTTGGTGTTTCACAAATGTGATGCGTCCAGTGGCAGCTTGGTTGAGATCGCGGGAAATTCGTTTGATTGTGTACCTGGACGATTTTTTGACCATGGCAGAGGAGAAGATTCTAGCGAAGGAGCAGACAGAGTTTGCGATCAGAGTGATAGACGATCTGGGATTTGTGGTGAACAGGGAGAAATCATGTGTTGTTCCTCAGCAGGAGATACAGTTTTTAGGTTTTTAGATTCAGACATTGGATTGTGTATTGAAGTTGCCAATGCGAAGGTGAAGACAATCAAGAAGGAGGTGAAGAGGGCTATGGTTTCGGAGTAGATCACATTGAGACAGCTAGCTCAGTTGTTGGGTCTTTTCTCTGCATTGATTCAGGCGATTTTTCCAGCACCTCTTCATTACAGAGGTTGAAGGGTTTTCACTTGAGGAAAGGAGAAAAATATTCTCAGAGGTTATGGTTGAATCAGGATTCAAGGGAAGAGTTGAAGTGGTGGATGATGAATTTGGAAGCATGGAACGGAAGGGCAATTTTTGGAGAAGTGCCGGGGATAGAAATAGATTCGGATGCGAGTCTTCAAGGTTGGGGTGCAAAGTGTGGAATGGTGTCGACAGGAGGGAAGTGGTCCAAGGCAGAGACGCAGATGCACATAAATTGTCTGCAGTTACTGGCAGGGTCTTTTGCGGTGAAGAGTTTCATTAAGGATCAGATAAAGTGTTGTGTGCTCTTGAAAATGGACAATCAGTCTGCAGTGAGACAAGTTAGGGGGTCCACGGTCGAAAGGTCTAGCGAACCTGGCAAGGGATTTTTGGAATTTTTGCTTAGAAAAGGTAATTGTGGTTCATGCTCAGTATATTCCGGGTCTGAGCAACGTAGAAGCGGACTGGTTTTCAAGGTACCTGAAGGATGTGAGCAATTGGATGTTGAACAGGGAAGTTTTCAGGAGTTTGGAGTTGAGATGGGGTCCTTTTTAGGTGGATTTGTTTGCGGACAGGTTGAATTGTCAGGTGAAAGATTTTTACAGTTGGAGACCAGATCCGGATGCGAAGGGAATAGATGCTTTTCTACAGAATTGGAGTGCAGGAAGGAATTATGCTTTTCCCCCATTCTCTTTGATTCAGAGAGCTTTAGTGAAGGTCCAGAGAGAGAAAGCGGAGATCGTAATGATAACTCCATTTTGGAAATCCCAGGTGTGGTTTCCGGACATGATGGAATTGTTGATGGAAGATCCGGTGTTATTACCGGATTTGAGAGAGATTATTCTGGATTCACAGGGGAATGTTCATGAGTTAGTGGAAACAGGCCAGTTAAAGCTGGTTGCATGGTTGATTTCAGAAGAATTTGGAAGCTGCATGGATTATCGGAGGAAGCTGAGGCTCTTATCACGGGATAGTGGTCTAAGGGTACAACCAAAATGTATAGATCAGCATGGAGAAGATGGTCTGGTTGGTGTCTTGAGAGGGATTTGGATCCCATATCAGCTTCTTTGGAAGAAGTGGTGAATTTCTTGTCTGAGTTGTTTGATAAAGGTTTAGCTTATGTCAGAACTCTAGTTTAACACTTTAATGACTTACCAGTTCTTGCACGGGAACAGAGATGCTAGGTCCCTAGTCCCACTCAGCAATGTTAGTAGGTCTTTACTTAGAACCTCCAAGCCATTACCTTGGGGGACGGAGGAATTGGATAAAATAATAAACAGAGAAGAGACCGGTCCGGAAGCGTTCCTTCAGTCAGCTATCTGCGGACGCCTTCTGTTTCTTTCAGTGGAACCTGAAAATTAATGCAACATTACTACCCTTACTCCTACTCTCTCTACTAGTATCACTCTACTGTATATCTCACCCACCCTAATTCTCCTGGACCTTGCTTCTCTTCTGGTGGTTGTATGTTAATGCCTTCCTTGCCAGCTAGTTGTTACTGTTAAAGAAAATAAACATTAGTACTCTGGCCTTTCCTTTATCCTATAATCGTATTATCTATTTGTAAGTGCACTTACTTCACTAACTGTTGGGCACTTCTTTAACATGGGTTTCTGTGTCTTTTCACTGTGTTTCTTAACTGTGTCTTCAAAGTCTTCCTCTGTTTAAAAACCTGTTCCTTCTTTCACAGGTCTTCTCAAAGTTCGACTTCTGTTCAGATGATTTATTGAAGTTTGCCTTATCTGAATTCGCAGGACTCTAAGAAGGTTAACTACTTCCTTATCTTCCTGTCTCAGGTTTATTAATGATTCTGGGTTCTGTTCTGGTAAGTATTCACTGAATTACCAATGACGTTTTTATTCTTTTGTGAATTGCTGTGCCCTTGAAATAATTATCTCTCTTATGTTTTTCAGATTTACAACAAGTGAATATCTATCCTGGTAAGTTCGTATTTATTTACTGAAGAGAATTGCACTTAGCTCAGTGTTCTGTCGTAACTTCCTCGAGCTGCTCTGAACCTTTGAACTGTTGCTTCCTTCTCCTGACGAAGCCTGGTGCCTCTGAAACTCTCTCCTTCTCGAATTCCAAAACTACTGGGGAATAAACGGTTACTAAAAATGGGACTTTTAGCTCTGAAAAACGTAGCGCTGTAACAACCACCTTCCTGACTGAGAATCTTCAGTGAAGTGCATCGTCACTGAGGCGCTCGCACTGCTTCTCTACTCTCCTGCAGCTGTGGGCACAACGACGAGACCGCTCACCTCAGCCTTAGCATCGGTGGCCACCTTGGGTGCCATCTTAGATCTCCAACTGCGGACCAGACCGGTCCATGCATTACAACAAGGGAACTCCTGCTCCTGCATCATGGAACATACCCCACAAACCCCTACGCTCGGATTTGCGGTTCTGACAGTACCCCCCAACAAGGGAGCTCCTTCCCTTCTCGGTTTTGTGGGGAATCGTTGATGAAAAGATCTAACTAATCGAGGGGCATGGACATCCTCTTCCAGTTCCCAAGACCGCTCCTCTGGACCATAACCTTTCCAGTCAATTAAGTAATACAGTTTCCCCTTGGACCTTTTGGAGTCTAAAATCTCTTTCACTTCGAACTCAGTTCCAGTCTCTAACTGAATTGGTTTTGGAGTGGTTGTGGCCCTAAGGTCTGTGGAAGCCTTTTTTAACAATGAAACATGAAAAACTGGGTGGATCCTTAGCTTAGGTGGTAATTTTACTCGATAGGTGACCTGATTGATCTTTTCCTCCACTAGATAGGGGCCAATGAACCGGGCTGAAATGTCCGATTCCCCTTTAATCTTAAGTTCCTAGTGCTTAACCAGACTGGATCCCCTATATTCAGAGTTGGCCCTTCTCTCCTTCTCCTATCAGCATAGCCCTTATACTTTTCCTTAGCTCTCGTAAGATTGTCTGCTGCCCTTAGCTGTGTCTGGTGTAAATGCGATACTGCCTCCTTAACTGCTGGAACTGAGATATCCGTTTGCCGAATTGTTGCATGTGGGTGCCTGCCATAATTTAGGTAGAAGGGGGAGTAACCTGTCGAGCTGTTCCTTGCATTATTATGGGCAAATTCTGCTGTCCACAAATAATCTGACCAATTTCCCTCCTCATTTAAAAGGAACAGTCGCAGATACTGTTCCAACTCTTGGTTCACCCTCTCTGTCTGCCCATCAGTTTCTGGGTGATAACTAGTGGAAAATCTAACTTCCGTTCCTAGCCCTTCCATAAAGGCCCTCCAGAAGTGAGACACAAACTGAGAACCTCTGTCTGTAATCACTATCTTCGGTACTCCATGTATCCTTACAATCTGGGAGCTGAAATGGGTGGCTAACTGTTTGGTAGAGGGAACCCCTTTTAAGGCAGTAAAATGGGCCATCTTGGAAAAAGAGTTCACCACTACTAGGATTGTATCAAATCCCTGACTATTTGGTAAGTCTGTAATAAGATCTAATGTGACTGTATGCCATGGTATGGAGGAGTGGGCAGAGGTTGCAAAAGACCTCTTGGGCCTGCCGTTCGGACTTTCCCTGAGCGCAGATCTCACAGGACTTAACATACCTCTCGATGTCTGAAGTCATCTTCGGCCACCAATAGTGTCTCTTAATCAACTCCTCTGTTTTAGCTTCTCCTTTGTGACCAGCCAATTTATCATCATGGCACTCTCGCATTATTCGTTGTTGCAATTCAACAGTCGGAATATACAGCGCCTTCTGATGGTAGGGCAGTTGCTGGATGATCTCTCTACTTGGATCTTCTTTTGCCCAATCCTGCATGGCTTCGGGACTTAGGACCTTGGCAACATCTTCCTCTAAAACGATTGAAGTGATCGCCCCAATAATCTTTGTACTCGGAATGATTGGTTGATTTTCTGTAAGGGTCTTCTGCGCTTCCGTGCCAATTCTGGACAGTGCATCCGCCTTTCCATTTTGGGTCCCAGGACAATACGTGATCAGGAAATCGTAGTCTGCAAAATATAGGGACCATCTCAACTGTCTTGGTGTGAGGGTCCTGGCTGTCTTTAAGAATTTCAGGTTTCTATGATCTGTAAACACAGTCACTTGATGTTGGGCCCCCATCAGGTAATGTCGCCACTCCTTAAAAGCAACCTTTATGGCTAACAACTCCTTCTCAGTGATGGTGTAATTAATCTCGGCCGAGGTAAGTTTTCTGGAGCGATAGGCGACAGGGTGTAACTGACCTGTGCTTTTGTGTCGTTGGGACAATACTCCACCTACAGCTTGATCGGAGGCGTCCGTTTCAACATAGAAGGGTTCCGTAGGATCAGCATGCAACAGGACTGGTGCTGTGGTGAAATCCGTCTTCAAAGATTGAAATGCTTCTTCGGCTTCCTTTGTCCATTCGAACTTGATTCCTTTTCTCAGTAATTTGGTAAGGGGAAGGATCTTCCTGGAAAATTCACTAATAAATCTCCGGTAGAAATTGGCAAAGCCAATGAAACTCTGGACTTCTTTTACGCTCGAAGGAGACTCCCAGCTCATTACGGCTTCCACCTTTCTCTGATCCATCAAAATTCCAGAAGGCGAAAGGACAAATCCCAAAAACTCCACTCGTGACGCATCAAAAGCGCATTTTTCCAATTTCACAAATCATTTGTGCTCTTGTAGTTTTCTCAGAACCCCTCTCACTTGCTCGTGGTGTCTTGACACATCAGATGAATATATTAAAATGTCATCTATGTACACAATTGCACATTGGTCTATGAACTCCTTCAAAATGTCATTTATGAAATGCTGAAAAGCAGCCGGGGCATTACACAACCCAGAGGGCATTACTTGATATTCAAAAAGCCCAAACTTAGTCCGAAATGCCGTCTTCCACTCATCTCCTTCGCGCATTCGGACCAAATGGTAGGCGCCCCTCAGGTCTAATTTGGTATAAATTTTGGCTCCTTTAACTAGTTCCAAAAGTACGGAGATCAATGGCAGGGGATATTGATTTTTCTTAGTGATCTTGTTGATTGCTCTGTAGTCGATACACAGCCTTAATTCTCCCTCCTTCTTTGGCACGCAAAAATAATGGAGACGAGACTGGAGACTGGGAGGGCCGAATAAAACCATTTGCAAGGTACTTATCCAAGTACTCTTTTAAATGTTGGTTTTCCTTTTCAGTCAACGCGTAGACTCGACTACATGGCAAATTTGAACCCGGCTCCGGATCTATCTTGCAGTCATACACTTGATGTGGAGGTAGCTGCTCTGCCTCTACTTCATTAAACACGTCTTGAAACTCCTGGTATTCTTCGGGGACTTCGGTAACATTTATCACACACATGGAATGCCCAGTAGTACACAGTGATAAGGCCGGGTTACTTTCCAAGGTTTTCTCCACGACACCAAAACAATTCTCACGACAATACGTCGAGCTCATCTCAACTGCTCTGGAACTCTAATCGATAGTTGGATTGTGTTCGGTCAGCCACGGAAGACCGAGAATTAATTGAAATTGTGGCGCATCTATTAGATTAAACTGAATTCTTTCCTTATGCCCATCACTAGAAATCAATTGGATTGCCTCCGTGTGACTTACGATGGGCCCTGACGAGAGGTTGGTTCCATCCACAGCTCGGACAGGCTCACTTTTACTCTTCTTAATCGCTTGAATGCCCACCTTAGCCGCAAACCTTAAGTCGCAAAAGTTTCCTGTAGCTCCAGGATCGATCATAAACGACACCTCTGTCAGAATGGTCTCCCTGAATCGTACTTCCATGGACAGGTTCAAATGTGGGGCTGCCGATTGTAATGTGTTCGCAACTCGGTGTTCTGTTGGAGTTATTTCTTGATTCGCATCCACCCATTCAACTCCTCCCACAGTTTTCCTTCGGCTTGTAAGTGTTCTTGGGCTTCTTCGGACAATTCCTAACGAAATGCCCTCCGGATCCGCAGTACATACATAAATTACCAACTCTTCTTTTGTCATTCTCCTCCTTAAAGGGGGCCTCTAATTGTTCCAATTTGCATTGATTCAACTCCTAGTTGGGTCTCAGTACTTCTTGTGCCATCTGATCGAGCTCTGTCGAATCTTCTAAAATCTTTTTTCTTTTCTCCTCTTCTTTCTCCCTGATAAAAATCTATTTCCATAACTGAGTCTATTAATGCCGAAATCTCAGTGGGTTGATTGGGAATTTGGGCCAGGGTATCTTTTAATTCGTCTCTCAACCCTCGATAAAACACTGCAGCTCTTTTACTTCTGGCCAATCAGTCTCGACCACCAGCTTGTTGAACTGGGCCAGGTACGCTATTAGATCTCGATTTCCTTGTCGCAAGTCGAGAAGTTCATTATCCAACACCTGGGAAATCTGCCTCCTGTCAAAAATTCGAAGGAATTCATGTTTGAATCCCTCGAAGTTTCTCAGTAGAGGGTCATCTCGTGAGACTAGTGGCATCGACCAAGAAGCCGCATCTCCGCTCAAATACAAGAGTATAAAAGCTACCTTGGACTGCGCATCAGGGAAGATCGAAGGGCGGCACATAAAATGCAAGGAGCATTGTGAAAGAAATATTTGCGCCTTCTGGGGATCCCCGTTAAATCTTTCGGGAGCCGCTAATGGAATGACAGGGGACAGGGAATGAATTACCTGGGTAGTTGATCTATTGGTGGCCTCTAACACTGGATTCATAGCTTCCCTTTCAAGACTACTGTAGGTCCTAAATCTTTGTACTAATTCTGCAGTTTCTTTCCTGGCACTGGCTCTTGCCTAAGATTTCGATGTTCTTCTCTGACTGCTCTTAGTTCTTTTTGTATCGCATCAAGAATTGCTCCTAGGGACTGTACGTCAATTCCCTCCGCCATCTCTGTTCAGGTGCGAAGGCAACGTGGGCACTTCACTCTGTCAGAACTCTAGTTTAACACTTTAATGACTTACCAGTTCTTGCACGGGAACAGAGATGCTAGGTCCCTAGTCCCACTCGGCAATGTTAGTAGGTCTTTACTTAGAACCTCCAAGCCATTACCTTGGGGAACGGGGGAATTGGATAAAATAATAAACAGAGAAGAGACCGGTCCGGAAGGGTTCCTTCAGTCAGCTATCTGCGGACGCCTTCTGTTTCTTTCAGTGGAACCTGAAAATTAATGCAACATTACTACCCTTACTTCTACTCTCTCTACTAGTATCACTCTACTGTATATCTCACCCACCCTAATTCTCCTGGACCTTGCTTCTCTTCTGGTGGTTGTATGTTAATGCCTTCCTTGCCAGCTAGTTGTTACTGTTAAAGAAAATAAACATTAGTACTCTGGCCTTTCCTTTATCCTATAATCTTATTATCTATTTGTAAGTGCACTTACTTCACTAACTGTTGGGCACTTCTTTAAAATGAGTTTCTGTGTCTTTTCACTGTGTTTCTTAACTGTGTCTTCAAAGTCTTCCTCTGTTTAAAAACCTGTTCCTTCTCTCACAGGTCTTCTCAAAGTTCGACTTCTGCTCTGATGATTTATTGAAGTTTGCCTTATCTGAATTCGCAGGACTCTTAGAAGGCTAACTACTTCCTTATCTTCCTGTCTCAGGTTTATTAATGATTCTGGGTTCTGTTCTGGTAAGTATTCACTGAATTACCAATGACGTTTTTATTCTTTTGTGAATTGCTGTGCCCTTGAAATAATTATCTCTCTTATGTTTTTCAGATTTACAAGTGAATATCTATCCTGGTAAGTTCGTATTTACTTACTGAAGAGAATTGCACTTAGCTCAGTGTTCTGTCGTGACTTCCTCGAGCTGCTCTGAACCTTTGAACTGTTGCTTCCTTCTCCTGACGAAGCCTGCGTCACTCTCTACACTCCGACGATTTTCTGCTCATTAAATATCTGGCACGGACTCTAGATGCCAGGTGCCTCTGAAACTCTCTCCTTCTCGAATTCCAAAACTACTGGGGAATAAACGGTTACTAAAAACGGGACTTTTAGCTCTGAAAAACGTAGCGTGGTAACGACGACCTCCCTGACTGAGAATCTTCAGTGAAGTGCATCGTCACTGAGGCGCTCGCGCTGCTTCTCTACTCTCCTGCAGCTGTGGGCACAACGACTAGACCGCTCACCTCAGCCTTAGCATCGGTGGCCACCTTGGGTGCCATCTTAGATCTCCAACTGCGGACCAGACCGGTCCATGCATTACAACAAGGGAACTCCTGCTCCTGCATCACGGAACATACCCCATAAACCCCTACGCTCGGATTTGCGGTTCTGACAGCTTACAACTCAGTGAATGTTAGCAGGTCAGCTATTTCGGCGGGACATGTTTTAGTGGAAGGTCTTCCGATTGGGCAGCATGTCCTGGTAAGGAGGTTGGTTAAGAGTCTAAGGATGATTCTACCTCCTAAGGCGAAATATGGTGTTCTTTGGGACGTTTCTGTGGTTTTGAGAGAAATAGATAGTTGGGGTGAGAATGTGTCTTTGAAGATGAATTCTTTATCATGGAAATTAGCTATGCTGTTATGTTTGGTGTCTTGTAGAAGGGTATCCGGTATTAGGACTTTGGAGGTGGATTCTAGGTTTTTTCAGCCGGAAGGAGTTTGTTTTGAGTTGATGAAAAGGACTAAGACTATGTCTAGGACTATTTTTTATCCTCAATTTGAAGAGAATAGGAATTTATGTGTTGTTCATTGTTTAAAAGAATATGAAAAAATAATATTTGGGTTGAGACCTATTGGATGTTCTCAGTTGCTGATCTCTTTAAGGAAACCTTTTAAGGGTGTTTCTTCTGCTACCATGGCTAGATGGGTGAAAGAGATGATGTTAAAGGCTGGGATAGATACAAGTGTTTTTGGAGCTCATTCTGTGAGAGGGGCTATGGCTAGCAAGGCATATATGAAAGGGTTTAGCTTGAGTGGGATTATGAAGGCTGCAGATTGGAGTTGGGAGTCAACTTTTAAGAAATTTTATTTTAAACCAGTGGATTATGTGTTAACTAGTGTTGTTGGAGAACTTTGAACATGCATAATATTGGCCTCCGGGCCTTGATGTAAAATGCAGATTTTCAACATTTAGAAATGAGTAGAAAATGATGATTTTAAGAAAGGCACAAAGGCAAATATTATCCCTCCGCTTTTCCCGCCCATTATTTAATGATTTACATTTTATCTTATTCAGGATAAAGAAGAAAAGTTTCGATGGAGTTGGTGTTTTGAAGAATTGGTGTCAAGGAAGAAGAGAAGATTTGGAGTTGTTTGGTCAAAGACTTTGGTTTTTGTTTTCTAATGCTTGCAGCGCCCAAAAGAGGAAGATGGCTGCAGGTTCTAAGAGGATATGCATGTTCAGTATTCTAGAAGTTTTTGAGTGTTCTGATTCTATTTCGTTGCGGCTGCCTGAGTAGTAATAAAAGGTAGTGCATAATATTAGCCTCCGTGCCTTTATTAAAATCATGATTTTCTACTCATTTCTAAATGTTGAAAATCTGCATTATTCCTGATTCTCCGGTTCCTATGCTGGCCATGATCTATTGTTATCGGTCGGGTAAGGGTGCCAGTGGCACCGCTTGTCTCTGTTTAATGGGGATTATTTGCATTGGCAGTCTGTGCTTTTTCTAGGCACGTCACATACGGAGCTCGTAACATTCTTTCCCTACGTTGGTGAGCTCTCATTCTGGGATTTTTAATCACAGAGCACTTTCGAGGGAAAACTAAAGTGCCTGGCCTCCTCTATGTTATTTTGCACGTGAAAACTAAGATTTTTTTTTGTCTTCCCTGTTGGAGAGCCTGGACGGTGTTCTTTCATATTGGTTTTCATTGTGCAGGCTAAGCGAGTGACTTACAACTCTCTAGTAGCCTCTTTTGTTTATCCCGGATATTTCCTGGATACTGTTCTTTGGATTACGTTCCTCACAATCTTCTGATTTGATTTATGTTGCTTACGTTTCTCATCACTGGTGATCCTTCTGCTTTACATCCACAGGGGTAGATCAAGTCAGGAGTTCCTTCTGAGCTAGAAGCCCTCCTCTCACTATATCAGGGAAGGTGTTACATGTAGGACCATAAGCGCATGTTCTTATGCAGAAACTGTCACGGCTCACCTGGTATTTCCACGGGAAGGAGAGGCAGGAAGCCGATGCACAGGTCCCAACTTCCTGCTATCACTGGTACGCCCAACCGTGTCAAAGCTATGAACCAGTAAGCAGGGGGAAGAGGGAAAACAAGGGAAGAAGACAACTGCAGTAGAACCCTCGTCTTGACCTTGACTGCGACCTCACGAAAAAGGAATACTCGGTACGCCCGGGCAGCAGCAATCTGTCACTGAAGACGTCGAAATCCTGTTGTTTTCCCCTCTTCCGCTGGTGTCCACTAATTGCGTAAATACTGGATACATAAGCGGTGCCACCAGTGGTGTGGTGTAACAATAATGAAAGAGTAGCCCAAAAATAGTAATGACCAGCTGTCAGTAGGTAGACAGGATCACAATGATTCAAAAAAGAAAAAAGGAAAAAATAATGTGGGCTCAACTTAATCATCCATCATCTCTGGATGACTACAAACTGCTAACTATGCAGTAGCCATATAGGAGGGTAGAACCCATTCACAACATGAGCCTTGTGCTTCTCAGGGAGACTCTGTACACATGAGCCCCTAAGTGGGTATGAGAATAAGCGTGAATCAAATATAAACTAGCAAACAGAAATGCAGATGCTTTAGGGTAAATTCCCTTCTTGTGGGACAGTGCTTTGCGAGAAAAACACACTCAAACCGGTGGCAGCCATACATACCAGCGCTAAGCGCGTTACCGCATTGTGCTCGGTGCTCCCCGCTATACCAAACCAGATATGAAGGGAAGCGGAGGTATCAGGAACTGGGACGTGGTGATATCCAGGGAGGGAACGCCACATATCTGTTAGGAGGGACGGCAAATCTCTGGGGATAAACAGAGTCGAGTGCTCGTGGCAGTGACCTGAAGGAGCTTCGGAGGGAAACAGGAAACAGAAAACGATTAGAACGCGAAGCGCTCCTCCCGTCCAGAAGCAGATTTTTAACTCCCGGCTAGCTCCGCCTCTTGTGATGACGGCACCTAGGCAAAGCGATCGTGACAGTACACTCCCCCTACGCTTCCTCCTACCAGTTTGGGCTTCCGTGAGTATTTACGATGGAACAATTGGACCCAACGTGGAGCATGAACTTGCCCTGCGGATTCCCAGGTGCGATCCGCCGCTCCATAACCCTTCCAGTGTATCAGATATTGCAGTCGGCCTCTGACTCTTCTAGAGTCCAGAATGGCTCCCACTTCATATTCTGTATCGTCTTCTACCTCCACAGGAGCAGGCTGAAGGGGTAAGACCGTGCCCTGCGCCACGGGTTTCAAGAGGGACACATGGAATATGGGGTGTATTTTCAAGTTATTAGAGAGTTCCAGCTTTATGGCAACAGGATTAATCAGTGTTGTGATTTTGTGGGGCCCAATGTAACGGGGTTTGAACTTCTTTTCCCCCCTTATTTTAATGTAACGCGTGGACAACCATACCAAGTCCCCTGCGCTGTAGTCAGGGCTGGGACGTCGATGAAGATCTGCATTTCGTTTGTAGGCTACTTTGGCGTTCTCTAAAGTATGAGTAGCAGCCTTTTGTATTTCATGTAATTGTTTGACAAACTCATGGGCCGCAGGGGCCGTAATAGAGGTGGTGGGTAATGAGAGTAGGTAACGAGGATGAAAACCAAATGAATAAAAAAAAGGGGATTCACCAGTAGAAGAAAGTATGCTATTGTTAATGGAGAACTCAGCAGCCCATAAGAAATTGTCCCATTCAGAGGTGGATTGCAACAGCTGGCATCTTAAATACTGTTCTATACATTGATTAACCCTCTCCATCTGCCCATCAGTTTGGGGGTGATGACCAGAGGAGAAACGCACGTCAATGCCCAACAACTTGCCCAATCCCTTCCAAAATTTGGACACAAACTGGGTCCACAGTCGGAAATCATTACAGAAGGGAGTCCATGCAACTTCACTATGTACTGCACGAATAACCTAGCCAACTCCTGGGATGTGGGAAGAGTCTTTAGAGCAATAAAGCGGACAATTTTGTTAACATGTCTACCACCACCCATACTACCGTGTTTCCCAATGTGGTCTTTGGTAAGTCAACTATAAAATCCATGGAAATGGTATACCATGGGCTAGAGGGGGTTGGTAGGGGAACCAATAGCCCTGCGGGTACCGGATGTGTACTTTCAACTTGAGCACAAACAAGACACCTTTGGATATATGCCTTTACGTCTGTGGCCAAAGAAGGCCACCAGAAATATCGTTGAACTAAATCCACAGTCTTTGTGCAACCTGGATGACCTGTGAGTAGATGGTCATGACACCATTCTAAAGCCTGACATTGTAGCTCTTTAGTGGGAACCACAGCCCTCCCTTGATTTACAGAAGGTTCTCTATCCTGGAAGCAGTGTATTGCTTCACCCACTCCCGGACCTCATCGGTGTTCTGTGCCTTAACTGTTTTCCGTAGGAATTCTTCTTCTATTGAACAGAGAACCCCAAGAAAGCATTTGGAGTCTAATACAGAAGGGGATTGGTTCTTGCTCTTCGATTTCATAACCTAACCTAGAGAGGGCATCTGCCTTTCCGTGGCGTTTCCCGGATTGATACCTTATGACGAAATCGTATTCACTGAAAAACAGCGCCCATCGCAATTGTCTCATGGATTGGGCTCTGGTGGATCTTAAAAATAGCAGGTTTCTGTGGTCCGTAAGAACGATTACTTGATGCAGAGCCCCCCATAAGTATTGTCTCCATTCCTCAAAGACTCTTTTGATAGCAAGTAATTCCTTGTCTCCCACTGAATAGTTCAGTTCTGTGGGACTAAGTTTGTGTGAAAAGAAAGCTACAGGGTGCAGACACTCGGTGTTGGTGTCGTATGCTGACGACACACAGCTGGTCATCACACTCTCTGAAGGTCCCTCACCTTCGGCAACCAAATTCAGAGACGGCCTCGCGGCAGTCGCACAGTGGATGACACTCAACTGCCTGCAGCTAAACGCCGGGAAAACGGAGGTCCTCCTCCTGGGAAAAAACCCCACCCTTTGGAACAATCATTGGTGGCCCTCTGTGCTTGGCCCCACTCCCGTGCCAAAAGAAGTCGTCAAAAACCTAGGAGTCTGGCTCGACCCCTCACTTAACTTTCAGTCCCACACAAAGAAAGTGGCAGCCACGTGTGTGGGTCTCATGAGGAGCCTCTACCCCATACTTGGATTCTTTAACTCCAAAACCCGTCAACTCATCATGCAAGCCATGATTCTTGCCCGGCTAGATTATGCCAATGTCTTGCTCTTAGGAGCAAACAAAGCTGAACTTGCAAGACTGCAGCGTATCCAGAACTCGGCCGCCAGAGCTGTGGTTGGTCTCCCACGCAGGTGCTCTGCCAGAACCACCATTCGCAATTTGCACTGGCTGCCTGTGGAATCTCGGATACAATTTAAAACCCTGACCACGGCTTTTAAGATTCTCAAATCCGACTGCCCTGAACTCCTACGCCCACTTTTGACACCATACACGCCCCAGCGCAACTTGCGTTCTCTGGGACAACACCTCGTGATGGTCCCCCGAACTAAGCTCTGTAGACAGGGTGGACGTTCCTTCAAAGTCCTAGGAGCTAAGCTATGGAACTCACTGCCGCCACACATCCGTGCCCAAACCAATCTGATCGCTTTCCGGAAAGCACTTAAGACCCATCTCTTCTCTGTCATCTAATTCCTCTGCTGGTTCCCCCCTCCCCTCTGGTATTGGTTAGGTCAGCGCCTGGACGCTCCGTTGCTGGGGCAGCTGTTTGCGCTTAACAAATAAATAACATAACATAACATTGAGACAGAATACCCCCTATGGCGAAATGAGAGGCATCCGTCTCCACCGTAAAGGGGAGAGCTGGGTTTGGATGTTTCAGGATGGGAACTTGAGTAAAAGCCTGTTTGAGTTTCACAAAGGCTTCTTCTGCTTCATCAGTCCAAGCGAATACTACTCCCTTTCGAAGCAGTCGTGTTATGGGAGATGCCAATAATGAAAAGCCCTCTATGAAACGCATATAAAAATTGGCGAAACCCAAAAAACTCTGTGTGTCCTTGACCGATGTAGGGGATTGCCATTGTTTTATAGAGGCCACCTTCTGTGGATCCATACTCGCCCCGTCGGGGGAGAGAATGAAACCCAAGAAAGCCACTCTGGAGACGTGAAATTCACATTTTTCCAGTTTTACGTATAATTTGTTTTCTTTCAATTTCCACAACACATTTTTACCATGGTTCACGTGATCTGTCACAATTGCAGAATAAACCAGTATATCATCAATATATGCGATGACGTATAAGTCCAACAATGTCCATCAAAACTTCGTTAATGAAGAATTGAAAGGCCACGGGGGCATTACATAGCCCAAAGGGTATCACCAGGTACTTGTACAACCCAAATTTAGTCCGGAAGGTGGTCTTCCATTCCTCCCCCTGTTGCACGCGCACCAAGTGATAGGCCCCTCGTAGATCGAGTTTTGTGAACATTCTTGCATCTTTGACCTGATCCAATAAAGATGGAATCAACGGTAGGGGATACCTATTCTTTATTGTGTTGTCTTACAAAATCCTATAATCATTGGAGCACCGAAGACCTCCTTCCCGCTTGGGTATAAAAAAAAAGAGGGGAAGAGGCAGGGGATCTGGAAGGCCTAATAAAAAAACCTATACGTAACATTTCGTCTAGATACTCTCTGAGATGTACGTTCTCTTTTTCGGTCAGGGCATAAATCCGACTACAGGGTAGTTGGGTCCCAGGAATCAAGTCTATCCTGCAGTCATAGGGGCGATGGGTGGGTAGAACTGTGTCTTTTTGTTTATCAAAGACTTCAGCTTCTTCTTGATAACAAGAGTGTAGTTCAGGTTCAGGTTCTTCAGTGATACAAGATCCCACCATCGCAAAGGGCAGAAGCTGGGTGTTCCAACAGTGAACAGTACAAAAGTAAGATGTGAAGAATAGGGTTTTCTTTCTCCAGTCTATGGTGGGGTTATGCTGTACCAACCACGGGATACCCACAATAGCAGGAAATTGAGGGGACTGGATCATATCGAAAGAAATGACTTCCAAGTGTGTCTTGTCTATGCACAAGGATAGTGCTTCTGTGGAGTGTGTAAGCCGATTTCTTCTCCATTGGAATCCCCATCTCCTGAGCCCACCTTATGTCCATGAAATTTCCGGTTACCCAGGAATCCACCATTATGTGTACTTCGGCGGACTGTTTTCCCGAATAAAGGTGTGAATCTACGTGGAAATGACAAGAAGATAAGGAGGAAACGCTGTGAGGAATAGTTTGGGAGACTATTAGACCCAACCCACCTGATACTCTCGTCCCCTTAGGTTTCAGGCTCAATAGTTTCCCGAATCAGGTTTTCTCTTGGGTTTTACAGGGCAGTCCCTCATAAAAGGACCCTGTTTCCCACAATACAAACACAACTTGTTGTCTCTTCGACGCTGCCTTTCCTCATTACTGATGGGACCCTTAAGGCTACCGATTTGCATGGGTTCTGGTCAACCAGTACTCGTGCCTCGGAACGCCCTCGGTCCCTCCTTCTCTCATGCAATCTGTGGTCTAACTTTACTACGAGATCTATGAGGGATTTACAATCAGCTGGAGGGTCTACAACTTGAGCTAACAAATCTTTCAACTTATCTCTTAACCCTTTGTAGAATAAGGCACTTCTTTTAGCCATGGGCCAACCGGCTTCTGCAACTAACCTATTAAAGTCAGACATATAGGTAATCAAATCCTTAGAACTAGAACCCTGTATCAGATTTAATAGTTCTGTATCAACGGATTGAACAAATAAATGCCTATTGAATAGTTTCTTTAACTGTTCCTTAAACAAAGCATAATTATATAACAAAGGATTGTTATTTTCCACTAATGGTATAGGCCATGTAGCTGCAACCCCTCCTAGGTATGACAGCACGAAAGCCACTTTAGCCTGTTCTGTAGGGAAGCAAGCAGCCTTACACATAACGTGCAATTGGCATTGATTTATGAAGGACGCAAAGCGGGCTGGGTCACCCGTGAACCTTTCTGGGGGAGCTGAAGGGATAGCAGGAGGCGTGGTTACTTGTATTATCTGGTTCCCTGAACTAGGGGATGTAGTCAAAGGGGAGAATGCACCACCATCTGCCACTGTAGGAGACTCTAGCGACCCACCTCTTTGCAGAGAGTCGACTCTCAGTGAAAGAGCCTTCTGCAGACTACCTAACATGTGAGCCAGATCAGCCAAAGTTACCTGGTGTTCCTCCATCTAGTTCAGGTGAAAAAGTCAACGTGGGCTTCGCGTTATGTCAAGGCTCACCTGGTATTTCCACGGGAACGAGAGGCAGGAAGCCGATGCACAGGTCCCAACTTCCTGCTACCACTGGTCCGCCCAACCGTGTCAAAGCTATGAACCAGTAAGCAGGGGGAAGAGGGAAAACAAGGGAAGAAGACAACTGCAGTAGAACCCTAGTCTTGACCTTGACTGCGACCTCACGGAAAAGGAATCCTCGGTATGTCACGGGCAGCAGCAATCCGTCACTGAAGACGTCGAAATCCTGTTGTTTTCCCGTCTTCCGCTGGTGTCCACTAATTGCGTAAATACTGGATACATAAGCGGTGCCACCAGTGGTGTGGTGTAACAATAATCAAAGAGTAGCCCAAAAATAGCAATGACCAGCTGTCAGTAGGTAGACAGGATCACAATGATTCAAAAAAGAAAAAAGGAAAAAATAATGCAGGCTCAACTTAATCATCCATCATCTCTGGATGACTACAAACTGCTAACTATGCAGTAGCCATATAGGAGGGTAGAACTCATTCACAACATGAGCCTTGTGCTTCTCAGGGAGCCTCTGTACACATGAGCCCCTAAGTGGGTATGAGAATAAGCGTGAATCAAATATAAACTAGCAAACAGAAATGTTGCTGCTCTAGGGTAAATTCCCTTCTTGTGAGGCAGTGCTTTGCGGGAAAAACACACTCAAACCGGTGGAAGCCATACATTCCAGCGCTAAGCGCGTTACCGCATTGTGCTCGGTGCTCCCCGCTTTGCCAAACCCGATATGAAGGGAAGCGGAGGTATCAGGAACTGGGGCGTGGCGATATCCAGGAAGGGAACGCCACATATCTGTGAGGAGGGATGGCAAATCTCTGGGGATAAACAGAGTTGAGTGCTCGTGGCAGAGGCCGTGACGACCCCGGAAGCGACCTGGAGGAGCTTCTGAGGGAAACAGGAAACAGAAAACTACTAGAACGTAAAGCGCTCCTCCCGTCCTGAAGCAGATTTTTAACTCCCGGCTAGCTCCGCCTCTTGTGCTGATGGCCAGGCAAAGCTTTTGTGACAGAAACGGTTAGACGGGTATACAGAATTGTCATACTAATATTTCTTTTGTTGTATTTATGAGGCATACGGTAGGAGGAATGTGATTACATGCTCAGCACCCCTGTTAGCCGGCAACCTTTTCTTTCCTTACAGGTTAGTGGAAGTATGGGTACATCTAAAGATGATGGGCATAGGGAGGTTGTAGAAAGGCTTAGGTGGTAATTTGTTCTTTTGTATTCACAGGTCTCCCTCCCCGCTGTCCCCATCCTTCCCTTGCCCCGCTTGACCATCCTTTA
This sequence comes from Lissotriton vulgaris, assembly GCF_964263255.1. Classification (NCBI taxonomy): domain Eukaryota; kingdom Metazoa; phylum Chordata; class Amphibia; order Caudata; family Salamandridae; genus Lissotriton; species Lissotriton vulgaris. The sequence goes on along the minus strand of NC_141690.1, from coordinate 205,342,185 downwards.
GTCTGCGTGTATATATATATATATATATATATATATATATCCAGACTTGAGGCTGTCGAGAGGTACACCCCTTAGAGCATCGGCTCGATCCTGAGGACACATTCAGGCAAGGGACAGAAATAAAGGTAAATTGAAAGCACTCGGGTCCAGGCTGGGTACCTTGCCAAAATCAGGTATGGCTGAAATGACTGCCTTGTCGTAAAAGAAAAGGTTTCCTTTTGGTGTTGTCTAGAATAAAGGCCAATCACGCCACACCTGTTCACTCACATCAAACAACTCGATATCGCAACTCGAAAATGCCATTATCGAGTTGCGATACACAGTACGCGGCAAGCCGACACCGGGGAAAGTCGGTCGTTGGATTAAAGAGCAACGACCATAATATACCCCGGGTCTAAGAACTAATATTATACCATATGTAGGTGCCTGTGACTTTAAAAAGGTGAATCGATCGAGAATATTGGGAAAGAAACAGCCCATTCAGTGGTAAATAGACAATCACCATGCACCAATAATAAAGGGTTGGCTTCAAGGTTATCCCAATGACTGATCAAGGGAACCATTTTAAAGAATAAACACTGGGCTTATAAAAGATTTTTTAACTGTGATATTGAAATACCCCTTTTAACAAAACCGAGGAGGATTCTCACACATGTGCGATCGCACGGGTGACACCAGTTATAAGGAGAAATATATTAAATCTGTCCTGATGAAGGTGGTATCATAATCGATTTAACACCACTGAAACGCGTCGACGCTCTATTTCCTGTTAAATTTGGAAGGGTCAACAGTGTTGTGGTGACAGGGAATTAAAACTCATGCCCTCTTTTGTACAAAGTTAATCTGAATTAACATCAGCAAGACAAAGCTTATTGTCTGGTTTTCTCCTGTCAGCTTTTGTAAACATGCAGTGTGTTTTTAACGAAATCTTTTCATGTGATTAATTTTAATATATCTGTGTATTAGGGGTAATGTTTTTAAATGACAAAGAAAAATGTTATGATACATTTTGAATACAACTTTTCTTTGCAAGTGCTTTATAATTTGTTGTTGGTTCAAAAAGTGTGTTTGATGTGAGTGAACAGGTGTGGCGTGATTGGCCTTTATGCTAGACAACACCAAAGGGAGACCTTTTCTTCTACGACATAGTATCTGGGTGCTCTATTCCCTTTGGTTCAAAGAGCCCCTCTCCTTGTTTTAGGATCAAATGACTGCCTGACAGACTCAGACAAGCCTCCCCGAGGCTAAAAGGACGTATGCCGACAAAGATCCTGTACGTCAAAAGGACGACTAGAGTGCTAGGCTAACAGTTAGAGGATGATAGCTCCTTAGGCCTCCAGTTGATACAGAATAAAAATCCTCATAGATTTAGAGATAGGATAGAGACAATAGGATAGCAACTAGAGTAATAATGTTTATCAAAGTTTCCTTGATCTGATTAGGGTTGAACATGGTGCAGGCACGCTGCAAAATTCTAGTTGTAAGTTTCTATGTTTAGGTGGCTGGTGGATGTTTATTTGCTGGGACGGGAGAACTCTCATGTTCCAAATAATTTCACCCGTGCCAACATAACCAGAGCAATGTTTAACATCTCTAACAGCCTAAAAGTGTATATAGCTATAATGTGTATTATCAGATGTTGTCTGAGTATTTATTTAAAGGTCATTGAGGTTTAGTATTGTTATGTTGGTTTTTATCTTTCTACTTCAACAGCTGAGGGAGAAGCTTACTTTCATCTACCTCTAGCCTATCCCATTTCTTATTCTGTCTTTCTAAATCTCTTTTACCACCGGAACACCATTAAATTGTTTTATTCTGACTTTGATGAAACATACTTATGGTCAGTGGAGAAAATCTGTATCTATGGGCTACTAAACGCATTTCCTGCCCTCACAAAGGGCAAAGATCAAAATTGAGGGATCAGGGTAGGTATATGAAGGCATTCTTTACCCCTGTGTCTAACATGAGCACTACTAATAATAGCTTGCATGAAGTAACCCGCAAGGTTAACAACAATGAAAGGGTATTTGTAGATGGGTTGAATGAAAGCATACAAAAATAGATGGGAGAAAAACGAGAAGATAAGACGGGTGCAGAGTAAGCATGGGCGAATTTTGCGAATCTGGCGTTCGCGAATTTGCGTATTTGGGAACTCGCAATCCGCAAAATCCCCGAATTCTCGCGAATGTGCAAATTTTTTTTTTGTGTGTTCGCAAGGGTTTCTGCCAGTTCGCGAGGGTTTGGTACCAGTTCGCAATTGCGAACTGACTTGTCGGCTCACAACGGTCGCGACTATGTTGTTTCTACGTCTGGTTCATCATCACTGGTTCCCAGCACCCTCTATTTAACCACTGCCACCCTCTGTTTCACCCATGCCACCCTCTGGTACATCAATGCCACCCTCTGGTTCATCATCACTGTAGATTATGGGGGGGGGAAGCAAGCACACCTGCCCTGCTTCAACTGACATGAATTAATTTGGGGTTGGTTTACTAATGTGTCACTGTTTTAAAATTCCAGTCTGGCACCTGCTTCCTTATCTGTAATTTGCTTTCTGTTGCAGTGCAACTTTTTTTTCCAGGACCTTTGTGGCCTACTTGTAGCTATTCTATGAGCCTGCTGTGAGGGTCAGAGCAGGATCATACAATTGTTGCAACTAGCAACTGAACTCTGGAGGGGCCCCAGTCAGGAAGCACTACAGGGAATGGTTACTATTACTAATGATGAGTTTGAACTTTTGCACCTGCTGAGTGCTTTCATTTTTGAAAATTCGTTTTTCTGCAGAGCAGCAACTGTAATGCCCCAAACAAACATAGGCAACTGAACTCTGGAGGGGGCCCTCAGGAAGTACTACAGGGAATGGTTACTAATGATGAGTGAACTTTTGCACCTGCTGAGTGCTTTCTGCAGAACAGCAACTGTCATGCCCCAAACAAACTTACTTATGAAAGTTGATTTCTAATCCAAAAGTTATCCAAAGAGAGTCAAAAGGCCTCATATCCCAAAAAGTGCAGGCAAATGCCAACCTGAGGAGTTATTCTGATAAAAATCATCATTTTCAGAAGGTCTATGTTGCTTGCTAGTGGATTTCTTGTGCAGAATTACAAATTTTGTAATTTCGCTAGCGCGAGATTGTTGCTGTCCGCCGCACCTACATGTTCGCAATTGTGAACTCTCGCGATGCGTCGCCAAACTCCCGCGGGATCCCGCAGCAAGATCCAAAATGGCGCAGCACTCGCAAAAATATCGAGAAAAACAGCTTGGCAAACGCTGAATGGCGGTAAGTGAACGCCGCACGCCGCAAAATTGTATCACCAAGAAAAAAAAATCTGCTGCGTGCGAATTTGCGGATTTTGCGGGAAATTCGCGAATCTCGCGGATCGCGAATTTACCGAAAATCCGCAAAATTCGCGAGCGGAACGGATTTTCCGCCCATGCTTAGTGCAGAGCATGTTATTGGAAAGGGTAAACAGATCTTAAAGGAACCACCCCCTAGGTTAATCGTTGAACTCACCCAGAAGGGAGAATTGTACATGATACAATAGCCAGAAGGAAATGAAACAGTTGAAAGGCTGGGATAGAGTAAGTGAGAACATAATTATTTAGTGAAGTGGAAATTCTTTCTAATCAAAAGCAGCTTCTCAGGGATATTTTCGGAGCACTTATGATTTATATGCTTTGTTGCTAACATGTTCATGGCACCTTTTTCGGTAATTTGACAATCAATTCTTATATAAAGCATTGAAGAGAGAATCTTATGATAATGTTTTCATAACTAAAGAGACAGTTCCAGTCGGGGGCACCAAAGTCCGTATCGGGACTACATCGGCCCAGTCCTACATGTGTGCACACCATACGACTTAGAATTTGTTTTAGATTTCCTAGGCTTCAAATATTAAGGCACTGTTGTGACACAATTCATGTGCTTATAAATTATTTACCTTATGACGGTAGGGCTAATTGTTTTATTGAGCCTGTGTCAGCATGCGCTCAGTGACTCTTTGATGATGCACAGTGTGCCCCACATTCTGTGGAAATTGACACTAGCCACGTCTGTGGCTCCGATTTTATGCTAGTTGGGAATACTTGTCTCAGAGACACACAGTGTGCACTATTACCTATTATATACATTAACAAAATGAAAGGTGTCTGCTCCAATATCTATAAAAGACCATGCACACCGTGTTTGTGGCAGCCATCTTTCGCAATATTGAGAGACTTTATTCACTTTGTGAACGCGTTATTGGTGACCGGCACACCATTTGGAATGTTGATATGCATTGTGTCTGCATTATCGGTGCACAATTGTTAACCCGTTCCGTGCTCTGTTGGCCGACGGGAGCACTGCCTGGCGCTGCGAACGACCGTTGGCCGACGCAGCCCCACGCGTTTTTCGAACGTTCCGCACTGGCGTGGAACGTTCGAAGCATGCACGGTGTTAAGGGTCGAAACATCGACGTTACAGTCTCAATTAGTCCACGCAATTTCCCAAACTCGAACATGAAATCATACCTACTGTTGGGACTTATGCATCGAGCCTTAGAATTCGCAAGATACATATCCCCCTGCGTCATGTATATGTTATTTATGTCACTTCTGTCACTTTTGTACAGCACCATGTCACCATTTCTATCTCAAAGTGGCGGCAGACTCTTCTCCCTCAATGAGGGCAAACTCTGGAATGCTCTGCCTCTCTATCTCCGGACCGAACCCAACCACCTTGCATTTAGGAAACAGTTCAAAACTTTCCTATTTCCCTAACTCTGTCTTCCTTCGTCCTGCTCCAGACTAATGGGTTCAGCCTAAGCACTGGGAGGCCTCCGGGTAGCCATGCGCTCTACAAATGCCCTTTCATTCATTCATTCATTTATGTATCATTACCAGTCACTAACTGTACACTACAGTTATTTGTCTCTCCGCCGTATGTGTTTTTGTGCCTTTTCATTGATTTGCCTATATAAATGCAAAGTAAAGAAAATCGCTTTTTCGCATATATAAGTTGTCCTTCTTTATGTGTCACCTGGTTATATGACTAATGCATTTTCTTTCATGCATCCAATACATTGTGCAAATGACTTGAGAGACCCGACAGAACCACTTTCTATTCCGTGTACTTACCCAGGTTCTGAGGGTTACTGGGTTACCCCAATATCTTTAATGCATTATCGGTGACGGCACATCATTTAAAGTTTTTGCATCTGTTATCAAATATGTATCTTCGGTGACAGACATCACAATGGTTGTGAATTGATGCATATGCTGAAGAAGAGCAGAATTGTATTTACCTGCTTTTACGAGTACTGTAATAAGTAGTGATTTATTTATATACACTGCGGGATTGTTTAAATACAAATTGTTGTATTTTATGCCATTATTACCTGCAATCACTATCAGACAAATGTTCAATCAACCTAGTATAATTTGCAAACACCGGGTAAACCTGTTTTAAACTGGAAATAAAATGATTTGGAGCATTTGAAAATTATTTAGTTGCCTTTGCCAAAGCATTCTCACCTGAAAGAAAATTAAAAATATTTAGTTTCTTAGGGAATGCTGCTCTAGAAGTATTTGATAACTGACAACCTATACCAGCACCGGAAGCCAACAACATTCCTTGGGATGTTTTCAAGGAGGTGAGAAACTTGGAAAAACAATTCACAGAAGAGCCAAATGTTATGATAGAACAACATAGTTTTTTAAAGAGGGAACAAGATGGGGACTAATAGGTTGAAGAATGTGTAGCTGCATTGAGGGTTCTAGCAGCTCATTTAAAATTTGGTGAAAATGAAGACATGCATCTCAGAGATTAGTTTGATTATAATTGTGAATCTAAGAAGATACAAGAATGTTTGAGTGTTGCAATCCCAAATTTAGTGAATTGTTAGATATTGCAAAAAGTATTGAGAGATCTATGTTATCAGCGAAGATGTTAGCGAAATATGAGATTAATACAAGTGCATCATTGTATACTACACAAGGGAAGGAGAAACCAGTTAAAAACATTGTGACAAGAAATTTTTATTGTTTTAAATGTTGGTCAAACACATCTGAGTATAACCTGAATCGTCCTACTATTAGTAGGAAATGTAACAAGTGCAATAGAATTGGGCTCCTTCAGAGTGCATGCTGAGCTCATAAGTAAAGTCGTAATGTTGAAGTAAATGCAGTGGAAAGCATTGACCAAAGTCTTGATAATGTTGTTCTCACCCTTATCGACTCGGAAAAAGATTTCAGTGTGTATGCAGTTCAAACTGATTTTAAAGCACCATTAGGATTAATGGTTATTAAGTGATAAATAATGTGCAATATTTGTATTGCTTCAATCGATATCACGGCTGATTTTTTGATAAATATGTTTCACTGTTTTCTAGCTCCAACAAAATACAACCAACCTGTACCACATCATCTCTGACAACACCACAATTCATATACACATCCGACTCAACCAACCAGGTCCAGTCCAGGATATTATCACCATCTACCTCAGATCTTCTCAAGCTTTTGTGGGCAGCCTCTAGTCACATAAATGGGGTTTTCTTGCTGGGTGCACCAGTCCACCCCTGCCCACCTCTTGGCAACCAAAAGTGAGACCTTGGATTTCTATTTCGGGGCAATGTCTTGCATGGCGATCAATGTGCCCACCCTAATGAATATGCGGTCCGCTCTAAGGTGAAAAGTCTAGTGGCCGGTTTAACACGGATGACAGTTCCTGTGCAATCCTCTGCCAGTATTGGATCATCACAGGACAGGACCTGTCACAGGGGAAACCTGACAGCCTGTTGGAGTCGCAGGGGGCGCACTGAAGTTAAGTATGGATAACTAAGCTGGATCAGCCTGACGTTTATTTTATTTAAAAGGTTTTATATAGCGCTGGCTAGACCTTGGGGTATCAGAGTGCTTTACATGGTTACATCAAGATAAGCATTGGGTTTCAGTGCGTCAAGAGTAGTATTGCAAGAGAGGTGAGGTAACATTGGTTCAAAGGCAAAAACAATACAGACAATAAGGTCAATAGAAACACTGACAAAACATGAGAACCTAAGGCTAATGACATCCGGAATTACGATATAATATAGGGATGTCCATAGTGAAAGACAGCAAGTGCGTATTGGGCAGGCTGAAAAAGGGGAGGGGGGACTTTGAAGGGAGCGCCATAAAAAAGGGGAGGGTGAAGAAGCACTAGGTCAGTGAGGAGTAGGGCTAAAAAAAGAGGATCAAGGTTGAATGAGAGGGGAAAGGGAGATTGAATGGTGTGGCTGTAGGATGAGGGGGGAACGAGGCAGTCAGGAGATTAGTAAGGAGAGGCCAGGTAAGAGAGACAATAAAAGGACTTAGTGAAATAGGAGGGTAGGGAAGTGGGATAGGGTAGATTGTGATAGAGGGGGAAGGAGGACGTCCGCGGATCGATGAGTATGCAACAAAACAGAGAGACGCTGAGTAGGGACAAGTGTCGAATGCAGGGATTCAGGACCCCATTAGTGGTTGAGAAGGTGCAATTTCAGGGCTTTTTTGAAGCTGTGGTAGGAGGGGTTGCAAAGTAATTCTATGGGGAGAGAACTCCAGATGGTTAGCACATTTCCAGAGAGGGAACGTGATTGTGTAGATTTCTTAAGCAGGGGAGGAATGTAAGCGAGAGTGTTGGTGCTCCACAAATCTCTGGAGCTGCCGGCTTTGTGGAGTTTTTCCGATAGGTACTGTGGGGTGTTTTGATGAAGGGCTCTATGCGTGATGCAAGCGGTTTTGTAGGTGGATCTGCCTTCCACAGGGAGCCCTTTGTGGGTGGAGAGATGTGATAGAATCGTTTGTAATCTGTGATAAGCCTAGCAGCAAGGTTGAGGACAGATTTGATTGGGGCTAGGTGCATTTTAGGTGTTCCTGTGAGGATGGCATTTCCATAGTCGATTTGTGACAGGACAAGTGATTGGACAACAGATTTAAAGTCCTCAGTAGGGATGAAGGGTTTTATTTTCTTGAGGTGATGTAGTGTGAAGAGAGCACCCTTTGCTGGATTTTTTATGTGGGAAACGTGACTAAGGTTCTGGTCAAGGTTGTTCTCGAGGGATTTAACTGAGCTGGAAAAGGTGAGAGAACAGTTGAGAGCATTAAGGTCCGAGATCAAGGACTGACCAGTTGATAGGGACGATGTTGGAAAGGGAGGCCAGGTCATTGAGAGTAATGATAGTGTCTAGAGTGGCCCCTTTGGTGTAGGGCAGAGAATGGCAAAGTTGAATCAGGTCATTAATGTCGAGTAGATCAGAGAGGAGGTTAACATAGGGGTCATCCTTTTTGTTCCAGTGGAGGTTAAAGTCTTCTAGGAAGAGGTTTTTAGAGTTGGCAAGTGAGGACTGAATAATGAGATTGGATAGTTTCTCTACAAACAGAAGAGGGTCACCTGGGGGGTGGTAGATATTGTGAAAACGGATTGGAAGCGATCCTGGAACATTAAGTTCAGCACCAAGGTATTCGTAAGTAGAGTGATCAGAGTGAGATCAATAAGTGAGAGTTGTAAATCTTTTTTTATAGATAATAAACAATTCTGTCGGGTCTATCCTTCCTGAGGATGGATTAGCCAGGAGGAGAGAGCTAGTCCAGAATAGACGAAGAGTGGGCATTGAGCTAAGTTTCAGTTAAGAAGGCGATGTCGATGGCATCACTCAGGATGGTTTAGGTTGTTTCAGTTACTATAAGTGCAGTAGATCGGCAATTAACCAGCCTGCAAGCAAGAGGTTTAGGGCTAATTATGGGTGGAGGGCAAGAATGGATAATTGTAAGTTCAGACAGTGATCTGGGTGAGGCTGGGGAGGAAGGGGTTCTGCTAGTACCAATGATCACTGGGATGGTTGCATGGGGGGCAGGAGGGTATGTAGTCTGGGGGAATTGGAGGGTATGGGGTATCAAGGTCAGGGAGGTCGGTGGAGGCAGAATGGGTCAGGGTGGGAGGAGGTAGTACTCAGAGTTTGGGGGTCTGTGGTGGCTGTCAGCTCCGGTTTCTGGGGACAGGACAAATTGGGGGGGAATAGTAAGTGCAAGGAGGGTGTTAAAGTCTTTCCTGAATGCTGCAAATTCCGATGGCAGGGTAGAGAGATGGAGTTCTATGTTGAAAAGGGTCATGGTTATAAGAGAGAAGGGGAAGGAGGCTGGGAGGTCAGGGGGGGAAGAGTATGTTCCAAGTTGGTCCGGGAGGAAGAGTTGGGGTGAACGAGAGGTGGGAACCCGGAGGGGGGTGGAGGGGGACATTGGAAGTAGAGGCTGGCAGGGATATTTCAGGGTGAAGGAGGGCATTAACAAGAATTGGAGGAGTTAAAGGCGGAGGTGTCAGGGCAGGGGGAAGGTGGAGTGGGAAGGCATTCTGGCTATGTGGAGGGCAATCAGGTAATGTGGGGGCAGTTGAAGTTGCTGTGAGAGTAATGGGGGGATCGGGGAGGGGGGATGGGGCAGATCGAGGGGAGTGGGATGGCTTAATGTTGTGAGTGGAAGAATTGAGAGGGGAGGAGGGAGTTTGGAGGACTTAGAGTCCTGTTGGGATGGCAGGGGGAGAGTGGAGTGCAGACGATGGAGGGAGGTTAGAGGGCTGTACTAGGGGGATATCTGAAGTGGTTGCAGAGTCGGGGCGGGGGCGGGTTGGAGTGTGGGGGAGCGAGAGTGATGGGGCATCTTGTGTTGGGGGCAGAGGGGATTGAGTAAGGTTTAGATAGGCAGTGAGATAAGGTACTGAAATGTTGTTCAAAGATGGTGAGGTGGTTATCAGAAGCTTGAATGAGGATGTTGCCCGATTTAAAGATGGAGATGTCGATTTTACCTGGGAAAGAAGGGAAAGGGGTAGTAGATAGTTTCAGTCCATATGGGATTTTGCAGGAATTCGTGATGGGGAGGTGATGGAGGAAGACGCTTTTCCATTTAGGGGGGCGTCTGGAGTAGAAAATGTAGTTTGTTTTAATAATGGAGGTGAGGCTGATGTAGTTGTCCACGAACAAGGTTTCTTGGTGACGTATTAAGAGTTTGTGCTTAAAGTATTTTTTTGCATTTTTTGAAAGGTTATGAAAGGTTATGAGGGTAGAGGATGGTCCCGGAGTTAGGACCATGTTTAGTGAGGGGAGGACCGTGTGCTATGATGGGTCAGTGCGAGGAGGCATGATGAATCGGATTAAGGCAGTCCCGGTAGGGGAGAAAGGTGTGTGGGTGGGAAATTAGAATGGCGCGCCGCGTGGAAGAGGCCAAAGACTAGTGGAAGAGGGAGGTCAACGTTGGGTAAAGAGTGATAGATAACCATAGTGGGGCGTAGGGTCACGCTAAGATGGGGCACTGGAAGGTCGGAGATTGAATAGAAAAGAAATTAATGAGAGTAGGGGAGGGTCACGACTGAGGGTCAGCCAATATAAAGAAACGGCCGAAGAAGTGGTAAAGTAGGGGAGACTGACTTCAGTTGTAGCGCAAAAATAGAAGAGTGAGAAGCAGTGAGGAGGGGGGGCAACAGGTGCAGATGGCTGCAGGATATAGCTATGGCAATTTAGTTGAGTATAGGGCTGTATGCCGAATAACAGTCAAATGAACAAAAACATCCACAGGTCGGGCAGATAAGGGCAAGCATAACAACATTAGATTCGGAACGACCTACAGTCGCTTATTTAAAGACTTTTTAGCAATGGAAAACATATAGGCCTAGATGTAGGTAATTTTATTTTACCACTTCTTAAATACCGAATTTTACCGATTCTGTATTTAAGAAGTGGTAAAATAGAGGGTGGGGGATGTAGGTATTACAGAATCTGTAAATACCGAATCGTTAAGATTCGGTATTTACCGATTCTGTAAATGCCGATTCAGTAATGCCCATTGATTCCTATGGGCATTGAAGCCCATAGGAATCAATGGGCATTACCGAATCGGTATTTACTGATTCTGTAAATACCGATTCCAGCAAGGGTGCAGGGGGTGTCACTTTGACACCCTCTAGCACCCCAAATACAGACATGTGTGCCATGTGGCACACAGACATGCCCTAAGGGCATGTCTGTCTGTCACATGGTATAGGTGTGCATGCACACATGTGCATGCACACCTGTATTCTGTATTTTACCACCCAATTGGATTGGGTGGTAAAATACCGAATCTGAAAGGCCTTTGGGACTCAGAAGAGTCCCACCTACATCAGGAAGTTACTGAATCTGTAAAAATACCAATTCGGTATTTTACCTAATCGGTAAATTTACTGATTCGGTAAATTTACCGATTTGGTCAAATTGGCCCTCTACATCCCAAAAACCCATTTACTGGTCGGTAACGGCCAAAATCGTCCGTTACCGGACAGTAAATGGCCACCTACATCTGGCCCCTAGAGAAAAAAAATGTGTATGGAAATAGCAAGTTCTCGGGTGGCATCCTCCCATCCTTCCAATCAGCATCGCTTAGCTCCCAAATTCATGCCTCCCACTTGTTTTAATGTAGTGAATCAGTATAAGGCGTTAACGGTCAGGGATCGATACACCTGTGAAATGGCACTACTGATGAGCTTTCCCATCAGTAATTTGGCATCAAGATGATTAAGTTCTGGTATTGCAGTGTGAGGGGGAATATTAGCTGTAAGAGCATGGTGCGGTTGTAGGTATTTGGGAAACAAGTGTGTGAAAGTTGATATTGTTCTTGCCTCTCCTGAAATGAGTGTAATCCCTGACCATGTGTCCTAGTTGAGTGATACCTTTCTTGTCCTATTTCCCGAACCCCCTTAAAGAGGGCCATTTGACACAGAACATGGAGTGGGAGGAGTGACCATTTCAAAAGATCCTATTTCATATTGGTCACAAAAGCTGTCAAATTGAGGCTCCATGTCACTTCTGGGAGTAGTGCAATATGTAAACCCAAATACTGGAAGGTTAAATGACGTACTGGGATTTCAGACTGCCAGGAGAACACACTTGAGTCCCCTTTTATTGGGAGCAGCAGGGTGTTTCTCTCCGCGGGACTGCCATCCCGTGACCACCACTGTATTTGAGTATTGCAGTGTACATGTAGTGCCAGGGGGTCAACTGCCAGAGGGGACACAGGGCAGCCTTGTCAGGTGACTCTGCATATGGGGAAGGAAGTGGAGATTGAGCCGTTTATTAGAACTTGTACAGATGGTTGCAAGTACAAGAGCTTGGTAAGCCTACGAGAGTGTACTCCTAGCCCAGCCCATTCTAGGACACGGTCCAGGAAGGACCAATTGACTGTGTCAAAGGCCTTCTCAAAATCTATTAGGCGCAGAGCAGATGGATGATGGAGGCAGTGCACTTGGGAGAGAGCCACCTGGACTCTGTTTGTATAGTGGTTGGTGCCGCAAGCCAGCATGAAGCCACATTGATCGAGGTGGATCAGGCAAGCCAAGGTCTATCACAGCCAGTTGGCTAGGACTTTGGAGAACTCTTTGATCTCGGAATTAATTAAGCAGATGGGCCTATAGGAGGTGACTTTTTTTCTATAGGGTGACCCGTTTTATTAATAACCACAATCATCGCCATGTCAAGCTTTGGAGGGAAGGCTCCTTTTGTAGCAGCTTAGTCATACACGGCAAGCAGGTGGGGAGCCAACATGGTGCAGAATTTTCAATAGTATTAGACAGGGAAGCCGCCTGTGCCCTGTTTTTTTTACCCAGGGCCATATCTGAGAGTGCTGCCTCTATTTCATCAGCTGTGATTTCTTGGTAAAGGTCACATGTTAGTGAATGGGGGATTAAGGGCAGTTAGAGCTCAGCCAATAGTGGATGGGCCACCTCCCATGGGGGCCTCGGCCTGTAGTAATATAGTTCTCGATAATAGTAAGTAAACACTTGCACTGTCTTGGGAGTGTAGACCTTTAGTCAAGCCTCAGGCTATTAATGAGTCGTCAAGCTTTGTCTCTCTCCATTAGTTAACAACATTTCTTGCTTTATTACCTACGTGCACAGTTGGAAGATCGACCTCAGTAGTGGTGTGCACCTCCTTCCCTTTGGTTACCTGTTTAGACATGAACTTTGGTTAATGCAGAGAAAGAAACATGTATTTCATCAGTCAAGACTTCAGCTGTACTCTCTGCCTGTACCTTACTTCTGGTGGCAGGTATTTGACTATTCATAGGTCTCCCGGTCACTATCTGATGGGGCGTCAGGTGATGATCAGAACTAGGTGTATTCCTAAGGGAGAATAGTGAAGGGTACACAATACAACTGCTTTTTATGCAATGGCGAGCACAGCTAGCTCATCTTATTTTTCAGCAGCCCATTTTGCAGCTGAATGGTGGCATTGCTCTGGGAATGATAAACAGAAGAAGAGAGTTGATGCTCTATCTCTAGAAATTGTTGTGACATGTGTGAAAATTGCATTAACAAAGTTTGTGCTGTTATCAGATCTTATTCCTTCTTGAACTCCCAAGCAGGGAATCACCTCACGAATCAGAAAGTAGAAGCTCCCATAGCATCACAATGGACGCACAGTACTGCTTTGATCCATTGAGAAAAGGACAAACAACAAGAAACCTATGGTTGCTGCACCTGTTTATTATGTCCACAAAATCAATATGAAGAGCCTTTTTAAAAACATGTTTTTATTGCTTTATTAGTCATCCAGAATCACAGTAAAGTCGTATCAACAGAAACACATTGCAGATGACTATCCAAAAACTATTCAACATTTTCTTTCAAGGATAAGACATGTACATAAATAATATCTTGCATTATTGTAGCAGATCACTGTGTCTGGATAGAACATCATTGTCCCAAAGAAATATATCATAACAGTTAACTCTTAACAGCACCACCCCTCCCCTCAGTCGTTAGCTCTCCCGCATACCATACATCCCCGGTCAGCCTATGTGTCTCTGCTATGTTTCAACTACATTTTCGGACTGTGGTTGCCCCAAACGGTGCCACCGCCCCAGAGTCAGCAAGGTCATCCTGATTCTCCCCTATCTCTTGCCAGGTGGGGACTTCTCTCCAGGGAATTTCTGTGATCATGCTATACCAGGATCTCGCATCATCTTCCAACTTTTCATCTCTCCTAACTCGCCTCATGCGGATTAGCTCCGCTGTATCCCATTCCCGCAGACCTTTAGCACAACTCTCCATCGGGAGTGCGGGGGTGGGGGTGGGGGGGGGGGGGGGGGGTGGATAGGGGGTGAGGCACCGAGCACATCCATTTGATTGCAATTCTCCATTTATAAAGAGTCTTAAAGGACCTTGTGGTCGTGGTATGGTAGAAACTATAACCTTCAATGTGAGATTTGGAGAGAATTGTTGACAAACAGTACAATTATGTCAAGCAATCACAAATGAAATGGAGCATTCTATTCTATACAGGAGTATCTGTTCCAAAATCAACAGATGGTTAAACTGTTATCCAGCAATAGAACAAGCAGTCATGATGTGGCAGTGATTGGCCAGAATGAGGGTCTGAGCAGAAATATGGGCGTTCAACACATTAACTCATGCATGCGTTTCGGCTTAGATGAAGCAAGTGATGTGATTGGTACTTCCATAAAATGGACCAGAGAGGGAGCAGGTTTCTCGGATGGTTGTGAATGGTTGACATACGGGTATAAATAAGGTGACTAACATAATCTGAAAGCTAGGCATAAACTCATAGGACATTCGAACCGGGGAAGAGATAAGATGAAAGTCAGTACCAGGAAGGATATCGCCATGGGTATAAAGCCTAGACTATTAACAGGAGACTATTTTAGTGGTGTTTTTAAACCCAGGGTTTGGGGCTCAATTGTAATGGGGTCACGGTCTCACTCTTTTTTGGAAAGAAATTCATGTAATAGACTAATGGAAATTGATGTCTTTTTCGTTAAAAAAATATTTTTTGTTTCATTGTGGGTCAATTAGAAAGGTATGGGGGTCCTTGAATAAATATATTTTTTGAGGGTATTATATAGGATACTGAACTAAACCCTTTTGTTACAGATAAGAAGGGAGCGCAACACGTCATCTAGTGGTACAAAATTGTATCTATGAGATAACAGGAGCCAAAACTGGGTGGATGACAACATTGGGATATTGATCAAGTGAGTGGTACAATTTTCGGGCCAGGGATTTTTACGTGGGTAAAAGGAGGACAATATAGATTATGTTTAGCCTTAAAAATAAAAAATAAATAAACATTGTGTTCTGGAATTGAGAGAGAGGTGTTTTCCGGGATATCATGACCTTACTCAATCTCCACTAACAGGCCAAATTTCTCCTAAAAATTGGAACTTTATGGGATATAAGGCCACTGTCACCTGATCTTCATGCACAGCCCAAATGTCTCCTAATGATGGGAACTTTGTGTAATATTAGGTCACTGATGGAATTATTTTGAATGTGATTATTTCGAGATAGTTACCCGATCTTTATACAGAGGGCAAATGTCTGTGAATAATGTATCACAGGGAGTTGGTAGGACAACGCTATAACTGTTGACAATTTCAAGAATTTAATGGCTCCAAGTACGTATTATGTTTTTTATGGACTATGACTTACACTGGGATGGTGGACACACCCTTGGAATTAGTATGTATATAGGTAAGGAGTCTTGCTTGGGTGTTTTAATGTTTTTTTGTGGGAAAATGGTTAATGGGTGAATGGGTAGTTGTTAGAAGTAATGAAGACAGGAACGGAGTAGCAGAGGATACTTCTTTATTGGCCATCCAACTCTCCACAAACAGCCTATGCTCACCAACATTCTAAGGTGAGCTCTAGTGGGGTAAACCAAGAAAAAGGGAAGAGGAGGGGTGGACAGGATATACCCTTTTGGAGTGCAAGATTAAAACAAACCTCCCTTTCTATACAAAACTAAAGGGAAGAGATACTAAGATTGCGATGTGGCAAAATACTTACAGAACAACGTCTAATAAGGTTAGCACTGGCATGACTAGGAAAGATGGTAAGTATGTGCCCCTAAAACAATGTTTAAAATAGTTTTAGTGAGTACGTCACATTACAGAACTTACAATTTTGTCACAGCTCCACCATTGCCCATTGTCAAGGAGAACAACATTGTAAAGGGCCTTAGCAATCCGGCAAGGGGGGTAGAACTTGCTTTGGCTGTGCCCGTCTTTTGTGCTTCTCTTGACTTGCACCACATCACCTACTTCCCAGTTGGGGACTTTAACGCCATTCTTCTGGTCGTACCATTCTTTGTATCTGGCTTGGTGCAAATCAATCTTCCTAGTAACCTCTTCAGGGTTATTGATTATCGCCTTGCATCCTTCCAGCCAACTAGGGTTGAACTTGGTGCACGGTTCTCTCCTGCAGCGGGAGACGAAGGGGAGATCCCCGTCACTTGGTTTGGGGAGGTGCGATATGCCCACAGACACTTACGTAAGTGAGCTTCTATGTCTTGGCCATTGGTAACAGCCAATTGTATGTGTTCTTTGATCAATCTGTTTGCCCTCTCGACTAAGCGGTTTGCTTTTGGGCAATATAGTGCAGTCAATTCATGTTTTTTGTTCATGTTGTCCAGGAATTCCTTCATGGTCTGTGAGGTAAATTGTACCCCATTATCCTTCTTCCAGGTCGCTTATCTTGTTTGGCCAACCTTCTCTCGTAATGACCTGGATTCTGCACAATACTTTGTCTTCCTCCAGGAGCCCCATTCCCCTTCAGTGATGACAGGGTCTTCTACGATCATGATGGGAATGTCTAGCATTACTTCCTGCTCCTCTGTTTTTAGCGGAGTCCATGATAAGAAATCGGCAA
This sequence comes from Lissotriton vulgaris, assembly GCF_964263255.1. Lineage (NCBI taxonomy): Eukaryota > Metazoa > Chordata > Amphibia > Caudata > Salamandridae > Lissotriton > Lissotriton vulgaris. The sequence continues at coordinate 205,325,495 of NC_141690.1, read as the reverse complement.
CTCTGTTTTCTTCCCCAGGTACGTACTCCAATTTGAAGTTGAAGTTCTCGAGTCCCAATATCCATCTACTTATTCGCAGAGTACAGTTCTCCATTCCCTTCACAGTAAAAATGGGGGTGAGTGGCTTGGCCGGATAGTAAAATTTAAACCCCACAAAAAGAACTTGAAGTGCCTCATCGCCCAGAAACACGCCAGAGCTTCCTTTTCGATTATGGAGTAATTGTATTCTGCACTCGTGAGGCACCTGGTTGCGAAAGCAATAATCTTCTCTTCTCTGCCTTCCTTTTGTATTAGGGTGGCCCTTAGTGCTGTGTTTTAAGCAACTGTTGTGAGAATGGTCTTCTTCCTAAGGTCAAAAGACCCTAACACCGGCGAGTTCAAGATCTCCTCTTTTAGCTCATCCATTGCACACTTATGCTCTTCATTCCATACAAATTCTTTGTTCTTCAAGAGATTTTGCACCGGTTCACATTTAGAAGCGAAATTTTTGATGTATTTGGACATGTATTCCATGAGCCCCAGGATGGATTTCAGTTCACCCTAGTTCTTCAGATATGGGGCATACTTTACAGCGCCAAGCAGGCTGTTTTTTGGCCTGAACCCTTCTTCGGAAATAGAGTGTCCCAAGTATTCAACTGATGACACTCTAATTTTACAGTTGTTCCTTTGTACTGTCAGCCCAGCGTCCGTGAGCTTCTGGAATACAAGTTTAAGGGTGTAATCATGTTTTTCTACTCTGCGCCCATACACCAGGATATTGTCCTGGAAACACATCGACCGGTCCACTCCCATCAAGATTTGCTGCATTATCTTCCGGAAGACCGCTGCAGCAGACGCTAATCCGAACTGCATCCTCCTGAACATAAACGCACCTTTGGGAGTGTTGAAAGAGGCGAGTGGCCTGGACTCTGGGTGTAGATCCACCTGGTGATAGGCTATTGATAAATCCATTACACTAAAGTACCTTGCCTGGCTCATGGTGCCGAGCATCTTGTTGATATTAGGCAGGAGGTGCCTCTCCACCCAAATGCTTTCGTTGAGGCTGCGTAGGTCCACACACAGCCGAATGCCTCCGTCATTGGCCTTGGCTGCGATAACTACTGGGGCCACCCACTCGGAACAATCCACAGGCTGAATGATACCCATGTCGCACAATGTACTCAATTCCTTCTCCAATGGTTCTGTCATTTGTTGAGGTACTGGGCGCAACTTGTGGACCACAGGCTTGGCGCAGGACTTAAGTTTGATTCTGTGTTGGAAATCATGCAGACAGCCCAACTTCTCTTGAAACAATTCCAGAAATTCCTCGCAAATGGTGTCGCTTCTTTGGTTACCTTCGGTAAGTAGGACTTGCTCCTTATTGTTTGGGGCCAGGATGATGCCTAGTTCCTTTTGGTGCTGCCATTCCAGCAGGTTGGATCCAGATTCCACAATGTATACTTTACCAAAAGCTTTCCTTTCTTTGAATTGTACATTCATCTCCTTCTTTCCCATGAGAGGTATCAGATCCTTGCTGTAACCTGTGGGAGAAATGTCAGTTTTGTGCAGGAAGCTTACCATTTGCTCCCGAAAGTTCTCAAAGTCATTTTTGTTTAAAAGGGTGAACGGGGGAACAGGAATCTGCAAACATGGTGACATTTTTGCTGTTCAATAACACATCAAACTTAGAATGGATGGCATTAATAGAACCTGCATTACTTTTAAGTTGTAGCACATCTTTTTTATCGCTAAGTGTCACACATTTGACTTCTTTGTTCTGTGCCTTTCCACCTTCCCTCTCACTGTCTTTGGTGTGAGGCTCCCCTTTTCTACATACCCTGGCAAAATGCCCTCTCCTGCTACATTTTTTGCAGGTCACACTTCTGGCAGGGCACTGGATGTAATTTGTAAAGTAATTACTGCTACCACACCTGTAACACTTATAATTCCGTTCTTTGTCCGTCATTTTGCTACTCATGCTTTCTTTATTTTTCACTTTGTAAACTTCACCCTCTTCTTCCACCACCTGAATGTTAGCTACAACCTCAGAGTTGGGCTTCGTTTCTTTTATGCACTTGGCTGTGTGCTCAACGGATTTTTGTATGTATAAAACATCATTGGTGATATCTAGGTTTTACATTTTGGGCCCTGATGAAGTCCCATTGGGAGGAAAAGCGTTGGCTGGGCCGAATGGATTGCTTCTGAAAAAGTCAAATCATGACTACTTGATCTTTTGCTGGAGGACAGTTTAACCATCTATTGATTTTGGAACAGATAAGCCTGTATAGAAGTGAATGCTCCTTTTCATTTATTATTTCTTGACCTTGTGTTGGGGTGGCCTCTTGGCAATGGGGTCACAAAAGTAGAGCGTTGGAGGAAACTGAATTTGTATTAATTGCATTCCAGTACGCCATTAGGATCCCACATTGCCAGTGTGCTGTTCACTAGTACAATTATGTAGGTACATGGTAAGAAGGTCATACAAATTGGGAACTAACCAATCTTGTATTCGCATAGACAAATTACCTCAAGATGTGGACTGGTAAAGGCAGTTAATCAAGAGCTCTCATAAGTAAAGCCTGGGGCATTGCTGGTTTAATTGTAGATAAGACCATACTCTGACTGGGAGCACCCACTAGTCTCCCATAACTGTTTCTAATGCAGTGGATCAGCTTCCTGTAACTCTTGGAGATGTAAACGCGCTGTCTCAGCACAATGAGTCATAACATTATCACAACACCCTTAAGGCCAAAGAGAATACAAAATACTGAGTCCTGGGATAGGAAACGCTATCAAATAATGACTGTTAGGATGGAGAGGGATGCTAATAAAGGCATTATTGAGATCTAGAACAGAGAAAAATTTAGCATCCTGTGGAGCGTTTGTTAAAATGAAAAGGGTTGAGAACAATTGGAAATTATGGTACTACTACATCATTCAGGAGGCGCGGGGTCTTGAACCGTACGTCAGGTATTACCTTTAGATTTCTTAATTGGGTGAATAGGGGTATTACAAGGATTATAGGTAGAATAGCACCTTCCTTCAGTGTATATCTGAATAGAGAAGCAGTACGAATAAGACCCACATCATGGGGACCCTTCGCCCACAAGGTATTCGGGAAAGATCTACATCCCTAACAGAACCAAAGGCTCTTCCTGTTGTGGGTGTCCTTACTTCCAATAATGGTCTGAACGGTATGTCATCCTAAAAACTATAACTGTTTTCTTGGAATTATCAAACTGTTGATCATCTAGTATTTTCATAACCATTTTACCTGGCTCAATAAATAGAATGCATGCCCACAAGACATGGTTATGATCACAAGCTATCAGAGCGCCATAGGTTTGTGTTGTCTCCAAGGTCTCTGTTTATTTTTTTTTTAACACATTTTTATTAAGTTTCATGTTTTTGACAAAGCAGCGGTACATCTCAGCATCTGCGTCTTATACATTACACAATTATGTAGATATTGATGAGACAAGCCTAACTCGCCTACATTCAAGTAAGCATTCAATACATTGCAGTACAATTGACATATCGGTTGTTACAGATCGTGCCTATCTTCGCAGTCTGTTACATTTTTTTTTGTTATTTTGTGGGGTATTTGTAGAGCGCGACGTTCGCTCCGGAGGGAGCATCTTGGCGCTGGTGAACTTAGGAAAGCCGGTCCAGGAGGAATTAGATGGAAGCCTTAGAGTAGTCATCCGGGAGTTTAAAAATCCATGTTTTCAAGAGCTTTCTGAAGGGTTTTTCCTGGGTTTGTTGTCTGAGGGTTTTGGGCAGTTTGTTCCAAGCTTTGGTCGCGAGGAAGCTGAGGGTTTTCGCGCCCTTCGTTTTCAGGTTGTATTTCGGAAGAATGATAAGATTGTCATCGCTTGAACGAAGGTGACGGCTGGGCAAGTAGTGGGGAAAACGTCTTGTGAGGTATTTAGGGCCTGTCTTATAGTAGGCACGAAATGCCATAATCAGGATTTTAAAAAGAATACTTTTGTGGAGGGGGAGCCAATGAAGCGAACGAAGCGCTGCAGAAATAGCGGACCTGCGGGGGAGACCTAGGACTAGACGGGCGGCTGTGTGAAGTACGCTCTGCAGTTTAAGGATGGTGCTCTTCTTGACTCCTGCGAGCAAGCCGTTGCAGTAATCCAGTCGCGAGATTATGAGTGCGACTGTCACCGTCTTTCTGGCATCGATGGGGAGAAAGTCGAAGAACTTTCTCAAGGATCTAATGGTTCCAAAGCATTTGCCAGCGACGGTTCTGGCATGCTGATCGAAGGAGAGTTCGGAGTCAAAGATAACACCAAGATTCCTAGCTGACGACACTGTCTGGGGGGGGCAGCAGAGTTGTCTGGCCACCAAAGTGCTGGACAAAAGGTATTATTGGTGCCAATCGGGAGGATCTCCGTTTTACTTGAATTACATTTCAAGTGGTTATTTTCCATCCATAAAAATACTTCGGTCAAACAGAGTTTCAGGTTGAGTTCAGCTTTGGTAGATAGTTTGTCCAGGGGTACAATGAGTTGTGTATCATCGGCATACGAGGTGACAGGTATGCCGAATGATTCTATCAGATTAAGGAGAGGAATGAGATAGATATTAAAAAGGAGAGGGCTCAGGATAGATCCCTGCGGGACACCTGAGGAGACAAGTTTGTCTTTGGAGTGGAATGGGCCCAGAGTAATGGATTGGGAACGGTCGGACAGGAAAGACGTAATCCAGGAAAGGGCGGAGTCGGAGATACCAATGTCCCGGAGTCTACTGATGAGGATGGTGTGGAGATGGTGTCAAACGCCGCAGTTAGGTCGAGCAGGATTAGGATGGAGTTTTTTCTCTGGTCTTGTAGAGTTTTTATGGTATCAGAGAGTTCGATGAGGGCAGTTTCTGTCGAGTGCTTAGGGCGAAAACCAGATTGTTGAGGGTGAAGAAGGTTGTAATCATCCAGATAGCGTTTCAGCTCGCAGTGTACTAGATGTTCCGTGATTTTTCCCAGAGCCGGGAGCAACGAAATAGGGCTCCCGGTACCGTTGCTGTAACATACATTGTTCTTAAATTCTTGTTCATAAACCATATCGTCATCTTACAAAAACAATTAACAAACCATCCCGTAACAATAAGTAATCCCTCCCCCCGCTCGCTAGTCCTATAGGCCTTTAAACGTCTGATCCTGGGTCCTAGCACTGCTACGAAACCATACCATACCGCCTACAATGTGCCTGGCTCATATCCTAGAACGTTCAACTAAGAGTCACAGTCCTATGCATCTTATTGTGCACAGACAGTAGCATTATCAAAGTCTATGTCCAGTGATCTACAGGTTTCCAACATGGTATCCCATTCCAGTGCTATTGGGAGTTTTCCGTAGTCCCCTCGCCTCCTCCCGCCTTATTACAGCACTCTCTACCCCGCCCCATCGCAGTAATTCGCTGTGCCAAGCATATGCAGTGGGTGGTATTTTCAAATTTCAACGCATAGTGATGGCCCTTACTGCCATAAGGAGTGCTAAGTTTACAAACCTATATTGCACTTTGTATTTGGCTGCTTTTTTCCTTAAGCCCAGGATACAGTCCTCTATGGTATTATGCATCTCCCTACGTGTGATCTCTGCCGTGTGGCGTCTGACCGAGTCCCAGAACCCTCTAACATGTGGGCATGACCATATCGTATGCACTAGATCAGCTCCTTCCATTTGACATCCGGGGCAGTGGTGTTGCGTCTGTGGAAACATCTTGTCTAATTTGTTTCGGGTAAGATGAGCCCTGTGTAGGAACATGGTTTGTATAAACTTAACGTTTCTCGATACTTTTTTGGGGTGTTCCACAATCTTCTCCCATTCCTTATCCTCTAGGGCCCTGCCTGCGTCTCCCTCCTATGCAGTTCGCAGTGGCATCAGGTGAACCTGTGTATGAGAACGTATCCCCAAGTACAGCCACTTGATGAGGTGCCTACTTGCAGCTGGAGAAAACAGTAAACAGCAGCCAATATACCTCTATTTCCATCTCCACTGGTTTAGTAATCAGAACCCTTATTACTGCCTCAGAGAATCCTTGGGCGTCCATTGATCTATTAGAAATTGGAGGGTCTCCCTCTCGAATACAAGATCGGGTTGCTCCCGTATCTATGAGGAATGCACAACTCTAGTTATGATAGCTACAGTCACAGTAGGTATCTCATTTGGCCTGTGCATCACGGACAATACTGGACACATAAAACTACTCTGTGGGCACCTTCATTACGTGTATCCTCCCACACAATGTGTTTGGAAGGTGTATCACATTTCCCTGTCCACTTTGAAGGGGAGTTACCATTGGGGGTGCTTGGTAATTTTGCTGTGGCGGTATTTGTTGCACCAGAGACATTGCTGATTGCTGCACATTTTGGTGGCGATTGAGGTACATATTATGCGTGGGTTTGACTGTGGCACAAAGCCCTGCACACAGGCAAACCGGAATACTTGGCCGCCAAACTCAAAAGGGCCGGCCTGGCCAGTCCAGAAACCTCAGGAGCTCCAACACTCTTCTACTCATCCCGCTGAAAACTGGTAAGCAAAAAACTGAAGCCAAATATTTGCTGGAAACACCCCTAAAATCTGGAACACCATCCCCTCCAAATCAGAATGACCCCCTCATTTCCAAAATTCAAGAACCTATTCAAAGTCCTCTTCCTCAACCGCTCTTGAGCGAACCAATAAGAGCCAAGGAAGTACATTAGCCGGCGCTCCACCTTACCTTAACTTGGGGACTGATGACACTGACTCAGAGCAAGAAACCTCTTCGGACTCCTGTCCTGATTGAACAATGAATCCGCTTGGATGCTCGTCTGGTTTGTCCTGCACCCTCCTCCCCTTCCCTTCTGTGTTCGTTCTTTACCTAGCTACTACCCTCATGTTCTACCAACTACCTGTACTGTGTATTTGCACATAATTGTATATGTTATGAAGCGCTCGGATACCCTCGGGTCCAGCTAGCGCTATATAAAACTCCTAAAATAAATAAAAAAACAAGAGACTACAGAGGTACAGCCCCTTCTACAGAGCAATCACCAGGAAATTCATCAGTTTTGTGAAGGTCGAAGGCTTCTGGTGTATATAAGATAATCAGTTTTGTCTGAACATTTACCAGCCACAGGTTTGTTCAGAGTCACTGGCTCCTGGGTTCCACTCATGCCTGTGTTGTTTGACAATGTGCTAGTGGACCCGTTAGAAAGAGAATAGAGTCTCATTCTCACTAAATTTTACACACTTAACACTTGGGTGCTGTAGGGGTGTCAGATACAAGTGCGGTGCTCAGGTGACATCCTGTTTTTCATGTTCTCATTCTGAACAACCCAGTAAGATTTCCTGTGCAGGAGTCTCATGTCATGAGTTTTTTAAAGGGACTTTTCATGTTTTTACATGGGGCTCACAAACGGAGAACTAGGTTCAGTAGGGTGATGCGGGTACATCTATCATAGTACTTCCTTCAATGTTGGTGACTATCACCCCCACTCGCAAGCTCTGAAATTAATAACCGGTGATGGCAGCAGATTAACAGTCAGTGGATGTAGGTCTCTCCTTTCACAAACATTGGGGATATTGCCTATGAGATTGGGGTCTTCATCTGTCACACACGTGTAGCATTGTTTGAGGACCCTGTAAAGACTTACCCACTGCCGTGAGGGGAACGGCTCGTTGTTGTTGCACTGGGGCTCACACTCCATTGCCGTGAGGGGAACGGCTCGCAGCGCCAGCACCATCGCCGCCGCGAGGGCAGGGACTTCAACCCCCAGGAGCCCCGGCGGTTGTGGTGCGCGAGTGACGCCATCAGAGCGCCCGGAGGCGCGTGAAAAGAGAGGAGCGCCGAGCGCTCACTGGGAGCATTGTTTGAGGACCCTGTAAAGACTTACCCACTGCCGTGAGGGGAACGGCTCGTTGTTGTTGCACTGGGGTTCACACTCCATCGCCGTGAGGGGAAAGGCTCGCAGCGCCAACACCATCGCCGCCGCGAGGGCAGGGACTTCAACCCCCAGGAGCCCCGGCGGTTGTGGCACGCGAGTGACGCCATCAGAGCGCCCGGAGGCGCGTGAAAAGAGAGGAACGCCTCTCGTCACGCGAGTCGCGCGTGGGAGCGCCCGGGCCAATGGCAGGCCCGTTGTAGCCCGTTAGAGACCGGACCGGGCCCCCCCTCTTTGTTGGTTGTTTATCTGTCTCTTACCATTTTGCATACACAGATATCTTGTACGTATGTTTTACCTTTCTTATTATACTGTATAAGTTGATAATTGTTAAACACATACTTATAAACAATATGTCCACGAGGGGTAGTAGAAGTAAAATGGCTGCGGGTGGAGCACAGATCATAGGTCCTCAGGATAATTTTATAACAAGGGCAAATGAAGCTATTGACCAAGGCACCATTCTCCTAGAACGCAGAGTCTCCCAAGATCTAGCTTTGGCTAGACGCTCATCCTTGGGACCCCTTTCACTAGCTAGAACCCCAGTACAAGCCCAGGACGCTGGTCTTCTAGTAGATGTCCAGGCAGAAGTACCTAGAATGCTAAATATAGTTGATTTGTCCGCGTCACAACTTCTGTCGGGCTCACAACTAAGTTTGGCTTTAGAAAGGTCACCAGAATTAGTTATCAACCTTACGCCAGACGAAATAAGCAATGGGCAGTCAAGGGGAAGGAGGGAGGGTGCTATACAGAAACAAAAGAAACAGGCAAAGGTGCTAACGGTTAAGGAGAAATGTGCACCAAAGAGAAAGCTAGGTAAAGCATCAGACCATCCCCCAAAGAATGGTAATGGAAAATTACTCCCAGATGTGACAAACGAGGTTTTGGACATAGAAAGTGCAGAGGTTTTGGGCACACCGGGGGGAATATCCAACCAATGCGATGCAAGTAGTAAATTGATACCAAAAATTGGGGATCTTTTCAGTATCTATTTGTCCCCAATAGAGACCAGACTCTCACATATAGAAAAACAACTGGTTGAACTGAGTGCCCTTTCCAAAAATGCACTTAAGAATACACAGAATATATGTAACCCCGGGACAACCACAGCTGGGGGGCCAAAACCTAGAAACAACAAACCCGCAGATTCAGTACCTAAGAAAACGACCGTACAATTAGCAAACACAAATGCAAAGCCAAAGACCCCGGTAGCCCAAGTTGACAAAACACCAGCTATACCGGTAAACCCTGCTGCACCTTCTAGACATAAAGATAGCTTACCTAAGGCCCCCCCAACACCCCCCCGAAAGGGATCCGAAGAGGGGAGTAAAAGAGTATAGACGTATAGTCAATCTGCCCCAGAAGCTAGTCCACTAGTAGTAGTCATGACCGGGGTTCCAGAGGTGGCAGATCATATAGGTGAATCCAGTTGGTCATTAAAGAACAAAGTACAGTACTGGCTCAACGCTAACCGACCCCTACCCCCACACTGCTCAAGCAGGATTCTAACGGTGCGCAGAGTCCCCTGGGTGGGAGAAGAGCGGAAAATTACCTAGGGTGACTGCGTCATAATTAACTTTGAGGACCCGCATACTGTGGATTATATATATGCTCCTGGAGAACACAAGGGCGCCATAAACATATTGAAACCAAACGACTTTCCTTCTTTTATCCCCCTAGGAGTCGCGTCTGGCCAGGTCATGATAGGAATTGGAGCAGAATGGGCCACTGAGACTGGGGAGAAGACTGGGGAGACTGAGGAGGGAACATGGGTAGGAATGGAGCATTTATGGATAACTTTATAGGGGTTCAGACCGCAAATAGATACAGCTGTCTGGAGATGGTTGACTGACTGACAGCAACCATCGGATCTCGCAAAGATTGGGAAGGGAAAGTTTGACAGAAGAGGTAACCAGATGCCTAACAATCATTTGTTGCCCACTCCGGATGATAGGGAAGTAAATACAACAGCGACCTCATACCGGAGTGCCCTTCAGCCATACGGACAAGCAATAGTAAGGAGAAGACTGTAATGACTGAAAGCATTGGAGAGGGTGAGGTTAGGTCCCTACCTGAACAAAGATTTTTAAATGAGGGGACCGCAAATGATGAGAATATTGGAAAAGCCTGCCTAAACATTTCAACCAAAACTGACCTTGCGATCCTTAGCTGGAATGTTGCAGGGCTGGAACCAAGACTATCTGACCCAGACTGGTTAATGACTATCTGATAAAGATATAATAATGTTCCCAGAGACATGGGCTACTACCGATCTCCATATAGAGGGTTTTCATTGCAATTAGTATAATTGCAACTAAACCTGATTTTGGTAGACCTATAGGTGGGTTATTAATTGGTATTAGGATAACTGCTGGTGACAGTATTAAGATAATACCAACTAAAAGTCCCCCCAGCCCCCAAGAACAATATTAAGAGCCTCGGAGTATGGCTAGACAGATCTCTGTCCTTCAATGCTCAAGCCACAAAACTATCAGCCACCTGTTTTGGCATCATGAGGATGCTAAATAAAATCTTCCCCCTCCTCCCCCTGGAAGCCAAACAGGTGGCCATACAAGGCCTCATACACTCACGCCTCGATTTCAACAATGTGCTCTATCTAGGCGCCCCAGATTACACTCTGCGCAGACTGCAGATAGTGCAGAACTGCGCAGCGCGCTTACTGCTCAAGATCCCTCGGAGACAATCAGTGAGGGCCGGTCTGGTCAGCCTTCACTGGCTACCGATTCGGCAGAGAGTCCTTTTTAAGGCTATGTGCATAGCCCACCAAGCATTCTGGGACACAGGCCCCAGCATTTCACGTGACCTAGTTACTCACTACATTCCCAACCGAAGCCTTCGCTCCAGCCAGAATAAAAAGATCCAGGTCAGGCGGAAGGACGTTCGCCTACAATGCGTCCAGAACCTGGAACACTCTGCCACTACATCTCAGAGCCAATCCCAACCTCACTGTGTTTCGTAAACAATTAAAGACTTTCTTGTTTAATTCCCCCCACTAATCCCTAGCTTCCTCCTCATCTGCTCTTCGGTAGGTTCTGGTTACCCTAGCGCTTGGACGCCTCCGGGCAGCAATCGCGCTCTACAAGTCTACAGGTTTACAGGTTTACAGGTTTATATCCAGATCATTGAATACAAAAGAAAGCTCCCTCTTTATGTGATAAATTTTTATAACAATGATTTTTATTCAATCCCAAACAAAAATTTTATAGAACTTTTTAAACTTTTGTCTGACGTTATTGAGTCACCAGATAAAAGTATGGGCAAAAGGATTATCCTAGCTGGGGATTTTAATGCTAAGATTGCAAATCCCGAACTAATTGGGATAAATATCCAAAGTGATCGAGCTGCAAAAAGGGGCTTAGAATTGGATTTCTTCATTCGTGAGCATATATTAACTAATATCATGAATGTAAGCCCTACTCCCACAACTAATTATGTCCCAACATTTAGAGGCAGAGATTACTCGACAACTATTGACTATATTTTTATGTCACCCGAGCTCATTGATTGCCTGACAATGGCTAAGGTAACTGAGACTGCCTTTGGGGACCATAACGCATTAGTGGCGAATATTAGATTAGGGTCTTCACCAGTGTTTGCAAGTACATTGGGGGCTAGAGACATAACCCCCGTTACAAACAATTTAAGATTGAAATGGAGGGGGGTCGATAGTGGAAGCATAATCGATCAGGTTACAAACAAGCACCAACATCTGATCGATTCATGCACACTATCAGATGGGAATCACCTAAGGCAGAGTTCTTCAATCTGTGGGGCAAGCCCCCCAGGGGGGGCGCAATACCATCCCAGGGGAGGCGCGCACCACTCTCTAAAATGCTCCCTTTGTTTAACTTGTAATGTCCTATGATCGCAAGTTGTCACCCATTCATTTAAAATGGGGGCTTTTGATAGGAATACTCTGGAACAGCAGCAGCTAATCAGCAGGTAGGAACGTCACCACTGACGTTCCACCAATGATGGGGCTGCAGCAGAGATTGCTGGAAGTGCCTTGAAATGTGCGTGCCTAAAGTTCCTGCATTCCGCTGCTTGCTGCCTTTTCTTCTTCGATTCCTGACGTTGTCTGGCTATGAAGGAAGTTTCTGAAATAAAATCTACATAGAGATAAGAGGGCTTTTTGGAAGAGGAGTGGGAGCGGTATGGCCAGGGGTTCGGCAGTAATGGAGGGCTAGAGGGAGGGGCGGGGAGGGTTAATCGATAGGGCATGACGTGCTCCTTTTCTAATTCTAATCGTCCTAAAGCAGTGTAATCATCTTCCAGATCTTAGACTGGGAAAGTTACGTAGTAAAACGTCAGAACATGTGGGCACAACCAAAGCAATTACGGCACTGAATGTACAATAGTAATTTTAAACACCAGATATGTGTCACTGATGTACATTCCAGTATATTGCCTTTGCATACTAACCTGCAATGAGACACAAGCTTTAGAGATCTTTTTTTCTGGAAAACATATAAAAACAGCAACAACTTATGACTGTCTGAGCACAGCAGAACAATTTGTCGACAGCATGCAGGAAGAATTTTACAAATTTATAATAAAACACAATTGCAGGAGGTGCCTCTGTCGTTCTCTAAGCACAGCAAACATTGATTCTGATAAAACTACAAAAGTCACAAAGGAGAAATAACCTTCGAGAACAGAGCCCTTGCTCAAACTGCCCGAACAATCTCTTTTCCAATGAGCTAGGCAATTCCTTAATGCTTTAGCTGCAGTGGGAGGCAAGGAGTCTCCTTTGCTAAAACCAAAAGTGAGCGAATAGACACCACTGTGGACTGTCTGTTCCTTCCTGTTTGGTTTCATAGCAGGGAAGACTCCTTGCCTCTCACTACAGCTGAATCGTTTCAGCCCAAGGAATTTAACCCCCTCCTGTTCCTAGAAAGGTGACCACGTTTCTGTTAAAATTACACAGGCAGAAGCACAACATCCACAGGGCTAAAATGGCTTCGAGTTGCCAAAAGAAAACGCCATGTGTGGTTTAAAAAGCCAGCAAATTACTTGTCTTGACACTAAATACAGTGTTAGAGATAAAGACGTTTGTATTCATTTGTAATGTTACTTTTCTGTCTTTGTTCCCTTTAATTATCAGTCAAGGATCATTCAGGCAGCCCTAGAACAAAATTAAAAGTGCTTTCTATTTGTATTTGCTGTTCAGAGTATGCACAGATAAGTAATGAAAATATAGCTTTAGGTGACTGCTTATTTGTGTACCGCCTAGGACATCAAAAAAATGAGCTGGCAAGCCTAATCATAAAACTGAAAGTTTGTTGCAAGATCAGCACATTATTTATTTCCTCCACCATCAATCCCTGGTTAATGAAATAATAGCAATATTTTAACTTGTATCTGAAACCCTTCACCCCTATCAATAACATGCTGAGTTACCTCAAGTGTCTGGGAATGCACCCAGAATTCAGACAACTCGCTCCTCATTCTTGTCCTTCACTTTCACACTCACCCTGCACTCACAGCGACCACAATGACCTCACATTGATTCCCATGCACTCACAGCATTCACCAGCTCAAACTGCACTCACAGTGACCACTCTGCACTCACAATGCACTTGCGCTGTTCGCCTTGTACCTCACCCGCAGTCACACGAGCACACTACTCAACCTGCGCTCATGTGACACTTCACTCACCTGTCTCCCACACTGCTCAATCTGCAATTTTCACTCAAGAAAGCCTATCACTAACCATACATTCATTCATCCCACTCTGCACTTACATCCGTACCCAAATTCATATGATCACCTCACTCACCGTGCAGTCACTCCTCTCACCTCACTCTCACACTGATGCTTCGCTCAATGTGCATTCACATGTTCACTCCTGCCACCCACACAGCACAGAGGGATAAGGTGCCTGCTACAAAGTCTGAGTAAACTATTAGCAGTGCTATAAAAAAATGAAATGTTTGTCAGAAAGGTGCTATAGAGAATGAGGTGCACTGTTGTTGAGTGGTGGTGAGGGAAATCATGGAGGAGGAAATGGGAGAGGGGGTGCCAAAAATACTACTGCACTGTAAGCGACCAGTGCTATGGCCAACCCTGGCTGAGAGTGTTAGCCCACCTTGAAGTTTGGGTCGCGTTGCGCCCCTGTACACCAGTAAGGACATATCGTGACCCCTCAAGTTTTCGTGCTAAAGTACAAAAGTACACATTTACATGCACTGCAATCCAACCTTTCAGGTGGCTCCTTCATAGAGACAGCTCTGTTGTTTTCACGCTGATGGCCTGGAATAATTCCCAAACAGATTCTTGTGAATACCGTTTTATCATTTCTTTTGAATGCGATTGATGTGGGGGTGTTAATATCAATATATGTCTTGTACAAAATAAAGCTTCCGAGTAAAAAATATTTGCACACATTTTATCTTGGAAAATAGTTTTTGGGTAGTGTAAAAAGACTCCGTCATTTAACCACACCCACTCACAATCCTGCAGTTTACTAAACACTCTTATTGTGTTTGACCTTCTTTCCCAGATATGGGCCGGGATATGCGGGTGGCAGTCGAATATGTAGCGTACCAGGGTCTAGAAATTTCTGTCAGATGGTGGGGGGTCCCGACTTCTAAAAAAATTCAGGTGGGGGGGCTCGGCCTACAAAAGTTTGAAGACCTCTGACCTAAGGGTAATCACAGACTTTACTAATCTGTGCACAGTTATAAAGACACTCTTAGCTGTCCCTAACCAAAGAATATATATGGACCCCAAGTGGTTTGATAGTAACTGTTCAGTTGCAAATAGGGCTTTACGTAAGGCACTGAACGCAAAACCCAGATGCCAAATGGAGGTTAGGGAGGCGAGAAAGAAGTACAAATCTGCATTAGGGGAACGTAAGGCAACTATCCTGTCAGAACGCTGGGAGGAGTTAGACTCAGCAGCAGGGAAGAAAGGAACGATTTTTTGGGCTGCTGTAAATAATATGCGTAATATGGGAACTCAAATGTCAGTAATAAGTTGTACCATCTCGAGTAACCAGTGGGAAGACCATTTTTCTAAAGTGTATGCAACACCTCCAAATGTTAGTAGTAACTACATACCAGGCCAATTATGCCCTCTAGAGATCAGTCTAGGTGAAGTGATCGCGGCTATTAAACAAAGCCTTGGTAATAAAGGCCCTAGGCCAGACGGCCTTCCAATAGACATTATCAAATGGAAACCTGAACTTTGGGCACCTATTTTAAAAAACGTTTTTAATAGTCTGCCATTAGTGCCAATGCCAGATACACGGTCTACAGGTGTAATAGTGCCCATATATAAAAAAGGGGAAAGAACAGACCCAGTAAAATTACAGACCTATTTCGCTCCTAGATAATACCCTTAAAATTGTGGGACGAGTGTTATATAATAGAATAAATGACTGGGTAGACGAAACAGGGGTTTTAGACCCCTGCCAAATGGGTTTTAGAAGTGGGATTGGGACGACAGAGCAGTGCCTGAATTTAAATTTAGTTATTGGCAAATATACCATCGCTCGGTCGGCACCAAACTACTTAGCGTTCATGGACTTATCGTCCGCATTCGACCTCGTAAATAGGTCTAAATTGTGGTCTATTCTTTTAGACTATGGCCTAGAAGAGCCCCTTGTACACTTTCTGGCTTACCTGCATACCGACACAAAAGCACAAGTAAGGATCGGGATGGCGGGGGAAACATCAGGGCACAAAAAGGTGGAAAGAGGAGTAAGACAGGGGTGCGTTTTAGCACCCCTGTTGTTCATTATTTATATTAATGGACTAAATAAATCCTTAAAACTGGCAACTACGGATGTCCCAAAAATAAGGGGGGGGGATTGCTACAGACTCTGCTTTATGCAGATGACGCGGTGCTTATGGGCCTTCCACCAAATGCTTTACGTAGTTTGGTAAAAAGTTTTGCACAATATATGGATAAACTAGATCTTAAAGTAAATTTAAAAAAATCTTTTATCATGTCTTGTGGACCGGGGAAAAGACAGCTCAGTGTTATTTCGGTGGGATCAGATGAACTTTACTCCACTAATACTTTTCCCTATTTAGGAATGGTTTTTGCTGCGAACGGCTCGTGGAGTGGACATTTGGTCCACGCCACGAGCAAGTTCTCAAAATCCATTAATTCTATTCTTAGCCTTCCACGGCTTAAGAAAGTAGGTGCCACGAGAGCAATTTAAAATTGTTTTAAACTACAGTGCGTCCCACTAGCTACATATGGGGCTGAGATTTGGGGTCTGGGTAAAACATATAGTATCCAAATGACCTCCCTAACGCATGATATTATAAGAGATTGTCTTTACTGCGAGAAAGGGATGACAATCCCCTGGCTCTCTGGAGTTCTTAAAAAACTGAGCAGCGTAGGTAAAGGCCACCTCTTTTTTGACCCAAGTAAGATCGAGCCTAAAGACAAAAATGAGATAAAGTTTTCTTTGTATGCACTTTATAGCAAAGATAGACTGGCAGGGGAGCCAACTTAATCAACTATCCAGGCTTATGTGAATAAAGATCTGTATATACAACCAATTCCATTGTATCTTACATTGCCAATGACAAACTGGGAAAGATCACTTCTGTTCCGTTGAAGGGCAGGCACTGTTAGATTTTTATTATGTTTTCCATTAGGTTATTCTTTAACAAAATCTGAAAACAAATTGTGCCCATGTGATGATATGAGCTTACAAAATGACTTAAATTTCTTCTTTTTCTGTACATTTTATCTACAATACATTAAATGGTTCCTAGTTCCATATTTTAAGAAGCACAGACCAATTTCTTTGGAGGAATCCTATTTGATGCTGCTAACTTTGAATAACGATGAACTGATATTCCGCACCAGTACTTTTTTATGAGTTATTACCTATGTACGGAAAACAATGGAGCACCCCTAGTAAAAAAAATTGTACTATTCCTGCTAAATAACCTGTATTTTGTAACGTGTGTTGTTTTTAAATGTATTTGGAATCATGGCTATTTTATTCATTGGGATTGTATATTTGTACCGCTTTTATAGATTTGTAAAAATTCGAATAAAGATTTTGATTCGAATTCACACGTGTAGTGTCATAACTGGGTCCCTGAAAGTACATGGGCACATAAGAGGTGGGGTACCCGTGGGCTGGGATACACCACATGTAAATATAGCCTACTGGTTTGTAGAATGTGTAGCAGGAGTTTGCGATATAAAGAGTTCTTGTCTTGCCTTTCCCCCTGTGATGCTCTTTTCCAAGCTCTTCAGAAACGACCATGTCTATGTTGAAGTCACAAACTTGAATGAAACAGGAACTTTCGTTGATGTTCACCTTCCCTCAACCAAGCCAGCTTCCATAGGTGAGCCTGAGAAAAGCAACACTAGAGCAAAGAATGTGAACAAAGTTATTTCCAAAGCTGCACAGTTTCAACAAATTGATGGACTGCCTGCACATCCTGCGTCCTGTCCTTCTGAAAAAGTCAGCACCTAACAACAGGATCGGACAGAGGTTATCTCGTTTTCAATCCATAACCTGAGTGACAATCCCCACACAGCTAGTCGACAGGGCTGAGGAATATGCACTTTTTATTTTTTAATTCACATTCTCTTTATTGTATATCCAATCAAAAGTACATACGACCTTTGTGTGGCCAAGCAATGGTCAGTATTGACCGGGTTTCAGAAGAACATAAAAAAGTGCCCGCACTAGCATTTGCCTTTGAAAAATGTTACATCAGACATGCATGAAACATAGCAAGCTACACAGAGATAGCAGCTGAGATATGTGTAACAATTTGTGGGCAGCATCGCAGAGCTGTGCATACAAATAGAAAACGAGGAAGACAAAATTAAGCATTCTCTTGTAACTGAAGTAACCATAGCAAGCATTAAAGGAACAGGTCGAGGTTTGCAGTGGGGAGGGCATGGGATGGGTTGATAGTGTCACACGCGAAGCATGGGACAGGGTCCCCCCCCTCAACCCCCCCCCCCCCCCCCCCTAGCTGGTCACAGCCATCGTAGCGAACTGGGGTATGAGTGGTAGTCCTAGTCAAAAAGCTGGAGAATTCGGAGTTTCACTGGGCTAAAGCAGGTGAATTCTAAACGCATAAGGCATTGAATTAAGGGCCTCCATTGGCGTTTAAACTTCTACGTTTTTACCAAATTTTGCAATTGCCATTCCATGGCAAAAAATGCCAAAAGCAGGCGAACCACTGCACTAGGGCGGGGGGTGTCTCTTTCCACATGAGTGCTATAAGCTGCTGTGCCTCCAGGAGCAGGTAGCTCATAAGCTTCCAGTCTGCAGGAGTCATAGCCTGCAGATCTGGGGGCCTAATGCCCAAAATAATCGTGGGGTATGAGAACGGGAGCAGGCAGCCTATGACCTCCTTAATGTGGCCAAAGATCTCTTTCCAATACATAGTTATGACTTTGCAAGCCTAGAAGATATGTTGAACGTCTCCTTCTCTTACCCCCACAGCGCCAGCAAAGAGAGGAGGTTTCTGAGCAAACAACGGCGAGTCAGGTTGGTGTGTGGTACCATTGGGACACCAATGTATAAGCTGTTTCCCAGAGAGAGAGAGAGAGGGAATGCAGTAAGATTTAGGTATATCTCGCCACAGGGTCTCCCTTTGCTTGGGTGATATATCTAGCGGAGCTACTGACTGGTAGGTATGGGCGAGTATTGGTGTAGAGTGTGGGAGCACCTGGTAGGTGTTGGATAGGAGACCCTTCGAGCCAGTATAACTGCCGATGTGTTTCTCGAAGAGGGTGTAGGCCTCAATGATTGCTGGGTATTCCAATGTATGTAAGGCCCAGTGCCACAGTTGGTAATACACCAGCTGTGAGGCGTTCGTGAGCTGATAGTCCACCTTGCACTGATCAAAGGACTAAATGTTGTTCCCCGTGAATAAGTATCAAAGTGTCCGACATTCCTCGTCACTCCAGTGACGGAATGAAAGAGGTGAAAGTGCTGGGGGGAGGGGGGAGGCAAGGGGGAGTCGGAGTTGCATGTGATTGGTGTGTTTGGGAAGGAAGTTAGACCCTTTTTAGGTGCCACTTTGTCCCAGATAGTGAGAACCGTCCAAGTGGTGATATATGCACTATGTGGGCGGGCATGTTTGGGCAGCCACGCCAGGTCCCACAATGGTCGACACAAGCGCTCGGTCCATGTGGAGCCAGTGTTTCTCACTCTCTCGGACCACCCACTCGGCGATATACCATAAGTGGGCAGCCTAGTGTCGCGTTCTAATCTAGGACCCTGATCGATACTGTGACCTTATGCCCCTATTCGGCTATAAATCCATTTATTCCCTATATTGGCATAACCGTTCAAGTGCAATATTCAGAAACTCGTCTCTGGCCTAACATGAACAGAGCCACATTTCAGAATAGCTTTCTCTGCCACTTCCTTTGCAACCAATTAGTGCAATGACATAGCAGAAGTTACTATCTGAGATTCCTAGATTAACACTCCGAGTTCTTCAACAAGATAAAAACTCAGCAAACCTGGAAATCCCCGCTTGCTGTGTTTTGATTAGTAATAGAACTCTAATGAGCACTGATAAACGATCACTTCCTAGTGACATCTTTATTGACGTCTTATGTCCAAAAACTTACGTCAAACAAGGCACCTTTCAGGTATAAATATTACCAACGTTACCTTAAGCAAACGCTGATGTTGCTGCTGTTTACGCTAATGCCATTGCTGAAGCTGATGCTGCCAGCTGTCTCGCTGCTGCTGAAGAAGCTGTCATGCTGACGATACCATAGCTGCTATCGCTATTGCTATCGCTGCTAACTAGCGAACGATGGTGTGGTGAACTTGGGAGCTGAACAGCCGTCCCCTGCAAAGAGCCCAGCAGATGCAAGCTGCCCGGGGACGCTGCCCCTCCTTCTCCTCCTCGACGCGCTGAGAAGAGACGTTGTCTTTCTCCTGCAGAGAAATCCAGCTCTGGCGTTTCTAGTCTACCCTTGCGGGTGACTGGGATATCGACCCCCTGAAGGAGATACCAAACCTCCATCATTCTATTCCAGAGGTATGGTGTTGACTAAACCCTTAGAGAGAATTCTTGAAGCAAACCTTGGCAAAACCAACTTAAACTAAAGCTACTTACTTACTCCCCTCCCAAGTATTAGGCTTAGGTCAGGTACACTGGGGTAGGCGTAGTTAGAAGCACCAGTTGAGTATTTTAGCCTAATGTATATATGAATGTATATATGTTTTATTCATTTTAAACCATTGTATGGCTAAGAAACCATATCAATGCTTTTACAGTATTATTTCGCAATACTCATCTTACTGTACGTACTTTTTATAATAACAAGTCTTGCAATTGTGGCAATTCATTTCTCTTGTACGAGAAGAAAGACTGTTCAATAAATGTTACCCTTTATTGAAAACGCCCGTCTCTCTATTCTCTACATATTATGAAAGAAAACTGCACAACCACTGACTGAGTAAAATAACTGTCTATTGTTTCACACGACCCTAGAGATTGACTATTATCTGAGGAGCAAAGTTGTCATGGTGCACGGTTGTTGGAAAACTGAATCCCTTCTTGGCTGTGCCAGGGAAGCTGATCACTTCCTATTCAGTCAAGAAAGTTTCCAGTGACCTCTGAGCTAGTTGGTAACAAACCCAATTAAGTTTAGCATAGTCAGTGGAGGCCTGGAAGATCCGCACTTCTACGTCGATACTACTGTTTATGTTATTCCAATGCGCAGGGCCTATTGGGAAAATAGGAACTACACTACAGGAAGATCAGGGCACGTCAGACCTATCCCGTGGAAGCATTAACAGCGCGTTTGCTATCCGGGTGCGCTTTCCGTACCAGATAAAAATTCAGATGTCACATTGGAGCTGCAGGATGTCAACCTGTGGAGTTGGTCTGGTTAGAGTCTGAAAGAGATAGAGGACCCGCAGCGATATATTAATTTTCACTATATTCACACGCCCCAACCAGGAGATGTACAAGGATTTCCATCTCTGTAAATTGGCCAAGATGGAGCGGACCAGGAGGAGATTGTAGGGGTGATATTGAGGCCCAAGTAGTCACCTGGGACCACTGAAAAGGTGCTAGGCATTGTAGAGTTCGGAGTTCTAGGCATTGTAGAGTTCAGAGTTCAGAATTCCTGAGCGGGAATATTCAAGTTGATCACTGAGGACTTGATCTTATTCACCCGAAAGCTTGATACTACCTCATAGGCCTGGAATCAATTCATAACAACTGGGAGGGAGATTTCAGGCTGACAGAGGTTCCACTGCCAGGGCGAACAACAAGGGTGATAGCAGGCCCCCCCGTCGCGTGCCATGCAGGAGAGTAACAGGTTTTGTGACCGGTCCATTAACCGGCTCTTTGGCCACCGGTGCCACCCTAGTCAAAAAGGAAGATCATCCTGGAGTGATTCTGAAGTCATTGGATGGCTTCAGCCAGCCATTCCTGGGGACGTCATCCCAGGCCATCCTGAAGTCTGCCCACAGGGCTGATTATTTAAATGGGATGACTCTTACTGTAATCACAAAAACTACGCTAGGATGGTGTTCTGATGACTATTACTGTAATCACAAAAACTACGCTAGGATGGTGTTCTGATGACTCTTACTGTAATCACAAAAACTACGCTAGGATGGTGTTCTGATGACTTCCACTGACAGGGAGTGATTACCTTTTACAACTCCACGAATACTAACTGACAACATCAGGATGAGTGAGAATGACTCCTGGATGGGCTCTAGACAATTTAAGGATAACTGATGATTATCCCTGGATGACTCTATAACCGCTTCAGGATGGAAGTCAATTACTCTGGTACTTAGGTTTTGTAATGGAAGGGTACCCTTCCATAACCCAAAAAATACTATGTGTACACAAAAGTGAAACTTTTCCCATTTCGGATGTGTTGAAAAAAACTGAAAACGCTCCTATTTCCTAAATAAACTCCATGTCTATCATGTCCCCTCCCTCTTCCCTGCCCTCTCCTCTGGATAAATCAAACATTATAGCGGGAGGATGCCTTCGGGTCACCAGGCGCTCTACAAATCGTTAAATAAATAAATAAATAAATATTGTACCAAATACCAATTTGCTCTTGTTTGCAAATCCCGAAAATTTTGAATCAGGTCTGCATTATAAACTCAAGCAAACCAGACACAAAACGTCTCTAAATCTGGTCCTAATACTCAGATTATTTGTCCTGCATTGGAAAGATTACTTTTTAAACTCTAAAGTGAGAGGTAGACACTTGTATAAAATACAAGTTGCTATTTTTGGCTATGTTTGTGCTGCAGAAATACCACAAGCACCTTTATATAAAAGAAGTGGCCTGCAGCAATGTTATACCTTTGCATTCAGATCAGCTTAACATGTGCCACTACTCCCATACTCCTGACTCACTGGGATTTGCCTTCTTTAGAGGTACAGAGCATTATCGGACGCTGTTTGACATGGTGACCATTTGCAAAACACTAACCAAAATAGTGGTAAAGGAAAAACATCAAAAGGGAGGTTTCAATGTAATTTTATTTATCTAAAGCACATATTTGGCCCCACAGGGGCCAGGATACCAAACAAGAGAAAACATCCAGAAAAAAAATAAGATCCGGGGAAGAAAGGCCAGACTAATGCAACAATAACAAATAGCTCAACGAAAACCAGCAACTTCATGGCTTGATTCTAGATGCAGAGATTTTCTTAATCCTCTTCTGGCATTGCAAATTTTTATAGCCAGCTTCCTTCTCATACTTCTGTTGTCCAGTGATGACCAGCCGTTGGCACTGCACACAGACTTCATAAACTCTGGGAAAACAAAATAACATACATCAGTATCATGTTCCCACCATTATTTATGGTTTTTAATACGGCTGGGCTGCCTATCAAAAGTTCCAATTCCATTATTTCATACAGTCTGCCAGATGAGATATGGTTAGGGTTACATGGTTCCTAAGTGAAACATTAAGGCCACTTGGTCAAAGTTTGGCACAGCTTAGAGCAAAGCATTGATGAAGAGGGGGCCAGAAGCTGAAGAAAAAAAAAAGTTCCCTTATGAACTATGAGCCCCTGGTCCACAATGACAGTTCTAGCCCCAAGTAGCAGTGTGTCTTCTCTGGCTCTTTCACCCTTTTGAAATGCTGGAGTACTTGATAAAGACTGTACAAATGTAGATGCATTAAAACAAGCATGGGCCATAGACCTGTTCACTAGACGCGGGCAAGCTTCCTCTGCAAACAGAAAGTAATCAGTGCCAGATTTCTTTACAAAACCATCATTGAGGCAGCCAGGGTGAGTCTGAACTGTACTTGCAATTATCATATTTGGAAAACAGTTGTCTAAGAAACTAGCATAGTGACCAGAAATCAAAAAAGGAGCTTACTACCAAGTGTTAGGACCAGGACCAACTGATCTAATTATTAGGGAGTTGATCCAGTCTAAATAAAAGCTGCGAGCACAGTATATTTTGTAAGTGCAGTTTGCTATCACTCATTCATCCAGTTTGAGAACCTCACACCTGGACCTACAGATTTACAAATGAAATCCCAACTCAAGGCTTTGCGCCAGATTTGCATGCCATTTGTAGCACAAGATCAGCACAAACTGTTAAGAAATTACAAGGCACCCCCATTGCTCTTATTGTTCTTTTGCAGACAGCTGTTAAGCAATGATGGAGTCATCGTTCAGTTAGGATACAACCTCACATATGCAAACATACAACACAATGTATAATGAATTGTCACAATCCCAGCTCGACTGAATGTTAATTGCCTTACTGCAACTATTAAATCATTTCAAATTTGTTGAACAAGGATCCACGCTACATCCTCCTTTTCAGCATCTAAAAGAAGTAATTCTGAAGTTTGCCATAATCAATTACAGAAAACCTGGTTCACAAAAAACAAGGCCCTAAACACACACCATTAGTGGCATTAGATAGAACAAGGCTCAGGCACAGAGCTCCATACTCAGACTCAAGGACAGCAGGGTAGGGGCATTGTCAGTCGCACCCTCTCCATTTGCAGACAGGGAGCGGGGTGGAGTGAAGTGTGAATAAAATGGGAAGTCCGGGACAAGAATGTGCTTTGCAGAAGTCACAGCTCTGCCTAGCATTTCCTGCACTCCCTGTGTGTTGTTGACTTACTTGTTCGGGTCCTGTTGTCCTGCAGTCAGGAATTTGTGGATCCTTGATTGGACACCTCTGACATGTTCCAGCCCTGACACGCGGGTCTTCCTCTCCCAGGTCGTTGATATCTTCTTCCGGGTTCCTTCGCCTCTGTGTTCCCTCGCCAGAGGTACATGCTTGTGTAGCTGTTTCTTCGCACCAGAGTTTCTTCGGCCTCTCGTCCTGTACAGAATGCAATGAGAGAAGAAAGATATATTTAACCAAAGAATCCTCGTCTATCTGGTATATGGTAGGATGATGGTATACATATTTAGAAGGACATAGGTACTTATCTGATTTATCTGATCCAAGTAGAGTGGAGAAATGGTTATGGTTTTGTTTCTCCTTTTTAACACAGGCTGGCTCTAAAGAGAAAATAGATATGTTTGTTTCCTGATTTCTTAAGGAGAGCGAAGGAGGGAGAGAGAGAGAGCGCAGGAGAGAGAGAACGAGAGAGAGCGCGAGCGAAAGAGAGAACGAGAGAGAGAGAGGGCGAAGGAGAGAGAGGGCGAAGGAGAGAGGGGGCGAAGGAGAGAGGGGGCGAAGGAGAGAGGGGCGAAGGAGAGAGGCAAGTGACAGAGGATGCATTAAAGACGTTGATATGATGGGTAAATTATGTGTGGTAGTGGGCAGACGGGGTCATCTTTGGGGGAATTTTGCACTTGTTATCAAATGGAAAGTCATCCAGCAAGCATAAATGAGTGACTGTGGCAAGTAAGGGTGAGAAATCAACTCGTGAGAAAAAGCCTACATCGGAAAAAGGGATAAGCAGACTTATTTGTGCCTTGGCACCGTGCTCCTCAGTGAGCAGCGCTGTAATGACACAAGGGGTCCTTTTCTCCTTCTGATGCACACGGCTTTGTTATTGGAATGTGGATTCATGGTATGGCAATGCCTTGGATCAAGGAGGGCGTGAAATTAACAGTTGAAATAACACTCTATATTAGTAATCTGTGCACCATTGTGCAGAACTAGGTGCTTCGCCATTTTGTTGTGCGGCACGCGCCTTCCCCCGTGCTGCAGGAAACGGACTGGAATTCAAAGGCAAGACACCCTTGAAGGATTTCCACCTTTCCCAGAGAGAAATGCAGGCCACCAGCTCATGTTTTAAGAATCTGCAAAAGCCCGCACGCACAACACACTATGCTATGATCATCAGGGAAACTTTGTAACCCATTTAAAGTGTTTTTGTTCTAACATTTACTGGTTAAAATGCACTCTTAAGGTGAAAAATACCCCTTGAGGGAGCATATTGGTTTTTTTGGGAGGGGTGTACTGGCCACCCTAGGACGAGGAGCACCTACACATTAGTCCTGCAGCTCAGACACTTCTGTGATCTTGGGGCAGAACTTCTGTGTTTGAAGGTCAGATAATTCAACTACAATTGGTTAGGGTTTAGCTTTTTGCTCTGCAAGTGGCAGCACGGAAAACTCGGAATGATTGACTGACAGAAAGAGCCCGACACCTATGACGCTCTATTAGGGTGGCTCTATAAGGGTGGCTCTATAAGGGCGTTCACTGTGCCTGACTGAGTACTCCGAGTCCGATCAGGAGTTGGGGGCCGGCACAGACCTGGCCATTAACAAGGTTTTGTCACTCACACTTGGTGTTACCTCATGGAGCTGGGTCCACCAGACGCACAGGGGATTGTAAGACCACCTGCAGGCATGGTTGAGATCCAGAGGGCACACCCACAGCCCCCAGCAGCCATAGAACTTGGCCGCCGTTCCAACACCCTCCTCACATCATGACCCTCACACAGTGACCTGCATGTGAACCCCAGACCTTTCCTCACTGCTCAAATGTATCACTTTTCTCAAAGCAGATGTTAAATGTGAGCATAATTTCCCTGGAATTGTGAAAATCATGCACTTTTTTACCCACTTTTCTCAGGTTTTAAGATTATTTACTGAAAAAAATTGTATTTGCGTGGTGCAACAGTGCTATTACTAGTCTGAATCAGTGAGTCGGGCCCATTAATTTAGGGGATCCTTGTACTGTGCAGCTTGAAATTGGCCTCTAAGTGGAAGAGAAAAGATGGAGAGGAAGTTTAAAAAAAAAGCATAGGATAGAAGATCTGTTGCCTATGTAGACTAAGGGTGAGGTCAAACATATATAAAGTCCTATGTTTTATAAATCCCTGATTACAACGCACTGGGGGGCATATTTACTAGCCCCTTTTGCCACCGTAGCGTCACTTTTTTGATACTCCAGTGACGTTCCCATGCTCCATTTCCCATATTTACAAGATGGTGCTAAGCCACTTAATGTGGCTTAACTCCACCTTGTAAATATACCGCTTTCTGCCACAGTCCTTTGCAGCCAAGGGGCGGTCAATGGGTGTTGCTGTGGGCCTTCCACTGCAACACCCATTGCTTTTTGACGCTGCCCAGATTTACAAAGCTGGTGCAGAGCAAAAACTAAGACCAGGTAATTCTTGGTCTTAAAATGGTGACACAACAAGAAATTATCTATTTCTCCTCATTGTTTGCTCTTTCTATGTGTGCTGCAGCCCACATAGAAACAGCAAATTGCCATTATTGATTGTTTATGTGCAGGAAAGTGTCCCTTCCTGCACATAAACAATAGCCCCTGCAGCGCAGGCACCCTTGCAACTTGGCTGCAAGGGGCCTGTACTGGCGCTAGGCAGCTTTTTTTGCGCCAGCCCTAGGAGAAACACAGGGGTGCTCCGTATTTTTGTAAATACTGCGCATCCCTGCAGTTAGAAAATGTCGGAGCGCAGCGCTGCCAAATTTGACATAGCACCACGCGCTGGCATTTTCTCCTACATAGGCCCCTGGATGTCAAATAAATGTCCAGAGCTACTGACTTTGGAGCTAGGGAACCAGGATCAAGTCTTGGCTTCAGCACAACATCATGTGACTCTTGGCAATCACTTAATCTCCCTGCGCCTACAAAATATGAATGTGCCCTTATATAATGTAACTGATGCTCATGTAAAGCACTCCAATACCATCGGGTCGAGTTGGCGCTATATAAAACTGCAAAAAATAGAATAACTTCCCATCTAGTATTTTTTATTTATTTATTTATTTGGCACATTTGTAGAGCGCTCTGTTACCCGGAGGTGTCCTGGCGCTGGTATTGAATTCAATGCTAACGCTGAATTAAATGCTACTTTAGTGTACAAAGGATTACTGTACTTTCAAGTAACAATGCAATACTTTGGGAATCACACCAAAAACCACCAAGACAAAAATACTTTCAGGCAGCAATGAAGAGAGTAAACCGTCGGACATAACATGAATCTTTTCTCCATAAAAGAACACAGAAGGAATTGGGCCAACTATTTGCATGAAGCATATCATTGCGCACTTTGCACTTATTATCAGGAGACAGCCATTCCCTGTGTATGATGTTGCACTGGAGCAAAAGAAGGGAACAGAAACTATGAAAACGATTTAAAAAGAGGAACCTGCACGAGTAAGAACGCAGTGAATTATTGTTTAAACACAGAATGCATCTCGGGTGGTGATTAATTATAAGAGACTTTTAAGCGCACAGCTGACAGAGAAAGGAGTCTCCCCTCCGCCGCGCGCCCCCCCCCCCCCAACCCCCATGGTTGGGTCCTCTAGATTTATCAAATTTACTACATAACCTGTTTGGGTTATTTTCAAAAACATCGCAGCAGCGCCAACAAAGGCTGTGCGTGATAATTGATACCAATAGAAACTCCCTGCAAAATTAACCTTCACAAAGTCTGCCTTGACACGAAACACCCACACGTCGGTGTCACCCCTTGTGACTGGTGTCACCCGGTGCGGTCCGCACCCCCCGCACCCCCCCAGTGACGCCACTGATACAGACAAACATCAAACACACACGCAATCACGCACGCACACACATTGCAACGCATTCATTACACTAACACGAAGCACACACCTTTATCTTAGTGGGCCACCCGGTCACCCGTACACCCTCAGCTTGGAAAAGTGTGCAGCCAACGCATCGGGTGCCACATCAACCAAAGAAATTGTCCTTTTTAGGTTTTGCCTAGCGGAAGCTGCGCTCTGCGCAGCTTTTCCGCGCAGGCGAAATCCTGTTGAGAACTGTAGTGTGGCTTTTGTTCGGCCCTCGTCCTTGATTGGCTGGCTCCGTAAACGGAGCCTTGCCATTGGACGAGGGGCCTGTCCGTCAATGCCGGACCAGACACGGGGGCGTTCCCGACATTCTTTGGCTTTTGCCGACGTCACGGGACGCCGGGAACGCCCCCGTGTCTGGTCCGGCATTGCCGGCACTACTGCGTCTCTTCTCCTCCGTCGCCGGCCTCCAGTCTCCTCCTCCCCGATTGCATTGCCCCGTGACTGGCCGGCCGGCCAATCCTAGCGCGGCCGGCCGGAAGTGCCCGCCCCCCCGCAGCCCGGGGAAGAAGGAGAGGAAGACGGCAAGCACTATGGCGGCGCCCGCGGGGAGACCGGAGAAGTGCCTCTCCAACCGTGAGATCCTCGGCAGTACCAGTAGAACTCTTTATTTTAGGTAAGTGCTAATACCTCTTGCCTGTTCCCGACCCCTGTGTGCCCGTACACGCCCCCCCCTCCCGCTGTCCGTGTGCCCCCCCCCCCATCCATAATGCCGGCCGCGAGCTGGGCCCTGCCGGCGTATGCTGTTGCCGATAATGCACCGATGTACGTGTGTTGTGTCGTGTTGGTGTTTGCTCTCCAAAGCTCCTTCCTTGTTATGACATTTCCCTGCTTGAACACAGTCGGCTAGGAGGCGTGCAAAACGTGACTGCCTCGAACTCCCGTAGCCTCAATTTTAACCCATGCGCCGACATTATTATTGAAAACCACAGAGACAACTGGGTACAGCAGTGAGGTCGTTCTCTTCAAGATGGCGTTCATATCCCGGGCTCTTTTTGTGTGTGTGAGTGTGTGCAGAGCGCGAGTGCGTCCTGTAAGCGGGCGCGAGCTGCCGGTGTGTGATCGAATGTGGTAAGTGCGCCCGTGGAGGTGGCTGCGGTGTCCGTGCAATACATACACACATACACCTCCCCTGGATGTCTCCCGAAAGAACCGACAGAAAAACCCCTTAAAAATCAAATAAACCTGGAAATAAACACTGGATCTCTCTTGCCGAAGCTGGTGAGAGGCATGGAGTGGGGCGCGGGGCAGCCGGGTCCGTGTTTCCATTGGCCCTGCTGAAGATCCCAGACCCCCCCAGTTCAGCCCGCCGACGTTGCCGAAGCTGGTCAGAGGCATGGAGTGGGGCGCGGGGCAGCCGGGTCCGTGTTTCCGTTGGCCCTGCTGAAGATCCCAGACCCCCCCAGTTCAGCCCGCCGACGTTGCCGAAGCTGGTCAGAGGCATGGAGTGGGGCGCGGGGCAGCCGGGTCCGTGTTTCCGTTGGCCCTGCTGAAGATCCCAGACCCCCCCCCCCCCCCCCCCAGTTCAGCCCGCCGACGGCCCTGCTATCACCCCCCTCTTTAAATCCCATCTTTTCTTTGAAAAGAGACCACTCTCCGGACCCTTCTGTCCCGAAGACGACAATGGGGACTCGGGTTCCCTAACACGGCGAGAGAGGATTAAAAACATTAATATAAAGGGGGAAAAATAGATATTGTTTTTAAAATCCCCCAAACCAAAAAGGATGGCAAACTCGACTGGGAAACCTCAAGAGTACCAGCGGAGGAAAGGGCAAGCTTTCCTGGACGAGCTGAGGCAGTTCCACCACAGCAGAGGGTGAGAAGACCCATTTAGCCATAAACCTATAAGACACGGGGGTGGTGGAGGGGTAGCTTTGCCAGGGGTCCGGTATCGCCGGCCTAATCTGTCGGATCTCTCTAACAATCTCTTTGTGCACAGGTCCCGGTTTTGAAAGCTGCCGGCTGTGGCGGGCAGGGAGCTGGACCTGCATGCTCTCTAGACCCGGGTCACTACCTTGGGAGGCTTCTCTAAGGTGAGCGGGGGGCCACGCCGGCAAACTTTCTTCTCCTCCTGTCAAACACTTTTTGGATTTCCCTCGCTGCTGCTCTGGACTGCGTCCGGGTAGAGAGGGGCGAATAAGGTCCTTTGCGGAGAGAGGCCTGAGGTGTCCCAGAGCCTGCCAATATCGCTCCATGTACTATTCAAAAGCAGTTGATTTTGAGTTTCCTGGCTTAGGCAATTGTCATTGTAGGTAGCTAGATAGTTTGGGCAATGTATAGCAAAGAAGTCCTTCATTCGGCTATGACGGGTGAGAGGAGACTGGGTAGCCCAGGGATGGCCTGTGTTCATAAGTATACAAATGTACAATCTATTTCGTACTCACGGGTGCAGCCGATGGATCCCCCCCCCCTCCTGAGAATGTTAACTGGCAACTTGCTGCTCTGCCGTTTGGGAAGCGGCAGGGTGAGCGCGAGGAGGCAGGAGAGACGTTACGTCACTAAATAGGGTGTTTTGTATGTGTAGGATCGCGATCCCGGCAGGGAGACTCTAAGTAACGTCACAAGAGAGTACGTGCACTAACCCAGGGAGGTGTTGGAATCTTTTATGCACAGGACTGTCCCGTCTAACCCGCCGGAAGTACTTGCCAGCAGCACAGGTCACCCGAGCGTTACTTTTTGAAGCGGACTGTTTGCTCTGCAGCTGAGCGAAGGTAAGTGTAGATGTGAGTTAGGTGATGGGGCTTTCATCTGCACAGGGTCATTGGGGAAGGTACGCCGGCAGCTGGCAACACTCGTGTAGCGCGATGTCTTTCGGAGGGTCTATTGATGTCACTCGCTCAATTTACAAACGTTAGCGGAGGCAGGCAAAAGTGCAATTGTTACCACTACGATTCACCTGCTCAACAAGATACCTGCGGTGTAAGTGGCTGCGGTGACCCTTTGTACAGCAGAAATTCCCTGCCTCACCACTGACCGGCCACTCAGACACCATGCACCCCGTGGCTCCTAATGAGGGGTTGAAGTGGGAGTATTTATTTGTTTAATGTAAACACAGTCGTGAGGTGAGCGTTTTTAAAGGGGCGGGGGGAGTGAGCATGAAATAAACATTTCATTTTTAAAAGACAGTTTATATACACGCTTTTTGTAGTTTTAAATTTGGAAAAATGAAAGATGTAACTTACCTTTTTA
Organism: Lissotriton vulgaris; assembly: GCF_964263255.1. Lineage (NCBI taxonomy): Eukaryota > Metazoa > Chordata > Amphibia > Caudata > Salamandridae > Lissotriton > Lissotriton vulgaris. The sequence goes on along the minus strand of NC_141690.1, from coordinate 205,294,386 downwards.
TAAGTTACTTTTTGAGGCAGGCAACAACCACAGTAGATTGAGAACTTTCCTACGGCCATTGCGAATGTTGGCATTGATTTTATATAGTGTGGACATGGCCTGGAGGTATCAGAGCACTTTACAAGAAAACAGTCCCCAAACAGTTGTATGAGCACATTACAGATACAACCTAGGAAGGATTACAAGCAGGTGATCTACAGTACGTGGGTTATAGGCGGTATGCGACTACAGTTCCAAACAATCCATACAGGAGTAAATGTGGGATCCAATAATGGAAAAAATGGAAGGATATATTTTTTAGAGCTACCGGACAGGCTTCAGACACAGAGAATTGCCTCTGGTTTCAGGGATCCAAGCACTGCTTCCCTGGTCTTATAGGGACTGGTTACAGTTATGAAGTACTGGCGTTGGTTTCAAGGATCCCTGTGCTGTTTTCCCAGGCCAGCTGTTTGCTGCCCTCTCGCAGCCTGCCCTCTCGCAGCCTGCCCTCTCGCAGCCTGCCCTCTCGCAGCCTGCCCTCTCGCAGCCTGCCCTCTCGCAGCCTGCCCTCTCGCAGCCTGCCCTCTCGCAGCCTGTCCTCTCCTGGCCTGCCCACTCCCAGCCTGTTCTCTCCTAGCCTGTCCCCTCCCTGCCCTTTCCCAGCCTGTCCTTTCCCAGCCTGTCCACTTCCAGCCTGCCCTTTCCCAGCCTGTCCTCTCCCAGCCTGTCCACTTCCAGCCTGCCCTCTCCCAACCTGCCCTCTCCCAGCCTGTCCTCTCACAGCCTGTCCTCTCGCAGCCTGTCCTCTCGCAGTCTGTCCTCTCGCAGTCTGTCCTCTCGCAGCCTGTCCTCTCGCAGCCTGTCCTCTCCCGGCCTGCCCACTCCCAGCCTGTTCTCTCCCTGCCCTTTCCCAGCCTGTCCTTTCCCAGCCTGTCCACTTCCAGCCTGTCCTCTCCCAGCCTGTCCACTTCCAGCCTGCCCTCTCCCAACCTGCCCTCTCCCAGCCTGTCCCCTCCCTGCCCTCTCCCAGCCTGCCCTCTCCCAGCTTGTCCCCTCCCTCTCCCAGCCTGCCCTCTCCCAGCCTGTCTCCTCCCTGCCCTCTCCCAGCCTGTCCTCTCCCTGCCTGTTGTCGTGTCCCGGCGGCAGCAGGCAGGAGCGTGCACTGCGTCCCCGAAGTAACAGCCCTAAACCAAGCAAGATGTACGCCCCCCCTCCCACCAATCCCTGTTAGGTAGTGGAAACTGTCCAAACTGGGGTGCAGACAGCCCCTCTCACCTTTCGGCCTGGTACCACTGCACCAACCGCACTACTTCCCTACTGACCGTTCTCCACTTCAGCCCTGTCTAAATTACAATTCATGCTTGTGACCCTTTTGCCTGCTTGTGCTTGTTTTCATGACCCTGTTGCCTGCTTGTGCCTCCGTGTGCCCATGTTGCCTGCTTGTGCCTCTGTGTGCCCCTGTTGCCTGCTTGTGCCTCCGTGTGCCCCTGTTGCCTGCTTGTGCCTCCGTGTGCCCCTGTTGCCTGCTTGTGCCTCCGTGTGCCCCTGTTGCCTGCTGGTGCCTCCTTGTGCCCCTGTTGCCTGCTTGTGCCTCAGTTTTCGTGCCCCTGTTGCCTGCTTGTGCCTGTTTTCGTGCCCCTGTTGCCTGCTTGTGCCTGTTTTTGTGCCCCTGTTGCCTGCTTGTGCTTCCGTGTGCCCCTGTTGCCTGCTTGTGCCTCCGTGTGCCCCTGTTGCCTGCTTGTGCCTCCGTGTGCCCCTGTTGCCTGCTTGTGCCTCCGTGTGCCCCTGTTGCCTGCTTGTGCCTCCGTGTGCCCCTGTTGCCTGCTTGTGCCTCCGTTTTCGTGCCCCTGTTGCCTGCTTGTGCCTCCGTTTTCGTGCCCCTGTTGCGTGTGCCCCTGTTGCCTGCTTGTGCCTCCGTGTGCCCCTGTTGCCTGCTTGTGCCTCTGTGTGCCCCTGTTGTCTGCTTGTGCCTCTGTGTGCCCCTGTTGCCTGCTTGTGCCTCCGTGTGCCCCTGTTGCCTGCTTGTGCTGTGTGGGTGTGTGTGGAGGGCTCTGTGTGGCTGTGTGTGTAGGAAGCTTTGTGTGGCTGTGTGTGTGGGCGGCTCTGTGTGGCTGTGTGTGTGGGGGGCTCTGTGTGGCTGTGTGTGTGGGGGGCTCTGTGTGGCTGTGTGTGTGGGGGGCTCTGTGTGGCTGTGTGTGGGGGGCTCTGTGTGGGGGTGTGTGTGGGGTGGCTCTGTGTGTGTTTGTGTGTGTCATTTGCGAGAGATAAAGCTAGTGGCATTGTAAATGACAATGCCATTTATTTATGTTAAAAAAAACATAAATAAAAATAATGTCAAGAGCAATGCTAATTGCTCTAACTTTAACAAAGGCAAAACCATTGCATTGTAAATGCTTGTTAGGTTTTGCCTAGCGGAAGCTGCGCTCTGCGCAGCTTTTCCGCGCAGGCGAAATCCTGTTGAGAACTGTAGGGTGCTTTGGTTCGGCCCTCGTCATTGATTGGCTGGCTCCGTAAACGGAGCCTTGCCATTGGACGAGGGGCCTGTCCGTCAATGCCGGACCAGACACGGGGGCGTTCCCGACATTCTTTGGCTTTTGCCGACGTCACGCGACGCCGGGAACGCCCCCGTGTCTGGTCCGGCATTGCCGGCACTTCTGCGTCTCTCCTAACCCCGTGACTGGCCGGCCGGCCAATCCTAGCGCGGCCGGCCGGAAGTGCCCGCCCCCCGCAACAAGAAGGAAGACGGCAAGCAGTATGGCGGCGCCCGCGGGGCTCCCGTGGCCTGGAGGGAACCCCGGGAGATGCGGAGGACGTTGCCGGTCTGCTTGTTTTTTTTTGGTGCATTTTTTTTTCTCTTTCCCACCCCCTCTCCCGCTCTCCGTGTCACCGAACCCGTTACCTCGAGGCGGCCGGTTGGCAGGGCTCCCGTGTACCGAGGGAGCCCTGCAGGAAGAGAGAAGTTCGACCGCCCCCGCCCTGCAGCGAGAGGAGAGCGTCTGAGCGGCCCGGCGGGGCTCCGTGGTGGAAGAGGAGCCCCGCGCTGGCCAGAAGAGAGCCGCCGCCCGGAGGAGCCGCCCCTGAGGCCCGGTGAGTTGAAGGGCTGGGGGGCTCCGTGTGGACCGGGTGAGGCGGGGGCAGTGCTGTTGCTGCTCCGTGAGGGAGCAGATGGGTTCTCGTGGTGCCGAGAGTCCTGTTTAACCTCCCCACCTACAGTGCACAGGCTACAAAGCCTGGGTGGAGTTAGGGCTGTAGACAGGATGTGCTTTAAAATATTAAACGTGCTATTTGCGTGCCGTGGAAGTAACACTGAGGTAACATTTGCTACTGCCGCTGCGTAGCATTTCCGCCCAATGGTTTCTGAACGGTGGCAGCATTGCGGGCACGATCCCAATACATTGCCCCTGAATCGTTCCAAGAAGTTTTCCTTTGATTCTATCCGACTTTCTCGACCTAGTACTAGAGAGGGCTGTCCTCATCCGGCTTTTGCTACGGGTTCACGTGAGGCGGCAGCATAAACTTTTTGCACTATATCAGTGGTAGTAGCCTAGCCATACCTGTGTTACGCAGAGTGTGTCATGAATTAGTGTTTCTGTCCCATCTCATTCTTCCGGGTCACTGTGGGAAAGAGTGTCATGCTAATGCCTGCGCTGGAGTTGTGTGTGCCATGCCGCTTCAGGACTTGTTTCTAAGCCCCCTTTATACGCCCCCTTTATACTGTACCCGTGAGTGAGTTGGTGCTCACTTTGGAGCATAGACTATTGTATAATGTTGTTTTCAGCAGCCTGGCAGTGGTAGCAGAGCTGCGTGACTTCACCAGAGCGCCTAGTTTGAAGCCCTTCGAGGTGTAGCATTGCCAATTTTTTCATGTACTTATTTAAAGTTCTTCAGAGGTTAGGGGTCTGTCGACTGTCTCTAGAACCAAACCCCCTGCTTTGGTAATTCTAACAGAAAAATGCAAGCCTCCGAGTTGTTTTTTGCATCGCAGCAGTTACTTTTTGTGAATTTTGGTTTCCGTTTCTGGGATTAGTCCCCACCTGCGATTATTTGCATGCCAGTATTTGACTTATTAATATTACTCAAATGACATCCTGCCGTTTGTGCGTAGAGATTAAACACACATTGCTAGCAAAAGTAAGTGAGCTATAATAAGTCACATGCAAAGCGTATAATCAGTGTTAAATATGTCTCTCTCAACTGAGGCGATGCATTTACTATTAAGCTTCTCTTCCCAAGGTGAGAAGTGCGATCGGGCAAAAAACGATGCCACTCTTTGCAAACAAAATGAATAAATAAACTATGCAAAAAAGATGTATTTTTACTGAAGCTCCTATGACTATTGTTAAAAATGTGCTTTTCCGCTGAAGGGATTGAATTAAATGTTTGAAAGATGAATTGGCAAAGCTAATGGCTCTCTCACGTGAAAAACCATTGACCTTGCCAAGGGTTTTTTAAATATTGTAAACAAACTTTTTAAATAGCTTCCTTAAACCAACTTGAATTGGGAACGTGACGTGTTAAAATATTACAAATGCATTTCTAGATTGCCACGCGGGTGTTTAGGCGTGCACAGCGTTATCTTTGAGTGCCTTCTATTTTAAGAAACCTAATTGATTTGGACGGCAGAAAGCAGGTGTTCAGTATGGAGAGCACACGCGAAGGGCATAGAGTGAATATGAAGGGTGTGACTTGTATGGACATGGTGTGCAAAGTGTGGTGTGCTGAGCAGGCTTTGCCAACACTTGAAGAGACAGCAGTTTCAAGGAAAAGAACTAAGAGCGCCAAGATGGAGAGTCAGTGGATGTTCAGTAGATTCTGACATGTATCTTTTTCACTTTCTAAAGCTGCAGCCATTTTTAATTGAAGTAAGAGGCTATATGTTTTTAATTCGGCTGCAGATTTCTGTATTGCCTTCACATTTCTCCCTACAATTCTTGTTAAAGGGGTTCTAGGTATAGAATTGGGGTGGATGAGGTGTGCACCTTCACTCTCCATCCAGACTTCCCTGCAGATGTGATCAATTCTCTGACGTGCCCCTGAACTGTGCATTGAAAAAGCCACCTGTAGTTAGTGTGTTTTACAGCTGTATTAGTCCGAGATTTTCAAATTGTTTTTTAATATCCTTTATCAAGTGTGGTTTTTAACTTTTACTTTCTCGGTCGGTCCCAACTTCTGACTAATGTTCATAATTCTCTTTTTGAAGGAGTGTTAAGCAAGTGGAAATGTATACGTTTAATGGGGAGCTCATTGTTGGTGCCATTTCTTTATTGCTGAAACATGTTCATTTTGCTGTTGTAGTTCACCTATGATGCTATGTGGGTATGAATGCCCAATTTAAACTGCACCTGTGCTGTTCAATTCCACTTAATGTGACACATCCCCCAGGGTCACAGCGTGCATTGGAGTGCCTCAGACAGCTGATGTTGATTCTGTCTGTGCACCTCTGCCATTCCCCAGGTTCTCAACAAGTCAATGTCAACAGATATTTTTGTGTATCCAGGTGGACACTTGTTTCTCCCATACAAGATCTTTAATAACTATGTTCTTGGTTTTGGATGGGTCAGAGTAGTGTTTTGGCTGGTAAGTTGCTACTCACACCCTAGAAGTGAGACAACAGTGCAATTAGTAAGTTATGGCTTATTTTAAAGATGTCAGATTATTCCATTCAGGCTGCCCATTATCATCAGATCTAAGGTGTTCAGTCCATGAGGAGAACACACCTCACTGCCTTATGTTATTCTGTCTGAAGTAAGAGGACATGGAAAGAGGTACTGTCATTTCCGCCTCATTATCTGTAAAGGAGCACAGATGTGTCCCTAGAGGTTTCATCTCACAAAATAATTGGCAACTGAAGCGGACAAACATTTATTTACGGGATAGATACATTTCCGTTTCTTCTAGAATCAAATTGTGAAGGAGTGCCTGCCCAGCTCCACCCTTCACTGCTATCCGCAGTTTGTACCACGGCACATGCAGGTGATCAGTAGCTTCAGGGCGCTTGTGACTGGCTGAACAATAGATGGGGTGAACGTGATAACATGACTGAGGCAGGTGTACTAAGGCTGTTTCCCAACTGCTGTGCAACTTCTTCTACTCTTAGAGCTGAGATTTTCATGAAAGTCTTATAGTCTGAATTCAGCAGCGTAATAGGACAGAATGTATGAAGCTCTGTGGTTATACTGAATAAGCAGCTACCTATGTTATGCCATCTATTAATGTAATAACTGCACTTTCACAATTGCTTTATTAACCTTCCTGCTTTCTCAAATTTGCTTGAAAATGCGCGATATTTCTTTTTTTTTTTAAAACCCTTTTGGGGTTCAAGCTCGCTCGCTACGGTGCTGTATGCAAATCACTTTGCGCCGCACCACTTTAAAATCTCACCCACCGCCCCTGGAAAAGCATGCAAATTTGTCCAGGAGGCAGGGGTCTCTGCGTGTGCCTGTGCCAATTTTGCGCACTCCTTGACTATCCTGTCAGACAGGTGTTGTTCCATAAGGCCACCCACCTCATGAACCATTCTATAGATGGAGAAGTCAACAGATTCGTAAAATTCATTGTCCCACTGCAGGTATGCTTGGGACACCTCCTCCTCATAAGTGCAATCCTGCGCCTCCATTTCTTTGCAGAAGGCCAGGTCAATAACTCCCTCGCAGAAGGACTTGTGGTAGCGCAAGTACGCTTAATATATATATGAAAGCTGGGGAACCCAGACAGTGAAAGGCGCAGACCAGAGGTCTACAATGGGGCTTGCACAAACCCTAACGCACTGAATAACAACCCTCCGGAAACCCTGACAGGGCTCAGCTGTCTAACGTGCGCCTCAATGATGTTGAAACCTCTGAAACAACACTTGTGCAATATTACGCCTTCAGGCGTCACATTGGGCTCACCCACAATACAGATCCCCGCCAGAGCGTTCAAATAGAAGAAGAAAATGTAGGGGTACAGACCCGGTCAGCCTCACCTTTCGGCCTGGTACCACTGCACCAGCCGCACTACTTCCCTACTGACCGTTCTCCACTTCAGCCCCGTCTAAATTACAATTCATGCTTGTGACCCTTTTGCCTGCTTGTGCTTGTTTTCATGACCCTGTTGCCTGCTTGTGCCTCCGTGGGCCCCTGTTGCCTGCTTGTGCCTCCGTGTGCCCCTGTTGCCTGCTTGTGCCTCCGTGTGCCCGCTTGTGCCTCCGTGGGCCCCTGTTGCCTGCTTGTGCCTCCGTGTGCCCCTGTTGCCTGCTTGTGCCTCCGTGTGCCCCTGTTGCCTGCTTGTGCCTCCGTGTGCCCCTGTTGCCTGCTTGTGCCTCCGCGTGCCCCTGTTGCCTGCTTGTGCCTGTTTTCGTTCCCCTGTTGCCTGCTTGTGCCCTGTTGCCTGTTTGTACCTCCGTGTGCCCCTGTTGCCTGCTTGTGCCTCCGTGTGCCCCTGTTGCCTGCTTGTGCCTCCGTGTGCCCCTGTTGCCTGCTTGTGCCTCTGTGTGCCCCTGTTGCCTGCTTGTGCCTCTGTGTGCCCCTGTTGCCTGCTTGTGCCTCTGTGTGCCCCTGTTGCCTGCTTGTGCCTCTGTGTGCCCCTGTTGCCTGCGTGCGCCTGTGTGTGCCCCTGTTGCCTGCTTGTGCCTCTGTGTGCCCCTGTTGCCTGCTTGTGCCTCTGTGTGCCCCTGTTGCCTGCTTGTGCCTCTGTGTGCCCCTGTTGCCTGCTTGTGCCTCTGTGTGCCCCTGTTGCCTGCTTGTGCCTCCGTGTGCCCCTGTTGCCTGCTTGTGCCTCCGTGTGCCCCTGTTGCCTGCTTGTGCCTCCGTGTGCCCCTGTTGCCTGCTTGTGCTGTGTGGGTGTGTGTGGAGGGCTCTGTGTGTGTGGGAAGCTTTGTGTGGCTGTGTGTGTGGGGGGCTCTGTGTGGCTGTGTGTGTGGGGGGCTCTGTGTGGGTGTCATTTGCGAGAGATAAAGCTAGTGGCATTGTAAATGACAATGCCATTTATTTATGTTAAAAAAAACATAAATAAAAATAATGTCAAGAGCAATGCCAATAGCTCTAACTTTAACAAAGGCAAAACCATTGCATTGTAAATGCTTGTTTCTTTATCTGCAGGGAGCTGCGTCTGGCCCACTTATTGAAAACTCGTGCTTTCCGAAAAATGAGGAAGCTCGTCTGGGACGGAAACTGAGCAGCTGGGACCGAGAGCGGAGGACTGCTGCTCTTTTTTAAGGAAGGCAGCTGCGCTAGAATCGGGGGCCTGACCCAGGATATGGGCGCGTGCAGATCCGTGGAACTTGCCTCGATGGACTAACATCTACCTAGCAGCTGCAGCACTTACCGGAGTATGCACGCTGGAATCGATGAACTTGTGATGCTTTGGAAGTGTAGTTGGAAAAATAAAGACTGATCCCGATCCAACGTCCATTATGGCCATTGCCCTCACGGTAGTCGTCCTTGCCGCAGACCAATAACGTCACTTCCGGCGCTCCCGGATGTGCGTAGGCTTTTGCACGAGGAATCCACCGGCTTCAGGATCAGGATATGCAAGAGTGAGAGAGAGCTGCTCTCCATTGGCATTGTGTTCGAGGCAGCTGTGCTTTTTACAAATGTATTTTAGTATTGTGATGGAGTGAATTCGGCAGTCCCAAGGACTTCTACAAATTAGCTTGTTTTCCTTTGCAAGACCATTCCTCTTTAGGGCCATGAGCAGGTCTGTCCGCAGTTGTCTAATAAGTCTAACAATCGGATTCCATGGAAATACTCTATGAAGGAAGTGCAGCCTGGGTGTACAGAAAGTATCATTTGCAATCACAGCAGCGCCTCCCGGCATTCTGCATTCATAAACAGTTTTGGGGTTTGTAGGGCTTTTGGATTTTAGGGCGTACAAGGTCATTTTAGGGTTGAGGGTGGGTTTGTGTTTTGGGGGGCCAGGTGTAATTTAAGGGTTTAGAGCATGTTTGGGTTTTGGGGTGCCAGGGTTAATTTTAGGGTTTAGAGTGTGTTTGGGTTTTAGGGTACAAGGGTTAATATTAGCGTTTAGGGTGTGGTTGGGTTTGGCGTGCAAGGGTTAATTTGGGGGTTCAGGGTGTGTTTGGGTTTTGGGGTGCCAGGGTTAAGTTTAGGGTTTAGGGTGTGTTTGGGTTTTAGGGTACAAGGGTTAATATTAGGGTTTTGGGTGTGTTTGGGTTTGGTGTGCAAAGGTTAATTTGGGGGTTCAGGGTGTGTTTGGGTTTTGGGGTTCAGGGTGTGGTTGGGTTTTGGGGTGCCATGGTCAATTTTAGGGTTTAGGGGGTTTTGGGGTGCCATGGTTAATTTTAGGATGTTTGAGTTTTAGGGTACAAGGGTTAATATTAGGGTTTAGGGTGTGTTTGGGGTTGGTGTGCAAGGGTTAATTTGGCGGTTCAGGGTGTATTTGGGTTTTGGGGTGCAAGGGTTAATTTGGGGGTTCAGGGTGTGTTTGGGTTTTGGGGTGCCATGGTTAATTTTAGGGTTTAGGGTGTGTTTGGGTTTTGGGGTGCAAGGGTTAATTTGGGAGTTCAGGGTGTGTTTGGGTTTTGGGGTGCCATGGTTAATTGTAGGGTTTAGGGTGTGTTTGGGTTTTGGGGTGCCATGGTTAATTTTAGGGTGTTTGGGTTTTGGGGTGCCAGGGTTAATTTTAGGGTTTAGGGTGTGTTTCGGTTTTAGGGTACAAGGGTTAATATTAGGGTTTAGGGTGTGTTTGGGTTTGGTGTGCAAGGGTTAATTTGGGGGTTCAGGGTGTGTTTGGGTTTTGGGGTGCAAGGGTTAATTTGGGGGTTCAGGGTGTGTTTGGGTTTTGGGGTGCCATGGTTAATTTTAGGGTTTAGGGTGTGTTTGGGTTTTGGGGTGCAAGGGTTAATTTGGGGGTTCAGGGTGTGTTTGGGTTTTGGGGTGCCATGGTTAATTTTAGGGTTTAGGGTGTGTTTGGGTTTGGTGAGGGGGTAGTATTACAAAGCGTATGACACCTTACACAACATGTTTTGATAAAGCCAAACCAAAGTTAGCAATGACCGCGAGGATCATAATGCACTTAAAGTATATGGTATGGCTATATCATAGAACAGCTATAAGGACATGGTTCCGAAAGCTGCAGACAGGCTCAGCTCATGCTAGAACACCATCTCACATAATACCAAGCACTCTCTGCCTTCGGGATTGTTAAGGCCTGCCTTAGGAGTGACTTATAGGTATATATGTGTCTATATAGGTTTAGATATAGGTATACTATATCTAAGCAAAGGGTGATTACACCACTCTGCCCCAGCTGAGTGATCAGCCAGTTGTGTCAATTTAGTAGGGCCAGCCAGGGGTGGCATACTACAAGCTGCAGCCCCTGGTAGGCCTTCGGTGCACATATGCCCTGGGTACCTATAGTACACAGTACAGGGGCTTATAAGTGTGACCCAGTATCCAATTGGAGATGTACCTAAGGTACATGGAGTCCATTACAGTTACAGTGGATGCTTATCTTACCTGGTTTGTACAAAAAGAAAGTGACAAAAATCAATAAATGTGTTAAAAAAATAACCACTGATTTATACACAGTTTGCTAAAGCACATTGTATGCTCTGTTGTGTATAATAGAAAACGTATATGACATTTTGCGTTTATCTGCAATTTATTGTGCAATCATCCAACAGTTTGCATTTTTCTGGAAAACTGAAACCAAAGTGGTGGACGTGCTCTTTAAATAGACAAGCAATTCCTGTTAAAATCACCAGACGCAAAAACATCTTATTGAAAACACAATAGTACCTTTGAAGTATTCAGATGCTCATTTTCAAATCACCCCAAAGTCATCAGGAACAATGTCATCTTGTAAAGTTATCGGAGAGTCATTTAGAAGTCATCCTTAAATCATCATGAATAATGACACCTACTAAAGTCATCAGGTACTCCTTTTGAAGTCATCCTTAAATCATCACGAATAATGACACCCACTAAAGTCATCAGATAATCATTTTCAAGTCATCCTCAAATCATCAGGCTGAGCTTCTCCAGCTTTGCTGATGACTTCAAGAGCTTGATGATGTCTGATGACGTGTAAATGACTTCTAAGGTAGTTGGATGATCATCCAATGAATCTGGGATGGCTTCTAAAGTAATCCTGTTTGACCTGGGCACATACAAGGCCATTATCTTGGAGAGCAGTCTGGTCCCAGCCCAATCTTCACCAGCACAGCATGGAGGAAAGACCAGTCGACCCTGTTGAAAGCCTTCTCTGCATCCAGCCAAAGAAGGCATGTAGGAATGTTATTGCTGTACGCCTTTTCCACCAGGTGTGCTATGCGGAAAACATTGTCTTCACCCTGTCTATGGCAGATAAAGCCAACTTGATCCAGTTCGATGAAGCCCGGAAAGTAGGGGGCCCACCTCTGGGCCAGAATTTAGGTGAAGAGTTTTGCCTCCATGTTAAGCTATATGACGGTAGGAGGAGCAGAAGGCCAGGTCTTTCCCCGCCTTGTGTACGAGAAAGATTTCGGCCAAAGCCATCATGGGCGTGAGTCCTGTCTCCTAGGAGGAGTTAAATAGCCGTACTAGGTGATCCTGCAGCTCAGGTAGAAAGAGCTGATAGAAGGACGCTGGCAGGCCATCAGGCCCAGGAGTGTTATCCAGGGAAAGGTCCCAGACCGTTGCCTGGTGTTCGTTGAGAGTAATCAGCTCATCAAGAAGTTCTGCTTGACGTGGGTGCAGAGGCTCCCAGTCACAGGCGTTGAGGTAGGATTTGATCCTCCCCAGGAGCGGCTCTTCCTGAGAGTATAACATTTGATAATAGTTTTGGAAAATCTGGAGTTTGTCTCATTCGGATGTCGGACAAACTCCTGAATTCAACACACCCGTCAGCAAACCGCAGTTTGGCAATATGGGTCTTAGCACGCGCTTGGTGGAGCCTATGGGCCAAGAGTCTGCCCACCTTGTCAGCCCCGTATGAATAACATTGTTTCAAAGCCAGGAGATCTCATTCAGCCCTGCCAGTCCAATGCGCGCAAAGCTGGCCCAGCTTCACTGCGAGCTGTCATTTAGTACAGCGTGAGGGTTTAGCTTTGGCGAGTTACTCCAATTGCTTGAATACAGTTGTGAGGCCATATTCCAGCAAACTGGATTACCATCCACAATTCACAAGCAATTGCGATAAATGTGATTGTGCCCCAAATGGTGGCTTTAAAACCATCCCAAAAAATATGCAGTAGGGTTTCCAGAAGGGCATTAAGGGAGAAATATTCAGTGATGCCTTTCCAGATGTCAGACACATCCACTGGATCTCGCAGGAGGAGTGGGGGCAATCGCCAGGGATGCAGGGTCTTGGAGGGGATAGCTCCCATGTCCGCTCTAAATGTGCATGGTCCGAGATAGAGATATCCGACAGCTCTATGTTCGGTGGAGGAGAGAGTGGGTAATATGGGTATAGTCGATTCGGGAGTAGGAGGTGTGTACGTGTGAGGAGAATTAGTCCTGAGAGTCTGGGTTTTTGTAGCACCACGAATCGGCCAGACGCAGGTTTTCAAGGTCACGCTTAAGATGGGATGACATGACCCCAGTGAAATCTCCACATACTAAAATGTCACCATCCACCCCATCTTGTTCTTGCATAATCTGTCTGAGATACGGGTCCTCTGAGGTGATTGGCGCATACATATTAAGCAATGTAAGCTTCCGCTGCCCCCTAAGGAGGTGAAGTGTGAGGTAGCATCCCTCCCTGTTCAGACCACCCTAGTGACTGAAGTGCAAAAGCCTGCCTTACAAAGGATGCCCACTCATGTGTCTTTGTATTTGTGCACGCTCAATGGCATCTAGGGTATCTTGGGAGTGCCATGCGATAGCAGTCACTCCTTATCAGATGGGTCTGCAGGAGGATGGCATCAGGGTTATGTTGGAGTAGGTATCACCAGATTTGCTTGCACTTGTTTGGAGTTTAAGCCCAGCCCATTCAGAAATATCAATCTAACGCCACCCACCATCGACATGAGGTCCAAGGATGCGTGTAGGGCACACTACAGCAGGAACAGAAGTAGCTCTAAGGAGAGCATCACGCCAATGAGTGAGGGGAAGGCGGCGCCACCCATCTCGCCCTTTCCCCCCTCACCCCCCAAGAGAAGAGCAACCCAGAAAAGCCCATGCTAGACCGTTAGTGTTGGGAATCCATTGTGAATGGCAGTCTAAGGGGGAAGCAAGATCGCGTGAGCCTGCGTCCCTGACCTCTACTGATAATAGGCAAGACCCTTGCCAATCTTGGCAGAGCTCGTCAGTAGCATACGTTGACCTGGAAAGAAAGACAAATTGCAATCATTAACAATGTACCAACAGGGCCCAACAGTGACTTTGACTTTCACCCATCGTGGAGGCTGGCATAAAGTGCTCTGGACCTACTAGAGGAGTCACCCTCCTGGGAGAAGAATCGTCTGGGATTGGGGGTGGGCGAGCAGAGATCCTTGTGACACATGAATAGTCATTCTCCCCTAGGCCTGCGGCCTGCGGGACAGCGTTAATATAAACATGATGGCCAGCACCTGTCGAGTATGAGGTTTGTGTTCAAAGGAAGCCTGCAGTAGAGCATGTGGGAGCTGGTTCACTCCAACCCGAGGCTACGGAAGTGATGTATGCTGTCAGTTTTGGTTTCCTGCCTGTCATTTGCGGGGCGTTGCGGTTTAACCGTGGTCCAAACCAGTTAGAGATCTCTTTCCAGGTGGGTCTTGAGCAGGAGGTTCAGTACAGTTACCAGTGTCATCAGCAAGTCCCACTAGGTGCTTTGCCTCAGTGAGTGATCTCAGTGAGCGGCGTCGGCCCTCCAATGTGAACAAGAGGGCGAAGGGGTGGCCCCACTGGTAGCAGAGTCTCAGGTCATGGAGCTTGTCAGTTGCAGTTTGTATTCTCAACGCTTCCGCAGCGTAATAGGAGACAAATCTTGGTACAGCTGTACAGTATGTCCCCCAGAACACCAGTTGAGGTTTGCCACTTGTGAAATGTAATATTAGCCACCAGATGTGCCCTGTCAAGTGTCGGCGGAGAGGCGTCCTCTCCCCGGATGTCCTAAAGAAGGTCTGCCCTAGGCACCCAACGGATGAAGATGAGGTTACGGCGGCTTCCGTTTTCCAAATCTTCCTGCTTGGATTATATTGCAATTTTTACTCTGCTAAAGCAGTTGCCCGCCCCCATAGCGTCTCCTGGTCTTCTGACCGTGAGTCTATGGTACATTCAAGGTCGTACACTCCCGGAAACAGGATTTAAACTCTTCCTCGAGGGAGCTAATTTCTAAACTAATCTCTTGCAGGAAGCAATGCATGTAACCTTGAGTGACCGGGGCAGAGGATGAGGGCCCGATCTCTGGGGTCGGCGAGGGTGGGACGGGGGTAGCACTTCCGATTCAGCATACACAAGTTAGATCCAGATCAACATACCTCGTTTTTAGCAGCTTTGGAGCACGCCATAGCAGCACATCCTTTGCCAGTCTCAGATAAGACAGTGGGATTGTCGGACACCTGTCAACACTTGAGATGTAGTGGGATCAGTAGATTGGGACAGGCGAGTGACCAATGTTGTGATAAAGCGGTTTCAGACTGGGGTGGCGGAGACTTGGTTACCAGGTCCTAAGGGAGGCATAGGACGCCGCTCCTCGTTATCCTCCACCATGTTTTTCCCACCTTCCGCCAGGCAGAGGAGTGGTCTCAGTTGTTCGGTGCAGTCTAGCCCACAGCAGTCACAAGTGGAGCAGGGGAGGCCTTGGGGATAGTCTTGGAAACTGCACAGGGGGCTCCCACGTAGAGTCAGGGAGGCCCTCAGGAGTCCAGGCTACTGCAGTGTGGGGTAGCATCCATGTGTTATCCAAGCCGTCCCCACCCAGGACACGTCCAGGAGACTCGTGCCTACTTGCATCAGATGCAACAGTGTGATTTCAGTGGCAAGGCCTCTGGCTCCACACCTCAGTCAACCACAGGCAACGGGACAAGGTCACACTCAGCCTCGGATTGGTAACACGGGCATTCGGGTAATGTCCGAGGGGCCGGTGTATGAGTTCCTAATGTGGGCTGCTTTTTCGAGCAGTCTGGGGCCGATTTGGGCGGTGTCTCTATTTTCGCAATACAGCCAGCGGCCCAGTGGGTGGCTGATTGGCCTCTCTGCAGGCAGATGGGCGCTCATTACCACCCTCCCTCGCCACCAACACCGCTGACCCTCCCAGCCACGTTTTAGCCTGAGGCAGAGGTGTCACTCCCTTTGTCTCGCTGGCCGGCCCATTAATCTGTGCACATACTGAGCGAGGCAGGGGGCCTCAGTAGAAGTGGCCTCACTTGTTTTCAGGTGTTTCACTAGTGTAAACTAATGCATGCATTTTTTAAAGCCCCCCCTCCTTCTTTTTAATGCAATTACACTGAAGCAGTGATTTGAGGAAAGGCATTATGCAAATGGGGGCCGATTTTTTTTGTGTGCTCGGGCCGATTTTCAGTCCCAATCCGACCCTGGTCACACTCACAGGTGGAGAGCTGCCAGCAGGCCCAGCCCCCACCCACAAGACGGGGCTTCAGACCACCGAGTAAGGCCGCAGAGTTCGGTAGGCCTCAACCACGCTGTTCAGTGGCAGAGGAGGCGGTCCAAGGAAGCCAGAGGGATCACAGGCAAATCGTGCAGCCCCCGCTCCTCATCTCTTCTGCCATCTTCTGTGGTCACGATGCTGGTGGGGGACCGGGCATGCAGGTGCGTCCCAACAGGCTCACTCTACGGTGATCACCAGGGCCGGGAGGGCCAGTATCGATCCCCTGCAGTCTAGACGCCCTTCGCGGCACCCCCTGGCGTACGATAGAAGCGGGCAGTTGTCGCCGCATCAGGAGGGCTCCGCAGTACACCTCAGCTCAGATGTCAGGCCATAGTTCTCACACTACCGCCGTACAGAGTAGCAGACCGCAGGAGGGACCACCCAGTCCCTGCTCAACTTTCCGGGTTCTTCACTCCGGTCCAGGGGCATTAGTGGAGCTCAACACTGGTCCGAGAGGGAGCAAGCGGTCGACCTTAGCATTTTTACACAAAGTAAGAGAGGCAAATAAATAGAGATGTTTGAACACAATCCTAGGATTAATCCACAGGCCAGCGAAATCACGATGACAGAGGCATTTCGTTCTTAATGTGGTCATAATTTCTTTTTATTCATCGTTTGATATTCTACATGCGAATTGTGCAAAACAGCATTTTTTCAACCCTTTTTAATCTTTGAAATTTCAATTTGAGATTTTCTTTCCCAGTCCTCAGTCGCACTAGAGTCAAAAGTTAGAGTTCTTAGATCCAAAAGGATCTTTGGCCATCTCCTCTCTATCATCATCAAAGGACATAATTCTAGTGTTATACTTCGTATTTCCTATGTAACAGAAATTAGTGTGTAGGCTACCCTTCAATAAATTCAAAACACGCTGATTCACGGTGGCAGGGTATCTAGACAGTCGCACCACTACCTGTGTTAAATTTAAGTAACTGGAAACTACAATATTGTTTCCTATTTGATCTCATAAAACGTGCCCACCTCTAAGAACCAGCAACCTTAGCAGTCACTGGCAGGAGAGCCTGCTGTCTGGGCCACCCCAATACGCAGTAGGGTGACCAACCGTCCGTAATTTCGGCCGTCTGTCCGTTGTCCGTGAAGGAATCTCTAACGGACGCCATTTGTCCGTCATTTTAACAGGGCACCGGTTGCCTCACCCTAAAGCCGGCACAGCTTGCACCCACCTCCCTTCTTAACTTCGATGCTGCACCAAAGCTCCTCAGATGCCCCGCAGCATTGGAGCGGCACAGCGGGATGGCTACCCTCACACCTCCAGCCCTTGATGACCTGTTAAGAGGTGCTTCGAAGGTGACTGAGAGGGGGGGGGGGCTGCAGGTTCAGGAGCAGCGACATCTATTCACATGCAAACAGCCCTGAATGCATCATGTCTCTGCTATTTAGAGGGGGCTCACACGTTCCATTTCTACCCAGGGCCCCAAACATCCGAGACCAGATTACACCCCTGATTACACCGAGGCAGCACGTGGTTCTCTTTACAGAGCGTAATTACTGTCACTAAATTGTAAGCAATCCTCGATTCTTCAAACATGCAGTCTATAATGTAAGAAAATAAAGAAATGGCACAATCGCACCCACACTGATTGACAAAGTATGGAGGACAATCAGTTCAATCATTCTCTTAGATTATCTCCTGTAAGTACTGTACATCACAGTGGGGGTGGCATTTTGGACAGAGAGCCTGTCTTCTGATTGTCTTGTGCAGGAGGGGGCGAGGAGCCCAAGATGATACTTGAATACTGCATGCCCACCCCTGTTTCCACCCTGGTAGATCCTGTTCCCCCTCCTGTGATGGCTCCTGCCCCCCCCCCCCACCCCAGTAACGGCTCCAGTCCCCCCAGTGATGACTCCTGCCCCCCCGCCTGAGATGGCTCCTGTCCCCCCATGTTGTGGCTCCAGTCCACCCCCACCTGTGGTGGCTCTTGTCCCCCTCCTGTGGTGGATCCTGCCTCTGCCCTGAGTGGCTTCTGTCCCAGTCCTGGAACGGCCCCTGCAGCGAGGGTGAAGTTCTTGATGGGCCTCTTCTCAAAAGGGCGCAGCTCAAAATTAATATGGAAAGGTCGGCGAGTATGTAAGGGATGGGTGAATGGCTGGATGAATTAATGAAAGGGTGAATGGATGAATGAAAGATTGAATAAATGGATAATGAGAGAGGATGGATGGATGGATTGATGAGTGAGGGGAAGGATGGAGAGAAAATGTAAATAGCTGGATGTATGGGTGGTAGGGTAGCTAGTTGATGGATGAGAAGGATGATGGATGAGGAGAAGGATGATGGATGAGGAGAAGGATGATGGATGAGGAGATGGATGAGGAGAAGGATGGATGGGCGAGGGGAAGGATGGATGATGGATGAAAGGAAGGATAGATGAGGGGAAGGATGGATGGGTGAGGGGATGGATGAGGGGATGGATGGATGAGGGGATGGATAGAGGGGAAGGATGGATGGATGGATGGGTTGGTGAAAGGATGGATGGATGGGTTGGTGAAAGGATGGATGGATGATGGGAAGGATGGATGATGAGGGGATGGATGGATGAGGGGGTGGGTGAAAGAATGGATGATGAGGGGAAGGTTGGATGGATGATGATGAGGGGAAGGGTGGATGGACGGATGATGAGGGGGTGGGTGAAAGGATGGATGGATGGATGATGAGGGGAAGGGTGGATGGATGGATGATGAGGGGGTGGGTGAAAGGATGGATGGATGATGAGGGAATGGATGGATGATGAGGAGGTGGGTGAAAGGATGGATGGATGATGAGGGGAAGGCTGGATGGATGATGAGTGGGTGGGTAGAAGGATGGATGGATGATGAGGGAAAAGGATGGATGAATGATAAGGGAAAAGGATGGATGGATGATGAGGGGAAGATGGATGGATGATGAGGGGAAGGACGGATGGATGGATGATGAGGGGAAGGATGGATGGATGATGAGGGGAAGGACGGATGGATGATGAGGGGAAGGACGGATGGATGGATGATGGGTGGGTGAAAGGATGGGTGGATGGAGAGTTGGTGGGTGAAAGGCTGGATGATGGATGGGTGGGTGAAAGGATGGATGGATGATGAGTGGGTGGGTGAAAGGATGGATGGATGGATGAGTGGGTGGGTGAAAGGATGGATGGATGGATGAGTGGGTGGGTGAAAGGATGGATCAGTGGATTGGATGGTGGGTGGGTGAAAGGATGGGTAGGTGGATGGATGATGAGGGGAAGGACGGATGGATGGATGATGAGGGGAAGGACGGATGGATGGATGATGGGTGGGTGAAAGGATGGGTGGATGGCGAGTTGGTGGGTGAAAGGCTGGATGATGGATGGGTGGGTGAAAGGATGGATGGATGAGTGGGTGGGTGAAAGGATGGATCAGTGGATTGGATGGTGGGTGGGTGAAAGGATGGGTGGGTAGATGGATGGTGGGTGGGTGGATGGTTGGGTGGATGATGGGTGGGTAGGTGGATGAGTGAAATGATGGATGGATTGATGGATTGATAAGTGCAAGGGTGAATGAATGGACGTATGAGTGAAAGGGTGGATGTAAGGATGGATGAGTGAGTGAAAGGGAGGGTAGATGGACAAAAGGATGAATAGATGTGTGAAGGGGTGAAATGATAGATGGATGAGTGATAGGGTCAATGGATGGATTCATGAGTGGATGTGTAGATTGAGGGATGGGTGGGTGGGTGGGTGGATGGATGGAAGGAAGGATGGCTAAGTGAAAGGGTCGATGGAGAGAGAAAGGGAGGATGGATGGATGACTAAAATAGTGGCTGGGTGGAAGGATAGGTAAGTGAAAGGATGGCTGGATTGGTGAAAGGGTAAATGGCTGAATGGATGAGTGAATGGATGGATGGGATGAAGAGTGGATGGATAAGTGTACAGATGGATAGGGTGAAAGGATGGATGGATTGATAATGGAGGATGAGTGAAAGGATGGATGAGGGGATGGATGAAGGGATGGATGAGTGAAATGATAGATGGAAGGATACATGATGAATAGGTTTGCAAACGGTTGAATATGTTTGGAAATGGCTGGGCTTACTTATATACTAGTGCGCGACCTCCGATGTGTCTGTAAAACGTACCTATTGTCCTGAAGTTTTGTCCTGAATTTTGACCTCCTGTCCTGAATTTGTGTCCTGAATTTTGACCCTTTGTCCTGAATTTTTACACTCACCGTCCTGAATTTGCACCAATGCCAGTTGGTCACCCTAATACGCAGGTATCTTTCGCAGCTTCCCTAGGGTCTCCCAGTAGCGACTGGCCACAGACACCCTAGGGTAGCACAGCGGCTCGGCTCACGGCTCTAGGCCTCAGTGCCGCACCTCTGCTTCACTCAGTGTGCCTTCAGTGGCACCTAGGGGGCTCAGCTCCGTCTGCTGGCAGGAAAGATGCTGCCCCCTCGATGTACCACCCAGGGGCAGACCTCCAGCAGGGACGTCAGCAAGCATCGCTTACCAGATTTCTCGTGGGCCTCCGGCCAAGATGGCGATGGAGGCAACCAGCAGACATGCCGAGACTTGGCAGGAAAGCAGCCCCCACTGCGTGCCCCACTGCCTCACGGTAAGACCAGGGGAATACACACCGTCTCACTGCTTTCCCATGCCCTTTAGGCTGGCCCGGTGCTGTAGATGGTGCTGTATGGGCACAAGAGGTACAGAGAGCAGGCGAGACATGTCCATGTCCAACTCCATTTCCCCCAGGGCACAGCCCGAATATGCACTTTGAGCTGATTGGCTCCTTGCAAACACATAAATAAATGAATAAAGCAGCAATTATGAATCAGAGATGCCAGTTGACTGGAGTCCAGCTGCCACTGTACTGGATACTAGCTGACCTTTGGTTGATCCAGTGTACACAATTTACTTAAAGGCGCTTTCCATACCCAAGTACAACAAGCATTTGCAATGCAATAGGTCTCGCAGTTGTGAGAGTTTGAGCTATTGCATTGTAAATGGCAATGCCTTTTATTTACATGTTGGTTTTAAAAACAAATATAATCATTGTCATTTGCAATGCCAATAGCTTAAACTCTCGCAAATGCGAGAGCTATTACATTGTAAATGCTTGTTGTAATTTGTGGCTGGCAGTGCAGATTTAATTAAATGCGAACGAGCAGCTGCAGCAGCCAAGTTTACATTAGAGAAGCTGGTTGAAGGGAGTTTAAAAAAAAAAATATATATATATAAATATTTACATACATATATATATATATATATATACATATATACACACACACACACACACACACACACAGAATTGGCCAGGGTGGGTGAAGTAATGGAACAGTTTAGGATCAGGGCATCAGCACAGGGGACCATGATTTGAGTGTGGAAGGAGGAGACAAGAGAGAGAGCAATAAAACACACACTCCCAGGGAGTGCTGAACGAAAAAGAACATATACCGGAGTTCTTCAGATTCCTCGCTTTCAGATGGGTGGGGGAGCCCCCACTCCATTTCATCAGGATTAATTGATTCCTCTGCAAAGTGACTCCAAAAGAGAGAAAAACAGACCAAAGCTGTCAGGGCTCCTAGAGAAAGGGAACCAGGTTTGATCGGCTGCTGATGAGGGAGAAAAAAAATCTGGCACCGGCAGACCCTGGAAAATCTAGAGCATACACCACAGAGAGAAAATGAGTGCGCCAAGAAACTCGCAAGTATGAGAAGGCGCTCGAGGGGGAAGATACCCGCCTTGACCTAGAATCTCACTTTTCAGAAAATCATGGATTAGTGTAACTGTGCATGAAACACTTACGCGATGAGAGTGAGCGAGGGAGATAAAGAAAGAGGAGCCATAAGAAATTGTGAGAAGAGTGGCTGAAATAGAATGAGAGAGGAGAGCGAGGCTGCGAGAGAAAAAGAAGAGAGCAACAGGGAGGCCAAAGAGGAAGAAAGAATGAGCAGAAAGAAGGGACGAGAAAAAACATGAGAGAGATATAGGGTGGGACGGGTATGCTCAGACTTAAGTCCTGTGCTCTCCACACCACTGGAGTCAAGCCATCCTGGCTGATGACGGCTGATAGCCAGAAACCGGTCCTAGGATGCTTGATTTCGGTCCAGGGAAGACATGGCTTGGCAGTTCGGGCTGGACTGTTCCCATAAGGCACATGGTCAAGGTTTATTTGCATATGGCCATGTCTGAACTGTGGGGGGTGTGGAGTCCAAAAATCGATGGATTTAGGCCCAGATCTCTGTATTGGGGTGAATGTATGACATTGTTCTGCAAGTCCCGTGCTCTCCACACCACTGGAGTCAAGCTATCCTGGCTGATGACGGTTGATAGCCAGAAACCGGTCCTAGGATGCTTGATTCCGGTCCAGGGAAGACACGCTCCCAAGGCTTTTTGGTATCGTAGCGCTTTGAAGCGGATTTAGACCACGTCTGCGCTCCGCTCGCTCTGCTGCCATTATCATTGCGCTATTTCAGTGTGATTGTTAGTGATTTCCTAGCACTATAATACCTCTGCATTGCTGCCATTGCCTGTATCGTCAGATTGTCATTAGTACTGCTACATATTATACTGCTCGCATTGATTTTAAAGTTATTTATGCCCGATTGTGCCTCTGCCCAGACCTAGGAGTCACCACAGATTGTGCCCCAGTCTCGCCCTGTTTCGCTTTCTTTTTTGTTGCTGCCATTTTGTTGTTGTTGTTGTTGTTGTTGTGCCTCACAGCCAGTCTCTCCACCCCGCTCCCGCCTCCCAGCTGCTCCTCCCTCGCCCCACCCCCCTCCACTATCCACTTATGACAGATGCTTCTGCGTGCAGCGTTCACGCGCAGCGGTCACGCCAAAGGTAAGACTGTCTACGCCCGTCCGTGCCTGGACCGCGCCCCCTGGCCCCCGCAAACACCAATCCACCCGCTTAACGTACGACTCCGCTACCCTCTCAGCACTCAACCCCGGCCGATTCCCAAACTGCTACCTAGCCGCCCCAGGACACACCCATGGATCCTTCACCTGCCACTCCTGCACGTTCGACTGCATCAGGACCCACACCAAATCCACGGACTCCAAACAGAGCCCCGACACTAACCACCTGAAATGCATCCTACTCAACACCCGCTCGGTCCACAGACACGCCACTGAACTTTGGAACCTTCTCGACACCACATCGCCGGACGTCTCCTTTCTCACAGAAACATGGATGAACACCTCATCAGCGCCCGACATCGCCATAGCCATCCGGACGGCTACAAGATCATCCGAAAGGACCGCATCAACCAAACAGGAGGAGGAATCGCCATCGTGCATAAGAACACCATCCGCATCACGACCAGCTCCGATGACAACCTCACAACCGCCGAACACCTTCACTTCCAGATTCACACTGACCCTAAGACCACACTCAGAGGCACCCTCATCTACAGACCACCTGGACCCCGCACACAATTCTGCGAAGACATCACTGACTTCATCAGCCCTCACGCCCTCCCCTCCGAGGTATACATTCTACTGGAAGACCTCAACTTCCACCTGGAAAAGAACATCGACAGCAACACCACCACCCTTCTAGACAACCTCGCCAATCTCTGACTCAAACAACTGGTTGACACCCCCACCCACCTTGCCGGGCACACGCTTGACCCAATCTTCACCTCCAGCAAGCACAGCTCCTTTAATCACACCACAACTCTCCATTGGACGGACCACAGCTGCGTTCACTTCAACTACAAAAAGACTACGACCCACAACCACTCACAATCAATCCCCCGGAGAAATTGGAACAAAATTACCACCGACCAGCTCTTCACATCACTTCACCAAAACCCTCCTGCAAAATCATCGGACCCAAACCTAGCAGCCACCAACCTCACACAATGGATCACCACAGCGCTGACGAATTAGCACCCTTGAAAAACCATCAAATCAAACAAGGCAACAAAAAAGCCACCTGGTTTAATGACGACCTCAAGAAATCCAAGAAGATCTGTTGCACTCTCGAGAAAGCCTGGCGAAAAAACCCAACCACTGACAACCTGGCCACATTCAAGAACGCCACCCGCAAATACCACCAACTAATCCGATCCACCAAGAAATCAGCATTCAAGGATCGACTCGACAACAACGCCCACAACAGCAAAGAACTATTCAACATCGTCAAAGAGTTTACCAACCCCACCGCCGGCACCAATGACATCACTCCCTCTCAAGACCTCTGCGACTCTCTAGCCTCGTTTTTCCACAACAAAATCGCTGACATACACAACAGCTTTGGAGACCAACCCACCCCCCCTTCCTGCAAACTTGAACCCCCCTCCAACAACCTATGCGCCTGGGACCCAATAACCACTGAAGACACCATCCGCCTAATGAACACCATTCACTCAGGATCTCCAACAGACCCATGTCCCCACGACATTTTCAACAAAGCAAACTTCATTATCGCACCCCATCTCCGAGACGTAATCAACTGCTCCCTCAACTCCGCCACCTTCCCGGAAAGCTGGAAACATGCCGAACTCAGCGCCCTATTGAAGAAACCTACAGCAGACCCCACTGAACTTAAGAATTACCGCCCCATCTCTCTCCTCCCATTCCCTGCCAAAGTCATTGAGAAAGCCGTCAACAGCCAACTCGCCGCCTTCCTCGAATCCAACAAATCACTCGGCCCTTCACAGTCCGGAATCCGAGCCAAACACAGCACCAAGACCGCCCTCATTGCAGCAACAGACGACATTCGAACTCTACTGGACAACGGAGAAACTGCTGCCCTCATCCTACTGGACCTCTCCGCAGCCTTCGACACAGTCTGTCATAGCACCCTTATACAACGCCTCAACAACGTCGGGATACAAGGAAAAGCCTTGGACTGGATCATCTTGTTTCTCGCCGGAAGAACCCAGAGAGTCCGCCTCCCCCCTTTTAAATCAGAGGCCACTGAAGTCATCTGCAGCGTACCCCAAGGTTCTTCACTCAGTCCCACCCTCTTCAACGTATACATGAGTCCCCTCGCATTAATTGCGCGCCAACACAACCTCAACATTATCTCATACGCAGACGACACCCAGTTGATCTTATCCCTCACCAAAGACCCAAACACCGCCAAAACCAACCTACACGAATGAATGAAAGAAGTAGCCGAATGGATGAAGAACAGCCGTTTAAAACTGAACTCGGACAAAACGGAAGTCCTCATCTTAGGATCATCCCCCTCCGCTTGGGACTACTCATGGTGGCCACAGGCCCTAGGAACCGCACCCATACCAACAGACCACGCACGTAACCTGGGCTTCATCCTGAACTCCTCCCTCTCGATGACCAGACAAGTCAACGCCGTCACATCATCATGCTTCAACATCCTACGTATGCTCAAAAAAATCTTCCGTTGGATCCCCACCGAAACAAGAAAGACGGTCACCCATGCACTGGTCACAAGCCGATTGGACTACGGAAACACCCTTTACGCCGGAACAGCCAAACTACAGAAGAAGCTCCAACGCATCCAAAACGCCTCAGCCAGACTCATCCTAGACATCCCCCGCCAAGCTCACATTTCCGGTCACCTGAAAGACCCCCACCGGCTCCCCGTCAACAAGAGAATAACATTCCGCCTCCTCACCCACGCACACAAAGCCCTCTACGACCTAGGACCCGAATACCTCAACTCGTGCCTGTCCTTTTACACCCCCACCGCCAACTTCGATCGTCCAATCAAGCCCTCGCCGCAATTCCACGCATCCAAAGATCCACCATGGGAGGAAGATCCTTCTCGTACTTAGCGGCCAAGACCTGGAATTCTCTCCCCACCCACCTCCGCCTTACACAGAACCACCTCTCCTTCAGAAAACAACTAAAAACTTGGATATTTGATAAATAAAGCTACCCCCTCCCTCAAGCGCCTTGAGACCCTCTGGGTGAATAGTGCGCTATACAAATTTATACTTGACTACTTGACTTGACATGAGGCACAGGGTCAAGGTTGATTTGCCTATGGCCATGTCTGAACTGGGGTGGTATGGAGTGCAAAAAAACGTTGGATATAGGCCCAGATCTCTGTACAGGGGTGAATGTATGACATGGTTCTGCATTCTGTCCATCAACTGTTGTTTTTGCGCTTTGATTCTGAGCGCTACAGACACGCAGCCCACACAGATGAGACTAGCAGCGCATGGGCGAGTCAGGAGTGGGTAGGTGGGATCTCTGGGGGCACCAAGGGCCCTTCCTTCTGCCTGGCACGCGCTGCAGAGGCTCCTGGTGGAGATGTGGGGTATCCGGATCCACCCACACTCCCAGCAGCGCTCTGTAGGTGGTGTGATCTGCTGCACTCCACCATCTGGTAGGGCCAGCGCTGGGCACACATCAATGTGAAACTGGCACAGTCCTGGTGCGCGAGTGGCACTTGGCCACGTTTCCTACCCCTCCTAATGGGGTTCATGCCGGGCAGGGGGCCACGGCAGCCATAGCAGATGCCGCCCCTCCCCACCGTGTTTACAAAACAGCTTCTATTCCAAGAGTCACAACAAACCGCAGAGATGCTGGCAAGGGACTCCCAGCATGAAGAGTGCCCCCCCCCCCGGCGCTGCCTCTTACGTGAACACCAGGGTGGGTCCCCTCAACTCCCACCCACACTCTTCTCTGTAGAGTTTGAGGTCACGGCTCGGTGGCATGACCGGGGCGCCCTCAGCCAGGGGTTCAGGAGTTAGAGGGGTAGACGGGGGCCACATGGCCACGAGAGGGGGGTGGGGGGGCTTGCACACTCTGCAGTTTTTATTGACGCCCCACCCACACCTTCACTTACTGATGCCCGGGGTAAGATCTCATGGGCACATCCTCCGACTCTCGGTTTTAGAAGTGAATGTCGTGAAGCATGACTATCAGGACATCACTACACTGGCTGCACGTGCCAAAGCCCCGCCTCCACACACCGTGAACGTGACACTGTATATATACACACGTTCACCTCCTAATAGTCAAATGTCTCCAGGGCGTGAGATTCCCTCGTCATAAATGCGCTATACTTGCACACCACTCACAAAGCGATACCATTACAAACAAGCGCTCGCCAGACAGACTTTTCTCTTTTTGAGCCGGCCCACTAGGACAGGCACGTCTGACTTCCTTTTGTCATATAAGGTTTGTTATCTTTATGGGGCCATGTGTTGGCCCCATAAAGATAAGAAATTATTTACAGCAAAAGGAAGTCAGACGTGCCCGTCCAAGTGGGCCATCTCAAAAAGAGAAAAGTGTACGTCATGAAAAGCTCTTTCCCAATGGCTGGCCATCGTTTAGCATAAACGGTGACGCCGGCCAATGGGAAAGAGGGGCGGGGCTTAAAGCCCATTACTGAAAGCTCCTAATAGCATTAAATCTTGACAGCGAGACTGCGCACGCTAGGCTTCGATCTAACAAAGGGAAGAGAAAGAGCTGGTAAGAAAGGCGCGACAAAGGAAAGGGTAACAAGCCCGGGAGTGATGCATGCACGCGCAGTCTGCTAATTTTCAAGCACTCATGCTTTTGGCACACCCATGCTCGCTCCCGCAAGGTGGACGCCACCACAAGCACGAGTATGTGCTTGAAAATGACCAGAGCGATGGCTAAAGGTCCTCCTATGCAGCGCATGCGCACTGCATAGGCGAGACCTAAAAAGGGTGGGACCACAGGAAGAAACCTTGACTGTGCCGCTCTCTAGGAGATAGGGAATATACTACAGAATTGAGATAGCTGTACTGCTGAAACATGAAAAGTAGAAGACCGACTAACTGAGGAGTAGATAAGAGCCCATGTTAAACAACACAGCACGTTTGAAAAGCTGAGATCCGAGGCATGCAACTGCTACCTAACCTGACATGCAATTCTCATTCAAGTGACAATGACCCCTGCAAAGGCACCTATGAGCCGCAGTACCCACTGCTGTGCCTGTGAAATCCCAGAGTGACATCAACCCCAGTCTAAGTGCTTGCTGGTCTTTGCACTCCTCTCTACACCCATAAACACTTGCAAGTAATATCACGGTCTAGCATGAGGACCCATGTACCTCCACACAAGTCCATCCAGAGAGCCTAGGTGTACCCCTGCACCTGTAGTTTCTGCAAGCAACCCTGAGCCCTGTTTGAGGGCCCATGTATCGCAGAGTCCTGTGCCTCTGCCACCACGAACACAACCTTCTCTGCTCTTCACAAGAACCACCACTGATTATCCAAAACATGTGGGAAGACCGCTGATGGTACAGACAGGGCAATAGCAGTGTGGTCCTCACAAAATGACATTGTGCTAAAGGGGCCATTTGAGGTGTTTCAGAATGAATAAGATATTCAACTATGCGTCCATGCCCGCAATAATACAAACTGCACTTTGGCTATAATATTCAGACTCCCACTTGCAACTGCATCCTTGCATTAAATGTGCACAAGTCCTGAAAGTCAGAGTGCTAGATACAAATTAACTTTGATCTTTTTATTGCTATGTAAACAATGTACGGTGGATTGCGATATAAGCGATTCATTGGACCAGTATAACAGCTCTCTGATTTACATGGTTAGAACCACTGGTGGAGATGCCGTAGGATATGTATATGACAAAATGTATATGCTATGACGCAATGCTACCAATAAAAACACGTTTTTAAAAAAAAAACTGATCTTTATCAGTAGATTAATTATTGGTTTAAGACTTTTTGAAGCTGCTTCAGAGTGATGCAAGTGCTAGCTGAATGAGGCGTTCCACACCACTCCAACTTCCAGCACGAAGACTTGGATATCATTACACCAAAGCCAAAGGATGACATTTGCAGTTAATTGAGCTTCCAGTATTGCCCGTAAAAGGAGAAAAGCAATACTTATTACAAGAATTGCTCAAATCCTGGAGAACTGGCTTGACAGATGGGATTTGATGCTGGGCCTCTTGTTATGATGGGACATGTTGAAGCACTCTGTCTTGGCGCTGTAGACCGTCAAATATTTTTTTTAATTGTGGCTTTTAAGAGCAATAAATAGGCTCTCGCAAAAAGTCATAGCTGGTACAAGTATCACTTAGCAAAGATCACACACTTCCATTCCTGTGTCTCCATAAAGGGAACCCTTGCTAGTGAAATCACCGTCACACACTCAATCATGAAGGTCGAGCCCTTCAGTTTAGATTCAGATGGAAATCGTGGTGACCAAACTACCATTACAAAACAATGGGGTAACCCACGCAGTCAAAGGACCTGTGTACAATGCAATACAGACAACAAAATGGTCCTATCGGATAATGCAAAACAGAGGTTAAACAGATTTAATCGGCATATCCTGATCCTAAACATGTAGTCAATATCCTCCGATTCAAGGGTAGGGGTAAATATCATTGCTTAGACGAGAAAAGTACACACAATTAATGCACACAGAAGCAATTGGATGCAACAAAAATTCAAATTTTATTGATGATCAATAGCATGTATACATTAATAACATTTGATTGTTGAGCAATTAGGTGCAGAAAAGTGCTCAGAAGTGCTTGTGCATATGTGATAGAGGAAAAAGGCCTAAACAGTTCACTTTATGGTCAGCAACATGCAGCATCCAACAATCCTAATCAATCAACGTTCTGCATTTGGAGAAAAGAAATATGCTACTTACCAGTAGGCATCTGTTCTTGGCATGTAGGGCTGCTAACATTCATATCTTGTGCATAAATCGCCGCCTAGTGTTGGGTCCGGATGATTGCACCTTGTTGTCCTGGAAGAGTTTTCAAAGTATCACGAGATAGGTGACTCCTCCCCTGGACTACAGTGCACATGGGCCTCTTCTCCATCCTCAGATTGTTTTTCGCCATTGTGGCAGAGATGGAGGTAGTAAAGTAAGAGATGGCCATGCAAAAGATAATATTACAAGAGAGAATGCTGCAGCTGCAACAGGCACCAGGGAGGTGGGTGGGCAATTTAAATGTCCGCAGCCCTATATGCCAAGAACAGATGCATACCGGTAAGTAGCATATTCCGTTCGAGGCATGTGGGCTGCTGAATTCAGATCTTGTGCATAGACTGCATAGCAGTATCTCCTCTAGCAGTGGTCACCTGTGCCAGCTGCAGCAGTCTGAAAAAGAGTTTTAAGGACAGCCTGGCCTACAGCAGCTTGCTGCTTTGATTGCACGTCTACACAATAGTGTTCAGTGAAAGTGTGTATGGTAGACCATGTAGCTGCCCTACATATGTCTTCAATGGGAATATTCCCTAAGAAAGCCATGGATGTCCCCATTTTAAGCATAAAGTGTGCTCTTGGGGGAACTGTTAGAGTGCGTTTAGCTTTTTGATAGCATATCTAAATGCATTTAACTATCCATCTGGCTATTCCTGATTTGAGATGGGATTACCTTTATGTTGCGGTGAAAAAGCAACAAACAGTTGCTTTGTTTTTCGAAATGATTTAGTCCTGTCAACATAATATAGCAGAGCTCTCCCTACATCTAGTGTGTGTAGGGCTCTTTCGGCTACTGACTGAGTTTTGGAAGAAAACTGGCAGTTCTATTGATTGATTGATATGGAAAGTGGATATGACCTTTGGCATAAACTTAGGGTTGGTCCTAAGTACTACCTTGTTCGCATGTACTTGCATGAAGGGTTCTTGAATTGTTAGTGCCTGAAGCTTACGTACTCGCCTGAGGGAGGTAATGGCAATCAAGAATGCCACCTTCCATGTTAGAAATTGCAATTCACATGAGTGGTGTGGTTCGAAAGGAGGTCCCATAAGTCTGGTAAGTACCAAATTTAAGTTCCAGACTGGTGAAGGTGGGTGCTTTGGAGGGATTATCCTTTTAAGACCCTCCATAAAAACCTTGATTGGTGGTACCCTAAACAGGGAAAGGTGTTGCCTTTTCTGGATGTATGCTGCTATAGCAGCAAGATGTAGCCTTATAGAAGAGTATGCTAGATTGCATCTTTGAAGATGCAAGAGGTAACAGATAACGTTTTGGATGGAAGCATCTAATGGATTGATTTGGTTATTTATTGTTGCAATAAATTACACAGCTTTTCCATTTAGCTGCATAGCATGCTCTAGTAGTTGGCCGTCTTGCCTCCTTGATAATGTTCATGCAATCAGGAGGTAAGTTAAGGTATCCGAACTCTAAGACCTCGGGAGCTAGATCGCTAGGTTCATCTGATTGGGATCTGGGTGTTCGATTTCTCAAAGGTTCCGAGTTAAAATATGGGGCGAGAGGCGCAGTTTTTGATGGAGAACTACTGAAAGTTCCAGGAACGTTGTGTACCATGACTGTCGTGCCCATGTCTGAGCAACCAGGATTATTGTGAGTGACTGCTGACTTAGTTTGCGTGCTACCAGCAGAACCAGTGGAGCTGGTGGAAAAGCGTACGCAAATCTGCCTGACCAGTTCATCCATATCGCATTGCCCTGTGACAACGGATGTGGGAACCTGGCGGCAAAGTACTGGCATTTTGAGTTTTCG
Organism: Lissotriton vulgaris; assembly: GCF_964263255.1. Classification (NCBI taxonomy): domain Eukaryota; kingdom Metazoa; phylum Chordata; class Amphibia; order Caudata; family Salamandridae; genus Lissotriton; species Lissotriton vulgaris. The sequence continues at coordinate 205,263,501 of NC_141690.1, read as the reverse complement.
TTTGTGGCAAACAGATCCATCTCTGGGTGCCCCCATTTCTGGAAGAATGGCTGGAGAACTTGGGGGTGAATCTCCCATTCATGTAGCTGTTGGCGGTGTCTGCTTAGCAGATCCGCTACTTGATTGTCTTTCCCTGGCAGGTGTTCTGCTAGGAGAAAAATGTTTCTTGGAATTGTCCACCTCCACATGCTCTGTGCTAAGTGGGACAGCTGTGGAGAGTGTGTCCCTCCTTGTTTCTGGATGTAGTACATGGCTGTCATGTTGGCCGTCCGGATCAACACAGCCTTGTTGTACAAGTATTTCTGGAATGCTTTTAATGACAGAAATATTGCTAGCAACTCTAGTTGGTTGATATGCAGTTTCTTTTGTTTGATTGTCCAGAGCCCTTGGACTGTGTATTGAAGTAAGTGGGCTCGCCAACCGGTCAGTGATGCGTCCGCTGTTTGTTCCAAGAGCCGGTTCCACAACTAGTACTGTCGCCCCTTGGAAAGGTTTTGTGGGTTCCACCACTGCAGAGAGTTGTAAGCGAGACGGTCTACCAACACTAGGTCCTTCAGTTGTCCTTGAGCTTGGTTCCACTGCCGTGCTAGGCATTCTTGTCGTGGACGCATTTGAAGTCGGGCATGCGGGACAATGAATATGCAGGAGGCCATCTTGCCTATGAGCTGCATGAACACTCGAGCTGGCAAAGAGTGTTGTGGCTGAAATCTTTGAATGAGAGTCTGCATGTTGGCTATCCTGGTTGAATTTGGATATGCCTTTGCTACTGAGGTATCTATTGTAGCTCCCAGATATTGCTGTATGTAGGAGGGCTGTAGATGCGATTTTGGGTAGTTTATGGAAAAACCCAGCCGGTGTAGCAGCTGGAGTGATAAGACTTATTGCACACTGCGCGTACGAGTTTGCTTTTATGAGCCAATCGTCCAGGTATGGAAACATGTGGATGTGTTGCCTTCCGAGGTGTGCAGCTACTACCGCTAAAAATTTTGTGAATACTCTTGGGGCTGTGGTTACCCTGAAGGGGAGAACTTTGAACTGATAATGTGTGTGTGGAGAAGTGTGGCTCACTGGTTAGAAGCAGCAGACCCTGAAGCAGAGGTCAGGCCCGGGACCAGGGTTCAATTCCCGACGCAGCAGGATCTTGGGCTCAGTGTCCGCGGACTCGACAATTCTCACCTCGGTGCCTACTCTAACCATGGGTCCCACTCTGCAACTCTGGGCAACAGCTTGCTTAATCTCCACAACGGCCCAAACAGCGCTGGGATGCCTGGCTTCACACTGGGGGTGCCCAGGAGTGGGCACTTCATAGGGATAGCCAGGATGGGTTCCACAGCGGTATGCGTACAAGCGCTTTGAGACCCCGCTGGGGGTGATATGTGCGCTATACAAATACAAAATTATTATTATTATTAATGTTGACCTTCTATTGTGAACCGGAGGTATTTCATGTGAGCTGGCAGTATAGGTATGTGAAAATATGCGTCCTTGAGGTCTAATGTTGCTAGGAAGTCGCATTACTGGAGTAACGGGAGCACTTGTTGTAGAGTGATCATATGGAAGTGCTCCGAGAGTATGTATTGGTTCAGCAGTCTGAGGTCCAATATTGGTCTGCGGGACCCGTCCTTTTTGGGAATGAGGAAGTATAGTGAGTATACTTCTGTCCCTTGGTGTTGAATAGGGACTAGCTCTATGGCCCCCTTTTGTAGCATGGATTTTACCTCTTGTTTTAACAGGGTGATGTGTTCTTTGGACATAGGACAATGTTTGGGTGGTATGTTGGGTGGAGTAGAAGTGAGTTCCAGGCAATAACCATATTGGATAATTTGTCTCACCCACCTGTCTGTGGTAATTGCGTTCCAGACTGGTAGGAATTGTTTGACTCTGCCTACGTCTGATGTTAGATGGTCTGGAGGGAGTGTGATGAAGTCACGGGTTGGTGGCAGTGGAGGCTCTGGTGTTATTGCCGCTACGTCCTCTGCCCTTGTTATTATTGCCCCTATAACCTCCCCTGTTAGAGCCTTTGTTAAAGGAACTTTGGTGTTGCTTTTATATGTAGAGGAAGTCTGTGAAGTGTTGCCTCGTGCGGTGCCTCTGTAGGAGGAGCGACGAAAGGAACCTCTGTGTTGTTGAAACTGCTGTGCGCCCATAGATTTAGCAGTTTCGGTATCTTTTTTCATTTGATCTAAAATGGTATCTACTGCAGGGCCAAACAGGAAGTCTTGATTAACTGGTTGGTTGAGGATGGTGGATTGCACCTCAAATGCGTAGCCACGCGTGTCTGCGTAGTAATACGCTATAGTATTAATGGACCTGGCTGTTGTCGGCTGCATCAAGCGCACATTTAATGGAAGCATTGGTAATACATTTGCCTTCTTGTATGATGTCGTTAGCCTGAGCTTTGTAAGGTTCTGGCAGGTGTTGCAGTAAACCCTCAAGTTGGTCATAGTGTGCTCTATCATAGCGAGCTAGTAGAGCCTGTGTGTTTGCGATCCTCCATGAATTAGAAGCCTGTGAGGCCACTCTTTTGCCTGAGGCTTCCAATATTTTAGACTCCTTGTCAGGAGGTGAAGCATCTCCTGTTGTTTGAGAGTTAGCTCTTTGGCGAGCGTTTGCTACTACCAGTGAGTCTAAAGGCAACTGGCCTTTAATATGAGCAGGGTCTGTAGGGGCCGCCTTATATTTCTTGCCAACCCTGGGATTGAGTACACGTGCTCTGGCTGGATGTGGGGTGGTGGAGAAGCAGACCAGGATGCAGGAGTATCTGATTCAATGGGTTTATTGTTAAACAGAATGATACTATAGTCTTTGTGTCAAAAACAGTCACTTAACAAAGGAGGGGCACGCTTCCGGTGCAAAGCCTTCTGGTACTTGTAGTTGATTTCACCACTTCTCTCGTGCTTCTAAGGGTGTGGGTGTCTTTGTCATCAGGACTGGTGGCGGTCACTCGCCGATACTCAAAAGGGAAAAGAAGAAACAAAAAGAGTCCTGTAAGGAGGGGGCTCTCAGTCTATAACTTTGACACAGGAGCTGTGGGGAAGTGAGGGAATCGTCACCTTTACCAACACCAGTGATTCGCTTGCACTGCCTTTACACTGAGGACGGTCGCGGCTCAAAGACTCCCGCTTACTCCCCGCCCTTGGATCCCTCCAGTGCGCGACCCCAAACAGAGGAAATACGCCCCTTACCTTGTGGAGCCACGTCCCTCCTGGGCCGTGGCTCGAGTTGTTGCGTTGCCAGGTAGGGTCTGGCTGCCCGTCTGTCGTCCTCTCATTCCGTCCTTTGGTTCTCCACTCCAGCCGACGAATCCGATGTCTTCTCTTCGTGCAGGCTTCGGTCCGACGGCAGGACTGAGTACGTTCGGGCAAGCGTCCTCCCGTGGCGTTCTTCGTCCGTTGGTCCTGCTGAACACCGGCTATCCCCGGCGGCTTCCCATTTGAAGTCCCCCGCCCCACGTGACCTCTCTGAGTCTGGAAAGCCCGTTGCCTTAAAGGGCCAGCTCCCCGCAGGCACACTCTGCAAGAACATGAGAGGAGACGGGGAAAGACATTCCGATGTAGGTATTCCGCTGTGTATATCCTGCTCTTTCTCACACACCCCTACCCTAGATTGTTCACGTTCGGGGAACAATGAAAAACGGGAAAGGAAATCAGCATTCGCATTCTCCATACCCATCCGGTGGATAACCTCAAAAGAGTAAGGTTACAAAGAGAGGAACCACCGGAGAATACGCGGATTGTTCCCCTTATTGCGGCTCATCCACAGCAAGGGTGCATGGTCCGTAAAGAGCAGGAAGTGGGCGCCCTCCAGATAATACCGTAGTTTCTCAATTGCCCACTTAATGGCAAGGCATACCTTCTCGATTATAGGGTACTTTTGCTCCCTAGGAAATAGATTCCGGCTGATGAAAAGGATTAGATGTTCAATGCCTTCAGCTGATGTTTGGGACAAAACAGCCCCCAGACCATGTTCAGAGGCGTCTGTATGTAGTAAGAAAGATTTTGCGAACTCAGGGGATCGTAGAACAGGGGCAGTTGTTATAGCCTCTTAACTCTTGAAAAGCCTTCCTTACATCAGGTGGGGGTTAGTGAAGGTCCCTATCCTTGACATTCTTTTGGAGTAAATTAGTTAGGGCGTTGCTAATTCAGAGTACTGGGGTATGAAGTGCCTATAACACCCAAGGAGTCCCAGGAATGCCCTAACTTCTTTCTTTGTAGATGGAAAAGGGGCCTCCACTATAGCTTTCACTTTCTCTGATTGAGGCTCTATGACTCCATTACCCAAGAGATAGCCTAGATATTTCACCTTTCTAAATCCAGCTTTTGATTTTTTTGCATTAACATGTAGGCCTGCGGCTTGAAGAGCAGTAAAGACTTGGGTACAGTGTTGTAGATGGGTATAGGAGAGTAGGGTCTGCAATCCTATGATCACCCAGATTTTTTGCTTTTGTTTCACTGGTTTACGACTTTCTCTGGCTGTGGGCCTGCTAATCAGACCCACAGCCTAGCTGTTCTCTCACTAAATTACAACGTGTACCTTAGGTGCATTTACCAATTGGTACTGGGCCACCTTATCAGACCCTGTAACTCAGGGCATAGGTGTACCCAGGGCCTACCAGGGGCTGAAGCATGTATTATGCCACCCCTGGATGGCCATCTAGATCTGACACAACAGGCTGCACGACAGCTGGGGCGAGGTGGTGTAATCACCCCTTGCTTTAGATATAGTATACCTATATCTAACCCTAAAAATGGACACACAGATTCATATCAGTCACTCCTATGGCAGGCCTTGACAATCCTGAAGGCAGAGTGCTTGGAATCGTGTGAGATGGTGCTCTGGCATGAGCTGAGCCAGTTTGCAGCTGGCGGAACCAAGTCCTAATAGCTGTTCCATGATAACGCATACCATATACTCTTAAGTGCATTATAATCCTCGCGGTTATATGCTAACTCTGGTATTGCTTTATCAAAACATGTCGAGTAAGGTGTCATACGAATTGGAATACTAACCCCTCGCCAATTCTGGCGACGGGGTTAGCATTCCACCCTTCTAGAGGGACACGACATGTATGTAACCCTGAACCCCGGTTAAAGTTAACTCGAGCCTCAGCATCACAAAATGGATGCTGCTACCACAGACACAAGTCTGACCCCCTACAGCTGGGAGTCCTTCCAGCGAGGGGAGCTTGGACAAAGGGTTTCCTGTCAGGGGCGGTGCTAGCACCATCCCAGACAGGGTTTTGTGTATCCTGGGTAGGCAGGGCTTTACAGGAAGGTGACTGCGAGTGGCACCCCGGTGCTCACTATGCATAGGCCGGCCAGAACCAGTTCCAGGGGCACACCAGCCCCTGGCCTGGGGAAAGTCCGGCATGGGAGAGGGGTGTAACCACCCCCCTCCTAGTACCACCCATAGGCAGGACCTAGTCACCGGGTCAGCCCCTTTTCCTAGTATAAAGTTAGGAGCGGGCCCCCTTCCAAATTAGATCATCTTTGAATCAAGAAACTACTTTTTACGAAAGGAACTCAAGACTCTTCTCAAGATTTCTCCCTTGTGACTAAGGAGTAGTCACCCTGCACCCGCAGGCACCATCTTAAGAACACTGCGGTTTGCTGCAAGTCCTTCCTCCGGAATCCGACTGACCAGCTCGACGAGACCCGGCTTCCCTGGCACCTCTGACCTCTACTCACCTCTTACAGCTAAGCTGAGAACCGTGGGTGCGACAAGACCTCGAGGGACCGGCCATCTTCAAGACTGCACGACTTCTTTCCAGCACGACCGCAGAGGGATCCTCTGGTGAGTGCTTTGGGGTCCGAGAAGCCCCGACCCTGAGCAGCTCCAGCACCGAAGCCCAGCCCCCCAGCATCTCCACGATCTGCGTGGGGCCCTTCTGCTTTTTGCTGCTCACCGCGTTGTTTGGCTACTAGCCCGCTGGCTTGTGTCCTTCCTAACGACGCCCGACGACATCACTGCTGCTGGTCTGGTTGCTCCAGACTGGCCCTTGCTCCCTTCCAAAAGAGGAGCACCCCGGACCCTCCTGGTCCACTCCAGACGCCATTTTAGGTCCACCGCGTGGGCTTGAATTTGCCAAGACTTGTTGCCCCAATCCTGGGTCCAGCGACGTCGACAGCATCATCCATCGTGGGACAGCTCGCACCTCTATCCTGGTCGCCGACAACGCCTCCTGGTCCGTGAGACTGCAGAGCCCAGCGTCGCCCACTCACCTAGTCGAGGTGACTACCATCCGGTGCCCTCCTGACTACTGGCTAGTAGTCACGAACTTGGTCCCCTCTGCTTTCAGGTGTCATCCATCTTCGATCCAGGTTTGGATCACCCGAACAATCTTCACTGGTCGCCTGCCAGCAACTTCTTTCTTCAGGCTCCTGGTTCGTCTACGAGGATTCCCGACGTCTTTTGAGACCTATGCAGCTGCAGCCCCATGGCTAGGTAACTCCGGCATTTCGGTGCCCCAGCATAGCCTCACTATCCAAGGGTCAGGATCCACTGTCGTTTTCAACCTACCTTATCGGGTTCGCCCGAGAACACTAACTTTTGCTTTTCCTAGCTCCCATAGACTTTGTCCCGCATCCCGCGTGAGAGTGCACACTCTGCACCCGAGTCCCCCAGGCCTCCTATTAGTAATCTGAAGGTTCAGTAGTCAAGTCCTAGCGATTCCAAAGCCTATTAGTCCAGTACTTACCTGCTAGTAATTTCGCATTCCACTTTTGTAGTATATGGTTTTCCGTGCCCCTCGGGCATTTGTGTAAATTGTGCGAACTCAAGTATTTTCGTAAGAGTTTTGTTGTGTGCTTAGTACCCTGTCCTTCAAAAGAGTACAGGGCTGTTGTGAACTAAATAAACACACTGTTTATTTTCATAACACTTGTGTGGTGTCCTTTCACTTGGTGTTCAAGGGGTATATGTGATGGTATAACAGCTGGCTTAACACGCCCTCTAGAGTTTAGCCCGAAGACTGCTCGTATCCATGCTACTAGGATAGCTGGTCTATAAGGTTGACTTACAACCAATCATCAATAAGGGTTGTTTGGACTGATGCATAGTGTTCACTAGAATAGTGAGCACTGCATATCAGGCCAACTTCTCACAATGGGTGTCCCAGTCTGGGCTGAATATTACTATGTCAGCAAAAACAAAGCGCCGGTTCCGGACGGAATTCCACCAGACCTATTCCTAAGTAGACCTGAACTATGGGCTCTGTTACTTACTAGGGTGCTAAACGAGGCAGGACTCCCTCAGTCCTGGTCAACCGCGACCATAGTCCCCATCTATAAAAAAGGCAACTGTGATGACCCCCAATGTTACCGACCCATTTCCCTCATCGACGTGACAGCTAAGGTTCTGGGGCGAGTCATTTTATTGAGATTGCAAGACTGGGCCGAGGAGCAACAAGTCCTCTCTGAAATCCAATACGGTTTCAGGAAAGGCAGATCTACCACCGATCAATGCCTAAATCTATACCTCCTGATCGCAAAATATACCATCGCCGGGAGGGGGTCAATCCACATGGGGTTTATGGACCTCTCAGCGGCCTTTGATCGCGTAAACAGGAGAAAGCTCTAGGCCATGCTAAAGGAACTAGGAGCGGACCAATCACTAGTTGACACCCTACAAAATCTCCACCGGAACACCTCTGCAAGTGTAAGGTACAGCCAGGAGGGAAAAAAAACTGATCCCTTCACCTGCAATAGTGGAGTAAGGCAGGGATGCATCCTTGCGCCCTTTCTTTTCTCTATCTATATTAATTCATTGGAAAAGGACCTCCTCAAACTCAAAGTAGACTCACCCCAAATTGGTCATCGAGCAGTGCCCGTACTACTCTACGCCGATGACGCGGTTTTGCTCGCTAGAACACCTTTGGGACTGCAAAAACTAATTGACGGGTTTGTCAGGTTCATGGACAAACTGGACCTGGCAACAAACCTGGAAAAGTCCTATATTATGTCAGCCGGGAAACCCACAAAAGGAACTTTTACTTATCACATCGGGTCACACAAAATAGACCAGGTCAAGTCTTTAACGTATTTGGGGGTGTTATTCGATCACGACCTAACGTTCAAACCCTTGATTGAAAAGCACACTACAAAACTGGCAGCCTCAGTAGGAGCAATCATGGGGTATGGGCAAAGACTAGGGAAATGGTCCCCGGAACAAATATTGAACTTATACAGATCCATCTGCTGTGCGAAAGTAAGCTACGGGGCAGAAGTGTGGGGCTTCCTGGACAAAAAAGCAAAGCCGCTTCAGACTGAAGAGAACAAATTCTTAAGAAGAATACTAAAAGTTCCACAGAGCGTATCGGCCCACATCATACACGAAGAGGTAGGAGAATCCTTTTTAGAGGATAAAATCAAAGCCAAACCTCTATTGGCATGGGTGAAAGTATGGACCAACCCAGAGGCGGCCCTTACAAGACAAATCATTGAGGACTGCCTCAAAAGAGACAAAGGTCACGCAATCCCCTGGCTGAAATATGTCAAGAAGTCGCTAACAGAGATTGGTTGCTCTAACTACTTCTTATCCCCCGACTCTCTAACCCCGGAGAGCAAGACCCTGGTTAAAAAACTTTTTCTTACACAGCTGAAGACATCAAGGGCAGAAAAAGAGAAGCACAAACCCACCAATCTCTCCTACAATGAACTCACTGTGAAGCAAGGCATGGAACCTTACCTGAGGGTTATGTACAATGCGCAGGATCGCTACCTCATGACCCGTTTCAGAATTAACATGCTACACCATATCCTTGCGGTGCCATCTGGGTTTACCCACACAGTGGAGGAGAAGGGTACCTGCGGCTGCGATCTTAGATCTCCGCAGGATACCCTCCATTTTGTTTTATTGTGCCCATTTTACACGACACCAAGACGCAAGTTCCTGGTGGGGATCCTGAAAGAGCTAAAATTTAAACACGCAAAACGGGCGCTGAGATTCCTACAGGAAGCGGAGGACGCCTATGCCCTGTTTTGTACGATAAACTTTATCCGAATAGCAACAAGACTAAGGAACACCAGAGAAATTGGCCCCTAACTTGATTTGAACATTTAAACTTTTTAAATCCCCTGGCCCATTCCTTGAGGACAGAAAATCTTAATATTTATACTTTTAAATTGAATACCATTTGTTGTTTTTTAACCTGTGTGTGTATTTTGTATCTGTGCTTTTATGGTGTCTTTTTAAGAACCGAATAAAGATTATAAATTGAAAAATTGAATACTATGTCATCCAGGTACGCGGACGAATAGTCCTAGTGGTTTTGCAATACCCGATTCATTAGTCGCTGGAATGTGGCAGGTGCCCCATGCAACCCAAAAGGTAGGACCGTAAACTCGTAAAGTCCGCTAGGGGTGACAAAAGCGTACTTCACCTGGTCCTCTGGTTTGAGTGGTACCTGCCAATAACCTTTGGTAAGGTCAAGAGTAGTGATAAACTGAGCTTCTCCTAATTTTTCTATAAGCTCATCTACCCTAGGAATAGGGTAGGAATCACACTTAGAAATAGAGTTCACAGCGCGAAAGTCAATGCAAAATCGGACAGAGCCATCCGGTTTTGGCACTAAGACTATTGGTGAAGACCAGTTGCTATTTGAGGGTTTGGTGACGCGTAACTCCAACATGCTTTCTACTTCCTTTTCTATTGCCTGTCTTCTAGCGGCCGGTATTCTATAGGGCTTTTGTTTCACTATTGCCCCTAGTTGAGTAGGGATAGTATGTTCTGCTAGAGTAGTTCTCCCGGGCAAATCCGAGAAGATATGTACAAAAGGGGCTAGGGCGATCTGAAGGGAGTGTACCTGATCCGTGGTTAACTCAGACTTAAGAACCAGTTGGTTCAGTGTTGACACACCAGAGGAGAGGCTTTCGACGTTGTGTACGTCTTGAGGAGGGGGCCCTAGCCATTTTTTGAGCAGATTTATATGGTACAGTTGACATTTTCTGGGGTTGACTTGCACCCGCTAGGATGTTAGTCCGACTTTTTCTGTTACCTTATAGGGGCCTTGCCAACCGGACTTTGCTTTTCCTATTGCAGTAGGCAAAATAACTAAAACCCAGTCTCCTACTGACAACTGTCTCCACTTCTTCCCTCTGTTGTACAGAAATGGTTGTTTCGTTTGTGCTCTTTCAAGATCGGAATCAGCAAAGTCCCTTAATTTGTGCAGTTTAGAGCGCAAGGCTCTGGTATAGTCTAGAAAGGATTTGGTTTCTTCCTCCTTTTCTTGCTCCCACACCTCTTTAGTTATTTCAAGGAGACTCATGGGTTCTCTTCCATACAGTAGTTGGAAGGGAGAACAACCTAGGCTTGCTTGTACTTGGCTCCGTACTACATATAGGGCCAGTGGAAGCAGCATGTCCCACTCTTTTCCTTCTACCGTTAAGAGTTTCTTCAGGGTCAGTTTGAGAGTAGCGTTGTATCGTTCACATAAGCCATCCGTTTGGGGATGGTAGACTGAGGTCTTAATGTGGGAGATGTCCAACGTTTTACATATTTGCTTAATCAATTTGGACACAAAGGTGTCCCTTGATCAGTAAGAATTTCCCTAGGGAACCCGACCCTGGAAAACAGTTCCATCAAATTTTCTGAGATATTCTGGGTTGTAGGTGTTCGTAATGGAAAGGCTTCCGGATATCTTGTAGCATAATCCACCACGACCAAGGCATACAGGTGTCCTTTTTTTGTGCGTGGAAGGGGGCCAATAAGATCCATTCCAACCCTTTCAAACGGGATACCAACAACTGGAAGAGGTAGCAGTGGAACCGCCGGAGGTGTATAGGGGTTCTTTTTCTGGCAAACCTCACATTCTTGACAATATTTAGTAACGTGTGAAAATATTCCTGGCCAGTAAAAGTGTTGTAACAACATTTGTATTGTCTTTTGTGCCCCTCTATGTCCAGCCAACAAGTGAGAATGCACAAAAAACATGACCTGTTCTCTAAATACCTGAGGTACTAATAGCTGAGGGTTGCCTCCCTGCTTTCCAATCCTATACAACAATTCATTTTGTATTACAAAGGACGGATATGTTGGAGATGCCTGTTCTGCCTGTTCCCAAGCTAAGCGATGGGTTGGGTCTTTTTTTGAGCATACCTAAAACTGGTATCTATGAGCCAGAGATCTTGAGTGAGGAGTGTGGAATGGGATGATGGGGAATATGGGTGTTTCTGTAACCTTTCCTGTAAAAGAAACAAAAAGGACGGGTTGTCCTGACCTATTATCATCTGTTCGGGTAGAGTAGGGACAACCCCAAGCCTAGCATTCAATATTTGTCCTGTATGAAGTGTCACTGGAATTTCCATCAAGGGGTAGGTCCTTACATCCCCATGGACACACCTAATGGGAACCGTTCCCTTCATTACCCCATGAGAAGGAGGCACTAAGGATTTCAGAATGATGGATTGCTTACAACCTGAATCAAGTAGAGCTCTTACTGTTGTTCCATCTACGATTACAATTCCTAGCGATATGGCCCCATTCACCGCATTCAACACATTGTGGATTGCGAAGGGGAGGAGGCTCTAACTTGAATGGTTTCGGCGTCAGGTACTCTAGGGTCGGTTTTACGGGTTTCTTTTCCTGTTTAACCATACTTCCTGTGGGTTTTGGAATCTTATCTGCGTCCCAAGGTAACGCCCTAGGTTTCCCTCTGTAAAATGTTGTGGCCATCTCTACTGCCTGTTCAGGGCTAAGGTGGTGATGTTGTTTGAGCCACCTCTGAATAGGATATGGGAGAGCCTCGAGGTATTGTTCCAAGTATATCATTGCCATAATCTCATCTTTGGAATGGTTCTGGGGTTGTAACCACTTATCAGCAGCTGCTTTTAGTTTAAAGTATAAGGTTTTGGGTTTGTCGGAGGATGTGCCGCTTTCTTTCCTGAATTTAACCCTGTAGGCCTCAGCGTCCATACCCATGTGGTCTAGGATCAGTTCTTTAATGTCCTTGTATGGGGTATTACCATTGGGGTTAGCTACTTGGTAAGCAGCTTGTGCTTCTCCTGTCAGGAGAGGAGCAAAGAAGAAAGGCCATTTAGCTTCGGGCCAACCAGAGGCCCGTGCTGCCCTCTCGAAATTTAGAATAAAGGCATCAGGGTCCTCTCGGGTGGCATACTTTTGAAGGGACACATTAGGACCAGTACCTGCACGTATTTGTAGTTGTGTGGTTAGATCCCTACGGTCATCAGCCACCTTCAACATCTGATCAGCGTGGTTTGCTAGGCCGTCTTTTATAAGTTCCCGGTCTGCATTGGCAGAAGACATCTGTTTTTCCACCGCCCATTCTAACTTTTCCTGGCCCGGAATTAACTGTTGGATAAGATTTTCCATCTCAGAGGCGACCTAAGATCTCACTTCTGACACCACGTGTGGGGTGGTGGAGAAGCAGACCAGGATGCAGGAGTATCTGATTCAACGGGTTTATTGTTAAACAGAATGATACTATAGTCTTTGTGTCAAAAACAGTCACTTAACAAAGGAGGGGCACGCTTCCGGTGCAAAGCCTTCTGGTACTTGTGGTTGATTTCACCACTTCTCTCGTGCTTCTAAGGGTGTGGGTGTCTTAGTCATCAGGACTGGTGGCGGTCGCTCACCGATACTCAAAAGGGAAAAGAAGAAACAAAAAGAGTCCTGTAAGGAGGGGGCTCTCCGTCTATAACTTTGACACAGGAGCTGTGGGGAAGTGAGGGAATCGTCACCTTTACCAACACCAGTGATCCGCTTGCACTGCCTTTACACTGAGGACGGTTGCGGCTCAAAGACTCCCGCTTACTCCCCGCCCTTGGATCCCTCAGGTGTGCGACCCCAAACCGAGGAAATACGCCCCCGTACCTTGTGGAGCCACGTCCCTCCTGGGCTGTGGCTCGAGTTGTTGCGTTGCCAGGTAGGGTCTTGCTGCCGGTCTGTGTCGTCCTCTCGTTCCGTCCTTTGGTTCTCCACTCCAGCCGACAAATCCGATGTCTTCTCTTTGTGCAGGCTTCGGTCCGACGGCAAGACTGAGTACGTTCGTGCAAGCGTCCTCCCGTGGTGTTCTTCGTCCGTTGGTCCAGCTGAGCACCGGCTATACCCGGGGGCTTCCCATTTGAAGTCCTCCGCCCCACGTGACCTCTCAGAGTCTGGAAAGCCCGTCGCCTTAAAGGGCCAGCTCCCCGCAGGCACACTCTGCAAGAACATGAGAGGAGACGGGGAAAGACATTCCGATGTAGGTATTTCGGCGTGTATATCCTGCTCTTCCTGCTCTTCCTCACACTGGATCTTTGAATATATCTGGCGCGTGTTTTAGTACCCCTTTCAGTATAGGAAGTGTCCTGACATTTTTCTCAGAGGTAGGAAAAGTGTCAAATAGAAAATCTTCTATTGGGTCAGTGTGCATGTTGACCTTGTGGTATTTTGCTGCCCTATCTAGCAGTTGGTTAAACACAATGGTTTCGTCCGTAGGCGACGACTTTGTAGGGTATGGGGAGGTGTCAGGGATGGGTTGTGTGTCATATGGATCATTCTGATCCTCCCATGTGCCATCCTGTGGATCCTCTGGTTCGTTAAAATCATCTTGAGTATCTTCTCCCCCATGCTATCCTCATCATTATAGTCTGAATGTGTAGGGGAGTAGGGCACAAAAGGCATATTGGGATAGAAAAGAGGAGGAGTAAAAGGCCTAGAGGGAGAAGTCCCAAAGTCCTTTTTCTTCGGAGGAACAGGGGAAGGAGTGTGTGTCCAATGGTCTCTTTTTCCGGTAATAAACTGTAACTTTGCCAGTCTCAGGGTTTATATACAGTTTAGATGGTTCCTCTGATTCCGGATTGGGATGGAAGAGTTCTTCTTCCACTGTCGGTGTCTTTGGCGCCGATGTTTTTGGCTTACTGACTTGTTTGTGAATTTTTGGCTCAAGGGCCTTTAGTTGTGGAGTCTTTTTCGGCTCGACTGTTGCTTTGGGGTAGGTAACCTTTTTGGGTTAGACGTCTTTTGTTGGTTTATCCGTCTTTTTGGGCTCGCCAACTTTGTTCGGGTCGGCGACCTGTTTCGGGTCGACCGGAGCTTTCGGTTAGATACGCTTTTTATGCTCAACGACTTTCTTAGGCTCAATGTTTTGTCGACTCGATGACTGTTCGGTTCGACGGGTTTTGTGGTGTGATCCTGTTTGTGTTGATCCACACTTTTTAGGATCGACTGCCTTTTTTTGGGTTGTGTGTTCCTTTTGGATCGACGACCCGCTTTGGTTGGAGGCTTTTCTTTGACTCAATAACCTTTTTTGGTTGGTCGACCTTCTTTGGTTCGACCCCCTTCGGCTCGACGATTTTTGGCTTGACGACCTTTGGCTCTACGGCCTTCTTCAGTTCGACGACCCTCTTGGGTTAGACAACCTTCTTGGGGGGAACGTTACTTGGACCTGGGCTATCGGACAGCTTTGTTTTTGGCTTCGGAGCCGAGCCGGAAGGCAGGGCTTCTGAAGGAGCTTGTCGATCTCGGCTGAGGCCTTTAGGCGATGTTTCGACCGGAGCCTTCGGTTTCGGGATAAGCGGCGTTGGGGGCTGTGTACTCCCGGTTTGCCCCGGCAGGATCTGGTCATTGGAGTCTGACTGGTCCTCGACGGTGACCATCTCTAGATTAGAGTTCGCCGCTTCTGGGAGGTAGTGTTCATCATCGAAGATTTTCTCCGGTTCCGGTGCCTGTCGCTGCATCTTTTGCCTAGCGGCCTGTCGAATCCGGATGGTCTTCTTCAAACGGAATTGGGCACAAGCTGGGCAATTTTCTTTGTTGTGCTCCGGTGATAAGCACTTGTTGCATACTGTAGGTTTGTCAGTATACGGGAATTTGGAGTGGCATTGTGGGCACCTTTTGAACGGGCTCCTTTCCATCGACAGCAGGCCCACGTGGCGTCGAAAGGCCCAACGGCCCAATCAAGATGGAAAGTTTGGTTGAGTCAAGAAGTACCGAGCGAGAACAATACCGTCGAAGTCGAAGGCCTTTTGGCCTTTTAAAGAAGTTTAGTTTTGGTTCCGAAGTTGGAGTAGAGGTATAACATCCGAACCCAATGGCGGAAAAAAAAACAATCTGAGGATGGAGAAGATGCCCATGCGCACTGTAGTCCAGGGGAGAAGTCACCTATCTCATGATACTTCGAAGACTCTTCCAGGACAACAAGATGCAAGCATCCAGACCCAACACTAGGCAGCAATCTATGCACAAGATATGAATTCAGCAGCCCACATGCCTCGAACATAAACTTTTAATGACCTTGGGGGTGAATGCACAAAGCCTATATTGTAATTGTAAAAGTATTTATATAACAGTTACCACCCAGATGAGATGTTGAAGTGCTTTACAGCAAGTTGCACACTACTTCGGAACCGAAAATTAGAGTTAATTTGTTAGCAGATTGGCAATATGTGCTTTTTTTTTATCTTGGTGGATTAGTTGTGTACATTTGTGCTTTCAAGTGCTTTGGTGTTTACTAGTGTTTCGAGTAGGGATAGATTGATGGAGATGGATTAGAAAAGGGGGACGAGGGGAGGAGCTACGACAGCAAAAAAGATGGCTGCTTAGGTTCCCGGCTCCGCCGATCTCCGTATTCCGCCGCAAGATCCTGTACAATATCCTGATCTTACGCCCAGCCTCTGCTTGTATGAAGTGTTCCTCACTCTGATGGCGAAATCCCGACGTTTTTATCGGCTGATTTGACGAACTTACAGAGTTGAAAATCGTGGCCTGCTCCAGCGGTGAAGCCGGGGCCTCAAGTATCTGCAAGGCCGGGCAGCAGTGCAACAACATCGGCTGGGGACCTTGGCAGGGTCCGGTCGATCGCAGTGGAGACTTCCTTTATGCCCGAATTTGGTGGCGATTGTTTTCCTTTCCCAGCATCGAGAGAGAGAGGTGACCTGCTTGTGACTGAGGGTGGGGACCCCCGTCCCGCGGACCAGACATAGATTCCTGCCGGGACTCGGCGGGTCGGTACCCCGGCCTGCGGTGTTCCGCCCGGTTACAGCGGCTGTGGATAACGACAGGTCACCGTCCACGCTTGCTCTCTCGTGATCCTGTTCGCTCCCCCCGAAAATGCCAGTTTCACCCGGGGAGCTTATCGTGTCTGGTACCGAACTTGATAATATGGATCACACAACATCTGGGCTAACGTTAAGGTCAATCCTGTCAGAACTTTGGGCGTTTCACTCACAAATGGATGTGTCTTGGACTAAAATGGATGCATGTTTAACTGGGATTCTGCTCGGATGCCCGGAGTACCGGACACTGCCCTACGGTTGAATCAACAATCTACAGCCACTCCAGCAGCAGCCATTTTGACTTTGTGTGAGGACCCCGTCAGAGAACGAGTAGGGATGCGAATATCAGAACCAACTGACGGTGCTTTGGAAGATTGTGTCCCCGAGGCCATGAGTGTCTCACTGTACCTTACATCACCATCGACTTTGGATGTATTGTGTGGCGTCCCTCCCCCCCCGGAGACCTGTGCTGTGGACTCTCCCCTCATCGTGTGGTGGTCGCTCCCTTCTGTAGAGATTCTACGATCCCGGGGTGAGAAACATTGTGACGGTCCGGCGAGGGAACTGCAACTTTTTCTGTTTGGACTTTTCGTAGAGTTAGCAGCTACAAGTGGTAATGGAGTGACTTTCGATGGCTTCCTTCTCATTTATGACTTGTATGATTGCTCATGGGTCTCTCTGGGGAGGGTTTGTGTGCTGCTTCGGAAGGGTCAGGGTTAGGTCCATTGCATCGGGACGACTTGGAACTACTGTTATTGATGCTTGAACTGACATTGTTTGATTAGAGAGGCTGGGCGATGTATCATGATACCCCCTGTGGTTCTTTGTAAGAGTAGCTCCACATCCGTCCTTTACGACAGGGGGGGGATCGGTGTTAGGCGGGGGGACTAAGGGGTCGGGAACATCGTACGATTATGCCCTCCTCCATTCTTCTTTCTTCGGGGTTTAGGTTAATGGGGCGACAGGCACGCTGCTAGTGGGGTTAGGCTATAGCCATCGGCAGGGGTGCAGGGTGGTTTTTTTTTTTATTTTGCCTTTTTTTATTTTCTATGGCCTTTCTTTTCTCCCTTCCCTTTATTCCTTTAGGATCAGTATGGTTTGTGCTCCATTTTGCCTCATTGAGACCTGGTACTTAGTGCCCTTGCTTTCTACGTTACGTCGTACTTCTGGGTGGGCGGGCCCTGAGAACTGGCGTTCACGAAAATGTACATTTCTCTATTGTTTACTCCGAATCGTAAGTCTTAACGCCAGAGTCCCATGAAGGACTTCTTATCTGCATATCCTGTTTTCTTTGCTTGTCCCCCGTACCCTATTGCTGGATTGTATGGCACCTGATCCGCCTATTTAAATAATATAAAATGAAACCTTTATTATATCCTGTGAGTTATCGATGCGTTACAGTACGAGATCTATCCTGAATCGCTGCCGGACCTCAGGGTTGTCGGCTGAGGAGCTGCGTTATATTTTGATATATCAGGTCTCACTTCTTTTAGCGGCCGGCCCCTGTGGTTGTAGGCCCATACTTGTACCTTATGAATGCTGCAATAAAGGTTTTAAAAAAAAGAAAAAAGAAGAAAAGGGGGACGCAGTAAGTGGCTATTGGAAGCAAAAAACAAAAAAAAAAAAGATATCAAAACGGTCAGAAAGCTTTGGGATGATTTAGAGTACAGCAGAATGGGACAAAGATTGAAGTAATTTATGGGACTGTGTTGTCACATGTAAAAGTAACATAGCTTTTCGTACTGCAATTGAACATTTATGTTAAGCCCAATGCCCTTGTGAGTACCCCTTTAACTATTATTTTTAGATTCCGAGTTTTTATCTGAAAAAACAAAAGTTGTTAAAGAAATATTCTATCTTTGCACATCGACTGGCAAGCCTGTAACAGTCCTCCATAAATGCTTGCTCAGGCGAGGTTTACCAGCTCTTCCAGTGAGGAGGCACGCATGTCACATTTCAACAGAATGGTTGCACACCGATTGGCAAGCCTAGATAGGGTTTGAAGGCCCCTGCCTCACCCCCACCCACCCCCCACACCCCTCCCAACCCACACTCAAAAGCGTTCATATGGGCATGAAACCCACCCCTAGCTCAACAAAACTGGGCATTACACTAGCTCCTACATGTTTTTTTCTTTTCGGGTATGCATAGTGGTAGCATTGCATTTGCAGACCGTATGGTAAGGTGGGTTCCATCATCCGGCTCTCCCACCTTTCCAACAAGCTAGGAATTTGATTTAATTTCCAAGAACACTGGGAATGGGGGACGACCCACTCAAGCAAGCATCAAATAAATAAGTTCTCAGAACCTCCCGGCTAAAACCAGCATCTTTCATAGAAGGTGTGTTCAGCGAGCAATTCTTCTGAAAGGCTAAGGTGTGCCTGTTGCTGCCTTACAAATGGCTGTGACTGAAACGGGTCTCTGGGAAGCTACAAATGTTGCCCGTACTCTGGTGAAATGGGCATTAAGACTGAAGCGACTGACCTTTTAAGATGTAAAAGTGCAGGAGTCTATACACCAGGCAATAATTACTATTGCCGAATTAATGTCTAAAGTAAGACCATCATAACTCAAAAAACCCACAGCGCCCTTGAAAGATCAAGTTCTTCTAGCCACAACTTCACAGTTTTAAGACCATTTAGATTATGTAAAATGTGTTAAACTGAAGTGTGAAAACTGGTCTGGAAGAAGTGAACAGTCCAGGGAAGCACCTAGTGCTCGACTCCATGTACAGATCTTCAGAGGAAAAAAAGAGTCTGAAGCATACATGCGATTCCTCTAGCAGGAGCAATCACGGTCAAGAACACTGGTCTACAGATAACATAAGGGTCCAAAAGGTTTGATTTTAAACTGATTTTTCAAAGGCAAATTAAGAGGATTTCATTAAGTTGCAGCGACTTATAATTCTTGATGGAATCAATTTGGAATCTAGAAACAGATGGTACAACTCCTTTTCGCTAGTGTATCACCCATTGCACTTTCCTCAAGGATTTCCCATGCCTGTATGGTAAGAGAAGAGTCCTTAAGCATTCTTCTAGTACTGCATCACCTAAAAACTGCATATAAAGGCTGCTTATAAGTAATTCTCCCACTCATCTCCTATAATCCCTATTTGAATCACGTTTTGCGGTGGTCTACCTTCCTTCTGTGGTGGTTTGTGATAGGTAAGAGGTGCGAATATCACTTAGTGGCTCCTCCTTTCTTGCTGTTTGGATTAAAGTAGTTTGCCTTGGGAAGTTAGAGGAGTGAGACCAGAGATCAGGAAATTGAATATGGGACAGGTTTGTCCACGTGAACAAACTCCCTATCCAACCATAGTCAGTGGAGCACTGATTGTATAAAGGGTATAGCGATACATTCAGCAGCACTACAGTACAGAATGCAGTGTAGACAAGATCCCATCTTGCCTCTTCCTCTCAGGTGGCCGCTTGTACATAGTTCCTGCTGCGAGTAACCGCATAGGCATAAATACAAACCAAACTTAGGCCAGGTTGCTTTTAAGCTCAGAAGGAATCCTGTGGCGTCCTGTTTGCGCTTTCCTCTACGTCCTAGTAAAGCCCTATCCCACTTCTCCTGCTTAAAGACATGAATAAATGCCTAACAGTCCAAAAGGAAATCAAGGATTGCATTTTTTTGTTTTGTTCTTAAAGCATATGACCACTGAACGTTTGAACACTTTTACTGGTGGAATTTGCATCCCAATCTCCATCTTGTTAAATTGTATACCCCTTATTCTTTACTATCAAACATAACCATCTGTCATTTCCCGCCCAGCCATTACCTCCTCATCTGGTCGCCAAGCATTGTCTTTTTAGTAATTTAGCTTTTGTCTGCTAATCTCAAACCTGATAAAAAGTGCTACAGGATATCGGTTGTCATAATCCTGTTTAGGGTGCCCTCCTAATTCAAGCCTCCAAGACATTTGGCTGCCACTGAGATGCACTAGTAGCCCAAAGCATCCAGAACTATAGCTCTGGAGGGAAAAGGGAGGAGGGGGTGAGACACAGCAAATACTAGGTCCACAGAGGGGAGTTGGGGAAGACAGGGAGTTCCAAAATATTCTTCCATCTTTTCTTGCTGAACAGGACCAGAGGGGGAGCCCATATAAAGGGAAAAACCAACCAGAGTGACTCCCACCTAGAAGGCTAATGGGCCTACAGGTTGGCAGCTGTTAAAGGCACTTTAACTTATTGTGCTTCTTTGCCGCATGACAGGCTCTTCCCCACAAACTTGCTACAGAGTGGGCAGCCTGATTAGGGTGCCCCGATTGTCTGTCTGAAGTGCTTATTTGTGAAGGGACGTTGCTCCACTCTGGACAATTAGTTCCTTCAACATGTGCAATATAATACAACATGTCCTGCATACAATCCAGGTCACAAACAGTTGCAATTTTGAAAATTAATAAGAATTTCAAGAGTTCGAAACACAGACGGAAATTGAAATTTTTAGAAGCACTGACTGTTCCGTCAAATGTATTTTTAATACAAAAACACACGTGTACAATTGATCAGTATAGAAAATTATTGTGGGGAAGGGACATTTTGCAGTTTGAAGAAGGAATTAATCAAGGAATTTGCATACTAGGATCACACAGTTCAGTAGTGTCGGATTGTGGTGCATGTACATCTTTTGGAATGGCTTTCATCTCTCTGTGGCCAAACATACCAGTTCTAAAAGTTTTTTAAAAGTAAGCCCAATTACTTCTTTCCAAAATCAAATTTAATCAATGAATTGCACTTTTATCCTAAGAAAGTAAAAAACACTTGTTAACCCAGTGTACTGTACTCTGAATTTAAAATTGTGCATGCGGCTAACCACAGAGCAGACCAGCCACAGTTAAACTTTACATATTAACAGCCATATTATATTTGAAAATAACTTTAGCAAATAGACATCAATGTATACTATAAACTGGAATAAGGAAACAGAAGAACTCCTAAAGCTCAAATACTATTATTCCGTGGGATAAACTAAAAACAAAGTCCAGCTACTCCCCACAAAGGCCCGGTAATCTCGGTAAACTGCAACATTTTATACCAGATATCCAGATTGCATGGAATAAAACAATCTCTCCTTGGAGAAAGTTGAAGGGAAAACAAGATTGTTATTTAAAAAGACAATATAGGGACTGTGAAATTTGCGGAAGTGAAGGCGGTGGCCTGAAGGCAAGTGTTAAGTTGAACAGACGAAAAGTTGTATTTAGCAGCTGTAGTGATCCATGTGCTAAACTGGCACTGCCTAGCCATCAATATGCATAACAATCTCCCTACAGCCATAAAAATCTGCCACAAACTGTGGCTGAAAATTGGTGTGTGAAAGAGGCATATTTAGCAAGGTATTGGAAGAGTGACAACAAACAGAAGAAAATTCTCAAAGTGATATGATCTACCCTGGTGATTAGAAGGGTCTGTGCTACCCCTGGGTAAGACAAAGATGTCACCAATAGAGGGCTGCCTTTTCAGCACATCTAATCAGATCACAAAGTAGCCTCCTTGTAGGGTAAGTTTTCACCCAGTCCTCACTTCTCCAGCTCTATCGAATAAGTAAACTACAGATATCACAAGGCGGAACATTCTTTAAGTAGAGATCTTACAGTACACTTGTGTCATTCCCAATATTGTACAACTTCAAGATTATGCACTCAGTCTTTGGTCATTGCAGAGGAGGGTATGTAGGTCCTCTGTTGACGGGATCAGCAACAAGAGAAGGAACAGGCATAAATACTTCCTGTTTTTGCTCAACTGCAGGTCCCTTCCCAATCACACCCTTGAAATCTCTTTGGTAGCTGAGCGCTTTACAAACTTAACTATAATAATAATAATAAAACCTGACATCCTCTTCCTTACAGAGACATGGCTGCACGAACAATCAGAACCAGACAGTGTCTAAACCCTTTCCCAAGGATACCAAATACTGCGTAACGATCGCAAAACAGAAAGGGGGGGGGGGGGGGGGTGGACTAGCAATAATCCACAAGACATGCTATGAAATAGGTAGCCTCCCCACTCTTATCCCAGACAGTGAAAGTCTACCCTTCACAATAAAATTCAGTTCCACACATTCATTTTCGGGTATACTTTTATACCGCCCCCCAACCCCCCTGAGACACAATGACAGTTCCTTCCTGCCCTTGCACCAATCATAGTAAACCTTGCCTATAGCCCTGCAAACGTCACCCTCCTAGGACATCTTAACACTCACTTTGACGACCCTAACGCCAGGGAAATAACCTCCAGTGTTGACGCCCTCGAACTCCTATGACGGGTCCTCGTGCCCACCCATCAAAAAGGTCACCTCCTGGACCCTATCTTCAGTAACTGCCCTAACCTACAAATTGGAAGCCCTTCTCCCCTCCCCTGGACAGTCCACTTTCTTATGCCCCTCACGTGGACTGCCCCAAACTCCCATCTATCCAAACCCATAACAGTCCAAAAATCCCATAACTGGTCCAAACTTCCCCAGCCAGAATGGCTCGAAGCTTGAATCGACCAAACCGCCCTTAACCTCCAACCCCATAGAGGGGAAGAAATGCGTTACTTACCTGTAACTGCAGTTATCCAGTATTGGTGTCTTTCCTAGATTAACATGCCTGAATCATTCCCCGTCGTCGAGACGGGAGTCTCCGGTACATAGAAAAGTAATGTCCTAAAGACATATATAAAGAAAAATAGGCCTAAGGGCCTCACCTTAGTAGCCTAACTATGTCCTTTTGTAAAAAGGACCAAACTCCAGAAGGTAGCCAATCAGCTATCACCTCCCTCTAGAACCTTCCTGTCAGGAGCCTCAGTCTCTCAGATTTTCGTACGCACCAAGCTAGGTAGGCGTAATACTGTTAGAGAGATAAGTGAGTCCTTCCAGGGGAGGCGGGAGGGTTGCATGTGAATCTATGAAAGACACCAATACTGGATAACTGCAGTTACAGGTAAGTAATGCATTTCTTATCCAGTATTATGGGTGTCTTTCATAGATTCACATGCCTGAATCAGAGTAGCAAGCAATACAATATGCACATTTCTGATGGAACAGCATATACCAGTCTTTAGATAATACATATCATGCGACTATGAGCCATCAATAAATAAGAAATAAGAAAATAAATGTGCATACCAGCGAAGGATGGTAGGAAGGAGGAAGGTTCACCTCATTGGAATAGATGGCGAAGCACAGCCTGGCCCACTGCTGCATCCTGCATCAGTTCTGTATCCAGGCAATAGTGCCTGGTGAAGGTATGCGGCGACTTCCATGTCGCCGCTCTGCAAATGTCCAGTATTGGCACCCCAGCGAACAGTGCAGCCGATGCGGACACAGCTCGTGTAGAATGAGCTCTTACTTGAGTGCAATGGCCGTCCGGCTCTGAAGTGGCAAAAGGCAATTGCCGAAGATATCCATCTTGAAATACTTTGTTTGGAAAGCGGCATGCCTTTCCTTGGCCTACTAAAAGCGATGAATAGCTGTTTTGTTTTCCTGAACTATTTTGTTTTGTCAAGGTAAAATTTAAGACACCTTTTCGGGTCCAAAGAGTGCAGAGTTCTTTCAGCTGCAGTGCTGGGAAGAATGATCGGAGTACTACAGGCTCATTTAAATGGAAGTCCGACGGGACCTTAGGAATAAATCTAGGATTAGTTCTTAAAATCACTCGGTCTTCCTTAAACTGCATGAAGGGATCTTGTATGGAAAGAGCCTGTAGTTCACTGACCCTTCTTGCTGAGGTCAGTGCCAGTAGGAGGGCTGTTTTCCAGGAGATGTATTTGACGTCTGCCCTGTGG
This sequence comes from Lissotriton vulgaris, assembly GCF_964263255.1. Taxonomy (NCBI): domain Eukaryota; kingdom Metazoa; phylum Chordata; class Amphibia; order Caudata; family Salamandridae; genus Lissotriton; species Lissotriton vulgaris. The sequence goes on along the minus strand of NC_141690.1, from coordinate 205,239,743 downwards.
ATGGGTTCAAAAGGGTGTTACATCAATTGGTTGAGGACCACATTGAGATGCCATGTTGGTGGAACCCTCCGTGGCCGAGGAAAGGATCTGTAGAGTCCTTTAAGGAACTGTTTTATTAACCTGTGTGACCAGAGAGAGGGCCCTTTTGAAGTTCTTGTATACCGTGAAATCGCCGCCCAATGAACTCTGATGGAGGCGTGCGCAAGGCCCGACTGTGCCAGGTGTAGCAGATATGGTAGTAGTTGCTCCAGAGTAGTCTGAAAGGGATGTAGACTTTTGTCCTTACACCAGATGCAAAAGCGTTTCCACTTTAAGGAATAGGTTTGGTTTGTGCTCTCCGCTCTTGCCTTCGCGAGGACATCTTTGCACTCCTACGGGATGTCTAGCTGGCAGAACTCTCTGTACTCAGGAGCCAAGCCAATAACCTGACTGATTTCAGATTCGGGTGCTGTACTTGGCCGTTGGACATCGTGAGCAGGGATGGATGTTGACACAGACTGATTGGAGGCTGAACTGAGAGTCGAAGGAGGTCCGTGAACCAATGCTGCCTCACCCAGAATGGGGCAATCAGAATCAGAGTGCAGTGCTCGGTCTTCATCTCCCTGCGTTTTGAGGAGAGTATGGAAACAGCCCAGATATTTGCCATATTTAGTAGAAACCTTCAGGTAATCGAAAATGGCATCATTTCCTCATTTGCATAGTGATAACTATTAAATGTAGTGACCAACAGGGTTGTATATGTCTTTTCCACAGTAGATCACGCTGGGGTTGTAACTTAGTATGATTATGAATACCTCCATGGCAAGATAATTTACAAGGTAATTGTCCTATAAGACTTCTAGCTTGAGAGTTGGGATGAGGAATATTCTGTGAATAAAAGGAATCGTCTCTCTGTGGCAGTTGGGAGAATACACTCTGTTTTTGGGTTATAAGGTAACACTATGGGGTGTGAGATTGTGTGAACTTGGATGGGTGTGTTGGTCCATTCTGGTGTCTCAAATGTATATGCATTCAAACAAATGTTTTGCAGGGCATACTAGTAAAAAACTTTTTTCTGTTGTGTATATTTTTTCAGACTTTAATTCCAGGTGTAGAGATCCTGTATTAAACTGTCTCTGGCTGGTCCTGATTAAGGTGGTCCTCACTGCTGTTTTTCCACCGAAACGCGTCGACCAATTTTAGACCAATGTCCTTCATTTGTAGATCTAATGATTCTGGTCTTATACTGGACAACAGATACAACGATATAGGATGTCTATGTTTGTTTTGAAATGGAATGTATGTTTAGTAAGTATGTATGTGGTTGTATGCATGGCTCTCTACCTGGTCTTGTGTAATTAATTTTGTATTTTACATAATATTGGATAATCAATGAGAAACAGTTATGGCTCCAATGTACTGAAAGAATTTATCTTGGAGCTTTTTTGTATAATAATCAATTTTTATAATTACTGTATTTATACGAAAAAATGAAATAAAATAACTAAAAATGCAAATATAAGTGTAGATACATTTGTATATGCCCTGTGTTTGTGAGGTATTTTCCGTGTTAAAAGTATTTATAGGTCAAGAGGGAGTTTTCTAGTCTGTTTCATCTTCCTGAGGACTCTTGGTATCAGTGGGAATGGCAGAAAGGCGTACGCAAACACGTTGCGCCAAACGATGGAAAATGCATTTCCGAGGGACCTTAACTGGGGATGCCAACTTGCGAAGTTGCGGCATTTGGCGTTCTCCCTGGTGGCAAAAAGGTCGATCTGCGGTGTTCCCCACTCCGAAAAGATGTGATCTAGCATCTCTTGGTCGAGCTCCCATTCGTAGGACATAGATCTCTGTCTGCTTAGAGCATCTGCTATGACGTTTTCCTTGCCTGGGACATACTCCGCTTTCAACGTGATACTGTGGAGCACAAGCCAGTTCCAATTTTTCTGCGATTCGCGAGATAGTGTGAGCGAACGCGTTCCTCCCTGCTTGTTCAAGTAGTGCATCGTCCTAGTGTTGTCGGTCCTGACGAGCACTGGGGAGTTCTTGATGCGCGGTAGGAAAGCCTGCAGAGCTAGAAAAACTGCCCTCAGCGCCAGGAGGTTGATATGGAGCTGCGTTTCCTGGTCCGTCCACTTGCCGCTGATCTGCAACTCCTGAAGGACAGCTCCCCAGCCCTCTAGGGAGGCGTCCGTTGTTACTACATGTGGGGCTGCAGGAAGCAGGAACGGTAGCCCTTGTGAGAGGTTCGTGATCGACCGCCACCAGAGTAAGGCCTTGGTCATTTGCTGAGTTATCACAAATAGATCCTCGAAAGAACCTGTGCTTTGAGTCCATTGCCTGGTCAAGGCCTCCTGCAGAGGGCGCATTCTGAGCCGACAGTGGGGAATAAGCAGGATACACGAGGACATCATCCCCAAGAGGGACTTTAAAGTACGGACCAGTAAAGTTTTCTTCGAGGCCACTGAGGTGGCTAGAGTGATAAGCTTGTGCTTTCTCTCCTGAGATGGGAATGCTTTTGGACGTTCCGTATCCAATGTCGCCCCGAGAAAGGCAAGAACTCGGGAGGGCTGTAGAGTAGACTTCTCGTGATTGAGCGTCAGGCCCAGGTGCTGGAAAAGATTGAGACAGGCGCTGGAGGATTTGGCTGCGCCTGCCATAGATGGTGCTTTCACCAGCCAGTCGTCCAGATATGGGCCCTGGTGTCCATGCTGTCGTAGGAAAGCCGCTACTGGAGAAAGGCACTTGGTGAATATCTGAGGTGCCGACTTGAGGCCAAATGGGAGGACACAGAATTGATAGTGTTGGCCCGCCACTGCGAATCTGAGGAATTTACTGTGGCCTTTGTGAATAGGGATGTGGTAATATGCGTCTTGCAGGTCTAAAGACGTCATAAAGTCCCCTTCCTCTAGTAGCCCCAAAATCTCTTGGATCGTAACCATGCGGAACGATTGACTCTTCAAGAATGCGTTGAGTGCCCTGAGATCTAAGATGGGCCTCCATTTCTTCCCTTTCTTTTGTATCAGAAAGAAGCGGGAATAGAATCCCTTTCCTCTGTGAGCTGATGGTACTCTCTCTATTGCTCCTTTCTTCAACATGGAAGAGACCTCTTGAAGGAGTAATCGCAGATTCCTGTGTTGCATTTTGCGAGGAGGAGTTGTCGGGGAATTGATTTGAATTCCAACGAATGTCCGAATTGGATCAATTGGAGCACCCACCGATCTGTTGTAATTGATCTCCAACTGTTGAGGAAGTGTGTCAGTTTTCCTCAAAGTTTGAAAAAATGAGGTTGTGGACGGACTGGCTGCTGGAGAAGGTCATTGGCGTCCGCCAGTGGTTTTCCTTTGTTTTTTTTCCCCTGTAGTTGGACTTTCCATACGATGTCTGGCGACCTTGTTGCTGCTGTCGCTGTTGGTATTGCGACCGGCCCTGATAAAAGGAGTATGAGGATTTGTTTTGGTAAGATTCTTTGTAAGAGTATTGACCTCTACCCCTGCCCCCTCCTAAACTGTAGTGTGCCAAGCGCCTTTGCCGTGTCAGTATCTTTTTTTATCGTTTGTAGGGCCTCGTCGATTTTCTCTCCAAAGAGGTGTTGGCCATCGTAAGGCATGTCCAGTACCTTAGTTTGGACCTCTTGACGGAAAGAAGTAGCTTTGAGCCACCCCTGCCTTCGCAAGACCGCAGCCCCTGCCAGCGGTCAGAAGCCGGTCATTGCAACATCCATCGCACAATCAATAAGTTCCGATGCTGATGTTCGGCCCTCCTTGAGGAGTTATTGAACTTCCTCTTTCACGTTGTCTGGTATCTCTGCCAGATATGGAGCAATATCCTCCCACAATTGCCTGTTGAAGCGGCCCAGTAGCGCAATGGAATTAGCTACTTTCACAGTCATGGCCGACGTGGTGGAATAGCGTTTGCCAATACTGTCTAGTTTCCTGCCCTCCTTGTCCAGTGGAGCTGACAATGGAGATGAGGGATTCCTAGAATTTTTCTGTGCCGCCTGGGTAACCACGGAATCTGGCTTGGGATGACCAGTAAGGCAGGCTGGCGCTGTTGTTGGTGCCTTATACTTTTAGTCTAGCCGTGGTACCACTGCTGAGACTGAGGCTGGTGTCTGCATCAACTGTTTTCCCTGCTCCCATATGTGGTCAATGATAGGAATTGATCTGGTTGTTTTCCTAACCGGGTCTTTAAAATCATATAGGAAACAATCTGTTTCATGAGATTCCATAGTCATATGGAATCTTTTGGCCCCCCTCTCCACTAAGTTGTGAAATCCTCCAATGTCCACTGGCGGTGAGTCTGAGGAAGTGGGCTCAGGTGTGGCAGGAGAATGAGCGATGTAGTCTTCATCGTCTCTATGGTCAGACTGGTCATCTTGGATCTCTCCATCCTCCGGTTCTTCAACTTCCTCGTCAGAAGATGGGATATCCTGCACTGGCTCTCTTTCTTGACGGATCACTAATGGTGGTGGTCTAGGCCGTAGAGATGGCGTCGGTCCAGATACAGCTGGATTGGTTCCCACTGATGGAGCAGAGGACGATTCAGGAAATCGCTGCTTGTAGTCTTGAATCAAGAACCGCAAGTCTGAAACTATAGACGCTGGAAGGCATACCATTGGCGTGACTTGCGTCTGGACTTGTGAATGCACAGTCTCTTCTGTAAATTCCACCTCATCCCCTTCATCATCAGTGCTTTGGCACTTCACTATTAGGTCTGAAGGACTGGTGGCCTGTTAGTCCTGATCCTCATCTGAATCCTAGTCCTGCAGTAGGCGAGTTGGGGGCAACCTTTGCACCCTACTGGGAGACGTTAAGTCTGGTGTTATTGGCTGTTTTGTGCCCTTTTTTCCCCCAGAGGGGTTTGATGAAAGCCATCCGCTGGTGTTAATGGCCCGGTCGTCGACGGGGAGATTGTAGACGGCTGAATGGCAGCCGTCGACAGAAAAATCAGCTCCGATTGCTTCCATAGTGTCGACGATTATGTCGTCGACGGTGTCGTCGTTGACTGAATATCCATCGTCGTCGTTGGTGCCTTAGACGACGGTACCTTAGTTGACGGCATATTCATCGACAGCACCTTAGTCGACGGTGCGCTCGTCGATGGTGTCCTCATCGTCGATGTCTTGGTCGACGGCATGCTAGTCGACGAGAGAGTCTTCGTCGACGGCAAAGGCGTCGACGGTCTTGGCTTAGTCGTCGACACTGATGTAGTCGAAGAAATCTTTATCGTCGGCGATGGCTTTTTAATGAGGATAATCGACGGCACAGGTTTACCCGCCGTCGACGATGGAGTAGTCGTCGTAGTCTATGAGAAGGCTGACGATGCCGTCGTCGAAACAGACTGGAGACACAGTCTTCTTCTGCGCTGAGGAAAGCGGCTTCCTGAAGGCAGGAACCTCCTTGTCAGACGTTGTTGATTTTGCCTCTAAAGACTTTTTGGCAGTCTTTTTAGGAGGAACTTCTGTAGGGCTAGGGGAAGTAACCCTTGGCCTCTTCAAGTATAATTTAGAGGAAACAGAAGCTATCTCACCGTCCTCTGAAGACTCCAGGTTGTCTCTGGTTTTCAGCCTGTTCAGCCAGCCAGAGTAGTAGTCGTCCTTCTCTGTCTTTTAGAGTTTTTGTAGAGAATGTTCTACAAATTCTACACTCCTTTAGTGTATGGTCCGGGTAAAGACAGTATAAGCAGGTGTCATGCTTATCAATATGGAGCCTCTTCTTACCACAAGAAGAGCAAGCTCTGAAGAGACCCTTCTTCTGTTGATCAGCCATGGTAGAACTATGAAGAAAATATCCAATTTCTGTGAAGAAAAGAGTTTGAACAAGGAAACCTGAGGAGAACTCCGGTGGAGACTCCCTAGCACAACGTGCGGTAGAAAATCTGAGAGACTGAGGCTCCTGACAGGAAGGATCTAGAGGGAGGTGATAGCTGATTAACTACCTTCTGGAGTTTGGTCCTTTTTACAAAAGGACATAGATAGGCTACTAAGGAGAGGCCCTTAGGCCTATTTTTCTCTATATAGGTCTATAGGACATTACTATTCTATGTACCGGAGACTCCCGTCTCGACGACGGGGAATAATTCAGGCATGTGAATCTATGAAAAACACCCATAATACTGGATAATGAGAATTATAACACCTGGATCACTAAATCCCTCGATCTGGTGCTCCCACTCAAAAACATCAACCCCAAACGTAGGAACACAACTGCCCCATGGTATACCACCGACCTACGGGAAGTAAAACAGAGTGGCAATCAAAACCTACAAAACCAGCATCAAACTAGCTCAAGCAACATACTTTGAGGAAAAAATGAATAAGGCAGCCTCGACACCTAAGGAAATCTATCGGATAGTGAAATCCCTCCTTCAATTACCAGAGACACATAAGGAGCATGGCAATGTCCATGCTCACTGCGATGACCTAGCAAAATTCTTCCTCCGTAAAATTGAAACAATTAATTCTTCTTTCACCCACCTCGCCCCTCTGGCCAGTTGCTCTCTAGATCCCTTACCACATCCCCCAGTCACACTTGAACACCTCCCTCCTTTGGACCTCAGCAACTTAGACGGAATCGTGCAGCAGGTTAAATCAGGCTCACCAAATGACCCGGCCCCTCTGCAAATTCTCCTCCCGATCACCCATCACATCTCACCCACTATATTCTGGACCTGCTCAACACCTCCCTACATACCGGCACCGTCCCACCCCCTTGGAAACAAGCTATTGTTAAGGTCCTTTTAAAAAAAACAAGCTTGGATCAGAACAACCCCTCCAACTACAGACCCATTTCCCTACTACCTTGGCTCAGTAAACTCCTAGAAAAGTAGGTCAACTCAGTTGTGACAAATTTTCTGGAGTGAAACACTATACTTGACCCATCTCAGACGGGCTTTCGGCCCCTCCATGGGACCGTAACGGCCCTGGTTGCGGTGACGGAGGAGGCAAGAAGGATCTTGGACAATGTTGGTTCGACGGCCTTCATTCTCCTTGACCTTAGTGCTGCCTTCGACACTGTAAACCATAACATCTTACTCCACAGTCTCAGCAGGGTGGGCATCTCAGGAAGGGCAATCACCTGGCTTAAGACCTTTCTCGCAGATTGCTCCTTCCAGGTATTCGAAAAAGAACATAACTCCCCCAGCAAACCCCTGAACTGTGGGGTGCCACAGGGCTTCTCCATAAGCCCCACCCTTTTTAATGTTTAAATGAGCCCACTGGCTGATGTCGTCCGCCCCTTTGGAGCAAAAATTGTCACCTATGCGGACGACACACAGCTAGTGGTGGCTCTAGACCCCCCCCCTTCAACTCATACCATGGCCTTTATAAATGCCTGGAAGCAGTCACCTCATGGATGACATCCTCCTGTTGTTAAATGGGGAAAAAACAGAGCTCATGCTCCTTGGAAACACCATTGACAAGACCATTGATCCTATCTGGCCCCCCTGCCTGAGCTGTCCCCCTCCACCCAAAGAATTAATCAAAAGCCTTGGCATATGGCTGGACAAGTCACTCAATTTTAATTACCAAGCTGCCAAGCTATCTGCCATCTGTTTTGGGCTCCTGAGACTACTGCGCAAGATCCTCCCCCTCCTCCCTTTTCACTCAAGACGGATCATTGTGCAAGGCCTTATCTTATCGCGTTTGGACTGTGGGAACGCCCTATACATTGGGGCTCTGCAGTCCACCCTAAACAAACTCCAAATTATCCAGAAATGCGCAGCCAGGACCCTTCTTCAAATCCCTCGCCGAGCTTCTGTTAAAGCCCGACTGAAGGACCTCCATTGGCTCCCAGTAAAAGCAAAGATTGAATTCAAGGACATTTGCATCGCCCACTGGTCCTACTGGGGAACAAGTCCCACCAACCACCCCAATAGACACCTTAGATCTGGAGCCTCTTGCCTCACCACAGTACACAGAGATAAGAGAGCTAGGTGCTGAGGCCGCTCACTTTCTTACAACCTTGCCAAGCTCTGGAACACGCTTCCCCTCACAATCAGATCAGAGCCCAAACTACTGACATTCCGAAAGCTCCTGAAAACCTGGCTTTTCAACAAACCTGTTTAATACCCTGCTGCTCTGCCTTTGCCCCAACCTCCGCAGTGCCTTAGGGTAGCCATCGCGCTTTACAAATAGTCTTTTCATTTCATTAAGACTGCAGCAGTCCATAGATTGTTCATAGCTTCCTCGGTTGGTGCAGTGTGACAAAGACATTCTCCTCTCCCTGCTACAAATGAGTTCGATGTTTCCTCAACCTAGAGCACAAATTCATGCAGCTGCGGGGCAAACACAACTGCAGAGCACTGGAGTCAGGGAGAAGGAACTCAGACAATAGAAAGGAAAGGAAAGGACACTGCTGCAATCTTCTGAAATGGCACTTACACCAAAATGCATTTGTGATAGGAAGCATGCATGCAAACTTTGGCTGTAGACATGGAAATCAGATCGCTTAACGGGGAGAGTCCTACAGAAGTCAAAGTGGGTCGGATTCACTGCAGGTTTTCAGGATAGCCACTTTCTATATAAATCAGGCTGAGAATATGGCATGGTTCCTGCCCTTTGTGATCTATATTTAACACCACACCTTCATAGTTGAACATGATTCGTCAACAAGTTGGCTGTAATTTACAAGTGCAGACATCAAGTCTGAGCCAATGCGTGGTTTTAAACGGATGAAAGATACGTGCCTCTATTCCACATTCTCTCTATGGACACAGATTTTCTCCCGACCTTGACAGGAGTAGATCTGAACCATATCTAGAGTAGATACATGGCTCCCACAAAGTCATGATTACGCACAGGTTTGGGGGTTTCATCAATTCAGGTAGATATCCCCGCAGTCGAATGCAGATCTGCTCAGGGATATCATCATACCATGCGGATATAGTATTATGCATCAGCAAATCCATTCCAAGGGCAAATTCACATTATGTGATAAAACTTTGAGTTTCTACGTTTAAATGAAAGTATTTCTGCAGCGAAGCACAATTTACATACCAAAAGTCTTTGCAAATTGGATCCTAAACGCAGAATCTTTGCATGGAAACTTGTGCACTACTCAGAGGCACACAATACAGTCAAGTTCTTCCATGTTCTAGGCAGTTTGGGTGCGTTTCTGCCAATATTTCATTACCTTTAAATTGTGAACAATTTTCATAATTACACAAAATTTTGTGTAAAGAAACCGTGCATGCCTAGAAGGTCGATCCGCCTTCCTAATAACTTGTGTTGTACACCATTTTGGAGTTCACAAATATCATTTAAAGTGCTATTGAAAGGAACATATTGTGCCAAATGATCAGGTGAATGAAGTAAATGGAAATTAAAAGATGCGTCGTAAAATGACATCGGATCCAACACCAACTCAGCATTAAAATTGGTAAACCGCTGACTTTCTATCCTGCTTTCTTACCAGCATAGGTTTTTATTCACTTGTAAACTCGTAAGCAATACTTTTCAAATGCTAAAAATGTGCCCCTTTTCTCTCCAGATACTACATTAAATCTGATCATGGTAGGTCTTAAATAGCTATAGCGTTGTTCAAAAGAAAAGCTGTTCTGTTACTTGAAAGTGAGCAGGCATCAACAGTTTTGTTAAAAGACCAGAGGCTACCATTATGCAATTCTCCTAATGCCACTCCACACAGCAATTAGATGTACACTACATCAGAACACAGATACAATCTAGAATAGAAAAATGGCATCACAAAAGGTCGATGCACAGAATAATCATCATCTTTTGAAGGCTGCTCCTCGCTGAGATAAGTAGCACTTTACTCTTCTTTTACTGTTAACTGTAACTTTGCATAACCTTTATTTATAGCCTGTTTCGTTACTTTATGCTCATTTCCCTCTTTGTTTCCAATTTCTGGAAAGATTCTCCCAATAGGTGATTTTTACCTTTGTGTTGGGCAGAGCCTCTCTCCCCTCCACTCCGCCATCTAAATCAGTAGCTCCATTTTGGCCCTGGGCTCCTGACTCACCTTGGGACTTTCAGACAGGTCTTTTCTCCTTGCCGTATCCCTCCTTTCTAGTTGGGCCGCGAGTTGAAGAGGCCGCATCTCTGTAAGCAGAGACCTCCTCCGACCGCTTTGCCCCTTGGTCGTGGGTTCCCTTCCTACCTGCTGTGCAGCACTCACTGTAGGAAGCACCCATCTCCACTCCAGAGGCCCTCCGCACATGTCCCAAAGTCCTGTACTGATGCGTGAGGCAGGGTTTAGCTGGAGTTCAACAATTGAGGCACGGTTAAGTCAAACTTGCCTGTTCCCGCAAGATTACCCCCATTTTGCCTTTAGATCACAATGGAACACTGCCATGCTCAAGGAACACTGCTCTGAGTCAAACAGTTGATGGATACAGTATTTCTTGAATCTGCTTTTTGCCAGTGTTTAACGAGCCTGCCCTGAACGGGTTTGGCCCCTTTTGCCGCCTGTTTTGACCCATATCAATGTGAGGGCTCTCACATCCTGGGCTTAATTCTACCCACTGTTTGGGCGATTTGCGAGCCTTGGTTATTAGCCCCCATTTAAATACAATATTTTTGCACACAACGTCTGATCAGAGAAGAGCTTTTATTAATGAAGAAATTAAGAGGTTAATCCAACATGAGATGCGTAACTGCGTATGCAGGACAATTAGCCAGAGAATGCGTAAGAAAAGGCACAACAGGGGCTCAGATTATGAAACATGATCCATTTCGGAGGATGACCGATAAGGAAGGCAAAACAGAGGAAGACAAAGGATCTAGAGAAAGGGTCCATGCTCTCAATGTTAATGGGAGGTCAAAGCACCTCAAAGGGGATTATCGGTCCGAGAACCTAAAAGGATGGAAGGTCTAAGCACCTCAAAAGGGAGTGGTGCCCTCAGCGGTATAAAAAGAGGTGTCCGGTGCATCACCATGGGTTTGGGTGACCCTATCGGCACACAGATTGAGATTGGATACTCAAGAGATTGAGTTTGGGAACCAAAATTATGAGGATCAGATATATGTTAAGAATGTCCTCAACCACGACCAGGGAGATATCGATGGGAAGGACCTCTTCACTGAGGATTCAGTTGGCTTTCTTCCAAAGAGGAGATTAAAAACACGAGGAGAGGTTTCCCCCCCCACAACATCAAATATCCCAGAAGTGCGAGTGGTGGCCCCCTTGAGCAATTTTATTCGAAGGTGGATCAGAAATCCACTGGAAAAAGATGTGCGCTATCTCCTCAAAGCCAAATGCTCAAGGCCGGTTATTCACAACAAGGTGTGCCTTGTTCTGAACCTGGCCCAGAACTTATCACCTTACTTTTCGAAATGGGCAGACACCCCAGAAAAGGGTTTGAAAGGTCCCTCAAACTTTGCCAGGACCGCCTCCTAGATGTTGTCGGCCCTCAGACCAGGAGAATCGACATGTCTGAAGATGCTTAGACTGAGGGGCTTCCCCTAGACTTTGACCTACTGAGAGGCTGGAGCCAGCATGCTATGGCTCCAATGGCAAACAATGGTCTGAATGCTGAAAGATGCAAAGCAGTCCTTATGAAGATTAGTCCTAAACTGGGAATCTCACTGAGAAAGAGGCCTCAGAAACCCCAAAAGGGCTTCTCTTTGGTAAAACTATGGTCACGAGCCTGGGCAAATATGTTGCTACTTTCACCACTCTTGATAAAGCTCAGAGCATAATGCACAATGTTTTCACCCGAGGTATTCTTGGGCGGGTTGGCATAAGGGCACTTTTTGCCGGCTGAGCCTTACAAAGGTCCCAATTCTATCATTATAGACCCCAAGAGGATGCTACAGTAGAGGGTACCAAGCCGGACAGCATCTGTCTTCTGCCCTCCAGAGAGGCCGCAGCATCTGTCTTCTACCCCCAGAGAGGCAGTTATCAGGGAGGGGGGATAAACCCTGTGGCCAAGGTTCCACAGTGAGTACTATCATCTTTCCTTCTTTACAGGAAAGAGTGGGTGAATGAGGGGTAGAGCTTAGGGAGCGTGGGGGGAGGAGAGCTACCCTCAAGCGTTTTTTCCATGTTTGAGAAACGATTATTCAGGATCCTTGGGGGTTACAAAGCCTGCAGGGTTTCAGAATACATTTTCCAATAACTCTTTGACTCTACCATCCCAAGGGAGTTGATCTTAAAAGCAGAGCAAAAAAAGATTGTAGACGAAGTGAGGTCTAGGTTGGTAAAAGATGCTATTACAGAAGTGGAGTTAAAAAGCAAAAAGTCAAATCAAATCAAAATTTCTTTATTCGGCTACTAAAAACGTAATGACCATGAAAGTACAGATAAAATCACAATCCAGAATAAACAATTTAGCAAGTACATACCTTCTCAAAAGTACAATAATAATGGTAGGTCATACACCTATTATCATAAGTCCATATAAAATTCATTATTTTCTTTTTCCGCTCCCAATAAATAATTCATCAAAGTTCATAACACCATTAATTTGCGTACTTTAAGAGCACTTTTTAAAAATGAGGAAATAAATACGACAGTTAAAATATTATCCAATTGCTGTACAGCTAAAAAGGCAGGGCGACAACGATTAACACACATGATCTTCAGTAGGGAAATAACTAATCTGCGTCTAGAATCCATATAAAATTTACAAAAGAAAATATGCATATCTGATTGCTCTGATACATCACCACAAGGGCATTTTGACAGCTGTTTCGACCAATCATTCATTTTGGGGTAACTAAATAAGCGAAACAGTAAATTAAACCTAAGACGGGTTAATAAAAACCTCTCATGTTCGCTCGGTGTCAGCTTTAGATATGGCTGCATTTTACTTGAGATCACAGTTTGTTGATGAGCAGCCACAGTTATCTTTTTTAACTCTTTTAATGCTCTCCGGTCCTGGAGGAATACCATACACATTTTCTGTAAGGATTTCCTTGAAATGTTAAATAAAGATAATGGGTCATTAAAATAATGTACCATTTCTAAATCCACAAAAATTGCTTCACATACGACAACCAGGAAATTTTGTCTTTCTTTTCCAGGCCTAACACATCATTCAAGATAAGGCGGTTAAGCCGGCATTCATCAGTTGTCCAAACTCTATGCCATAACAGTATTGGGGCTGTCTTTATAATATCTTCTAAATATGGCTCCCCAAGTTCTGTATGGCAAGCATACGTGGAGGCACTTTTAGGGAGAGCCAAAAGTTGTTTCATAAAAAGATTCTCCACCTCCTGCAGCGATGTCACGTTGGCATACCCCCATAGAACCGCTCCATAGGTCACTATAGCTACGCAAGTAGTCCTATACACATTTAACATTCCCCCCCATGGGTTTTTTGCCCAATTTAGGACTGAAATTTTTAAGAGCCGCTATGGATTTACAAAACAACAACTTTCTAGACTTAATAGTAGTGTTCCAGTTTCCAGTATAATCAAATAAAACTCCTAGATAGGAGAAAGTTGGGGTAAACTCAACTGGGGTCTGGCCAATAAGAACAACTTTCTTCTCCTTAGTTGCGCCTGTACCGCAAGTCATAGCAAAAGTTTTTGCGCAATTTATCTTTAAATTTAAGCCGTTCATAAAGTCTGCAAAAGAGGAAACCAAGGCTTGCAGGGCCCGTGGGGTTCGAGCCATTAAAACCACATCGTCGGTGTACAACAATGCAGGCACTGGTCTTTCCCTCACCATCGGCAAATCCCTACATTCCTTTATCAAAGTTGCCTCAAGGTTATTTATGTAAAGTGTAAAAAGGAATGGGGCCATCACACAGCCTCGTCGCACACCTCTAGAAATAGCAACGGGTGCAGTACATTCCCCCCCTATTCCAAATCTAACTCTTGCAGATGCGCCCGGATATAGTTCCCTTAAAAAATTAATTGCTGTATCCACCCCCATCTTTTTCACAACCATCCAGAGCTTACTATGTGATACGCAATCAAATGCGGAGGTTAAATCTACAAAAGTTAAAAACAGACAACCTCCCTTAACCTTTGTGTACTTCTCTTTTAAAATATATAAGTTCAGACACTGCTCAATTGTCCAAAGCCCCTTCCTGAATCCATATTGCAGATCACTTATTATCCTGTTTTCATATGCCCATAGTTGTAGCCTATTTAAAATGACTCTACCAAAAACTTTAATGGTGGAGTCCAAGAGCGAAATCGGACTATAACATTGACAGCTGAGTCTGTCACCTTTTTTAAAAATAGGGACTATCAATGATTCCTGCCAAGATGAAAAAGAAGCATACTGGAACGCAAAGTTAAAGACCCTTTCAAGAATCGGGGCCCATAGCTCAATGTTATTTTTATAGAGGTCCACCGGTACTCCGTCAGGGCCAGGTGCTTTGCCCCCCAAGCTTGCATTTATACTGGCACTAACTTCTTCTACCGTGAAATCTTGTACCAGGGTGTTCTTATAGAGGGGTTGTTCTCCTTTTGGCGATTCATAAGATGTACAGTCCGCTACTAAACCTTCCTCAGAATATAATTCACTTAAGTGTTTCACCCATTCAGCTTCTGTTATTGCCACCTCTATTGTACCAGTGGTTTTATCATTCAGAAAAGGGGAGTTTACAACTTTCCAAAAAGCCGCTATATCTCGACTCAACAAGGCCTCACACAGGGAGTTCCAAAGCTCTTGTTTTATGGCCTCTTTACTCTTTCTTCGTGCCTGCTTATAGATGTATCTACACTCCTTAACCAACATCCTATCTTTCTCTGGAGCATGTAGTGCATGCTTCAGGTTTGAAAATGCCTTTGTACAGGCTGCGTCAAACCAGCTGACTTTGGTCTTTTTGGGTCCTTTTGTTTCAACCCAGAGCAATTTTTTGATTTGCTCAATGATCAGGCAAAAGTTGTTTACAACCTTGCCATCGTCCATATTTGGATCTGTACAAGCCTGAAACTGTGGCTTAGTAATCCTCACTAACTTATTAAGCAAATCTGCAGGTACTATATTTGACCATTTTAAGGAATAGCCATTTTTCTGGTCATAATGATATTTTCCACTCGTACATTAGGCGCTCTTCTTATTCTACCTGAAGTGGTCTGATGCCTACACATTATTAATCTCAGGGGATTGTTGTCACTCAGTGAGTTATCAAGGGTAGTAAATGACTGAAGCATACCCCTATGCCTCACGGTCATAGTTATGTTATGTTATGTTAATAACATTTATTAGGCGCAACAGCTGCCCCAGCAAAGGGGCGTCCTGGCGCCAGATCATGTACACAACACAACAGATCAGAGCTGAAAAGAGGGGAAATCAGATAACAGGGGAAAACAAGTGGGTTTTGATGGCCCGTCTAAAAAGAGTCAGACTATTAAGGGCGCGAATGTGCACAGGAAGGGAGTTCCACAAATCAGCCGCCAGAACACGGAAGGAACGTCCTCCCATCCTACTCAGCCTGAACCTAGGCTTACTCGCCAGATGGAGTGATTCAGATCTGAGGGACCGCGTGGGGACGTACGAAGAGATGAGGCCCACCAAGGCGGGGGGAGAAGAAAGCTTCAGAATCTTAAATGTCAGACAGAGAGCCTTGAATTTGATTCTCTGTCTGACCGGAAGCCAGTGAAGAGAGGTCAGAACAGTCGAGACCGAACAACGTCTCGGAAGGCCAACAATGGCCCGTGCAGCAGCGTTCTGCACCCTCTGAAGCCTAGTGGCCTCCGCCTGGTTGACTCCTAGCAGCAAGGCGCTCCCGTAGTCAATCCGGGAAAGGATGGAGGCCTGAACCACCAGTTGCCGAGTGGGAGGGTCGAAGAATTTGAGGACTGGTCTCAGTCCTCGCAGAATACCATAACAGGTAGCTGCTGTCTTCTTCGTGTGGCTGGTAAAAGATAGATTAGAGTCCAGCCAGACCCCCAGATTTTTAACTTCGGCCGCTGGAAGGGGGTTGCCCCTAGTTCGGAAGGCCACCACTGATCTCCCCAGAGGTCCGCCTGCTTCCCTACGATCAGGACCTCGGTTTTCTTGGCATTACGCTGTAGGCAATTATTACGCATCCAGCTAGCCACAGCTATAAGTCCTGCCCGGAATCTGAGCGCAGTCACCTCAGGGTCCCCACTGAGTGTCACCGCCAGCTGCGTGTCATCGGCATACGATGTCATGGTAAGGCCATATTGCCTGACGACAGCAGCCAGCGGCTTCACATACAAGTTAAATAAGGTGGGGCTAAGGGCAGATCCCTGAGGGACTCCCAGTTCCAGAGGGTGAAGCAAGGACTGGCCAGGTGGAATGGCTACCTTGAAAAACCGGTCCGAGAGGAAGGAGCGGAACCACTGAAGAGCCTTCCCCACAATACCCACTTCCTCCAATCGCCGCAACAGGATGTCATGAGACACCGTGTCGAACGCGGCGCTCAGGTCTAACAATAGGAGCGCCGCAGTCTGCCCCGCGTCCAGCACCGACCGCAAGTGCTCGATCATAAAGAGCAGAGCAGTTTCAGTGCTGTGTTGAGCGCGAAACCCATTTTGGCTCTCGTCAAGAATGTTATTACGAGAGAGGTGTGCAGACAGGATGGAATTCACGTGCGCCTCAGTGACCTTGGCGGTCCAAGGTAAGAGGGAGATGGGCCGATAGTTCTCCGGAAGCAAGGGGTCAGAGTTGGTTTTCTTCAAAATAGGGCTGACCACAGCTTGCTTCCAGGATGGCGGAACCATACCCTCACTGAGGGAGAGATTGATCAGATCCAAAATGGGCTCCCGACAGAGAGGCGGGAGACGGGCGAAGAGCTCCGGCTTCAGTGGGTCTAAGGGGGAGCCAGATTTAATTTTGAGGCTCAAAGTGTCAAATACCCCGTTAGACATGGCCGGCAAGGTGGACAGAGTTTCGGACACCGAGACCTTCACATCACTCGGAGTATCCCCGGGAGCAGATGGAATAAAACCACGGTAGATTTTCTGCACCTTCTCTACGAAAAAGGATGCCAGGTTTTCGCAGTGCGAGTCCGTGCAGATTACTTGCGAGGTGGCCCGTTTCCCCATCAGGTCTTTAAGTACCTTTAAGATTAACTTAGAGGGGTTAGGGCTGTTGGAAAACTCAGCTGCATAATATGCGGCCCGGGTTTGACATATAGCTCTGTGGTAGGTCTTAAGCTGAGCAAAGTACAGTGATTTTAACGTGGGATCAAAAGATTTTCTCCAAGCCCTCTCAGCTTGCTGGCAGGTTCTCTTGAGCTCGGCAAGAGTCTCATTATACCAAGGGCTACGATTTTTAGCATGACATTTTGCCCAACGCAAAGGTATAAGAGTCGAGGGCAGTAAGGACCCAGTTGCAGAACTGTTCATATCCCTGTTCTGCATTCTGCAGTTTGCCTAGTGGTTGCGCCTCCAAAATCCTGACAAACTCCTCTAGCCTAAGTTTGCGCCAATTGCGCTTTAGAATCTGTTTGTCAACAGGTTTAAGTTGAGGATTGTCAAGGGGACATATCACTTTAACCAGCAGATGGTCAGTCCAGCCCACCACCATCGGGTCAGCTGATCTAGCCTGAGCTAAGGTGGTAAAAAAGGGGTCGAGTATATGTCCTCCTATATGGGTGGGAGAGGAGACCAGTTGGTTTAGCTGCATCGCTTCCAAGTCCGCCAGCAAGGAGCTGATGGAAGGGGAAGACGTCTGGTCAAGATGAATATTTAAGTCACCTACTATGTTGAAGTTGGCACATGAGGGAGCATGCGAGCTAACCACGTCCGCAAGGGCGGCTTTGAAAGCAGTGTCATTCCCGGGTGGGCGATAGATAAGCACGCCGCTGAGGGTGAATTGATGACTAGCCTTTACCTTGAACAAGGCGCTTTCACACCTAGGCAGATCCAAAGCCTTCCACTCAGCCGGGAAACAAGATTTAATCGCCATGGCTATACCACCTCCCCTAGTCGAGCGGTTCAGAACAAACACCGTATAGGTGGAGGGGAAGGCCAGATTTATAATGGCAGTATCGGTGTCCTGTAGCCAAGTTTCAGTCAGGAAGATGATATCAGGAAGGTCCGTATCAATCATGTCCCGTAGTGTATATATATATATAGTTATATAATCAATAGTGGATGTAGCACCTCTACCACAAAAAGTGGGGACGAAGGGACATTCCGGACTCACCAACCTATTTGCAAAGCCCATATCGTTCTCAAAAAAGATCTCGTGTAGAATATCTCCACACCTGGTATGTTCAAAATGGGGCTGAGCAGTTTCGCTATCAAGCATGACACCACAGGTGCCCTTTTCAGCCCTAGAACATGTTGAGCAATTGAAGTCTCCAGCCCAAATAACACAGACATCCAGATAACTTTGTGTTAGCAGCGCTTTCATATCCCTTCCTAGAATTTTAAAAGTATTATCCAATTCCTCTAGCGGAACATTATTATATAAATTACTATATATATATATAAACTATGCACAGAGGACACTGTGTTAAAAGAAATCTTCAGGATATGATAATACCCATTATTTATAACAAACTCAATCTTAACATAAGAGAGCATATTAGACACATAGGTACATAAACCCCCCTTTGTCCTCCCATGAGATGAACTTATAGCTGGGGAGAAATATGTCCTGAACTCATTATCATGGTCTGGAGCCATCTCGTTTTCCAACTTTGACCTCAGACCAGCAATATTCCAGCTCACCAAAGCCAGTGAATTCTCCTTCCATGAACTAGACCCAGTCCCCAGGTCACACTCCACATCCAATATATCCCCTCCATTTAGACCTACATGTTTCATGGCACTTAAGCTCTGCTTACTTGTCCCAGGGTCTATACAACCTCCACAATCCCCACCCTGTATCCGGTTTACAACTTTCTTAACTAAAACAGGGCTAGTACCACATTTGCTCAGCAATGTTCCAGGGGCAGAGAGATATAAATCTGTTGCAAGTCAGTCAGTACCCTCCATCCCTTGTAAAGTAGAAAAACGATTATAGGTTGGGATATTAAACCTATCATACTGATTTTCCCAATTTTCTCCATGCCAGTAAGGGTTTTGTATGCTTGTTTTTAAACTCCTAGAAGAATAAAATCTAGACAGATCCCATGTTTGGATCCCTGTAGTCCCTTCAAATGAGTTCCACCCACAAATGTGTTTAACAGCACGCCTGTCTCTAAAATTGACGATTATACAATCTCCTGATAAATCTTTTTGTGTGTGCCCAACCCATCCCACTCTACGCACGAAGATGATTTCTGTTTGTATGTGCCCTGGGAGTGGTCTATGAGAATTCAACCAAAATACTACCTTATTTCGTAGCTCAGGGTAAATTTAGCTTCTTTCGCTTGAAAGCTCCGGGACCCCCACCAATACTACTGTGTAAGGCATGGACTCGGGTGGTAAATCTATGCGTGGCTGTTTAAACTTCTGAATAACAGCCAGTTTTTGCTGCATCTGTTGGGGGATTTGCCTTAATTTGTAGTCCCCATGATTTATTAGTCGTGATCTGTGTCCACCCCTTCATTAACACTATTTTTTGGCTTCTGCCCAGTATTTACTGCAGCTATAGGTAGCCGTTTGGCTTGCTTACTACCCTCTGTTTCCTGAGTGTGTGTTATTTCTGGTTTTTGAGAGGCCCTTAGCTATAGCAGAAGCATTAAGGGTTTTACCTACGCATGTGGTCTCCCCAGCAAAACCGTTAGTCTGAAGCTTTTTCAGTATTTCAGAATTACCTAGGGCCAGCTTTTCTAAATCACCTATTTTATTAGTGAGGCTTTTTATTCGCTCCAACAGTGGTAAAGTTAAGGATCTCAACATCTGCTCCATATAGAGCATAAAACCTACAGGATTTGGTGGTAACATATCTACACTGGTTACATCACTTTCTCCAGGGTTGTTTATTTCTGGCACATTTAAATGGCCCACTGATGCCTCCCCCTGTTCTTGTACAGTTAGTGCTAACGTATGTTTTTTACGTCTGCCATTCCTTTTCCCCATCTGTTTATTTGTACATTTTTCCTTACTAAGTGCACTTTCGCCCTCTTGTTTTTTGGGGGAGGGTCACATTGTCCCTGCTAACAGAAATGTCACAATTAGTGATCGATGAGGCATCCGAGCCCTCAAGGTTAATTACATCGGTAATAGGATTAGATGGCACCTCTGACAGGCCTGATGGCTGTAGTATGGGCGTTGTTCACAACCTATTTCCCAAAGGTGATGGTACAAGAGGCATAGTCTGTGATAACTGGGAACCAGGGTTTCCCACTGGCCTTGGAAACTCAGCATGGGAGTCCATGAGTTAAGAGTCCAAAATGTTAACAAGCATTTCCATTTCATTAGTAGCCAATGATGGTAGACACATATTAGGGGGCAACGAGAGCCGTCTCTCCGTGCTTTCAATAGCATTAACAACGACTCCGTTAGTCTTTTGTAGCATACGGTCTATAGCGGTCAAAGTTGGCAAAGGTGCGTTAGGGCATTTTTTATCCCTAGTACTTGAACGGGTAGCCATAGGGGTATTCTTACCCATTGTTCGACTTTATCAGTCAATAGATTTCTTTAATACCCGCAGGGGAGCACCAGTACCTGGTAAATCGTTGGATCGTCCAGTTCCTTATGTCAATGGTAAGGGGTTTGACCCAGCCCATCCACAGCCTGCCCCGGACGGCCACAGACGGCTCACCCTTGTCCCAGGCATAGCCCCGGCGCTCCCGCACGCGATTCGCGGGGCGAGAGATGTTCCTCTCTTTTCACGCGCCTCCAGGCGCTCTGAAGGAGTCACTCGCACGCCACAACCGCCGGGGCACCTGGGGGTTGGAGTCCCTGCCCTTGCGATGGTGCTGGCGCAGGGAACAGTTCCCCTCACGGCGATGGAATATGAGCCCCAGTACAACGAGCCGTTCCCCTCACGGCAGTAGGTGAGTCTATGTGGGTCCGCAAACAGCACTCCTCCTCTGGCAAAAAGCTCCCAATGAGCGCTCGGCGCTCCTCTTTTCAAGCGCCTCCGGGCGCTCTTAAGGTGTCACTCGCGCGCCACAACCGCCGGGGCACCTGGGGGTTGGAGTCCCTGTACTCATGGCGGCTGCGATGGTGCTGGCGCTGCGAGCCGTTCCCCTCACGGCGATGGAATATGAGCCCCAGTACAACAAGCCGTTCCCCTCACCGCAGTAGGTGAGTCTATGTGGGTCCACAGACAGCACTCCTCCTCGGGCAAAAATTCTTCGTACGTACCCTTTTCCTGGTGGAGAAAAAAAAGACTAGAGCTGGAGATCCATTGTAACCTAAGGGTATTATACATGTTCTTGGTTTATGATGGAGGGGATCTATTTGTTAGGAGATCTTTTGCTAAAAAAATACGACTGCTTGGGGAAGTTGCATGTGAAGAACGCCTAATTCATGATGCCCATGGCCAAGGGCTGCCAACATTATCTTCAGTTCACCTGGGGGTCGCCTTTACCAATTTTGCTCTCGCCTTCGCCCTTTCTTCAGCTCCCTGGTTTTTCACCAAAGTAATGAGAGATGCAACCTCCTTCAGAGAAAGCAATATCCGAATGTTCATTTACCTGGAGGATAGCCTAGTCATGTCCCAATGCCATTCTTACGTCTTGAAACACTTGGACGTGGTAATTTCTCTACTAGAAAGAGTAGGTTTTGTAATCAAAGAGAAATCTATTCTTATTCCCTCTCATTCACTAGAATTTTTAGGATGTACAATACATAAAGTGAATGTGCTTCTACTCCTTCCCTTGAAAAAGATAGCTAAGATTCGGAGCGAAATAAGATGTTTTGAGTCGGGATTCCTTACCACAGAGGGAGGTAGCAAGACTTAGGGCTACTGCCTTCTATTCAAGATATATTACGTGGGCCTCTTACTCTACCGTGCTTTGCAAAGGGTAAAAGCAAAAACTCTCCGGAAAGATTTATTGCATGGAGACATGGTGTCACTAGATCACAAGGCAAGGACAGAAAGGGTTTGGTGGTTGGACAATTTAGACACTAGGAATGGCTGGGCAATTTTTGGTTGTTTGCCAGATTTCATTCCAGAATCGGTTGCAAGCTTAATTGGTTGGAGTGCATGCGTGAGTGTACGTACAGAAGACTGGTGGACTGTGGTCAAACAGAGGTTACAACACAAACTACTTCTAACTGACGGCAGGACTTCATGCTTTCATGAGTTTCAGGCATAGTTTACAAAGCAGGGTAGTTTTACTGAAAATTGACAATATTTCTGCTGTAGCTTATATAAATCGCCTAGGAGGTAATAAATCCATTGAATTGTTTCTGCGGACTGGAAATCAAGATTTTTGAAGGAATAGTGATAGGAAGCTGAACGAGAACTGTTTCAGGAAACTTCTCCAAGCTTGGGGGTCCCTGGAGATAGATCTATTTGCAAGCAGACTGACGTCTCAACTGAAGGAGTACTACAGTTGGATGCCAGACCCAAAGGGATTTAGAGGTGAATGCATTCATTCAGAGCTGGAAAGGAGCGAATAGATATGCGCTCCCTTCCTTCATAGTAATTCAATGGGTCCTTCAGAAAGTCAGACAGGAGGAGATGCTCTATAACCCCGGTAACTCCGTTTTGGGTTTCACAGGCGTGGTTCTCAATGACTTTGGAACTCGCATGCGATGTACCATTTGTTCAACCTGCTATGAGGGGTCTGCTGAAAGGCAGATGAAGGAGCACACCCTCTGGTCCAGACAGGGTCTTTGAGCCGTCTTGCAATGAAAGTTTCAGTGATCTTAAGAGGTCAGGCCTTTCAAGGAAGAGCTCCTCAAGGAACCCTGGGCTCCAGGCATCCAATACAGGTATAAGGGAATATGGAAGATCTGGGTACACTGGTGCTTGGAAAGGGACTTGGATCACGTGGAAGCTCGTGTAGTTGAAGTGGTTAATTTTCTGGCTTAACAGTTTGCTAGGGGCCCAAGTTTTAACTAATAACTGCTACAAATCGCTATATCTGAAGTTCCCAGAAAGATTATTGGCAGGAGTGTAGGAAATATTGTTTTGGTTGGTCGAGTACTTAAAAGCATTAGGCTAACATTATCCCTCCCTAGCCTCCTTTCTGTTGGGGTGGAGTTATTACATTAAAAAAAAATCTGTAAAATAAGTTTTTTTATATCAACTTTTTTTAAGGAATGTTATTGTAATTTTACATTTGTGGCTTGCGTCCTTGTTTTCACCTTTGAACGCTTTCTCAAACTGTTTCTATCAGATAATACGCAGTTATCCATTCCTTCTAGCTGTTTTTTGGAATGTCTGTTATCTACTCCTTGTTTATCCATGGAAAGGAGAGCAAGTTTTAAATGGGACGATTGTTCAGTATATGGACCTTTTATGTGTTACCATTGTTCTATTCGCGATTGTATTTGTGTTATGATGCAATGCTGCGTGGAGAGGCATTGAAAGATAAATGAATAATGTTAGCTGCCATGTCTTTAATAAAATTGAGATTCTCTTGGCATTTAATTTTATGAATCTCGGTTTTTGAAAATAAATACTACTTTTTTGGAAGAACACACACAGAGTTCACTACACCCACATTCGAAGTAATCTTAAATGGTCCAGTCCAACCTACTTTACATCGTCATCTATCAGAGCCTGAGAAGGGGACTTGCTACTGACTGCGACTAAGCTACACAATAACATCTCAAAAACAACCGGAGAATTTTAAAGAGGGTGGATAAGACCAGTAGCCTGACACAGAAAAGTAAACTTCTGCTCGGGACACAGGCTATGGAGAATGTTTAACCAAGTATCCGATATGGTACTTTGTTGAGTACAGAAGTCTGTTACAACTCCCAAAACACCCATCTCCTACGATACACCCTCAAATATCGTATGGTGCCCTAGTGAGAATAAATAAGGAACTAGGCAAGATATTACATGATCTGTTTTTGCAAAGAGGCAGTTTGAAGTGCTGAATGCAAGCATCAATCCGTTGACTCCGTCATCCCTCACCCACCACAGTTTACCATCTGTGAGTTTACTTTCAATTGACAAACATATACCATCTTATTCCAGTGTGAATACTTCTCTACAACCCATCAAACCCCACACCATACATTTTAAAGTAAGTACCCACCTGTAAATGCCAGCAGGTTTTTTCCTTTTCAAATTTCTAGAACAGTAAACTTACATTTTGCTGAGAGCCAATACGCTTTAAACCGCCACAAAATTATGCAGCTAAATTGAAGAAAAAATCAAAATTGGCAGTTATTAGCAAAAAACATTTCCATTATTTTCTTTCTATGGTATAGGAGATAAATTGCAAGAAACCTAGCATCAAACCAAATTGTCACAGAAATGTGCTGGTATACTAATTATCAGGCAATCAGATCACGTTTTCAACTGTGTTGACCAACTGCTACACAGGAGAACCGTAATCTCTTCACGATAACTCACTGAGTAAATGCAGTAGAATTCCATCAAATCAATCTTTAGAAGCATGTGGCGAGACACAGCCTAGACTGAGGCCAAGAAAAGCATTTTTTTATTATGCACTCCCCATATTATATCAAATGTGGGAGACACTAAAGTGTTCAAGGTAGATTTGCAACAAGTAACTAGCAGATCATATTGACAGAATGAAAGGTATTATAATCAAACACATTCACAGATACTATTTCAACTCAACTTTTCTACCTGTGCAGAGGAACCCATCCTTCTATGCTTCAGAAAATAAAATAAAGGAAATCGAAATGTATAGATGGGTAACAGTAAATAAGGGATGTTTTTTATTAATTGGTTCTGAGTGTCAAATAGTTAGAGAAAAGCTTGAACTGGTTATGCCATCCAGAACTCAAAAGGTAAAAATATCTTCATTATTCATGGTTAACCATCAATAACTGTAGGTTAAGTTTTCACCGCTCAAATCATATGACCCAGTTTTCAACAGCTATGAAGGGGTCCAGCAGTCATAAGGTCGTCAAGCACACCATGGCCTAACTTGCCTCACCCCCATGGCCTTTGTTATACCTGGTGGCCAGTCACTCACGCCGACCACCTTCTCCCCATCACGTCCCTCCGTCAACCCCCTTACCACACCACCCTCCACATTAACCCCAACCCCAAAATATTAATAAAAGGGCGTCTCACCACCCACTGCATTTTCAACCATCTCAAAACCTAAATTTGGAAAAGAAAAACCTGATAACATGTCACCCACTCACATAACATGATCCTCGCTTCAATCCACCCAGACCAAGTATATAAAAACAATACTTGGTCTACTGACAACCATCTCTACCATCCTCTGCATTTCCTCCTACTCCCCACCCAAAGTTGTGCTGTTTGCTCTGGAATTTTTGTATGATGTAGCAGCAGTAAGGAACAACTTTCACTTACCAAGGTTCCTCCATTATCAGATAACCATATTCAGAATCTTGTATTCACGCTTGTTGGCCTCAGTGAGAGTCATACATAACAATGGTTTTAATGAGATCCAATACTCAATTGTGGTAACCAGCCCAAATGTGATCAATACAGAAATCGGTCAGATTCAAAGCCATATTATAAAACTAATTAAATATATTTACAGAATGAAGGGGCGTATGCTTTTATAAGTGTAACAATGAGCAATATACCTTCAAATTATGAACTGTAGATTCCTATATATTTCCTTAGAGAGTACGTTGTCACAAAAAACCCAAAGTATCAACCTCCCTAACTACCAGAGATTGAAGACCAAAGAAAATTAAAATAATCCTCAATAAAAAATGGTTATTCGATGCAACCCTAAACTCAAACAAGTCCAGGACATTTCCTAGGCCCTTCTATATTTTTGTACTTTAGAATCATTAAGCCATAAACCCAATATGAACCAGCAGAAATACAAGGCACTCTTCAAAGATCCAATGTCCCGTCAAATATCTAGGCAGTCTCGTTAAAAAGCGAAACTTACTTATGTGTGAATCTTTCATAGGGCTGCCCTCCTCAAATAGGTTTGAAAACTGCTTCAATCAGAAAGACAACATACTTGCGTTGCACCCATTCAGGTAACACACTTCTTACTGCACTGACTGAATAACACTGGCCAAGAGAGTTCAGAAACCTCCTGCATGCAGTTCTTGCTGCACTATAGCTCTTTGAGCTAGTTTATCAGCGAGTAACTTGCTTATTATGCTACTTTTATCAAAAATACACAGCAATAAAAATTAAATCTGAGAGGGAGAGAATGCTTGTTAGTATGCATTTATGTTATTAAATAAAATAAAAAAATCTAACAACCCCTTTCAAATATTCTATTGTCGATATTGCAAAGAACAATGATTTGCTCATGTTCAGCATTCACTGACCATGTTCAGTTGCTTAGCCCAATACTGCTTTGGTTGGTCTGACAAAGCTCTTCTGGAACACAATGATACATGGGAATTAGTTAACTGAGACCAATCCATGTGGTTGCTGGCACCGATAAAGGATCACAGTTACTGAAATGTTATCAGGCTATCCCTGATAGTCTAAAAGCATGAGTGATTAGGGACGTGCATAGCAATATTTAAAAAATCTAGAACAAAACACTTTCTCCCTCAAAGAGGAAAGTGTGGGAGAAAATGTACTCTAGAAGATAACCAACCATATTATATGTTTTGGCCTGTAACAAATGCTTCATCTACGTTACAGAATTAGGTTAGCTTTCCAATTCCCTCTACCAATTTCTAATCCAAAGCAATGAAGAAAGTCCACATTCAATTTTAAACCTGGTTAGCATTTGTGCACATCTAAGATCATGGAGAAAAAAGTGCCCTAGCTAGTTTTCAATTCTATATGTAAAATAAGTTAGGTACATTTACATATGTTCTTTAGTTTCACTCACCTGTCTTTGTGAAAGCTGTTGAAACAGAAGCCAGGGAAGCCATTAAACCGAACTCGAGCATCTAAAATGTTTACAGCTACTCTTCAGAAAAGAAAACAAGTAATAATACCTTAAAATGAATCAGAGGTATCCAACTCGTCTGCTTAAGAACCACATTCTTCATAATAACTATTCGCTTTCAAGTAGTCCCTCAGTCGTAACCATTTAAGGCCAACTGTGCCTCTAAGTGTTGAAGCTACGCGAGTCTGAAGTGTAACTATAGAGCCTCCTATGTATCCACTGTCAGCTCTGTGGAATAAGGCAGAGCATGGCTCTCTGAATAGCTGCTGCAACACGGTCAACTGCAGAACTCCCAGCTTAGATGGAAAACGCTGAACGGGTTATTAAAAGTAGCCACTCTCTCAAGTGAGTGCTCAAACCCCATTCCATTGGCACTCTTTGGGCAAGTATCATCATAAAACACAAGAATTAAGAGAAAAGGAGAAGGCAAAGTCCAACAGGGAGAGAATATGGCAGCCTAGCCCAGAATGGTCTGAGATATATATTTATCGCACAGCACAAACGTCTAAAATGCAGAAGCTGGCTCTGCATGTAGGACAGGGCACATGACTGGAGAGCCAGGTCTCTGGATGTTGCTGGTCCTGTCGGCTAGCAAACCACTTGCCCATGCAAGTGAGGCACCACATAGGACGGCAGTAGCACAGCTGACATTCTCCTTCATTAGGGTCCCTGCATAGCTTCACCAACTTGATATTGGCATTGATCTGCATGCAGCCAATGCATGGTTCCAGCTCCTTTAAACAGAAAAGAAAAAGACAATTCATTAATTAGCCAGGGATTCATTGCTGCACTGTTTCACAAAATGCCCAACTGCAATCAATCCACCTCCAAGTGTAAAGCGGTCACCGTGACCATATTAAGCACAGTTTACATGCAGGATCAAATACCCAATTCCACTGCTACAACTCCAAGCTTCTTCCCATGCACACCATGTCTAACTACCATCCTAGAGAAACTCTACTCACCTTTTACAAGCACATTTCCGATCAGCCCACCCTCTCCATTTCTCATTAGACTGGTATCTTCATTTATAACATTTTGATCAGTCTTTGAGGTGGATAGCATGTTTGAGGTGTTAACTATTACAGTGAGAACTAAGTCACATGGTTATAAAAATGATACTAAATTGCGTTATATAAAGTTTCCTACCACACGTCTGCAGAGGTTATTAACCCATTTAATGATACCCAACTGGGTGGCTTCGGAAAGATGGAAGGATGAAGCGGTCTTGCTGAGAATTGAACTTGTGTCCTGTAAATCACATCACATATCTGAGTCTGGCATGAGTCATCGCGCCAGCCTACTTCAACACTATACAATACAACCACAAGGTAAGCAAACTATATACACCTGGAATGAGTTCAACAATGAACATGTGGCTTAGGAACTCCAACGATAGTGAAGGAGGCACTTCATATAGGAGGACATGGTGTACAATGCCTGAAACTAGAATGAGTGCATAAAGGAGTATTCAGAGATCATGCAGAATGATGTACCTCGAGAAGACAAGCAACAGGGAAAGTCCTATAATCTCCATACTCCGTTTCAATTGTCTACTGCATGATCGGAGTTTAAATTTATACTGGAGGGTTGGTTGCCTGGTATAGACAGACCCTAATCTAGTCAAACTGGAGGTAAAAAAGCCACGGGTAAGGATAGACAAATGCTAGGCTTTGGGGTCAACAGTGCCATTTAGCATTGATATTCTAAATGTTAGGAATTTTACTTTAAAAAAACGATCAGTTATATTGTTTTTAAAAATACGCCATGGTGCACTTTTTAACACTTTGGACATCTGGAGGCGCCATTTTGGTTACCGCTGGGTCTCCTCTACTTAATGAGACCGGCTGTGTGGACGCAAAGCTGGTGCGCCATTGGCAAGCGCATCTGCAGCCATCCGCATACGACCTGGGCCATGGGACAGTAACCCTGGCTCTCTACAAGAGAGTAAAATTGTGTATTTCTTTATCCAACTACGGGTGTTGCGCAGACTGTAATGAGATATGCCTACACTCTATTTGCCTAGACAAGGGTGATCTGTTTTGTAATCACTGTTCCTTCAGCACTCGCCCCATGCCAAGGACCCAACCTAAATCTAAGACCACTCACATTAACAAAATGTTTTCAGTTAACTGCAGGTCGCTGGCAAAACATTTCTCTGAACCTTTTATTTTTTATAGAAGAGGAACAACCAAATGCCAAGTTCCTAACGGAAACCACGCTCAACAAGAACTCTGGCTCAGAGATACAGAACCTTCCCCCTGGTTATTATATCCAGCGAAGAGATCATGGAATTAAGAAGGGTGGCGTTATTGCTATCATTGTCAAAGACAGCTTTAAATGCCTTATTAAACTTTAGACAGAAAGATGAGACAATACAATTTATATGGTGATACTTCAATGTTCAGTAACAGTTATTTCACTGGTTTCTTTTGTACGTAGAAAGATTTGTATTTCTTAGATTCTTTTGACATGTAGATACAGCCAATGCGTTTCGCCCTAGAAAGGGCTTCTTCAGGGCACAGTATTTTAGTGAGCACTGTCCAAGTATTCTTGGAGGGAAACACCAGCATCAAACTGTGCTAGTACAGTCCTTTGGTCAATCACATAATTCTTCTAGTACATCAATTGTAGAACTATAGTACCCTTTAATAAAAGGGTTAAAATATTGATCAGCGGTGTGTCGCTTAGTGTCTCAGGCGGTTCAGAGTCCGTTGGTTATTTAGATTAACAAACAGGATAGTTCAATTTCCAGAGAGCCGTCACAGATACGGGACGATCCTGTTACTGAATCGACACACCGCTGATCTATATTTTAACCCTTTTATTAAAGGGTACTATAGTACAACACTTTATGTACTAAACTTTATTATCTGGCAGCGAATTCCCCTCGGGAAATCTATTGACTTGCGAAAAGTCTACTTGAGCCTTTAACACCAGATACTTTTTCAGAGACCCTAACATGATGTAATGAACTCCCAGGAGTTTTCAATTAAAAAGACAGAAAAAAAAACAAAAAAAAGATAGATACTTTTTCATTATCTCATGCCCAGGCAGCCCTCTCATCAATGATAATCTTCCACCTTATGTTGAGCATTTGCTGGAGGAATTTTGTGTCTTAAACAGAGGAGCTCTCAGAAATCCTTTCCCAAAGTAAAATCAGCCTACCCCTAATATCCGATTCCGCTTTTTTTTGTTATCAAGGCTGCAGAAGTATGGTTCCCAATTCTACTCAAACTGATTAAACTATCTATTTCCACAGATCAAGTAACTTTATTTTGGAACTGTGCGAAGGTAAAAGCTCTTTTAAAAAAAGCCCAATTTAGATCCAGGGATCTTGAGTGGATTTCCCCTCTTCCTGGGATCAGTACAATTTTAGAAAAACATTAATTATACCTTATTGGACTACTTAGAATACCACAATTTACTTCATTCAACACAAACAGCATTTTAACATCTTCATGGTTCGTAAACCGCTTGGCTTACTGTGGTTGAGGAATCCAAGAGACATCTTGATCAGAGAGGATCAGTAGCTATTCTTCTTGATCTTTGATACCGTAAACCAAGACATTCTGATAAACAGACTAATGCATGTCAGAATTGTGGGAAGGAAGGACTATCACCTCGATATAGTCCTTAGCTGATAAAAAACTTTCCAGGTTTTTGAAGGAGACAATTTCTCAGATAGCATGTTGCTTTAATGCGAGGAACCACAGGGTTCTTCACTGAGCTCTACTTTGTTGAATGTATAAATTAGGTCACTAGTGGACACTGTTACACCTTATTGGAACAGTCACCTATGTGGATGACACCCAACTGGTTATCTCTTTGAATCATCCTCAGAAGAATTAACCCTCTCTTGATGAATGCTTGAAATGGCAGAATGGATGGATTATTCCTGCCTTGAGCTCAATGGAGACAAAACTGAGCGGATTCTTCTGGGCAATACAGGTACTTCAGATATGGGACTGGCGTGGCTAATCTGTCTTGGCTCTCCTCCTGCCCCTAAAGCAATTAATATAAGCCTTGGCTGGCGTATGCTCCCTCTCTCCCTGCTCGGGCGCGCAGCGCTATTCAAGATGATGTCCCTGCCCAGGTTCCTGTATGCTCTACAAAATACTCAAGATCCGGTCCCGGCCAGATACTTCGGGGAAATCGAGAGCTTGCAACGTGTCCTGCTCTGGGATGGGCGGCCACGTATTGCTATCACGAAGCTTACGCTCCCGTGGTATGATGGGGCATAGCATTGCCCGATGTGCGGAGATATTACTGGGCCTCCCAGTTGGCGCCCATTAATCACGGTCTTTACGGCCCGGCGGACAGTCCAGGTTACGCCATGGATCGGTGGCTTCTGGATGGCGGGAAATACCATAGGGCGCTGTATACGAGAACTCTTGATAGGCGGATGTCTGGGCCAACGAAAACCGCTGTGCACATCCGGAGAACGATCACTAAGGCACAGGGATGGAAAGGCAGGCTCACGATGGCAACTCCACTTTATGACTCCGAGATTTTGGGTAAATTGTGGCACACCAAGGGGTTCGATAAGTGGGACATGATCGGGATATCTAGGGTGGAGGACATGATGTTGCGTGGGGAAGTGAAGTCTTTTGCCCACCTACAGACGGAGTTCCAGCTGGGTGGAACGGAATATTTTCGGTACGCTCAGCTGCGACATGCACTCCTGTCCTCCATGCCGGAGGGCGAGGCAATCCCAGAAAGTTCTCCCCTGGAAGACCGGGTACTGGATGGCCACATGCCGGACAGCGCTATCTCCCTGACGTACAAAAAATTAATTAATATTCGTACGGACCTTCTCCTGGGGGTGAGAGATCAATGGGTACGGGACGGGATAGAGATAGACGACGAGGATTGGCAATGTGAGGTGTCATCCCCCAAGGAGGTCGCTATCCCCGCCCGGCATCGATTGGTGCAATTGAAGATCCTGCACAGAGTTTACGTCACTGGCCCCAGATTAATACACATGGGACATTCGGTTGACGGCCTCTGTCGGCGTGGCTGTGGCGCTCTCGCCACCTTCATGCATATCATTTGGGACTGCAGTGTGATCGTTTTCTCCTGGAGGCGGTACACGCGGAGGCCCGGAGATGCCTATTGAATATCTGGGGTCCAACGGATTACAACACTGCAGAAACCCAGTGGGTTACCCTTGGGAATATGGTCGCAAAGCGGGACATTGCACAAATGTGGGGAGCGACAACATCCCCGAAAGTCGTACAGTGGAAGGCCAACATGGATTGGTGTATGTTCCGAGAAAAGACTATGTAGCCAGGGGTAAACTCAAAAAATGGCAGAAGGTGTGGGGGGCTTGGAACGAGTATAGGGGTGACATTTGCATACCACCAGAATCCGCCCCACTGGAAGAACACTTGACCCCATAGCCTATAACTCCAACTGACGATTTTGTATCACTGCTATCCTGTATTTCCCTCCCCCCGTGGATCTGTGTATCCATATTGTTCTGAATCTCACTGTTCTCGCTGCGCCTAGCCGACTCCTTGATTAGGCCCCATTAAGTAATGGTTTGATTGCCTTCTTTCTAGCGCTAGTTCTGGCGCCTCTTTCTGTACTTGTTCCTTCTTCATAAAATATAAAAAATGAAAAATCATAACCTTCATACGTTCTGTTATCTGGATAACTGCACCTTGCTCTATTGCTCTTCGAGATGCTGCCTAGCCTCCGGGATGTAAGGCTGAATAGCTGTGTGCACTATTTGAAAATAAAGGTTTTAAAAATTTTTTTTTTTAAATATATAAGCCTTGGCATGTGGCTTACAAAACTTTTAAATGTGACCATCAAGCAGTGAAATTAGCTGCCACGTGTTATGGCATGCTTTGTAAAATCCTACCTTTGCTTCCTTTCACAGCTAGGAGACTGATGGTCCAGGTTTGGTTCTTTCCCGCCTCGGCTAAGGTAACTCTCTCCATCTAGGGGCCCTAAAGACAACTACAAGAAAGCTGCAAATAACACAAGATTGTGCAGCCAGAGTGCTACTCAACATTCCCATAACCCAATAAGCCAACCAAGCACTTAACACCCTACACGGGCTGCCAATAACCAAAAGAATAAAAAGTTTAGATCACTATGCATTGCTCATAACCACTCCCTTATTTCTATCACCCTAGAAAAAAGGCTACATTCAGCCAATTTATTTTTGCCTGGAGTACCCCAAATAAAAAAGGAAAGATATGGAGGCCACTCCTTTTCATACAATGTTGCTAAGCTTTGGAATGCCCTCCCTCTCTATTAGCACTCAGTAACACAGCATTTCCCCTTTCAGAAGCTTTTAAAACCTGGCTCTACCAGAATATCGTACCGTAACTATAAGCTATCCTTACTGCTGCTCTTGTTCGACACTACCAGCGCTGGAATGCCTTCAGATAGCTATGCGCTTTACAAGTTTATAATAATAATAACCTCTTTGAACCAAGTCCACATATGCAACAGAACTCCTGTGCAATACAGACAGCATTGAGAGACAAGACAGGCCACAAGCAAATGTACCACTCAAAATTACTTCTCAGAGGACAGAACTGAAAGACCCACATCAGAACACTAGCGAGGCAGTAGCGTAGAATTACCAAGGTGGATGTTATGAAAGCGAAAAAGGAAGAGAGGAAGAAACCCCATTGTCATCAAGCAGATTCTGCCTATCATATATAAAGACAGCCTCTCAAAGACGGATATCTTTGCCACAATGACCCAAGGTGGGCACAGACCTTCACCTCAGAAACTTTACCTCAGGTATTCCTCACAAGCATCCCAAGATGCCAGAGTCGTCTTTGACGACAGAAGGCTAAATAGATTAGAGTTAGTAAACACTCTGGGCAAAGAGCAACTTTGGGTTTAGTACAGTTTATTTTCAAACCGAGGTATTCCCTAACTGATCATCTGAAGAGACAGGGAGAGAAGCAAGCAGGTTAGTAAAATAGCAATAGTTCCTCTGTACATAGAAAGGCACTATTTGATGGAGGCTAAGAGAACGCCCAAGTGACCAAACCCAAGTGTAATTAGATAGGAGAGCAGTTCCGTCACTAGAGGAAAGAACTTTGGGGAAAGTGGCATCCACGTTTTGTGCCTCTAGCAACAAGGAAAAGCCATACAATTCATGGGTTAGTGCGCACCCTGGCAGCTACTCAACCGCATAACAGGTGGGTAAGGGACATAAAAAATGGCAAACCCAATGGATCCACAGGTGTGAAACGAACTACCAAAACACATGGTCATAAGAGTACTAGGTTCTAGAGTAGAGACATCCCTGGGACTGGTATTGTTACAGACACCCTAGTAAACCATTAAGAGTGAGTAGGTGCAAAGCAATAGAGTCCTTGGGTCTACATTCGGAATGGTCCGCAGAAATTTACCACAGAACAGTGTGATTCAATCTTCTGATTGCAAGTGTAGCCAATATCTTTACCTCAGCAAAACAATGAGTAAACCTGGTCTGTAAGAGAAGCACACAAGTGGTTCCTTATGGCTGAGATACAGAATATGGAGCCCTAAAGCATGTTAGAGATCAATGCAACATGAGTATGTCTCAGCATAAAGTTCCAATGGGTGTCACTTTCGAAATAATGGACAAGTCTGGGAAAACGTTGCCAGCTCCATCAGGGCCTGGTGACCTGGCAGCATTAAGGTGGATAAAGGATGACTATTATTTACAGGCATCATTCTTATTGTCGACAGTAGAACATTGACTTAAGTAAAGGAGAGATCCTCGCCATGCTATAGCCCAGGGATAGAAATTAACTTTGTTCATTACTCAAAAGCCAGGCCAGCCGCATTAACAGAGCTATCTTCAGCAAACTGAACTCTAGTATTTGAAATACATTTTCCCGGCATTTTTTCTTTTACTCCAAGAACGGCAGTTTGCCTTACTTTAATATTGTACAAAAATACTGTACGTTTTATTTTGTCATTGGTACTTTTCACGCTATTTACCCGACAAGCATATACTCCTGAAGTACTACTCCCACTACTAAGCACTCACAAGGCAGTACAATGGTAGGGAAACAAAACTGTATATTTTCTACACAACACTTTCTATATGAGCAACGTCCTTCTGGTTTTCCACAAAAAACCTGAGGTGCAAGCACCTAGAGGCAAATGATGGATTGTACAAAACAAAGGTTATGGGGAAGTGATCAAATATATGGCATAAGAGGTAATCCACAAACTATAACCAGCAGAAGAGTGATTGAGGGCATACAAGAGCAGCTGCTGTGCATGGTCTAATATTCAACTTTTTGACCGGTGTCAGGGTGAAATGCCACCAGTTAATAATGAATATGCAGGCCATTCACAATTCCCAGAGATTAATTAAATATTTGGAACAAGCAATTATGTGTGGTGTTTAGGGCACAAACAAAATTACACATACTAAACCCAATGATGGCCTACTAACTGGTTACAATTAGAAAAATCAGTGGTCTATGAGATCGAAGGTTCTTAGAGTTAATCTTAGTCACCGACAATCATTCAGACAGCATTAACATGCTTCATACTTACCAGGCCCAAAAAAAAGGTTGAAACAAGTCTCGAGTTGCCCGTGTTCACGCCTGTATGTAACTGGACTTGAATAGTTAGGCTGGACTGTTTCGTTTGGAGTAGGACTAGGACGGAGTTGCATATGGCTGGTCTAGAGTGGTGTATTGAGAAAAGACTGGAATGCAGCATGAGTAATTACCAGTGGCTTCGATTATTTTACCCATTCCTCACATCGCTTCGTTTTCATATTAAGGAAACAGCCATTGAACACAACTTGCCAGCAAGGAGATCTGGGTGAGTTGAATGAAGATACCCCTCTAGATAAACATGGAATGAAAGATTGATCCGATGGGTCTACTGTAATAATATCACCCCCATCATTGGTCAGAAAGAATTCAGAGGACTGCGCCTGTTGCTTGCTTACTGGGGTACCAATGCCCTAAATGTTCTTGGTAAGAAAAGTATTTAAAAACAGTCCGATATAATACCCAAGTATTCCAGACAAAAAGCCAAGGTGGTACCACAGTTGTCAAAAAGGACACTGTAGACCCAGCATTTAAGAAATCTGCACCGATTTTTTTTTTAAACATCCGTTATGAAACTCGTGTGGTATCACAGGAAAAAAACACAATATAGCAATGAAGATAATCTATATTAAAAGAAAAAAGAAAAAAAAAAGATAAGAGGTCCGTGGGAGTACAAAGATATTCCTCTGGTTACAATGCTTACCTATATTATCAAATAGTGGGGACTTAAGCAGCTCGCTCATTGACCTAAATTTAGCAAGATAAAGTCACGAAGAACCAGGTTTGCTCCCTATGCTGATTGATGCTAAATCAGATTTTCAATATTGAACCTTATATTCAATCAGATAGAGATGTCCTGGAGAAATGTTGTGGAATAACTTGAGTCTTCTAGGTGAAGAGGGAAGGTTTACACACCAGATGCCCGCTAGCTGTTTTTGCAACAGTGAGGTTGGCGAGCCCCATCCCTTTTTAGTTTTATACTAGCACACTATGCTGCTTTTAAGGAAGTGCCTGGCTGCTTGGGGGCGCCATACTTTAACAGGCTTGTACTGCTTTTATTCATTTTATGATTTACTTTACTCCCTATTTGTTTAAGTTGGATTTCCTCTACCAGTCCCCACTGGCCTGTGACTAAGGGAAGGGGTTGCTGAACCCCAGTTTGAGAAGTTTTTTTCCAGCCTGTTCTTGATCTTGCTGCGATAAATCACAACTCTGCCACGCCCCTGGATACACCCATCCTCACGACAGGCTTCTTAAACAGAAAAGCGCGTCCGCACAGGGGACGCGTCACTGGTACGCCAAAGGCAAACTAAAGGCAAGAGCACCTGCGCCCGGGGCCCATCCACCTGCTCATTTTCCACCCCAGCCAATGCAACTGATCATTTATACAAGAGACACACTACATGCACTTCAAGTAGGTAAAAGAAAATTGGACTGTGGCAAATTTACCAAGGCTTTAGAGTTAAATATAAGTAACAGTATATGTATACCCGGTTACCTTATATGCTTAAACACCAAAAATTGTGATTCACCCAACCAACTTGGCTTGATAGAAGCCACACGTGCATGCCCCGATATACTGTGCGTTTTAATAAACGTCAGGTCACTGCTAAAACAGACTTTTGAATTTACTGTTTTGTTAGATAGCCACCATATATTGATGATGTGTTGGTCACCGAAACCTGGACAGAACTCTATATCTGGCCTGGACAGGATTACAGCTACTCCTCTGGACCATATGATTCATAGACTAGCTAGATTGTGCAAGAGGGGAGACGGACTTGCAATAATTCAGAAAAATAAATTTGCTGGCCATGCTTACCAGTAACCTGCAAGGTTATGAAGCATTTCTTTTTAACAGCTAACTCACCCAAAATAAATAAATAGATAAATACTTTAATAGGCTTCTGGTATACTGCTCACCTGGAACTAGATCTACATTTTTTCAAGATATTAGCTCTATGTTAGAATCCTGTGCACTTAAAAATAATTTCACTATTTTAGGTGATCTCAAGTATCATCTAGAATATTGTACTGATAAGGAGGAATTAATAGATACCATGTCCTGTTTTGGTTTGCTGCAGATTGTGGAGGGACCAACTCATTCAGCAGGTCATACTCTTGATGTAGTCTTCAAAATAATCTCAACTTAAAATTCATTGATACTCTCACCACGATTTGGTCTGAACATAAAGCAATAATTATTGCCATATTTTTTTACAGCATCAGTAACTGTCATGAACACAAAAACTACCCGTCCATGGAATAAATTACAAGAATCAAACTTAAGGTATTTTATTAGAATCAGGCTGTAGATCCGGAGACTACATCAAAGGACTGAAAAATGACTGCAATCTGCAATTAATTCTCTAGTGCCTATTAAATCCACACTATCTAAAATATTAACACCTTCAGCTCCATGGTTTAATGAAAAACTCAGAGCCTGTAAACAACTTTGCCGAAAGCAAGAAAGGGTGTGGAGGAAAGAATACAGCTTAGCAGAAAAAGAAAAAGAAAAACAATATTTAGTAATATACAAACTACTTATTACTGAGGCCAAATCGAAATACTTTAAAGAAAAACCTTACCTCTACATTAGTTGAACACAATCAGGCCTTCTGTAATTCATTAGCTATCTTTTTGACAAAAGGGTCAAGACCTTTATGACGGATTTGATGCTCATAGCCAAAATAGAGGCCAATTGTTGAACATAGAGAATTTAACTAACAAGACTGCTCTACTACTTTTAAAGAATTTGTTTGCCTGACATTGGAACAAGTCAGTCAATTTGATCGTCACTACTAACTCAGGATCTCCAGTAGCCTGATGTCCACCCTTTATCAACCAGCTTATTCCAGATATCATTGCCGAACAGGTAACAAAATTATTTAACCATATGTTCACTACAGGTGTATTTCCTACACTTAGCGCCAGGAAACCTCCGGTGTCAGTGCACTTTATAAATACAGCCTTACATTAACATTAACTTTGAAAAATGGCCTCTATTTTACCGTTCATAAAAAAAAAAAAAAGTCCAACCTTGAGCCCCAAGATGTTATCAACTATCACCCCACATCAAGGCTTACTCTTCTGGCCAAACTGGCAGAAAAGGCGATCAATATACAACGGACTGCATTTATTGAGTCAAACAATCTTCTGGATGGGCCAGTTTGGTCTCTGCACTGTTCACAGTTCAGAAACAGCTTTGATCGGCCGGTTGAGGAAGCTGGGGATTAAGGACACAGACTTGGCCTTGCTTTATCACTTTTTGGCGAACGAGATCAGTGACTCTTCGCAAATTCATATCTGAACCATATACTCTGCCCGCTGTTGTTCTACAGGGCTTATCGCTAAGCCTTACAATATTCAATTTATACATCACCCCCTTTGCTGCCCTAATGAAATCCTTTGGATTTTCGTTAGTGTCCTACCCGGACGATACCCAAATTGTGGTATCACTTTCTAAATCTGATCATAGCACAGAAGAGACCTTTGGGAACTGCAGGTCTGCGGTTAGTGATTGGCTGGGCAGTAATAGACTTATATTAAAATCATCCAAGACAGAAGTGATGTTGTTTGGGCACAACACTTCCTCATCTTGGTGGCCACAAGAATGAGTGACTTTGCCAGTCTCTACAAAAAAAGGAAAAAACGTTGCTTTCACTCTTGGTGACAGGCTCATGTGTAAGAATGCAGTTATCATCCTTGGCTTTAAAAACCATTAAAGAAAAAAAAAAGATTTTCCATCCGAGTCTATTCAAGCTACTAAATATAGTAGCCATTGAAATGGTCCTTTCTCGTATAGACTATTGCAAAGGACTGTACTTACATTTACAAAAAAGACTGCTAACTCATTTACAAACTCTGCAAAACTCAGCCTCTGAACTTCTGTTTAACCTCCCTAAACTAAATTCGGCAACACAGGCACTTAATGTGCTCCACTGGCTCCCTATGAAAACAAAATATACTATCTTTAAAGCATTATGTATAGCATTTAAATCTCTGAATTTCATAGGTTCAGACTACTTATATTTAGGTGGTACATTCCAGGTCGAGCTCTTCGTTTCAGTACCACCAGGAACCTGGTGGTCCCCACTCAAGTTTGTTTCATGGACAGGTGGTAGGTAGTTTGGGGCACTGCAACACTTTTCTTCATTGTATAAAATCGGGTTCACACCTAAAGCTTGGAAAATGGGTAGTTGATATATAGATCAGACATTCATTTCGGACTGTGGTTTTCTTCTTCCTCCAAGAGTCGTCCTCGAAACAACCTTAGAAGTTAGAGTAATGGAATTTCCAGCTTTAGAAATACTTGCTTTGCCTGATCCACAAACCAGCTGCCAACCTCCCAGATCCCCATCTGTTCTTTCATAGCCACTCCACCATCCAGCAAACGTCTACTCAGGTATAAGTAACCGGATATTAAAGACTCAATGGGGATTGATCAAAAGCCATAATAGTATCCCTAAAGAGAGCCTCTGATGAAGCTTCCTCCAACTTAAATGTCTGTAGTTTTTTTTAACCACCTTTTCGAAATTCTAAAGAAACCAGAAAACGTCACATCCTGGGCAAAGAGTACAAATATTTTGCAGCTGGAAAAAATACTCTACTCAAAGCAACAGTAAATAAAATGGAAAGGTACCTTACAAGAGCAGTCCCAACATGTGCACTTGGATGTATATAAACATAAGATAATGGCCTACTGCCAATTGGCATCTGCCTGGTAATTTGATCAATATAGATTTCATACATGCTACAGCTAACTCATGCTAGCCAACAGGATAGACAAACACAAAAGCATGAGTCCACATGAAAGTGAACTGCTTTGCAAGCCAACCGTTAGGAACCAAATACTGGCCAACCCAAATAATCATAAGGCCATTCTATCATTGAAGACAAGTGCAGGTAACTCCAGCCTTCTTGTGGTGATTACACCAACTAACCGGAGGTCAAAATTGCACAGGCCATCTAAATCTATTAAGATATCCCTTAGCTGCAGAAAGTGATCGCTCCACTGACTTTGTTTAAATGGATTTATTAAGTTCATGTATTTCAACAGGTTATCAGTAATACTATGCATGCTTACATTTCAGGAATAATCATTAATCAAAAATTACTGCACAGGCATTAAGATTAGGAAAATTCGCTTATATAGATCGGGTGTAATGTCGGGTATAACAGGGTATTGAGGAATGAAATATGGGGGTATGGCCTCATTCATACAATCTGGTGGGGTAGCAACATTTGCCTACTTTAGTGTGCCGCCGCTGTACTGCAACATGATCTGCCCCTGCAGCGGTTTGTTATTTGCATGTTAGGGTTGTGTATCGCCAGTCTTTGTTGGAATGACCATGACTTGTCTTGGAAATGTACTTGAGGTGCACAGTGTATGGGGGC
Source organism: Lissotriton vulgaris (assembly GCF_964263255.1). Lineage (NCBI taxonomy): Eukaryota > Metazoa > Chordata > Amphibia > Caudata > Salamandridae > Lissotriton > Lissotriton vulgaris. The sequence continues at coordinate 205,199,088 of NC_141690.1, read as the reverse complement.
TTTGCAGGTTCTCTGGACTACAATCACATAAGGATGGCAACTTTACTCTGTGCTATTTGAATGCTCTTGTGCTTAAGTTTGTCTCTTTGGGGACTCCCTCTATCTCCAGGTTCTCCTGTTGGGAGCTGTGTAGATCTGACAGTATCACACATGGCTCCAATGACTTGTTAAGGCGGTCAGCGCTGACAAAGTTCTACCATTCTAGGCCGAGAATGTCATCAATGACTTATTTGCTTCCCACTGCATCATCTCAGCTGATTTTCCTTCTCACCTTCAAGCTTAAAAACGCCATTCCCCGGATGCCAAAATGGATATAATATATAGAAGCCCAGAAAACAGCTGTGTGGTGTCGGATACACATCCGTGAGTATTTTATTACGAGTACTGCCTTGGTCACAAACCACGGGACACTTCAGAACCCGAATATGGATTGTGGTCTTGGAGGTCTGCATCTGACAAAATACATTCACCTCACACCCAAAAGAGATGGAAAAAGAATAGAAGAGTATCAATAGTGGAGATCACGTCTTTCATTCACCCACTCATCACAAACTCTAACTCATTGTATACAGAAATGAACTTTGTTAGCCAATACCTGATTTGTAGGCAAGAGGTAGGGCTCATTTTCTTCCACAAGTGAACGAAATGTTTCTAAAAACATATCACTAAGGGTTTGGTGAATCACGACATTGGCAGCATTGCGGATTGGAGCATGAAGTTTTTCCCTTAGCTCGCCATATTCCGTAGAATTCAACCTGAGAAAAAAAAAAGCATAAACACGAAATTAATTTGTGCAGGCTTAAAGCAAAAATATTTCATTAATTTAAATCACACAGCGTGCTTTATTAAACGTCTCACTGAATCAAACAGACATCCTTTCAGGAAATTTACCAGAGAAAGGTGCGTTTGGCAAAACTGACTAGTAAACTGAAAGCTACATGCAGAGAGGTCATCACTCTAATTACATCCGTTTTCTGAAACACTTCATTTGCCCCTACTTGACGGTTTTGACAGAAAAGCATACTTTCATATTTACTGCAGGTAACTATAGAACACTTAGCACTTGATGGAGCAGGGGAGAGAAAAATGTTGTGTACCCCTTGAAAAGTTACTCTCATAACCAAGATAATACTAATAGAATGAAGGATGTAAAAATATTCAACAAAATACACGTGAAGTCGACACCATACAGGGAAAAACTAATTGCTGTTTTGCCGAAATAAAATATACTAATATATACAAACGAGTCATACTAATCTAGAGCTGTGGTATTGTAGATTTCTTTTTTTTTTTATAAACCAATTAATTCATTTTACAAAAGGCATACACCAGCCAAATCACACCATATTTCAATAGTCGAGAATACAGTCACAGAATCCCGCCACCCAGCGTACAGACATTAACCCCTTCAGCACGGTGCTCGTGTGCTCATGACGAGCCTGGGCTCGTCATGAGCCGTGGAACGCTCACACGCGGGGCTAATTTCCCCGCTGTGCTGAGCGTTCCATTGCACGGGCGGGTTCATGACGAGCACCGTGCTGCATGACGAGCCTGGGCTCGTCATGAGCACAGCGGCGCCGTGCGCAGCCCCTCTCCCCCCCCGCACCGCGGGGAAATTAGCCCCGCAGTGAAGGGGTTAATAAAGCAAAAATATATTGGAAACAATCAAACCCCCCCCCCCCCGTGATTAGACTACTCCCCCCCACCCACTTCCCCCAAATGCTGCAGTTTCTTGGGCAACCACGTGCCGCGTACATAACTTTCTCCTGTGCGGCGCACCAGTCCACTCCAATTTGCCAACGCCCCACGGTTGGGGGGGGGGGGGGGGGGTCAGGACACTTCCAGGCGTCTGCAATGTCCCTTCTGGCTAAAACCAGAGAAACAGTTTTTCATTGCGCGACCCAGCTAGCAAGTCAGTGATGCCCAGAATCGTGTGCTTAGGGTCGTGTGGAACCCCCACTCCAGCACCTCAGAGTTCTTCCTAGATGCCCTTCCAGAATCCTGCAAGGAGGGGACAAGCCCAAACCATGTGGAGGAAGTCAGCGGAATCTTGGCCACAACTGGTACAGGCTGAGGACTGACTAAGCTCCCGCACAATGAAGGCGTACAGGGGTGAGATATGCGGCATGTAAGAGCTGCACTAAGTGTAGCCTAGCAGAGGCTGTGACCATTCTAGGGGCAATAAGGGCATCCCGCCAGTCCTCTTCTTCCAAGGGGCCCACCCAGCTATCCCATTGTGTCCGCAGTCGGTCCAGGGAAGTTGGGGTGTTAATCAGTGTGCGGTAAATGCGGGAAAGGCCACACCCGTCCCCAGGTCCCCCAAACATAATCTGTGCTTCAGGCGGACTATGATCTGGCAGCCACGTGCCTGTTGCAAGGTGTGAGTGGAGGGCATGCCGCAGCTGGAGGTAGCGAAAGAATTGTGAATGATGCAACAAGTACCTGGTCTGAAGGTCTTCAAAGCAGCGCATATGATCTCCCACACAAACGTCCCCAAGCTATGTGATACCTAAAAGGTTCCAGACCCCGAAGCCCAACCACCTCCCTGAGCCAGGTCCAGCTCCACAGGGGTGTACATTGGGTCAATGCAGGCGTCCAGTTTGTGTGCCGCAGTGCAGCCCGCCAGGCCAGTGATACAGAGCGCGTCACCTCTGGAAAGTGGGATGAAATCAGGGTCCCATAGAGAAAGGATTGTATCCTGTCGAGGCCCAGCTCCCCAAGCTCGAGCCTATAAGCAGGATCAGACCACCCCCCATTGAACCAGTCATGTATGGAGAGGAGTCGTGTGGCCAAGTAGAATAAATAAAGTTGACTCCCCAGACCCCCGTCGAATGATGGGATCCTGCAAGTGCTGAGCACTAATTTGGCCCTTAACTTGCTGGTTAAGCCGTCAAGTTCATGAAACCAGGCCCTGGGAAAGCACATGGAGGTATTCTATAGTATGTAAAGGAAGCAGGGGAGCACCATCATTTTAAAGAGGGTCACCCTCCCCATGGGGTTGAGGGGGAGCGACTCCCACCGCTGGAGATCCGCCATGGCCCGCTTTACTTGTGGAGTGACATTGAAGGCCCAGCTAAACTCTTCCAGCAGGGTCGCCCAGATATTTAAATAACTGACGGCGCAAAGGTATTTTGGACTGCCAGTCAAAGCATTACCGGGAGAGGTGAAGGGGGAACCAGGGCAGATTTGTTGGGATTCAAACGTAGGCCTGCTTAAAGGACTACAAGATACGAAGACAATTGGGACAGACCGGGCAGGATCTGCAAAGTAGATGAGAAAGTCGTCTGCGAAGAGGGCAATTTTATCTGGCTCAGCGCTGGGCCATTCCCATCCCCGCACCCGGTAACAAGACAGCAATAAGGACGCCAAGGGCTCAATCACTAAAGCAAAGAGCAGGGGAGAAAAGGAGACGACCCTGTCTTGTTCCCCAACAGACCGGGAAGGGCTCCAACAGGACCCCGTTAATAGAACGCGAGCCCTAGGGAGGGCATACAGAACTTTGACAATGGCCCGAAAGTGGGGGCCAAGTCCTATCGTGTCAAGAACATCTTGAAGGAAGCCCCAGTCCACCGAGTCGAAGGCCTTCTCAAAGTCAACCAGGAGAAGCGCAAGGTAGGAGGTAAGGAGATGGCGATGGGCCAGGGCGGAGTGCAGTCTGCAAAGTCAGTGACGGGTGCCGCAGGAGGGCATGAACCCACATTGGTCGGGGTGGACCAACAGACAGATGGGGCTTGAGTAAATGGGCAAGGAGGGTGGCGAACACCTTGCCTCAGTGTTGATGAGGGAGATGGGGCGGTAGTCTGCACACTGCTGTGAAGGGGGCTGGGATTTCGTAAGGACCACAATGGTGGCTCTATCAGTCTCTATCAGTTTCCTGCGAAACAGTGAATCAAGATGGGGGATGAGAACGTCCCTGTTATGGGCGTAGTATTCCTGGGGAAGTCAGTCTGGACCCAGTGTCTTACCGGATGAAACAAGAGTGATTGAGTCTCCTATTTCCTCACAGGACGTCCAGATCGGCTTGAACTGTGATGTCCACACGCGAAATGAAGCCACCCTCCATGTCCATCAGGTCCGTAAAGGATAGGGTCGGGGCCCGGGCCTCGTATAGCCTGTGGTAGTAAGCGGCAAAGGCCTGCGCCATTAAAAGAAAATTCCCTCATGACCCAACTACTTTTGTTGCGTGCTTATCTAGGATCCTGATCGATACCGTGACCTTATGCCTCTATTCGGCTATAAATCCATTTATTCCCTATATTGGCATAACCGTTCAAGTGCGATATTCAGAAACTCATCTCTGGCCTCACACGAACAGAGCCACATTCCAGAATAGCTTTCTCTGCCACTTCCTTTGCAACCAATTAGTGCAATGACAGAGCAGAAGTCACTATCTGAGATTCCTATATTAACACTCAGTTCTTCAACAAGATAAAAACTCAGCAAACCTGGAAATCCCCGCTTGCTGTGTTTTGATTAGTAATAGAACTCTAATGAGCACTGATAGACGATCACTTCCTAGTGACATCTTATGGACGTCTTATGTCCAGCAAACTTACGTCAAACAAGGCACCTTTCAGGTATAAATATTACCAACGTTGCCTTAAGCAAACGCCAGCTGCCTCAATGCCATCGCTGCTATCTTCGCTGAAGCTGAAGAAGCGGTCATGCTGAAGATATCATAGCTGCTATCACTGCTAACTAGCGAACAATGGTGTGGTGAACCTAGGAGCTGAACAGCCGTCCCTCTGCAAGAGCCCAGCAGATGCAAGCTGCCCGCGGACGCTGTCCCCCCTCCTTCTCCTCCTCGACGCGCTGAAGAAGAGACGCTGCCTTTCTCCTGCCGAGAAATCCATCTCCAGCGTTTCTGGTCTACCCTTGCGGGTGACTGGGATATCGAGCCCTGAGGGAGATACCAGACCTCCATTATTCTATTCCAGAGGTATGGTGTTGACTAAACCCTTGAGAGAGAATTCTTGAAGCAAACCTTGGCAAAACCAACTTAACTTAAAGCTACTTACTTACTCCCCTCCCAAGTATTAGGCTTAGGTCAGGTACACTGGGGTAGGCGTAGTTAGAAGCACCAGTTGAGTAATTTAGCCTAATGTATATATGAATGTATATATGTTTTATTACTTTTAAACCATTGTATGGCTAAGAAACCATATCAATGCTTTTACAGTATTATTTCGCAATACTTATCTTACTGTACGTACTTTTTATCATAACAAGTCTTGCAATTGTGGCAATACATTTCTCTTGTACGAGAAGAAAGACTGTTCAATAAATGTTAACCCTTTATTGACCAACGCCCGTCTCTCTATTCTCTACATATTGTGAAAGTAAACTGCACCAACCTGACTGAGTAAAATAACTGTCTATTGTTTCACACGACCCTAGAGATTGACTCTTGATCTGAGGAGCAAAGTTGTCATGTTGCACGGTTGTTGGAAAACTGAATCCCTTCTTGTCTGTGCCAGGGAAGCTGATCACTTCCTATTTCAGTCAAGAAAGTTTCCAGTGACCTCTGAGCTAGTTGGTAACAAACCCAATTAAGTTTAGCATAGTCAGTGGAGGCCTGGAAGATCCGCACTTCTACGTCGATACTACTGTTTATGTTATTCCAATGCGCAGGGCCTATTGGGAAAATAGGAACTACGCTACATGGCGCCCAACGTTTGGTAAGGCCATAAACTAACGCAAGACGTTAGAGTAACTCAGTCGTGCATATTTCACACAGACCCCTTTCTCCCGTAAATACTCCAATAGACGTCTGGAGTGGGTGAAAGGTTACAATCCGCCCGAACTCAGTAGGAAGAGATTCCTATGTAAAGCTCTGGTTTATTCAACGTTGAAGGATACAGTGTTCCAAAATATTGTGCACCTAATCTTTGTCTCCTTGGAGACCTACTCTGCAAAGCCTGCATTTATAAAATGTCAGACTTAGAAAACGGAACCACTGGGGGCGCAGCAGATGCGGCTCAGCAGGGTACCGATGATACAGTACCGGATGCAATAATCATCCCGGCACATTTAAGAAAATCTATAACTTTAAAACTTATAGAAAACGGACTGACACCTCAAGGTGGTACAGTAATTTTCGTGATCGAGGCACACGAATATCGGCAGACAGAGGTATTCTATTCATGGATAAACTTTCCAGCGGCAAACGCTAGAACAAAAGAGTTTCACTATTACAAAATAGAGAAACCTCCGGAAGAGTACGCTCCTTTCGAGGAGACTGAAATCCCACTAAAATTCCAAGAGCACCTGCTCTGGTTTAATGGCGCCCTAAAACATAATGATCATATCACCAGGCTCGGTCCACTAGGTAGACCAGGAGCAACGTGGCCGGTTTTAGCCAGCTACACACCACATCTGGACATTGCAAAAATGTCTAAAGAAGAGCTGTTAGCACAGCTAAAAATACTTATAAAAATTCATAGGCAATTAGTCCAATATGTAATGCAGACTGCAACAGTCCAACCAGCTGTTAATGTACCACAGCTGACCCCCCGTCAGGGGAACACTAATAAAATTACACCACAGAACATACAATCATGTCTTGGGAAAACACCCGTAAAACGGGAACTAATTCCTTTCTCGTTAGCACAGAAAATCACTCAAATAGAGGCAGTATTTCCTGATACTACCCCTATTGAGAAACACAGAATCTGGACCATCTGCCTTCCTATGGGAATCGCACCACACGTGGAAGACTGCGACACTTGGGGTACAGTCTTTGCTTCCATTTACACAAAAACACACGGTGTTCCGTCTATGGCGGTAATACCAGAAGTGCTAAAACAGATTTTGAATGAATACGGTCCAGAGCCCGCTTTAAATCTTGGTATGAAATTACTGAAAGACTTCAAGCAGGTCTCTGCTATATTATTAGCCAATATAAAGGGAGAAGCAGCATCTGTGGCGATCCGCCAGAAGCTGAAGGAAACAGATATAACAGATCAGCCAGTTGAGCTTGCCAGAATCATAGAGAAATGCTATGAAGAATTAGGTAGAGACAGCTTGGGTGGGAAACCAGTAAAACCCCAACTGCTCGAAAATCCTGAAAAATTATTTATTAAAAATAATTCAAATACTCCTAAAAAGAGCTGGGATGGAAATAAACAATCCACTCCCAAGGAAAAAGTTTTCCAGTCCAGAGGAAGGTCTCCTCGACGGAGGGAAAGAACTCCGACTCGAGAACACCAGTCTCCCCAGAGGGAGCCCTCTGAGAAAAGATATAACCTTAGAAATAGGGATAATTTGAAAAAACCTGATAGATATCAAAGTATTGATACACGTCCCCCTCGATCTTTTTCGCAGAAATCGGAAAGAGGAGGACGGTCAGACCCAGGAGAGCACACCAAGTCCAAAGACAAGGAACCTAGTCAGAGTAAAAAATCTCAATTTCCAAAAAAGAAGGTAGCCAGTATTAGAGTAATCAACCATGCCGAGAATACTGAGGACCCAGTTGAAAAACGGGGAGTGGGCATTGACAATGTTGGACAGTGCAGCAGAAATCAGTATAGCCCGCAAGATCTTGATGAGTCATCTGGAGACAGTGGACACGAATGAATACATTCAGGTTGAAACTGCCGACACCAGACTTAGCGAGCCCCATAAAATATACGAAATAACATTGCGTATAGAGGGTGATAAGACTAGGAAAATAATGGGTCTATTTTGGGATAAACTCTCAAAAGGCTATGATATTCTGTTAGCTGAAAAAGATTGGCCCCCAGAGTTTGTCAGGGAGTGCCCTCGTGGCGAAGAAGTGATTATGCCCGCCTTCTCGAATCACATTCCGATTCACAAAAAATATACTTATGCAAGGAAATGGGCAGTAGCCCAGGCACCGGCATTATATAAAAATCATGTAGGATGGGATGAGGACTCTCCTCCTCACAAAATCCAGTTAAAAAGTGAACCAACTGCCCAACGGCAGTATCCCATTAAGCAAGAAGCTAAAAAACAAGTCAGGGAGATCTTAGATCAACTTGAATACCAGGGGGTGATTGAAACATGCACCTCTCAAATGAACAATCCTTTGTTTCCTGTCTCCAAACCAGACAATTCATATCGTCTAGTTTTGGACTACAGACATCTTAATGCATGTTGTAAAACTTTTGCAGTACAAAACTCGCATAGTGCAACCCTAATGAATAACAGTTAGGAAAAAATATAAAACAACATTAGACATATCTAATGGTTTCTTTTGTCAAAACATTGCACCAGAAAGCAGATATTTGACCGCTTTCTCAGCATTTGGGTCGCAGAAAAAATTCTGTCGACTCCCACAGGGGTTCAAGAACAGCCCGGGACTATTCTCAGCTAGGGTAACAGAGTTACTACAAATATATGATGATGAGGCATTGTCTTACGTAGATGATATTTATCTCACAGACGACTTGGATACTCACTTGAAAAGAGTGAACACCATTATACTTGGGTTCGCGGCAGAGGGTTACAAATTCAACTTTAAAAAGTCTCGAATTGCCCATCTGACAGTACTATTCTTAGGGTACGAGTTATCAAGTGAAGGAAAAAGCCTAGCGGACAACTTCTTAGAGAAGTGCGCTGTACTCCAAGCTCCAAAAATGCTGAAGAATTTACAATCCATGCTAGGTTTTCTGAATTTTGGAAGAACATACATTCTAAATTACGCAGAGAGGGTTAAACCTCTCTACGAACTAATTAAACCTGATTTTAAACAAATCAATTGGACTCAAACACACAGAAATTTTGAGATCACTGCAAACAGACATGTTAGCAAAAACAAAAATAGATACACGTGACAATACACGCGGTCTTGTAATCAGAGTCATCCCAGGAAGATGCGGATTCACGTACCTAACCTCTAATGAGGGAGAAAAGGTACCAATATCTTACAAATCACATTTGTACACAAAGGCTGAAATAAAATTCAGTTCAACGGAGAAAATTCTAACTGCGGTTCAGATTGCTGTAGCAAAAGAAAGGCCCCTAGCACAAGGTAAACGAATAGTAATCGTAACACCTATACCGGCTTTAGAAGCGGTAACTAAAGCAAGCATTCCTAATGCTAAAGCTTTGCATCCGAGATGGATTCAGTGAGTTAATTCTCTTGCTGCAACAGACATAGTTTACGAATTTGATCCCAACTTAAAAACACAGGAATTTTTACAATATGAATATGAATGTCCTCTGCCAATTGAAATCCTGCCTCTCGAAGAATACGGAAGTATTATATATACTGACGGATCAGCACAACCCGCAGTTGGGGGTAAGCAAGCTTACAGTGCTGCGTGCGCGATTGTTAAAGGTCGCTGGCACAAAGGTAAATTTAGACCAATGGTCACCAAAACACAATCTCTAGGAGATTGCTCGGCTCAACAAGCTGAATTAGTAGCATTTAAGATGGCGCTAGAAAATACCGATCGCGAATTCCCCACACTAATAGTGTGCGATTCTTTTTATTGCGTACAATCTTATAATGAATACTTGCAGAATTGGGTGGAAAATGGTTTCAAAGATGCAAAAGGTTGCACAATAAAGCATAAAATGCTTTGGGAACAGGTAGTTCTTTTACAGAAAGAACTACAAAAGACTCACGTGATACATACACTGAGTCATCAACGTGATGGCGTTCACGTTGCAGGGAATTCATTGGCTGATGAAGCCGCGAAGGCAGCTGTGCAAACGGCTTCCGTAGCTGCGATAACTCGATCACAAACAAAAATAGACAGCGATATTCTACAAGCTGTCAGTGCGTCAGTAAAGAATGATAAGAAAACACTCCCAAAAGGCTTTCCAGAAAAGTACTTATATTCAACAGATACAAATAATGTTCCTTTTGTTCGAATCCCTGGAGTGGGGGATAGGGTAATTCCAAACATGGAACACAGGTTAGGACTAATCAAAGCGGCACACGAAGGGCTTGCTTCTGCACACGCTGGCGTTTCCGCAACAATATCACTATTAAAACAGAGATATTGGTGGCCTCGCTTGAGAATACAAACTAAAAAGTATGTATTAGAATGCGATATATGCCAAAGGATAAAAGTATCAACAGTAAAACGACCAGCGCAGACACTCCTTTTCATCTCGGATAAACCATTTGCATGTGTTTACCTGGACCACTGTGGTCCCCTACAAAGGGACGGCAATTATAGATATATCATGGTAGCAGTGGATTCCTATACGAGGTTCATATGGATGTGGCCCCAGCGCTCGGCTGACGCTAGAACGGTTATAAAAGATCTGCAAGTCTTTATCGGCACATACGCAATTACCACGTTCCATTCTGACCAGGGTCCTGCTTTCAGCTCTTGAGCCTATAAGGAGGCCATGGCCAGCATGGGAATTGGGTTGAGGTATGCTTGTCCGTTGCACCCCGAAGGGAATAGTGTGGTTGAAAGAAAAAACCGGGACATAAAGCGATCCATAACAGCGAAGGTATTAGGTTCAGGCGCTGGGTGGGTCAAACATCTAATAAGTGTCCAGTCCAGTCTTAACAATTTGCCAAGAAAATCTCTAAAAGGTTTCAGCCCATACGAGCTATTGTTCGGAATTAGAATGAGAATTCAGGACTTAGATAGTCAGGTATCAGTGGTACAAGAAAAAACAACAGACTTTGACATCAAAGATCGTTTGGCTGTTTTACAGGAACTGAATGAAACAAGAAAATCCTTAAGCAACATAAAGTTAAAGCAACAGCCAGATACCACTGACGAGGCACCACAAGCAACAGCCCCAGCAAGGCCTGTCTGGATTCCAAAGATTGGTGATCTAGTCAGAGAAAAAAATCGCGGTGAAGAAGGAATTTGGGCCTTCTTACAGAAAAGCAGTACCTGTCTTGGCAGTCACCGGAACAAGATCAGTAGTACTACCGCCCCTTGCTGGTAAAAAGGAGAACAGAGTCGTGTCTATCGACCTGGTAAACCACAACCATGTGGCCTATAATCAACAGTAGGCCCAGTGGACTCCCAAGAAACAACAGAATACCCAAACTTGCAACAATCCAAGAGGTTCAAACTGAAAGACTAATCACATTCGATCAGCCTGCAGAGCACAAAGAAGGACTATGCAATAATGCCTGGAACTCGTGCCTCTTGAGACACAGATTGAAACAGTTCGTCATCAAGAAACACCAGTCTACAATAATGTGGCATCAGAAAGTGCTACCGAAAGACAGATTGACAGAACAATCCCAACAATTGACAGAACTGCCTCTGGTTATTTCATCAACTTCGACAACTTCTCTGAAGATCAAAACGACCCCGAAGTGATGCCAGAAACAAAAAAGACTTCAAAAGAAAATACAACAGGACTCCTTCAACAAATCAAAGAATTATATCTGGATTCACCGTGGATTGATTATTTCAGGGGTATTCATACTCCTACTATGCCTAATTTTAGTTTTAATTTTAGGAAAGTTTATTACAATTGAATGGACACAGCAAGTCAGAACATCAACCTAGTCCTGAAACCACACAGATCATCACACGTGAAGAAAAGAGAACTGTCAACAGTAAATGTCACAGCAATTCCAATACCTGGTGGGGTAGTATGGGAGAAAATGGACTATGAGATCTATGGTCCTGTCGAGATCCTGAAGTATCCTCATCAACTGAAGGTTTCCTTAAGTGACTTTGTAAAAACTAGTACATTCTCTGATGATTGGGACTTTAACAGTATTAATGACAGGATGTCTGATTTAGTAATGTCAGTTAGATTTACAGAACATGATTTACAAGGTTCGTCTAGTTATGAGCAATTATTCTGTTATACACATTATGGCGATCACTATTTGCATAAATCTGCACAGCCTAGAAATGTTTTTAAGTATAATCAATGGGAACATTGTGCTACACCACCTAAAAGCAGTTCTAAAGCATTCTTTGAGAAATTCAAATACTTCTCAGGGTTTAACACCAGTGATGCAGAAACGTTTTATTACAAACTGTTAGATAAAACAGGAATGAAAACAATGCTGACAAACACTAAATTAATATATTCAGAAGCATTTTATGAAAAAATAATGACGGTTTTGATTATTGGAAAAATAACATTGAAACGAAAACCATTTGGGGTACAAAAGATTGGCAGGTACAAGGTCTTGAAGCACTATTCAGAACCTGCATGATACCTGAACAAATGATGTTTTTAAATGACACAATCCATTAAACATCCTGTCTTGGCCTAGCTAAGATCAAAGACCTTAACAAACCGTCTATTCCAAAGCCAATACCTGAGAATACAACAACAGATATTGAGATAGACTCAACAAAAATTTTACATTTGAACAGAACGCATCCTGATTGGAAAAAGTGGTTAATCTGGCCTACTGACACAAACAGCTGTCGAGATAGATTCCTGAACAAAACACAGGGGTTAAAAATGACCAGACAAGACCCTAGATACTCCCAGAGACAACATCCAGGGATAGTAACAACATACAGTGTAGGGAAACTCTGCCTCGAATGGCTAGGAACATCCACACTGGCTGAAATTAAGCAACACTTGTCTTTACTAAAAGATGGTGCTGATTTGCGAGATTTCATTCTTGGACCACGCAAACAGCGTCAAAAGCGTTTCATAGCGACCAGTATCTATGCTGCGTACAACGAGGCTTGGAAAGTCACACAAATTGAAACAGCTGAAAAAATACGAGAAATTGATCGTATTAATTTGGAAAAATCACTTTCTGTAGTGGACAATGGGTTAATGACTCTGTCCTCCAGAATATATTCGTTGGACAATATTGTATCTTCTGCCTTTGACATAATAGACAGAGACTTGCTAATATTACAGCATGGCCAATCTCAATTAAGTTTTATTGTACAATTGGGCTGGACGCTGCAAAATCTTCGTTCAGGCTATGTACCTTGGGGTTTAATCAACACAACGTCATTATTTTCCATTTTTAACCTTACTGATAAACAGATCAGTTTGGCACAGAAAGGAGCAGACTATACAATCCTGAGCATCGAAAAACTTGAGAGATTACCATTGACAATGTCAGAAAGTCCTGTCATTGAATGGATAATACACGGAATTATCACTATTCCGATAACAACTTTCCGATTTAAAAAGTGCCTTGAATACATATCTACTGGCCAGTATGAAAGATTGGGTAAAGGATATGTAAAACCAGAATGGAAATTACCATACACACATTCATGCTACAGTGACAGCGACAAAAATGTATTTCTTAGTGGTGAAAACTGTAAACATTCACTAAGCGGTATATTTTTATGTCAGGGTATTAATTTACACGGAGCCTGTGAGGTAATTCTAACAACCTTTCATGCCACCAGCTAGTCACACATGCAACTCAGATAGAGCCCTTCTTTATGCAACTTGCTAACGGGAGTTACATTCTTAGAACGGATCACAGATGTTGTGGCCTAGTGCCAGGAAAAAGTTATCTAGTAAGTGTAACATCCATGGTCAAATGCTGTATGCAGGCATTGTTTCCGAGCGGGCTTGCAGACACAGACTCCCATCTGGCCTCGTCTGAATCTCTATTCTATACGAATTGATACTTTAAGCAAAATGAAGTCTGTGCTTTTGCAGACAACAGTGCCCATAACGTCATCAAAAGAGACGTATGATCTTCTAGTTGCAAGGACAGCTACAGAGGTTCATGAACTTTTATCAACAAATTGCCCCGTGCATTTCGTAGAAATGCTTAGCCAACTCCTTAACATGTCTAGTGCCACAGGCATCCCAGGCATATTTAAGACGATTTTTACGGGACTGCTAACACCATTTCAAGCAATTTTGGGAATCGTTCCTAATTTTGTCCACTCTAGTTTTGGCGGCATACCCTTATTTTTGGGACTTGTAGCAGGGATTTTATTTTTGACCATCCTGCTTCGTTATGGCAAGCCAAAGCTCAGACATAGCTCCCATGGGAATGGAAGAGACAATCCTAGCAATCCGCCACCGGGACAGAATAACTAGAGTCCTTGGATTGGCCAGGCTGAGAGATCTAAACATGACCTGGTTCCTTTCATTCAGACCTATATGGCAGAACTGTATCTTACCGGTACTTCGATGTATGCTATGCGGAGATGAGTGCGTGTTGGACATCTGTCTTTCACTTCCATCAGCAGTACCAATGGACGTCGATACTTTGCTCAGTCCGATAACGGCTCACGCATTTTGTCCCCAGCGGCTACCAATCCTGATGACGGCATTCGTTGAGACTCCTGTGCTACGACTAGGTGGTAACAGTGGAGCGAGTGACAAACGCAACATCACCCAGGTACGACCTTCAGTGAGCATTGCTGATCCCGACTATGATGACAGCAATCATTCTCACACCTGCCAAGTTACAGCACTATCGAATTTGGTTGAATTGTCACCTGATTTTGTAGACCAATTCTTTGAGAGCCTGTCTGATATGATGTTCTCACCCGAACTGAAACAATAACTTTGGAGAAGCTTTCCGACACACGAACTCTGAATTCGGCCTTCAGTTTTGAACAACAAAAACTGCTAAAAGCGTTGGAACTCTATTTTCCCCGTTCATGCAATAATTCTTTTGAATTGAACACTTTTTAATATTCACCCTTTTTGGCACGAAAAATTCTTTGCTTAGAGTAAAAACTATTCTTAGAGAACAGAAGCTTCAACTTCTATTTTTAAACACATCTAGAGACATAATAACTTTACACCAGCCTCTAGCACATTTATTGCAATGCATTTATATGTGATGATTTATCTCGCCCTTCTTCTGTTTCAGATTTTGCATAATCGTTCATTGATTTCATATGCAATAATTTTTGAATGATTTCTATGCTTCAAAAAACGTACAGTACCTATATTTTCACGTATTATAATATACGCCTATTTCAAATGCATATATGTATTTTGGGGTGGGCAATGTTACACATGCATCTTATTGCTCTAGTTTTAGTAATTTGATGGACATGAATCCGTGGAGTGGGTGTTGCGTGCTTATCTAGGATCCTGATCGATACTGTGACCTTATGCCCCTATTCGGCTATAAATCCATTTATTCCCTCTATTGGCATAACCGTTCAAGTGCGATATTCAGAAACTCATCTCTGGCCTCAAACGGACAGAGCCACATTCCAGAATAGCTTTCTCTGCCACTTCCTTTGCAACCAATTAATGCAATGACAGAGCAGAAGTCACTATCTGAGATTCCTATATTAACACTCAGTTCTTCAACAAGATAAAAACTCAGCAAACCTGGAAATCCCCGCTTGCTGTGTTTTGATTAGTAATAGAACTCTAATGAGCACTGATAGACGATCACTTCCTAGTGACATCTTATTGACGTCTTATGTCCAGCAAACTTACGTCAAACAAGGCACCTTTCAGGTATAAATATTACCAACGTTGCCTTAAACAAACGCTAGCTGCCTCAATGCCATCGCTGCTATCTTCGCTGAAGCTGAAGAAGCTGTCATGCTGAAGATATCATAGCTGCTATCGCTACTGCTATCGCTGCTAACTAGTGAACGATGGTGTGGTGAACCTAGGAGCTGAACAGCCGTCCCTCTGCAAGAGCCCAGCAGATGCAAGCTGCCCGCGGACGCTGTCCCCCCTCCTTCTCCTCCTCGACGCGCTGAAGAAGAGACGCTGCCTTTCTCCTGCCGAGAAATCCAGCTCCAGCGTTTCTGGTCTACCCTTGCAGGTGACTGGGATATCGAGCCCTGAGGGAGATACCAGACCTCCATTATTCTATTCCAGAGGTATGGTGTTGACTAAACCCTTGAGAGAGAATTCTTGAAGCAAACCTTGGCAAAACCAACTTAACTTAAAGCTACTTACTTACTCCCCTCCCAAGTATTAGGCTTAGGTCAGGTACACTGTGGAGAAGTGTGGCTCAGGGGTTAGAGGCGGCAGACCCGGAAGCGGAGATCGGCCCTGGACCAGGGTTCAATTCCCCGCCCCGACGGGGGTTGGGCTCAATAATTCCACGGACTCGATAATTCTCGCTCCGGTGCCTACTCGACTCATGGGTTCACACTGCGACTCTGGGCAATAGCTTGCTTAATCTCCACAACGGCCCCTCGCGGCGGAATGCCTGGCTTTCACCTTGTGGATACCCTGCCGGGGTAGATCACAGGGGAATACCAGGACGGGTTCCCTAAGCAAGCGCATAGATGCCTGCGATGTGGGAGATTTGCACTATATAAATACATGTACATTTACATTTACACTGGGGTAGGCGTAGTTAGAAGCACCAGTTGAGTAATTTAGCCTAATGTATATATGAATGTATATATGTTTTATTACTTTTAAACCATTGTATGGCTAAGAAACCATATCAATGCTTTTACAGTATTATTTCGCAATACTTATCTTACTGTACGTACTTTTTATCATAACAAGTCTTGCAATTGTGGCAATACATTTCTCTTGTACGAGAAGACTGTTTAATAAATGTTAACCCTTTATTGACAAACGCCCGTCTCTCTATTCTCTACATATAGTGAAAGTAAACTGCACCAACCTGACTGAGTAAAATAACTGTCTATTGTTTCACACGACCCTAGAGATTGACTCTTGATCTGAGGAGCAAAGTTGTCATGTTGCACGGTTGTTGGAAAACTGAATCCCTTCTTGTCTGTGCCAGGGAAGCTGATCACTTCCTTTTCAGTCAAGAAAGTTTCCAGTGACCTCTGAGCTAGTTGGTAACAAACCCAATTAAGTTTAGCATAGTCAGTGGAGGCCTGGTCGATACTACTGTTTATGTTATTCCAATGCGCAGGGCCTATTGGGAAAATAGGAACTACGCTACACTTTCACATTTGACAAAATCACTATTTTAAATCAGCAACTACAACATTAAATGACAGCATATACTTATTCATTTTAGTTTATAAGTTTTATTTCTTACTTTTTGTGATAAAAAACATTTTTCTTTTCTTTGTTTTTTGTACATTACTTTTTTAGAAATCCTTTTACAAAAAGAGACATATATACTACATAAAAATACACATACCATACAGAGAAAAGAACCTAATACATTCACACCATTGTCTCATACACACACACACATACTAAACACATTCATAATTTATTCTGAGTCTGAGGGATCACAAGTTGTAACGTGATCTATTACGCAAGGTCGAGGCGTTTCGGTGGGATCAGAACCACCTTCCTCAGGACCTTTTGCAGAACAGATGTTGTTGCCAAATAAATGATAAGCTCTGTATGGATATCTGTAATAATAAATAACAGATAATATATCTATATCATTATCTACAATATAATTTCATATCATTTTTCAATTTTCATCACTCCGTAAATCACATTTATAATTTTGTCTACATACTTTTCATTTCATTTTTGTTTATAAGGATATCCTTTGTCATCCTATAGATTTCAAAAAACCTTTCACATGTCTCTGTTATGGTCTATGAATGTACTATCAGAGATCTTTCATATAGTGCATTGTTATTGTATTTATCTATCTATTTATCATTCAAGAAGCTGCAGAAAGCTTAAACATTTCTCCTTATTTGGGATTTGTGTCAACGAACAGAAATATCCAACATCCTATTAGCACTTATCACAAGAGTGGTATTCTAATCACAATATCCAGAACCTAGAGTAGTCTTACCCTTTTCAATATCAAATTTAAGAGGAATCCTATTGAGAGTTCAGCTCAAGTCTGCATTTCCGTTTCAATACAAGGAGGGACTCCTACAGAGATAGGACACAAGGTCACTTTTTAATATAATACTCTATGATGGATCTTTTTAGAAATAGATTACTCAGCTCTCAATATTAACTCACCACATTGATTATGACACCAATAGTAATTTTTGACGGGATAACTTGCGTGCTGATAGTCTTGCGGCTTGTGTTGAGATATATCTATCTGGAAAAGATGTATATATGAATATATCTTACACTGTGTCTCATAGTTGATAATAGTATAAAGTATGCGCCATTTCCATTGGGGCCCGGCATTGCGACCTGTCTGAAATAGGAGTGTGCCATTCTTGTTGCCCCAACCATATACCCTGGCCATGGAGGAGTGCCAAAGGAGTTTTGCCGCGTCCAGCGATAGCTGCTTGATCTACGACCGAAGCCGGGTCAGAAGTCTTGTGTCGGAGGCAACTGGGGACCGGACTGCAGCTCTTTGAGGCGCAGAGCCTGGGCCGCTCGCGAGGTAATCTGCTCCAATTGGGTTTGTCGCTTGAGTCGGCCCTTGGATACCACCCTGATCGTGGCCTTGCCCGCCTCCCACAGGTTGCCAGGGGAGGACACCGAGCCCTTGTTGGAGAGAAAGTAGTGTGTGAGCTCCTCCCGCACCACTTTCCTAAAATCCTTGTCTTGAAGGAAACAGGCATTTAACCTCCATGTTTGTCGGCCAGTGGCAGGGGTGGGGGACCGCACGGATCAGCACAGGCGAGTGGTCCGAGATACCTCTCGGAAGAAGCAAGACGTCCGGAATCAGAAGACAGTCCATCGCAGGAACGAAAATGGCATAAATACGAACATGTGTATGGTATGCCGCTGAGGTGCGTTTAAATTGTTTAGAGTGGGGATGCCACAGTCGCCAGGCGTAACACAAGCCCAATAAGGTTGACCAAGAACGCAGCTGCTTGGCCTGTGCAATTCTATCTGGGGATGGCGGGCCTGTCGTGTCAAGGTCTTGTGACGAGACCGAATTAAAGTCGCCTCCAAGGATTGTGGGACCGAGGGGCAGTGACGCCAGGAGGTTGGCGGACTTAGCTAAAGTTGTTATCAGCATCGAGGAGGTGAGTAAAGGGACACCAAGTTAAATCGGTTTGCCATTTATTGTGCCACTGACTGCTATGAACGTACCGAGCATCAAGAGTACTTTGGACAGTCACCAGAGAAAGGGAGTGTCTTACCAGGATTGCACCTCACGGGAACCCTAAGTGCCACACTGTCATAGCCGTATCGCAGTAGGAAAGGGCAGTGGTTACCCAGCAGGACAGCTATGCGTTTAAGGCGGTCCAGGAGGCCATTAATGTTCCAGGACATTATACGCAGGAGGGGGCGTTTATTAATGGCGTGTTGCACATAGTGTTTGGGCTGACAATGCGACTGCAAGTCTGAAGGGGGAGATCCGGTATGTCACTTTCGTCAGGTGTACGGCAAGGTATGTCATGAATATTGGTGTGGTTAAAGTAAGAAACATAAAAAAACACAGAACTAAGGAAAAAACTTGGGAGAACGGTCCCACCCTCCCACACCCCCCTACACTTCTTGAACGGCAGCATCTGTCGCCCTAACAACGAACCAGAGAGTGGACCAAACTAAAAACACTTGGGAATGGGAAAGCGTGGAGGCCTCTTCCTCATTTGAGGATGCACTTAAACGAGACCATCAGGCAAGAAAGGAATACGGTAGAACTGGGTGAACCCTCCGGCTGCAGAGCCAGGCCCGGCATGCAGAGGCGAGTTCAAGCAGGGTCTTTCAGAAGCATTGGGCTACATGAGAGTTCTGTGTCCGGGAGAACCTGAGAGAAAGGTTGGGGCGAGGCGCCCCCACGAGCCAAGTAGTCAGAGGATCCGGAGCGTCTCCCATCTGATGGGTCATCAGAGAGCAGTGTTGAGTGAACGGGGCAGCCAGGCGGGGAGTCCGAGCATGTCTGTCTCAGTCCACGGCGCCTGCGGTTGCATTGGGGCAAGAGAGCAGGAGATGAAAAGCAAGCCGGACCACCCCCGGCCCCTTCCTGCTGCGGAGCCCGAGCATCAGTGTGCAACGGGCGTTCCTCCGTCTCCAAGTCCAGGCCTCAGTTGGACTGTCGAAGAACTAAGGTTTTGTGGGCAAATACCACCCGCAGGCGTGCCCGGAAGAGAAGACTGTATTGGATGTTGAACGTCCTTAGCTTGGTTTTCACATCGAAGGAGCGGCTTTGGACCTCGCAGGTGTAGTCCGGGAAAATCATGATAGTACGATTTTTGTGCAAGAGCCATTGCTGTTTACAGGCTTCCGACGGATGGCATCCCGGTCTTTGAAGTTAAGTAACCACATTATGATAGGTCGGGTGGCTGCACCCGGAAGAGGTTTAGGAGCGAGGGACTGGTGTGCCCGCTCATTCGCGAACCAGGGAGAGAGTGAGCCCTCAGGGACCCATGATCTGAGCAATTTCTCCAGAAAGTCCGCAGTGCGGCCCTGCTCCGCCCCTTCCGGGAAACCCACCAGGCAGAGATTATTGCGCCGGGACCTCTTATCCGCATCCTCTGCCTGGCGTTGCAGCTCCTGAGTGAGATTGTTGCTGAACATCGTCTTCCACGGTGGAGATACGGTTTCCTTGATCCGGGCGTTGGCGTTTAGGAGATCCTGCCGGAAAAGAGTCATATCCATGCACACCTCCGCGAGCTCACCCTCCACAGAGGTTTGCGAGACGTGAATGGCTTGCAGGATAGCAGATAACTCAGCTGAGGGCGGCGGCTCCTGTTTCCCAGTCCCCCCAGACGCACCAGGGTACTGAAACGGTCCATTTTGGTTTGGGTGGCAGGAGCCTTCGACTACCTGTAAGTCCTGCCCATATCACTTCAGAGAGTCTTGGCGCCCGGGTCCCCTCGCAGGCGGGTCTTACAGTGGACAGCCTGTGCGCTTCTATAGGTGGCACGGAGTCAAATTGGTCAAGCGATCAACGCCGATGCAGTCCGGACCGGATCTCTGCAGCCTGGTGTATGCGGCCAATCCCACTGTCCCGGGAGGGGGGGGGGGGGGGGGGGCACAATCAGGGTGCAGCAGTAGGGACACTCCCCCCACGCCCACACCAACGCAGTCTCGAGGGCAAGAACAGTCCAGCCGTGTCCACCAAGGCGGTACAGGAACCGCCACGTGATTGCCGC
This sequence comes from Lissotriton vulgaris, assembly GCF_964263255.1. Taxonomy (NCBI): domain Eukaryota; kingdom Metazoa; phylum Chordata; class Amphibia; order Caudata; family Salamandridae; genus Lissotriton; species Lissotriton vulgaris. Next base: position 205,178,278 of record NC_141690.1, on the reverse strand, counting down.
CACTCGGTTCTATGGCAGATATGGAGTCCTGGACCAGCCTGCATCCAGGGGTGTGATATCAGTGCCTTATCCGTTCGAATTCCATGCAGTGTACCCTCCGAGAAGTACAGTCAGTCAGGCCATGGAGCCAGGGGGTCCACTTGGGCCGCCCCTCCCCCCCCCCCACAGTGGCTGCCTGTGTTCGCGGGTGGCCCCCACTCAACTGTCCCTGGACCCCACCGCCGCCAGGACTTACCCACTTCAGTGCGCGCCTCACACCAGATCCTCAGCTACTCCCCTCAGCTCCAACCGCCCGATATAACAGCCGCTCCTCTGAACAATCCGCAGGTTGAGGCAAGGCGCAGGCGGTCTGGTGGTCCCAGGCATCACTCCAGGCGCCAGCCGCCACAGCGCGGCCCCAGGCAGACTAGGGTCCCGCTGGGGGACAATCAGAGGCAGTGATGTCGTTCCCCACTCTCATGGCCGCCCAGCACCACACGCGACAAGGCCGCTGCGTCTCCAGAGGGCCGGCGCCAGCCGCCGGGGGAGAGCCAACAAGGGGAAACAGGAGGCAAAGTCCAGTATTAGATTGGCAGCCGCCACCCGATATAGATGGGGCCCAGGCCGCCCAGCACCGCATGCAGCAATGCGGCTGCGCCTCCGGGGGGGCGGTGCCAGTAGCCGCACGCGAGCCAGCAGGAGGGTAGAATTCAAAGTCCAGCGGCGGGCTCCCAGTCACCTCCAGCAGCTCCCGCCGCCCGATCTGGCAGCCGCTCCTGTGAGCCCCTCGCAAGTGGGGCCAGTGCATGGGCAGGCTCAACAGCCTCGGGCGTCACTCACGCAGCAGATTGTCACAGCGCGCCTCCCTCACCCGGGCCACCAGGCACTGCACGCAGGGAAGCGGCCGTGCCGCTGGAGGGACGGGCGCCAGCGGCCGTGTGCGAGCCAGCGAGGGAAGCGAAAAACCAGTCCTGCAACAGGCCGGGCCCAGGGGGCTGGGGGGGGGGGGGGTGGGGGGGGGTGGAGGGTCAGCGTCGAGGAGCCCTTCAGTTCCCGAGGCCGCCGCTGCTTGCAGCGGGAAAGACAAAGATTATAGACTTGAGGCCACCATTTCAGCCAGGATACACGGCAGGCCGATCCACAGTTTCAGGGGTCCCGATGAGGAGATTTACACATTCAGACCCTTAGCCAGATCACCACATCAGGTAAGGAGGAAGATGTATTGTCTGATGGGTCGTTTTGGGTTAGGATTACGGGCTGATGGTGGAGGGGTCCTGGAGCACTCTTAGAGTGCGTCCACCATCTTGGCTCGGCTAGCCACCGGTATTGTAGATTTAACTGAATAAGCATGTGTATTTGTGCTTAGTGGAAGAGGTGTGGCGCAGTGGCCAGGGTGCCTGACTCTGGACTACGGGGTTCACGGTTCGATCCCCGGCGCCAGGTTAGCCCAGCACCATGTGACTTGGGCAATAGCTCGCTTATTCTTCCCGAGGGCCCCCAGCGCTGGGACACCACTTCGGAGGTAGCTGTGCGCTTTACAAATACTGGTATTATTTATTATATTAGAAGTTCTTTTTGTGGCAATAAAGAATGCAGATGGTGGGTAAAATGATGCTTATTTGTGTGCTTTTGCTAGGCAACATTTAACGGAGCTAATTAGAATAGTGGAAGGTAAACATAAGGGTTAAAATTCTAAATCTAATTTCTGTTGTGTTTATTTTCGCATTAGATCCCATTGAGACCTGCGCTGCCTAGTCTGAAAATGGCTGTTTAAGTGAAACGAGAAAAAGAATGCCGAAAAGATGGCCCCCACGCATGCACAGTGTATATAAGAAGTATGAGTAAACGACCTATGCTCGGAGCGAGAGATGTCGAGACCAGCTTGGCCTATGAACAGGAGATGTGCCAAAGGATGCTTGCATCTAAAAGCCTGAGAAAGGAAGTCAAAGAATCTTTATTATGAACACATGATACAAGGACTGAACGACGAGTACAAACTTTGAATAATAAAATCATGAGAAAGCCTTGAGTGACATGGCAAAATTTCGAACTGGTTTGAACAAGGAGGACATGAGGTGATCATCACCACCCCTCAATGACCAATAAGAAATGATTATGGACCCGAAATGTTTCAAATTTGAGTTAGATAGTTCGGAAAAAGGGTATAAAAGAGCTAGTGCAAAGGAGGTTAAAAGTTGGTTCCATGAATTTTTATTTCGCACCACGATATGCTGTCGGTTTGAACGATTTTTATGGTGCAAGAGACTTTGAAATATTTTTGGTTTTTAACTTTGATGGGGCAGAGAAGATGACTGGTTGCAGAGATTTTATGTCAGATGGGAGACATTGAGGAGAATCGAGAGACAGTCAGCTTGGGAACCTGTTTAATGTGGGCTGTCATCTACCTATGACACATTGGTAATATGCTTTTCTAATTTTATTTTTATTAACATGTACTAAATAAATGCTTAGATTGGTGCTTCTTTAATAGAATGTTTAATTTCTTTCCTAAATCATAGTAGCTAAATTATAAATCTAAACTAGAGTGTTTTTATTGGAATAAAAGTCCTGACAAAAGGGAATATTAAAAGTTATAGGAATACTGTGATTGAGCTGGTCTTAATCACCATCAACAGACTACTACTAGTTGGTCCATCGACCAAATCGCGAAGTATCTTGATATTTTGTTCCTTATAAACAGTTAAATGATTTTCTGAAATGTATATAATGTATAGAATATAGAACTTTGGTTAAAGAGGTACCCCGCTATCCAGCAGCTTGCCTTCTTTTTCACTGATTCAGGGGCAGTGTGGTGTGTGAATGTGTGACTAGCGGTGCTATGGGCCCCACGATGAGTAAAAAACTAAATTCCTCCGGAGTCAAGTGGGATGAGTTTGAGGGTTGTTGCGGATCTTTGCTGCATCACACTAAAAATGAAAGAAGATGTACTGAGTTGGGCTTAAAACTACAGAAAATAAAATACTAAACACAGCAGGAGTAGTTAAACTTTGCAAAAATATACAGCAAATTCTAAAACTTTCCAATAGTAAAATAGGCATCATTTGTTGCACCTAATAAAATAAAAATTGTCGGTATCAGTACCAATGTTCTAAAACTTGAAGAACCTTTCAAAGTATTGCGGTTACAACCTTTCAAAACCCTTGTAAATACCTACATAAAAAGGCATTTATGCAAGTAGAGTTTGAAGCTGGGTCTAGTTTTACCTTATAGAGCCCCAGGCCCATTCTGTTCACATCTGAAGCATGAGTGACTCATATGTTCCTATCAGCCCATAGACAGGGTATTGCTAAAATTATGCACACTGCCTTGAGCGTCTACAGAGGCAGTAGACCTCACGCCCTCCTGTAACCTCATATGTATCTATCCCATTGAAGGCCCATAACCTCAGGTCACTCACTGCCTTTCTGATAAACAAATACCCGAGCCCCTGTCCTCTATATGAAATAGAAAAATTCTGCATGCACTACACAAAAACCTTTGGGGGGGGGGGGGGGGGGGGGGGGGGGGGGGGGGGAGGAGGGGGGGAGACATTAATTTTTCCAACTTCAAATAGCCATGGTGCTAGTGTATTTTGTGAACATCACTACCACAGAAATTGAACCATGTGGAGAGTCTTACCTGTGATCCGAGTTACAATTATAGGAGTTAAGAGTTCCGTGGTGCAGCGTGTATACTATGCCTATATATTTAATTAAACTCTTAAACAGATATAAAATCCAAGTGAAAAATAAACTGTGTTAAACACTTCTTACCATTTATACGAGTTTCCTGTAGGGAACTTGTTGAATTAATTACGTACCGATTAGTCATAACTGTAATTAAAGGATAAAACACTCAATATCGTGAAGATGAACCTACATTACTCGGCAACACTAACAGAACTATGATCAAGTACTTTCGGCAGTGATTGAAAGATCTATTAGACCGAGCACATGAGTGTAAACTATAGTGCATTTCTTTAAGGGGGCCCATCTGGTGTTGCATTAGACACGCTCAATAACTAATTCCCTTTGCAACAGATTCAGTAACCGTATTTCATATATTCCTCTCCACCATATTGTCTAGTGGATAGCATCAAAAGGCTTCAGGAGGTAGGTGCATTCATTAGTTGATAAGGGTCCCTATTCAAGTCTCCCATACATATAGGCCAGTTCACTTGGCAACCTGGAGCCAGGGTGTGGGAAGGTGGATACCGGACTATGGTTGCCCCCAACTTTTTGCCTGGTGTTTTGCTGGTTTTCCGACTTAGTTGACCTGGGATCCTGCCAATCAGGACCCCAGGTCTACTGCTCTCTCTCTAAAATGGATTCCATGTACCTTAGGTACATTTCCAATTGGTACTGGGCCACCTTATCAGACCCTGTAACTCAGGGCATAGGTGTACCCAGGGCCTACCAGGGGCTGAAGCATGTATTATGCCACCCCTGAATGGCCATCTAAATCTGACACAACTGGCTGCACGACAGCTGGGGCAAGGTGGTGTAATCACCCTTTGCTTTAGATATAGTATACCTATATCTAACCCTAAAAATGGACACACAGATTCCTATCAGTCACTCCTATGGCAGGCCTTGACAATCCTGAAGGCAGAGTGCTTGAATCGTGTGAAATGGTGCTCTGGCATGAGCTGAGCCGTTTGCAGCTTGCGGAACCAAGTCCTAATAGCTGTTCCATGATAACGCATACCATATACTCTTAAGTGCATTATAATCCTCGCGGTTAAATGCTATCTCTGGTATTGCTTTATCAAAACATGTCGAGTAAGGTGTCATACGAATTGGAATACTAACCCCTCACCAATTTTGGCGACGGGGTTAGCATTCCACCCTTCTGGAGGGACACGACATGTATGTAACTGTGAACCCCGGTTAAAGTTAACTCAAGCCTCAGCTCCACAAAATGGATGCTGCCACCACAGACACGAGTCTGACCTCCTGCTGCTGGGAGTCCTTCCAGCGAGGAGAGCTTGGACAAAGGGTTTCCTGTCAGGGGCGGTGCTAGCACCATCCCAGACAGGGTTTTGTGTATCCTGGGTAGGCAGGGCTTTACAGGAAGGTGACAGCAGAGTGGCACCCCGGTGCTCACTACGCATCTGCCGGCTAGAACCAGTTCCAGGGGCACACCAGCCCCTGGCCTGGGGAAAGTCCGGCATGGGAGAGGGGTGTAACCACCCCCCTTCCTGGTCCCACCCCTAGGTCAGGACCTAGTCGCGTACCCACCCCTTTCTTTAGGATAAAGGCAGGAGCGGGGACCCTTCCAAATTAGATCATCTTTGAATCAAGAAACTACTTTCTAGGAAAGGAAATCTCGACTTCTTCTCAAGATTTCTCCCTTGTGGCTAAGGAGTAGTCACCCTGCATCCGCAGGCACCATCTAAGAACTCTGCGGTTTGCTGCACGTCCTTCCTCAGGAATCCGACTGACCAGCATGACGAGACCCGGCTTCCCTGGCACCTCTGACCTCTACCTACCTCTACAGCTAAGCTGAGAACCGTAGGTGCGACGAGACCTCAAGGGACCGGCCATCATCAGAACTGCACGACTTCTATCCAGCACGACCGCCGAGGGATCCTCTGGTGAGTGCTTTGGGGTCCAAGAAGCCTCGACCCTGAGCAGCTCCAGCACCGGAGTCCAGCCTCCCAGCATCTCCACGATCTGCGCGGGGCCCTTCTGCTTTTTGCTGCTCACCGCGTTGTTTGGCTACTAGCCCGCGGGCTTGTGGCCTTCTTAACGACGCCCGCCGACATCACTGCTGCTGGTCTGGTTGCTCCAGACTGGCCCTTGCTCCCTTCCAAAAGAGGAGCACCCCGGACCCTCCTGGTCCACCCCAGACGCCATTTTAGGTCCACCGCGTGGGCTTGAATTTGCCAAGACTTGTTGCCCCAATCCTGGGTCCAGCGACGTCGACAGCATCATCCATCGTGGGACAGCTCGCACCTCCATCCTGGTCGCCGACAACTCCTCCTGGTCCGTGAGAGCTGCAGAGCACAGCGCGCCCACTCACCTAGCCGAGGTGACTACCATCCGGTGCCCTCCTGGTGCCACCTGACTACTGGCTAGTAGTCACGAACTTGGTCCCCTCTGCTTTCAGGTGTCATCCATCTTCGATCCAGGCTTGGATCACTCGAACAATCGTCACTGGTCGCCTGCCAGCAACTTCTTTCTTCAGGCTCCTGGTTCGTCTACGAGGATTCCCGACGTCTTTTGAGACCTATGCAGCTGCAGCCCCTGGGCTAGGTAACTTCGGCATTTCGGTGCCCCAGCATAGCCTCACTATCCAAGGGTCAGGATCCACTGTCGTTTTCGATCTACCTTATCGGGTTCGCCCGAGAACACTAACTTTGCCTTTACTAGCTCCCATAGACTTTGTCCCGCATCCCGCGTGAGAGTGCACACTCTGCACCCGAGTCCCCTAGGTCTCCTACTAGTAATCTGAAGGTTCAGTAACGTAGTCCTAGCGATTCAAAAGCCTACTAGTATAGTACTTACCTGCTAGTAATTTCGCATTCCACTTTCAGAGTATATGGTTTCCCGTGACCCTCTGGCATTTGTGTAAATTGTGCAACTTAAAGTATTTTCGTAAGAGTTTTGTTGTGTGCTTAGTACCCTGTCCTCATAAAGAGTACAGGGCTGTTGTGATCTAAATAAATACTCTGTTTATTTTCATAACACTTGTGTGGTGTCCTTTCACTTGGTGTTCAAGGGGTATATGTGATGGTATAACAGCTGGCTTATTACGCTCTCTAGAGTTTAGCCCGAAGACTGCTCGTATCCACGCTACTAGGATAGCTGGTCCATAAGGTTGACTTACAACCAATCACCATAAGGGTTGTTTGGACTGATATATAATGTTCACTATTCTAGTGAGCACTTTGTATCAGGCCAACTTCTCACACAGGGTACATAGTTGTTTGTTTTCAAATGATACACCCAGTGTTGTTCCCTCTTAAGAAGTCGGAGTACTGTTTCGGTTTAGCTAAGATCAAATGTTTCTAACACTTCCATTCCAAGTCCTTTTCTGAGGATTTTTGGTACAGATAGTGTGTAGTCATAAGTGTAGTGCTTGCTTTACCTACACCGGATATTACTATGGTGTCCACCTATCCTGATGTGCATCTTGCATGTGGTCATGCCTATATATCTTAGTCAACACGGGCAGGTTATCTTATAGATAACATTTTCCCTGCTGTAGTTTGCGTGGTGCTTCACCACCCATGGATGCTATGTTCCGAGGTCGACTCCCTCATATGACTTTGTAAATGGAGAAAAAGAACATTGTCCATACGGGAAATGTCCCTTGAAAGGGGGCAGGTCCCAGAACGAGTTTTGTCTTGGTGGACACAAGTCTCGATTTGGTTTTGCTTTTGAAAGAGAAACGGGAGGGAGGGACTGGCCAAGTGTTTCCTGCTTTTTGTAAAACAAATCTTGTTCTTTGTGACAATTTTCATAACTAAATCAAACATAGGAGTAACTGTAGAACACCTTTAAGTCCATTTCTTCTTTAGGGTACGTTTCTAGCAAAGATTTCCTATTTTTATTTCTTGCACGTTTTTTCGCCTGTTTGATGCTGGACCTAGTGTATTTGCAAACCAAAAGATTATCACTGAGTTGAACAGCTTGTTCCTGAAATGTAGAAATATCGGAACAATTAGGCCTAATTCTAACATATTTTCCAAAAGGGAGATTCTCCCCAAGTGGTCAGGGATGGTGACTGTCAAGTCTGAGTACCCCATTTTTGTCTGTTGGTTTCTCAAACACTTTGGTTGTCAATTTGTTGTCCTTAATCTGGATTTCTAAATCAGAAAATGTGATGGTGTTATTGTGTGTACCTTTCAAAAACTGGTTTCTGGCGTACCCAAGTCCACACCTCAAGGCGAATATAAAGAGCACAGATGAAGAGTCCCATGCAATGTCGTGAATAACACAGTGAAGCAGATTTTTTGGTAGCTAGGGCCCCTGGTATTGCTCAATTTGTTAGCCTTCAAAAATACAAAAAAATACTAAAACAAAAACTCTCCGCCAAGGAGACCCATAGTATAGTCAGTCGAATCTATATTCAAACACTTGTTGCAATTCTACAATTAGTTATTTAAAAAAGTTGTAGCAAAGTTGCCATCTTATCTTAATGATACCATGTTATGTTATGTTATTAATGGTTTTATATAGCCTTCAGCTACTCCGAGGAGTGTCCAGGCGCTTTAAGAAAACCAGAAGCGACTATTGGGAGCAGAGGAGGGATAGGAAACTATTGAGCTGTTCACAATTACCACCGCACATCCGCACCAAACCTCCGCCACAAGTCAATTGCAGGAGGGTTCCAATCAACAATGGATGTCCGACACCTAGTAAAAGATCAACAGATTTATGCACGCACCGACCGCCATATTACTATAGATATCGAGGCATTGTACACCAGTATTCCTTAGGAGGAAGAAACACTACAGGTGATCGTAACCATCTTAAGAAACATTGAGATAAATGCCATCACTCGTCCATTTTGTCCTTGAATGTGTTAGGTTAGCCCTCGCAGAGAAATTCTTTGAATATGAAGGGACCTTACACCACCAGGTGCAAGGTACTTCGATGGGCAGTACCTTTGCACTGATCCTGGCTTGCCTCTACTTTCACCATTTTGAGTGAAAATATAAACACACTGTAGTATCTTACACCTCTGTCCATACTTGTCCTTCTCCACTTTCATCACATGCAATGCCTCTAGAATGTTAGTGTGATAGTGCTCAGTGGAATGTAGGGTGTCTCAAGAAAGGCACAGTTTAGATGGGCTGAGCTGCCAGCTGGCTGCTCCTGGTGGGGCTTGTACATTGTTACTTCTGGACTCAACTACTTATTTTCAATAAACCAACCTGAAATACCTCAACTTGTCCGGCCTCATTACTACACACCCCAGACAATCCCTTTTACGTAAACCTGTTGATATCGCATGACACATAGATGTTTTCATTGTCTGGCGTGGAAGCAAGGACACAGCTGTTAGCTTAACCCAAACAAATTTTTGAACAAAATAATAACATTCTCTAATCAGTCACAAACAAAAAGAATACAGTTGTTCCCTTAAAAAAGAGCAGTGGAAGAATACAAACCACCCAGGTAAAAGAATGGTAATGAGGCTATGCTCCAGGAAGGGACTAACACAAATTGGACAAGGAAAGCCAACCAATAAGTAGGCAAATGAGCGACAAAGCCAACCAATGGTAAGCAATGGGTGGGCTGAGCTCACAAGAGGTCTTTTCCAGCCAGACAGCTTCAGCTATCTGGTAGGCGAGATTTGAAAAGGTCAAGGAAACCGAGCAGCATGGGAAAGTGAGAAAAGAACCAGAAACGTGCATGCCAACATAAAAGTAAAGGCAATTACAACTGCATAAGACAGCACGTAAAACAAGATACAACCCCAGAAAATTGCTACTTGAAAACGGGAACACAAACAAACAGTACTACAGATGATCAGACAAAGGAAACCGAACAGTAGGACACGAACCAAAAGAAACTAAGAGGAGAGTACAATCAGTGAGACACAAGATGATAACCATAGACCCCCAACAAAGCATCTTGTGGAAATTCCACTATCAAATGCAGAATATTAGAAACTTTGATACAGGAATTGCATTCTTGAGTTCAGATGAAGCCCAATAGTCTGAGTTTTCACTCCGGATTTAGGACACCTGCATGAGATTCTGCGAGCAGTGGTCAGAGGAGTCATGACAGGAGATGGACTCCTTTGCAGGGTAGTACTAGCCCCCTTTTACAGACTTCAACATTATCTCTACCATTGTCGGAATCACACTTTGAACACTGATTTCTGCGGGAGTTTCTCTCATTCCAGACCCTTTTCTCTGGGAAGATTGCTGCTCATTTTTCCTGAAGAAATCCGCAGGGAGAAAAATCAGAAGGAACCGCTGTCATGCAGAACTTTTAATTCCAAGAACATTGCAAAACTCCTGTTTCCACCGAAATCGAAATATGATGAGCACTCCTAACGAGAGCTTAAGTACGACACAGTCACTTCCTTCATTGTACTAGCAACACCTCACCACAAACCATTCAGACTTGGGTCTATAATGGAAACCTTCAACACTTTGGCAAAGTCATGCCTACTCCACTTAAGCGGCCCCCTTCCCATCTTCTAACTCCACTTCTATATAAGAAGGGTAGGAACGTATGCGGAAATGTCCTTGTTATTTGTGAGGGTAAGGTCAGTCAGCCTTTAAATTTAGGCACCCTTCTTTGGCCCTATCGACAGGAGACTCGTCGCTTAGCTAGCAAGAGTGCCAAAGAGGTATATCTTTGCATTGGCACAGCCAGGGCTCAGGTGTAACCAAGGAGTGCAACCAGGGGATCGTCGGAAACATGAAGACCGATCATCTGGTCCAGTGCCGTGAGCACCTCCAGCCAGTAGCGTCTGATAGGGGTGGCAGTACCAAGCTAGATGGAGGAAAACCGCCCCCTCCCTGCTGCAGCAGTGAGTGTCACGCAGGTGGAGGCGCATCAATCGTGCAGGCGTATAATATAGACAATGTAAGTATTTGTAGTGGATGATGCGCAGCCTACTGCTGGCGGATATTTTTCCAGTCTGTTGACAGCAATAGGACCATTGGTCATCTGAGAGGTGGGGAGCCGATCTCCTCCTCCCAGCGCACCCTGGACAATGGGGGTCCTGTGTGCAGTCTGTCTGGGTGGAGCGGTACAGAATCGAGACAACGTGGGAGGGGGTGTCCTCCTGGAGGAGACCATGTAGAGGAGTCCGGATAGGGATTTTCCAGAGGAGTTTGCGACAGCCTCCCTCCAGAGTCTGCCAGGTAGGGGCAGTAGGAGGGGGTGAGTTATAGTGAAGCATATGACTACGTTGGGCCAGGTCCCGCCAGGCGCTGGTGGTGAATTCTACTGTGGTAGAGGCTAGGTGTCTCGGAATGGCCGGAGCACTTAGAAAGACCGAGTGTGGGGTTGGGTTCATGTATCAGTCTTCAACCCCAAGGTGGGGCATGTAAGGAGGGGGATTCACCAATATGCTGCATTTTGGGCCTGTGCACAACTGAAGTATAATTCTAATTCTGGGCTTTTAAACCCTCCGGCACTAAAGGGTCGAGCGACGATGTTCCAGTGTAGTCTAGGTTGCTTTCCACCCCAGGCGAGCCGGACGAGTTGGGTTTTTAAGGCTTTGAAAAAGTGTCTGCTGGGGGCGTTTGGATTATTAGTGAAGAGATAAAGCAGTTTAGGCAGAATTATCATTTTTATTAGCAAGGTTCTCCCGGTGAGAGAGTGGCATAGCGATCCACCTGATTTCACCGGTAAGGAGGGCGAATGCATGCCCATAATTAGCTGCCATCAACTCATTGCTGTTGCAGATTATTACTAATCCTAGAAGAGTAATTGTGTTGTCGCACCATGCAAGGGGAAAGTCGGGGGTCAACCATGTGGTGGAGTCAGTGAGGAAAAATCTGGGATTCCCCCCACCCCCATTTAGGTTAACCCCAGAGAGGTGTCCGTAAAGGATAATGAGCAGTAAGATGGGGTTGAGACTGTCCTCCGGATTGTGGAGGTAGAAGGTAATGTCGTCTGCATATAAGGAAATCAATATTTGCCTCTCAGGGTGGATTAGGGCATGGTCATGTTGGCGGATTTTTGCGGCCAAGGGCTCAATCACCAGGGCAAATAGGAGGGGGGGGGGGGATGTGGAATAGGGGACAACCCTGCCTAGTGCCTCAGGCAATCGTGAAAGAGGAAGACCTGATACCGCTAATCACCACACTGGCCCCATGGCATGTGTATAGGAGGTGGTTCCACACCACAAACAGGGCATGAAATCCCATGCAGTTGAGCACGAAGGCCAGGTAATCCCATTCCAGGGAGTCAAATGCCTTGGTGGCGTCAAGAAAGACAGCCAGAGCATTTGTATCGGGGTCAATAGCGCGTAAGACAGCGTACAAAGTGCAGAGGTTGTGAGAGGTACCCCCGCTGGGGACAAACCCCAACTGGTCAGGGAGGACAAGGGCAGTCATAAGAGGACTAATACGGTTTGCTGTAAGTTCTGCGAGGATTTTAGCATCAACATTAATGAGGGAGAAAGGCCTGTAGTACTCATTGTGACACAGGCTTCCCAGGATTCAATAGGGATATTATAGGCGCCTCACGCATGGTCCGGGGGAGAATGCCCATCTCGCGGGCCTCTTCATGTAACTACCGCAAAGCTGAAATTAGTAGTGTCTGGAACGTTTTGTAAAATTCGGCCGCGTGACCATCGGGGCCAAGGGCCCACCCAGACTACAGCTGCATGATATCGGCTGTAATCTTTGTCCTCATGATGTGCATGGAGATACTCGCGCTGCCCGTCCCCGAGCCAGCCTATCACAGTGTCTTGGAAGAATGAGAAGTCAAATCCAGCACCTCTTGCTATAAGTAAGCAGGAGGGAACAGAGACTTCAAAGCTTATACACTGACCAGAGACCCTGCGGCTCCGGCATGACATTGCTCCAGCTGACAGTGGTCTAACCATCCCTTACGAGGTGTCCAACGCAAGACCAGGACAGAGTCTCTCACTCTCTCACTATTCAGGTATGGGGGTTGGACTAAATCCTAGCAGGATTATTGGCTCTTAGATTCTAGGCCATTAGGCTCATTAGCTCTTTCGCACCTACTTTCGAACTCCCGGCCTACGGCTTTAAGATGAAACCAGAATCATAAAATCTTCTGGAGAGAACTCAAATCATTACTATTCAAGGCAACGGCATAACAAGCCTTCTCTTTCGCATTTCCCATACCCTCTGCCAGCGCTGTGAGACCTAATAGTGAAATGTGCGCTTTATAAAAATACATACATACTCACATGCTAGGTACACTCAGGTACATCTAGTCGGGCATCTTAGGAGTACGCACTATTTTATAAATGCATTCTATATTCACTGCTGGCTCTATATCTATGTTACTGTATTACAGTTGTAACAGCGTACTTATTCTACAGGAGAAGAACTACTGTACGATAAATTCTTATTGTAAACACGTTCAACTGTTTCTTCTCTGTATCTCACTGAGAGCAAAAACAAGCAAGCACGATTGACTGGGTGAAAAGTAATATATGGTTTCCACGAGTGAGGTTATTGTGTTCTAAAGTTGCACAAACTAATCTCTCGGATAACAGGAGAGGATTCTAGTGGCACTGCGAGCTAGCTAATGCGAACCATAGGCTGCTATATGGGGCGGGGGTGTACATAGAGTCAGTCTGCCAACAGACCCACAGTATTTGTTATCCGTAATCTTCGTAGGTCCCGCATGACAGAGTACTTTTTGGGACTACACTTCATGACACCAAACGTTGTCTAATGGCCCACAAAGTGTCAAATATGGTTTGCCCAATGTGGTAAATAAATGGAGCACATACTAAACTGTAGTATCGGAGTAACTCGGTCATGTTTATTATCAGAGACCCTACTTACAAAACCCAGAGACGTCTGGAGTAGGTGGGAAAAAACTCTGCCACAGCTGAGTAGGCTAGATATCCTATGTATTGGCTGCTGGTTAATCAAGCTTGAAAGGAAACGTTCCCAAAATTGTGCATAAAACCTTTGCATAAAACCTTTCATAAACTTCCCTGGAAAGTTAGCCTGCGTTCTAAAATACAATGGTTGAACAAGAGGGAGATTTAGACCAGGTACTTAATAGGACTGGTGAGGTAGATGCAACACATTGCACCCAAATTAAGACAAACAGTCGACATGGGTTACAACTCAGAGGAGGTGTAGTATTATTTGCGAAGGAGGCACATGAAGATTTCAAAACAGAGGTCTTCTACTCATGGGTTATATTCCCAGCAGCTGATGCTGCAACAAAAACTGGTCATCATTACATACATGATGACATTCAAGCTGTCTACACTCCTTTTGAGGAGACCGATTCCACTTACTTTCCAGGAACATATTTTCTGGTTTAATGGCGCCCTACCCCACATAAAAACAAGAGGAAGGCTTGGTCCTTTAGGGATACCAGGAACAACATGCCAGATATTAGCCACCTATGACAACACCAGGTAAATTTAGATAAAATGAAGGAAATCCAGTGGCTGACCTATATTAAAATGACAACAAGGAAATTGGGCGCCCAGAGATTTTCTACAATCCTGAAGGTCTATGTAAAGCAGATCTAAGTTGGGTCAAAACTAATTTCATTAAGCTCAGTGAGCTAGAGCGGGAATCAGAAGTTAAGTAAACCCAGTCAGGGCCCATTATATGCTCATTTCGTCTCTAGCCATGCAATCGTACCTTACCATTGTTACAATTCCTTTTCAACGATGGCTACTGACAAAATTTCGCTTCAACCAGATCCATTTGGTATTAAGTGATTCAAAGGGTTGGAGTAGGCCTGAGGATGCGGCTCCCTGTACATGTGATGATTTCTCCCCCCAAGATACCATGCATTTTATGTTTTTTTGTCCTCTGTATTATGAAGCTAGAAAAAGGTTTATTTTTCCATTACTAAAAGAGAAGGCATTCCCTACAGGTTATACCTGCATTACTGTTCTTACAATTAATAGAATCTCCTGTAATCATGTTTGGTGTTGCAAGTTTTCTTGTCGCGTCTATTCGGAGCAGGAGGATTAGACAGGCAGCCCAACAAAAGATGGAAAATCTGTCATTATAAGTCTACTGAATGTGACTGACTTTAATCATGAAATTGTCTTTTAACTGTTTTTAAATAGAATTTTATGTTTTTTTATACCATTTTAAACAAGAAACAACATTTTGTATAGTATACTTTTATGATTTTTAATAATCGAATAAAGTGGTTTTGACTTGACTACTTGAAGTTCAACTCTACAGAAACAGGACGCATTGTCTTAAGGACACTAGCGGTCCAACCTACAGTAATCACAACTACTGCAGCTCGTACACAGAGCTGCAGTAGTTGTGATTACTGTAGGTACAAAAATTACTCCACAAACATTACAAGCGGTAATGGGCAAAGTGCCCACAAAACAAACAAATTCCTTTCTGGGTAGCTCCAAAGATAACCCAGTTAGAAGCAGTATTTCCAAATACACCACCATTTGAAAAACACTGAATGTTAATCTATTTGCCCATGAGGATTACACCACAGCTAGAGGATTGCACCTCTTTGGGTACAGTCTTTGCTGTCACATATACCAGAACACATGGTATTCCTTCACTAGCAGTAGTACCAGTTGTATTGAGACAAATACAAAATGACTATGGAGTAGAAACTGCCCTAAAGTTTTTAAATAACTACAACCAGGTGTCAGCCATAATACTAGCTAATATTCAAGGGGAAGCAGCAGCATCAGGGGCAATCCACCAATGCCTAAGGGAGTTCTCTCCATTAGAACAGGAGAAGGAACTACCCAAAATAATTGACACTGCTTATGCAGAATAAGGCAGTGATACTTTGGGGGGAAAAGCTTTGAAACCTCAACTACAGGGCAGTCCTGAGAAGGACAATTTTAACCAAGCACCTACTTCTTCTAAAAAGAAGTGGGATAATAAAGAAAAAACAAAAAGAAAGATCTCAGCCCCGAGGTAGGACTCTTTAACAGGAGCCCTCTGAAAAGAGGTATATCCTCCAGAATAGGGATATTATTAGGAAACCTGACAGGTATCAGGATACTGATACACTGTTCCTCTAGTTCCTTTCAGGGCTCGAGGAAAATCTCCGAAAGGGAAGGACGGTCAGAAAATAGAGAGGATTGCACACAGTCCAGAGACAAGCAGCGCGCTCAAGAATTTACTTCTAAAAAAGAAGATAAGCAAAATCCAAAACCTCAATTTAAGAAAAAGAAAAGTTGCTGGTCTGAAAATCAGACATGCCCAGAATTCTGAGAACACAACTTCTGAACGAGGAATGGGCTGACTTTGCTAGACGGTGCGGCAGAAGTAACAATAGCTCGCCTGAACCGGACGGAATTTCTTGTGACAGCGGAGTTGAATGATTACATCACAGTGGAATCACCAGACACCAGGGTGAGCATCCCACATAAGTTACATGAGGTAAAACTCCGGCTGGAGGGGGACAAGCCAGGAAAGTGAAAGCTCTTTTTTGTAAGAACTTTTCATCTGGTTAGGACATCCTGTTAGCAAAACAAAATTGGCTGCCGGCATTCGTTATGGAGGGCCTCAGTGTAGAAAGTATAATTTTTCCTGCATTTTCCAACTATGTTCCCGTTCACTTAAAACATGCTTATGCGCAGGAGTGGGCAGTAGCCCAAGCTCCACCCCTGTACAAAAATCATGCATGATGGGATGAGAACTCTACCTACCACGTGATTCCGTTAAAAGTTTCACCTATTGCTCAGAGGCAATATCCAATAAAGCAAGACGGTAAAAAAACAGGGCAGGGAGATCTTAGATCAACTTGAATACCAAGGGGTCATTAAAATATGTACCTCCTCAATGAACAATCCTGTTTTTTAAGGTCACTAAACCCGAAAATACATATCATCTAGTTTTAGATTGTAGATATTTAAACTCATCTACAGACATTTGCTGTCCAAAATGCACATAGTACCGCATTAATTAATAACACTGTGCGAAAGAAAAGAAAAAATACAAAGCACACCTGTACACAAATGCTAAAATGTGTTTCACTTCACAAGAACAAATTCTGACAGCCGTTCAGACTGATGTAGTCAGAAAAAGAGCACTGGCTCAGGAGAAACACATTGTCGTAACTCCGGTACCAGCTTTAGAAGCGGTTACAAAAGTCAGCATCCCAAATACGAAAGCGTTATATCCAAGATGGATACAATAGGCTAATTCCCTTACTGCAACAGATGATTAATACAGATTTAATTCCAGTTGAACGCAGGCATTCCTGCAATATGAACAAGAATATCCTCTACCAAATGAAATCTTGCCTCTAGATCAGTATGAATATATAATTTACACTGACTGATCTTCTCAGCAAGCGATAGGGAGTAGGCAGCAATATTTTTTCAGCATATGCAATCGTAAAAGGTTGCATGCATGATGGCATGTTCCATCCTAATTGCACAAAGACGCAATCTCTAGTAGACTGCATGGCTCAGTTGGCAGAATTAAAAGCACCGATACGGGCACTTGTAAATGTGATCACGAATTCCCCACACTAATCGTGTGTGATTCCTTTTACTATGTCAGTCGTACAATGAGTACTTACAACATTGGGAGGAGAACGGGTTTAAAGATGCAAAAGGTGGCACAATAAAGCACAAAAAGCAATGGGAACAGGTAGCGGAATTGAAATTCGAGCTACTGAGGACTCACGTGATCCATACACTCAGTCATCAACGTGATGGCGTGCACGTTTAAGGGAATTTATTGGCTGATGAAGCTGCAAAGGGAGCTGTTCGAACAGCTTTCGTGTCTGCTCTGGCTCGTTCAAAGAAGAGAATAAATGGAGATATAGTGATAGCTGTCATCGCATCACGCAAAGGCAGCACAGCAGTACCTAAAAAACTTTCACTCAAATACTCCTACAAGTTAGATTAACAAAACACTCCATATGCTCAGATTCCTGGAGTGAGGGATAGAGTAATGCCAAATATGGAGCCTAGGCAAGGGTTAATACTAGCTGCACACAAGGGTTTGGGCTCTGCGCTCACAGGAGTTACAGCGACTATTTCTTTACGGAAACAGCGCTATTGGTGGCCAGAGTTAACTAAGTGTGGAAGGGGGACGCCACTCACCTCAACCGGGCGACACCCGAGTGGGGATACCACGACCTCTAACCCTCCTGCGTCTCTGACGACCAGGAATCCTTCTCTCTTTTTCCCCCTACAGGAACCCGACCAGGTGACCGGACAAAGACCCTACCCGGAAGCGGAGAATCCCGAGCACCAAGAACCCGGAAGTGCCGAACCGGAAGCAGCCTGCCGGGAAACCGGAAGTTCCGCCCCCTACCCCGGACCAGGAACTATAAAAGCCGGCGACGAAGAGAGGAGAGCGTTCCAGATAGCTGACTCGTGGCAGGAGACAGCGCGCAGCGAACCAGTGAAGGAGAGCGGACGGAGTGAGAGGATCGAAGACGGAGAGTTGGAGGACGTCTGGACCGAGGAGTGGTGGAGTCCTCTGGAGGTGGCTGGAGAGCGGCCGTAACTCGCTGGAGAGTTACGGCGGGGCACGCGAGTACCTTGTTACCTTCTCCGTGTCCCCTTGTGAATAACTGTAAATACTTGTATAGAGATAGAACGCACTGATAGCACACCCTTGCACTGTATATAGATATATATTAGAGACACTGCACCTATAAGGTGTACCATAGTCCTTACACCCCGGCCCGTCACGAGAGCACCTCTCTTCTACCCTTCCCACACCTCTTCCCCCTCCGTCTACAACCCCCTGTCCGTTCCCCCTCCTCACGGTCATCTCTGTTCCCTCACGACCCTGGTGTTGGTACTGGTACTCCGAAGGTCCGTGCTGAAAAGGACTAAACCCCTGCTTCTCTGTTTCCCTCCGAGGTTATCCCGACACCCCGGAAGACGTGAAGACCTCCGGAAGATCCATCGGCCGGCGGATACCTGGGAACAGACTACAGCTTCACACCCTGAACTCTGTACTTACTCCGGTTTTGTCATTCAGAACAATAAAAACAGCTACCATAGCCAAGTATATACGGCCTCCACGCCTGTTATTCCGGTCCGCAGCAACCCCTAGTCCACACCAAGCAAACTAAAGACCGTCTTGAAAATCGACATCTGCCAGTAGATGAAAGGCTCCACCAATGCACGCCATATGTACATGGACCAATGCGGCCCCTTACAAACATATGAGGCGTCTAAGATATATCATGGTGGCAGTGGATACCTGCACAAGATTCCTATGGGTTTGTCCCCGGCGTTCTGCTGACGCTCGTACTGTTATAAAAGATTTGCGAGTTTTTATTGGTACATACAAGCACGTCACACTCTGACCGCGGCCCTGCTTTTATCTCTGGGGCTGCAAAGAGGCCATGGAAGGAATGGGCATAGCATTGCGGTTCTCCGTATCTTCCCGAGGGAAATTCTGTTGTGGAGTGAAAAA
This sequence comes from Lissotriton vulgaris, assembly GCF_964263255.1. NCBI lineage: Eukaryota > Metazoa > Chordata > Amphibia > Caudata > Salamandridae > Lissotriton > Lissotriton vulgaris. The sequence goes on along the minus strand of NC_141690.1, from coordinate 205,159,263 downwards.
AAACAGGACTTAAAGTAGTCTTTAACAGCTAGAGTATTAGGCTATGGCGGTATTTGGTTCATACACCCTTATGTGGTCCAGCGGGCATTAAACAAGCAGCCAAGAAACTTACTAGGATGTGTCACTCCATATGAGGTACTCTTTGGGACACAAATGTGGGTACCTGAGCTGGATTTGGGACACAAATGTGGGTACCTGAGCTGGATTGAGAAGGCGCAGTGGCGGATGAAAAATCATTTGTTATCCATGATCGTTTAGCTATTTTACAGGATCTAAAAGAATCCAGGGCGAAACAAAGCAATGTCCATCTAAAACAGACCCCCACTGAAGAAGTCATGGTAGTCACGGCAAAACCGGTCTGGATCCCAAAAGTCGGGGATTTGGTCAGAGAAAATTACAGACAAAAAGGAATTCGGACCCTCTTACAGAAAACCTGTACCAGTCCCTGCAGTACACGAAACAAGAACTGTGCTGCTCATCTCTTACCGGAAAAAAGGAGAAAAGATATGTCTCAATGGACTTAAATCAAACCACACTATGTGCCCGATACTAAACAGTAGGCCCAGTGGACTACGATGTAGCAGACGTCCTCATCTAGCTACAATCTAAGTTGTTCAAACAAAGACTCATCATGTTTAAAGAGCCACCTGTAGGGAATAAAGGACTGAGCAACAATGCTATGAAACTTGTTCCACTTGAACCGAACATTCAAGTTGAAAATCAGAATTCACAATTCGCATTTCGACCAAATGCAGATGTCTACATTAACTTGCCTCATCAAGAGGATTACAACATTTCAACCAATCCGATGCAATTCCCACAATTGATCAAACAGCATCTGGCTATTTAATTAATTTTGATATGTTTTCACTGGATCCAAGCAGAGCCGGAAACGACGCCAGCCAAAACACCATTCAAGCAAGAATTAAAGAACTTACTTCTCTTTCTTCAAAAGACATACCTGGTATCACCTGGGATTGAACTCTGGCTAATTTCTGGGATAATGTTTTTCTTTTATGGCTAGATTTAGTATTGACTTTTAGAATGCTTATTAAGGGACATTATCTTCAATAAGATGCCACAGCCCGAAAGGTCAACATCCTCCTGAAGGCAGACACATTGTCACATCGTGAACAAAGAGACTTGTCATCAGTGAACATCACAGCTGTTCCTATACCTCATGGTATAGCATGGGACAAAGTTGATTTTAACATATTCGGACCGACCAAACTTTTAAAAATTAATCATGTATTTAAAATTTTATTAAGTGATTTCATTACTTCCAGTACATTTTCTGATGATTGGGACACCGACACAGTTAACATGTTATCTGATCTGGAAAAAACTGCTGCATTTTCTAATGCTGAAATGTTGGAGGGTTCATCAGACTATCATAAATTATAATGTTATCAACTACTGAAGTACAATAGATCAGACCCCAATTGAAAGGAATGGGTGGTTTGGCCCTTAGACAAAAACACATGTCACAAACGGTTCTTGCACATCACCAAGGGACTTCCTTTATGTAGACCAGACCCACAATATGTACAGAGAGAAGACCCAGGGGTAGTGACATCCTATAGTGCTGGGAAATTGTGCCTAGACTGGCAAGAAACCTCAACACTTAGAGGTAAAACAACTCTTAGCTTTACTTTAAGAAATCTTGGTATTTACCATATAAATTTCAATGCCGAAGTGGGGATTGAGAAGTATTTCTTAGTGGTACAAACTGCAAGAACGCTTTAAGCTGTTCTCTCATATGCCAAGACATTGTTTTACACGGAGCCTGTAATGGTTCAGTTCCGAATATGTCTTGCCACATGAAAGGAACACCGCCTGCAGTGAGAATGCCAGAGTTTGAGCTAGTTTCTGGGCAATCAAGTTGGTGTGGCATGCTTCCAGGCATTGCATATCTGGTCACCATGAACACCAGCATTACTTGCTGTGTGCAAGTATTGTTTTCTCCGACAAATACAGTCAGGGAGGCGCTAGTATGGCCTGCACTGAATGTTTTTATACAGTTTGATGCTTTGAGCAGAATGAAAACCATGGTTTTATAGCTCCTCTCGAGAAACCTTTGAACTCCAAATTGCAAGGACCTCACCAGATACAAGCACTAATTCGTACCTACTGCCCCCTACATTTCATAGAAATGGTGGGACCTATCTTTAACATGTCCGATACGAACAGCATTATATACCTATTTAAGACCATAGGGTTAGGATTCCTTAACACCTTCCAGACGATCCTCAGAGTTATTGCTAACTTTATACACTCCGTATTTGGAGGCATTTTCGGGGTCTACCTCTGATCATGCTCGCTGTAGCTGGTATCCGGATTATCGTCTACCTGCTGCAAAACCATCCGCCAGCGAGATTGCAAACGCTCTCCTGGAGAGATATTACCGTGAGCACATGGTACAACATCTGGGTGCACCTTGCTTACGAGAACTAAATGCTTCTTGGTTCTTATCCTTCAGACCAGTCTTTGAGGACTGGACTTGTTTTCCGGTGCCTGTTCTGCAGAAGCGAATGAGAGTTGAACATCTGTCTGACATCTAACACATACGCCAGCTGACTAAGACTCCAGGGTGGAACCACTGCGGTCCCATGCTAGACTGTCCCCAGCATATTCCCATCTTGGCGCATGCCTTCCTTGAGGAACCGCAATTACATTTCAGCTCCAACATTGACAACGATGTTTTGAATTCAACAAGGAAAGCCCACATGCAAGCTGCCGGCACCAAGGAGTGACATCTATGCACACTTCACGTGCTATACGAGGTACTGCAGTGTTTGTCCCCTGCTGTAGCAGGCAGCCATAATGTTATGACTCCCAGTCAGGACTTCTAATCTAAATTTGGCTCGCCGTGTGCTGGGAACAAATTCAGTAATTTCTTTCCCCTTTTCAAAATAACTTTGCAAATTGACACTTTCTAGAAGCATTGCCTTCTAAGTACGCTTGCAGTAGTTCAACTTGTATGGTCAAACTCATTTAGAACTGTAATTTGCGGAACTTCACCACAATATCAAACAAAACCAAAGAACCTTTTTCCTTGTTTTTTTTAAACTTTTTTAATGAACATTTTTTAAACATTTTAAATAACTTTTTTTATTAATTTTATGCACTGACACTTATCAATGTGTATTTCGACAATGTGTATTATTATTGTTAAGTATTAGGTGGAGTGGGTGTTATGCGATATCGGTACCCTAATATAGGTCCAGGGAACATGGTACACTTTCCCTACATCAGCTCCAGTCATTTCATATGAACGAACCTTATAAGGACATAACTCCAAATAAGGAAAGCCTGCCTAGTATGGACGTAACGCCTTCTAAGGTCTGCAGCCTTTTATGGAGTAAACCATTCACCGAATTCATGACGAGGGTGGGTTCTGCCCGATCGATCCTGCTAAAACGTCATCCTTTGCACATTTGAATAATTAATGAGTACACTCTCCAGGAGGTACACTTCCTCTCCCACTGACACACAAGGTTTAATACCCAAACGTCATCCTCATACTGAACAATGAGCAACACACGCACAGACTGTATAAATACAGCACCTCTTGCTATCAGGAAGCAGGCTATTAGGCTCATTAGCTCTTGGGAACCTATTCACATGCTAGGTACACTCAGGTACATCTAGTCAGGCATCTTAGGAGCATGCACTTTATTTTATAAATGCATCCTATATTCATGTATAGGTTCACGACTGTTGCAAAATGGTAGAACGATACTATTTCTTATTATTCACTGTACTGCTGGCTCTATAGCTATTACAGCTGTAACAGCGCACTTATTCTACATGAGAAGAACTACCATACAATAAATTCTTATTGTAAACAGGTTCGACTGTTTCTTCTCTGTATCTCTCGAAGAGCAAAAACAAGCAAGCATGATTGGGTGAAAAGGAATACATTTTTTCCACAAGTCTGAGGTTACTGTGTTCTAATGTTTTACAAACTAATCTCTCTGATGACAGGAGATTCTAGTAGCACTGTGAGCTAGCTAATGCGAACCATAGGCTAATATATGCGGCGGGGTGTACACAGAGTCAATCTGCCACCAGACCCACAGTATATGTTATCCGTAATCATCGTAGGGCCTGCATGAGAGGGTACTTTTGGGACTACACTACAACATACGATTCCCAGCTGAACAGGAAGGGCAGACAATGGCTCAAATTTAACTTGGATGAAACCAAACTTGGTATTAGGGTGACCTGTGGGAAAAGACTACTGGCCCGAGAGGTGGATTGTGATCCACTCCAAATCTACTCATAAATTTGGATTCAAACTTGAGGCCAAGTTGTCCAATCATCCCAAATATAGGTTCTTTGTTAAACGCGTTGCCATCACAAGGAAGGTTTTTAACTTTCGTACTGATGAAGGGCAATGTCTTGCAATAACTAGAATTATTCAATCACATTTAGGATACACCAATTCAATATATATATATTTCTACCAAACTATCTTATTCAATACATTCAGTACCTTCATGGCCTGGGTTTGGGAACCATTTGACTCAGTCCTGTACATCGTCTACAATACAATCTCTATTGTCTAACAAAGGAGAGCAATACATTCAAAACATCATTTGGCCATGCAATCGCATCATCAGTATCTCCCAAAAAGCCAACTCAAAGTCATTGGCTGTGTAATTGTCAGAGTTACGAAATATTTGTTTTGACCATGGTGCGTTTAAGGCCAATCGTGTAGTCATTGGCATCAGTGTTTGCCCCATTTTCGGTCACAATCCTCCTTAAGTACCTTCAGAAAAAAAAAATTCCAAAATAAAAACAATACGAAATAGGGGCCGTTTTCAAGGTCCACGTGGAACATGTTTTCAGCATCTCAAGTTATTAGTAGTTCTACAGCCAAGAGACCTACCTAGTCATCAAATATTTTACAAACGAATTAACATAAACCAATAGTTTGGCAAGAATACAGTTATACTAGTAACAGTGTGCTGCTGTGAATTCCATAGTACATGGAGTTACGAGTGTTTATTTGCATTAATAAGCATAAAAGGCATATAATAAGGTATCTACCTGATATCGAAAGGCTTCACACTGGGATTAATGCTAGACACCCGGATAGTGAGGAGCTGCACAGGAGTGCCCGTTTCTGCTGAGATTTCATGGTGACTGGAATTGGTCACTGTCAGATGTATATCCTGCTGTTGTGCAATGTAGACATGGTATGTGGTCACTTTCATCACCCAGTTATCAGTGACAATAATCCTTGACGTGGGAGAACCAGTTGCAAACTTGTCTATTCTCCGGAATTCCGTATTAACTGAGGAAGCCACTGCCCTCCAATCTGAATGGGCAAGAGCATGATGGGCAAGTTTTCGGGCAAGAGGGTGGTTATCCCAATGGTTATGTAACCAATATAGTGCAAACATACTGGTGATTGCTGGTAACAGCATAGCAAGCAGAATAAAGAGTAGCCAACCTTCAGAAGCAATGTAAACATTATACAATTGTTTTTCAGGGGCTGCAAAGCACATTCCGATGAAATATCCTAGAAGAAAAGAAATCAGGTTCAGTAAGAGTAAGATTTGTACCATCATAAACAACTATTAAACCCATGTTTATGCCAATTACATTTCACCTTTGATATCATTAGAGCAAACAATTTACAGCGAACAGGTGAGGTTCTTCGGTTTCCGACTTCGTCCCGTATTTAGCCGCCATTTTGTGTCCGACGCCATTTTGTGTTGCCCGCACTCAGGCAGCACAGCGAACGGAGTGTTTTTGCTTTTCCCAGCTGCTACGTGTCTCTTCTGTTAAAAAATAACCCCCTGCCCTTGTTTACGAAACCGATGTCAGGGTCTGGCCGAGTCTCGACTGACTATTTGGCTTCTCCTATTCTTTCCTTACATTATCTTATTCGACTGGCCTTCGCTATTCTCTCCTTGTATTCTCTTGTTACACAACTATCCTTTGAGGCACACAAATACATCCTGCCACCTGCAAATTGGATTGTCGGCACCAGCACTGATTAATTTGTGGGGAGGGGTGACACATAGGGTTTGAAAGAGGGGCGTATTTGGGACACCTGATAGTTTGTTTTCCAACTTTTCCTATTGGCTTGCTTTGTATATAATAATAATAATAATAATACAGATTCTTGTAGAGCGCGAACAGCTACCTCACAAGGAGGTGTCCCGGCGCTGAAAGAAACTACAGCAGCAGAGTGGAATGCAAGGTGACGTTCTAAGCTTTCTGCAAAAAAAGCCAAGTCTTTAGGAATTTTTTTTAATTAGCTTCTGACGTGGCGGATTGGATGGCAGAAGGGAGGGAATTCCAGAGTTTCGCCGTGCCAACAGAGAAAGACCTGCCCCCAAGTCTAGCCCTTCTAACTCGTGGTACAGCTAGTTGGAGCCGAGAGTTTGATCGCAGGTGTCTATCTTGATGGTAACGGGGAAGTCGAAGTTTAAGATAGTTGGGACATGTCCCTTTTTGTGCTCTAAACGCCAGAGTGAGCGCTTTGAATTTTATTCTGCTCGCCACTGGGAGCCAGTGCATCTCGTGCAGATGCGGAGAGATATGATGTTTAAAAGGAATGTGTTTTATCAATCTGGGAGTATACATTGTAAATATGTGTGCTATAAAAGATTGTGCGCCACGGACTAAAGTGGCAGTCTCCTGAGAATATACACTGTACTTCTGTGACAACTGTGCTTAGCCGCAGCTAATAAACCTGGTTTTCTACGCCCAACAGAGTGTCTTGTGTCTCTGTTCGACAAGGCAGGTGAACTCTGGGATTTAAGGCGTGCCCTGCGCCGCCAGGCCCATAAGGCCCGGTTCTCCAACGGACCACTTGGTTAGCTTGCAAACATTGCAAACTTGCTACAAGCTCACAATCAACTTTCAACTACCACATTTTTAAAAACGGTCTCAGAATTTACACTTATTTTACAGAATATTCAATGTCAAATGCCATAAGTATCTGAAAAAGGGGATTCCTTTTGTGCAACCGTCTTAAGTAGGCTGGGTTTACTTAAGAGCAAATAAAAAGCACTAATGTTTTACAATAGAGAACCGTATTTAAAAAAAAAACATACTGTTGCTGTATATAGAAAGAGTTCTATATTTAACATAACTCAAATTATATATTTCATACAGAAGTCATATGCGTTTATTTAAAACATCACATTTTCATTGTATCCTAAGATTCACACAACTAAAATTTAAAAACCAGATACTCATACAATTAAAAACCATACATAAAAACAAACTTAAAAAAATGTTTGATTGCAAACAAAATTGAAATGCTGTCGATGCGGTGCTCCTGTGGTACCTAGGATGGTTCAAACCCATCTTCAAGACATAGTATATCATGCATAATTTCTAAAAGACCAAAAAAAAAAAATCAGATTCCGTTCCCAATTTCATTACCAAACAATCAACATGTTAAATTGCTACGGCTCAATTGTGTATTCGTGCAAATCATTACTCTTAAACAACTACCCATGTAATACGCTATACTTGCATCCAAGTATACTTCCTGGGAGCCTCAAATTTGCTTGCCATGCCTTCGATCCAGCAAAACCAGAGCAATAATCGCTCCAAATTAATCCCACCATTAATTACGGGATTCATAAACTTTATTTCAACATTATACACTGAGAAAATCTTGTCCAACTAATAGAGCCATATGGTCATAAAATTCCTCATCCAACCTTTTGAGCCCACAAACTCCTCAATCATTTTTTATGGAGCTTGAGATTGATAAAAAAATATTTTTCAAGAATGTCAGTTACTGCAAGAACCACAAAAGAAACAATTGATGGACGGAATGCTGGACAATGCATTCACCCCCAGTCACAAGGATCTGTGTTTAATCCATCATTCTTCTGCTCACAACACCACCCCAGTTTGGACGGATGTATGACGGTACCACACGTGGTATTACCACGCGTACCGTTACAACGCAGGTTTTAAAACGCAAGTCGTTACAACGACTTGCGTTGGGGGGGTGCTGGATAGTGAATAGTTTCATTTACTATTCTAACTCCAGTCCCCGTGGATAGTAGGGAAGGTGTAGGATAGTAAATTAAACTATTCCCTATCCTAGAGCGCCCTCCAGCGAAAGTAGTTGTAACTACTTTCATTGTTAAACCTGCGTTGTAATGGTAGAGCGTTGTAAGGGTTTCGTTGTAAAGGATGTTCCCCGGTTGGACCCAGCCATATTCAAATCAGTCTTGACCCGGTTCCTTGTGGGAACAGTGCAGTCCAAACTGCCAAGCCAGGTCTTCCCTGGACCGGCAACAAGCATCTTGGGACCGGTTTCAGGGCATCACCCTTTATCAGCCAGACTAGCTTGAATCTAGTGGTGTAGTGAGCACGGGACTCACGTCTGGGTATACCCTTCCCACTTAGGGTGACATATGTAAAATAAACAATTGATGGACGGAATACTGGATAGTGCACCCCCAGTCACAAGGATCTGGGTTTAATCCATCATTATTTTGCTCACCACAACACCCCAGCTTGGACCCAGCCATATGCAAATCAGTCTTGACCCTGTTCCTTGTGGGAACAGTCCAGCCCGAACTGCCAAGCTAGGTCCTTCCTGGACCAGAAACAAGCATCCTGGCTGAGGAGGTCTTAAAGCTCCAGACTGGTCATAAGATGCTTGTTTCCAGTCCAGGGAGAACCTGGCCTGGCAGTTCGGGCTGGACTGTTTCCATTGGGCGCAGGGTCGACTGATTTGCATATGGCTGGGTCCAAACGGGAATTGCATGGTGAGCAAAAAAACAACGGATTTAGGCCCAGATCTCTGTACTAGGGTGAATGTATGACATTGTTCTGCATTTTGTCCATCAACTGTTCTATTTTGCATCGGTCACTCCGAGTGGGACAGGAAAGTCCAGATGGGTCCCATGCTTTCCATGCCACTGGAGTCAAGCTAGCCTGCCTGATGAGGGCTGAAAGCCCGAAACCAGTCCTAGTATGCTTGTTTCCAGTGCAGGGAGGACCTGGCCTGGCAGTTCGGGCTATACGGTTCCCATTAGGCGCAGGGTCGACTGATATGGCTGGGTCCAAACTGGAATAGCATCGTGAGCAAAAAAACGATGGATTTAGGCCCAGATCTCTCGACTGGGGTGAATGTATGACATTGTTTGGCATTCTGCCCATCAATCAATCTTTTTGCACTGCAAAGAGCCGCCTCAACTTCCAGGTACCAATTATTTGACCAACATAAAAACCTGTTTTAATTATTAATCCAGTCCCAAATTCTAATACAGAATGCATGCTTATATTAAGAAAGAACCTTATTGAAGCAATGCGGAGATGTGCTAGTACATACGTTCTGCTACCTTGTCAGACTACATTTCTGCATATGAAAGTAAGGGCACTTAACATGGCGCCCTATAGCCCGGTGTGGTTGTAATTAATACTACTCACATGAACTTAGCTTGTGAACAGAATTTTGTTCACGCTCTGTAATTCAGTCTAAAGTGCCTTGACCTTTCTACACTTTAAGGTCCTGAACAATCGGGGTAAATCCAGTGGTCTCAGCATGCACAATTTGATTTCAATCAAGCTTAAGCGACAAGCTGCCTATATGGTCATTCACAAAGAGAACTGGAACGCAAGGAAGACGGTCCTGTTAGAAATATACTAAACATAGTGGGCAAAGCAGTGAAAAGCAGGTCTAGCCAAGGCCTAACTAAAAAGAATATAGGCAAGGAAGTAAGAAGCTTCAAGCAGGGAGTATATGTAGAGGGCATTATACAACAATGGACTGTAAAGCACAGAGTCCTTGATATTCTAGCTAACCCACTTTTGTATATTTGTCTTTAGTTTTGATTGAACTCCGAATAATTTGATTGCATTAAATAAAGATACATATATTCCTACATACAGCAACAGATTGTAAATGGCTTTTTGCAATACGACTCGTGTAAAGCATTAGTGCGCGTTATTTGCTCTTGACAAGTAAACCCATAGTCTACTTTAGACAGTAGCACAAAAGGGAACCCCTTTTTTCAGATACATCTCTACCGTGTCCCTTTAGGCGGTTTAGTGTGTCTCACCCGGTTTTGTGGAATTGCCATATTTATACACATTAAAAATATTGCCCATTCTCATCATCAGCTTCCCTATAGATTGGTCTATTTCCAAAGATGTGTGTATATACAATATATAATTTTAAAAGGATAGCATGTTCTATCCTTACGAACAAAAAAAACGTGCCTCTCACTTTTACTGGTAACTCCATGGCGTTCTAGAGAGGTCTCAATGTAAACTGTACCTAATCAACTGAGTGACACATTGAGAAGATTAAGTTTCAACAACTCCAATAAGGAAATCATCCACTCTACAGTAAACCACCAAAAGGGCTGTAAAAAACTACACGCCTAGAACATACTTCACATTTCCGTAAACCAGCATATTCCTTACATTGTCCAGTGTCACTAGTTTAAACATTTTCAATGCAATAGGTCTTGCGATATTTTAAGCTATTGGCATTGTAAATAATACCTTTTATTTATACGTTTTTTAAAGCAACACATATGAAAGGGACTGTCATTTCTAATGACAATAGCTTAAACTCTTGCAAACACGAGACCACTTCAATGGTGGCCACACAACTTTCTTTAGATGCTTTTCGTCATATTCAGGTTGCAGTGATCAGCATCTAAAGAAAGGGGCGCTGCCACCATTAGAGCGAAAGCACATATACCAAGTGTAAAAATAAATATCAAAGCCTTTGTAGCACGGCCGCTAAAGTGCAAGCGGCCGCACTGTAAATTAAATAGGCCCAGCAGCTATAGTGAATGCGGACCGCGCCATAAATCAAAGAAGTGTGGTCGCTATAGTTAAAGTGGACCGTGCTGGAAATGTAAAAATACATGACTAATATACAAGGTGTCGGTGCGCTGTAACGTCATGGGTGGAATAGGGAAGATCATTAAAGAAAATAGTTCTCACCCACTAGATCAAGCAGACCGTGTAACACCACAAGTGAAAAGTCCAGTCACAATGGGAGGGTACAAATGCAGACAAGGTGGTACCAAGGAGGGACTAGTAATCCTATTCAAGAATGAGAAGCAACAATTATAAAACGACAGTAACAGGAGCCAAATGAAAAGATGGGCAGGTTCTATGCCATATCTCAATACAGCATGCCTTAAAGTGCATGCGCTTCCAAGGCTCGACCTAAAAAACCACTAGTGTGTGGGTAAAGGAAGTAGAGTATCTTTCTGCCGAGCACCGACACAACTCCTACCTTATAGCGACATGAATGAAGCATACTAACACAGCTATGAACTGGGAAGCAATGGATGACAGTGTCTCAGAATAAGATTGACTTGAAGAGGTATGTCTGTCCCAGTGCATTTGAAGAAGCACCCTTGATCTTCAGGGAGGCATCAATGACTGCTCTCTACCAAGAGCAGTGTGAGGTAGTGGAAATTCCTGTAGGCAGGCAAGAAAGTGAGCAGGTTATATGTTTTGTATAAGAGACTGGTACTGTGGCACTGTGAGCATTGACAATGAGGGATTTACATGCACTGGTAATAAAGACAGCTGAGAGATCCCTTAGGGATTTTTATTTTCTGTTATCATTGACCTGAAAACCACAAAACCTCGGAAGGATGTAGAGAAAAGCGGAGATAAGCCGTACTTTTCTGCTAACCAAATGCCAACGTTAACTTTTATAGCGTATAATGTAAAATCTGTATTTGATTGTGTGCCATAGAAATAATTTTAATAAATGAATAGCGTGCAATGCACTTAAATTAAGAATTTGACACGTCACCCGCTTGGACAGATATCAGCACTATTTCTTTTCTTCTAAACTCAAGCACTGATCGAGTGCCCTACTTTTAGCCTTCATTTGCCTACAGCTCTTTACCATACCAGATTTTTATATGAACATATTTCCTCTACAGCAAACAAGTGATGTCTGGAATTCCTAAAGGAGCTTACATGAAAAAGGCAACTGTGCTCACCAGTTGTGCAAGGCATTCATTAGCCACATGGAGATGCACTTGACCAGTGTATTGAAGGACTATTTTCAATCAGCAAAATCAGGGGACATTCGATCACCAATACTGGGTGATGTAGTGCCTGATCAGAAGTATGGGGACAGTTCATGGTCCGTATTAGAGAGAGGCTATAGATCAGTCGCAAAGCAATGTCCCTCGATAAACAGGATTGGAAAATCTCTGTAAAAAAAACTGATATATGGTATGAGAGGCACTTGGGAGACACAATGGGTTGTAATCTTCATCTAGCTCGAGGATGATGGCAGTATGGAAGAAGCGGTGCTACACCACGGTGGCACACCACACTTTTCGCTGGCCTCTCTGCTGATCTATCCTGCCCTGAGGCATCCTGCCCTGAGACAACAGAATACCGCTAAAAAAGTCAACCCCACTTCAGTTTGATGGCCCAGGCACCGCACGAACTTCTGACATGTCTGCATGCAGTGCCACAAAAATTCTGCAATTGCTCTGCATTTCCGACTTAAGTGTGTAGTTGCTGTCTTTGCCACATTCCTCCAGCTAATGAGCAACTTTCATATTTCAACAAAATGTGTTTTAGTGTTGCTCATAAAAGGTAGTGGCACTAGGAGTAAAACGCAACTCCTGGATCTCTGCTTCAGCTAACAACGTACCTTTCACCTCTTAACTATTGACTGCTTTGAGGTCAGGTTTATGCCCCGATATTGATAATATATATCTGCTGTACTGGAAGAACCAAGTTTTGTATGCACCAGAAGACAAACCTCCACACTAATTTAAATATAATTCAAACAGCGCACAAAGAAGGATTCTGTGTTTCTCACACACACGGTTTGTTCATGGTCTTCTAGGTCTTAGTTTCTTCAAGGCAGGATTTCTGAAGAGTTCCAAATGTTTTATATCTATTTTGAGGTTTGATGCCCTGAAATTTAAAGTGCTACTTACTCGGTAGAGCCCAATAAAATGATTATGGGTTAGCTCTTGTTAAAAAAAGTAACCTGCAGGAATATCATTAACATGCTCACGGTTTAGGACTGCTGGATGAACTACCTCTTTAGGGGTAGTATTTTTGGAGCCTATTCACCAGCAGCACGGTGTAAGCCTCTCAATCAGTAGTACTGAGCAGGGAGGAGGCAATTGATCTTATGTTGGGAAATCAGCAGTACTGAAACTGGCTATCCTTCACACTTATGAGAAAGAACTTTTGATCAATAGTATTGCAATACTATTTCAGAAGTACTGGAGTGACAAAAACTGGTGTTGTACACGGCTTTTGATCAGTGGTATTCCAATCAGCTAATTAAGAGGCGGAGCTAAATCTATAGTATTACACAGGGTTTCTCATTCAGCAGTACTGAGGAAAGGTTCTAGAATACCAGTATTGGAGGGTACTGAATCAGTGACACTAAGGATATTTTCAGTAAGGTTTGTTGGAAAGCACAGGTTCAGCAGAAATGGCAAAAGTTTTGGATCAGTGGAATTACTCTTGTTGTCAGGTAGATTGATAAAGTAAATGAATAACAGCATACAAGAGAGTAGCCGTTACATAGCATTGACATTCAATAGAATATAGGGATAGTAACAGAAAATATTTGAAAGCGGATCTCTTGAGGAGAGGCTCTTAATTAATGGGACTGGGAAGGAACCTCTAGTTCACCAGTTTGTTAAATAGAAAGTAAGTAGTGCTGGATGCTACAAGAAATAGTGGAGGTTCTCAATCCGCGTTACATGGCGTCACCGGTAACGAATGGTAATTAATGGTATGGGACGCCCTTGATCAGACGGATCGTGATAGGCTTTTGATCAGATGCTTGGTGAAAATTTCGATCACTAGAGATAGCCAAAGAACTGGAGTACAAGTGGTCACTGTGAATCACGGGTACAAAGCTGACTTAGAGGGTTAGAATACAGCTTCTAATTAGCATTTTTTATCACAAACTGCCAAGTTTCCCGGATCCATGTGTGACCACCTACTGCAGTCCCAAGTTTTCTGTCGTTGTGGGTCTTGCAGTCTTAGTTGTCTAGTGGGATTAAACATGACTACACGTTCCAGAATGCAAAGAAAATGAAGCATCGGAGTGCTAATCAGACGAACGCCTGGGAAACTTGGAAGGACTGGCTACAATAGTTACAAGTAATCTTAAGGGCTGTCGAAAAAACACTAGGAGTGGCCAAACACAATGTACCTACCAAACTATCAACTTCCTTACTTTTTCTTTCGAAACTAATTTAACACAGGTTCTGACAGAAACGCAATGCCATAGTCTTGAGCCTCTGTAATAGAGGCGATTGCTAATAAGGGTGCTCACCCAGCGGTATTAATGAGTGCAGAAGACGGACAGCTGCTGTGCGCCGCATGTGATACAGCACAAAACACAGGTCCTCGGAGCCTAACCAGGCTGACAGCAAGCTCTGGGCGCTTATCCCCGCCGTGTGAAACTCGTTGGGTGTGAAGACGAAGCAGACGCTGAAAACCACGTATGCTAAAGTGAAGGTAAGTTCAGGGCTCTCCATCTCTACGGTCCCACAAACAGCCAACAAACTTCCGGCCAGCAGGGGCAACCGCCCTCAGCACGTCGGGATTTGTAGTCTCCGCTGTGGCACCAAAGCACAGACCAGGCGCAGGAGCATATACCTAAAATCGTAAACGCGGCCGCCATCTTCCAAATGGTTTAAAAACAACATAGTGCCCATGGATTCAAACAAGAAGTATTTCACCATGAATAAACTAGGATTGGTGTCTGGTTGTGGTTTTCGCTAGTTTTTCTATAAACGAATTCTTTACTGTTCATAGTAGGAAAATATTTTATAGCTGCCTCTCTTGCCCTGAAGAAGAGAGAAAAGAGTCCCAGTCAAGGTTTCTTCCGAGTCTACTGTAGTAACGAGGTCCACACGTTGTAGGGTTCAATACCATTTATTAAGTTCAATTCCTCATGGGTGCTCCCTGCTTGACAGGATCGTAATTCTATGTCAGGGAGCGGAGGCGAGGATTTTGCTAGTCCTTTCTCCATTTTATTGGACAGCAAGTTAGAAGTAAAGAAAAAACATCACATCCAGGACTACCCAAACCAACATGGCAGCGGTAGCCCTGGTAACGTAACAACCAATCAGTGTCCAACAGTTCGTATATATGGAGTCCCAGCTGTTAGTCCTTCCTCTTTCTCCATTGCTGCCTCGGCAAGATAAGTCACGCTCTTCATATCTTTGTCGTGGCAGTTATTTTGTGTGATTGTTGACAGCTTTATTTGATAGCGATTGTTTAGTTTTGACTGCGCCTTATTGTAGGCTGTGTTTCTTTAACGCGGTAGGCTTTAAGCCCGAGCGTTCATTCTTCGCGCGTGCGCGATCTTGGTGTCGGCTTCTGACGCCGATCAGCTGTTCTCCTCAGCGCTCTTCGCGCTTGAGTAGAAACGCGCTGAGGCACTGCGCTTCTGTCATTTTTCGGCCTCTTCCCTCACACTGACGCCGTTTTTGTCGGCAAGAAGTATTTTCTGACTAAAAAATTTGTAAATTTGATTATAATTTCTGTCAGAATTTTGGTGTTTCAGGTTTTCTTTGGTGTTAGCCTGCTTGGTACCTGTGTGAAGGGATTTCCCCTTGTAATTAGTTGGGGTGTTTGTGTATGGGTACCAGTTTTTCTGCTAATATGCAGTCCGGTCCTTCAACCGTGGAGATGGTGGCTCCTACTGTTCAGCCACAACTGACCCCTTTACACCCTCCTGCAGAGGTTGACAGGCTTCTCTCTTCGGCGATAGCCCAAGCTCTGGCACCTCTGCAGGACAGTGTAAACAGACTGTCGGCCCATGTTTTTAAGACGGACGCTGGTGTCTTTGGGGACAGTGGGGCAGGGCCCAGTGGTGTTCCGTGTGCTCTACCACGTAAGGCCAGGAAGCGTGACGCGGGGCACCTGGAGGGCTTCAGTAAACTTTCTGAGGTATTCCGTAAGAGTGCGCGCACGCTTAGAAGCGCACCCTACCGGGGGGATGACTCACCCGGAGAGACTGGTGGTTTTACCACCCAGGACCTTGACCCGGAGGAAGGGTCCCCTATTGAGGGAGATGATGAGGAGGACGAATACGTGGATGAGGATGAGGATGCTTCCTCAGACGATTTTTCTGATGCGAGCAGATCTTGGCGCCCTAAGCCCAGTGCTCCTAGTCTTTCGGAAGGGGATCTTGCACCCCCTAATATGTTTGACCCATCCACCATTGTAAGACCTAGGTCATCGGAGTGGTTTCCTGAGCAGACTACTGCTGATTATGTCGCAGCTAAGCTTCGACAGCCTTTGCCTCAGGATGTCCGACTCCTTCTACGCTCCGAGTGCCTTCGCCCTTCCCTCCCCTTTAGAGTGGCTTGCACCCCCGAGATTGACCCCAAGTTGTGTACCTTCTTTGCAAAATATATTAAAGATCCTAAAAAGGGTATTGATAGGTCATGGAAAGCCTGTCAAGACAAGCTTCTAGATGTGGTGGGCCCTCTCACAAAAATTATTGAAACGGCCCAACGTTCTAAGGAGTCGGGCTTACCGATGTCCGTTGATGACGTGGCTGGTTGGTCGCAACGGGCGATGTGCCTTCTTGGCAATGCAAATTGCGCGCTTTCTGCAGAACGACGACGTTCCTTACTGCTTAAGATTGACCCGAAATTAGGGGAATTGTCGTCTTCAGAGGCAGGTCCTATAGCACAGGGTGCTCTGTTTGGTGACCCCTTTGTTAAGGAGTTGGGGAAGTTTGTAGCAACCTTTTCGGCTCTGGACAAGGCGCAGGCTTCTATGAAAAAATTCTTCCCCAGAAAGGTTTTTGGCGGGGCCGGCAGAGGCAGGGGTCGCTCTTCCGGCCGTCAGGTCCAGCAAGGCCCCAATAGAGGCCAGTTCAAACGTAATAATGGCTGGAACGATGGACGACAGGGTACCTTTTACCCCTCCAGAGGAGGCAGAGGCCAAGGCAAAGGACGTGGTGGATCCCAGTCCAACTCCAGAGGATTTAATGGTAAGATTTCAAATAATCTCTCTAGTTCAAATGGGGGGAAGGTTAGCGTTGTTTCCTCAGGCCTGGGCGTCATTAACTTCAGATCCTTGGGTGCTGGAAACAGTTCAGGGGTTTCACATCGAATTCTACGGTTCCCCTGTTCAGCTTTCACGTCCTCGTCCTCTAGTGTTTTCTGTATCAGACCAAGAACTTGTCGATTTAGAGGTTCAGGCGATGTTGCAAAAGGGCGCCATTATTCCCACGGCGCTTCATCCAAACGGTTTCCTCAGCAACATCTTCCTGGTGGAAAAGAAAGGCAAAGGATTCAGACCAGTAATCAACCTCCGCTCCTTCAACGAGTGGTTGGTTTACAGACACTTCAAGATGGAGGGCATCCATCTTCTGAGGGACCTTTTGTTACAGAACGATTGGTTGGTTCGCTTGGACCTGAAAGATGCTTATCTCTCGGTTCCAATCTTTCCTCCTCATCGTCGATTCCTCCAGTTTCTGTGGAGGAATCAGGTTTACGAGTTTCTTACGCTTCCCTTTGGTCTCTCCTCAGCACCTTGGTGCTTTACCAAGCTCCTGCGCCCTGTAGTAGAGCATCTCCGGACCCTAGGGATTCGTCTAATTGTCTATCTGGACGACATTCTTTTGATGTGTCAGTCCAAGGACCTCCTGCTTCATCATCTTCAGGTTACTATAACCCTCCTTCAGTCTCTGGGATTCATCATCAATGCCCAGAAGTCGGACCTCTTTCCCCGTCAGGAAATGTCTTTTCTTGGCTTTATGATCATAACTACGGATGCGACTCTTCACCTTCCTTCCGAAAAGATCTCCAAGATCAAGAAGGAGATTCGCAAGGTTCTTCGGCGGGATCGAATATCCCTCCGTCAGCTGGCCAGGATTGTGGGCTTACTCTCCTCATCGATCCAGGCCATTTTTCCAGGCCCTCTTCACTACAGGGCTCTTCAGAGACTGAAAGCTTTTCACCTCCGCAAGGGTCTTACTTACTCGGAACTGATTTCCTTGAATCTGGAGGCCCGTTCGGAACTCCTCTGGTGGTTAGATCACATGGATGCCTGGAACGGGAAGGCGATTTTCGGTTCCCGTCCGGATCTGGTGATCGAGTCAGACGCCAGTCGCCAGGGTTGGGGCGCTCGTTGCGGCTCCCTCTCGGTGGGCGGCAGATGGACGGAGGAGGAACTTCACCTCCATATCAACTGTCTGGAGCTTCTTGCGGGCTCGTTTGCGATCCGATCCTTCACCTCGACCAAGGTCTCGTGTTGTGTGCTTCTTCGGATGGACAACACGACTGCGGTCAGGTACATCAATCGGTTGGGAGGCACGCATTCCAAGGTCCTAGCGGATCTTGCGAAGGACTTTTGGAACTACTGCCTTCTTCGCCAGATCTCTGTCACGGCGGAGTATCTCCCGGGCGATCTCAACACGGTTGCGGATTGGCAATCCAGGAATTTCCGGGACGCCAGCGACTGGAGACTGGATCCTTCTGTTTTTCAGAGAATTTCGGACCTTTGGGGTCTTCCAGTAATGGACTTGTTTGCGTCCAGGTGGAACGCCCAGCTTCCCCGTTTCTACAGCTGGAAACCGGATCCGGGGGCGGAAGCAGTGGATGCCTTCCTACAGGACTGGTCCCTGTTTCCAGCTTATGCGTTTCCCCCTTTCCTTTTCATTCAGAGGGTGGCGGCTCAGGTCCGCCGGCAGAAGGCTTCTCTGATTCTGATAACGCCAATCTGGAGAGCTCAATGCTGGTTCCCTTCTCTTCTGGAACTGTCCTGGGACAAACCTCTTCGACTTCCGTCGTTCGACCTCATTCTAACGGATCCATTGGGTCACCCACATCCACTGGTTCTCCAGGGCCATCTACATCTCATGGCATGGAGGATTTCAGGGGACGTTGGTCTTGTGACTCGCTTTCGAGAGACGCTGAGCTCCTCCTTCGAGGAGCATGGGCTCCTAACACCACTAAGCGGTATAGATCAGCATGGAACGGATGGGTTCGTTGGTGTGTGGGAATACACCTGGATCCCATGGGCTCCTCGGTCACTGACGTGATTAACTTCCTCGCTGATCTTTTCAAAAAGAAATTGGCGTATAGCACCATTAATTCTTTCAGGTCGGCAATCTCTGCTGGGCATGCCCTCGTCGATGGCTCTCCGGTTGGGGAGCACCCTTGGGTTTGTAAACTCCTTAAAGGTATTCGCCTTTCGCGTCCCCCAGAACCTCGTTATTCAGGTCTGTGGGATGTTAATGTGGTCTTGAATTTCCTAAAGTCCTGGCAGGATAATCAATACCTCTCCCGCAAGGAGCTTTCGGCCAAATTAGCGATTCTCCTCTGCTTGATCTCATGTAAGCGGGCTTCAGATGTTCGTGCACTGGACGTGTCAGCCAGGGTTTTTACCCCAGAAGGGGTTACATTTACTGTTTCTAGGAGGACTAAATGTAATACCAGGTCAGTAACTTACCCGGCTTTCCCAGATTCGCCAAAACTCTGTGTTGTTCGTTGCCTTAAGACATATGAGGATGTTACTCTTGAACTCCGCCCTCCGGGCGAAAGGCAATTACTTATAGCGGTCAAGAAACCATTCAAGGCAGTCTCCTCTCCCACCATTGCCAGATGGGTCAGGTGGATAATGGCTGAGGCTGGAATTAGCGTCACAGACTTTGGGGCTCATTCCACTAGAGGTGCAATGGCTTCCAAGGCCGTTCAGGTAGGTGGACGCCTGGAGGATATCATGAATGCAGCGGATTGGTCCTCAGATTCGACTTTCAAAAAGTTCTACTTTAAGCCAATCCATGAGGCTGCATCGTTGGTGGTGAGTAAGCTTTGAACAAGCAAAATCCTCGCCTCCGCTCCCTGACATAGAATGAGAAATTTCCTAGTTACCACAAAGGAAAGTTTCAATTCTATTAAGGAGGCGGAGGCGAGGATTTTCCCACCCAGGCTTATCGAGCCGCCCTCCCGTAACTGGAATGTGATTTGTACCTTCGTCTAAGGGAGTATACCTGTTTCTGAGTTTCTTAATGTTCTCATTGATAAAAAATGTGCAATGTTGATTAAGCTCTATCGGTATTTCGTTATGTTACTCCATTGCAATGTTCTTGTATTCTTCGACATTGTTCTGGACGAGATATTATTATTTGTTCTCTTCCCTAGGCTCCGATCAAAAGACGGACTAGCGGCTAGATGACTTCTTCCCTGCGGCAGCTTCCACGAAAGAGGAAGGACTAACAGCTGGGACTCCATATATACGAACTGTTGGACACTGATTGGTTGTTACGTTACCAGGGCTACCGCTGCCATGTTGGTTTGGGTAGTCCTGGATGTGATGTTTTTTCTTTACTTCTAACTTGCTGTCCAATAAAATGGAGAAAGGACTAGCAAAATCCTCGCCTCCGCCTCCTTAATAGAATTGAAACTTTCCTTTGTGGTAACTAGGAAATTTCTCATTCACCAACATTCCACAGCTGCCTTCAAGTGACAGCACGGGTCATACCAACGGGAGGGAAGCGGGAGGGGGGAAAGAGGGAGAAGTGGGAGGAACCAAGTGACAAGTTACAACACATCATCCTCCCTAGGGAGACAAAGGGGAAAAGGCAGGGGGCATATGTAATGGGGAGCGGAGTGGATAGAAGAGAGAGAGAGAGAGAGAGAGAGAGAAAGAGAGAAAGAAGGAGAGAGAAAGACAGAAACAAGAAAAGAGAAGATAACTGCGACTACACAAAGAGGCCTAAAAGCGGGTCCTGCAAGGAAGACCTCATCCCCTGTACGATCCTGGAACATAGAGAAGGATGAACCAAAGGCCTCTGCCAAAGCTTTGGCAGAGAGCCACTTTAAACCAGAAAACAGTCTGTGTGAGGGCGGGGTGGAGGAGGTCAGGAACAGGGAAGATTCCTGAGCCTCTAACTACTCTTCCCCTCCCTTTCTTATCAACCGTGAGAAGACAATGAATCCCCAGAATATCCCGGTAGAATCTGATAGGGAAGGGTAAGGCGTGAGATTAACACCCACAATTCCCGTCCACCCCGAGCCCCTAAAATACTAACGAGAAACAGTAAGGCATAATGCTACTAATGAAACATGTGTCTGTCCTCAAGGAAATAATGTAGACACTGGTAGAAAATAACTACCCCATCGTCATGTCCCGGGGCCAACACTTCAGGCTTCTAGATAAACTCAGTTAATATTTCACATGTGGTACTACTGTAAACAAGGGTTATTAGTTCTGTGATGGCCAACCCAAAGTCAAAGTTATAATAATCCTCAGTTCTAATATTACCCAGGAGGTATTGGTGTTAAAGAGAGTTATCAGTTCTGTGATGGCCAACCAAAAGTCCAGGCCATATCCCAAGTGGAAAACAGATTTTCCCTGGCGGATGCTGCAGAGTAAATGATTCCTAGAATAGCTGCTTTTCCGCTATGCCAGTAAGCCACCAGTCAGTTCCTAAGTTTTACCTCGAGGAGGAGCGTTGCACCTTGTGGTGTGCCTCTTTACCCTCCTCCACAGTCTCCTCTTAACTTCCCAAACACCTGGGAAGACTTTACAATTATGCTCCAGGCTACTCTCCAACGTATCTTCACCTTCCATGCAGGTGAGAGATCAAAACTTTAAGATCTTTTCCTTGGGTAGTTTCCTGGACCAGACCGCACTGCGTCTGCGCCTTGTAACCACACAGACCTCATACACCTTATCATAATCGTTGTCTGGTCTAGACCATCCTCCCCCTTCGGATCTCTTTCCATACTCAGCACCTGAACCTCTGGTCATGGGTTCACACCATGTAACTTCATGCCACTCTCTCCAAAAGTGGTGTCGAATAGGCTTACACTTTTCCTCCTTTAGTCTTTTAGTTGGAGTAACTTTACATTTTCCTTTACTACCAAACTCATTTTCATTTTTTCTAACTTCTTCACTTTCTTCCTTCACAGATTTCATGCCTGTAAATTTCACAAAACGCCGTCAACGATTCCGAATCCGTTCCCCGCTCCGCTCAGCTCTCCTCACTAAGCTGAAACTGCTCACCTCGTGAACTTTCACAATTAACTTGGCTCTTGCTCCTCTCACCATTTCATTTCCACACAGACTTTCGACTTTTTCCCAGAGCTCGTTTTTCCAAGTCAGTCACCCAGGCTCATATTTTCACCTTCAAAGCGCGGCGATAGCGAGCTCTCCTCATGAGCTTCAGCTGCTCAACTCATGAACATTAGTATCTTCCGAAGCTCATAAACTCGGGTCTTACACCTCTTCACTATCACAATTACAAGAGCGCCCGAGCTAAATCCTCAAATCATTTCTTTTTCCTTGTTCAAGCTGAAAAATTCCAGGGGAGAGCACCCCACTGACCCTGGCTCAGCTCCGTTTCCGTCGTCGCCAAAATGTAGTAACGAGGTCCACACGTTGTAGGGTTCAATACCATTTATTAAGTTCAATTCCTCATGGGTGCTCCCTGCTTGACAGGATCGTAATTCACCAACATTCCACAGCTGCCTTCAAGTGACAGCACGGGTCATACCAACGGGAGGGAAGCGGGAGGGGGGAAAGAGGGAGAAGTGGGAGGAACCAAGTGACAAGTTACAACATCTACACAATCAATAAGGGTTTTAACAGCACACCTCTCGTTATAGTATTAATAACCTATTGTAATCAATGTAGTTACATTAGAACAGAACATAGAGATAGGCAAAGTATATTTTTATATAAGGGGATCCAAGACATGCGATGATCTTGATATTCTTTTATTCAAAATACTTCATTAAAAGTTCCCAGCACACAGCTTGCCGACACGTGTTTCAACTTACATATACTTTTTCAAGGCAGCAAAACTAAATGTAATGTGTATCCAAGTGTCCGGATGATTGAATTCAGTCTCCAATGTCACTTGAGTGGCGTACAATGTCGCCACGCAGTCTCAATTTATAAAACAGTCAATATAAATTCATATGGTATGTAGTCCAATCCGTGATCCCGAAAAATCGTTAAGAACTGTTCCACGAGTAGTAAGGAGTTGGATATCACCTTACATAGGTAGGTGTTCGTGGACTAATATGACCTCCGTTTCCAACTAGTACATGAAATAGACGATAATGCCCCAGTATATATTGTATTCCTGTAGACTGGTGGGAGAGCAAGAAGAGACATTGCCCCACCGACAGGTTACCGGTCACAGCCAAGCAGTTCAACAGGGACAGTCGTCCCAGCAACACCTCTATGAATTCTCACTTGGGACTCCATCCATGTTCACGACGCAACCCACTAAAAGGAACTGTTAGAACTCACCACAGACCATCACCGACGTCAGCAAAGCGAAAGCCATGCAAGACATGTCATCTTCAGCGAACAAACGGTATGCAGTGGATGTCTCCAAGCCAGAGGTTGTGTCCTGCGCCCTTAGGTTAAACTACGGATGCCGCAGAGAAGGTTCTGCCGCAAGCAATGTCACCAGCCCAGTTCTGCTGTCGTCCTGCCGCCTGACTCTAGAGACCGATGGACCCTGTGGTATCTAGTTAACTGTTTGTTTTATCACCACAGGTTGGACTAGCACTTTGTTTGTTCCTCAATAAAGTTGGGGAGGAATGTAATGTCCTGCGGGACGAATTCTGGTGTTCCACAGGAAGCTAGACTTCCAGCCACTCCCTTGAGGTCTGGACACACTGCACCCCCACACCCATCCATCACGGGTGTCACGAGTGACGTGGCCCCGCTAATAAAAAGGCCCGGGTGCACGTGCTCGTGGCCAGTTTACCATACTACCGATCCAGTATCTGCGTTCCTCATTTCAGCGTCATGTGGGCCTGAGGCCCAACACCACACCTACAAGGAGAGATGTACGAAACTACACCACTTTTACCCAACTATAGTCTACAGCATTGACAACTATACATGCGCTCATGGATGGTGCTGAAGGGGAAAGGGTACTAGGATTAGAAAAATAATAGTGAGAGATATCCGACACGTAGGTGATCACAGCTGTCAAATTCCTCAAACTCATTTGTAGAACATTTGCTACCTGACTATGCTTGAGGTAGGTCTTCATCTTTTAATCCGCGACAGGCCTGGAACAGGGGCCAATCCCTCTCCCGTTAAACATCTTATGTTAACTCTTACATACTCTAAAGATGCTCTATTAAGCCTTAGGCCACCACATTGCCTACGGAGCCCACCCCTGTGTTGTTATCAGGCTCCAACCACTTGCCCAGACTGCAACCTTTCCCTCTTATCTCTTCCCTCCCAAATCAACATAGCCACATGTAACTTTCCGCGGCGTCAGTTAATGTTTAAACATCTAGACCCCCTTCAAGAATTTTCTTTCGTCAGCTTAAATTGTAGGTCATTACCCAAACATAAGAGAGACATCTTTGACCTACTCACTTCCTCCCAACCAGCTGCTCTATTTCTTACAGAGACTTGGCTAAATGACAGCTCTGGCCCCGACATAGCATCTGCCCTCCCCGATAACTATACCTATATAGGTAAAAATCAAGTGGGAAAAGAGGGTGGTGTGATAGCTATAGTCTTCAACAGAACATATTCTTGTAAATGGGAGGATCTGGATATGCCAAACAGTGAAGCTGGCTTGTTTAAATTCTTGATATCTCCTAACTTCACCCTCTCTGGCGTTCTTATCTACCGCCCACCTGGCCCAGCCTGTACCTGGGCCACTGCCTTCCCTGAGCACGTAGCACCTTTACTCCTGAATGCCAGCAACTTCTTGATCATTGGGGATTTGAATATACATTTGAACGATACATCCTGCTCCATTAGCACCAATCTTATGCAGGACTTAGCGGCATTGAACATCACTCTACATAACTCTGGCCCTACTCACAAGGTTGGGAACCTACTTGACCCTATATTCTCCAACTTAGATACGATAACATGTAGGCCGTCCTTACCCATCTCATGGTCAGACCACTATAAGGTAGATTTTTCCGTTACTACTGATCGTTTTTCTAAAAA
Source organism: Lissotriton vulgaris (assembly GCF_964263255.1). Classification (NCBI taxonomy): domain Eukaryota; kingdom Metazoa; phylum Chordata; class Amphibia; order Caudata; family Salamandridae; genus Lissotriton; species Lissotriton vulgaris. The sequence goes on along the minus strand of NC_141690.1, from coordinate 205,134,327 downwards.
CCCAGTAATCCCCACTGAACCAAAAATATCCAGAAACTGGAAAAAATTGGATGTTAATAAATGTAACTCCTGTCTTGAGGACACTAGGCCCTTCACAAATGTTACCAGTATCAAGGAGGAGGCTGTAATTCATCATTGGCTAACTTCTGCTGCTAACGCGTGTCTACCTCAGCGTAAGCATAAGTATAATCTGCACCACCCGCCTGCCCCATGGTTTACAGACTCGCTGAAAAAAGAGAAAACCACCTGCAAAAACCTTGAGCGCAAGTGGTGTATACATTATGACGCAGATGCTAAGCAGATCTATAAAACTGCCTTAGCCAAATATCACTCACTCTGCTATACAGCCAAAGCCGAATATGTTAACTTAACTATACTCAAGACACAAAATCGCCCAAAAGCTCTTTTTAAGGTTGTACAGGAACTTTCGGGTGCATCATGTCAACCCAAAGCCCCATGCCTTGACAAATCACAATGCAACTCCTTGGCAGAATATTTCATTTCCAAAATTGACACCATTTATACTGATTTTGGAGGCCCGATCCCCCTCCACCCTTCCTTTGTATCGCCGGATCCTGCAATCTCCTTTGTATCCAAGTCATCAGAGGACGCACACCCCTCACAGCAGATCTGTACCTGGGACCCCCTTACCAGCCTTACACTTCTTGACATTATTGGTAATATCAAATCTGGCTCCCCACTGGATCCTTTCCCCCCACAAATTCTACAAACCTTGGACACTTCCTCTTTTAACCTCATCCTGGAATTACTCAATACCTCTTTCAGCGAAGCCATAGTGCCCTCTGCATGGAAACATGCGATGATAGTGCCCCTATTAAAAAAGGCGAATGCTGACCCTAATAACCCATCCAACTTTCGTCCCATTTCACTCCTCCCGATTTTCTCAAAAATGTTTGAGAAACACATTAACACACAGCTTACTCATCATGTGGAATCTAGTAACTTTCTTCACTACTCCCAGTCCGGCTTTAGGACTGGCTTCTCGACTGAATCAACTTTGCTGGGGGTCTCTGAGACCATTTGATGCCGAGTGGACAAAGGGGAAACCGTGGCACTTATATTGCTAGACTTAAGTGCCGCGTTTGACACGGTTTCCCATTCCATCCTTTTGAAAGCTCTTAAGTCATCTGACATCAATGGCTCAGCCCTCAACTGGCTTGCGAGCTTTCTCTCCGACTGCACTTTTCAAGCTTTTTCTTCTTCATCTGCTTCTCAAATTCATAAATCTGCTCATGGCGTCCCTCAAGGCTCTATTTTGAGCCCCCTACTTTTTAACTTATATGTCAGACCATTGGCCACCATCGCGGAGCAAGCTGGGCTCTCCATTTACTCGTATGCCGACGACACTCCGATCATCTACTCTCTCCATCATCCCTCTGTGTAGGACTCAGTAACATCGCCACATGGATGCATGAAAACAAATTAAAATTGAACGGGGGAAAACAGAGCTTCTTCTGTTTGGCCACAATACTTCCTTATGGGGTCCCCACCACTGGCCGGCGCAAATGGGCCCACCTCCCGTCCCTTCTAGAACAGCACGAAATCTCGGCATCATCTTTGACGATCAACTGTCCATGAAGCAGCATGTGATCAAAACCTTTTCTACATGCATCACTATCATCAAGTGGCTTAGAAAGATTATCTGGATGCTCCATCAGGAGACTCAGAAAACTGTGGTCCAGGCCTTAATTACTTCCAGACTGGACTACGGCAAAGTTCTCTTACTGGGGGCATGCAAGGAAGTGACCCGTAAACTACAGACAGTCCAGAATATGGCGGTCCGACTGCTCTGCAAACTTCCTAACAAATTTCCCACTTCCACTTCTCTACGAAGCCTGCATTGGCTCCGTATAGAAAGCCGCTCCAAATTCAAGGCCCTCTGTTTTATGCACAGAGTCAATGCTGGCAGGGCTCCACTCTATCTGAGATCACTAGTTCACCAGTACTGCCCGCCCAGCACCCTTTGTTCATCCAATCAGCATAGATTCCAGGTCCCTCGGATCAAAAGAGTCAGAGTGGGTGGTCGCTCCTTCTCCTGCTTGGCCCCTTCCTTATGGAACTCCCTTCCTCTTGCCCTGCGAACTGAACCCTGCTATCTTAAGTTTCGCAGGGAGGTTAAAACTTGGCTATTTAACCAATAATCTGCTCTCTTCTTGAGTCTCTTGGCTGGTACACTCACCCATTAGGTCCCTAGCGCCGGGAAACCTCCGGGTAGCTGTGCGCTCTATAAATCCAAATATAATAATAATAATAATAATAATAATGGCAGGAAAGGATAACATACTTAAGACCTCACTTATTTACTCAATATTAAATTATTCAGGTTGCTAAATCTTACATACTTGTCTCTGTTATTACCTTATAAGCAGATTGTCCTTGTTTGGGACTCTTAAGTAGCCAAAGTCGTTAGGTGCATTATAATTGAGATGCTTGTTTGCACTCTTGCTGTTACAGTCATCAAACGTGTTCTGAAACATGACTTCTTTAACTTGTTAACTTGTTAGTCTCTTGAAAACACTCTATTGGATATTCACAGAGTCTAGGCTAGTTGTTGTTTCAAATGCAAAAAGAACAGTTGATGGACGGAATGCAGAACAATGTCATACATTCAACTCAGTACAGAGATCTGGGCCTAAATCCATCGTTTTTTTGCTCCCCATGCCATTCCAGTTTAGAACCAGCCATATGCTAATCAGTCTTGACCCTGCGCCCAATGGGAACAGTCCAGCCCGAACTGCCAAGCCAGGTCCTCCCTGGACTGGAAAAAAGCCACTGGGTTCAATCTAGCATGGCTGAAGAAGGGTGACATACCCTGAAACTGGTCCCAGGATGCGTGTTTACGGTCCAGGGAGGACCTGACCTGGCAGTTCGGTCTGGACTGTTCCCATGGGGAACATTGTCAAGACTGATTTACATATGGCTGGGTCCAAACAGAGGTGGTGTAGTGGGCAGAATAATAATGGATTTAACCCAGATCTTTTGACTAGGGGAGAATGTTTGCGTTGTCAGCATTCCGTCCCTCATTTGTTTGCTATAACACATATTGCCGTAAGTGGGATGGGTATGCCCAGACGTGGGTCCCTTGCTCACTGTGCCACTGGATTCAAGCTCAAGCTACCCTGGCTGAAGAAGGGTGACATACCCTGAAACCCGTCCCAGGAAGCTTGTTTCCGGTCCAGGGAGGACCTGGCCTGGCAGTTCGGACTGGACTGTTCCCATGGGCACAGGGTCAAGACTGTTTTGCATATGGCGGGGTCCAAACTGGGGTGGCGTAGTGGGCAAAGGAATGATGGATTTAACTCAGATCTTTTGACTGGGGAAGAATGTTTGCATTGTCAGCATTCCGTCCATCATTTGTTACCATAACACTTTTTGCCCTAAGTGGGATGGGTATGCCTGGCCGTGGGTCCCTTGCTCACTGTGCCACTGGATTCAATCTAGCTTGGCTGATGAAGGGTGGCATACCATGAAACCGGTCCCAGGATGCTTGTTTTTGGTCCGCGGAGGACCTGGCCTGGCAGTTCGGTCTGGACTGTTCCCATGGGGCACAGAGTAAAGACTGATTTACATATGGCTGGGTCCAAACTGGGGTGGCGTAGTGGGCAAAAGAAAGATGGATTTAACCCAGATCTTTTGACTAGGGGAGAATGTTTGCATTGTCAGCATTCCGGCCATCATTTGTTTGCTATAACACTTTTTGCCCTAAGTGGGATGGGTATGCCCAGACGTGGGCCCCTTGCTCACTGTGCCATTGGATTAAAGCTAGTCTGGCTGAAGAAGGGTGACATACCCTTAAACCTTGTTTCCGGTCCAGGGAGGCCAGGTCCAGCGAGGACCTGGCCTGGTAGTTCAGTCTGGACTGTTCCCATGGGGCACTGGTTCAAGACTGATTTGCATATGGCTGGGTCCAAACTGGGGTGGCTTAGTGGGCAAAAGAACAATGGATTTAACCCAGATCTTTTGACTCGGGGAGAATGTTTGCATTGTCAGCAATCCACCCATTATTTGTTTGCTATAACACTGTTTGCCTTAAGTGGGATGGGTATTCCCAGACATGGGTCCCTTGCTCACTGTACCACTGGATTCAAGCTAGCCTGGCTGAAGAAGGGTGACATACCCTGAAACCCCTGAAACCGGTTCCAGGATGCTTGTTTCCGGTCCAGGGAGGACCTGGCCAGGCAGTTCGGTCTGGACTGTTCCCATGGGGCACATGGTAAAGGCTGATTTGCATATGGCTGGGTCCAAACTGGGGTGGCGTAGTGGGCACATGGTAAAGGCTGATTTGCATATGGCTGGGTCCAAACTGGGGTGGCATAGTGGGCAAAAGAACAATGGATTTAACCCAGATATTTTGACTGGGGGAGAATGTTTGCATTGTCAGCATTCCGTCCATCATTTGTTTGCTATAACACAGTTGTTGTTTCAATTCTTATCATTTTACTTCTTTTCAAGAGTTTTCCTACTTGTTAACTTGGTTACCTTTTCCAAGTAAATATCACAAGAAATTCTATCTTTACTCTGTACAGTACTTCTATTCAGATTAATGATTATAGTTACTGCTTTTATACCTACCTGATATTAGTGAAGTGAATTAGCACACGATTGTTATTTTATCAAGCGCCTCTTAGCCTTTTGTCTCTGCACATAACAACTGAAGTGCACCTATCTTGTTTCTTGTTTTTTCCACAGGTCTTGGGGGAGATCGCTCAACTGGAGTGGCCAAATGTGATTCAGATAAGTGAAGCTTTTGGCTACTCTGGAAGCTTTAGTCTCCACTGCAATTGTCTATCAAAGGGCGCAGTGCTGCTGGGCGTGGAATTTATGGGATTGCTTTTCAAAATGGCTGCAGAGATTTTGGAAATCTTGTGCGCCTCGCTCAGAATATTCCAGCATGGGATTCAATTATAGGCTTGTTGTAAATGGCCTCTTTGGGTTTCCTCCCACAGAATTACAAATACTCACATGAAATCATAATTTATAATCGGTCGCATAATACATTGCTCTAATGTAAGTTTCTCAGTTTACTCTGGAACAAGTTACCAGTAATCATTAGAATGCATTCTCTCCTCTCCATGGATGTATGTCAGTACAACGCGATCATTTTGATCGCGGTACTTGACATCGCGGATTTTACAACGCAAGTCGTTACAACGACTTGCATTGGAGGGCGCGGATTGAGGAATATTATAATTTTATAATCCAACACCAGTCCACGTAACAGTAGGGAAGGTGTTGGAATATAAAATTACAATATTCCTTAACCAACAGCGCCATCCAGCGCAAGTCGTAGTAACGACTTGCGTTGTAATGGCAGCGTGGTAAAGGTTGTGCGGTGTAAACACTGCGTTGTAAACGACGTTTACCCCTCTCTATGCACACAACCTCTCCTTCCAATTTATGTGGGTTCTGTCTTGCTGCTGTTTTCACATGTAGGAAGGGTTTATTTTTGGGGGATGCGTTAGGTTGTCTCTCTTGTGTGGCTTCATGAGACTCAATGTGTTGAATAGTGTTGACTGGGTGATACCCTAACAGCATGGCGGCATGTGTGCTTTGAGTTGCTGTGGAGTATTCCTGTTATCTCAAATGAATATGTAGAAAGCCCACTTTTCATTGTTCTTCTCCATCTCTGCGTTTGGTATACATTTGGTGAATGTTCACCGAAAGCACATGGCTTTGCTGTTGGCTTCCATCCATTGTGACCGAACCTTTTGATGACTGATGTTAATGGAATTGAGGCACCTTTCAAACTCTTTGCCTTTGAAAGAAGGGCCATTGGCTTCCTGATTGTCCTTTGGACTATCATTTTTTCCCAATTTAGGAATTACTTCCTCAGCTGAATTTGATCTAAAACTTACATTTCAGTATATTTGCTGTAGTAGCCCAACACCAATACTAAATGTTCACTAGGCCATTGGACAGACTCACAAAATCAAACCTAAGGTCCACCATAGCATCTCCTCTGGCTGGATGGGTGTAGGATGGTTAGGGCGGCACCCCACACATCACAAGGTGTCCTGGCATGCTAGACTTTAGGACACCATTTGTTCTGCTTGTTTGCCAAACTCTGGGAACCAGAACGTATGCCTGATTTGCATTTTTGTTTTAAGCACACCTTGGTGTACTGAGTGTGCTAATTACAGTATCTGTGATGTCACTGCTGTCGGGGTGATTATTCGGCTTCCTCTCAGTAAGATCCCTCTTCTGTCACTGACAGTTCTTCTAGAATGTTGAACAACACATGAAGTTGCATTTTGACATTTCTTGAAGCATCAGTGGTTTAGGCAGGGATTGGATGATGACAAGTCTTACATATTCCTCTGTTTGTGTCTCATCGCTGGTTGCCTCTTCTGGATGGCGCGAGAGGTAGTCCATCATTTTATTCTTGTCCCGGTTTGCAGATGATGTCATCAAGTATTTTTATAACTGAAGAACCCACTTCTCATTTCAACTGGGTGGTTTGGATGCTGTGCTTTTGAAAGGTGGAATCAGCTATTTATGTTCAGTACTCACATACAAATGGCTCCTATACAGGTACGTATGAAAATGTCTGCATCTCCATAGGAGGGTTGTTGCTTCCTTTTTAACGTGTGAGTACCTGTGCTGTCTCACTGATTGCTCTACTGGCATATTTTATGAGCGAAAACCCTCCTAGTCTGGTGGCACTGGTTCAAGTGGAGAATACTGAGGTTTATTTCGGTCATAGTCGTTTCAGGGCACAGCGCATCCTTAGTCTTGTGGAACACAATCTCTGTTAGTGACCCCTGTCCAAGGGCCTCCAAAGGGGTTTGTGAGTGATGTGAGATGTTGAATATACTTTCACCAATATGTGACTATTCACAAAAAGCTTCCATCCTGCAAGATATTCCAGGGTGCTCTTGTTGTTTAATATTTCTCACTTCATGAGCTACTAGCACAAAATACCTCTTTTTCTGACCTATATTGCTTTCTGTGTCTCTGTGAAATGTATTTATAGTATGACTGTAGATAGAATGAGTGTGAGTGTGTGGTGAGAATGAACCAACTATAGGTTGTTGCGGATTTAAGAAATATTGATACCTAAAGTAATTAGGCTTGAGTAAGCCATGAGTTTTGATGCAACTGTTTGCAGAGATTATCACTGTATTGTATATATGTATGTATGTTTGTATTTTCCCTATTAAAAATATATACAAAAAGACAAAAATAATGTAATGTAAACTGAAAAATGTTTTTAATGCACAAAGAAAACATGTTAATAATGTAATAAAATATAGAACAAATCATTGCTTGTCTTAACCTTGAAGGTGTTGCATAATATCGGTGGGCGTATTGGCATATTAGAACCTGTTCAGGTCACACAGAAAGTAATACAGGTCAGAAAAAGAGGTATTTTGTGCTAGTAGTTGATGTTTTTCCCCTTCCTCTTGGACCTAAAAGTAACTCAGGGGGGGCCTTTCTCCCTCATAGTTGGTTTCTCACTCTCTTGAGGTCAGGGGTCACTTCTAATCTTGAGCTCTGGAGTAACGTGCTATTTGTCGCGAAGGGCTTTAATGCCTCGTCAGGAATAGTAAGTGCTTTAAAAATACTATTTACAAATACAATTACTTCACAAAAAAAATTATACCTGAATAATTCTATGTCTGGTTGAAGGTATTTACATATCCTTTTGTTGAGTAGAAGTTCACTGTCTCAAATTTGTTCGTTAGGTATGTTAGTCTTTCATTATGTTCTTCCAAAGTGCTCGCATGCAGTAGGGTGTCAGCAATCACGTTGCGCACTCTGCCTAGGTATTACATCTAGACCATTAATTGAGATTTCATCCCTTGCTTTTTCCTGTGTCCTAATTACTGTTCCTGTATTCTATGGCTGTTGTCCCCATTAAGTGTTGTATCATGCATGTGTTCCTGTCTCTGTATGGTTTGTGTTCCACATTCTATGCCAGTAAGAAATCCCTTGTGAACATGAAAGTTGGTTGAAGTAGTTTTGACTTTAGTTAAGGATCTACTGTTAAGAAATGTCCTTATAAGTGAATTGCAACCTTTCTGGAATTATTAACAACCAAGGGAGATTTTGTTTTAAGAGGTGACAACATTGGGTGCCCATAGGATCACCGTTTACATAGTTATGAGTGTAAACATGTAGGAGCGTTACATGGGACACGGTGTGACGATCTTGGTACTATGCCTAGGGCAATGTATCTTTCTTATTGTATAACTGTGCCTAGTGCTACGTTTTCAACAGAAATAGTGGGCAACATTATTAATTTGATTCATTGTGAAGTTGATTGCAACGATTTCTTCTTATGTTTTGAGTTGATAAATAAGGGTAAACTTATCGCAATGTTTTAATGATGTCTCATGAGGATAACTGATTTACATGTGTTTGTATTTCTATTTTTCTAGATAACTCTGGTCTTTTTATGTCGTGAAAAGAAATTAAGAGACACATAAGCTTCTTTTGTCTTAAGAAAGGTGGAGATTATCACGCAGCACACCGAAACGCCTCGACGCCAGTGTTTTTAAATTAAATTCGAGGGACCTTTGTGCTGAGTACTTTTGATATTTGCCTGACTATGTTAATTGATCCCAAATAATTAATTTCTTGGATGTTTTCAATATGATTCACACAAATTTGTCTCTTGTTTACAATTTGTTTTTATAATAGATTGTTGATCATGAATGTGATTATTATGACCATGTTTTTAACCTCTTTTTACCAATACATTTGTATATCCTTTTTCATATCTGTATGCTCTCTTCATCGTGTGTTTACACTGATAACTGTGGGGGTCCTTTTATTTTGGTACCAGTGTGGATGAGATATGAACGGATGGCATGAAAGGTGACTTTTAGCAACATTGATCGAAGGGAATTCTTTTTCTTACACTGTTTGTGTTGGCACCCTGTCCCTTGGACACTTCGGGCCTCTCTCGTTAATTTGGAAATGACAAGTTTATTCCACTAGGATATATCAAGCCTAAAATCATTAGACAGGTGAATTTTGGACATCTAGGGGAAAGACCTACAAGAAAATTAGTCAGATCTAGATTTTGGTGGCCATATCTAGATGGTATGATGAACAATGTTGTAGAAGAATTTACCATTTGTTTCAATTCCGACAAGTCCTTGAAGATTAGTCATACTCTTTTGCATCAGGGCCGGTTTAGCACTGGTGACGCCCAGTGCAACAATCCTTTTTGGTGCCCCCTCAAGGCCTCCTCCTCAGATTCCCTCAGTATCACCCAGAAAAAGTGCCCCTCATCTCTCCATAGCCCCTCTCTCAAATACATTCATTTTTTTTAAGGTGCTGGTAAAGGCTGGCTTTACAAATAAACTCAGCTATCCTCATAAAATAAAAATCTATTCTTTTCAGCAGGCAACCCTCTGTGCTACTTAATGGTGAGTCAAAACTGCCACTAGAAAAAGCTCAGATTTCTCTTTTTAGCAGGAACATTAATCACAAGTTATCTTTACATTTTTATTGCTGCCTGAAAGCTGGAAGCACACGGAACACTGCATCAGGTGCTTTGAAATAATAATTTATTGCTAAACACAGCCCCCCCAACCCCTGAGGTCAGTGCCCCACTCCAGTTTAGCGCCCAGTATGGCAGTACAACTCTAAAGCCAGATCTTCTTTGCATACTGCTAAGTACCCAACTACAGCTTGGTAATTGATAGGAGTTAAACTTTAGGGGCTATTTATTTGTCTGAGAAATGAAAATAAACACTTGCAGGTAGATTCATCAAAGACCCGTTTTGCGAGTCTGTAATAGCGATTCATAAGGAATCGCTATTACAGACCCGCAAAACGGGATTCATGTAGGAATCGCAAAATTAAATGCGATTCCTACACATTCCTTATTTGCGATTAGCAAATTGCTAATCGCAAATAAGGAATAACTCCCCATTCATTCCTATGGGCCAAAAGGCCCATAGGAATGAATGGGGAGTATTCCTTATTTGCGATTAGCAATTTGCTAATCGCAAATAAGATAGCGATTTAAAGGGTGCCAGGGGTGTCCAAAGGACACCCTGTAGCACCCCTTAAATGCAAATTCAAACAGGTGTTGCGCACACACATGTCCAAAGGACATGTGTGTGTGTAACATGCAAAAGAAATGCACTAAAGTGCTTTTTACTCTTTTTTCGCAATTTACCACGAAGTCAGATTTCGTGGTAAATTGCGACCAAATATTGCGAATTCGCAATTTCAAATTGGGTGATGAATTACATTTAAGGAATCTCTATTAGAGATTCATTAAATCCAATTCCTCGCAAATATGCGACTTCGCAAATAGCAATTTTTGCAATGGGGATGATGAATCCCAAATGCAAAAATCGCACTCGCAAAGGGCCAGATTCTCAGAATCTGGCCGTTTGCGAGCGCAATTTCATTTCATGAATCGGGCTGATTGTTTTGTTAGTTGATAATTATTCTATATTGGCTGATTGGCAAATTGTCAAAGAGCGTAATTCCGAAATGGTGATACATTTCTTTAAGGAATGGTTTTACAGGGAAGATTTTCCTAAAATCATAATTTCAGATAACGCTGTACAGTTTGTTTCCCACAAAATGAACTCTTTTTTGTTTGGACACAATATGGAAAACAAACGTACATTCTCCAAAATATAATGATTTAGTGGAGAGGATCAATAGGCTACTTAGTGAAGGAATTCACAGAGATCATTTGTGTGGCAAAGATGGAATAAGATTGGGAGTTATCAATCATTTGATCCACATACATTTATTGATGTAGTTTATGCAGGTATTGTCACTAAAATGTGTTGGGTGATTTTCAATTTCTTTCATCTTCTTGCACATGCAGGGGACGTTACCCCATCCACAGAGGACAGCGGGCAATACAAGGAGAAATTCCAGTCTTCCTTCAAGCAGCTATGTCAGCTCAGTGATCAACACAGCCAAAGAAGAAAAGAGGATATGACTAATCATATACAGAAAAAAATAACCTCATCACACCTGGGTACCCATTTTCTTTTAAGATCACTTCTGAAGATTGCCAGTCCCCAGTCACTACCTAACCAGTCATAGATACTTGTTCCATAGGGCTGTGCTCTGCCACCACAATGCTGGCTCCACCTCCTGGGGAGTGTCTGATGTCTCTGCCCTGCTCACTGAAAGAAGAAGCCAGAGTCTCCAAAACAAAGTGCTCAGGAACTGGACTGGATTAGGCAAGTCAAGTCAAAAACTTTAAGTCAAAAACTTTATTCGGAAACATGTAAATCATGTCCATAAAAGTACATACATACAATACATATTAAAAGAAAAAATACACATGACAATCGCAATCCGCTAAGAATACAGTAAAATACATATGACGTGTCAAATAATGCTCTTTTTAAAAAGGTTTCCAATAAATAAATTACTTTAAAATTAATAGCTTAAAAAATCATGCTTTTCCTAGAGCTGATGGCCCTGAGTATATAACTAGCCGTATAAAAACAGATGTCAGGGTGTTGCAAATTAAAAAGTAACTTCATTGCCGCTTTGATACTTCTTGCTCCAAATTTAATAAATAAAGGTTTTAAAAAGAATTTACGATATTCACCGTAGAGGTTACATACAAGTAGAAAGTGCTCTGTGCTTTGTTCTGAAAAATTGTCGCACCGACATGGACCTATAGGGCGCATCTTAATCTCAGGAAATGCAACCAATAAGTGGACCGTACCCATCCTCATCCTGGTGAGGACAAACCGATGTTGCCCTTTGGTCACCTGGGGGAGGTAGGGGTGTAGGCCCTCAAATTCGTTCAGTTGATTGTAACGTATACAGGTGGAAAGTTTAAGATCATCCGTGGCTCGTCTTTCTGTACAATGATTTAAAAAAGTTAATTTCAGACTCTCTTTAGAGAAATCCGAGGCAGAACAGTGATCTAATGTAACGTTTAATCCAAACACACTGGAAAAGGATTCAATTATGTATTTAATCCATGGGATTTTGAGAAAATAGTCTAGACGTAGACAATCCTCAATAATAGCCCTAATAAATGAGGTTTCGTCTTTCATCCAGACCGAACGCCATAACATCAAAGGTCTCAACAATAACAGATCATTTAGATGTTGTAGTCCTAATTCTTTGTGAACCAGACTATTAGCAGTGGATGTCGGGAGGCACAATAATTTTTTCAGAAATGTGTTCTCTTCTACCTGTAAAGGTTCTACCCTGGATACCCCCCAAACCCCCGCTCCATAGAGAGCAGCCGAGAGACACCTGGCTTCAAAGATCTTAAGCATTACCTTAGGCCTTCTACTACCTAGTTTACTTGCAAAAGCAAATATTCCATTGGCACTCCTGATCATTTTGTCGCGCACCACCTTGTGCTCGACATCCCAGCGGCCGCTTTTGGAAAAGGTAACCCCCAGGTAGCAGAAGTTTTCCACACACTGCACCACTTGGCCATCAATGTGATACCTATAGGGCTTTTTAGTTTTAACATTACTAGCTCCACACTCCATCACATATGTCTTGCTCTTGTTAATGACCAGCTTTCTTTTTTCTATAAAGGCCACAAATTTGTCCATCAAGAGCTGTAGACCCCGGGGAGTCCTAGAGAGCAACACAGCGTCGTCCGCATAGAGTAACACGGGGATTGTACTTGCGTTTACTCTAGGAGCGTCCGCTGGTGCCTTCTTAAGGATCGAGTCTACTTCATTAATAAATAGAGTGAAAAGCAGGGGTGCCAAAACGCACCCTTGTCTAATACCTCTCCTGACCCAGAATTTATCTGTACATTCGCCCGAAGGCCCATACCGGACACTCGAGCTGAGTCTCTCGTACAGGCGGGCCAGAAAATATATAATTTCCCTAGGTGCTCCCATTTCTAGCAGGGTAGTCCATAGTATGGCGTGGTCCACTAGGTCAAAAGCGCTGCTCAGGTCAGCGAAGCAAAGGTAGAGTGACCCATTTTTTGCTCGGGTGTATTTCCCAATCAGGAGTTCCAGGTTTAGACATTGTTCAATGCAACCTCTTCCTTTCCTAAACCCGTATTGGCAGTCTGTCATTATCTGATTAGACTCTGCCCACTCTTCTAATCGGACGAGGAGTACACGCCTCATAATCTTGACGGACGAATCCAGCAATGAGATTGGCCGGTAGTTTTTGGCGTTTCCTCGGTCCCCTTTCTTGTGAATCGGAACTATTATTGATTCAGACCAAGTGCACGGGATAGTACAGTGAACAGCGGCGTTAAAAACTTTGACCAGTACTGGCCCCCAAGTGTCAGGTGCAAATTTGTATACGTCAACTGGGACACCATCGGGTCCCTGGGCCTTTCCGCCCTTACTGGCCCTGATACTACTTAGGACCTCCTGTAAGGTGATATCCAGGCTAAGTACTGGCCAAGAGCAATTTATCGGCAACAATACCGTTTTAGGATTAAAAATGCCAGAAAAATGCTGTACCCATGATTCCTTACCTACGTTTGAGGTCAACACTGGGAGTTTGTCATCTTTTAAAAAGGGACTGTTAACTGCTGCCCAAAAAAGAGTACAGTTATTCGAGACAGCCGCTTGATCAAGACGTTCCCAAGCTTCCTCACGTAGTTCAGCTTTCCTTTGCTTAAGAGCTGAATTATAGTCAAATCTAAGTTTAGATATAACTGTTTTATCTCTAGGTTTAATGGTTAATGCATTTTTTAGAGTCTTCAGTGCCACAGTACATGCATTATTGAACCATCCCCTTGCTTTATTATTAGAATTTCCAGCAACCCTGGTAAACTTATCACTAATAAAAACATTGATTTTTGAAAAGTGAAAAATACAGGCCTCCATATTTGAATTCTCATCAATTATTGATGTGATGTCATTTAAGCAGCCTGAGATAATGCAATTTGAAGTTACTTCAGCCTTATCCCCGGTCCACCTTATTCTGAATCCATTCGGCCTATGTACCTCAATGTTTGTGATAGGGCTACTATCTGGTGTTATGCAAGCTTCCCAAAACCTAGTTTCAATAACAAGACAGTTATGATCACTAACCATGTGGTCTACAACCTTGACACCAGAACTAAAAATAGCTAGTTCGGAAGACATGCAGATAAAATCAATTACAGTGTTCGCCCCTCTCCCCACAAAAGTTGGCAGGCTATCACCCTTATCGTCCTGCTCAATCTCTATGATCTCCATATCATGGGCCAATAGGAAAGAGTTCAGGGTTTCTCCATATATATTGTGTTGGAAATGTGTGGCTGGCTCTCCAACACGGTTCAATGTGCCACACAACTTTTGATTAGAGAGTGGGCAAACAGAAATGTTAAAATCTCCAACGTATATGAACTCAAAAACTGTATTAGAAGCTTTCATCAGTTGTTTGATTGCGACGTCTAATTCTGAGATAACCAGATATCTACTAGCATCAAAAACATTATTATACATATTTATTAACAAGATATTTTTGTCTGCCTCATCGGCTAACCACAGCAGTTGGGAGTTATTGCCCACGGTGATATGCTCCTTCACCCTAATTCGCATTTTCACAGAAATCAGAGTCAGCAAACCACCTTTGGCCCTCCCAGAGGTAGTTGCTACTGCTGGTAGTTCATATGCTACAAAACCATCAAGGCCCTTAAAATTTAAACACCAGGTCTCTTGTAGACAGAGGATATCAAATGTTCTAATAAGTTCTAGCCACCCTAATACTTCAAATTTGGAAACTAGTCCTGCTATATTCCAACTAGCAATGTGGCAAGATGTTGATGTCCCCATAACGGTATTACAAAAAGTACCCACAGATTTAGGCAATATACCATCTATAGAATTTGGGGAATGATTTAAGTCTGCTCCTGCGAACACTTCGGCAATCTCATGACTAACCTCTTGTCAATCGCAGTTATTAAGACCAGACAGGGCATCAAATCTGTTATGTAATAGCAGGCTTGGTACTAGAGGAGTAGCCCAGCGGTTATGCATATTTAAGTTATTGTCCCATCCTAGTGCTGGCGTTTTTGGCAGGGTTACATTATGCTGTTCCCCATAAAAGAATTTTAATGTTAAGGGAACCACCGTACCTCTTCTACGCTGAGGCGGAAGAATATGTGTTAAGATATTTGGAAGTACATCGGGGTGTGCAAAAGTTACCGCCACACAATCCCCTTTAAATCTTTTGGGGCGGTTCCCTATCCAAGGGACACGTTTAACTGTTTTAATATCATGCGCCAGTTGCTGTAACCCTCCAGGTGCTAACCTCATGTTACCTGAGAGCCAATGGAGGGCCTTACTACTCAGAGAGCTAGATGACTCGGTGATACCGTCATCCAGAAGGGGTACATTAGCTAGCACCAGTACAACGGGTGAGGCTTCCTCGATAAACTGCAGTGGGTCTGTACCGTGAACTTGTGCTTGCGGTAAATTTACTGTTAACGGACGCCCTTCTGCTGTTGTTACGGGTTGATTAACTTTCGGGGCCGGCATGTGTACTGGATTAGTCAGCACACCAGATGTCCCTTCTCCCACTAGGTTAATCCCTTCGGTACTACTTCTCGTTGTTAATAAAGTATTAAGGTTGCCTATTTCCTCCGTCAGTTTAGTTTGCACACCTCCAAGTCTTTTCACTTCAGCCTGCAATTTATCGATTTTGGAGATCAGAGGTTTTACAATTTCAATAAGTTTACCCTCTACAACCTCGAGCAGTTTACTCAACAATTCATCATCTCCTCTATTTCTTATAGACCCTTCCCCAACAGTCTTTTGGGGAGCTCTCGAAGGACCTGGGGATAATGTTCTTTTCCTTTTCACTCTTGGCCTAGGGCCGCCCTGCTTCCGCTGATTCTTCACACAGGTGCGCACAGGCCGGGGTGTGTATTCAGTCGGTGGTAAGTCATCCTCCAGAGGACCAACTTCAGTTTCTGGGTCTGAATCTATAACATTTTCTGAGTCTCCGTCCAGAATAACGGGAGATGGTAACATGACCGGTAGCTGGCTGTTAGAATCAATGGTAGGTGGTACAGTTGGTGAGACCCTGGCTTCCACCAACACGAAAGGGCTATCATCGGTAGACAGTGGTAAGGTAGGGCTTAGTCTGCACAAATCTGGTGACTGACTTAGCCCAAGTGATTCCCTCCTCTGTTCGTTAATTTTCTTGACAGTTTGCACAACATAGTTGTCCATAGTATTTGCGGGCAAAGCAGCAGGTTTCTTTTTAGACATAATCTATGTATGATATGCTATTGACAGTTAACACAGGGACAACAGCAGAGTCTTACTTGTAGGCGTGTCTCTGATGGCACAGGGGGTCGGGCCCTGCCCCTGCCTCCTCCTGCCGATGAGGGCCGTAGAGGGCCCGCCCTTTGCCCGGGCTTCGCCCCGGGCGCTCCCGCGCGCGACTCGCGGGGGCGAGGGGCGTTCCGTTCTTTCAAGCGCCTCCGGGCGCTCGTGCGGCGTCACTTCCGCCGCCGGGGCACCTGGGTGTTGTAGTCTCGGTGGTCGCTGGAGCGCTATGGCCCTGAGCGCTGCTAGCGCTGGCCGTTTCCCTCACGGCGTTGTTAAAGGCGCTGGAGCGCTGGAATGGTAAGCTGTCTGCTGTCCTAGCTGGCCGTTCACCTCACGGCTTTTGGAAGTGTCCCACCGGAGCTCTGGGCGCTCCGTTCTTTCAAGCGCCTCCGGGCGCTCGTGCGGCGTCACTTCCGCCGCCGGGGCACCTGGGTGTTGTAGTCTCGGTGGTCGCTGGAGCGCTATGGCCCTGAGCGCTGCTAGCGCTGGCCGTTTCCCTCACGGCGTTGTTAAAGGCGCTGGAGCGCTGGAATGGTAAGCTGTCTGCTGTCCTAGCTGGCCGTTCACCTCACGGCTTTTGGAAGTGTCCCACCGGAGCTCTGGGCGCTCCGTTCTTTCAAGCGCCTCCGGGCGCTCGTGCGGCGTCACTTCCGCCGCCGGGGCACCTGGGTGTTGTAGTCTCGGTGGTCGCTGGAGCGCTATGGCCCTGAGCGCTGCTAGCGCTGGCCGTTTCCCTCACGGCATTGTTAAAGGTGCTGGAGCGCTGGAATGGTAAGCTGTCTGCTGTCCTAGCTGGCCGTTCACCTCACGGCTTTTGGAAGTGTCCCACCGGAGCTCTGGGCGCTCCGTTCTTTCAAGCGCCTCCGGGCGCTCGTGCGGCGTCACTTCCGCCGCCGGGGCACCTGGGTGTTGTAGTCTCGGTGGTCGCTGGAGCGCTATGGCCCTGAGCGCTGCTAGCGCTGGCCGTTTCCCTCACGGCGTTGTTAAAGGCGCTGGAGCGCTGGAATGGTAAGCTGTCTGCTGTCCTAGCTGGCCGTTCACCTCACGGCTTTTGGAAGTGTCCCACCGGAGCTCTGGGCGCTCCGTTCTTTCAAGCGCCTCCGGGCGCTCGTGCGGCGTCACTTCCGCCGCCGGGGCACCTGGTAGTTGTAGTCTCGGTGGTCGCTGGAGCGCTATGGCCCTGAGCGCTGCTAGCGCTGGCCGTTTCCCTCACGGCGTTGTTAAAGGCGCTGGAGCGCTGGAATGGTAAGCTGTCTGCTGTCCTAGCTGGCCGTTCACCTCACGGCTTTTGGAAGTGTCCCACCGGAGCTCTGGGCGCTCCGTTCTTTCAAGCGCCTCCGGGCGCTCGTGCGGCGTCACTTCCGCCGCCGGGGCACCTGGGTGTTGTAGTCTCGGTGGTCGCTGGAGCGCTATGGCCCTGAGCGCTGCTAGTGCTGGCCGTTTCCCTCACGGCGTTGTTAAAGGCGCTGGAGCGCTGGAATGGTAAGCTGTCTGCTGTCCTAGCTGGCCGTTCACCTCACGGCTTTTGGAAGTGTCCCACCGGAGCTCTGGGCGCTCCGTTCTTTCAAGCGCCTCCGGGCGCTCGTGCGGCGTCACTTCCGCCGCCGGGGCACCTGGGTGTTGTAGTCTCGGTGGTCGCTGGAGCGCTATGGCCCTGAGCGCTGCTAGCGCTGGCCGTTTCCCTCACGGCGTTGTTAAAGGCGCTGGAGCGCTGGAATGGTAAGCTGTCTGCTGTCCTAGCTGGCCGTTCACCTCACGGCTTTTGGAAGTGTCCCACCGGAGCTCTGGGCGCTCCGTTCTTTCAAGCGCCTCCGGGCGCTCGTGCGGCGTCACTTCCGCCGCCGGGGCACCTGGGTGTTGTAGTCTCGGTGGTCGCTGGAGCGCTATGGCCCTGAGCGCTGCTAGCGCTGGCCGTTTCCCTCACGGCGTTGTTAAAGGTGCTGGAGCGCTGGAATGGTAAGCTGTCTGCTGTCCTAGCTGGCCGTTCACCTCACGGCTTTTGGAAGTGTCCCACCGGAGCTCTGGGCGCTCCGTTCTTTCAAGCGCCTCCGGGCGCTCGTGCGGCGTCACTTCCGCCGCCGGGGCACCTGGGTGTTGTAGTCTCGGTGGTCGCTGGAGCGCTATGGCCCTGAGCGCTGCTAGCGCTGGCCGTTTCCCTCACGGCGTTGTTAAAGGCGCTGGAGCGCTGGAATGGTAAGCTGTCTGCTGTCCTAGCTGGCCGTTCACCTCACGGCTTTTGGAAGTGTCCCACCGGAGCTCTGGGCGCTCCGTTCTTTCAAGCGCCTCCGGGCGCTCGTGCGGCGTCACTTCCGCCGCCGGGGCACCTGGGTGTTGTAGTCTCGGTGGTCGCTGGAGCGCTATGGCCCTGAGCGCTGCTAGCGCTGGCCGTTTCCCTCACGGCGTTGTTAAAGGCGCTGGAGCGCTGGAATGGTAAGCTGTCTGCTGTCCTAGCTGGCCGTTCACCTCACGGCTTTTGGAAGTGTCCCACCGGAGCTCTGGGCGCTCCGTTCTTTCAAGCGCCTCCGGGCGCTCGTGCGGCGTCACTTCCGCCGCCGGGGCACCTGGGTGTTGTAGTCTCGGTGGTCGCTGGAGCGCTATGGCCCTGAGCGCTGCTAGCGCTGGCCGTTTCCCTCACGGCGTTGTTAAAGGCGCTGGAGCGCTGGAATGGTAAGCTGTCTGCTGTCCTAGCTGGCCGTTCACCTCACGGCTTTTGGAAGTGTCCCACCGGAGCTCTGGGCGCTCCGTTCTTTCAAGCGCCTCCGGGCGCTCGTGCGGCGTCACTTCCGCCGCCGGGGCACCTGGGTGTTGTAGTCTCGGTGGTCGCTGGAGCGCTATGGCCCTGAGCGCTGCTAGCGCTGGCCGTTTCCCTCACGGCGTTGTTAAAGGCGCTGGAGCGCTGGAATGGTAAGCTGTCTGCTGTCCTAGCTGGCCGTTCACCTCACGGCTTTTGGAAGTGTCCCACCGGAGCTCTGGGCGCTCCGTTCTTTCAAGCGCCTCCGGGCGCTCGTGCGGCGTCACTTCCGCCGCCGGGGCACCTGGGTGTTGTAGTCTCGGTGGTCGCTGGAGCGCTATGGCCCTGAGCGCTGCTAGCGCTGGCCGTTTCCCTCACGGCGTTGTTAAAGGCGCTGGAGCGCTGGAATGGTAAGCTGTCTGCTGTCCTAGCTGGCCGTTCACCTCACGGCTTTTGGAAGTGTCCCACCGGAGCTCTGGGCGCTCCGTTCTTTCAAGCGCCTCCGGGCGCTCGTGCGGCGTCACTTCCGCCGCCGGGGCACCTGGGTGTTGTAGTCTCGGTGGTCGCTGGAGCGCTATGGCCCTGAGCGCTGCTAGCGCTGGCCGTTTCCCTCACGGCGTTGTTAAAGGCGCTGGAGCGCTGGAATGGTAAGCTGTCTGCTGTCCTAGCTGGCCGTTCACCTCACGGCTTTTGGAAGTGTCCCACCGGAGCTCTGGGCGCTCCGTTCTTTCAAGCGCCTCCGGGCGCTCGTGCGGCGTCACTTCCGCCGCCGGGGCACCTGGGTGTTGTAGTCTCGGTGGTCGCTGGAGCGCTATGGCCCTGAGCGCTGCTAGCGCTGGCCGTTTCCCTCACGGCGTTGTTAAAGGCGCTGGAGCGCTGGAATGGTAAGCTGTCTGCTGTCCTAGCTGGCCGTTCACCTCACGGCTTTTGGAAGTGTCCCACCGGAGCTCTGGGCGCTCCGTTCTTTCAAGCGCCTCCGGGCGCTCGTGCGGCGTCACTTCCGCCGCCGGGGCACCTGGGTGTTGTAGTCTCGGTGGTCGCTGGAGCGCTATGGCCCTGAGCGCTGCTAGCGCTGGCCGTTTCCCTCACGGCGTTGTTAAAGGCGCTGGAGCGCTGGAATGGTAAGCTGTCTGCTGTCCTAGCTGGCCGTTCACCTCACGGCTTTTGGAAGTGTCCCACCGGAGCTCTGGGCGCTCCGTTCTTTCAAGCGCCTCCGGGCGCTCGTGCGGCGTCACTTCCGCCGCCGGGGCACCTGGGTGTTGTAGTCTCGGTGGTCGCTGGAGCGCTATGGCCCTGAGCGCTGCTAGCGCTGGCCGTTTCCCTCACGGCGTTGTTAAAGGCGCTGGAGCGCTGGAATGGTAAGCTGTCTGCTGTCCTAGCTGGCCGTTCACCTCACGGCTTTTGGAAGTGTCTGGATTAGGCAAAAGGCCCCCCTGGCCTGAAAGAACAAAAGATGTGTAGTATAAAGATAGGAGCCCAGCTCCTAAGAAATCAGATCCTGCTTGAACCACAAAGAACCTCTGCCAGAGGAGAAGGACCTGGAGAAGCTGCAAGGAGGAGTACTGTCCCTTACCTGGGGGATTGGCCTGCAGTGGGTACCTTGCTGTGAAAGGAGAGGAAAAGACTGAAAGAGACTTTGCAAACTTGTGCTTCAAACAATCTCCAAGGGCTTGTGGGTGAGCTTGCCCCCTGACAGAGTCCCAGGACTATTGGACTCTCCCCTGCCTTCCCTTACGAGCTGCTGGACTCTGCATGATCTTCTGTGCCGCTGGAGCCGCGATCTCAAGTGCGCCTGGCCCCTGATCCAGCGCTCCTAATGAAAAACTGTCTCACAAACGCTACTCATCTCCACAATAATCACCATTAACCACAAATCACTACCTAGGCCCATAAACTTAGGAGACAATTTTTGAGCGACTGAATCATGTGACCTAATTAAAACACTCTATTCATAAACTATTTACAAAATTATATACAACTGCAGTTTAATGTATTTAACCATGGTTTTGATCACACAATATTAATTAAGTCACATAGGCGAATGGATCTAATAATGATAACTAGACCAAGAATAAACAAGACCAGCTTGTCATTTCAAAATCTATTTTATTAACTTTATTGTAATTCAAGGAAAGAGTTTTCTTTATTCAGAAATCATTATTTTATTAGCAAATTGAAAGCATCATTCAAGGATGGACTTATTAGTCTGACATTTCAAAGTAAATCGTTTAGTATGAATTAAAGCAAAATAAAGTTTCCATTCCCTAAATTCTATTTCCCTGTCTAAAACTCTCTTCACCTAATAAAATGATAAAGGCTGCTATCCTTACGTGCGCCAAGAGTCCGTCAGCACGTCATTCAGGAATCGGGAAGCAAAAGCCCCCTCCTGCCTGTAGGGCTAGTTTTTATACCTTTCTTACTAGCTAATCTTCTCAAAAAGTACACTTTTCCTTGCCATCAGGATTCCCATTGGTTGACAGATGTCTGACCATCCTCATGTCATACTTTCTGACCAAGTCCGGGGCACATCAGCAGCCCTTATTGTTCTTAGATTCCATATTTCTAGCTTCCTCGGAAAAGAAACATTTCACCGAACACAAAAACTTTTTACGTCCTAATCTTGGCAGGCGATTCAGGCTTTTTGCCCTTGGTGCTCTTCTCCAAGAACACATACAACCCAACCAAAACAGTTCCGTTTATTATTCCATTGTTTGGAAAGAAAACTCTTTTTCTGCATATGAGTGAAGGCTTCACTCTGGTCAAGTTTAGCATTTTCCAGCACTGCCAGTCAGCCATATTCTTAGGCCCACTCGAGAACTAGTATTTAAACAAACACAAGACAGTAAAGTCAAAGTCAAAAGAACTTTATTCGAATGTTCATAATAACATCCATAAAAGCACATTTCAATAAATTTACAGTTAACACATAAAATTCATATATTGCTGGGAATCACATAAAGTAAAAGATCACAGACAGAATATACAGTAAAAATTTATAAATATAAATAACTATATTGGTTAAAAGTATTTCTCTCGGCAGTAACACAATTATCCCTCCATACTTTTCCTAAATTTGATTGCAAGTTTTAAAAAGCTACATACACATAAAGTGCAGTCGCAACTTAGTAGTTGGAGGTAGTAAAGTGCTGGTCGAATTTGTGCAAAATTCAATTGTTTGAAGATTGGTTTTAAAAATAGCTTCCGTGGTACAAGATAAAAAGGGCAGATGAATAAAAAGTGTGCCAGATCTT
Organism: Lissotriton vulgaris; assembly: GCF_964263255.1. Lineage (NCBI taxonomy): Eukaryota > Metazoa > Chordata > Amphibia > Caudata > Salamandridae > Lissotriton > Lissotriton vulgaris. The sequence continues at coordinate 205,112,122 of NC_141690.1, read as the reverse complement.
GCGGAGACTTTTCGTCTCAGCCGCAAGGTGGCAACACTTGGCCACGATGGGCCCCCCTTGGTACGGCCAATAGAAGATGAAATAGATCTAGCGGAACCTCGTGAGCAAAAAGCAGTCATAACTGGTCAGGGGCCATGACAGGTACGGTTCCAATTGCGGAAAAAGTTTTTAATAACACATGTTTCCGTACACTGTCTTTCTTTAATTCGGTCTCTTCCCAGGCTGAATACCTAGAAGCAATGAAGGTCTTCTTCACAAAAATAACATCAAATTTAGTAATATGCTCTGGGGTTTCAAAAAGGTCAGGACACCCAAGTTCAGATAAACATTTGCTGATATATTTGAGCCAGGGAACTTTAAATCCATTTTCCCATGTTATTGCTTCTTTCAGGATTTGTTGGGTGAGGGGTATTTCAGTATTAAACCAACAGTTTAGCCAGCAAAGTATGGGATTTATGGCTATTATGTCGCTCAAGTAGGGCATACCCAATTCTTCATGGACTGAAAAGTTACCTGTGCCCCTTGGTACCCTCAAGACCCGTTTAAAAAAGCTGTTTTCTGCAACCTCCAGGCCTCTAGAAGAAGTAAAACCCCATAGCTCGCTCCCATAACATGCAATAGATATGCTTTTTGCTTGATAGAGTTTGAGCAGTGCAGCCACTGGACTATTGCCCATTTTTCTTGCAAAGTCAAGTATGGCTGCATTAGCCCTGGTTACCTCTCCTATTTTCCTCTGTACTGTGGGTCCCCAATTTAACTGATGGTCAAAAAGGACGCCCAAATAAGAGAATGTCTTAGCCACTGGAATTTTTTCCCCTTTAACATTAAAAGAGTTTAACTTTTTACTCCCCAAGCCTACCTTCATGACATAGGATTTTGAGTTGTTAATACTCAGGTCCCGTGACTTCATGAAGTCATGGAATGATTTTAACAAAGTTTGTAGGCCTGTTGCAGTCCTGGATATCTGGACTGCGTCGTCCGCGTAAAGCAGTACCGGCAGTCCTTTCCGTCCAACATAAGGGTAATCAACTCCCGTGTCTAAGAGAGACTCTTCTAGATCTTTAATGTACAGGTTGAAGAGGAATGGGGCTAAAATACACCCTTGGCGAACGCCCCGTTGTATACCAAAGTCCTTTGTTACTTTTAAGTCTTGTGTATATCTGACGTTAGCTCTTGTGTCAGAGTGCATATCGGCTAGTAAGTTAATCAGGTTCTGCTCTATACCCATTTTTGCCATGACATCCCATAGTCTACCTTGGTCTACGCAGTCGAAAGCCGACGATAGATCCATGAATGCCATGTGAAGTGTACCTTCCCTGGCCATAGTGTATTTCCCTATAATCAAATACAGGTTCAAACACTGGGTAATCGTTGAGTGCCCAGGCCTGAAGCCATATTGAATTGGGGAAATTACATTATTTTCATCTGCCCAGGCTGTTAGTCTATTTAAAATTACACCCCCTACTACTTTTGCTACAGAATTAATTAAGGATATTGGTCTGTAGCAGAGTGGGCTGCTGCGATCACCTTTTTTAAATACCGGTACTATAGTAGAAATCCCCCACGACTTTGGGCAACCAGAAGCTGCCGCCACATTAACTACAGCGGTAAGGACTGGGGCCCATAGTGATGGGCAGGATTTAAAAAGATCTGGGGGAAGGCCGTCAGGCCCGGGAGCCTTATTACAGGTTAGGCCTTGAAATCCTTTTTCAACCTCATTGATTGAAAATTGCAAAAGATTCTCCATAGGAGTAGTAGGATTATACTCTGCCTGTGGCTTATCACTTTTAAAAATGGCGTTGAAATGAATGACCCATTCTTCCTCTGGAATGTTTGTGCCGAGGACCATATCACTTGGGTCATCAAACAGGGGTTTATTGATGATTTCCCAAAACCTAGCGCTATTACCCAAGATTTTGGGATCTAAGAGGGACTCCCAGGTGCTTACCTTTACTTCTTTTTTCCTTAATGCGAGGGTTTTTTTATATTGTACGCGCATGGCCTTGATACAGGCCTGGTCTCTGGGTCTAGCTTTTAGGGCCATCTTGAGGTCTCTATTGGCTTTGGAACAAGAATGATCAAACCATTTTGAGTTGTTTCCAGCATGCCCTTTTGCTGGCACCATCAGCAAAGACCCTACTGTTGCTACGACCCCCTCAAAGGCGGACAAAGTTTGACCGGGAGATGATGTGGGTGACAAACAAATTGAAAGATCAGAGCTACATAAGTTATTTATCGAGCTATACAGTTTATTACAGTCCACCATTGTCCATTTTAGGCGACGCTTTCTATTTATGCACTTTATAATTCCTCGACCTTCGCTACACTTTCGTAGGTCAAGAATGCCTCCACCCAGATTGATGGAAATCGGGTTATGATCGCTGTGGGCATTCAATTGGATGCGAAAATCCGAAGCAAAGTTAGCAAGGTCCGTAGATAATAGGATATGGTCTATATATGATCCATTTGAATTACCTTTGTATGTGGGAACTGGAAAAAGTGTGTACTCCGCCATCTCAGACATAGCTGCAACTAAATTATTTTTTGTCCATCAGGCTGTTTACGCTAAGTTCCGCACCACGAGTGGTCAAAGTGAAAACCTTTTATGCTGTTGCACCCTAGATGACCCATCGGCGTCTCTCCTGGGTTCCCACAAGGATGGGTGTTAAAATCACCAGCAATCAGCAATTTACTCGACAAGGTCCTCTCATTATCTCTCAAAAAGTCACACAACTACAGTAAGTTGCATTCACCATACTGGTTTACTGCGTTGTAAAAATTGATCAGGTCAAGGTATGTTTACCCCTTTTCAACTCAAGTACTTGAATGTTCCTATTACCTGTGCGGCGGATCTTTTTGTGGTAGGTAAGAGCCAAATTTATGTAGATTGCCAATCCACCCTTTGCTCTTCCACTACTCGAGGGTTCTGCTGGAGTAAAAAAGCTTTGATATCCCTCTATGTAGGCAAATTTTTTATCTACCAGCCATGTTTCTTGCAGACAAATCACTGCATGTTGTTTGACGAAAGACAACCAGGTAGGGTCACAAACTTTGTCGGTCAGGCCTGCCGTATTCCAGGAAACCAAGCTTGCAGTACAAGGTGATTTTGTGTTTACATCTGATTCTGTGTTTATATTTGCAGAATTAGCAGCTTTTGGATGGGTAGGCTCTGTTTGTATGACCCCCTGTTCTTCAATGATATTGTGATTATATTCTACATTGGCGTGTTCACGGCTGAGTGCTTCAGGGTGGTCTATCGGCGTCTCTGGTCTGTTTTGTAAAAGTGGGCTCTCTAGTAAGGTTCTTATATCTCGGCCCGTCTGCTCAGTCGATGATAGACTCATAATAATGTTAAATTCATTTGGGCCCTTTACACAGTCACTTTTATCAGGTGTTATCTCAAGAGTCGCGTTGTCTTTGTATACAGAGGGGGTTCGCGGTTCAGGTAGTCAGTCTACCCCCTCCAAGCGGCACTGCTCATAAAAGGCATTTAATCTGTTTGAGGTAGGAACATTGTATTGATTATTCATAAGAGTGGAATAGGGGTATTCCTGTTGAGATGCCTGATATGATCCTTCCCACCTCTCTGGGTACATTACAAATTGATCTGTAGTTCTATGGTCCCTGGGTATAACCTGACCTGGATATAATAGGTCATCTGCTTTATAGTGGCTATAATTGCCTGTGGTGTCCTAGTTTTGATGTTGATTAATATAGGTATGGGACCCTCTCTGTTCCCTTAGAGGATATAGATGTCTAGTGTTTGACCCGGGACCATTTGAGGGATAGAAATAACTGAGGTCCATGGTGCGGTGAGGCTATTTTTGGAGCTATCCCTCCATCTGGTGATATAACTTGCCACGCGAGTGTCTTTAAAGGTTACAATAATACACTCTCCTTCAGTGGACTTAAATCTATGTCCCACCCAGTCTACCCTCCTAACATGGGCTCTACGACCATCAAGATGTGAGGGAAGCGGCCTGTGTGTAGTTAGCCAATGGCTTACCTTGTTTTTTAGTTCCCCATATGTTTCTGTTTTTCCCTCACCCAAATTAGGAACGCCAATCATAACTATAGTATATGGATGAGACTCGGGGTGGAGGTTGGTGTGGATTGGCTTTTTAGCTGGTTTCCGATTTGATTTTTCTAAGAGGTCATTTGTGGGCCTGTTTTTTGACACTATGGGCCTTAGGGGTCCATGTTGGTCAACTTGTTTATCCAAGCATAGACCCTCTGCCGCCCATTCACTATCATCATTTTCAGCTGGGGGGGACTCGGGGACTGCGTTAGAGTCTGGGTTTGCTACAGATACAATATTATTGTGAGCATTGGAATTTTTGTTAGAAGTAATAGGAACTGGTCCTGTCGGTTGAGGAGGTAGTAACTGTTTAGTATTGCCAGTGAGAGATGAATTATTTGGTCGTACAGTCTTGTTGTTAGTTGATTTTGTTGGACGTTTGACTGGCGTCTCTTTTTTTGACATTGATCTAAGTGTTTCTAACACTAGTGCTGTGTTTTTGTTTTGTGCGACTTCGGAAATCTCAATAATTTCCTCTAGCTTAATAATTCTCTCTCGTATGGGCAACAGCAGGGACCTCATTAAATGTTCTAATTGTATCAAAAGTGTATTATCACTTGAAATTAATGGTTCAGTCTGACATGACCGGTCTGTGCTGCCTAATATTTTATCTGGCTGTTGGGATACCATCAGACTAGGTGGTAATACAGTCTGGTGAGTAGATGTCTTACTTATCTGTTTGGTCAATCTAAAGGTAGACCAAACATCCTTTGCTAAGAGCTTTTGTTTACAAATTGGTCGGGAGATTAACCTCCTGTTTAGTTTTAACTTTTTCCTATACCGCCTTTTGGGCTTAGTTGTCAAGCTGTCTGTTTCAGCCACAGAAATATTTATAGGTAATAATCTCCCCGAGTGTGCCTCGTACGATGAAATTATAGGCATAACTCTAGGAGATGAAGAAGTACCTTGATGTACCTGTGGGCTGCAGGTCAGTGGCGGGCTACTATCCCCACTATTACAAATTATTGGTGTGCTTGTATCTAGAAATGAGGTTTCTCTAACTTGGGTGTTAGGCAATCCTGTGAAGGATTGCATTAAAAGCGATTCCTGTGAATTTATTGTAGTATCCAGAGTATTAATAGCAGCAGTGTTATGTAATGATAAGTTAGGAAAACACAGATTAGGTGTTAGAGAAAGGCGTCTCTCTGTGTTTTGAATGGCGCCTGCCACAACGCCAGTAATTAATTAAAGAATTGAAACCCATTCTGTTTCCCTCCCCTTTGCTAAATATTAACCCAGTTCAATTCAAAGAATCTTTATTCGGTGATTAAAAAACACCATAAAAGCACACGCATATGTACATAGTAAAAAGTCATTAAACATTTCAAGGTTCTTTGTACAGAGAATTAACAAAACATAAATACAACAATATAGCTGTGTGTAACGCTTAAAAGGTTAGAATTAAAAACATTTCAATCTTCTCCTCTAGTAAGCCTTAAACGAAGTGCTACCTTAATGAAATTCATAATGCTACACAGTATTAAGGGTTCCGCAGCTTTCTGTAAAAATACTAGTGCCTCCCTAGCATGGGCCAAATTAGCTTTTTTCAAAAGATTTACAAGGTATCTGCGTCTGGGCATTGAGTAAAAGGGGCAGAGTAAAACAAAGTGAAGGGAGTCCTGCGGAGACCTGTTGTCGCAGCCGCAGGGCCCCTTCTGTTCCATTGATGTAGCAAATCCCGCTGGTGATGCCAACATAAATGGGAGTAGGTTCAATCTGAAGCGACACATCAAGAACCTATCCTGTGCATTATACATGAGGTACAAGTATGGCTCCATACCCTCCACGCACTTCACTAGATGATGGGCCCTCACTGTCTTTTTGCACCCTTCAGCCTCATCTCTGCGTAGGTTTTTCCGCTCTAGAAAAATTCTCCCTACTTGCAGTTTGTCCTGGGCTACAATAGTTGCAGGATGAGTAAAGAGGTTCCCAAAGCCTAGCTCCTCTAGGGCGTTCTTCACATAAAGGAGCCAGGGGATGCGCATACACTTGTCCCTCTCTAGGCAATCCGATAAGATTTCTCTACTGAGTGTCGCATCAGGGTTGACCCAGATTTTTATCCAAGCAATAATGGGATTCAGTTTTATCGAATCTTCTATATACGGTCTCCCTAACTCCCTGCGGGCAATCAAACCAGCAGTACTTTGGGGTGCCCTCAAGAGTGATTTCAAATATTTATTTTCTTCTCGTTGGATACTAGTGGTATTGACAAAGCCCCATACTTCTGCCCCATAGATTACCTTGGAGCATGATACAGAGCTTTACAAGTTTATCACCTGTTCCGGCGACCATCTTCCTAGCCTCCTGCCGTAGCTAGCTATTGCCCCATTAGATGCAATCATTTTGCCACAACGTTCCTCCACCAAGGCATCAAACCGCAAGGCACCATCAAATGTTACACCAAGGTAATGAAACGTTCTAACCTCTTCTACAATGTGACTCCCTATTGTGTATGTAAATTTAGAGGTAGTTTTTTTCCCCGCCAGGAGCACATAAGATTTACTCAGGTTAACAGAAAGGTCCAAGGCGCCCATGAACTTGACAAATCCATCAATCAAGATTTGTAAGCTCCTTGGTGTGCGTGCGATCAGTACCGCGTCATCTGCATAAAGCAGAACAGGAATATGACGCGACCCAACCCTTGGGCAATCTGCCTTCAGACCTAGCAAAAACTGCTCCAGGTTATTAATATAAAGGGAAAACAAAAAGGGGGCAAGAATGCAGCCTTGTCGGACTCCACTCATACAAGGAAAAGAGCTAGTCAGCCCCCCTCCCTATTAAATCGGACCTTAGCGGTGGTGTCACTATGCAGTTCCCTTAATATATTAATTAGGCCACTCTCTATCCCCATGCTAAACATCATACCCCACAATTTCTCCCTATTGACGTGATCGAATGCCACTGCCAGATCCATGAAGCCCATGTAAACGGATTCATCACTAGCCATGGTATACTTGGCAGTTAGCATATAAAGGTTCAGGCATTGGTCACTAGTGGACCTCCCTGCCCTGAATCCGTATTGAGTGTCCGAGAAGATGTTTTTTTCCTCGGTCCACTCGGACAGTCTATTAAGAATTGCCCTCCCCAAAAGTTTTGCTGACACGTCGATCAGGGAGATCGGGCGGTAGCACTTTGGGTCATCCCTGTTGCCCTTTTTAAAAATCGGCACGATTACCGCCGTGGACCAAGATGGAGGCAGGCCACAGGTAATAGCAGTATTAATAACCCTTGTCATTAGGGGGGCCCAGAGTTCAGTGTTACTCAGGAACAAATCTGGGGGGATTCCGTCAGGCCCCGGAGCTTTATTTTTGGTCAGGCCCTCGATCCCTGCAGTGATCTCCTTAATAGAGAATTCTACCAATGTAGCCTCAGTTGGGATAGCCGATAGCTCTACAATAGAACCAGGCTCATGATTATACAGGCTCCTATAGTGGGTGACCCACTGCTCTGGGAGGATGTTGGCCCCTATATCCGGGGTATCTTTTTCCTGGAAAGTTGGGTTATTAATTATTTTCCAGAAACCTGCTAGATCCTTTCTTTCCCCTGCTTCTCGTAAATCTGCCCAAGCTTCCGCCTGCAAGGCAAGTTTCCTCCTCTTAATCTCCTTTTTGTAGTTTTCTCTGCACACCTTAACTTCATGGGGAACCCTTGGTTTAGTTTTAAGGCAGCTTTTCAGCTCCCTCAAAGCTTTGGAGCAGTCTTTATCGAACCATCGGGGGTTCCCGTGGTTCTTAAGTGGAACCCTGGTCTTTAGTAAACCATCGACCAGATTAGCGATCTGGTCGAAAGCTTCCATTATCCTCGATCCGCAGACTTCTGTATCTAAGCAGTCATTGATGGCAAGTTTGCCCGCGTCCACCAGGTCCTTGTAGAACTTTTCCCCATCTATTTTAGCCCATTTCAGTCACCTGCCCTGGTCTGTTGCCCTCTCCGTAAAGGTACGTTGGACTCTAATACTTAGGCCCACCCTGTACAACAGCTCCAAGACTAGAGGATTATGGTCACTAAAGCCACTCCATTCAATCCCTACACTGATTGTCTTATTTATTAGGGATCTAGAGACCAGAATGTAATCTATGAAAGATGAGCATCCTCTACCCTTAAATGTAGGGGGGAGTGTGCCATCCTCCTGCGTCCCTACCATGTTAATGGTGTGTTCAAGGTCATACTTAAGCCGTAACGTTCTAAAAGCTGAACCTAACGGTGTATGAGAGAAGTGCGGTCCCTTCTCCATGGGGCATCGGGACCAATCTGTGTTTATTTGGACCAATGCCGGGCACAGGTGGCAGTTATAATCTCCCATAACCACCAACCCATGTGGCTGCCCCTTTTGGCCTGTTATGACCTGGCCCAACCTATTATCTAATTCAGTAACCAGAGAGATGTTGGAACCCGCTGTCTCATTGTTGTAAATATTTACTGCAACAAATCTAAGCCCCTTCCCAGAGAACCTGACTGCCTGAATCCTATAGGAATTCCAATCAAGACAAGTGTAACTACCCGGAAGGCCCAGATCTATATAAGTAGCTAAACCTCCCATGGCTCTCCCTGATCTTGATTTTTGAGCGGGTACAAAGAAACACTTGTACCCTTGCAAATGAAAGTTGTTCTCCTGGGCCCAGGTCTCCTGCAGACAAATTACATGGAATTTTCTGATATAGTCAAGCCACTCTTTATTATTAAATTTTCCAGCCAGGCCAGCTATATTCCATGAGATAATTCTTAGTGCTTCACCCCCCTGAGCCCCTACTCCCTGGGGCCCTCCTAGTAATTCGTGCCCTTGTTTTTCCATTTCCGGCCCCTGTACCCCTCCTATACATGCAATTTCTGCAGCCCTAGGTTCATCCAGCACATGCATCCTGGCACAACTCGATGACATTTGCTTTGCCTCAAGGCCATGCTTCTCCGGCTCATCATTCAAAACCCCTATACCCCCTGCTCCCCGTGTACCATTATCTGTTTGTCAATCTACCCCCTCAAGACCATCCAGGCAATGAAACCGATTAAATGTGTGGAAAGGTGGCTCTGGGCGGCTAAATAATGGCCTGGGGTTGAACTCGTGATGAACACCCCTCCGACCCACCCTTTCCCAGTTGTCATATGATCGGGTCGCGTGTACAGGGGCAGGGATGGGGGGGAAAGAAGAAGGACACATGGAGTGTTTGAATTGTTGACACCTGTGATCTGTTCTTTCCCTGGCATATGTGAGCGACGGTTCCAGCGTCCCTGAAGCTCACCAATATGCAATCCCCTATGATGGATTTACGTGTTCTCCCTACCCAAGGCACCCTTCTAACCATTATGATTTCATTGCTTAAGTGTACTGGTAGGGGTCTATTCAGATTTAACCACTTAATCACCTTGCTTTTTAGGGCACAGAAATCCTCAGCTTCACCCACCTCTAGCGGTGGGACACCCGCCATGACTACTGTAAAGTCATTCGCCTCTGGTGGTAAATTGGGTCTGCGTGGCCTGGGGGGAAGCTTCATTAGTGGTGTTGGTACAACACTATCTATGGGCTGTGCTGGAGGAGCAGAGTTTGCTGGGGGGATAGATCCTATGGGGTTAGATGGCTTATTTGGGGCAGGGTTATTCCTCTGAGTTTGTAATGGGGCGGCCGCAGTTGCAACCTGTGAGGGGGCAAGATGCGTAACACTTTTTGGGGGCTGTTTCGGGGCTGTTGGGGTGGCAATAGGCTTAGGGGCCCTTTTATTAGAATTGGCCGGAATTTTCATACTACTTAGTGTAGCCTCAAGAATGGTTAGTCTGATTTCCACTTTTTTGATGCTTTCACTAATTGGTAACAATAGTGACCTGAGCAGGAATTCCAAATTACCCAACGGGGCAACAGAGAGGGGGGCACTAACAATGTTGCTAACAGTCTCTTTAGTCAGGGCAGGGGCCACACCATCCTGCGCAGCGGGTTTGGGATGTGACTCATCCACTGTTGTCACGGTCGATATGGAGGGTTTAAATGACTTCCCAAAGTCGGAATGGGGGATCTTGGGTTTGTTTTTTACCTGGGCACACCTCGACTTCCTCCTACGTTTATTTGGAGGGGGCCCAAATACCCCTTGTGCTGCAGCTAATTTTGGTTTGGCTTTCCTAGGCTTCGATGCTGGGGGAGGTTGAGAAATTAGATCAATCGTCCCCCTGCTTGGGCTTGTGCTACTCACTGGGGTTGAGCTCATAGGTAACACTGGGGGCGTTTTTGTACAATCCCTAAGCAGGATCGGGACATCTTCAATTATAGTCAAATCTTCGCTGGGTGTGGGGGGATAATCTCCTAAAGGTCTACCTTTCAAATTATCTATAGAGCGTCTCCGCTCGACCCTGAGCCGGTTTAGTGTGCTCTCCTTGTCCACATCTCCCCCAGCCCGAGGAAAGTAATTCTCTAGAGTCATATTTTTTGCTCCTCCCTGCCTTATGGGGGTACTTTCCCTTGCCGGGGACGGCATAGTGTCTTAGTTTGTTGTTGCGCTAGGGACTTGATGGCAAACGGCAGAACCAAGAGAGTAGGCCCAGCCCAGCCTACTCCGGCCTTAGACGGTCCCGCCCTTGTCCCAGGCTTCTCCCGGCCCGCTCCCGCGAAGCGGTAACCCTAGGGACTATTATACACAATGCTGTTCTATGATAGGGCGGTAGGCGGGGCGTGGCCAGCGGGGAGAGCAGCCTAGGTGTAACGAGTTTGGCGCGCAGGGACTCCTGGACACTGGAGTCCCTGCCAAGAAGCTCGCAGCCCAGCCGACTCACTTGCCTGCCCCGCGCTTTCCTCACCCAAGGTCCAGGCACTCGGTCGCAGTTCAGGGTGTTTCACGGCGCTGCGGGACCCGCGAAGCGGGTCCGGCGAGGCGCTAGGTGATTCCTTCACTACAAGCAGGACACAGCAATCCGCAGACTTCCAGGGAGCAAAGGTCAGTTCCACACAACTCCCAAAAGGGTCCCAGTAAGCAATGGGACAGGTCCGGTTTTACTCCGTTGGCGGGGGGCGTGGCCAGCGGGGAGAGCAGCCTAGGTGTAACGAGTTGGGCGCGCAGGGACTCCTGGACACTGGAGTCCCTGCCAAGAAGCTCGCAGCCCCGCTGACTCACTTGCCTGCCCCGCGCTTTCCTCACCCAAGGTCCAGGCACTCGGTCGCAGTTCAGGGTGTTTCACGGCGCTGCGGGACCCGCGAAGCGGGTCCGGCGAGGCGCTAGGCGATTCATTCACTACAAGCAGGACACAGCAATCCGCAGACTTCCAGGGAGCAAAGGTCAGTTCCACACAACTCCCAAAAGGGTCCCTGGGGTTACCTGGCAAGGCACATATAAGCAGCATGTATAAAAACCTTCTTCTTTTAGGCCACCAGGATTCTCCACAAGCTTTTGCCACAGAAAAGACACGACAAAACATATGCACAGAAATAGAAATATAGCACATGCTATTAATTAAACAGCCGCATTTAATACTGATAATAACGATAGACAAGGTTAGTTTTTTATTATTCACAAACTTGCTAGTGCAACATAAAAGCACATTAGTCCAGCGTGTAGTGTGTGCAATTTTAATCTAGATTGATTAATTATTTTAACACATGCTAATAATACGGTTACATTATGGAAGTTTAACTTTGCGAGTTTTGAACAACATCTCGCTCCATCAACTCCCTCATCTGGTGATTTCATAATCACCAAACCACACCCAAAAATTTTCAGTAAAATTTTTATCTATATTGCACATGTTTTGAACATTCTCTGTGTTAGTTTTTCTAAAGCTTAGATTCAGCAATTTGTCTACTACTCTCATAATGAGCTCTACGAAGCTCTTCCAGTTCTATTTCCTTCTCCTGTTCCTTTCTGAACTTATAAATTCTCTTCTTTTCCCTCACAAATTTCTTTCTCTTGTGTAACATGCAACTAATCTTTAACAAAAGTATTACTATAGTTATTACTATTACAGGATAAAGTATTTTCCCAATGATTGAGCTACCAATCTCTTGGAACCAATGTTCAATTGTTGCGAATCTTTTAGCCAAGCGCGCTGTAAAACTTTCATCTTCAACAGGTTCAATTTCAGTATGTATTTCTGTTAAATTCTTTATATACATTTCTATATCTCTACTTTTATCTGGGATATATGTACAGCAATGTTGGACATGCAATGTCCCACAGACTCCTCCCTCTTTTGCTAGCAGAATGTCTAAAGCAAGACGGTTCTGCATTACCATGGATCTCATGGCAACAAGTTCAGTATCAACCAATTGAAATCCACTTGCTGTGTCTGTTGACAATCTGTCAACAATTGTAGATACTTTTCTGATTTTATTCGCATTCAGGGTAATTCCCAGCATAGGTATTATTGCACCAAATATATCCCCAATAATTTCTGAAAAACTTTTTCTTTCAAATCTGCTCAGGTGATCACCTATTTCAAATGAACCCTTTGAATTTCTATCTACATGGAATATCTTTGGGAAAACTAAACCAACAAAACAAGTCCCATACCAATGGTCGGGAAGACTGTAATAGGCTATATTCCCACAAATGAAATAAATTCCAGGAAAGATCGGATCTTTGCCCCCTTTAAATCTCCAACCCCCTATAATACGATAGGTATCTTCACATTGACAATAATTATCATATAACGTGTTATCTCTCCTAATGGAAAGCTTTCCTCCATCAGGTTTATCTATGTTAATAGCAACATTTTCATTTCTTCCATTAAGTTTCTCATCCTCCTTTTGCCAAAATTTAGATTTAGTATGTTTCGTCATCATGTTTCTCTTATAGATTGCTCTTCTCTCTTCCACCATATTTAGCAAAGTTTTTTCTTCAGTTCTCAGCTTACATGTTAGATTATTTTTAAACGCATACTCATAATTGAGTTCACCAGTCACTAAGAAAAATTCCCTCATCTGTTTCGCAGGCCTCATTTTGTTTAAGCTATTTACAACTTTTAGATTTGCAAAGATTTCATCAAAGTCAGAATAATAATATTCCAACCGACCTGTTTCATAAAACAAGCTTGTTAATACACTGCAAGTAATGCCATAGGTAAGGGGAAGCATATTATAAGTCACCCCTTCCGAAACTGAAGCAAGTAATTTCACAAAAACGTAGCAATCTTTGACATTCATCACCTTGACATATTCTGACAGGAGTCTAGAGAAAGTATTACTAGAAAAATCACCAACAGATCTATCTTGGTGGATCTCTGGTTTGTGCACAATGACTCTATTAGTTTTGCCTGCTACATCATGAACAGCTTTTTTAGTCTCAGCTTTACTAGTCATATTAGCTTTGTATATTTCTTTGTCAATTCCAAAAGGGAAAATAACAGCTAGAATTAACCAGACCAAAATTAATAAAATCACACAAATAGAAGACATTTTGCAACACCTTCTTAGGATAGAACATCTCAAATTATTGTTAGAATTAGGCATCTTTTACTTGAGACAAGAGCCTTTCAGAAAAAACAAAAAATTAAATTCTTAAAAATCACAAAAATTAAAAATTACACCCCCTTTTTTATTTTTTATTTTTTAATCTACTAACAGCTTTTCTTTGACCTTACGTCTTACAATGTGTTTTTTCAGCTAACACAATGTCTTCGACCTTGTGTCACCTAACACATTTTCTTCGACCTTATGTCAATCACAATTCTAACCTGAAATAAAAAATTCAATATGCATGAATCAAAGCAATCAATTACGCTATTTGAGCTGAACGAATTCCTTTGAGACAAGAAGCTTCAACTACATCTGCAACTGTACAGACTGAATATGCTGCACTCAGAACACCTTGATCCGTTCTCAAACATGAGCCATCAACAAAATATGTCCTGCCTGGGTTTGGTACAGTATTCTAAAACGTCCAGGCATTCATGATCAATGTCATTCTCATTTCTGATTTCTGTCACAACACCATGAGGCAATAATGTGGATGGATTTAGATTCACACATCTTGCAATGGAAACGTTATCTGATCCCAGAATAACTTTTTCATATTTTGTCAATCTGTTGCTCGTTAAGTGCTGAGTTTTACTTCTGGTAAGAAGAATCATAACTGAATGGGGAAGATATACTTTTACAGGAAACCCCATAATTATCCCTTCACTTTGTTCCAGACTTACTCTTGTTGCAGCCACTGCTTTTAAGCAACCTGGTAATGCTTTTGCAACAGGGTCAAGAACTGCTGAGAAGTAAGCAATTGGCTTTCTCAGTTTTCCATGTCTCTGAATCAAAATTGATAATGCACATCCTTCCCTTTCACTGTAGTACAGCTCAAATTCCTTTTCATAATCAGGCATACCCAATGCTGGTGCTTCACACAAGCTTCTTTTTAATTGTTCAAAAGCCTCTAATTCAGTTTTTGTTAAGATAATCGGGTCTTTTATGTCTGCTTTTGTCAGTCTCTGTAATGGTTTTGCAATTACCGAAAATCCACTAATCCATTGACGAAAATAACCTACCATTCCAAGAAACATTCTGACCTGTCTCTGTGTTTTTGGAGGTTGCATTGCTTGGATCATTTTTATTCTTTCTATTGTTACCTGTCTAATTCCTTTTGCAATCCTGTGACCAAGATATTTTACTTCTTGTTTGCAAAACTGTAATTTTGCAGGAGACACTCTATGTCCCTCATCTGCCAAATGATTTAAAAGAGTAATTGTATCTGTCACACAGTTCTCTCGTGTTTTTGCAGCAACAAGAAGATCATCAATGGACTGCACTAATGTTGATTTTCCAGCCAGATCTACATTTTCCAGAGATTTCTTTAGCAACTGATTAAAAATAGATGGACTTTCTGTATACCCTTGTGGGATACGACACCATGCTAATATGCGCTCTTGGAATCTGAACGCAAAAATTTGTTGGCTCTCTGGATGCAATGGAACAGTAAAGAACTCGTTACAAAGATCTATAACTGTGTACCATTCTGCATCATGCGGAATCTGATAAAGAATTACCGCTGAGTTTGGTACGACTGGGCAACATGGAACAACTATTTGATTAACCTTTCTCAGGTCCTGAACTAACCTGTAAGTTCCGTTTGGCTTTTTGATTCCCATAATCGGTGAATTACATGTACTGCTCTCAATTTCTTTTAAAACACCTTCTTTTATTAATTTTTCAATTACAGGAATTACTCCTTCAATTGTCTCAGCTTTCATTTTATATTGAGGAATATTCAGATAATCTGCTCCTTGTTTTACTGTAATTTGCACTGGGTCTACATGTTTCATTAAACCCATTTCATCACCAGTCAAATCCCAAACTTTAATATTGACTGTTTCTTTTAATTCTTCAGGCAAATCATTTTTGTCAAAGGCAGGAAATAATTTACTTTCTTCTGCTTCAACCATTAACATTGTTAATTTATAAAGGCCATCTTCTTCATCTGGAGTTTGAAGCTCAATACCATCCGGTGAGCAATATATTTTGCAATTCATCTTGCAAAGGATGTCTCTCCCTAACACGTTTACAGGACTGCTATCATAGACTACTAATCTATGTTTGTCCTTAAACTTACGAATTTCAACTTTAACTGGATCTGTTAAATCTGTTTTAATTTGCTGATCATCTACGCCAACTACTTGGATGGTGTCACCAGAGAGAGGCTGGTTTTCTATTTCCACTGATCTAACAGTAGAACGGGTAGCACCAGTATCCACAAGAAAAGTGATTTCTACATCATTCACTTTACCATTAATAAATGGACCTGACTGATCTACCTCAAGAGTGGTTCCAAGCACACACTCTTCCTCCTCTCTCAGGCACCGTCATAAGTAATCATCAGACTCGCTTCCATCATTTTCTTTCAACCAATATTGTTGAGAAACATTCGACACATTCACTTTTGGTGATCTGTTTACCTGTTCACCTCCGCAGAATCCTGTTTCAGAATTGTACCTTTGCACATTAACACAATTAGGGAGTGGCGGTTGTGGAATCTGACTCTGCTGATTCACTAACTGTCGCTATAGCTGTTGCTGCTGATTTATCTCGTTTAACTGTCGCTGTAGCTGTTGCTGTTGATTTACCTCATTCTGCATCTGTGGATTTAATTATGTATTTTTGAAATTTCTGGGCGGATTTTTACACTCACGCTTCCAGTGTCCAATTTCGCCGCAATTAAAATATGGGAGTTTCTGCTTTAATTTTTCAATATTACCCATTAATTTTGGCTTATTAAAATTTCCCTTAAATTTTCCTTGATTCTGTTGAACATTTTTGTTTTCAAAAGCTGCAATTTGTTGTTCAGCTACTTTCACCTGTGCCCACATTGCTTTTTCTTTCAGCTTTTTCTGCTTAGCGTCTATCTCATCACTGCAGTATTTTGCTTTTCTCAGGATGTCATCAACTGTAAGTGATTGCCAACCAACTATTCCTGATCTGATCATTTCACCAATTTCAGGTCTCAAGCCATATACAAATATGTAAATAAAATGGCTCATATCCTTCTCACTCAGCTTCTCATAGAAGGAACGTACTGACTCTTTTGGATCTTGATTTGATCTGTCGATTTTAACCCAATCCACTTCTTTTGGGGGAATCTTGTTTTTCAGCCACACAATTACTTTATCATACAACTTTAAAACATCTGATGAAGGTGCACCTGTCACTTTATCTCGAATAGGTTCTTCTTTGGGACAATCTATAAAGATTTTACATTCTGTCCAAAGATCTGAAGGAACAACGATGTCAAATAATCCATCAAGATCAATCCACAGAACTTTTGAGACCTTAACAAATCTCTCTACCTGACGATACCATTCCACAGGTTTTTCTCTCAATTTGGGAAAATTATTTGTGAACAGTAAAATGTCCGGTCTTGACCAAGGAACATGAACATATCCTCCGCCAGCTATTTCTCTCATAGGAAACTCAGTTGCAACTTCCCCTCTTTCTCTTTTTTCTTCCTCTCTTTTCTTTGTCCATTTCACTTTCCATTTGCTTAATTCACCTATTCTTTTTAGAAACACTATCAATTCTTTTATATGAGTTATCCTTCCAGTGGTGTTCATATTTTCAATATCTTTTTCAGAGAAATCTACTCTATATTGTTTCTGCAAATATTTCTGTCTCATCAAATCTACATCTAATTCAGCAGCTATTTCTTCTAACAAATCATATTTATTTTTCGTTTCCATTGTATACTCTTGCAAATAAACAACAATTCATCATCCTGATATAACTTTAAACTGTCAGGACCAATTGTGACAATAATTAATTCCTCCAAATCTGCTTTCGATTTTGCGACATCAAGTAATTTAGATTCTGAGGACCTATTCATACTTCTTTCTCTTTCTGGAGTTCCAGAATCAGATTCTGCAACAGTTGGAGATTGACCATTTGAAAAACTTTGATTAAAAGTTAAGTCTGGCATCTTTTTCTCTCGGTGAATTTCTGATAAATCTGAATCAGCCACTTTCTGAATTTCTGCATTTAAAGGGACAGTTAGAGCTGAATGTCTAATTTCTTTTTGATCAAAAACCGGAACAACGGGTCCAATTGTTACTGGTACCGTTACTGCTTCCATGCCTTCAGTTAACTGCTGTATTAATTCTTCTTTTGATCGAAGATATTCTGAAATATCTCGAGTATCCTCAAGTCTTTCTGTTCTTATTACATTTCTTGGGATCTCATTTTTCTGAACTGGAGTTTCAAGATAATTTCTACTTTCTCCAGATGTACTAGAATTAGTTCTTGTTTCTACTCTTAACACCACGCCTGTTCTCTGGTCAGACCATTTCCTATTAAGTTTCGCTATTTCACTTAAACCTACTAAATGTCCAGTTACGACTCCTTCAGAATCTTTTAGGAGAAACTGGAAATCCCTAAACTTGGAGGATCTCAACAATGCTTTGAAGAAAGATCACCCATGTTTAGAAGGAGATATGGATAGCGTTGCAGAGTCTACACACACATGGTTAACTGGCGCAGTTGACACTTGCCTGCCCTTAGCCCGTTGCAAAGGAAAAGTACATCGTCCTCCTGCCCCCTGGTTCACAGAAGCTCTTAAGAAAGAAAAATCTACCTGTAAGACTCTAGAGAGGCAGTGGCGAAAAAATTACGAACTTCATCAAAAAGAAGTTTATCGAAAGGCCAGAAATAGTTATCATTCAGCATGCATGAAAGCCAAAGCATGCTATGTCACCACTACTATTAACATGGCCGGAAATAAATCTCAGACTCTCTTTAATACTGTAAAAGAGTTGGCTGGTGAGAATTCTAGAGCGGAACCTACCCCTCTCAATACCCAGCAATGCCAGGACTTGGCTTCTTTTTTCACTGATAAGATTGAGAACATTGTCTCTAATATCAAAAATGACAGCAGGATCACAGGCAAGCAAGAAAACACCTCCCAAGTCCCCAGAGGAAACTGTCATCTTGAAGCCTGGCCTCCCATTAAATTGGACACACTGAAGGAACTATTAAAATCGATCAAATCGGGTTCCCCAATGTGACCCTATTCCTATCAGTATCATAAACAAGTTAGAGGACGCTGCTTTGACTTCCATAGCAGAGATACTGAATGCTTCCATAGAGCAAGCCACAGTTCCTGCCCTATGGAAACATGCTATGGTCAGCCCTCTACTTAAAAAACCAGGCGCAGACCCTATGATATTGGCCAATTATCGTCCAATTTCATTACTGCCTGCCTTTTCTAAAATTTTAGAGAGGCATATCCATAAGGCACTTTCAACCTATGTGGAAAACAACGAGCTCCTTCATTCGTCCCAATCTGGGTTTAGAAGTGGTTATTCCACCGAGACGGCCCTGCTCGGGGTCACAGAAAAGATCAGGGAGCTTATCGATGATGGACAAACGGTAGCATTGGTCTTGTTGGATCTTAGTGCGGCCTTCAACACCATTTCTCACTCCATACTGCTTGGCAGGCTGGGGGAGAATGGTGTCGAGGGCAAAGCACTGGAGTGGATTAGATCTTACTTATCCCTCCGCACTTTCCAGATCTCCTCTTCAGAGGCATGCTCTGAGGTATTCCACTCTCCTCATGGTGTGCCACAGGGATCAATCCTGAGCCCTTTGTTTTTTAATTTGTACCTACGACCGCTGGCCAATCTCGCAGAAAACTTTGGTCTTAGTTTAATGACCTATGCAGATGACTCGCAAATCCTGTTTTCACTTTCTAAATCCGACTTGTCTGCTCCATCTGCTTTAAAAGAAGGCCTTCAAGAAATATTTAGTTGGATGTCAGCTAACCAACTTAAATTAAATGGGGAGAAAACAGAGGTCCTCCTCTTAGGGAACAGTAAAGATCTCTGGAGTGATCCCTACTGGCCATCGTCATCAGGTAAACCTCCACCTCCAGCCTCTCAGGTTAGAAACCTTGGGGTCATCATAGATGACAGTCTATCTATGACTCAGCAAGCAAACAAAGTGGCAGGTATATGTTTTACCATTCTTAAATGGTTACGTAAAATTGTCTGGATGTTGCCATCTACCACCCAGAAGACCGTAGTCAATGCCTTAGTGACATCTCGGCTTGATTACGGTAACATCTTGTACCTGGGCTCAAACAAGGCAGTAATAAAACGTCTGCAACTGGTGCAGAACGCTGCGGCCAGACTGCTTTGCAGAATCCCTAGATCCGCTAGGATCACCAAACATCTTAGGGACCTGCATTGGCTCAGGGTTGAAAACCGAATTCGTTTCAAAACCCTGAATTACCTATTTAAAATCAAAGCTGGCACTGCTCCCAAATACCTACAGGACCTTGCTAAGCCCTACCTCCCAAATCGCAGCCTTCGTTCAGGCACAGCTGCGAACTTTGTGGTACCGAGGTTCAAACGGGCCAGAATAGGTGGGAGATCCTTTTCCTACCTGGGCCCAACGCTATGGAACTCACTACCCATTCATATACGCAAGGAGGAAAGCTATATGAATTTCAGAAAAAACGTAAAAACTTGGCTGTTTGACAAATAAATGCTTTGACTGTTCTCTCTCCAGTTGTACTTTTGTGTCTTGCTGGTCCGGCGCCGGGAAACCCTTTGTGGGTAGCTGTGCGCCTTACAAGTGTTATAAAATAAAAAATAAAATACTCTCTCAGGAAATTTTGCATTATTCTGATTTAATCTAAATGGAGTTTCACTACTAATTTCTCTAGGAGGAGCACATGGAGAAGTTCCTTGAGGAATTTTTGGGGTAGACCATGAACAAACTGGTTGATAAGGTGGCGGTTGTTTTGATTTCGTAATGTAAATCTCTTCTAAAACTGGATCTTCTAATTCACTATCTTCACCAATATTATTTATCTTTGCAGAACTCTTTTGACCAGATTCTTCACTAAATCTTGCTGGGTATAAACCATTACACATGTCTGCCTGTCTCCAACAACGCATTCTATCTTCATGTTAATATTCATTCTAGTACCTCTTGTTACACCTCTGTTCTCCCGTTCTAAATCAAACATCTCATCTTCCCATTCAGCTAAAGCCTCAAATTGTGTAGGTCTGGGTTTCGGTACGAGAGACATAATTTTTTTCTCAAAATTTTCAACACTTTCATATTAAATGACCCATCTTCTGGCCATGCCAATGCACCATCATCTTTGGTATATTCCATCCAATTCTGCATCCAAAGACAAGTATGATAACCAAATTCACCTTCCATATAGGCTGCAGGTGTTTTATACTTATGAAGTAATTTTCCACCTCGCGTTTCTATTTTCTTGTCACTTTTGAAAATATTTTTTAATTTCTGAAACCATGAAGGCTTCTTTTCATCATACATGTAGTAATAACTCATGTTTTAAAACAAATCCCCTTGCTTCAAAAAGATCGTAAATATTTTCTTGTGGTTCCGCTACTCTAGCCAATCCGTGCGCGAAACTCACCAACAAGCCAATCAGGTTAAACCACGTCACTATTCTGTTCGGCCACTAGAATTGCCGTATTTCAGAATGAGCCGATTAGGTACAAGCCTGCAAAGTCACATGAGCCAATCAGTGTGCGAATACTGTGACGTATGCTAGCCAATCACAGCGCGAACCTGGTGACGTATGCTGCCGCTGCAGCTTCACTGTCTCCGATTGACTCCTTGAACTAACCCCTCCTTTACAAAATATTTTCACAGCGCCATATTTTACAAATTTTTCAATGAAAGTCAGTTAGTAACTTCACATAAACAAACCATTTGTCTGTTTCGCTAAAATAAAGAGATAACTTTTCAATCATTCAAGTATCCTTTTGCGTAAAATAGACGACGCTATTTTCACAAAATATTTTTCTAGCATACGCATTCATACGGAAAGAATCCCTAACCATTCATACATGAAATTTATTAAAATCCTCACTTGCCAGTAAGAAACAATGCTTCCTTACCCTTCACTCAAGCTTGGATAAATTCTACTACTCTTTTCACAGTAAGTTTTAAAACAAGACAGTTGTCCCTATTCTCGAAAGCTACGATTTCATAGACAATCCTCACTATACATCCAACCTATCACACCTAAGGTCCCTAAAATTGTGCTGTACGTCCACAACACTAGTGATATATGTCAATACCACTATTTTGAAACAGAACAAATGCACTGTGTAACCTCACTTGTTACACTAGGAATTTTCTCACTGCTGGAAAAGACCTTTCGACTACATATAACAACTGGACAAACTTAACATGTTTTAGACATGTATCCTATGTATCTACATGTAGCATGTCAGTTACCATAGTAACAGTAACTCTGCTACCAGATAATTGATCCAGCGCTCCTAATGAAAAACTGTCTCACAAACGCTACTCATCTCCACAATACTCACCATTAACCACAAATCACTACCTAGCCCCATAAACTAAGGAGACAATTTTTGAGCGACTGAATCATGTGACCTAATAAAAACACTCTATTCATAAACTATTTACAAAATTATATACAACTGCAGTTTAATGTATTTAACCATGGTTTTGATCACACAACCTTAATTAAGTCACATAGGCTAATGGATCTAATATTGATAACTAGACCAAGAATAAACAAGACCAGCTTGTCATTTCAAAATCTATTTTATTAACTTTATTGTAATTCAAGGAAAGAGTTTTCTTTATTCAGAAATCATTATTTTATTAGCAAATTGAAAGCATCATTCAAGGATGGGCTTATTAGTCTGACATTTCAAAGTAAATCATTCAGTATGAATTAAAGCAAAATAAAGTTTCCATCCCCTAAATTCTATTTCCCTGTCTAAAACTCTCTTCACCGGATAAAATGATAAAGGCTGCTATCCTTACGTGCGCCAAGAGTCCGTCAGCACGTCATTCAGGAATCAGGAAGCAAGAGCCCCCTCCTGCCTGTAGGGCCAGTTTTTATACCTTTCTTACTAGCTAATCTTCTCAAAAAGTACACTTTTCCTTGCCATCAGGGTTCCCATTGGTTGACAGATGTCTGACCATCCTCATGTCATACTTTCCTGACCAAGTCCGGGGCACATCATAAGCCCTTATTGTTCTTAGATTCCATCCTTCTAGCTTCCTCGGAAAAGAAACATTTCACCGAACACAAAACCTTTTTACTTCCTAATCTTGGTAGGCGATTCAGGCTTTTTGTCCTTGGTGCTCTTCTCCAAGAACACATACAACCCGACCAAAACAGTTCCGTTTATTATTCCATTGTTTGGAAAGAAAACTCTTTTTCTGCATATGAATGAAGGCTTCACTCTGGTCAAGTTTTGCATTTTCCAGCACGGTCAGTCAGCCATTTTCTTAGGCCCACTCGAGAACTAGTATTTAAACAAACACAAGACAGTAATTAATTAAAGAATTGAAACCCATTCTTTTTCCCTCCCCTTTGCTAAATATTAACCCAGTTAATTATGTTACCTAGCAAGGCACATATAAGCAGCATGTATAAAAACCTTCTTCTTTTAGGCCACCAGGATTCTCCACAAGCTTTTGCCACAGAAAAGACACGACAAAACATATGCACAGAAATATAGCACATGCTGTTAATTAAATAGCCGCATTTAATACTGACAATAACGATAGACAAGGTTAGTTTATTATTATTCACAAAATTGCTAGTGCAACATAAAAGCACATTAGTCCCGCGTGTAGTGTGTGCAATTTTAATCTAGATTGATTAATTATTTTAACACATGCTATTAATACGGTTACATTATGGAAGTTTAACTTTGCGAGTTTTGAACAACATCTCGCTCCATCACCCCCTTGTCTGTTGTGCAGCCTGTGCCTGGCCCCCCGCACCATGTGACTCCGCTCTGACCTGAGCTGTGTTCGCACTGGGCCGCCCGCACTCTGCTTCCTCCTCCCCTTTGAGCTGCACTGTTCGCCTCGCCGCCCCCACCGCTGGAAGTAGGATCGGAGAGCACCGCAACACCTGAAACGTACCGGCCGCCTCGCACCACGCTCCTGATCCCGGAGACCGCCCCGCACTCCAAGAGCCCGGCCCGTACGCCTCGTACCAGCCGCGCTGTCCGCAAGGTACAGCCTGAACGCCGCGCCGCACTGTGACTTCCTGAGGATCCGGATCGTCCACCTTGCCGCCCCGTGGCCCCCGCTCTATGCCTCAACCCGAAGACGCCGCGACCAGCCGGGATCACCACACTGAGGAGCCGACAACGCCCCCCCGTCCGCCGTCACGTCCTGCCCGCCCTTTGAGCCGGACTCCACATCTCTAAAAGGTACAGTACTTTTACGCATACCCCTGACCGTGCGCCTCGGACCGGTGAATCCGCAACGCCTGAGCAGTCCCGTTAGAAATTGTTTTACCCTGTGCGAGTCTGACAAGAGTGCGCAACGCGCACAAAACAAGAGAATCACTCATTAGTTTTAAGGACGCTTTGCTGGAATAGTATTGTTTCATAATTTTACATGTAATTGGTTCTTGTGCTAAGCCTTATATAAAAGTAACTATTTTTGATACAAAACATAGTGTGGTATCCCTTTTGTGGTGTTGTCATTGAGTTACTGTGTGTATTTACAAATGCTTAACCCATAACGCTCTGAAGTTTAGCCTTGTCTGCTCAGGCCACGCAACCTAGAGGGTGAGCAGGGTTTATTTTAAAGAGTAAGTCCCTTGCCCTGACTAGAGGAGAGGGTCCCTGCTTGTCACAAGTATTTACCTGTGCCAACCAGAGACCCCCCAATTCTAACAAGATAGCAGATTCCCTTAAACGGCACCCTCAATTGATTGACAAGCAGACATGTGGCTTTAAGAACGTTGTGAATTTTTACTAAGACATGGCATATAGGCACCATGAACCCCTTCATAGTTTGAGGATGTGTAAGGCAATAGACCTTGACCATGAAGATGATTTACAACCACAATGATGCCATCAATGGCACCAACCATATGAAAGAAGTGGGCAAAGGCATAAAATCCCCTAGCCACCCTTAGCCTTTCCACCTGTGCCTGTGGTGTGATGATAAACCGGTGCATTCTGCTATTAATGCATCTCAATACGTGATCCAAGCATCAGATGAGTTCACATCTACTTAAGAAGAGAGTTCACAGTAGATGTTTTAGCAATAGATTTCTTTATTTGTATTTTATTGCCTGAGTGATGCCTGCATCGGGCAATAACCACGCCTCACACCAAGATGGGGTAAAAGGCCGCTTTATTGGACAGGTAGGCAGTAGAAAATAAATGTGTACATATCATATACAACATTTCCCAAACTAACAGGCCCATCCCCTAAGCCATGACCCCTTATCAACTAAATTCCCCTCCTTGTTCATCCTAAACCACCTCCCCAAACGCCTATCTCAATCTCCTGCCTACCTCTTGACTCCAACTTTTCTCCCCTGCTTCCCTCTGCCCAAACCTATTCCTAATGCCCCCAAACCTTTCCTGCCTGTCTTGATTTCCTCCAAATCTGCCACATGTACAAGCGACAACCACCAGTACAGAGATTCGTTACCATAAACAACAGAAACATGAATAAAAACAGAAACATGAATACAGAATTAGAGCAAAAAAGAGGGTGGGAGGGCGGGTCAAACTTGAGCCGCCTACCTCACCTTTCTTAATTAGTGTGCGACACGCACGAAGACGCTAGAGCCTAACGCTCGCGTCTCGTGCCCCCTGGCCAATCCCCGCAGCCCCTGCCCCACACGCGACGTAGGGGCGTAACACCGCCCGAAATCGCCCGGGGTGAACACTCTGCGAGTGTCACCCCCAGGAGCCCATCGGGCAATAACCACGCCTCACACCAAGATGGGGTAAAAGGCCGCTTTATTGGACAGGTAGGCAGTACAATATAAATGCGTACATATCATATACCGGATATTTTCCCCCTCTAG
This sequence comes from Lissotriton vulgaris, assembly GCF_964263255.1. Lineage (NCBI taxonomy): Eukaryota > Metazoa > Chordata > Amphibia > Caudata > Salamandridae > Lissotriton > Lissotriton vulgaris. Next base: position 205,086,784 of record NC_141690.1, on the reverse strand, counting down.
AATAGACTACATATTCCTGGATGATCGCCTATGGCGAGACCTAATCGATATGGAAGTTGTAGCCTCCTTGGACAGTGACCACAATCCACTCTGCATGCAGCTAAACAACATTTGGCAGCAGTCTGAATCCAAGGTACTTAATCGCCCATTAATGGCAAGTAGAGAGGTAATCCCTTCCAACTGCAAGCACCGCTTGAAATTGCACAAAATCTCCCAACAAGAGGAGAAATTATCATGCATCAGGGAGGAAGTAGTTGCCAAGAGTATCGAATTGACGACACTCTATGGTGTCAGGGGGAGCAGACTATATCCAACTTCAAGAATTTCTATCAAGTTGCGATAGATAGGCTTAGTTCCTTTTTTTTATCTTGGAAGGGAATCCTGCCAAGAAATATGATCTTAAAAAACCTAGTAATCCCTGGTATTCTAAAAAATGCAGGGAAAAACGGGCAGCCATAGGGTTCAGTATAAGTGTAAAAGACCCAATCGCAGTCAGGATTGCAAGGAAAGAATACACTAGTGCCCTGATTGAGCCTAAACGAACCTAGGAGGAGGCACACTGGCAGGAATTGAAGGAAGCATCGCTATCGAAGTACTCTATCCTATTCTGGAGTTTAATCAATTGTAGGGATAGGAAACTACAGGACCCAATGCCAAACCACATTACCTGCCTTCAGTGGCATGAACATTTTTCGAACCTCTACCTAGGTGAAGCTTGTCCAGAGCTCCCAATAACAGAACCTGCCCATGAAGCTGGCGAAGAACAGGAAGCCCTTGATAGATTTGATCTTCATGAGGTCGAGCTAGCAATAAATAGTATTGCCCCTGGGAAGGCAGCAGGCCCTGATGGTCTTCCAGGGTATTCGCTTCTGCACGACCCTACACCGTGGGCCCAGTTCATTCTTCTTGTCATGAACTTGATAGCCAGAGGAGCTGCCGTTCCAGACTCATGGAAAGGAGCTGAGGTAGTTCCAATTTTTAAAAAGGGGAATAGAGAGGACCATGCGACCTATCGGCCAATCGACTTGATTGACGTGATACAGAAGGTGGTTGGTAGGGTTCTTTTCTCAAGAATTAGAACCTGGATGGAGGAGGGAAACATCCTTTCACACTTCCAAGCAGGATTTAGGCAGGAAGTGGGCACAATGGACCAGGTCCTCAGATTCTTCATGATCTATTGGAAGTATTTACCTTGAGGAAAGGGAGCTTGTACCTGGCTTTCATAGATCTGAGGACCGCTTTCGACCTGGTCCCTCGTGACAAACTCTGAAAGGTGATTGAGCACCTGGGCATGCCACCTTATATTCTTGACTTTTTAAAAAGATTGCACTGCGATAACTACGCAAGGATAAGATGGGGAACCCAGGGGGAGCGGACAGAGAGGATCGTGGTGAACAGAGGGGTACGTCAAGGGTGTGTGCTGGCCCCCACCCTATTTTCTCTATTCATCAATGAGGTGGTGGGCCACCTTAACGAGGAACCAGCAGACGCCCCCGTATTAGCAGGGGAGAAGACACCCACCCTTCTGTTCGCTGACGACATCCTCTTAATCTCAAAGTCACCCGCCGGCCTCCAGACACTGCTCAACAGATTTGATTTATTTTGCAAGGAGCAGGGGTTAACCATCAACACTGACAAAACCAAACTGATGTCCATCAATCCTTCCAAACGTTTTAGGAATAACATCTCCCTAAACAAGGTCCCGTTAGATGTGGTTGACTCCTTTGATTATCTAGGGATCAGAATCACGAAAGGTATGAAGTGGGCTTCCCACCTAGATAAGATGCTCTTAAATCACAAACGGGTGTCCGGGGCCATCATTAGAGAACAGAACCTCTCTGTGAGTAGGCCGGTTGCCCCGGCGCTCGCCATCTATGAGGGGAAAGCATTACCTTCGGCCCTCTATTGAGCAGAACTGTGGGATATGGAGACACTTGGAGATCTATCCAAGTCCAAGAACAAATTTTTTAGATCTATTACCTCGCTTCCGGACTCAACCCCCCTGAAACCCTTGTTTTATGACACCGGTAGAAGGCATATACAGGATATTACCAGACTCCGTCCCTTGCTTTTTTGGGCTCGCCTAAAGCGGTCCGCAGAGCTGTCTAACTACGCCGTGGCTTTTGACAAACTGTTGGCCATCGATTCAGGGCGCAGGATAAAATGGCCGGCGGACCTCAGACACCTTACTGGCCTTATTGGGCTAAGTGAGGCTTGGGCTTCTCAGACATCCCCCTCTAAGCAGGAGTTAAAACGTGTTTACTGGGAATGGGTGTCGAAACGTGATCAATCTACCCAAAAACTAGGGAAACTAACAGAGGGATTCTTTGAGCATAAAGGCATCTGCAGTCTGGAACCCTATCTCGACTTCATCCAGGTACCTAGGGATAGGTCCCTGTACATGCAGATGAGATTTGGAACCCTGCAAGTCAACACCTTAACCTCACAATGGAAAGGACCAAACCATGTCCCGGAACCCTGCCCTAGTTGTGGCCACCCTGAGGAGTCTATCGCCCACCTTTTCCTGGCATGCCCAGCATATACAAACACCAGAGAAAAGTGGCTTAAACCAGTATGCAGGGCATTGGGCTTTATGAGCCATATTGCGGCCCTGCATATCTTGAAAACCGACACCTCCTCGCTGACAATAGTTTGTGGCGTAGCCAAATACCTGGGGCGTGCCTGGCTAATCAGACAAAAGTACAGAGACAATTGTAAGGCAACCACAATTGCTTAAGACAAGGAACCCTGGTTTTGTTCTAGTGCACTTATACTAAGTCGGGGAATTATATGGCTTGAAACCTCCTTTTCTTCTGTTATGGGAATTTTAGACCTATGAAATTTACGACTATTTTAAAGACATGATGTCTCATTTTTATGATTCTTTCACTGTATACAATATTTTACTATCTGTGTTGAATTTTTAGCTGTGTTTTAAAATTTTGTTTAATAATTCTTCATTTTGTAAAATGCTTTTATGATAAAAATGTTATCGAATAAAGCCTATCTATCTATACAACATTTCCCAAACTAACAGCCCCATCCCCTAAGCCATGACCCCCTATCAACTAAATTCCCCACCTTGTTCATCCTAAATCTCCTCCCCAAACGCCTATCTCAATCTCCTGCCTACCTCTTGACTCCAACTTCTCTCCCCTGCTTCCCTCTGCCCAAACCTATTCCTAATGCCCCCAAACCTTTCCTGCCTGTCTTGATTTCCTCCAAATCTGCCACCAGGAAAAACCCTATTACAGGTGTTTTTCCTGTCCCCCCTTGTGATTCTCGTGTTATTATATAAAGTGTATTGAAAAACCACTGTCGCCAAACAGGAAAATCTTTATTCAGATGTGAACAACAAACGAACGAAACATGCAAAAAACTGTAATGTACTGTTGCTATAACAGCCAAATCACATTATTGTAATAAAGACGTACCCAGAATAAAAAAAACTGCCACCCCCCAAACTCTGAAATCGAACTAGAAAGAGAAACTAATATGAACAGTGTGAATAAATGTCATGTTAAAAGAAGGAAGGAAGTGAGGGAGAAAGACAGAAAAATTGGGTTGTGGAGGTGTGGGGGAGGGAGGAGTAAGAAGGGGAAAAAGACCGGGATGGAAGAAGCATATAGAGACGAAAAGGGGGTGTTAAGGGGAAAGGATAAAAATATCATTAGAACAGACAGCGCTATTGAAAACAAAAGTTATGCTGTCGCTATAACAGTAACTTCTCAACACCATATGGGTTAATATTCAGAATCCCGGCAATCATTTCTTTTATGTTTAGCAAATAAATCTCATTGCCAATAAAAGACAGATGAACTCCATTGTGCCTAAAGAACTGAAAGTCCGCCCTGTTAACCTCCTCATGAACAAGCCCAAAAATTTGATTTATAAAACAAAAACGCTGCAAATACCGATTTACTTTTCTTCTCGCCCTTTCTACAGCAACAAAGCTGTCCGCCCCACTCCATACTCTCCGAGGCAGAAATGCAGTGAGGATGATTTGTGATCGCGGCCATGTCTTTATGAAAAGTTCCAGATCTGTTTTCATGTCAATTAACAAACCCAAGCCTGACAATTGGACTAAATCATTCTCCCCAAGATGTATCAACAGGATATCTGGCATATTTCTAGAAGAGAATTCACTTGTCAGTGGCAAAAATTGGCCCCACTTCATTCCACTCTTACCCCACCATGATAAAATAACTGCCTCTGAGGAAAAACCCAGGTTTCTGCCAAAATGTCTTTTATCCGCCTGGGTAGCTGCCCATTTTATGAACGAATGGCCGATGAGCCAAACTTGCTTGCTGGAGAATTCCACACCTGGAAAGAAATGACAATTAATATCCCTGAACTCAAAGTACATGTTCCAATTGTCTGATGTAACGTAAAAAACAATCGGAAGACCATCTCCACAATTTTTTAATATCACCCACAGAAAAACCCCACATGGCCGCTTCTGAAGCTACCCCAATGCGAAAAGAGTGTGTACCAAAATGTTGGGGGTTCTCGCCAATACTCTTCAAAGACTTTCTAAGTATTGCTAGTAATTGTGAAGCTGTAAGACGCAAGCCATTTTGATGGCGAAAAAGAAATCTGGACATTGCGCCTCCTACGCTCAAAAATTCCAACCAAGCTTGTAAAGGGCAAAGGAAACCGCCTATAGCCTGTAAAATTACCATAGAACTTTTACCTGTTTGATCAGTTTTTGAATGCTCTAGAAAAATTTCAATGTGTAAGGCAAATTTTGACACATGTAAAGTCTTCAAGTCATCATAAATGGCGGAGCCCAGCAGTTCTGACACCCTGAAAGCCCCAAAAAAAGAGCCATACCATGCACAATTTCATCAAATGGAATTCAAATTCAGAAAAACAAATCTTGGGAAGAACTATGAGAATCTTGGATAACAGCTGTAGTGATTTAGGCTCTCGTTGATACGAACCCCGCTTTCGTGACTTAGCCCAACCTTGTAGCATTCGTTTACCCATCTCACCTGCTGAAGGTTCATATCCCGAGAATGATTTCCCGTAAAAAGAAATACCTGCCAATTTACCATCAATAGTGGTCGAGGAAACGTTCTTCTTAATGTTAAGCATAATGAAGTTTACTACATCGTCTCTACGCTGTCGTAAACCCAATCCATTGCAAAATCTAAATGTAGCACCTGACTCTAAAAATTCCAGTCAAGTTCTTCTGTAAGCCAACTTGGTGCTCTGAGCTAGAGAATTCTCGACTATCTGATAAGCATTCAAATCCACAAATTCCATATCTCGCTGGGAATGGGAGTCCTTCGCAAATCCGCTCCGGGCGCCAAACCACGGAATCTCTCCCACTGAAAACGAGACTGGGCATCCGCTATTTTATTTGCCATGCCTGCAATGTGTTTGACCCAAAACAATGTTAAACTTTAAACATCCTATCATAAAAATCTGCAGTAACTTCAACATCTGTTTGTCTTTTGCCTTTTGACCATTCGCCAAATCCACCACTGTTTTGTTGTCAACATTAAACAATACTGTTCTATTGGCCAATTTGTGACCCTATACCGTAAGAGCTACTATGAGAGGAAAACATTCCAAGAAAGCAATGCTCATCTTCTCTGCAGCCCAATTTTCAGGCCATCTCTCAGCACACCACTTACCATCCAAAAAGAGGCCGAAACCGTGAGCGCCAGAAGCGTCAGAAAAAAGTTGCAGCTGCCAAACAAAATCTTCGTCCAGTGACCAAAGCGTTATGCCATTGAAATCCCCGCCAATTTCCGCCCCATCTCCCTCTTGCCATTTCTGGCTAAGGTACTCGAGCGTCATGTCACCCGCGCTCTGAGTTCCTTTGTGGAGACGTATGGAGTCCTTGCCCCCCGCCAGGCCGGTTTCCGCCCCGCGCACTCCACGGAGTCCGTTGTCATTTCGGTCCTGGACAACCTCAGGGAGGGTATGGACACCAATCAGCACCAGGCCCTTGTGCTCCTAGATCTTTCAGCCGCCTTTGACATAGTTGACCATACCATCTTGTTGTCCCGTGTCAAGGCGGCGGGGATCGGGGGGACCGCCCTGGTCTGGTTGTCCTCTTTCCTGAGTGACCGCACCCAGGCTGTCCGTCTGGGTGATTTTACGGCGGACGTCCGGGGAGTGCAGTGCGGGGTTCCCCAGGGTTCTTCCCTCTCCCCCCTCTTGTTCAATCTCTATCTTGCCCCCCTCATCTTTTCCCTTCAACAGATGGAGGTCGCCGTATTTAATTATGCGGATGACCTCCAGCTTGTTTTCAATCTATCCTCTTCTCCCTCCTCTGTGCTAAATTTTCAATCTGTCAAGCTTCACATCAGGGACTGGATGAACCACAACCACCTTAAACTCAACCCTGATAAGACCGAGTTGGTGTTGACGGGTGGTTCATCCAGACCCTGGTCCTCCCTCTTCTGGCCCCCCTCTCTTGGTACTTCTCCTGCTCCCTCCTCCTCTGTTAAAACCCTGGGTATAAAAATCAATTCGCAACTCACCCTTCACTCCCAGGTTAGCTCCGTGGTATCTTCCTCTTTTCTTTCCCTGCGAACTATTCGCCGAGTGTCTCGCTTTTTCACCTTTTCTGCTCTCAAGCTTTTAATCCTGGCCATGGTGATATCCCGCCTGGATTACGGCAATGCTTTATATGCCGGCATCCCCGCCTACAGCTTGCGGCGTCTACAACAGATCCAGAACCAGGCGGCCCGCCTGGTCTTCAATCTCCCTAAATTCCACCACTCTTCCCCCCTCTTGAAATCACTGCACTGGCTCCCTGTGGGCGCCAGGGTCCAATTTAAGCTTGCAACTACGACCTTTCTAGCTCGACTTGGATTGGCTCCGGCCTTTATCTCGTCCGAGATTACTCCATACATTCCTACTCGGGAACTTCGCTCGTCTTCCCAATCCCTCCTCACTGTTCCCCGTTTCCGGAGAAAGAAGTGGGGAGGATCTAAATTCGCCACCCTTGCCCCTACCCTTTGGAACTCCCTTCCCCTTGAACTCCGGACCATTACACAGTACCCTCAATTCCGTAAGCACCTTAAGACTTATCTGTTCAAAAAGTCCTTTAACTAACTTTCCCCCACCCCTCTCTGCCTACTAGCTTTGGATCCAGTTAGAGTCAGCGCCAAGAAACCGCTGGTATACGTGCGCTATAGAAATAATTTTAAATCAAATCAAATCAAATCAAATCAATCAATCTGATAAAAATTTGGACCAAACCTCAAAATCAGCTCGCATATGCGCTGTCACCCTAATTCTGTGGTGTGGGAGTTTCATACCAAACATAGAGAAACCCAATCGCCTTACAAAAAGACCTGCCAGCGAGTATGACTTTACATGCAAAATTTAGATGCCCCAGCAAGCATTGTGCTTCCACCAAGGTCAATTTTTGCACAATGCGTGCATGATCTAAAGGCTTGCTATTTTCACAATCTTCTTTTTAGGAAGCCTAGCTTGCATCTTGATAGTGTCTATCTCTATGCCGAGATATGTAAGGCAACAACAAGGGCCCTCAGTTTTGTCCTCTGCTAAAGGCACTCCCAGTGTCTCTGCAAAATTTTTAAAATCGTGTAAAGCATTGGTGAGAATCAGCTGCGCCCATGAAAAGAAAATTGTCCAAATAATGTGTAATGCCCTAGTGTCCTGTGTGGAAAGAAAAACACCACTGCAGAAACAAACTAAATACTTCAAAAAGTTCGCATGATATGGCACAACCCATAAGAAGGGTCTTGTCAACAAAATATGTACCTTCAAAAAAGATGCCTAGCAATGAAAAATCCGACGGATGTATAAGTAACAGCCGGAAAGCAGATTTAATATCACACTTGGCTAACTGCGACCTCTCGCCCATCTCCCTGATCATAACTAAAGCGGAGTCCACTGATTCAAAATGTACCATGGAATCCTCTTTTGAAATGAAATCGTTAACCGAATAACCTTTTGGCCATGATAAGTGTTGGATCATCCTGAATTCTCCCTCTGCCTTCTTTGGCACAACACCTAATGGAGACACAATTAAATTCTCCAAAGTGCAGTGCTAAAAGGGACCTGCCATTCTGCCTTCTTGGACCTCCGTCAACAGCTTCTCCCGGACTATGTGTGGAAAAGTATTTGCAGATTTTAAATTCTGTGCAAACCTGGGACTCCTAAGGCCTTGGTAACCTAGCTTGAATCCTTCTTGAAAACCCCAATATAGCAAAGCAGCGCCCTGGGTGTCTGGGTATAACTGCAACCACTTACATAAAATGTCCACCTTGATTGGTGTAAAAGCCCTTGTTGCCAAGCTGAGGTGTAAACCCTCTCCCTCTGCCTGGAAAACTGTTCAACCAATGTGGTTGTTCTCCGAAACATTGCGTGACTGCATGTTTACCCCCACATCTGGAGCATTCGTGCTTGTATTTTCAAGGATTCCTAACGCAGTACCCTTTGTTGAAATTCCAGCAAGCACAGGAACACATAGTTTGAGGTCTGTTCCATGCCCTCCTCCCCCGGGGTGGGCCTAAACTGAAAGGGCCGGTAAGCTACTGCCAAACCACTGGCTGTGTGCAAAGATGGGGGCGGGCTTTGAGGGTACATCCACTGTATCCACAGTTCATTGTCAACCATCCCCCCAAGGCTTATCCAGCATTAATGCCAACCGTGCCCTGAACTCTTTGTTGTAATGAAGCCATGCGTATCCCCCAAATTTGGTTGCTGCCTTCCTAATGATATTGATATATTTAAAAAGAGAGACAGATCTGTATGAATACTTTTCACAATATACACTAGCAAATATGAGGAAAGCTGAGGCCCACAAATCTATATTGGTAGGCACCCTCGGTAGGGTAACCAGGCGTCCCCGTTTTGCCAGGACGGTCCCTGTTTTTAACCAGCTGTCCCAGCAAATTTCAAGAAATTTAGCTCATGTCCCGGTTTTTAGAGAGGGTCGACTGAAAACGGTGGGAGGTGTTTTTTATGTTTTACAAAGCAGGGAAAGTTAGCAGTTGTTTCAAGTAAGCAATTTAATTAACAGGCAAGCTACTGGGTTCAAAAATTACATTTTATGTATGTTCTTACTGCCCGTTCTGTAATTCTCTGCCGAGAAGCGCTCTCATCCCTTGAAGTAAAATTGTAGTCCTTCTTCTATTTTTGTGAAATGTCCCGGTTTTTGGCTTTAAAATTCTGGTCACCCTAACCCTCGGCCTTTTTGAAAGTTCCCAAGCCTCTTCCTTAGAGCCCTCCTTAGCCTGGATCTCCCTGTGAAGAAGTTTTAAAACGTCAATGAAATCCCCTTTCCATATCCTATCCTTCATAGCCTTGCTCAAATGAGCGCCCAAAGGCATGGCAACAACCATATAAGGTAATCTTTTAACCCCCTCCCACGCTGGTGACGGAACCGTTCCGTCACGCCCCTCGGGTGGGCTGTGCTGGTGACGGAACGGTTCCGTTACGGCCCGCTCGCCGCACCTGTGCGGCGCTGATTTCGCGCCTGCGTGGCGCGTTCTATTGAGCGGGCGGGGTCTTGGCGGAACCATTCAGTCACAAGCACAGCTCACCCGAGGGGCGTGACGGAACGGTACCGTCACCAGCGTCGGAGCGCCGCGCGGCCCCCCCCCCCCCCCCCGCAGCACTGTGGCAGAATAGCCGCCGCAGCGAAAGGATGGGGGGGGGGGGAGGGAAAGAGGGGAAGTCCAGAGTCTTTTCACAGTTCTCATCTGGAGAGACCCATTGCAGCACCGGGTGCTCCAAACTTCGCTCTCATGCTTTCTGCTTTCTCTTTGTATTCCCCCAACCAGGCCACACGCACTTCTCCTCCCGTCCCGGACAGGCTCTCCTTCTGCAGGGTGAGGCAGACTCCTTCCCATTCTCAGCAGCGACAGCATTCGAGTTGCTGTAACAAACACCAAAGCACTGAGACGTAATCTATTTAGGAAATAGTGCTCAATTTCCTGCTGTAAATTACTAAATACACTGCAACAATGAATGCCGATATTTGAGTTCCATAAGAAAAGTGGGGCGATTGCCTACAGCTAGCGCTTCTGGGGCAGGAACACGAACGCGCATCAGAAGTTCTGAAAATAATTTGCCAGTGACTACATTTCCCGGCGTGCAACACTCCCAGCTCCGCGCCCTGTGACAGCATGCTCTGCCGAGCCCTTGTCTCCTTTAATTTGCATGTCAAGCTCGCTAGCGTTCGGGTTGGCTCGTTTGTACCTTGAACCCTGACCTCACGCACATGACGAGCTTCTGATTGGAGGATCGCTCCTAAACGTCCAAAATTTGAAAGTTGTCTGGTGAGTGCTAGAGAAGAAGCGTTCTGAATACTCGAAGGCAGAAGGGATAAATAAGCATTTATTTCTGTTGCTGCGACTTTCTGGATCGGCGCTAGGTAAGGGGAACGGCGTTCATGATTGCACAGTAGCGCGAGACTTGTTTGTGACGGGTTTGGACTTTACCGTTGCGCCCTGCATACGTTGTCGGCGTAGTGACCGAAGCCGGGCAGTTAACTAGGGGTGCCTTCTCGGGGCTCCCTAACACGTTTCCGTAGCAAACCTACTATGCAAGAGGGAGGATGGGAGAGATGGATGTGGGTGGTGGGGGCTACTGTAGATTTCCCACCAGTCTGAAACTTGATCATATGCTCCGCTCTGCTGATCTGAAGTGCACTATTGGTTTATCCATGGCTACTCTCCCTTACCAAGAGTTGGTCCCTTTGCAGAGTTTATTTTTTTCAGCCGCAAATAGCTTGCCCAGTCACTTGAGAGCATGTTGACAATAATGGCATACCCATTAAGGAGTCGTATATTTCTCTCCAGATTTAGTTTAGATTGACGACTGCGCGCTGCCGCTTCTAGTTTGCTTCATGTCGTTAGGACACCCCTGTTTCTGTGTACCAGTTGTAGCTTTGCTTGCATTTAAACAGTTGGACTTTTAAACAATGACTTGTAACGGAGCATACAGAAAAACTGGACGTGATTTAAAAATATTTTTTTTGTAAACGGGATAAGGTCCTGTAAGACTTTGTTGGTGCCCCTTCTTGTCTGCTACTAAACAAATTTGGGATTTATTGACCTAGATCCTTACTTCCAGTTCGTATCTGTTAGGATACGCTGCGAGGCCCCAGGGCGGTTATGCGCTATACAAATGCAATTTTTCAATTTTCAATACCTGCTAACGCTTTAGTTACGAGCCTGTCAAGAATACGCCCCCCCCCCATATCTGCAGTCAGGCCCACAATGACAGTCTGCATGCCAAGACACCAGGCAGCGCCGAGAGTTTAGTTTAATTGCTAATACAACCGAAAAGACCAGTTGCCTCATTTATGAGCAATGACGCATCGCTCCGTGAAAGCAGCGATGCATCACTTTTCAGTGCGCACTCCTTGCGACATTCCTGATGCGTCATATTTAATGTATGACTCATCATGTCGCAAGGAGTTACAGATACGTCCGTATTTCTGACGTATCTGTAAGCGCAAAAGTGACTCATTGCTGGAGTGTGTCACAAAAGTGACGCGACTCCAGCAATGCGTCCTTTCACATGGGGCAAGCTCTATGTGGAAGGGCCTGCGTCAGTCTTACGCCTGCTGTGAGGCAGGCGCAAGATTTTGACGCAACGGCATCCTAAAAGTGACGCAGTGAAATCTCATAGATTTCACTGCGTCACTTCTACGACCCTTCCTTGCATCAATATGTCCCCCTTGCATACATTATACCTGGCGCAGGTATAATGTGGCGCAGTGGTTTACAAAGTGACGCATCTACCTAGATGCGTCACTTTGTAAATATGGCGCAACAAGGCGCATTTTTTACGCCACTGGTGCATCACAAAAAGTGACGCACCGACGGCGTAAAAGTGACGCACAGCCTCATAAATGAGGCCCCAGAAGCCGAAAATCCCGCATTTATCCAAGCCGCAAATCGGCAAGTTGAGTCTGTCTATTACGTTGTAATATTTTAATACCTATACTGGGTAGCAGTCGAATTAGGTGTATGTTGAATTTCTTCCGGAGTGCAACGGAATCGTTAACCTATGTCCTGTATTATCAACACAGGACAGGCCTAAATCAACGTATCTAATGATAAGTAAAATCGGAGACTACGGTGATCCTTCGGACTCCGCACAGTACTGCAAAAGACTTAGAACAAAAGGTGGATCACTACGCAAATAGTATTTCTTTTTGCAGTTTTATATAGCGTGAACTCGACCCCAAGGTTTTGGAGCGGTTTGCATAATCACCAGCTACATTGTACAAGGTTGCATTCATTATTTTGAGACTCGACGTTAAGTGAGTTGCCCAGAATCACAGGATGTTGAGCTGACGATTAAACTCCAATTTGGTTTCCCGAGTTCCAAAGTCGGCAAATCTGGCCATATCCCCACATCCTCTCTAACTCTCTATTTGCATTTTAGTGGACCACGACCAAATCCCTGAGTAGAACTTTAAAGCAACCATATCTTGGCGTTGGTACCTAGAGGCATTTCTCATTTAAACCTCACCGTGCACATTTCTTCTGTTAATGCATATCTGTATCCTAATTTAAGGATGGATTTATATAATCTCTTGACAGGTATTTCCGTAGGGTAAGAGTCTGTGCCCTTTGAGTGTCTCGGAATTATGATTTACTTCCCCAGATTACTTATCTGAATCTTCTGCTTTTTATAATCTATATTTTTATTATTTTTTACTGAGCGAAAACAGTAAATAATTCAGGCATTACTTTGTTGTCAGATTATGGAGAAAAGGTCAGTTCCACATGTTGACATGACGATCGGTGCTAGACCTCATTGAGGCTCCATAATAACCATACACAGTCAACAAGCATTTTCAGTGCAATATGTCTTGCATTACTGATAGTTTGAGGTATTGGCGTTACAAATTATAATGCAATGCCAATAGCTCATACTTTCAGTAATGCAAGACCTAGTGTATTGCAAATGATTGCATAGTGAGCCAGGAACCAGTATTGTATGTCTCAGAGCAGTACCGCAAGGTGCTCCTAGAGCTTCCTAGTGAGCAAGGCATTAGCACTGCATGTCTAGATGTAGTACCGCAAGCTGTTCTGTAGGTCCATAGTGAGCAAGGCACCAGCACTGCATGTCTAGCTGCAGTGCTGCAAGCTGTTCCTAGTGAGCAAGGCACCAGCACTGCTTGTCTAGGTGCAGTACTGCAAGCTGTTCCTAGTGAACAAGGCACCAGCACTGCTTGTCTAGGCGCAGCACCGCAAGCTGCTCCTAGAGGTCCCTAGTCAGCATCATAAACTTTGAATATATGGTAAATCCACCCTACCCATAATGCATTGCGTGCAAGACAGTACCACGAGTCAGTTCAAATAGCTTTGTCCATATACACAATTGGTAGCTTCGAAATGTGACAAAATAATTATATTAATTTCTGATTAGGTTAGGTTGTACTCTGTGGAGCGGATGAAGGGAAATTTATAGAATATAAATGTAAGATGTGGTAGGTGCTGTACCACAAGCTGCTTCTGGAGGCCCCTAGCGAGCAAGGCAAGTAAGCATGGGCGCAAAATCCGTTCCGAATGCGGATTTTGTGGATTTTCCGCAAATTCGCAATCCGCAAGCGGAACGGATCCGTGGGCAAAAGTTCAAGCTTGTAACTATTTTAGAATGGCGCCAGCAAGCTGCCAGCGCCATTCTAAAATAGTTACTAAGTCAGCTTCAGCAGGAAGCACTAATAGAAGCTGGTGCTCGAGTTTAACTGAATTCGAGCACCTGCTTTATGTTATCTATTAGTGCTGATGAAGCTAACTTAGTAACTATTTTAGAATGGCGCTGGCATCTTGCCGGCGCCATTCTAAAATAAAACAGGAGAGGGGCAGAGGGCAGAAGGGTACAAAAACGAGTGGGGCAGAGGGCAGAATGGCACAAAAACGAGTGGGGCAGAAGGGCACAACAACGAGCGGTATCGCAAAAAAACCCCAGAGAACACGCAAAGCGCCCTGCGCACACGCAAATCACCCCGCGAACACGCCCCAAAAAAATCGCACAAATTCGCGAATTTTGCGGATTACGAATTCGCAAATTCGCAAAATTCGCCCATGCTTAAAGGTAAGGCACCAGCACTGCCAGTACCGCAAGCTGATCAGATGCTCCTAGAGGTCCCTAGTGAGCATCATAAACTTTTGGTCACATATGGTACTCCCATAATGCATTGCATGCAAGACAGAGCCTGGAGTACATTCAAATAGCTATGTCCATATATACAATTAGTAGCTTTGAAATATGACAAAAGAATTATTATATTATTTCCCGCTTTTGTTGTACTCTATGTTGAGTTAATGAAAGACATTTATTGAAAGTTTAATTTACATGTGAGATGTGTTGGCGAGTAAAGTAACCACTGCCAACGTTGTTTAGGACCAAGTGAGTGTCTTGTCTGAAGGCCTTTAAGAAAATAGTGCCTTGAGGCTGTAATTAAAATCTAGGGCGTAACAACACATATAATAGGGAATGTCCTCATGGAGGTTCCAAAAAGACAGGGAGGTTTTAAGGAGGGACTAAAAGCCTAATGACCAATGAAAGGCCACCATTTGCAAAGGACAGGAGCCAAATAAAGATGGGCGGGAAGTAGACGGAGCTTTATGCACATATCCTGAATACAGCATGTCTGGAAGGGACATTACGAGTGCTGCCTAGGTGAGACCTAAAAATGACTCTGCACTGTCCTCACCCTGTAAGGCAAATAGTCCGTCTAGTCCATGCGTTCCATATTTTATAACCTTTCTACAGACACACCTGAGCTCTGTAGACTGCTTTCTTTGCCAATTCACAAGTGTCCATGCCCCTTCGCTGTTCTGAGACTGTTGGAAGGTAACTGTTCCTTTAATACGTGGCGTTATCACTTTGGGCTAACATGAAATTAATACCCACCATAGTCTTTGTGTTATTGTTACCATCCCATTGATCCATGGTCCAGAGCATGGGTACTCACAAACATTTGCCCAGGGGCCGCAAAGTGCGGTCTGGGGTATGACCGAGGGCCGCACTGATCCCAGCAGGGTGTGGTGGTAGGGGGTCAGAGATTGTGTAAGGAGGTTTAAAAACATGTTGAATAAGTGAGCAAGCATTTATGGGCAGGTCAATAAATGCTTGCCCGTTTATTTAACATTATTTTCTGAATATTATTGCTCAGCAACTAAACAGTAGCTTGTGCTTCTGTTCACCAGGGGGCTGCATGTAAAGGTCAAGAGGGCCACAAGGGGCCCCTGGGCCGTACTTTGAGTCCCACTGGTTCAGAGAATCACAACCTTGGGGTCCATTGTTTCATCTTTTGCTTATGTTTTAAAGAAAAAATGTATGAGTAACATTTACTTTCTTTCAAGCATTATTGTTAAATAATGTTGCAGTCCAAAGTTAGCCATATTGTAGGTTTATTAAGCATAGTTACAGGTTATTAGCATGGTAAGTAAATAACAGCCTGTAGATAGCCTCACCAGGAGAAGTATCCTTGTTGCTCAGCCCACATGCTCCAACTGTCTTGCTGTCAATCCCACCAGCCTCCAGCATTCCACTACATCATCAAGCATTCCAAAATGCCAACACCTCACATTCATAATGACTTAGCAGCAGGAAACAGGCAATTAAGGGAAAGGATGCAAAGTACCACTACAAGTCACAACACATCTCCTTCCCTTAGGGAAAACATTTAATGATAATACGACGATGTACAATGGAAATACGCACCATCTGATATCATTAGCACCATAGTCAATTTAATACTAACTGATTGAAAATAATTAGGATAGAAGAACATCACAACAGTCCTATGATAACAAAACATTAAAATGACTCCATTGTAACATTATGCAGGATTTTGGGTAATAGAGGACACCACTTTCTACACACAACAGAAACATTCGCACTACTTAGGGCACAAGACCATATACGCACCCTAGAGTACACAACCCCAAAACACACCACATATAGCTCACCTGACAGGACCGCAAGTCTCGGGTAAAACAGCACAGGGTACACTACTTGTAACTCAATAAGATTCTGCATAACAATGACACACGCTAGACCCCCAGACACGCATGTTCAGATGGTAAGGTACGCTGGTGGGGGCTAACCAGGGTGTTCATTTTCCTTCAAGCTTAAGGTTCATTGGTTCCAGTTTCTTCAGTAGGATAAAATACGGTCAAACTTCCACCACACTGAGTTTCTTCCTTAAAATCAATTGTGCCTTGTACCTGTGGGTTCGTATCCCACCCTAGTCCCCATTGTTGCAATCCAAAGGGAGTACAGAGGTAGCCATATTGCAGGTTATAAGTTTAAGGTTTATTAAGTGTAGTTGCCGGTAATTAGGATGATAAGTAACAGCATGTAGATAGCCCCACCAAGAGCAGCATCCTTGCTGTTCAGCCCACATGCTCCAACTGTCAGTCACACACTAGGCACTGCAGCATTCCAGTACATCATCAAACATTCCACACACATCACATTCATGCTGGCCGAGCAGCAGGTAAGTTAGTAAGGGAAAGGATGCAAAGTAACACAAGTCACAGCACATAACCTACAATGTGGTTACTGGTTTTGGTGTAGTGTAAGATTACTTTCTTGACTGGCACTTTTTGGTAAGCCATGGGCACTCAGTCTGATAAGGAAACCTATATGCATCCTTATTACTGGTGAGCTTTAGAAAACCAAGCAAGTTGATTTGAACGGGCACTCTATTTTTGCTATTCAAACAGTATCATATTTTCAATATTAGTGCTCCATCTTACTTCCAGGAGGAAAAAAGCTTACAGTACTTCTAGAGCAGCCCCGTATATGTTTTAATAACTCACTTTATTGGCATTTTACGATTGTACAGGTGAAGCTGTAGACAGCAAAATTATATAACAAAATCACAGCATGCAACAACTCTTAAGTGTGTTTGCCACTTTATTTACTTGGTGAATGAGCAGCTGATGGGAATATATATATGATAAAGAAATGAGCGGTAAACTGCATGAAACTTGACCATTACTGTCCATTTACTGGAGGGTGTTAGAAGGATGCGTTGTCTAAGTGGTCCTGGCATGGCTCCTACATCTATTGCTAATTTGGGCGTCCTCTTACTTTATCAATTGGTTGTTCAAGGACGATCTGTCCTACAATGGAGCCAACCATCAATATTTGGGGGATTCGTGTTCCACTGGCGTTTGGTAATATCCCTATCACATAACACCAGTGGCAGGTTTAATAGAGCCTTACGGAGGGGTGGTAAACTTGATAAAATATGTATTTGTTCAAGGGACAGGCATGCTTCAGAAAACTGTTTTACTTGTCTCATTTGGTGTCATGCAGTGTGGTTCCAAAACGAGTCTCCCTGATTATGACAGAGCTCAAATCAGCTGTCTCAATTCTTGCGAGAATTTGAATTTATTCCCTGTTACTCCCACCTTTTTATACCTGCATGAGGGGGCTGGAAGTAGGTGGAAGCAGTGGATTCCAGTTTTTGCATGCCGTGTTAGTCTCAGCATACTCGCAAACTTATGTTTGAGTATTTACCTAGACCTTCCCAGTCTCTTCCCACCTTAAACAAGCATTTGCAATGCAATAGGTCTCACATTAGGAAAGTTTGAAGTATTTAAAATGTTTTTTTTTTTTTTTAAACCTTTATTCAAAAAAGGAGATGCAGGCCCACAGCCATCATGACCGGCCGCAAAGACAATCGATGAAAACAGGAGAAACTGGAGCCAATCAGTAAACAGGATGTATCAAAGTACACCAGATGTGGTTGTGGGGCTCGCAGACAGGATATGAGGTTTTCATTTTTAAATTTTAGAAAAAGAGTAGGGGCTGCAACAACAAGGACATCACACCTTGCAGGATAGAAGCTCAAAGGAGACAATTGGGACTTACCCCAATTACAGTCGGAGATAGGCTATGACTAAAGCAACTATGCAATCTGGGCAGCCACGGCGATAATACTGGACAATAAACCACAGTACAGTAATCCACATTTCTAAAAATCACCCCAGAGAACCTACCCCCCCAAGAACAGAAAAACAGAGGCTTGTCGAGAAGCCGAAAAAAGAAAAAAAGGTGTAAGACCAAGAGACAGCCAACCCTACTAAAGAGGAAAGAACCCTCCCAAAGCCGGATAAGAGCGATAGGGACCATAGAACAAAACAAACTAAAATAACAAATCCCCCCCGCACCCCTGTATTGGCTACGGCCTAACCCACTAACAGCGTGCCTGTCGCCCCAGAACTGCCCCACAGAAGGGAAAATATAAGAAGAAGCGGAGGAGGAGAAAAACAAACAGGCCCCCGGACACCTGATACCCCCCGCCGGCGGTGACCCCCCCCATAGCACAATCATCATCAAGCAAAGCAAAACGGTCAGCAGTATCACGGGGAGGACAGTCACCAGGAAACCACCCCCCTCACCCCCCATCCTACTCCCGGCCCGGTGAGGTATTCGGTGCAGTCCCGGCAAAAGTAAATGGAGCAACCCCAGGGAAATAGAAGTCAACCCTGCAAGCCTCACAAGGAGATCCATCGCCAAAGTCATAACAGTTGCAAACAAAGGGAGCGTCTCAGATGGTCCAAAGCAGTGGCAAGGAGCAAGAAAACCTCAAAGTCAAAGTCAGCCCTGACCAGAGCGAATCCGTTCCGGAGCACATCCCGACCAAGCCACATCCGACCAGAGGCAGTCAAAGCGTCCATGGCAGACCAAGGCAGTGAAGGTGAAGCAAAGTCCGGTCACAAAATGGCGGCATCCGTTATGCAAACGGGCCGGAACAAAGGAAAATGGCAATCCCCTTCGACGGGACCCTGAGACTCGGCAATGAAGAACATGACATCCAGTGACGATACAGCATCGGATAGGAGGCTTAGAGGGAAGACCATGTACTGTAGCAGATGAAGGAAAAGTGAGGCCGACTCTCAAAGGAGCAAAGTCGGGCTGCCGCTCGGGCTCCTGAAGATGGCAGGTCAAATCGCTCGACTGGACCGCAGACTTCTGTGCAGGCGCTGCAGCGTCCGTGGCCGGTCGCGAGCAGACATCATCCAGTTTCGCCGCCAGGGAGACACATGCGCCGGTGAATTGCGAGCGGAGCGCCCCAATCGCCGCCATTACGGATCTCAATGAATGTGCGCCATCCATCCCCTCCATCCCGGGGTCCAGAGGACGGAGGGGGACACAATCTCCAGCCCACATCGCCGGGCTCCGGGCACACATTTGGCGCCCGCAACAACAAGGGCGCCCCGAACTGGCACTCTCAGCACAAACACCGGCCGGGGGTGCAGCTCGTCAGCCCCCGGACCGGGAAACGAGGGTCAGGCACACAACCCACAGCCACGGTGCAGGAGGATCGCAGCATGTCAGTGTCTCTTCTCCGGCACCATCCATCAGCGAGGGCAAGAGTCACAAGCGGAAAGAATTATTCAAACCTGGTAGACGGGCCACAATCGCGGTCCCACAGCCGATGTTGATCAGGTCCCTCTCGGGTGTTTCTAAAATCGAGGTCCCGGCGGCAGCTCGGGAGTAGGCCAAGAATGGGACACGACATAACTTCGTCGCTGAATAAGGTAAGAAATCCGGGAAAGCACCGTTGGCATCAGGAAACCTTCGTACATCCAGGCACAGGGCGTGGGTAGAGGATAAACGACAGGATAGACGAGCCGCCGGCAGAGGTCGGCGGAGCCGGGAGCTTATGCGGCCATCTTGGTTCGCGGCGTAGCTCCCGGCAGTGTTTAATATTTTAAATGACAAATATTTTATTTATGTGTTGGTTTTGAAAATAGCGAAATGAATAGCTTTGTCATTTACATTGCCAATAGTTTTAACTTTCGCAAACGTGACACCTATAGCATTTGTAATGGTATATAATTTACATGACTTAGATGTATTAATATTAAAAATAACAATGTCTTTTATTTTTTTAATAATTAATACTTAAATAAGTTATTGTAGTTTATAATGGCAATAGCTTAAACTTTTTAAAATAACTTTTGGGAAGATTATGTTCAGTATATATTTTATTGTGATGAAAATCCAAGAACAGAATCAAATATTAACATCTTATTGTGACATTTGTAATAAATCTTGAAACACTGAGAGAACATATTAGAACCAGTTGTTGTTGAATGGTTGCATAGAGTGATGCTGTGGCCTTCAGTGGTGCTGAGTGATGCTGTGGCCTTCAGTGGTGCTGAGTGATGCTGTGGCCTTCAGTGGTGCTGAGTGATGCTGTGGCCTTCAGTGGTGCTGAGTGATGCTGTGGCCTTCAGTGGTGCTGAGTGATGCTGTGGCCTTCAGTGGTGCTGAGTGATGTGATGCTGTGGCGGCGTTGGGTGGAGGTGGTGTGGCGGCGTTGGGTGGAGGTGGTGTGGCGGCGTTGGGTGGAGGTGGTGTGGCGGCGTTGGGTGGAGGTGGTGTGGCGGCGTTGGGTGGAGGGTGGAGTGTTGGTGGAGAGAGTGGTTGGAGTGTTGGTGGAGAGAGTGGTTGGAGTGTTGGTGGAGAGAGTGGTTGGAGTGTTGGTGGAGAGAGTGGTTGGAGTGTTGGTGGAGAGAGTGGTTGGAGTGTTGGTGGAGAGAGTGGTTGGAGTGTTGGTGGAGAGAGTGGTTGGAGTGTTGGTGGAGAGAGTGGTTGGAGTGTGAGTGAGTGTATAACAAGAAGCCAGGCAGCCCGGAAGGCGTCTCAACATCCTGTCCGAGTACAAGCAGAACGGGGATGCTGTGGCCTTCAGTGGTGCTGAGTGATGCTGTGGCCTTCAGTGGTGCTGAGTGATGCTGTGGCCTTCAGTGGTGCTGAGTGATGCTGTGGCCTTCAGTGGTGCTGAGTGATGCTGTGGCCTTCAGTGGTGCTGAGTGATGTGATGCTGTGGCCTTCAGTGGTGCTGAGTGATGTGATGCTGTGGCGGCGTTGGGTGGGGGTGGTGTGGCGGCGTGGGGTGGAGGTGGTGTGGCTTCGTTGGGTGGAGGGTGGAGTGTTGGTGGAGAGAGTGGTTGGAGTGTTGGTGGAGAGAGTGGTTGGAGTGGTGGAGTGTGAGTGAGTGTATAACAAGAAGCCAGGCAGCCCGGAAGGCGTCTCAACATCCTGTCTGAGTACAAGCAGAACGGGGACATCAGCCTTCACTTTCGTAATTCCAAAGCGGTCTACTTCTTGATAAGAACTCAAGGGAGGCAGGAAGAGGTGAAATACCTTCCAGTTTGGAGCAGCATCAAAGGGCTGTTAAAATCGGATGCAAAGTATACCTTTATTTGTGAATTTTTAAACGCTCTGGCATTGTCTTTTTTTTTCTTCTTTTTATTGAAGAAAAGAAAAAACAAAGCAAGACATCAACAAAATACAAAAGTGCATAGACTGTACGAGGGCAGTGCGACATTTCAGTAGACATTACAATAAGCAATGCACTGATGGGGGCAGGAGAAGAGGATGCAGCAGTAACATGAAAGCAATCAAGAACAATAAGGGGTCAGGGGGAAAGCGGGACATCAAGGACTGCAGTCACTGGTGGTACACATATGTCCCCTCTATATCTATTCCAGAGACCCCAAACCTTATTCCATTTTCGGGGGCGACCCAGAGCCAAATATACAGTTTTTTCCCTGAACATGCACCAATCCATGTTTTTCATCCACACCTCAAGAGTAGGAGGCCTCTGGGACCCCCACAACTGTGCAATGTTCCGTTTAGCAATCATGGCCCCTAGAGTCACCCACTGGGTCTGTGCCACATTATGATCCGGGGGCTCCCAAACATTCAACAGGCAGCGCCTGGCCTCTCGCAAGAGAGCCACACCTGTAACCTCCTGCATCACCTCGTGTATCCTACTCCAATAGTCAGTGACTTCCCGACACTCCCAGATAATGTGGAGGAATGTCCCCAGCTGTCCACAACCCCGTTGACACAGACCCTCCTCGGAAAAACCCATCCGGACCAGATGGGGACCCGTGACATAGACCCTATGTAATATCTTGAGCTGAACTAATCGGAGTCCTGCCGGAATCGCGACCTCCTTCTGCGAGGAGATCGCCGATTGCCAGTCTTCATCATCAAGCTCAAGGCCGTCACGGGTACACTGATCTCGTAATTGCGACAGAAGGTCCGCCCTGTAGTTAATCAGTTTTTTATACACCAGGGAGATGGTACCATCTGGGATATGGCCATCCAACACACGGTCCTCCTATGGGGTAGATTCCGGTATTGGTCCGCCCTGTGGTTAATCAGTTTTTTATACACCAAGGAGATGGTACTATCTGGGATATGGCCATCCAACACACGGTCCTCCTACGGGGTAGATTCCGGTATTTCCTCCCCTTCCGGGAAGACTGACCTTAGTGCATGACGGACCTGAATATAACGGAAGTACTCTGTCGCTCCCAGTTCAAACTCAGTCTGCAAGGCCGCAAACAATTTCACTTGTCCCTTAACCCAGAGGCCTCCCACCTTGGAGATACCAATGAGATCCCACTTGTCAAACCCCTTAGTGTTCCACAATTTACCAAACCTATCGGAGCCGAAAAGCGGGGTTGCCAAGGTCAAACGAGCCTTCCACCCTAACGAACTAGTAGCATCTTGCCAGATCCGTACAGTCGTTCTCGTTGGCCCCGTCAGTCTTTACCACAGATTTAGAATATAACGCTCTGCAATTATTGCCGCCGGGAAGTAGCCACCTATTCATGGCGAAACAAGGATTTAACTCTGGGCCATACATACCGTGGTTGATGGCACCTAACTGCGACACCCAATAATATCTTTTAATGTCTGGGAGAGCAATGCCCCCATCATACCACGGGAGCGTTAACTTGGCCAGCGCAATACGAGGTCTGCCATCCCACAACAATTTCCTTTGCAGACCCTCAACTACACGAAAGTAACTAGCTGGAACAATATAAAGTGTGTTCTGAAGGGCATATAGAAAACGAGGGAGAGACATCATCTTGAAAAGAGCTGCTCGCCAGAGCAGTGACAGTGGGAGCTTCCGCCAGCCCGCAACATCTAGCTTCAACCGACTCAAAGCAGGGAGAAGGTTCTTTTCATATCGAACCACGGAGACCATCGAAACATAGATCCTGAGATATTTGAACCCCTCTTGCGCTATCTGGATGGGGCAGTTACGCGGTAGGATCGGAGCATCACCACAAAGAACAAGATAGGATTTCGCCCAGTTGATAACCAAGCCAGAGTTTCTACCGAAGGAAGCCAAAACATCACATTAATACTATCAAAGATTTCCTGGGAGAAGTCAAGTAAAGCAAGATGTCATCCGCATATAATGAGATGCGATCTTCGAACTGCGGAGACCAATAAATACCCCTCATTGAGGGCTCCCAACGGATCCAAGCTGCGAGAGGCTCTAGGGCCAATGTGAACAAAAGAGGAGACAGCGGGCAACCCTGGCGAGTACCCCGCCCAAGACAAAATGGCGCTGAGACGCGTCCATTAACCACTATCTGGGCGAGAGGGTCCGCATAGAGAAGCCGCACCCAGCTAATGAAATCCGACCGAAGCCAAATTTAGCCAACACCTCCCATAAATACGGCCATTCCACCGTATCGAACGCCATAGTGGCATCCAACAACGCCAAAATGGCTGGCTCGTGCAGCGTCGTGGCCCTCGCGAGAGCCCCGTGCAGACGCCTTAGGTTGAACGCCGTATTCCTGTACGGGATAAAACCAGACTGATCGGATGGACCAGCTCACTAACGACCTTGATCAGTCTATTAGCCAGCAGCTTGGCCAGAATTTTAGGTTCGGCATTTAACAGTGAAATTGGTCGATACGAAGCACACTTATTCCTTGGTTTCCCTTCCTTATGTATTACCACTATCGATGCCAACCGCTGATCGCGGGGGAGGAGACCACGATCTCTGGACTCCAGGAACATGTCTCTTTAAATACGGAGCAACCTTGTCCGGTCGAAGCTTGTAAAGCTCAATAGGGAGACCGTTGGGACCAATCGCTTTACCCGAGTGTAGGGAACGCATAGCTAACGCTACCTCATCCGCAGTGATTTTACAGTCCATGAGGTCTCGTTCCGCCTCAGAAAGGCTCGGGAGTGCAATATCTCTCAACAGCAAGCAAGAGCCGTCCTCCGGCCTATCCGACATGGAAGAGTACACAGTGTGAAAATGATCGGCGAAACATGCCACTATCTCTTGCGGGTCAGTGATCAGAACCCCACTCTCATCTCGATTTCAGGCACCACACGACTAGCTCTATCTTTCCTATCCAACCATGCTATTAATTTGCCCGCCTTGTCCCCAACATCATATAGAAGCCCCTGCTGTTCCCGACTAAGGGCCTTCGCACCATCCGTTACCAACGTTCTATATTCCAGCTGTTCAATTGCAGGACATGCAGTCTAGAGCGGGTCACCTTGTTCTAGGTCCAGTTCCAAATCAGCTATCTCCATCTCTACCCTTACCACATCCTCCTCCTTCTACTTCTTAACTCCAGCAATTAACGAGAGAGCTTGACCTCTATGGACAGTCTTGAAAGCCTCCCACAGCGATATTGGGGAAGAAACCGAACCCTCATTCTCACGGAAATAATGATCCAAAGCCTTTACAAGCTCACTGCGAGTCTTAGGATTTCGAAGACACCAAGGGTTAATAGGGGCTATCCTTCCCCGTAGCTCTGCGCTAATTCAAACCGAAGCCACAGCGGGGAGTTATCAGACATACCCCGAGCCATATGCCTGACCTCCGCAACATAGGACGCTTGTGCAGCCGGCACCAAAACATAATCAATTCTGGAGAGACTACCATGGGCGCCCGAATGAAACTTATACTGCCGCTGAGTAGAGTGTAGCAGTCCACCAGGCCTATTGTGTCAATGAAGTCAGGCAGCCAGCTGTGAGCCCCCCTGAGATCCCTAGGTGGATGTCTATCCAGCATGCCGGGAACCACCGCATTAAAATCACCACCTAGAATTAAAACCCCCCCAGGGAGATCGAGTAGAACCCGTCCCAGGTCAGCGAAGGTTGTAGACTGCAGGCCAGGAGGAACATAAATAGACACCAGGGAAAGCGTGCAGCCCTCCCACCGTCCCAACACAGCCACATAGCGCCCCCTTTCATCAAGGATCGTAGAGTCCACCTCAAGCGGGAGAGAGTTCTTAATAAGGATTCCAACCCCCCGGGACCCGGAAGAGAACCCAGCGTGTGCCACAAGACGATATCCCTTCCTGTTCATGGCATGACATGTATTTCCTACCAATTGGGTCTCCTGAAGTAGAACAACATCAGGGGAATGTCGTTTTAAAAGTTGCAATATCACCCCGCGTTTAATCTTGTCCCCCAACCCGTTAACATTCCAGCTCATCAACCTCCACCCCTACCCCCATCATGAAAGAGAAAGAAGACCCAACCCGCGTTGAGTTCAGCAAGTCAATGAAAATGCCTTGCAATATAGCGCCTTGCGAAAACAGTAACCTGAAGACCAAGACCCCCCCCAACAACCCGTTGCAGTACCCCTCCACCCTGCACCCCTGCTTATGACTATAGAGACACCCCAACTCGCAGTGTGCCTGTTGCCCCCACATCTAAACTAAGCTACAAGAAGTAAAGCTGAGGAGGAGCGAGACCCTCCGATAGCCCAGCAACCCCCCGTTCCATCTGCAATTAACCATACATCAAAACTCGAACCACCACAATAGTAAACCCCCTAGTGTCCCCAGAAACCAGACAGATGGTGCTCATTTCTGCTCTGGCATTGTCAAAGCATTCTCAAATCGAATTGCATGGGAGAAAAAAATGGAAAGCTAGCGACAGAAATCATAGCCAAGTGGAAATTGTCCCTGTCTAATCTGTAGTAGATTCTGCTCTCTTGCATAAAAGCGTAGGATGTCTTACGCCAGAGCCGTGGATTTTGAAACTGAACAGCACCCTGTGATTCTAGGCAAATCACTTAATTTTTCCATGTCTAAAAAAAAAAAACCACAAACAAGACCAAAAGAAACCGGAGGAAATTACACAAATGGAAGGGGAAGGAAAGAGAGACGAGGGAAAGAGAACGAGACAGAGAATGAAAGATGAGATGAAGGAAAAAAAGAAAGGTGGTGAAGGGTGTAGCGACTAGCGAGGGAGAGAAAACATAGAAGGGGAGAAGAAAATGAGAGAAGAGAAAAGGAGGGTAGAAAGAAAACAGCAGCATGTGTTATTAACAAGACTGAGAGACAGCGGAAGATTGATGAGAGAGAGAGAGAGAGGGCTGTGAAGAGGGAGAGAGAGAGAGAGAGAGAAAGGGCGAGTGAGCAAAAATCAGAGGTAAATTAAGCGCACTCGATTAAGAAGCAGCAGGCCAAGGGAAGATAAGTGGGCATTATTGAGAGGCCACGGGCATGGAGGTAGAGGATATGGGAGGGGGGAAGGAGGGAGAGTAAACCTAAGCAAGTGTGTGATGGAGAGTTAATGAGAGGAGGGGAAAAAGAGAGCGTGAGAGAGAGGGGGGAGAGACGGGAGGCGAGAGCATATGTGCATTGCTGTGGGGGGTGGGTGGGCGGGGGAGCAGCAGCCTTTGATGTCTGGTGGTGTGAGAGACAAATGTTGGTGTGCGAGGCTTCCTTTCAAGTCTGGTGGGGAGGGCGGGGGAGCAAGCGAGTGGGAGGGAACGAGCATAGCGCGCTCCTGGCGAAGCTTCACGCTTCAGTAGACAACATGCAATAGGAGAAGTTCGCTTTTTCAAGAGGATTGTTTCAACTACAATATTTTAGAAACAGCTGACCAGGGCTTGCACCAAAGTCAGTCAGAGATCACCATTCCTAAGTCAGGGCAAGGGAGTTACACACCAAGATAAACCCTGCTCACCCTCTAGGTAACGTGACGCGAGCAGCAAGGCTAATCTCGGAGGCGATGTGTTAAGCTTTTGCACGCGCACCCAGCAACAACACCCAAGGCCCACCACAAAGGAAACTCCACACAAGGTTATATAAAAAAAATAGCCTTTGTATTATAACAAAACACATTAGATAAAAACACACACTTTACAATGTGCCAACAGGCACGGGCAGAATTTACAGGGCATTATGTACTGGACAGGGCCACCTGGACCACTTTCAGGGGTATGCACTTCTAGAACTAGCACTTGTTGTAATTAGCACTTTGTAGGAGTAATAAAACTTGTAGGTATAACACTTAGCACATAGAACCTATAATAACTGTAGCATCAAAATAGTACATGTAGCACACAACCAGTAATTACTGGTAAAGGGTAAGTACCTCCTACGCCACCCTAACCACCTTAGGAAAATCCCGCAGGGAACCAGGACCTTACTAGGAGGACCTATGGAAGGAAAAACAATCACCTAAGCCTCAAACACATAGCAAATGGAAAGAAGCAAAACACATGATGCATAAAAACATTCAGAGGTGTAGGTAATAACAATTGTGCAGAAATCACATTAGCAAGTAAAACACAAATTGCTCATGATGCACATAGGCACTACACTAGAACTGTCCCTCAGGCCAACTGGCATCGCAAGGGCTGAAATGCCATTAGTCCAAAATGGCAGGGCAGGCTGCGCAGGCAGCCAAGAACACAAGCCTAAACGTGGCAACTGCCCACTAAGTGCTGGGCAGCTGAAAGGCAATGATGGGGCCAACGTTGGAGCCTCGTGGGCTCAAGAACAACAATGGGGCCAAACACAGTGTGGGAGCCTCGGGGCTCTAACCAACTGACTGTGTCCCCAAAAGCCTTGTGGCTCTAAATAAACAGAATGGCCCCCTGAGCCTTTCTGGGCTCGAACACTGTATGCCTGGAGCCTCTCTGGGCTCCTCAACAACAGCTGTGGCACCTGAGCCTCTCGGGGCTCTAAATGACAAAGTGCGGGCGTGGAGCCTTGAGGGCCCTGAGAACAAGAATGCCCCCTCGAGCCTCGCAGGCTCGTAAATATAAATATGGCCCAATTCTGTGGGCAGTCGCTCCTCTGTGGACTCGGAAACAAAGTATGCCCCCGGAGCCCTCCCTTGTGGGCTCTCAGCAACCACGGAGCCTGGAGCCTCTCGGGGCTTCGCAATACTGGGCCGCCTTGAGCCTCTCGGGGCTCCGCACAACAATGGGGGCTCAAACACTACTGCGCACCCGCGAGCCTCTCGGGGCTCGAACACAACTGCGGCCTTTGCTCCTGAGGGGAGGGGTGGGGCGGGCACCTGCAATGTACCCCGACGCCCCCCTCTCCTCTGCGATCACTTACACTTACCGGCTCGCTGCAGGACTCCTCTCTGGGGCTGCTCCTCCGGCTTATTGAGGCTGGCGGGGCTCTCCACTCCCGACGGGAGCTTCGCTAGCGGCTGCCTCTCTGCTACTGCACTCCGGGGCTCTCCCTCCTCCTGGGATCCCCGGGGAAAGCACGGAGACTTCCTGTTGTCCCTCGGTCCCGCCTCCGGCCTGCCTGACTTCCTGGTCGCGGGCCAGGCGGGGATTTTCGGCTGCCCCGGGCTGCGGCGGTAATGCAGGGAGACACACGAGGGGTAGGCTCCCTCTTCAATTAAAATATAAGGCAAGGTGGGCACTCGCTCGGGCACACAAGGACGGCACCAGGTCCCTGGCGGGGTGGGCACCTGCCAGGGGTACGAAATTGGCCAAAATGGGTCAAATGCCGGGTGGGCACCGGCAAAGAGCAAGTGAAGCGCTCTCAAGCACTAGGGACAAAGAAAAGCGCTCTCAGTGCTAGGCAAGGAATCACAGCACTCCCCAGCGCTGAAGGACAAGAGAAAAGCGCAATAAGTAAAATAAAGCGATCCCAAGCGGTAGGGGTAAGAATAAAGCGCTCCCAGCGCTACAAGCAAGATAGAGCTCCAGCCAAGGTCTGGAGGCAGGCAGGGGGGTGTGGGGGGGGGGGTCAAGGCTGGGCCCAGAGCAAGCTCACTGGGCCTCCAGGCAGGGAAGCAGTCCAAGTGGCGGTCCTCCTGGCTCCCAGCAGCAGCAACAGCCCCCCTCCGACAGGATCCTGGAATAGAACAAATTGTAAGGGGACACAGCCCCTTTTTATACTGTAACGTCCTTTGTCTGGCTTCAGGGTGAGGGGAAAAACAAGTCGCAGCTGGTTTGTGAGCACTCTTGATGTGCTCAGCCCCTCACTCTATTCACTGGCAGGGCTAGGGTCATTAGACACACCACAGGGGGCGGAGCCTGCATTGTGTGGGGAAAGCCCAGCCCTATTCAGGACCCAGGTGCACCCCTCCCTCACATCACTCATGCTAATCTCTCCACTCACCACCGGGCAGACCCATCCAGACTCCTGGAGCCAGGCTCAACAGCCACCTCCAGCCAATCACATGCCAGCACACTCCCTGCACACACACACACCAATGTCTAGAAGGGGCACTTCCCCACTAGACACATACACGCCGCATACATCATTGCGCAGCATTCAATCTCATGAGTTTGCATATACCATCCTCGAGCCTGCACTCCTCACACATCAGGAATTAACATGGACACACACATTCCCCATGCATTCCTATGGGAGGGCAGGCCAGCCTCACTACACACATGCACTTTACTCTGGGACACAGGGAAAAAGTGCGCAGAGACCAAAAATCACTAACACAGATCACATACTAAAAGCAAAAAGATTAGGGGTGAACCTGCCAGAAGGGCCAAGTCAAACACAATAGTTCAGAGCTATAAATAGCTCGACCTAAAAATGTTGGACATTTACTCGCTATAAAGGTAGGATTAAAGCCCCACCACATGTTGGTGAGAAAACTGGGAATGTAAGCAAAGTGAACTTGCACTTTCTCAGCAGATTTTCAAATAAGCGAATGGGTAAATGGAATCTGTATAGTTGCTGAAACCAAATTGGAAATTTAACGAGGGACACCTCGTTTGACTTTGCTCTTCGCTGTTGGATTTTCCTGGGACTCACCACCACTTCTTGCGGAACCCGCTTCGCGGGTCCCGCTGCGGCGCGTCAGCCGCCTGGGTGCAGAGCTGTGGACATCACCTGCGAGGGACTGGGTGAGTGCAGGGCTGCGAGCGGCGGGACAGGACTACGTTTCCCAGCAGTCCTGTTAACCTGCGCCACCTGCCACCTGGCCGCTCTCCCTGCAAGCCCCGCCCCACTTACAGCTTAACTCTCCTCCTATAAATTCAAACAGCAACCCCCGCGTCGCGGGAGCGCCCGGGGATAAGCCCGGGACAAGGGCGGGACCGTCTGTGTCCGTCAGGGGCCTAAGGAGGCTGGGCTGGGCCCACTATCTTTCGCCTGTACTTCCTTGATCCCAGTTGGATTTTGATATAGGTTCTGGACATGCCATCACCGGGCCTAGGCGGAACTCCAGTGAAGGCGGGGGGAGGTAACACCGGGACTCTGGACAATTATTTCAAATCGGCAAAGGGTGACGGGGGAAAGGAAAGCTCTTTGGAGAAACGTAGGGCAGAGCGCCGCCGCTCTATTGAACATATGAAAAATAGGCCCCTTAGTGACATAATTCCCTATCCTATCTCCCAAGAGGAAGGTTCCCTTAATGGTAGCCAGGATCCATTATCCCAAGAAGGCGTCCCCCTATTATTACGGGATAGCATTCCCAACCCTGGCTCATTCCCTGAACAGACCACGGACGTCATCCCACTCCCAATTTCCAGCAGTATGGCTGTCGATTTAGTCACCCAAACGCCCCGTAGTTAAAACCAGGAAAAATAAGCCAAAGCAAATTGTCGTGGCAGAGGTGCATGGCCCACCACCAAACCAGCGCAGAAGGAAGTTGAGGGGTGGGCAGGGGAAGACCAAGATCCCCCATTCTGACTTTGGAAAAATACATAAGTCCGTACCTACGTCTGACAGGCCTATAGTGAATGTGCATAATGCTACTCCTCCTAAGGGTACTAATACCATTATCACTGCTTCCACCAGCGACCACGGGGACAACCCACTTAATATATTACCCCCTGTCACTTCTTTGGGGAACATAGAATTTCTACTTAGATCACTCCTGCTGCCCATTAGCGAGAGTTTGAAGACAGTAGAGATCAGGCTTACCATCTTAGAGGCAACCCTAACCAGCCTGAAAACCTCGGCCAGCAAACAGAGTAGAACCACCGAGTCCAATCCACCAATAGGAACCTCCCTCAATATTCAAAACCCTCCTACCAACGCGGGACCCCCTTTGGGTGCCGTTGCCGTCCCCCTTTTGCAGCCACTCATGGCTAATCCAGTTCCAATTCCATTTAACATTTCTAACACCTTACCTCCACAGACAGTAGGCCCAGCTTCCCACAGTTCAGCACCTGGCACAAATCCTGGGGACCCACCTAATGCTAGTATTGCTCCCCTGGTAAGCCCGCTCCCAGACCACGGAGACCCGACTTGCCGCCGGAGGCTAATAGCCTTATGGTGGTTTTGGCGGGTGCTCCCCCTCTCGAAATGGGCGAAAGTGAGAACTTCCACTCACTCAAGAGGAAAATCATCAAATGGCTGAACTGGAACAGACCTCTCCCAGCCCATCTCAACAACGAGATCATCATGGTGAGAAGGGTACCATGGTTGGGGGAGACGAGAAAATCAATAATATGGGACTGCATCATGGTGACTTTCCGAGACCCTGGGACAGTATCACATATTTGCGCTGGGTCAAATAGATCACTGGATTCTACCATACAGACTCTGCCAGTCTCTTTCTTCTTCCCCCCCTATTCGCATGCACCATGATCTGTCACAAGGTAATTGGACAAGGGTTGAACGCAGACCCAGATATAGGGGATATGCTGCACGCCCAGTCTACCGACCTCCGGAGACACCCTTTTTGGACTACAATCGTTTTAATTGTCTGAGTGGACTGGATGGGGTTGATTGACTGTCCTCAAACCCTGACTTCAATCCTGTGACCTCGGATAACGGTTTCAGTGAACCTTCTGATCCAACTGGACTTACCTTTGACAACGGTCCTGATGTAGTAATTGGTGTAGCATCTGGCATTGGCTCCCCCCTCATTTCTACCTCTGCAATCCCCCCCGCTGTTGCTCCGGCGCACCTGAGACTAATCTGGTGGAATGTGGCCGGTCTAGCCAATAAGCTGGACACTCAAGACTGGGTAACTTATATCGAGTCTGGGGATGTTTGTATGTTCCAGGAGACTTGGGCAAGGGAAGAACATAGGCACCAGGGCTACCTGTCATTTTCCATCCGGCTAGGTGGGAGGGCAAGGGCCGCCCTTCAGGTGGACTCACAACCTGGGTGGCATCCCACCTAGGTTGTCAGGCTTCATGCTTACCGGTGCCATCAGACGACATCCTAGTGTTTCTATTGGCCTGGCCGAACCTAGCGAAACTTGCCTTGATAAATATCTACTCCAGGCCAGTGGGAGTTTCGAGAGAATCTTCCACCATAGATGAGCTCTCAGTTTATCTATCTGAAATGCCAAGAGATATACCCTATGTAGTGGGAGGGGATCTAAATTCTCATTTCGAGCCGCTGGCTGGTCTCTTAGAGGGATTCCCCATGGAAGAAGAGTCCAGGTGGTCAGTACCTTCTGTAGTAGCACCTCCCCCGAAGGCATGGACACCTGTAGCACTGCAGATCACTGCCCTCACCCTAAAGCATGGAATCGGAGCCTGCAATGGGCGTATCAAGTCTGATGTACCAAGCAAAACTACGTATAACAGAGTAGGGAGAGAGTCCCGCTTGGACTACGCCCTTGTACAGATAGTGAACTGGTCATCTATCCTGGACTTTAGGGTCACTGAGAGACTAGATAGTGATCACAACGCACTTGAACTTGATCTCATCCACCCCGGTCTAGAAGTCTCTATAACAACTAAGGAGGAGAACAAACCTGAACTTCTACTGGGTAACAGGAGAAGAATCAGGTGGGAAAAACTAGCCACGAGCCAAGTGAAACTCCCGAGGCTCTACGCAGGACTAATTCCTATCTTGGAAAAAGTGGGAGATCTAGCTAATGGCGTGGGCAACAAAGATTCTCATGATAAATTATATCAGGCTCACGAGGACCTTAAAAGGGAGCGGCCTCTGAGCTCTTTAGTAAGGTACAGAATTTGAGGAGGGGGCAGCAACACATATCCTCATGGTATAATACAGCCTGCAGGAAGGCAAAGGGAGAACTCCTCAGAAGCATCAAGGAGGGATTAGGTGGAGAGAAGCTACGAGAAAGTAGACGGGCATACAAAAAACTAGTCGCCCATGCTAAAATTGAATGGGAGGAGAACCAATGGGAGGAGCTCACTAGTTCCCTCACAACAAGAGACCACCGAATGTTTTGGAGAGTAGTAAATGGGGGGTCGGGGAGCCTCCACTCGGCAATAGAGCTAAATATTGCAGCAGGGGTGTGGCAGGCACACTTCCAGTCTCTCTATAGTTCTGAGCTGGGAGAAACCATGATTGACATCGGTAATGGATTGGCTGAGTATGACGGGGATTTGATAACAGTGGGGGACGTTAAGGCATCAATAGCAGGACTGACATCGGGAAAGGCGCCAGGACTGGATGGCCTCCCCGGGGACCTGTTTAAGCAGGAGCCCGATGTTTGGGCCCCCTACCTTGCTGCTGTGTTTAATGGAGTTCTGCAAGGCATGGAAATTCCGAGTACTTGGCTGGGGGCAGAGGTGGTTCCTATATTTAAAAAGGGCTCGCCCCTGCTCCCAGCCAATTACAGACCAATCAGTTTAATTGATGTGTCACAGAAGCTGTTTGGCAGGATACTGTTGAACCGGCTTCAGGACTGGGCGGAAGAGACGGGCGCCCTTAGTCCGTACCAGGCGGGCTTCAGGAAGGGAGTCTCTACAGTTGACCAGGTTTTTCGTCTGAACATTATCTACTGGAGGGCAGCGATATTCGAAGGTGGCAGCTTATACACTATATTTGTGGATCTGAGGGCCGCCTTCGACCTGGTGCCCAGAGGGAAACTTTGGAGTGTTCTGGCCGAGATGGGGGTCCCCCCGGATATCCTGATAATTTTACAAAGACTGCACCATAACAACTATGCCCGGGTCAGGTGCGGGAAACTTGGGGAACTGACGGACAGATTCCCCGTTGACAGGGGGGTTAGACAGGGTTGTGTATTGGCACCGACCGTGTTCTGCCTCTTTGTCAACGGGGTAATCGCCCATCTCAACGGCACTGAATACACTGACGCCCCAAGGTTGAACGGCAGCAGGGTGCCTGCAATCATGTTTGCAGATGATACCCTGCTGCTGTCCAAAACCCCCATGGGGATACAGAGGATCCTTGATTCTTTTGTGGCCTTCTGCACAGATAGGGGGTTAGAAATCAATGCTGCAAAAACTAAGTTCATGGTCCTGAACCCAACCCAAAGATCACGCCTGAAAACCCTACTGGGATCATCACGTTTAGAGAGAGTCTCCACCTTTGAATACCTTGGTGTAACGTTGAATGAAACCATGTCCTGGGGAACACACCAGACTAGGGCTAATCTTAAATTAGTGCAGACCACTGGGGGCATTGCTCGGATGATGAAAAGTTCCACATATCGTCCGCTGGGGCCGCTCATTCAGATCTACAAGGCACATGGCAGGGGTGCTATTATGTATGGGGCGGAACTGTGGGGTCATACATCCTCCCGCAGTTTGTCTATAACCGAGAATAATTTTATTAGACAGATAGTTGCACTCCCGTCTAGCACTCCGCTCCTCCCCTTGAGGATGGATCTGGGACTGAGACCAATAGCAGATGAATTAGGTCTCAGACCCATAGTCTTCTGGCGAAGGCTATGGAGTAGTGAAGAACTTTCTACTTACAGGGCGGAACTGAGGGAGTTTCTAACCCACCCCAAAGCTTTACAGATCCCCTGGATAAAATATATACAAGAGTCCTGTGTGAGACTGGGGCTCCCCGACCTGTGGTCCGATCCAGCTAATGCCTCACTAAAGATCCCACGAAGAGCTTTGGCCAACGCTTACCATGAGCAGAAACTAGCTATGGCCTTAGACTGTCAGGGTGAGGGGTCATTAACATCTGTATTCACGCAAAGCAAGGATTCATACAGGCTGGAGAGGGTCCTGGACGCTATGTCCCCCGTGCTGGCCAGGAAGCTATTTCTCCAATGGAGATATGGCACACTGCCTCTGCGATCCTATACTAGCTCCTGGTCCACACCGCCCTCTACCAAGCAATGCCCGGCATGCACTTGTGCTGAGGAAAGCGATTTACATGTGGTCCTGTTTTGTCCAACTTACAAGGCCGCCAGGAAATATTGGCTCCTACCACTCATTAGAAACTTTGGTTGTAGGGAGTATCTCCCGATGTATAGAATTTTAAAAACTGATGTTTCGGGTCCAACTGTGTTTGCACTAGCTAAATTTCTTACAAATGTCTGGCATACTCTCACCCGTATTCTAAAGTCGCAGGTGCCCACCTAATTTTAAGTTTAACAATTTTAAATGTATGGTCTTTTATCTGTTTTCACTCTAGTAGTACTTATTTCTTAGGGTGGAACGATTTTACATTGTACAATATGTGTTTGCTGTTTATTTTCGACGGTTTTATAATGTTTCAAATGTGTTCTTATTGTATATCTTTGATGGTCAAATCGGCCGAAATAAAGATAAGTACTTAAACTTTGCTAGGGATCTGGTTTCTAGGCCTACTTTCTGTAAACTTGTGAATTCCTGAAAGTTTTACATCTGCACTAATACAAGGATAAGGGCATATGTGTGAAATTTTGTGAATGTAGTTAAGAAATTAACCCCTGTATTTTTTTGTTTTTGTTGACGATGATGGTTTTTACACTTTTGTTTATGGCGTGCATTAAACCTGTTATACTAACCACCTCATAAATGGTATTTAGTCATCCAATTGTTTAGCAGTTTTTTCGAGTTGCTTTTCTATGTACACTTTATTATGAAAGCAAACCGTGAGCAATCATTTTTTCAACTAAAGCATGTATTTGCATTTAATTGGGGAGCAATATGGGGACCCTTAAAAGTAGCATCAAATTGTTCAGTTTTGACAATGTGTACCGATTTTTGTGCTGGAAGCACGGTCGATGGTGCAGGCTGAGGTTTAAGTCTTCTGCATTTCCTTAGAGTGCTTGACATGACAGTGTAGGCTTTTGGTCTCGTTTAAGCGCCCGTGGTTACGTTAAAAACCCAGAACTTTGTGCTGACGTCCTCTGTGCGTTCATGCAGCACTCGTGTAGCACTAGTATTTTGTGTGTAGTTCTGATTACCTACATTAGTGTGATTTCTTTTGGGACATTTCATGTTTTAGCCTGGTGTGACTGTATTGCATGCATTCCTTTGCTTGACAGTGGTCCAGACACTGAAGTGAGGATGAAACTGAGCTAACTTTCGAAATTCTATCAAGAACTTATTAGCAGGGGACTGCTGAGCTATTTCTGAGCATTGCCATTTGGTTAATTGTTAGGGTAATGGGTTGAACTGCCGTGTGTTTGAAAGTTGAGGACGGGTCTAGGTCAGCCCTTTTGTCTGTCCCTGAGTTACCTTGAGGCTGATGATAGCCTCACACTTCATTGTGGTTATGTTGTGAATGCTGCAGTCAAAAGACTTCCTCAATGAGAAGCATCACTGCATAAAAGCTGTCTGGAGTGCAGCGTGAGGGCATTTTGAAGGGAGACCACCCCAAACCAGTTCTGCAGTCTGAAGCAGTGGATACACATCTAGCTGAGGGTCTCCAGTCTCTGCCATCCCTGCCTTGAATCACTAGTGTCTATGTATCTGTCTACGGTGGACTGCATATACCTTGATGTGTGTACTGGCGAAGGTCGAGCTGTTACTGTGTATCGGCCCAGGTTAGGGCTGCAACTGCTGTGTTGAACATCAGCCCAGAAAGTGGGCTGCAACTGCCAGGGGTACCCGCATAGTGGTGCCAAGAGCCGCAGAGTGACTCCAATCAATCCAAAGATGCCACACTCGGGGGGCATACGTGAGCTATGCCTCACTCCTTCTGTGGCCACAGCTGAACCTACACGCTATCCATGCAGGCCTCTGCCTGTTGCGGGTCTTAATGTCTGAGCATATTGTGAAGAAGTCACAGGAAACTGAAGACTTATTTCCTCCTCCACTGTGACTTCATGAGTATGATTCTGAGTAAACAGTGACTGTCCAGTTGATGTGAGAGAGATATTCACTGCAGCCAAACATTATTTATACTTCTGCATATGTCTTGCTGGGTGAAAGAACCTACTAGGATCACCCGGGTGCTAGACCCCATGGAGAAAAGGGGGTGGCTCGATAAGGAGTGTTACACCAACAAGAAAATAGTAATCTGGTTACCACCCTGTATGCTGGATTGAATTGTGGAGTATTTAATATTTCTGTGTAATTAAAATACATTAATTTACTAAAAAACCAGCACTGAGTAAGATATTAAAGTTGTGTTAGTTCATTGTCTAGTTCTGAGCTTGAGCCCTCCACACACTACTTCCCTTAGAAGTTGCACTGGACTGACTACCCGAAGTGCTGTGCTTGGCAAATTACAGACACTTGGGATGGACCAGAGTGACGACGACAAACACACCCACCCCCCATGCTTGGAACTTAATAGCTCCTGTCTGCCACGTGTCCCCACAAGCAGGGTCCGGCATATTGTAAACTTGGAAGGGAATCACTTTTTAGCAATTGTTGGGTGTTGAGACATGTTTAAGTGCTGTGTACGTCAAATGGCGGTTTTATATATTTGCAATGCACATTTTTAAGGAAAAAGATTTCTGAATTTTTGGTGCAACCCTAAAGCCTAGGTTGGTATCCAAGGCTCTATCCTTCAGTTTCAAAAAACATTTTTGTGTTGTAAATTCTTTTTATTGAAGCAACACTCATTTTACAGGGTAAGCGAAAGAGAATCACAGTTGTGCATATAATATAACATGGTACCGACACACTCCTCATTTGAGCAATCCCACTGGAATCAATACATCATTGGCGCTGCCTTGGTTCACAAATCAGATAGCATACATAGCACAATACAATCACATGGCCTCCGCTATTCCCTCCAAACCGGACTCCAGCCTAGCTCCCCTGAAGTCTCTGCAGGACTCCCATATCTTGTCCCATTTTCTGGGGCTACCACAGCTCCGATATATCGCCTCCCATGACAAGTTTCAATGCCCCACTACCAATCTAGAACAGTAGGGGGAAGTTGATGCACCCAATTCCTTGCGATATTGCGTTTTGCAACCCAGCCACCATTGTAAACCATATTTTCAGATATCCTGGACAGTTCTCCTCCCCTTCCACTACTAGTAGCAACCATTTAGCATCAAGGGGCACCTGCAGTGACGTTACCCAGGACCTCATCCCCCACCACGTGTTCCCAAAACCCCTGAATCTCTGGACAGTCCCATAGGATATGAGAACAGTTTTAACAATGTTGATGTAAGACTAGATCTCCACAGCAGCAGAGCAAAGAGAATCCTTTAAAAAGGCATCCGAGATCCTTCCTTAGACTGTGGTTTAGCAAACTTAATTCGACTTTTAAAGCGGTGGCCAGGCTAAGAAATTACCATAGAAACAATAGCCATATTTAGTTGGCACTGTCATTCTGAAGAACCTCAGGAACATCCCAGAAGGAGCATGGATTAGTCAGAGGGGAACTAGAGAGTAGAGGTTCACTTGGACCTTGTCTGTGACTGGAATGCCTCCTGCATGGGAAATGGTTGTGTATCCCTGTCTGGAATGACCCAATCGAGGTTTGGTGGTATCTGGTGTTATAATAGGCTAGCTCATGTTAATCATCTTTCTTCCTGAGGCCATAGCCTGTCCTTTTGACTTTGAGGTCCTGAGCCTGGTTCTGAGACCTGAAGGTCACACCAAAATTACTGTGGCTGACACTGAATTGCTGTCCGTTCCTTGATTGATATTAAGCATTTGGTGGTGTAGTTTAATTTTAATAATCCTAGTACTGGACTGAATCTTTTTCTCGGATTCAGGAATAGTCACCTAGTGGCCCCACTTACGTGAACAATCACTTGTATAATGC
This sequence comes from Lissotriton vulgaris, assembly GCF_964263255.1. Lineage (NCBI taxonomy): Eukaryota > Metazoa > Chordata > Amphibia > Caudata > Salamandridae > Lissotriton > Lissotriton vulgaris. Next base: position 205,047,932 of record NC_141690.1, on the reverse strand, counting down.
ACCCAGGCAGTTGCATTGACATCCTGTCTGCATAATTTTGTGTTGTACAAAGCATGCTTGGTAGGAGGATACAGCAGAGATGTGTCTTTAAGATTGCGAAGGTCACTGCTTGGAACAGCAGATCTGGCTTTGATTGTGTAATGGCACACTAATGGCTGAACGTTGTCATTATGGTGAACCATGCATAATACTTAAGTGCAAGATCACCAAGCATCATAGGAAGGTCCCCTTCTGCCAACAGCATTACATGAAGCAGATCTTGAATATCGGTGGGCAGTGGAGGAAGGCTGGTTCCGAGCATCGCCACATATATCATACTACCAAAGAACTTTGACAAAAGCTGCTTTACATGGCATGCCCTTTAGTGACAGATCTCGGATGCTAAAGAGCAGATGATTTCCTCCTTCCAAATGAGATTTACTTGTTCATGTACAGATGTCCACTTCTGGTATGAAGGGCTTCCCTTGTGGAACAAGGTCAGCTAGTGACAGTGGGGTCAGTCTGTTGTATGAAGCGATGCATGGAAGAATAGCACTGGTACAGAGTACAGATGGCAGCAGTATTTGAGAGTAAGCCACTGTCTACACCAGGCTTCTTCAACCAGAAGCTCTCCAGCTGCTTGTGGGTAGCTCTCCTTTATGCGGCCCAGCCTAATAAATTAGAAGCATTTACTTTGTTGAATTAATATATTTATATCAAAATGGAAAAGTAGGTTTTCGGGATGAATGTGTGTATTTTAAGAAGTCCTACTTTCCAAAATATACTTAATATTTGACTGATTAATTATACAACATTGGAGAGTATTCATTAATATTACCTTGGTGCCAGTGGCATTATACTGTTATGCATTATCCATGAAGAGACGCTACAGATTGATAAGGCCTTTTTTACATTACTGCTGGCAGCCCTACACTGGTGATCGCTACTGAGCTGATCTTGCATATGTTCAACACTAAATTATTCTTGTCTAATGCAGTCACTCTTAACACTGGATAATAATAGTAGCTTAGGATGATTTCCATGGAGCATAATTACTTATAAGTTTGGAGACCCCAGGTCTACGCAATGTATAGGAAAATGAAATACAACCCATATGGTCACACATTAGGGACCAAGAACCAATGGATAAAGTTAAAGGGTTTTATTGCAAATTAGCTCAGGTTAAGATGGATATATCTCAATACCATGCTATAAAGATTCAGAATAAAAACTGGATAACCTACTCTTATAAAAAAGTTTAGGCACATCAAGATAAGACCAACAAGTATTTCAGTCACTTCTATCGAGAATACCAGTAAAAGGACTTGGTTCTCGGAGAATAGTCTCCGATTCTTACGACTAAACGTGAGTAAAGTCTAAAGTCAACTAATTTAGAGCCTGAACCAATAAAGGTTGGAAATCCAAAGGGATAAAAAAGTGAAAGAAATGCAGGAAAGATATCAGAATTGCATAAGATCGGTCACGACTCTTCTAGGGACAAGGGAATGAGTGTTCTGCACTTATGCAAGAAGTCAAAGGGGGAAAAGCATGGAGGTCTGCACCTCTCCAACTCCAAAGGATAGTCATCTCGCACCTAACTGTGGAAACACTAGTTCATATCCAAATCTTCAGAGTAACACCCACGTCATCAGAGACTCCATTCTCACATTATAATCTGTGACATTCACTGATTTCCCCCAGTCAAACCTGGGAACGACATTGTCCTTGGATAGCTGCGGCTCCTCGCAACATTGATGAATAAAACTTTCAGTTGACGCTCTGGCTCTCCATGTTCCCTAGTCAAGGTCCTTCTCTCAGGCTCTAACGCTAATACCAGTAGCGTCCTGTGGTGGGAGTGCTTCCGGGCGCTGAAGTGGGGCAGGGTGGGGGTTAGTAAACTATGGATTACGACAGATTAGAGGTAAGTAAACCTATAAATAAATAAAACTAATTTAGTTGCTTGCATCGCATTTGGCGATGCAGCACGCGCAACAAAATTTAGTTTTATTAATGTTTACTTACCTCTAATCGGCCGTAATTCATAGTTTACTACCCCCACCCTGCCCGCGGCCCCACTACGGGCCGCTACTGACTAATACAGTCTTGCATATATTATCAAACTAGCAAACTATGTCCTTGAATGGACCTGCAAGGAAATAAAACCAAATAGAAATGAAAAAGCAGCATTTATGCAGAAAGTAATGCAGGCCTAGTCATGGTAATTTAACGTGTTAAATCAATGGGGCATAATTAATGTGTGCACATACAAGTAGAAATAAATGAAAATATCGGTACATTAGTTTCATATTACATTTGGCGTAATAGTAAAATACTTGAATGCACATGGGTAAATGAGACCAATAACTTATCTTATCAATGCATATATTATAACAAATTAGTACACAGGTCATGTCAATCTTTCTCATTTCAATTGCAAATACAGCTTCATAGTGTGAAGATGTATTATTAAATACCTAGGGCATACATTTGTCAGTTAATGCTCTTAAGGCACACTATGTGAATATCTAGTTATACAGTGAATGTTCTTCAGTACTGAGTTAGAGTAAAACACTTTACATTAATAATGTCAGAACACACAAAATGTACAATGCAAAGTGCATGTATGTATTGCGTATTTGTGATGTGTAAGGGAGAAGCCAATATTACGCTGCTCCAACGTGTTGGTTGAAATGTATTTGAATTCATATTTAAATTTATTCTCTCAGCCACCTGGCATTGACTCTCATTTACTCCTTTTCTATTCTTCAGCCAGTCATTTGAAATATTCTCGGCCTTCTGTTTGTTTGGGTTTTCAACCAAGCAGGATTTAAGAGAAGCATTTCCGTGAGGCATTATCTTAACCTACTTCATTCATTTACATAACCAATGATTGCACGCTTGCATAAGCACTGGCCCATTTTCTACTACGGTATTAAGTGTTTTGTACTTGATTCATAAGGTCTACTGGTTGAAGATTGTTTTGTTTTTTATTGTACTATTTCTGTGACTGTATACCTCAACAAATGTTTTATTTTTCGATAGTAAATATCGCAAAAAAATGTACATTTTAACTAATCTCTACAGGCAAATAAATACACCAGTTCTCCACTCTTATCTCTCAGTGCAGCTGCTTCGTGACTCCATCGTGACTCCTCCTTTTTGTCCTCTTTCCACTTTTTAGAATGAGTTGGACTACAAACGATGAAAATTGTGACGTAAATTTAGCGGTAGATGTGTGTGACTTCAGTTTTGCTGCACCTCAGCAAACGGGGAGACCATCAATTCTTCGCCCTTCTCAGAAACAAAATTTGCCTAAATCTGCAGTGAAGCCAATGAAGGTATGTTCTAAAATACATGTTTCCTCCAATATTGTAATCTCATGCTTTATGACCAAGCTCGACATGACAGGCACACAGTTCTGCAATAGATATGTTTATAATGCATTTGTTTTCAACCAGTGAGAAATAAGCAAAGGTTCACCACTTGAGAGTGGCAGCAATTTATTTTTATCCTCAATTTGGATTCTAACTAACCATTACTCAGCTCAAGAAACATACGAAAGCCATATACCTGGAGTGGACTTGGCCTAGTACACTCCTAGAAACAATTTGTCTGGGTCCAACCAACTAGCATTACTGTTTGTGTTTTTTGTGTGGTTTTTTTGGTGTTTTCTTTTTCTTCCATGCTGCATTAAAGATTTCAGTGAACCAAACAGGAGGTGGTAAAGGTGGCAGATTGGTGCTGTCTCTTTCCTATAATTAAAAAAAACGATTTTCCCTGTTATTGCATTTTTTTGTTGTTGTTTTTTTTTTACTATTTTGCTTGTGGATGTTAGTTTAAAAGTTGTACTTTTGACCTGCACGTGATTGCATAATTTCTCACCTGTTTTGTGTTTTCATTTGTGGTTTTTACTTGCCCATGACTGTTTTCATTAAACCTGTTGAATTGTGGGATTTGCAGTCCAAAATCTCTAGTTTCTTTCGCTCTGATTCCAGTGACTATCTGTTTTTCCCTTCTAATTTCTCCCTTGCTCTGTGCTCAGACCTGTATGTTAAGCAATCCTCCCCTAGCTCCCATTTTGTGATCGCAAGTGAGTGAAACCAGTGGCCCCCCTTCACCCCTAGCAACAGGGATATTCTACTTCAGAGTGTGAACAGAGGTTGCTCTAAGACTGCAGTAATCTGCTGTGAGCTGTTCACGCTATGTTTTATGGGGATTGTGCAATTGTTTTTTTTTTTGTCTAGTAGAGTGAGTAAAGTTTTATACAAACAGTATTGTTAGAGGCCAACGTTTGTTAGACACTTACCTGCAGAAGTCCAAAGTGTGGATTGAAATGGTCTGTCTCCTAGGAGACTCTGAAAAGAGGAGCAGCTTCCAACTCCTTGGCCAGCAAACCTTGCCTGAGGTCGCTGGGACCTTACATAGTATGTAATTGAATTGTACATGTGTGCACTGATTGGTGGTTGTATCTGGTGTTTCTATTGGATATGGGTTAGTGTTCTCATTGGGTGGGTATTTAAGGTTCTGATTTATTTCTGGGACAGTAATTCAATTGATGCAGGGTTGGAACTACGGCTAGGCTTTCTATTGGAAGCAGCTATTAGGGCTTTCTGTGTGATTGGTTGCTAGGCTTTTTATTGGAAGTAGGTATTAGGGTTTCCTTTGTGTTTGGTTGCCTCGACAAGGTTGGGATTAGGATTAGGTTTTATACAGGTAATAGGGATTGGGGTTTCCTGTGTGATTGGTTGCTGGGATGAGGGTTGGGACTAAAGCTAGGCCTGCTATTGGATGTAGCAATAGGGGTTTTGAGCCTGATTAAGTGCTTGGACTAGGGCCATAATTGGCTGTAAGGTCTTGGTCTCCTATTGGTTCTAGAGTTTAGTGCCTGTGTTGTGATGGGAAAGGTTTAGGGGTAGAGTTCCCATTGGTTGAAGGGGTCACCTGACTACTAGGGCTATAAAAGGACAGGACTTGGGGCCTCTCAGTCCGGGCTTCGTGCTTAAGGTCTGAGAGGATGAGGGTGAGGGCCTGTTTGAGCCTGTTCAAGACTTCACAAGACCAGGGCCAGAAATGCTGCCCATTTTCACTTTCAGAGTGTAACACACTCACACCAAATGTGCACACACTTACTACAGACCAACCCTATGCACATATCGGTGTACCAGCACACACTACAAAACCACACCATATACTTTTCTATCCCAGCTACCACACACTTCCACATCACCTACAAACAGTACACAACTTATACCACTAACCAATCCACTCCTCTCTAACTCACCAAAATCCATACCATACTTAACTACAACCCATTCAGACACACTCCCCACTCTAATTACTCCTAACAGACCCCCTTTATCATTGCTAAACCCATTTAGCAGTCATCCTCTCAGCTTCTGATACAGACCCCTAGATTTAAACGGCAGAGTTTAGGTGAGAGTTCCTGTGTGCGCGAAGCTGCTTTGGCCTGGAGCGCTCTTCCCTTGACTCAACATAGTATTCAAGACTTGGTGGTCTTCAAAAAAAAGTTTAAAACTCTCCTATTTGAATAGTGCCTTGGCTAGTGGTTCCTTTCCTGAGCGCGCTCCGGGACACACTTCGGAGTATCTGTGCGCGATATATAAATGGAATTAACAAAACATACTGAGTCCATCATTTGTCCAACCAACACCCTCCTTCTTTCTACCAAAATAACACAATCCGGAAATTGTGAAGCGCGCTATTCACCCGTGAGGATCTCGAGGTGCTGGGTGGAGGGGAGGCGAGGGTAGGAGTAACAAGCTTTGAGCTAGCTGAACAGCCAGGTCTTGAGGCTTTTCTTGAAGATGTGCAAAGTAGGGGAGCATCTGATATTGACTGGGAGCTCATTCCTGGTCTTGGCTGGGACTTTGGAGAAGGCTCTTCCACCCGCTCTTGTTCTGCAAATGCACGGGGTTTCTGCTAGGGCGGTGTCGGCGGAGCGGGTGTTTCTTTTGGGTACGTGGAAAGAGACTTTCGTTGAGGTATTTGGTCCGATGTTGTGGAGAAATTTGTAGGCGTGGGAGAGCAGCTTGAAGGTTACTCTCCTCTCGATGGGGAGCCAGTGGATGTCTTGTAGGTGTTGGGTGATGTGCTCACGCCGTGGAATGCCAAGGACGAGTCTAGCCGCGGTGCTCTGGATGGTCTGGAGTTTGTGTAGCAAGGGATTTGTTGATTCCGGCATAGAGGGTCATCTCATAGTCCAGTCTGCTGCTTATGAGTGCATGGTTGACGGTTTTTCTGGCTTCAGGGGGGGGGGATCGACTTGAAAGTCTTCTGAAGGATGCGGAGGGTATGGAAGCAGGTGGAGGTGGCTGTGTTGATCTGGCGGGTCATGGTGAGGGAGGAGTCTAGTATGATGCTGAGGTTCTGGGTGTGGTTGGTGGGGGCGTGGGGTTGCTGTGGGCAGTAGGTCACCAAGTGTTGTCCCAGGCTGAGGAGGTGGGTCTCTGTCTTCTCAGAGTGGCGCTTCAGACTGCTGCTGCTCATTCAAGCTATGACGTCTTTCATTCCTTCCTGGAAGCGGAGTCTGGTGTCTTAGGGGTTTTTCGTGACGGAAAGGATGAGCAGGGTGTCATCGGCGTAGGATACCATACTTTCTGATGATGGCTGCGAGGGGGTCCATGTTGAAAAGTGTGGGACTGAGCGACAATCCTTGGTGAACTCTGCAGTTGATCTCTGTGGGTTCGGTGAGGAAAGGTGGGAGACTGATCCTTTGGGTTCTTTGGCGGGGAAGGAGTGGATCTAGTTAAGGGTGGTTCCTTGTATGCCTGTGTCATGGAGTCTGGCTTCAAGAGTGTGGTGGGAGACGTTGTCGAAGGCTGCGGAGAGGTCTAGAAGGATGAGGGCAGCGGTGTGGCATTGGTCAAGGAGCAGGTGGATGTCGTCTGTGGCGGCAAGGAGGTCCGTCTCAATGCTGTGGTTACTGCAGAACCCGGGTTGTGAGGAGAAGAGGATGGCGTTCTCTTTGTTTGTCAGCTGGGCGTTGAAGATCTTCCCAGTCACTTTGGCTGTGGACGGATGGAGAGAGATGGGTCGGTAGTTTTTCAAGTCGTCCGGTCTGCTAACGGCTTCTTAAGGAGGGGCTTGACTTCTGTGCACTTCCAGTCTGGTAAAGTGCTGGATTCAAAGGGGGCGTTGATGGTGCGATGTAGCTCGGGTGCTATGGCGGCTCTGTGGAAAATGTGCTGCGGGCAGGGATCTGTTGGGGCTCGAGTAGGTGCCTTTCAATGGTCGTGGTGGTATCTTCGGTGGTGACCGGGGTCCAGACGGTGATGGTGGGGCTGGTGGTTGTCACTGGTGGGTTGGGAGGTTTCAGGAGTTTGTTCGCTGAAGTTGTCGTAGAGGGCCGTGAATTTCAGGTGGAAGTAGGAGCCAAGTTTGTTGCGGAGGTCCTGGGAGGGTGTAACGTTCGTGGCTTGGCTGGGGGGTTTGGTGAGTTGCTGGATGATGCTGAAGAGTTGCTGGAGTTGGTGAGGATTTTGTTATGTATAAAGGTCCTTTTCGTGGATCTTATGAGTTAGTGGCATTCTGTCGGGGCGTTCTTGTAGGTGCTCTGATCTTCTGTGCTTTAGCTGTTTATCTTTTTTCGAGCCGTCTGCAGTTGCGTCTGTGTTCCTTGTCTTACGGGGTTGCGGAAGGGTGCGAGCTTGTCAGCAAGGGCTGTGATCCATCAGTATAGTTCCTTGGCGGCAGAGTTAGCGTCTGAGGCAGGGGGGGGGGCTCATGGATGAGGGTTGAGCTGAGGTGCTCCTCTGTAACCTTGCCCCAGTTCCTTACCCGGTGGGCGTGGAGTGGGTTTGTGAGTGGTGGTAGTATTGAAAAGAATTGTACGCAGTGGTGGTCTGTCCAGAGGTACATGGTGTGGCTGAAGCGGATGTTCTTCCCTTCTGTGAAGATGGGGTTGAGGGTGTGTCCTGCCTTGTGGGGCTGGTGACGAGCTGTTTCCGTCCGATGTTGGCAAGGTTGTCCAGGAGGGCGGTTGAGTTGGGGTCGCTGAGGTTGTCGAGGTGGAAAATCAGGTCTCCGATGAGTAAACACTTGCATGCCACAGCACTACACATTTTAACTCATGCAGCAAACAGTCTTAACTCTACTTAATCCCCTCCTTTACACAACATACACCCTACTCACAAACACATCACTACCCCCTTCACCTTACATCTTCCACTCGTAAAAAATACAATACAAACAAATCCATCTCATAAAACAAATACATCAGCACCTCTTTTCACTCCTCTTCAAAAACAAAACATATCCCGCACACCAGCATGACAAAATTTCTCAAGTACAACACCTCCTAATATTTAGTCACAAAATACAATCATACACCCGCATTTTTAACTACACAAATGAACAAACTAAAATACCAAGATTTCGCTCTTCCACCACACCGAACACACATACAGCAACACAGCAACTCTCTTATAAAGGCCTCTCATGCATTGGACAATTTAGAACCTTACTACATGACCCACATGCTGCACCACCTCCCCTAACTCCTACACCTTCCGCTCCAAACCTACACAAGCAATATAAGCAATGTGCCACACATCACAACTTTGCTTCTCGATGTCTACTTCACAACAAGGTTACACCACAAACAAAAACACAGCACACCAACTCACTCTGTCTCCACCACCTATGCACATCATCAAAATGCCTTCTTAGCCTGATGGACCAGGAACACATTACAGAGCAGCTACACAATTGCTATCCTAATACAGCTAATACCAGCACTAAAAATACACCTGCCCCCACATCCCATCGCTGCCAGCGCCTTGAGACCCTCATGGGTGAGTAGTGCGCTACACAATTCCCTGATTGATTGATTGAATACTGATCATTCTTCTACAAAACAAAGTTTTACTGTCACCAAAGCACATTCTCTAAACTGTCTGATAATTGCTCGATCACTCCCTGAAAACAAACATCACATCTACGACCTTCTCACGACACAAAACCATTCATAACTGAATCATAGTTGGGAGATATGGCTCCAGTCCTGCATGAAGCCGTTCCTCTAGGCTATCAAACGATCACCCAAAATTGTATAGGCAAAAAAGGAGGTGACCTAGCTGTTGCGTTTAGGCAAACGGTGATATGTAAAGTTGACATCTCCATAAAGAATTGTAAGGCTCTTCTCACCAGATGCAATCCTACAGTCTTCCTCCTGTAACTTCCTGCTCCTTTACAGACCTGCACCTAGCAAGACTACATTCCCAGGCACACTTCTAAACCGTTTCAAACCTGATAACAATACACTCCAACCTTTGCAGTCTGGATGAGCTCAGCATTTGGTTTGACAAACCCAATATGACCAATCTAAAAACAATCGCTGGCCTAGACTCACTGAACCTGGATCACATCGTGCACAAACCCACACACACCTGGACATATCCTAGATGTCATTTTTGCTAATACCAAACTAGTTACTTTTCGAACTATAACTCCAGTCACTTGGGCAGACCACTATTTGCTTGCTTTCCAACATATAACACTAAGTGACTCCTAAAACCACCTTACATGCATCCACCTTGGAATAAACTCAATTTGGAACACTTGGAACCACAACTAATATCCAGTACAGATTTGTTTATTTTCTTATATAGCGCTGGACTCGACCCCGAAGGGGTATCTCCGCGCTTGGTTCACCGTAGATGCCTAAAGCTGAGTCCAGAGGTGCACAAGAAAGTTAAGCTGTCAGGAATAAATGAGTTTTCAATGATTTCCTAAAGGCCAGATAGTTATTATTTTGCCTCGGAGAAAAAGGGAGTGTGTTCCAGAGGGTGGGGCCCTTATAAGAATGTGCTCGACCACCCTGTCTTGCCTTCCTAATTAAAGGGATCTGTAGCAGCAGTTGATTACTAGACCGCAGGAGGCGTCCAGGCTTATAGATATTAAATTTTTCAGCCAAATATTTAGGACCCGAACCAAAGAGGCTTCTATGTATAACACAGCAGATTTTAAACTTTACCCGCTGGCGAATGGGTAGCTAGTGAAGTTTCTTCAGTAGGGAACGTGAAGGTGATCTAGGCGGGGCATTGAGGGCCAGTCTTGCCGCAGTATTTGGATCCACTTGCAGCCTGTTGACCTGATCTTCGTTGGCAGATTTAAAAAGGCCATTACAATAGTCCAACCGGCTGACTACAAGGGCTTGGACAAGAGTCTTTCTGTAACTGTCGGGCAAAAAGGGAAACCCGCGTCTCAGGAGTCCGATCACCCGAAAGCAGGACCCAGCCACCTGGTTCGCGTGTTCTTTTAATAATAGTGCCTGGTCCAGCCGCACGCCTAGGTTCTTCACTGTCTGCTTTGGACATGGAACAGGACCGAACTCCAATGGCCACCATTCCGGTGACAACAGGAGGAGGGCTTCCCCAAAAAGCATGACCTCGGTTTTGCCCACATTACATTGTAGGCAATTCGAGGCCATCCAGTCAGACACCGCGCTCATACCTTCGGCAAAGAAATGTTTAGTTGCAGGAGTGAGGGTCTGGAATGGAAACAAAAGCTGAGTGTCGTCGGCATACGACACTGGACTGAACCCATATGCTCTCACAATGTCAGCTAAAGGGGCCACATACACGTTCAAGAGTGTGGGGCTTAAACATGAGCCTTGTGGGACCCCCTTAGTGAGCTCCCTGAAGGTGGAATGGTGGGAGCCCAATCTGACACTTTGTGAGCCACCTGATAGAAAACTTTCAAGCCAGGACAGAGTTAAGCCTCCTATATCCACACCTTCTGCAGACGACCGAGAAGAATTTCATGTGATACCGTGTCCAAGGCAGCGGACAGATCTAACAGCACCAGAAGAGCCTCCTCTATCCTCTGCCATCCTGATGGTATCTGTCACAGAGAGGAGAGCCGATTTGGTGCTGTAGTTTGGTCTAAACCCAGATTGAGTGAAGTCAAGACCCCCCGATGCCTCGATAAAATTAGACAAATGGGTATTCACATGATTCTCGGTCATTTTGCCAAAATATGGCAGAAGGGAAATGGGGCGGAGGTTGGATAGGTCTGTCCAGGGTAAGGCCGAGTTCTTACGAATGGGATTCACTACAGCTTTCTTTCTATCTTGGGGTACCTGTTCTTCCTTGAGGGAGAGATTCATCACAGTCTGAATCATGGGCCAAAGTAGGTTGCCTAATAAGAGAACCATTTTGGTGGGTAGAAAATCCGCAGGAGACCCTGTCTTAATATGGATGATCAGGGAACTAATATCAGATTGGCTAACCTCCGGAAAAACAGTCAGTGTACCACCATTATGTGTTGAAGACAATGGGGGGGGGGTGGTACAAATGACGTTACTTTTTGGTCTAACCGCTTGTGTGCTTTTACTATAGATCAGCTCTATTTTATTTTCAAAGAACCGAGATGTCGTCGCACACAATTTGGGAGAAATCAGTGATTTCACAGGCTACGGGTTTTACAAAAGTCTGAAGAATCCTATAGAGTTCCTTAGATGAGTTGCCCGCTTCTGCCAACTGTGAAGTAAGACAGTTCTTCCTTGCCAACCTGATACTCTTGTGATGGGTAGATCTGGAAACAATAGATTCTGTTCAAAAACTGAGTGTCTACAGTGGCTTTTGATATCGTGATACCACTCAAACCACGCAACAGAACAGAAAAAACAAGCACCTTGGAGTAATACAGAGACAAAAGACATAAAACTACAAATTAGAAAACTGCAACGTGCCTGGTTCAAAACAAAAACCAAACAAGACAAACTTTGCCTACAGAAAATTAACTGATTATACAAATCCGCTATCAAAAAAGCAAAGAAAGTACTATTTAGACAGAAGTCAAAATGCTAAATGTGCAAATAAAGAATTCTATAAAAATTCAATGAATTTTGTGAACCAAATTGCAAGGAAGGAACTCCGATTTTGCTGCCCAACTGGCAAATCGCTACACTGACAAAGCAGACATGTTGGACTCTTACTTAAAACTGAAACAAAGCACCAGCACTAACCCTTTTACAAAACAATAATCCAAAAATACTCTTAACTCAGCCTCTCCTTTCCTTCCCACACATTGCACACAATGAATTTATGGACCTGATCAAAGCAAGCCGGATTGCTGGCAGCCCTTCTAACCAGTGTCCATCGCAAACTTTCAAGACCATTCTTCTAACAACCTCTGCTGCCTCTTGGGTAAGAATCATCATCAACTATTCCTTAACTACCAGAATATTTCCAGGAGAACAAAGTCCAACAAATGCCCTTTACCCTGACAACCACATACCCATTACTAATGGACCTTTCCTGGGCAAACTGACAAAGAGCAGCGTTTGCCCAGATGTCACAATTCATTGAAGAGAATGCCATGCTTTCAGACTTCCAAATAGGATTGTGTCCGTTAAGAGGCACAGAATCTGCCCACCTTGCCATCTGGGATGACCTGAAGAACCTAGTTGACCGCAACGGGGTTGTTGTATTACTCCGCTTGGGCCTCTCAGCTGCCTCTTCTTTTTTTTTTTTTTTTTTTTTTTTTAATTTTTTCAAAACCTTTATTGACTAAGCATGTTCACAATACACTTGTTGCGTCAATGCAGAGCATCTTACACATCAGGCTTTAGCCTGTTTCTCCCCTAAGGCGGAAGCCAGGAGTTTTTAGGTCTGCTGCAATTATTTTAAACCTGTGCAATTTAATCTGCGGATTATTTTTTTAAACTCACTCCAACACTTGCCTTCCCTCGCCGCATCTCGAACCCCATTCCCCGCACAGCCGATTGGGTGCTGACGCGGAACTAGAGAGGAGTGGACGCCATCTTGGGTGGACGGCAAGGGCAGCGCTCTAGCTGTTGGCTGCCTCCTGCCCTCCACCTCTCCCATAAAATGACTACCATCGTCCGTCCGAGCAGCGGACTGGCGCAGCGGGCGCGCCAAAGGCAAGCCCGTCTGCGCCCATCTGAACCCTGGAGCGCCCAGCAACTCTGCCCAAGGTGAGCCAGAAATTCGTAGCCCAGCTTCGTACTCAAATGAGGAGTTAAGCCGAATTGGAGGTGGCTCTTCCTTTTGGGTGCCCCTCGACTGTCTGGCTAAAGATCCGGTGAAATGTCCACACTGTAATTTTGTATTTACTCCCAACACTGTACCTTTAGTGCCATCAACCCCATCTTACAAGTTTTGGAGCATCAACTGCCGCTCTCTGCCAAAAAACAGAGACCATATTTTTGATCTACTAACCTCCGCCCAGCCAGATGCTTTGTTCTGAACAGAAACCTGGCTTCACGCCAGTTCCGGACCAGACGTGGCTAGCGCCCTGCCCTGCCATGTCATCGTCAGACAAGATAGAAACACTGGGAAAGGTGGCGGGATAGCGATTTATTTTTAAGGTCACCTACTCCTGTCAATTGGAAGCTCTCTCATTGTCAGACGATGTCTTCCTCAGGATCTGTCGAGTTGATATAAGGGCCCACCTCTCGATACCTCCAATTCTGATTGTAGTAAATACACAGAATATTGAAGTGATCAAGCGGGGGGAAAAGGGTGTTGGGAAGGGAACAGCAGGGAGGGAGATCTGAAAAGAAAAAGTTAATGCTGCAAGTCTTCTAGTATTTGCAAAAACTCTGCAACAACTTAAACAACTAAAATACTACTTAAAATTGAAAGGCTTTGCTTTTGACTTTAAATTCAGCCTAAACTCCAAAAGTCATCAAATGTTACCATATCTTGAATTGCGCATTGAAAAACACATTGGCATCTCAGGAATACCACATACTAATGACACTTTCCTTGTAAATACCCTCTTTACAATGATAGCCACAAATATATCTTTGCCTTGTAAATATCTGCTTTACATTGGTAACCTCAAATATCACTTTACTATATAAATATTCACTTTGCAACTATAATCTTCAAAACCAAAAACTGCACATGAATTGTATTTCTTTAAGCAAAATAAATCCTTTTGCTGTACACTGCAAAATGAATTGCGCCAGTTAAGAATAGAAAGGAAGAATTCTAGAAGATTGAGTCGAAACAATCAGTGAATTGTATCAAAGGAAACAAAGAATGTTTTAATTTACCCAAAGAAACATTCTAAAAACACATTTGTAAGGATTGCGCCAAATGTTATCCTTTAAAATAACCCAAAAAGGTCCTACCTGTAGAGTACGACCTACTCTACACAATTGAAGGGCGTGGCTGCAGGAGACCAAAACCTCGAAGAAGTAGCTTACTTGCTCCGACAAGTTCTCCACTGCAATCTAGCCACAGGATTCGCCTTCACCAAAGAACCTTCTGCTGGATACCACTTACAGGCTGCAAAGAGAATCAAAAGTGCTTCCCAAGCTCTGATTCCAACTCAGAGCATCAGGAGGAAGCTGCCACACCTTCAAAATCCCAGGAATAGTGAGCAAAGGGGTTTGGGCGTAGTCTCGTACGTTTACGTGACTACGCCCGGTGTTTTAAGCGACCGATTGCCATTTCTCACGCATCTCGCGGACGCGTTCAAGTCGCTTGCCAAATCCCACGCATCTCGCGTGAGGCTACCAAACCTCACGCATCTTGCGGACGCGTTCAGGGTGCCAAATCTAACGCATTAGGTGGACAGGGGAGGATAAACGCCATATAATGTGCATATTTCAATACAGAAAAAGTATATTTCAACACAGAACATCATCTATATCATAGAATTGCACACTGTAACCACCAACGCCCCTTAGAATGAAAATGATGCACCTTTCCACACAAAGGCCTAGGACATGGCACATGACGTGGGGCGGGCCCTAGACCGCAGACCACCCTAGTCCTAACACTCATTCCCGGACAATCTGAAATGAATACACTGGAATACTTCGAACAAACTGAAATGGACTTCAATAATAAAGGACACCCTGCAAGAGACTAACAGAGCTACAATGGGTAAGACACAAGCCTGGTCTCTTTTTCTTGCAAAACTAAAGTTAAAAATGAAACCAACTAGAACAGCGGCAAAAAATAAGCACCCGACAAACTGCCCGTGGCACTACATGAACAAACAAAGGCCCTACGGAGAAGCCAAAAAAAACTTCAATCAAAAGTGAACGACCCCAGCTACCTGAAGACTTTTCTTGTCCAAAAAAAATTATATAAAAAAAGGATCTGGGAGCAGAAAAAAAAGGCGAATGACGACTTCTGGATTAATTTACTGGCCAGTTCTAAGTCACAGGATTCGTATAAATTTTGGACCATAATAAACCAGCTGACAAGGCCTCAAACGTACTGTCCTCGAACATTCAAGAAACGGTATGTACAACCTTTCTGTTGACAAAATTTGAAGAAAACCAAAGGTACGCTCCTGGGCAGATAGCGGGACCAGCGGAACCACATTTAAACAGCTGCAAAGAACATTAGCACACCAATCACACAACAATGGCACAAAGGACAACTCCACTTACTGAAGCCATAGACGGCCGGTACACGGCTGATGAGATTATCACCATCATCCGAAAGGGAAAAAGTAATGGAGCGCCGGGCCCGAATGACATCCCACAAATTGCCTTTAAGGAAGCACCAGATTTTTGGGTCCCACATCTCGAAGAACTTTTTGTTGATGTTCAAAGTTATAACCGCATTCCAGAAAGCTGGAAAGGGTCTATCATCACCCCAATATACAAAGGAGTAGACAGAGCTAACCCTTTAAATTTTCGCCTAATAACACTCCAGGACATCAAAGCTAAATATTTTGCCTCTCTCCTTTTAAAAGACTCGGAGTCTATCAAAAGGGCCATTAGTCGGCCGAAAGCACTTTTCTCAATGGTGAAGAAGCTAGCAGGTTCGAATACTTCCTCTATTCCACCTGCTCTAGGGGAAACTGAATGCAATGAAATCGCAGACTTTTTTACATCTAAAGTCGAAACAATCTACAACTCCCTCTCTTCGGCTCCTTCTAGGGCTCTTCCTGATCCCTCCATTCTGAATATACTGGGTTCTCCATCTCCGGAGGTACAGATCTCCGAGTGGCCCTTGCTAGACCAGAATTTGTTTCTCGCCTGTATTGCTAAGGTAAACTCAGGCTCTCCCTTGGACCCAATTCCTATGGACATTCTTCGACAGCTATCGCCTGACCTACTTTTGGTCAATTAAGAGCTCTTGAATTCTTCATTACGGGAATCCATTGTCCCGGATGAATGGAAAAGAACCATGGTGGTTCCACTTTTCCACTTTTAAAAAAACCTGGAGCAGACCCCAAGACGCTTTCCAACTTCCGGCCCATCTCCTTGTTACTACCTATGTTCTCAAAGATCTTGGAGAGGCACATTAATATACACCTTACCGCCCATGTGGAGACTACAGGATTTTTACAACCGTCCCAGTCTGGGTTTCGTACCCATTTCTCCACAGAGACTACGCTCTTGGGGGTCACTGAGAATCTACACTCTCGTCTCGATCAGGGCGAAACCTCAGCGCTTATTCTTTTGGATTTAAGCGCCACATTTGATACGTTTTTGCACCCTATCCTTTTGAAAGCACTGAAAGTGGCCGGGGTGACTGGTCCTGCTCTGGTCTGGTTGTCCTCTTTCTTGAGCTGCCGATCATTTCAGGTTGTTTCCTCTGACTCCTCTTCTGTTCGTTCATCTGCGCATGGGGTGCCGCAGGGGACCTCACTGAGCCCAATGCTCTTTAACATCTATGTGAGGCCTCTTGCAACCATCGTGGAAGATGCCGGTCTTTCCCTCTACTCATACGCAGATAACACTCAGATTATCTTCTCTTTCCTCGGCTGAATCAAGTACTTAGTCTGTTCTTAAACAAGGACTCAGCCGAGTGGCAGAGGATGCAGATGAAAATCCTGAAATTGAATGGAGACAAGACGGAGGGGGTTATTCTGGGCAAGCATAAGCATCTTTGGGGCCCCCACCATTGGCCGTCGGAAATGGGCCCTCCACCCATCCCAGTAACGCAGGTACGAAATCTTGGTTTTGTTCTGGATGATTCGCTCTCCATGCGGCATCAAGTGGTCAAGGTGGCGGCCACGTGCTTTTCCATCTTAGGGTGGCTTCGGAAAATCCTCTGGATGCTCCCGGTCTCGACAAGGCGCACTGTGGTCCAGGCTTTGGTCACCTCTCGCCTGGACTACGGCAATGTGCTTTACCTTGGAGTCACCGTGGAGATTCAGAGGAAACTCCAGCTTGTCCAAAACTTGGCCGCACGCCTTCTGTGTAAGGTCCCGTGGAGATCCTCCATCTCCCCCTTCATTAAAGACTTACACTGGCTCTGCATTGAAAGCAGAGTTAAATTTAAAGCCCTCTGCTTTATGCATAAGATCAAGCAAGGGTTGGCTCCGGCTTACCTACAGTCTCTCGTCCAACAATACTCTCCATCTTGCCTTCTTAGATCCTCATCTCAAGGGAACTTTTTGATCCCGCGTTTCAAACTGATGAGAATGGGCGGACGCTCCTTCTCTTGTTTGGCTCCCAGGCTGTGGAATTCTCTCCCGGTCACACTGAAACCGAGCCATCCTTGATGAAATTTCGCAGAGACCGTAAAACCTGGCTCTTCCCTCAATGTTAACTGCTAGATTTACCTCAGCGTGGAAAGAGCTTTATTCAGTTGTAAAACCTAACACGTCACATGCAGATACACAGAAAAAACATAGATGTGCAATGAAAATGGTAAGAACTTTGAATAATTATCAGCCATAGGGTACCATTCACAAATATAACAGTGAAGAAAAAACAAAAAAGTGAATGTTGGTCATTGTGGCGCACTACTTATGACGGCTTGAAAAGGGGTAACTGTAGGTGGGGGCCTTAGTTATTTGCTAGTTAGAAGCTGTAGTGGACTAATTAGGTTTGAATATGTTTTTCCTTGGCTCCCCATTTGTCTCTTTCCCTCCCCCTTCGATGAAACTATGACGACGCCCCCTGGGCGCACCCCAAAACTGTTTTTACCTACCGCGGAACCTGAGCAACCTTGGCCGATGTCCAGTGGAGCTGTCCTATACAGCTATAGAGGAGTCTGGCCCCTTGGCCGTCACCTACCCAGCCGGTCAACTGACATTGTTTTTGTCTCCCTGTTTTCTTTCCCTCCCGCTCCTCCTACTCACCCGGTGATTCTTTGATTCAAATTGATGTAACTATTTATCCTGTAACTCGCTGATCCTCATGTAAAGTGCTCTGACACCTCAGGGTCTAGCCAGCGCTATATAAAACTTTGCAAATAAATACAAATCCTCCGTATACAGTGTACATATGAAAAATCTGATCCCACAGCTACATTGCCCTGTGCAGCACGACGGAAGTACCATAAATAACAGAAAGCCAGAGGAGCTGATATTAACCCTGCAGGGGAAGAGAAGGCCCGGCCTGGGAAGTAACATGATCCAGGTGGTAGACAATTACTGTCCTGCACGGTGGCCACTGCGGGCAGGATGCCGGGGAGGCAGTTCTGCTCTAGTGTGTCAGCTTACGGGGAGTGGAGGATGTGTATATAAAGTCAAGAGCAAGCATCGGAGGGGTAGGTTGAGGAAATGTTGGGTGAAGCTCCCTACAAATAGCCCAAAGCTGATAAAGAAAAGCAGTGTCTCCATCGGACCAGAAGAAGCGGGTAGAGAATAAAGCTTATTTCCGGGGTAGAGATCCGCCAATGTCCTTAGCCCCAGGCGGGTGGCATGTTTGACATGCCAGTTGATTGCAGAGGAGGAAAGGCAGGATGATGTACAATCTGCACGAGATTAGCTGAAAGAGTAGGAGCGTTGGAGAAACGGTACAGTCCCAACCAAGCCCAGCGCAGGGTCTCGACCGTGTCTACTTCTCCTGCGGGCACCTAGCTGGCGCAAACAAGGCAGTATTCAGTGGCCAGGGGGTCGCAAGGACGGCCACGACGTGCAGCTGTTAGTGGCAGGGTGTGCCCTGAAGTGTGGAAAACTGGCCTGGGCACAGGGCATAAAGTTTGAAATTGGGGGCGCCCAAGCCCCCTTCAGACATGGGGAGAGTAAGGATATCGTATGCAATCCTAGGCTGCTTGCCGGCCCAAACGAGTGAAAAGATTAAAGGGCGAATTTTATGAAAGAAACCACCTGTTCTACGCTGGTAAGACTTCCAAGTGAAATGCAATGGAGTGGAGTCTGGGAGTGTTGAGGATTAAACCAGCGACGAGGGAGGTAAAGAATGAGCAGGAGGGAAACCATGGAAAAAAGGCAAATTAAGTGTGCTGAATGCAGCATCGGGCTGCTAGCAAGGAGCTTGAAAGAGATTCTCTAATTTTATTGATCATAAGGCGCACAGAACTAATTTTATTTATTAGTGCATGAAATAATGGTAAGATAAGTTTACAAATTTGCCATTTATTTTGTCGTTAAAAGGAGTTTGAGGCTAACTGAACCATGATTCCTTTAAGTAATGTACTATTCTCTGATTTGGAACAGTAGTCCTTTTTGCCTTTAGTAATCTAAGTGTCTAATTGTTCATCTATCCAGACCTACTCAGAGCAGGCAGAGGATCTCTCTAGTATCCAGACATACTCGGAACTGGCAGAGGATCTCTCTAGAAAATTGGAGGACTGTGCATACCCCAAAAGGTCATCAAACAGGCGAGAAAGAGCTTTAAACACGCCGCGTGCTGCACTTCTTGAAAGGACACCAAAGAAAAGTTGACTGTTTCCCGGTGGTCACTACTTTTGGACCACTATCGACTAAAATCAGAAAAATTATCAGGAGACACTGGCATTTGCTTAGCATCTCCACCATGAAAATGCCCCAACCAAGAGTCGCCTTTAAGCGGTCAGCAAATTTACGTTACTGCCTGGTACACACCCGGCACACTCCAGAATCCAGGGAGACTGGAGTG
Source organism: Lissotriton vulgaris (assembly GCF_964263255.1). Classification (NCBI taxonomy): domain Eukaryota; kingdom Metazoa; phylum Chordata; class Amphibia; order Caudata; family Salamandridae; genus Lissotriton; species Lissotriton vulgaris. Next base: position 205,028,161 of record NC_141690.1, on the reverse strand, counting down.
CCCCATGGACACTATCCATGTGGGAGCTGTTCGGTGTGCGAGCTCTCTGCTCCTGTCAAGAGTGTGACTTGCAAGTGGAAAAACCTGGTACCTAAACAGATTTAGTAATTGTAACACCGTAAACAATCTCTATAGACTCACGTGTCCGTGTGGTCTCCACTACATCGGACTCACGACACGGAGAGTCAGTCAGGATACAAGAACATCTGAGCACACTTAGAGCAGGTAAACTGACCACGATACGTTTGCAGCATTTCCATACATTCAAGCACAATCTTAAGGACATTCGATGAGTGGTGCTGGAAAGGGTAGTGGGTGACCATTACAGCATGAGACTAGATTGAGCAGGAGAGAGGCACGTTGGGTTTATCAGGAGGGGGTGGATCAGCATGGGTTGATTGACCTCATTGAATGGAACAGAGTAAATGTACATTAAAATCACATAATCCTAATCCACGTGGCGTTTTCACGCCATAGTCCCGGTTTAAATCTCTTCCCTCCTTTATTCGCCTCCCCTAGAGACATGAACCAGGAGATTGTCTGGGTGTGAGCTTAGGATTCACATTAAAGCATGGCTAGGCATTAAAGTATGGGTTTGTACAACACCATTGGCAGTGCAGAGCAGCGTACCATACAACGGACACCCATTTCTGACAAGATAAAAGCCTATGATGGGTTACCCGTGTATATATAAGGCTAGAGGGATGGTAGAAACTGGGTGTGATTTCTGTAATACATATAAGTTACATTTTTACCCCAATTTAGACTGCTGTGGATTATGGGTGTTTGTAGAAATTTGCCATGTTGAATCCCCTTTTTTCAAAGGGAACTTTTCAATAATTTGTGTAATTGCAGGTGTCCTCTTGCAACATGCGAGGTCATAGAATATCATGACACATCGTACGTCACTTGCATCAAAGTGGACTGGGTGTCAGGACGTGAACCTATGATAGATGTAATCCGTATCAGGCACAGAACATACTATGATTGCCTCGATGTATGTCATAACTTAAGCTGCACATCAGTGTAGTGTTGTGTTTCAAAAACTTACACAATATGGCATCCACACTGACCCTTCAACACAGAGGAAGAATGAGATGCCGGGGAGAGGGGCGGGTCGCACATGCGATAAGGCAGTGCGCCTTGTTTTGAAAATCCACACTGCCCACCGAACCAATGAGGTGCTGAGAGAACGCCAGACACCAACATGGTTATGGTGAGTGAGTCCCAAACAGGCAGGGGTGGGGTGGCAGTATTTTGCACCAGTGGAGCCAGCTTTAAACTTAGCGGTCCACAGATCAGGCGAGCACGGCGGTCCAACCTCTGCATCAAGGTTACGGAATCTGGTCATAACCGTATATACTCTAGGCAGCGCTAATTGCTTGAGGCAAATAGCGAGGCGTCTGTTGGGGTTATTACATTGATAAACTTGGGGCGGGCTCTTTTCCACAGTGGAGGGCACATGCACCCTTCAGATATTAGAATGAGTCTGAATCGCTTCTTCGCATGTACTATATGACATTGGTCTCTTTTTCCTAACCCCTACAATTTACATCTTTTTACAACTGTTTTACAGACTGACGTTTGCAGTAACCGTGACAGCCAGTGAGATGGTAGACTTGTACACACTCATGCTAAGAGGGTTAAAGGTATTCCCATGCGGGGCAACAACCTGGTAAATACACTGATGCAATGAGGGTGGCTTCCATAAAAATTATAGTTTACGCCAGATTAGGTGCCAACTGATGATGGTGTGTTCGGTTTCGGTCTCCCGTAGGAATATATAAAATAGACAACTATTGGTGCAGTGTGGAGAAATTGACCCACGCCCTGATGAAATTGACGTGAGTTCCACCTGGCAATGAAACATGTTGGCTTTTAAATGAGCAGACACCCAGCACGGAATAAATTTACATAGCCAGTGTGGTCTAGCTCGGTTTTAAAATTGGGAAGGGTGGTGTTTCAGTTCGGATCCCTCTATTCCTTATAGCAGTGGTTCTCAAACTGTTCTGAGCCGCTGCTCCCTTGGCCTATTGGCCATTGGCTACGGCTCCCTTTTAATGTTTCCTTTTTTTGGTGGGTAGAAGGAAGTGAGGGGGGGGGGATTTAAACCCTGCTTCGGCAGTACCTCCATTATCTCCATGAAAATAATTGAGATGAAGCCGATGAAGGTATAATCCTAGATGTAACAAAATTAAAATATAACCGTTTAATAAATAACTTTAATTGGTTAAGTCGGAAACCATACTCTTCAGCACTGGGGTCTGCAGATGGAATTTTCAAAACTATGGCTTTGCTCTTGATCCTTAGTGAACAGTCCTTCCATGGGAACTGTGAGGATTCCGATTCCAGCTATAAGTTTTGTGCCAAAGTTAAGTTTCAGGCTAATAGGGGTAAATCATCCTGGCTGTGTCCAGGAGCTGAATGCCAATATTCGGACACATGCAGGGCAACTACATTCAGGCAGTGCCTACCGTGTGGAGATGTAACCATGCAGGTAGATTGGATGCTCTTTCCCTCTACAGCCCCCAGCCAGAAATTCCTCACAGCATTGACGAGGCAAAATGTTTTTTGTCCAAGTTGTCTTATCTGAGAACAGGTTCTGGGGACTTTCCATCAGTGTAAGTATGTAAACAAATATACACTCAACCATTTATCTATCACATAATTATTAAAGGCATTGATTTTTGACACCCGTTAATGGTTTACTTCTGTAGTAGTAGAAAAGCTTTATTCGAATTTTGTAAATCAAAAAATCATAAAAGCATCAACATCAAAAATCAATACACAAATACATAAAACACTACAATGAAAGAAATAAGTAACAATATTTACAATGAGTTTAGGAACATGCTAGAATTTTCATTTTTAAAAAGACACTCTTTAAAAAACTAGTCATAGTTGCCACACAGAATTCATCATTTAAGAGCTGGAGATACAACAAAGCAAGACGACAATGTCTCCATGGGCCATATTTATTCAATAGAGGTTTGATCCATCGGGCTCTTTCATTATGATAAAAACCACAAAAACAGATCACATGCAATGTTGATTGATCAGATCTCCCATCACACGGACAATTAATACGTTTTTTTGACCAATCATTAGTTTGAGGGAAGGACACTAAGCAGTAAAAAATATCAAATCTAAATCTGGTGAGTAGGTACCTGTCAAAGCCCCTAGGACACCAGATCAGGTAAGACTGCATATTATCTGAGGTGAGCAAAGAATGGTGCCGCAATACCGTAACTTAGTTCAACTCTACCGCTAGCCTCAAGGATTCCAAATGAGGCCAGCATTCTTTCTTTAGGGCTACCCTTGTGATCCTGCATAGCCCCTTCGGATCAATGTAATACTCAGGTTTGCCCAAGTCAAGGCAAAACTTTCGGATGTAAGTTAGCCATGGTATTTTATGAGAGTTATCGAGGGCCATGACGTCAAGCATGATTTCTCTGTTTAAAGCTAACTCGTCAGCAGTCCAAACCCTGTGCCAGAGAAGTAATGGTTGCATCGCAATCTGGTCGCTAATATGACGGACCCCCAGCTCGGCGTGGCAATTATATACAGAAGTACTAGGCGGAACAGCTAAAATAAACCTTAAAGCATTTTCTACGGATTGTAGTTCTCTAGAATCAAGAATGCCCCAGACGCCTGCCCCATAAATCGCTGTACTTACACATTTGACAGAATAAATCTTAAGTAAAATAGCTGGAGGTCTTTATCCCATTTTTCGCGAAAAGGCCATAAGTGCTGCTGTGGCCTTTTTAAACGACAGGATTCTACTCATAATTGCTGGACCCCAGTGTCCAACACCCTCCAGAACTACTCCCAAATATGTGAAAGTTTTTGTGGTCTGCACTTTATCCCTGCCGGCAAACAGTTTGCAAGTTTTGGACTTTCCTCTGGTGCAAACCATCGCAAAGGTTTTCTTTACATTTAGAGACAGTCCCCTGGATTCCATAAAATTAGTATACGTATCTAAGGCTAATTGCAGACCCCTCTCTGTTCTAGCCATAATAACGGTGTCGTCCGCATATAGTAGGGACACTACTTGTTTAGAGATGATTCTAGGTGAATCAGTAACTTTAGACGCCAGGACCTCTTCAAGATCGTTCGTATAAAGATTAAAAAGAAGGGGCGCAAGGACGCACCCTTGTCTCACCCCTCGTTTCACATAAAATGGTTTGGTACATTCACCACTGACCCCAAATCTCACCCTTGCCCCGGCGTAAAGTTGTCTTAAAAATGAGATCATGGACTCATCTATTTTGAGTTTTTCCAGCACCTCCCATAAACGATCGTGCCTCACACAATCAAACGCGGCACTAAGATCGACAAATGCCGCATAAAGTTTTTCAGCCTTGGCCTGTACGTATTTCCCTTGAAGGAGTGTGAAGTTTAAAACCTGTTCAACAGTGCCCTTTCCTTCTCGAAAACATACTGGACCTGGGATAGGACACCTGCATCTTCAACCCATGATGATAATCGGTTTAGGACAACCCTTCCCACAATCTTCGTAAAAGAATCAAGAAGGGAGATGGGACGATAACACAAAGGACTCTCTCTATCTCCCTTCTTGAAAATGGGAATGAGGATGGAATCGGACCAAGTTTTAGGAAGGCCCAGCTCACCACTTGCATCCATCACTCTTTTCAGGATAGGGGACCATAAGTCTACCGAATGTTTAAACAAATCAATAGGTATCCCATCAATTCCCGGGGCCTTGCTTCCCTTACTCTGCTCTATGGCGGTGGTCATTTCACCAGTTGAAATTCCCAAATTAACTTGATTGAAGGTCCGAGATGCCTCTTTTTCAATGCCCTCCATGACGACTAATTTTAAGGTCTCCCCAGGGTTGTAGACTTCCGAAAAGAGGTCGATCCAGGAAGTTTCGCTAATGGCGACCTCAATCCTCGCGCTATTTAGAGTATTAAAAAACGGTGCATTAACTGCGCGTCAGAATTGGGCACAATCCTTAGATTGGGCCGCAAGAACCAAATTGTTCCAGGCCTCCTGTTTGATGTTTTTCTTACAGTTACTTCTGGACAATCAATAGATTTTTCTGCAATTAGCCACCTCTGTCGGGTCCCTGATCTTTTTATGTAGAGCAGCCTTCAAGAGGGAATGTGCCTTAGAGCATGCCGCATCCACCATGAGTTAGTCAATGTGCTGGAAGAGGAAACTCGCCCGCTCCGGGACAAACTATCTCTAATATTGTGTGAGATAATTTCAAAAGCTTTTAGCACATATTCACTAGAAGTCTCTTCATCTAAACACCTCTCAATATGGGCGAGAGATCCACTGACAATCTTATTGTGCATGGTCTCTGCATCATTGTAACTCCATTTAATAGTATACCCGTTAAGTCTGGGCATTTCACAAAATTTCAGCCATGACAGTCTCGCTATCAGGGAGTTATGTTGAGCCTGTGGAAATCTGATAGAAAAGGAAAGGGGGAGATGATCACTAAACCCTACCGGATGGGTGAAAAAATCAGTATACCAGGAGGCGTGACTTTCAGAGGCTACAATATAATCTATGGTGGTACCGTGACCTCTCCCCACAAAAGTTGCACTAAAGGAGTGCATAATCTGTTTAAAAATTTTAAATTAAGAGATGCCATCAGTTCATTCAGTAAATCCCCCCCGTCCTGATGAGAAAAGTGTGCGGACGAATCATCTACACCTGCCCCGATAAATCCGCACCCCCCCCCGATAAATCCGCACCCCCCTGCTGCTAGGTCACACAAATTGTGGTTAAGATCCCCCCCCCACCAACAATAATACAATCCCTCCCCTTTGGAATACGAGTCCCCTGTAAAACCTTGCTCAGTGAAAGAACCGTATCAGTTAATTAACATTTATTCGGGTTGTTATAGATGTTAATCAGAATAATATCAACCTTAGCAACCAACCGAATTGAGAGAATCTGGAAGTAACTTCCCTGGGTAACGACCTTAATTTTCACAACACTCAAACGTTGGAGATGAATATGCAAAGCCCCCCACTGTTCCCCCCACGTTTAGATGGAAGAGCCGCAACATGAAAAGTGCTATACCCGTTTAAATGAACAGGATCAATAGACCAAGTTTCTTGGAAACAAAGTATGCCAAATGCATTAACAAAATCAATCCAGGAGGAATCCAACACCATATCCTTAATGCCTGCAATGTTCCAAAATAGAAAGCTGTAGTTGGGAGCTGTTGTACTCGTGCAACGTGCAGTCGGAGGCTCGCTGGACTGCCCAACTGCTCCGCCAGCGGGTGCTTCCACAGTTGCAGGACCTGAGTTACAAGTATTAGCTTCTAAGCCGGTGACATGAGCTTTTGGAATAACAAACTCCGAATCTGTAGAAATTGCTAAACCGGGTACCACACAAGTCCCTTAAACATTCTCAGTGGTTGTTACTTTACCTTGACCTACTAAAACATCTGGGCTATTATCAAGAGATGAAGAAATTGGGGAATGTATCAAACAGGTCTGTACTGGAGGTTTCCCACTCAGTCAGTCCACTCCCTCCAAGTCGCGCAAGCCATCATATCGGTTATGGATGGGAATTTGGAACTGGTTAGATGACCAAGGGGCAGATGGAGCATATGAAGTATTAGAGTACAAGTTCCAATGATCTGAATAGGCCTGACGAGCAGGGGAAGCAGGGGTTACAAACTGTGGTGCAATTAGGGGTCTAGGAACATTATGAAAACCTTCTGGATGATAATAACGAGGTCTCCTCGTATAATTAATCTGTGGATGCCTTAGTGGCTTTATTAGTCTGTCCGCTTTGGGAATCCAAGAACTTGGCTTCCTGGCCGGGCTTAACAAATCTCTAGGATAGAAATAGGGCAAATCTCTTGGGATAATCGAGCTGCTACCTGAAGGGGAAGACCAATTCAGAATGTGACTAGCCGCCCTTTTGTCCTTAAAACTGATTATAAGGATATCCCCTGAAATAGTTTTTGGGCTGGGACCCAACCACGCAAGACGTCGTACCATGAGTATTTCGCCATTTAAGTGTGGGGTTAGGGGCCGGTTCTGTTTTAGCCAGTGGATGGCTTTATTCTTAAGTTGAAATTGGTCTTCTTTCTTTCCCAGTTCTAAGACTGGAACAGCCGTTAGAATTACTACAAAAGGGGCTGCTTCAGGGGGAGGTTTACTCTGTCTTTTGGATATATGAATCTTAGCTGGGTCATCTACAACTAAGGGCTTGGATATGGTACTACCTGTAGACGGACACCCCCTTGTTTCACTATCCGGCTTATTGGCTACATGTCCGTAAGATAAACCAGCAGATGATGCAATATTTCTGGGCTGTTTATCCTGAGTCCGAGAGGCAGGAGCCTGGGGGACGTTACTGGGTGTAGGAGCGAGGGGTTTCACAGTGGAACCCTTAGTGCTCGTATGTGACCCCTTAATAACTTTCTCTAGCTCCTCCAATTGCACAGTTATCCTCTTTAGCCTCTCTACCAGAGGCAAAGTGAAAGATCTAAACATTTTCTCAATACCCCCCATAAAGTCTAAAACCTGCTGACCTGGGACGAAGGTAGTATTCACAGGAGAGGGGGGTGGATTTGAAGATATCTGAGCTGACTTCTTAGTACAAAGGGAGGGCACCGCTTTTTTCTTTGCAAAGCCGGGTCCCTTTCTACGCCTTTTTCTTAGGTGGAGGACCGGGACAACGGTGTATATCCACTTCATCCAGCCTGCCGTGGGTCTTAGGTGATGGCTCAGTCACTAGTAGCAGATCTTCTTTCAAAAGTTCCACCTCGTCATGGATGCTAATTAGCGAGGCGGAAAGATTAATGATAGAGTTTGGGGCGGGCGTAGAATTCGGGGAGGTATCCCTATCTTGAAGTAGTAGGGGAATACTGGAGTCCAACGAGTGCTCAGGGCTCTTGGAACCTTTGGCTCTGTCGGGTACCAATGGCGAAGCGGGGAAGACGAGGCCCTTTGCGGATCTGTTATTTTTAATAAATTCAATCGAACGGCGCCTGTTAGCGCGTCGCTCTGCTAAAACTAGATCCCTTTCGGCAGTTAAAGCCGATCTGATGACATAATTGTCCAGTGTGCCTTGTATGGCTCCCGCCTCCTCGGTTAGGATAGGGGTGGCTAAAGACATTTCCCCGGATAAATTGGTCGGGCCAACAAAGGGAACACAATAAACAAGTTACTAATAGCCTGGGACAAACTAAGAGTCAATGTCCTAGCGAACACCAAATTATTGAAATAAAAGAAGAGAACCGGGAAACGCCAGAACACCACTCGTATACGTTACTAGCAGTCGAACGAACAAAAAAATGGGGTGCCCAGCCCTGGTTCCTCTGGCCTCGGAGTGCCCGCTCTTTGCCCGGGCTTCGCCCCGGGCGCTACTGCGCAGCGGTTTCCTCTATCAGTTATGTAGATCTCGGACGGGGGGCGTGACCGGCAGGGAGAGCGGCCTCAGGTGTTAGGAGCAGGGACTCCTGGGAAGTTGAGTCCCTGCTATGCCACTCGCAGCCCTGCCGGTACCTGCAAACACAGTTCTCTTCGGTCCCGCAAGCCCCACAGCCCCGCAGCTCCAAATGACATAGCGGGACCCGCAGCGCGGGTCCGGCAAGGCGTTAAACAAATCCTAGTCTCTCAGGACGATCAGCAACAGGTAGTATCCTGGGCACAATCCGCTGTCCGCAAGGCGTTCCTTTTCAGTGGAGTTTACTTAAAACCACACAGTGGAACCAATTTAATCAACCTTAGAATGGCAGTCAAATTTCAAACGTGCATTGGCTGTAACCTTTTTTTTGGGCTGTTTTATATAGCGCAAATTCGACCCAAAGGTATTGGAGCGCTTTACACGAGCTTCAGTTATATTGCTGTGGTATGGTTGTAGATAAAATAAAGGTGGAAATCCAAATAGAAAGGTTGACATAGGTGGTTTATTCAAGCTGAGTAGATCAACCCACGACCAGTAAAGTTGAATATCAGGTTTGCAATGGTCAAGACATACAATCATAGCATTCTAAGAACATGGAATAAGAACCTAAGAAGAACATTCCTTAAAGAGCAAGTATAACTATTATGAAGTACATACTACACATCCTTCCCCTAATAAATAAAGAGGAAGAGCAGATAAAAGAAAACACAGTAAAGTAACCAAATGCATACATGGAAAAAAAAAATAAGATTAATCCAAAACATAATCATGGAGTCTCACAGGAACAGATCTGATTCGGCGACTGAGATCCCTACCATCCCCTGCACCAATGGAATTGGAAACAGGCTGTAAAGTGGGAGGAGGCGTGAGATCGTTTGAATCACCATGTGCTAACAGGGAAGCATCAAGGCCAGGACGATTGACGGGAACAGAAGGAACAGAAGGAACAGATGGAGAGATAGAGGATTCACCAACACCAAACCAGTCAGAACAGCGATCATCAGATAAATCTGAGGTCTGCTTGTTGGAAGAAATAATCTTTGCTTGTTGATCAGAGATCTTAATAAGAGCATTCTTGTTCCACCAACCCCTTTCAAATAAAAGAGCTGCAGAACGAGAAACTTTCAACACTTTAACAGGAGCAGAAAATTTGGATTGCCCCTTGGTTATCTTAACAGGTTTCTTAATGATGACCCAATCACCAGAAATAAGAGGTTTTTCTGTGACATGCATGCGTTTGTCATAATTATTTTTGTAACTCTCCTGTTTGCTCTTGACATGTTCACGAATTTTAGCTAAATCCACATTGACAAGAGAACTTTTCATCAACCAAGAAGGGTTCAACCTAGAAGTGGGAATTCTACCCCGCAGTAAAACAAAAGGGGACACTCCTGTGGTACTGTGCGGGGTACAACTATAGTTCCAAATTTTCTCGCTAAGAAATTCAGCAACATTAAGTTTATTAGCACAGGCTGTTTGAATAGATTCCTTCAATAAACGGTTAGCTCTTTCTACAAGGCCATTCGAAGCAGGACTGTAAAGAGGAACTAACATGTGCTTAATGTCTAAATTGTTTAAAAACAAATTCATCTCCTGTGAGACAAAGTGCGAACCGTTATCGGAAACAATTTCATGTGGAGTACCATCGATGACAAACAAACCCTTTAAAAATGAAACTACAGCAACAGAATTAGGGTTCTTGACTAAAGAAAAATAGATCCATTTAGAAAAGTAATCAATTGCCACAATTAAGAATTTGAAGTCCTCATTAAAAACAGAAAATGGACCAGAAAAATCTATGGCAATTTTCTGCCAAGGAGACTCAGGCCACTCTACAGGAACAAGTGGTGAATTGGACAGCTTCCAATGTTTATCAGAGCATAGACACTGTGGACATTGGTTGACAAAGGATCTAACCTGGTTATCGATACCAGGCCACCAATAAGTGGTTTTAATCTTATTGGTGGTACCAGTGATACCAGGATGAGTTTCATGCGCCAGAGAAATAATGGATTGTCTGATGCCAACGGGTGGGACAAATTTGTCTTGCCTGAACAAAATGTCACCTGACGCCGACAATTCAGATGCAACCTGTGCATAATGTTTTTCCTCCGTTGACATGCTTCTATCCCTGGGCCAACCTTTAATCAAAAATTTCTTAACATTGAGTAAGCAAGAATCGTTATCCATACCCTTTAACCAGTCTTGTTTAGTAATTTTTGTACCTTGAAGGGCATCATCAACAGCAAACACATACTCTAAGTCAGAGTTGACTAAATTACATGTGGATAAAGGAATGCGTGACAAACAATCCGCACGAATGTTTTTGCCACCAGGTAAGTATTTTATCTCAAAATTAAATTCTTGAAGACGTGCCAATAGTCTAACTAAGCGAGAAGAAGCTCTATTGCGGGAACTCTCGCCAAGCATGTAAATTAACGGCTTGTGGTCCGTGTATAAAAGAAATCTGGTGCCCCAAATGTACATTTTAAATTTTTCAACAGACCATGAACAAGCTAAGGCTTCTCGCTCTATGGTACTGTAATTTGCTTCAGCTGAAGTTAACGAACGAGAAGCGAATGCAATGGTGCATTCCTCACCCTTAATCATTTGACTAAGAACAGCTCCTAGGCCACGGGAACTAGCATCAACGGTAATGATGCTTTGAACACCATGGGAAAAGGGCTTGATGGCAGGAGCAGAGAGTATCAAATCTTTGACGGAGTCAAAAGCAGATTGAGATTCAGAGGACCACACAAATTTAGCATGTTTTTTTAACAGATCTCTAAGAGGTTGAACTACAAGAGCATAGCTCCTAACAAAACGAGCGTAATATTCACTCAACCCCAAAAATGCTCTGAGCGAGTCTTTATCTAGAGGAGGAGGAGCATTTTTAATAGCTTCCAACAAAGAAGATTTGGGTTTAATGCCATCTTTTGAGAGGTTGTGGCCTAAGTAATCAACCTCATTAGCCAAAAATTTACATTTCTTCTTGTTGACGGTAAGACCATTGTTTTCTAGAGATTTTAAAACATACTCCATCAATATGTAATGTTGATCCAGGGATTCAGAATGAACCAAAATGTCATCCTGGAACGCCTGAATTCCAGGACAATTATAAAAAATGGAGTCCATTAATCTTTGAAATATACTGGCTGCAGAAGCAAGCCCAAATGGTAACCTTTTATACATATACACACCAAAAGGTGTAACAAATGTTGTGAGAGGTTGAGATTCTAAAGATAAAGGAATTTGGTGGTACGCTGAGCGCAAATCGATAGTGGAAAAATATTTGCTACTACCGATGTTGGCCAGCATATCATGGATTTTAGGCAAGGGATGTACATCAATGACAATGTTGCGATTGAGTACTCGCAGGTCTGCACATAAACGAATTTCCCCAGAAGGTTTTCGTGCTACGACGGCAGCAGAAACCCATTCTGAAGACTCAATTGGACAAATAATGTCTTGAGCAATAAGAGATTCAATGTGCTTTCTTAAGTCCTCTCTAACAGACAGAGGAACAGGCCGTACCTTTTGAATAACAGGACAAGCGTTGTCTTTTAACTTAATACTATGCTCGAAATTCTTTACCAACCCAATCTTATCTTCAAAAACAACCTTGTATTTTTCTAAAACATTGCAAAGAATGGGGTCATTACAATAATCAAAAACAGACAGTATAGGAAGATCACCCAAAGCAACAGGTTCAGGATGACCGGGTTTTAAAATAATGCCAAGTCTGGCCTGGTCTTGCCAGCCCATAATATCACGGCCATTGTGTGCAACGTAAATTTTAGTATAAATAACACGACCTTTAAAATTAATGTTGTCGGGAAAATATCCACGCATGGTTATGTCAAAACCCCCGAAAGCCTTGGGATTAACATCAGTAGTAAATAATTCTTTGTCATTCCAAGAGCACTGAAAAGTAGTTTCATCCAAAATGGTAATAGGGGATCCGGAGTCAGCCATAACCTGTATGGTCTGAATCCCAATTGAAATGGTGCAAATAGGACCCTTGATACTGAAGTCACATAAAGCATTAACCTGAATAAATGAAATAGAAGAAAGATTTAACGCATCACAAATTTCTTCCTCAGAATAAACCATATTAACTTTAGACTTATCTTTAGGTAAACGACACGATGCAGCAAAGTGACCTACACGTTTACAATTAGAACACCTTTTACCTTGTGCAGGACACTTTGGATTATTAGCAACATGAAACTTTGAACCGCACCTGTAACAAAATACATTAGCTTTAGATTCAAAAACTTTTTTCCCAGTATTGCGGTTAGAAACAACATTAACATTACAATTGTCACCAGATGCCTGTGAAATATTGCAAACACTTGAAGAAGCGGCATGTTCAGCTAAAATTTTTGAGGAAACAGAACACTCAATACTTTTCGCAATTACAATAACTTCATCTAAAGTTGGATTTTTACAAGTCAAAATCCGCTCTTGGATTTTCTTATTAAAGCAATTAAAGACTAACTGATCACGTAGAGCAGTCTCCAGGTAGGTACCAAATTCGCATTTTGATGCAAGAACTCGTAGAGTAGCTACATAGTCTTCTATAGACTCTTCTTGTAACTGTTTCCTTTTGAAGAACATATGTCTCTCAACCATGACTGATGGATCATCTTTAAATTGTTTGCCCAGACGTGTTAATGCCTCGGTATATACATTCCATGAGTCATCATCAGCAGGAGCTTGAACAACTGCTAAATTGTCAAATAATTGTTGGCCAGCATCTCCTAAGTGATTGAAAAGGATAGCTCTTTTTCTGGATGCAGGGTAATCTAGAGCATCTATAGCTTCCAAATAGTTTGTAAACACACGTAGCCATTTGTGCCATGGTGTAGGAGGTTTGCCAGGAACAATTAAAAACGATGGAGGTGCTACAATCCCATTGTTATTACCTGAAGTAGCCATGATAAATTCACAAAAAAATATATATATATATTATAATAAATTCTTACTCGTCAGCCTTTGAAAGAGAACTGTCCGGTAAAACGATCTTTTAAAAGTAGACAGAAAACGACCAAAACCTCAAAGATAAGATCGCGTTGACAAGAGGTTCAGATGAGCAATGCCTGTCAGCGTTTTATCAAGCAGACGCTGAGCGCTGAAAGTGACGTTTTATTTTTAGAAGTTGACGTCGAGCGCTGAGCACGTAAACCAAGCTGGAGCGCATTCAGATTACAGCATACGCTGGGCGTATTCCAGAGTGACGCCGTAGACGTGCAGCGCGCGTACCAGAAGCGCGTTAGAAAACAAATCCACAGCTTGCCTCACGAGCGTAGAATGCTTCGCGCATTTGAAAAAAAACGGTATGAAGCAGGCAGCGTTTAAAGGCGGCTTTCAGGTAATATAAATATTAAAACAATAACTCACAGTTTTTGTGAAGATGGTCTCAAATGATGAGAACGAAATTCCAAAATTAAAATCCGATTTTGTAAGAAACGTTGGAGCCAGTGACCTTAAAGTTCATGGTCGAACTGCTCATGTCGGTGGGTTTGATTCCTACCAGCTTCCGATCGTCGCCAATAAATGTGGTATGGTTGTAGATAAAATAAAGGTGGAAATCCAGATAGAAAGGTTGACATAGGTGGTTTATTCAAGCTGAGTAGATCAACCCACGACCAGTAAAGTTGAATATCAGGTTTGCAATGGTCAAGACATACAATCATAGCATTCTAAGAACATGGAATAAGAACCTAAGAAGAACATTCCTTAAAGAGCAAGTATAACTATTATGAAGTACATACTACTGCACAAAGACGCATTCATTTTTTTGTAGGCACACGGAGATTAAGTGATTTGCCAAGAATCCAAGCACTAATGGAGCTCTTGGGTTTCCCGAATTCATGCACATGTCATTTTTCCAGCACATGCTTTTCTTTGCATTATGGTGCTTGTAGTTTTGTTTGAGACTATAAATTCAGGACTTCGAGTCCCAAAATGGAAAGAAACCAGCTGGATTGGATAAGCAAGTGCACCACTTAGTGGGCGCCAGGTGCAGTGCACCTGACCTACATACCAGAATCCGACGGAATTCCTGTTTACGTTTCCTCATGCATAACAATGTAAAGTATCAACACACTTTGTGTCTGAACAGCTACCCATTTCTGACAGGTGTGTAGCATGTCGCACCATTCTTGTGTTTTTAAGAGCCACTCTTACTCTGCTTTTAACTCTTTCCCGTATTTCGGTTTGTTCTCTCTATTGCATTTTCCATTTAACTTTTCATCGATGCTCTTTTTCCTCCATCTGATTTACAATTGTCTCTTTAAAAATTCAAGCTATAGTTGCAGTCTTTTCTTTAAAGTCGCAGTACCAGCTTGTGTTTTTATTTGCAATTTTTTAAAGGTTTTAGTAGTCTCTTGAACAAATACGATAAATCGAGACTTCTTTTTGCGCACCAACATAATTTAAAATCCTTCGCAATACTATGTTGAATCTTGTTTCTTGTAGTAGAGTGTACAAATCATGGAGTGAAAAAAATAGAATGACCGCAATGTTAAGGGGCGAGAAATTAGTCAGTTAAGCACATCCCGAATTACATTTTTAGGTTCAAATGAATTCCTTTTGGAAACGAATACACGCTCAATATAACATCGGAACTAATGTAGATTAGTGGACAAGACCGTTCATTTTGCTTAGGAAGTGGGGCAATCTAAAATACAATGTTTTTTACATGTACCAATCCTGGAAAATTTTCTAAATCAGGTAGCACATTAAGAGTGTTTTTAATTCTTAGTTTATAAATCCATCTATAAACTTATTCAATGTATATATGCTTTTGAGTCTCACTACTACAATACACATTTCAAAGTGGTTATTTCGCATATTAACGGAGTAAATTCCTAGAATTTTTCTTTTCTATTGTGCTTGTTGTGCAAAATTATTTTAGTGTCATTTAATTGGAATGTGGATTGTGTGTGTGTGTAAGCGAAATATACCATCTTAGCAATGATGTAGTTTAGGACGCATGGCACCAACTTTTGCGAAATTGTGAAGTCACAGGCAAGCCCATTATATCTTCTCAAGACCTTTTTGCTGCAGAGGCAAATTTGCTGCTGAGCTTTTCTTTGCATTATGGTGCTTGTAGTTTTGTTTGAGAATACAAATTCAGGACTACAAGTCCCAAAATGGAAAGAAACCAGCTGAATTGGCCAGGTGCAGTGCACCAGCAGTCGACGGAATTTCTAATGGCTTCTCCTCAGCAAATGTGACCGTGGCGCCCCTGGCTGGTTTTGGTGGTGTACCGGGATGCCGCGGCTCAGTTTGGGAACCACTGCCTTATAGGGTTGATGCTGCCGCACACTTGAATAAGCTAACTGGTGCACAGGCAGCACATGATACCACATCTAGCACCTTGTCTTTTGTCTTTCTTCTTTTTGTCTTACTTTATCACAGTTTGTGTTATGGCGAAGTGGCTGCTAATGATGAGAACCTGAGGATGCAGGTGAGTACCTGCCTGCCTACTCTCATGGTGTTACTTCCGTGAGGCACCGCCAAATTTTCTCACCTTTTTTCACTTTTACTTTCTCTCATGTTCACTTGAGTTCGGTCATATCACACCAGGGGGTGGGTTTGACCGTGAAAGACTTAACGAATTAGCACAACAAATTTTTCTAATAGAATGGTGATCCAGGTCCCTCCTGTACAGACGATATAAGGTTAGCCGCTGGTCCAACCCATAATGTTTACAGACCACAATGGATTGGAAGGGTTCTGAGTAATATATTCACCGTGTGAACAAGTCTATTGTGGTTTTTGATAACATACGTGGGGGATGACCTGTTCTCTACCCCTTCAGCTCCTTGTTGTACTTTGCTTTAGTAATCTAAGACATTTCTCGGAACCACCCCCATTGGGCTTCAGTGTTGAATGCAGCTTATAGTCGCAATGTACAAGCGGCTCTGCTTTGATTTTTTTTTTTTTTTTTTTTTTAAGGGAAAGAGTCCAGGAACATATGCAATGATGATGATCCGGTCACATACACCTGGAGTCCTATCACACTTTGCCCTGGGCCAAAGAACCACTTGTAGCATTTTATATTGTTTGAATTTTAACTAGTGGTATTGATAATGTAATGGTGCAGTAGTTATTGTTCAAGTTTAGTAGATTTTAACTTGAACCTTCATCTCGCTCTTGGGATAAGTTATTTGTCATAGATATGTTATGTTTGCTGTATCTTTAGAATCTCCTAGTTAATTACATCATTGTTAGAATGATGCCATTTCAATTGCTGTGGATTCAGTTGCTGTTGCTGTGCTTGTTGATGGGTTTCATATTAAAGCTACTCTACAACTACTCCTGGATTTGAGTGCTTTTATCACTGGCGACGAGGGTCAGGGCCTGATTGGGGACAGGCACCTGCAACCATCAACTCCCCTACATCTGGACTATTTTTTTGGACTTGTTTCTCTTGAATTTGGATTGGTCTGGACAGTTTAGAATTACTTATTCTAAACATATTCCTACATTTATACTCCTTACAATTATCTCATTTGGTTTACCCTGGATTTTTGGATCTGTACGTTTTTCTTGAGCTTTCATTTCTATTTTTGATCAAATATTAGATTTTTCCTGCCTTCTCTGTGTCGCTTTGAGGAAATCTATTGTCTGGTCACCTGACTACACACACCACACTCGTGTGTAAGCTTCAAGGAAAATCCGAAAATCGTATGTACTTTATTTCTCTTAAATACATTTTGTTTTGACACACCATTGTGTGCAACGTTACTTTGTTTACCTTTAAAATCTTCCTCGCGTGGAGCATCGCGAGCAGCCTGGTAACGCGCTCTGACTCTACCAGCATCGCGAGCAGCCTAGCAACTCTTTCTACATTCCCTACTTCGAAGAGCCTGACGTGTCTCCTCTGCGTAGAGCCTGACGCTCACGCACAACGTCATCACGCTGGCGGCCATTTTTATTCTGCATCCATGGTAACTGCTTTAACGCCGATGCGCACGGCTGTGCATCGGTAAATCTTTGATTATTACTACGTCTTTCAGTGCTACCATTTGTTATCGAATGAGCAAGGTCGCGCACGGCTGTGCATCACTAAGATCCTTATTTAACACGTTTTTCAGCGCTGATGCGCTCAGCACCCCCCTTGAACCGGAAGAATTATTTATTATTGTCATTTTTCGTTTTGGGCATCATTTTCTCGCTGATGTGCACAGCAGCACATCAAATTAAATTCTAAGGTTTGGACTATTTACTTTACCCTGATGTGCACAGCACAGCTACACTTTGTTTAATTTGCTTGTGTCTACAATGTTTTCAACAATATTATAGGTTTGTGCACAGTTGGGTATTGAGTATTTTAGATTTATGTACCACAACTAGTTATCTTTGCATTTTTCTTTTACACTAGTTTTTCCAACTATTTTTTTTTTTTTAGGTCTCGCCTGTCGATGCGCATGCGCATCGAGCAAGCGAGACTATGGGGGCTTATCCACTCTTTATCCACTGCAAGGAATCGTGGCGATTCCTTGCAGTGCCCGTGACTTTTAAGCTCAATGCGCATGCGCATTGAGCTTAAAAGCGCGTGCACGTCCGTCTTGTTTTACCCGCTCCGCCCCCTCCCCTTCCCGCCGTGTCGCATTTCTCCTCCCCCCTCCCCTCTCTTCCCTCCGTCTTGTTTGTTTATTTTACCCGCTCCGCCCCCTCCCCTTCCCGCCGTGTCGCATTTCTCCTCCCCCCTCCCCTCTCTTCCCTCCGTCTTGTCTTTAATGAGCTTCTTCTATGCAGGCACGACATGCTTTCCTGAAACATTTCACTTTCCATTCCAATCAGCCCGGGACAATGGCGGCCGTTCCACGCCTTGGCTACAGCTACCTTGGCAGTCGCTTTATTTGACACTTTATATGCACACAAAAAGAGCTCGCCCGCAGTTCCCGACGTCGCGCATTGTTTATTACTTCCTTGTTGAACAAATCTGTGAAGCCTTTCACCTCTCCCTCCCCCACCTCAGATCTTTGGCATCCCAGGAATGCCAGCCCCTACTTTGTGTGAGCTGCGGTCACCCCAGCGGCTGCGTGCCACTACTGGCGCGAGAAATGGCGCTGCCTTTCTGTTGCTGGAACCCATAGCCAGTGAAACATATTTCGGATTAAGGAGTCTAGCCTTTGAACCGCCAATGTTGTTGCTGTTTCTGTTCTCTAGCGTGCTCTCGCAAAGTAAAATGCTGACATCCTGTTGGTACAAAATGTAATCTGAATGCCTTCCTAAAGCGCTGCAGTTGCAGCTTTAGGCAGCGCTTCTGACAGCTGGGCGCTATGTAAATGTCAAAGTTTGAGACTACGAGGTGATTTGGTTCAGAATCCATTCTGCAACAATTGCACGAAACCACCTTAAACACGCACGTGCACACCCTTAATTATATTACCCGCACACTGATTTTTTTGGGTCCATTAATATACCAATGACCATTTAAGTAGCGTACTGACCGCTCACTGAGCAGCTGTGGCATATCACGTGTTCTCACCAACACCAGTGGTACTCATTTCATTAGTTCAACGTTAGTCTGCCATTTAACTCTGCGGCATGCATGACCTCTGCGATGCTTAGCAGAACATTAGCATTTTTGGGGGTTCATATTTAGGTCAACAACCATGGCCTTTTAAAACGTTCTGCTTTTAGGATAAATGTGCCGAGATGTGATTCTCAAATATATTTTGGGGATGCAAATCCTGATTTCTAAAGAGGTTAATTTTACATCGGTGTCCACAAAGAAAGAACATAGGAAGAGTGCTGCATTCCTTTACTCTGGTATTCCAGTGATAAACTGAATAATGTTCGGAAGCAATAATATGACAGACAATGCCAGGGGTATGTATATTCAGGGTATTACGAAAGGGCAGAAATAAATAATGGCGTGGGCCTGAACAGAGCACCACAAATGACCTCTTACAACAGCAGCCATGAAGACACAGCTCCGAACATAAACCACGGACATTGTGAATGTGCAATACCTGGCTATTCAGTCACTTGTAAGGAGACAAACAGTAAGGGCCCAGCGTACACTGAATTCAGTCACAAACGCACACAACAACTCCCTGGAAACTCTGACCCGATAGAGCTGTACAGCTGCCCTTGATTAAACCAATAGGAGCCATCTTTAAACACTGTATTGATCAGATCGTTGTTATGCAGATGAGACCTTAGACACCCTCAACCCCTCACCCTCACTCACCCTCACTCACCCTCACCCTCACTCACCCTCACTCACCCTCACCCTCACTCACCCTCAACCCCTCACCCTCAACCCCTCACCCTCACTCACCCTCACTCACCCTCACTCACCCTCACTCACCCTCACTCACCCTCACTCACCCTCACTCACCCTCACTCACCCTCACTCACCCTCACTCACCCTCACTCACCCTCACTCACCCTCACTCACCCTCACTCACCCTCACTCACTCACCCTCACTCACCCTCAACCCCTCAACCCCTCAACCCCTCACCCTCAACCCCTCACCCTCACTCACCCTCAACCCCTCACCCTCACTCACCCTCACTCACCCTCACTCACCCTCAACCCCTCACCCTCAATCCCTCACCCTCACTCACCCTCAACCCCTCACCCTCAATCCCTCACCCTCACTCACCCTCAACCCCTCACCCTCAATCCCTCACCCTCACTCACCCTCAACCCCTCACCCTCACTCACCCTCAACCCCTCACCCTCACCCACCCTCACTCACCCTCAACCCCTCAACCCCTCAACCCCTCACCCTCACTCACCCTCAACCCCTCACCCTCACTCACCCTCAACCCCTCACCCTCACTCACCCTC
This sequence comes from Lissotriton vulgaris, assembly GCF_964263255.1. Taxonomy (NCBI): domain Eukaryota; kingdom Metazoa; phylum Chordata; class Amphibia; order Caudata; family Salamandridae; genus Lissotriton; species Lissotriton vulgaris. Next base: position 205,007,931 of record NC_141690.1, on the reverse strand, counting down.
AACCCCTCACCCTCACTCACCCTCACTCACCCTCAACCCCTCACCCTCAATCCCTCACCCTCACTCACCCTCAACCCCTCACCCTCAATCCCTCACCCTCACTCACCCTCAACCCCTCACCCTCACTCACCCTCAACCCCTCACCCTCACCCACCCTCACCCACCCTCACCCACCCTCACTCACCCTCACTCACCCTCACTCACCCTCACTCACCCTCACCCTCACTCACCCTCACTCACCCTCACTCACCCTCACTCACCCTCACTCACCCTCACTCACCCTCACTCACCCTCACTCACCCTCACTCACCCTCACTCACCCTCACTCACCCTCAACCCCTCAACCCCTCACTCACCCTCACTCACCCTCAACCCCTCAACCCCTCAACCCCTCACCCTCACTCACCCTCAACCCCTCACCCTCACTCACCCTCAACCCCTCACCCTCACTCACCCTCAACCCCTCACCCTCACTCACCCTCACTCACCCTCAACCCCTCACCCTCAATCCCTCACCCTCACTCACCCTCAACCCCTCACCCTCAATCCCTCACCCTCACTCACCCTCAACCCCTCACCCTCACTCACCCTCAACCCCTCACCCTCACCCACCCTCACCCACCCTCACCCACCCTCACCCACCCTCACTCACCCTCACTCACCCTCACTCACCCTCACTCACCCTCACTCACCCTCACTCACCCTCACTCACCCTCACTCACCCTCACTCACCCTCACTCACCCTCACTCACCCTCACTCACCCTCACTCACCCTCACTCACCCTCACTCACCCTCACTCACCCTCACTCACCCTCACTCACCCTCACTCACCCTCACTCACCCTCACTCACCCTCACTCACCCTCACTCACCCTCACTCACCCTCACTCACCCTCACTCACCCTCACTCACCCTCACTCACCCTCACTCACTCACCCTCAACCCCTCACCCACTCTCACTCACCCTCACTCACCCTCACTCACCCTCACTCACCCTCACTCACCCTCACTCACTCACCCTCACTCACCCTCACTCACCCTCACTCACCCTCACTCACTCACCCTCAACCCCTCACCCACTCTCACTCACCCTCACTCACCCTCACTCACTCACCCTCAACCCCTCACCCACTCTCACTCACCCTCACTCACCCTCACTCACTCACCCTCAACCCCTCACCCACTCTCACTCAGCGCAACCACAGCATCTTCACTAAATATATTTAATAAACTTTAAGCTATTGGCAATATAAAAAAAAATCCATTTTATTTACGTATTAATTATTAATTTTTTGTTAAAGCCATTGATTTTTTTTATATCAATACATATAAGTCACATATAAGTCCCGTTAATACAAAACATGTTGCTTTACAAATGCTAGAGGTGTCACATTTACAAAAATTATAACTATTGGCTTTGTAAAGAAGAAAGCTATTAATTTAGCTATTTAGAAAAAACACATAAATAAAAAACAAAAAAATAAATAATACCTATAGCTCAAACTTTACTACTGCGAGACCTATTGCATTTCCAATGCTTGTTTTGGTTTACTTACTCCTTATTTCGTTATGGCTACTACATCTAGTATGTCACAGCCACCACCTTTTCTTTCGGAAGAAGGTGAACCCATTCTTCCTTGGAAGAGATGGAGGAACTTGTTTGACTCTTATTTAGTTGCAAGTGGAGGTAGACACACTTACGACAGTATGGACAGCATACCTGTTGGCGGAGCTGATGGTGAACCTGCAGATGTTTTCGAGATGTCAATGACTATGTTAGACCAGTATTTTGGTCCAAGAATCAATGTCGTGTTAGAACGACATAGATTCTTTACTCGTGTCCAAGGTTCTCGTGAACGTGTTTGGACATATGTTGCTGCATTGAAAACTCTTTCCCGTACCTGTGATTTTGGTGATTTGGCTGAATCTCTTGTCAGGGATCAACTTGTTCGATGCACGAACAGTCCTAGGGTCCAAGAGAAGTTATTGTCTAAAAATCCCACTTTAAAAGAAGCTGTAAGTATTGTGGAAGGTATGGAGAACACCTCTACATGGGTCAAGGAAATAAGAAAAAATAAGGAAGATGAAAGTCATACTGTTAGTGAGAATAAAAAGAAAATTCCTGACTCTGTGCATATGTTAGATGAAGAGGAATTTACTCGTGAGTGTTTTGAAGAGGTTGCCAAAGTCAGTGTTAGCTCTAAAAACAAACCACTTCAAAAGACTTCAGTTCCTCAGAAAAGTTCCTTTGATAATCGTCCTTCTGTTTCTAAGGAAGCTGCGTCATCTAAGGAATGTGAATATCGTCAACAACGTCCCTCTTTTAACAGCCAGAGAATGCGATGTTTTAGGTGTGGGAGTTTTGCTCACACTTCTAATTTCCCCAATTGCTATGCCAAAGACAGCATTTGTAATAACTGTTGGATTAAAGGACACTATGCATGTGTGTGTAGGTCTGGTAAGAGAGACACCAATGAATCTAATTTGGATATTGTACGTACTGTTGTAGTTTCTAATGTTAAGAATGAGTTGGTTGATACTGAACATATTTATATGCCATTCTGTGATATAGGAATTGACAAGTTTGAATTTAAGCTCATGGCAGACTCTGGGTCTCCTTTTACACTGATTGGAAACAAGATTTGGGATGAAGTGGTAGGTTTAGAAAATGTTCAACTTTTACCTGCTGACATTTCCCCACTAAGTTATAACAAGTCAAAAATAGAAATTTTGGGATACACTGTAGCTAACATCTCTTTCAGAGGTAAGAGTATCAATAGCAAGGTTTATGTTGCTGTCAGAGGTGACAATCTGCTGGGATGGTGACATTAGCATGATTTAGGTATTATTCTTAACCCTGGGGCCGTAGATCCCAAGAACCAAGTCATGCTGATGGAAGACTTCCTTTATAGTTTGCCTCCCACTCAGATTTTGTGAGTGGATCTGACAAATATTTTGTTGATTATCCTAAAGTTTTTTCTGACACCTTGGGGTGTTTGAAGGGATTCGAACACAGAATCATTCTTAAAAAGTCTGCCAAGCCATGTGTACACAAGGTCAGGAAAGTACCTAATATGATGCTGGAGCCTCTGAAGCTTGAGATTGAGAGATTGTTGAATCTGAAGGTGATTGAAGAGATAGAGTCCTCTGAGTGGTTAAGTCCAGTAGTTTTGGCACCCAAGGATGGAAATTGATCAGAATGTGTGTGGATTTGCGTGGTTTGAACGAATGGATCTGGGTGGACCGGCAACCATTGCCCAACATAGCGGAGAGTATTAGTATCTTGAAAGGAGCGAAGATATTCAGTGTTCTTGACCTTTCCTCTGCCTATCACCAAATCGTTTTACATAAGGATTCTAGGCATTTGACATCTTTTGTCACACCGTTGGGGGCTTACCATTTCCTAAGAATGCCTTTTGGTCTAGCTTCGGCTGCTGCGTGTTTTCAAAGAGTAATGAAAATGGTTCTTGGCAGCCTTTCCAACGTAATGTTTTTTCAAGACGATATCTTTGTTTATGGAATGGATGAGAGTCAGCATGACAAGGTGTTGAGATCAGTTTTGGATAAGTTAGATGCTAGTGGACTTACTGTCAAGAAAGAAAAGTGTCGCATTGGTTTGGAGTCAGTCACCTATTTGGGACATGTCATCTCTGGGAGCGGAATTCAACCCAAATTTGAATTGGCGGAGAGCATTGTTAATGCACCAACACCCGTTGACAAAGATCAAGTTAAATCTTTCCTAGGAATGGCGGAATTTTATTCCAAGTTTGTGAAGGGTTTTGCCAGTCTTGTTGAGCCCATAAGGTCTCTCTTGAAGAAAGGTGTACATTTTTTGTGGTCTGTTGACTGTGACAAAGCTTTTGAATTGGTGAAGAAGGAAATTGGTAAAATGCCTACTCTAGGTCATTTTGACGCTAAAATTAAGACTATTTTGACAACTGATGCCAGTCTTAAAGGTTTGGGTGCTGTACTTTCCCAGGTTGTGAATGGAGAAGTTGTTGTAGCTTTCGCCTCAAGAGCCTTAAGGGAAGCGGAGTTCAATTATTCATGTATTGAAAGAGAAGCATTGGCATTATTTTGGTCTGTACTTCACTTCAAATTTTATTTGTGGGGGATACCGTTTATTGTGAAATCTGATCATCGTCCCTTGGTTCAAATTTTCTCTTGTCATCAGAGTGATCATATGACTCCCAGGTTAAAAAGATGGAGTGAAGGCTTGCAGGAGTATAGTTTCAGGGTGCAGTATATTCCTGGACAGAATAAGAAGCCTGCTGATTGTTTATCACGTCTTCCAATTCAAAGAGATTGTGTTACTGATGGGGTCTCCACATGTATAAATTGGATATTGGAGTCTAGCATATCCAAGGTGGCATGGTTACAGTGTGTCGAGGATGACGTCATATTTCGTTTATTAAAGAACGTCATCAAGAACGGGTGGCCCAACTATGATACTCTTGAGTGTGATTTGAAGCCTTATTGGACAGTAAAGGATGATTTGTCTATTTTCGAAGATAATTTAATGAGAGGTGACAGAATAGTGCCTCCAAATAGCCTAAGGGAAAAAGTTGTTAATCTTGCTCACGAAGGGCATTTAGGAAGGAATCTTACGAAAGCTCGGATTAGAGAAAGGTACTGGTGGCTTGGTATGGATCGAATGGTGGAATCTGTAGTCCAAGATTGTCATTTATGTGCGGTCAATGACAAATCACGCACCTCCAGCCAAGCGCCGCTTTCTCCTGTTGAGGTTCCTGCTAATGTATGGACAAAGTTGGGGTTATATATTGCAGGTCCGTTTGAACTTATGCCTTCTCATGAGAGATTTGTTGTGTTGTTGGTGGATTACACTTCCAAATGGGTGGTTTCCAAATGCATGGGTGTTGTGAATTCCCGGACTGTGATTGAATTTTTGAAAGAAGTGTTTGTGTCTGAAGGTGTGCCTAAATTCTTACTCACTGACAATGGCGTACAATTCACATCCAATGAGATGAGTTGTTTTTTGAGTAACTTGGGAATCATTCATCAGAAAACAGCTCTTTATTCTCCTCAGGCGAATGGTCTCACAGAAAGGATGAATAGAGTGGTGAAGAGTTGTGCGCAGAGGGCTTTGGAGTCAAAAGTCTCTTTTGCCAGTGTTTTGAGGGAGACGTGGTGGGCACATCGAACGACTCCTAATGCTGTCATGCAGAGATCTCCTTTTGAGGCTTTGAGGGGGAGATTAGCTTGCTCCAAGCTGAATCCTACTTGGCTCCCGGAGAGAGTTTGTAGTGACAGTGTTGAAAAGGTAGTGAAAAGGAGAGAGGCTTTGACAAACTATCAGCAGAAATATAAAGAACGTTATGATGCTAGGATGGTTGTCAAATCTAGGAAATGGAATGTGGGGGATTGTGTGCTTGTGAAAAAAACGAAATTTGGTCACAAGGGTGTTTCGAACTTCATTGGTCCTTTCAGCATTGTTTCCATTAGGAAAAATGTTGTCACTTTGGATAACGGTTGCACTTGGAATATGTCTAAGCTTGCCAAGTGCAATGATGCCAAGCCTCACTTCAATAGTGATTCCAGATGCTTCGATAATCCTTGTGCTGCCCCTCCTAGTGTTTCCAGTAATCCTAGTGCTGCTCCTCCTTCTGGTTTCCAAAGAGCTACTCCTAGGAGGACCCTACAGCTCCCCAGGAAGTTTAATGACTTTGTGATGCATTAATTTTTTATTGCTTGTATTTCCTTCTTTATTGTTACTCTACACTGTTTTCCAAGCTTTGTTTTATTTCTTCTTTATGTAAAGGGGATGTGTTATGTTTGCTGTATCTTTAAGAATCTCCTAGTTGATTACAACATTGTTAGAATGATGCCATTTCAATTGCTGTGGATTCAGTTGCTGTTGCTGTGCTTGTTGATGGGTTGCATATTAAAGCTACTCTACAACTACTCCTGGATTTGAGTGCTTTTATCAATATCATTTTTCGTTTGTTATTTCTAGGTAACTTTTCAAACACCAGTGCGTGATCCTCTCTCACAGAAAATTATGACCCCTGACGTGGGAAGCAAACAAGATTGCACATTGATTGACAACTATGCTGCAGACAACATTGCTGGGTAAGTAATTTAAAATTCAAGTAACAAAGAAAGTAGGACTGTATCTGTCTTCACCCTTCATTTCTTTTTTTTTTTTTTAAATGAAGCCCTCTAAAGTTCTCTTCGAATTTTAGACAAAATGGGAGCATTTTAAGACTAGAATGATTAAAGGAGAAATGGCTTTACAGCTAGTAATCTAACTAAGTAAACTAACACTATTAAAATTGAAAATCTTGTTACAAAGTGTTAAATACATTAGTGAACTTAATCTGTGGAGGGAGCGGTGTATGAAGTAAAATATATAGCAAGCCATGTGAGCTGAACTATATTTCAAAGAGGTTTTGAGGCGAACTTGGGAGTGAATTCGGCAAATAGCAAGCAGTTGATGATTACAGAGACATAATGCGGGTGCATCTTCAAAATAGAAGTAAACGTGCAAACTTAAATTGCTGGAAAATTGGTTTAGACTGATTGAGCTTGTTGAGTGACATGTTAAGCAAAATTTCTAAAATTGGTGTCATCAATGTTTAACATTTAAGTACCACCTACTAAATTGGATTAAGTTCAGACTTTTGCGTTCAGTTGGGCTCTATCTTTTTATTTATTTAAAAAAAAAGTTTTTTAATATATCCTTTTACCTTTAAATATTTGTCATGCCAAGGGACTTTCTTAATGCGTACAAACACTCCATATCTATTTAATAAAGGAAATCTGCCCTTTTTTTGGGCGGGGGGGGGGGGGTGGTGAAATCATCTAAAGGGGGGTGAAATCATCTAAAGAATGACTGCATAGTAACTTTAAGACAATCTTTCATTACGTTTTATTACATACAGGATTCTTTTTTTGTTAGTGAATACATGTGAAACCAAGATTGAGTACATTTAATAGATCGAAGAGTACATTTAATAGATTGCAATTCAACAGAGCTATTAAGTATATAATTGATATAAATAAAAAAGTATAATTGGTGAAGTTTAAAATGTCATCTGCTTTTTAACCATCTAATACCAAACTGAATTTTTCAAAGCAGTAGCTTTAACATGTAAAAAGATTTCATTAAAATTTGGATGGGTTGACTCCTCTGATTAAGAAATTATAACGTTTTTAAAGTGGTAAATGCACTACAAGTTAAGAGTAGAATTTGCTTTTCGGAAACACTTTAATGACATTCATATATATTTTTAAAAGTGCATTTTTTGTATAATTTGGATGATTTTTACAGGAACATTTGAAGTTGAGAAACATTTGGCCACAACTAACTTCATGATAGTAAAATAGCATTTTGTATTTCACTAGTGTTTTAGCAGCCGGTCTTTATTTGTAGTATCTTTGACTTCTGTGCTGATTAGATGTGGCAAGAACAACAAAGTTTGTCCAGTGCAGATTTATTTATTTATATTGATTTATTTATAGCATTTATACATTGCTCTGTAACCCTACGGGCATCCTGGCGCTAAGGTACGTAGCTGAAACTTTGTGGGGACAGGAGCATGAAAGAGCTGCTCAGCCGGGAAGAGTTATTTGTTGCGGAGGGTTTTGGGAGGGTTTTTTGGGAAAAGCCAAGTTTTCACCTTTTTCCGAAAGGTCAGAAGATCATTAGTTTTTCTGATGTCAAAGGGGAGTTTATTCCATAAGTGGGCTGCAGCAATGCTAAAAGCTCGTCCTCCACAGACTGGCTTTCTTGATCCTGGGGATGCTGATGAAATTCATGGATGCGGATCGAAGAGACCGGCTGGGCTCATACCACTTGAATTTGTGCTGGAGTGGTCGGGGGCCTAGCCCATGAACTGCCCTGAAAACAATACATAGGGATTTGAAGCAGATCCTTTGGTGTATGGGCAGCCAGTGTAGGTCAGCCAGGGCAAGAGTGGTAGAAGATCTACGCTCACGGGAGAGTGCCAGTTTGGCTGCTGCTGCCTGGACACTCTGGAGTCTGGAGATGATAGGCAGGGGATTCCAGCAGAAGGGCATTGCAGTTGTCCAGGCGGCTCAGGATAGTGCTCCTGACTATGTCGGCTCTGGTCTGTGGGGGCAGGAGAGGTAGCAGTCTTCGAAGTCCTCTTAGTAGGGCGAAACAGCAGCTGACCTGCTTGTTGACGTTAGTCTCTAGGCTTAGTTTGGCTGGTGTGTGGCTGGTAACCTTTTGCGAACAATTGCATTTCAAATCTGGCTACTTTAGAGATTCTAGACAATGGGTTCTTTTGGAACTTCAGTGCAATGGATGATGATTAGAGTGAGCTAAAAGGGAGTCCTTCTGCTTGGACGTGAAAGTGCTCTACTGCAACGTTTTGAATCAAACCTTTGCTGTAGGTAGCTTTTTGCCCACATCCGATTGACTGCTTAAGTCATGGAAACGCTGTTAGGGTGGTTCATGTTGGGTCAGTGTAGGACTGTGTCAGGCTTGCAAGCTAGTGAAAATGTCGTTTTTTTAATGTCCAATTACTAGTACAGTTTTCAAAGAAAACTGCACAGAAAACACATTTTTTTTAAAGTTTTCACATGATGGTGTTAAATTACAGTAAAATGCCAGTTTGGCATTTAACTTCATTAGGCTCACCTTGACTTGCTTGGCACTATCACTGCTATAAATTATGAGATGGTCTGCCAAATCGAAATAAGCTACACTTTTTTTTTTAGGGATAAATAAAATGCTTTGGTGTCAAATGAAGAAACGTTACTTTAGATAAATTAAACATGAGCTCAAAGTTGACTTTTTTTAATGTATTTGTCGAGTATGATTTTAATCTGTAAAAAAAAAAAAACAAGTTTGACTTATTTCCTCTTGCTGACTGGCTTTATTAAAGAAGCCGAAAACTCATCAGTTTGTGTTTTACTTTGAATCAAATGGTATTCTTCGATTTGGTTGTGTCTCAGTTGTGACCCACCTCTGTTTGAAGTTACTTCTACACATCTTTATCCTTTGGGTACATTGCTCTTTGTGGTGAGATAGTTTTAATGCACTTAATAAATACATTATGCATGGGAAAATATTGTAAAATATTCTATAAAAGCATTTGCTTTAACTGATTTATGTTTCTGAAATGAACCTTGGTTACACAATTGCTGGCTATAAGCTTAATTCTGCTTTTATTTGGAGCTTACATACATCTGTGGGTGTTGGCCTTTGTTGGTTTATTGCACTCATTGTTTCGTTTGCCGTCCCAATGATGCCGCCATGCTAGGCTACTTTAATTTTTTTTAAAAAGACATCACCATTTTGCATTTTCTTCTGCAACAGATCAATCGATTTGGGGGAAACCGGCACAGCTGTGGTGAAGGATTCTCACTGTGATATCTTGAACCCTGCAACTTATCCAGATGATGAGATGCCCGTAACAAGCAAGGGTGCATACAATATTGACTTTGATAACCTGGACACACTAAATCCATTCGCAAGTTCTGTGCAGATGAAAACTTCCCCTACCAAACCTTTGTGTCCTTCTGAAAATTCGTTCCCTAATGACTCCAGTAACACTGAAATATTATCTTCAGATGACCAAATTGTTATCAAGAACTCTCCACCTGTCAAAACTTTCTCTACAGAATTGCAAAGCAGCAATAAAAATGATCTTGATAAAACAAAGGATTACCAATTATTGGAGGAGCATGTACAGTGTAATTCGCACATTGATGAAAAAAATAACTTAAATGCCTCAAAACCATCTGCTCAATTTGAAAATGTAACTGAAAATGTGCTTTGTGATTCTGAAGAGCTTGCATTTAGGAACCCCATTGACATACAGAACAATGCAGCAAAAATTGCTGGGGACCTATGCATTTTAAAAGATGATAAAGGTCTAAATGTAGTGGAAAATGTCACCTACCCTCCTTCAAAGGAAAGTCTTAACTTGGATGTAGATCAACTCTGCATGTTTGATCCATTTAAAACTGGGGGTTCAAAGCTGCAGAGTTCACCTCTGGGTGGGTTTATCAAAACTGTTGCAGCAGACTCTGTTGATAAAGTCAGAAATTCAGAACTACATACATTGGCTTCAAAAGATTTGTGTGAGCTTAACCTGGAATTTTTAGAAACAATTGATCCTTTGAAAACCGAGGAGCCCAAACTGCAAGATACACCAGTGTTTGAGTCAAAAGCAATGGATCATTTTGCGGTTGTGCAGTCTGCCACATGCTTTGAAACTGGTGCTCCGCAGTCAGCTGCAAATGATTTGTTTAGTTTGAACACAGAGCAGATTGACACAAATGATCCTTTTGAAGTGGGGCGATCGAAGCTGCAAAATTCCCCTGTTTGTTCTTCCAAAAACACTGATTTAGTCAATAGTGGGGAACCTGGCACATTTAAATTCGAGCTGCCTGACTCCATGGAACTTTTCAAAATAGTTGGCTCAGGCCAAAAGAAATCAGCCACTGGTTATCCTAGTAGCACTAACTTAGGTGGCAGCATTGCACCTCCAATGCTTGATGTAGACCAGTGTGACCAAATTAATCCTTTAATAACTATGGACTCTAAACTGAAGAGTTCTCTGGGTGATGGGTCAAGACCTGGAGAAATTGGCAGTATTGATATCGACACAGCTCACCTGTCCTCTGTGAAACAGTTGTTGAAATTGGACTCTGATAATCCTGATTCCACTGATCCTCTTAACACAAAGGTTTCAAATGAAACAAACGCTCCAGCAATAGAGTCAAAAAGCACAGGAGGTAATAGTGTTGTAGTTAATGCAGATGCAGGAACAGATTTACCTGTTAAAGCAATCTATAAATTTGACCCTGAGCAGATTGATGCAGTTGATCCTTTCAAAACTGGAGGGTCAAAGTTGCAGAATTCACCAGTTGGTGTAGCAAAACACAAGGATTCGGAACCTGATTTGGCAGCCTCTGTAGAAAGCTTGAATCCAGAATCTTTGGCATCTGCTTCAATTTTCAAACCAGAACCTGTGAAGTTGGACTTTGAATTTTCAGATGTGGCCCCTAAAAAGCCTCCACCCAAGAAACTGGGGAAAAGGCTGGGAACAAAGGTACCACCCAAAAAAACGGGTGTTCCTCCAGTGAAAGAAGTTGAGAAATCCAAGGAGATATGTGCTGAAACCCTGGCGGATGAAGTTCCTGTCCCAAAGGCTTCTTATGGAGTTGACTGGAATAAATTTGATGATCCAAATTTTAATCCATTTGGCTGCGGTGGCTCCAAAATTTCCTCTTCACCTGAACACTCTAAAAGCAAAGCTGCAGATGAAATTAAAAAGGAGCCAGTCTTGTTGCATGTGGAATCTGACCCCTTGTTGCAGAATTTGAGACATCCAGCAGATACTCAAGCATCTTCTGAGTGCATTAATCAGTAAGTAATGTATTGCATGCCCTTGCTAAGAACTTTTCAGTGACTCCATGCTTTCATCTAGTATGTCATGTTTGACTGTTCGAAGTTCACTACAACCATTAAATATAAGATGTTGAACAAGAAGCAGTTACCTGTTTTACAGAAAAGTTATCTAAATAAGAATGGACGTGGAGCTGCGTCAGTGCACACAAGTAGCTGTGATATAGGGAAGGCCAGTTGTAGATTGGAAACGTAGTAGCATCTTGGGTCAGACGGACTTGAATAGCTATAGGACCAGAAATTAAGGAGTTTTTGTAATACTGTCATATAAACAATAAGACTTATTTCCTGCTTCTTTTCCCTTCTTGCTTTGTTCCATTCACAATTGTATACAGTTCCCCTGCTAGTATTTTGTAGAATCATATGCTCTATGATCCTGTTTTAAGCCCACTGGGGAAAAAAGTAATTCCTGATTGTGGCAGAGTTTTGTTATGTAACCCAAATTTGATTTTGACACCGCTGTCATTCTGCTTTTCTCTTTTGACCCAGACGTTTTAAGCCAATTGGATTATATGGGATCTGTTTTCTAGGGCCTATTGTTGTTAACAGTATGGATGTGTGTCTAACTTCATCCTTTACTGTGCTTAATGTATTGTGTTCGAGTTTCCCTACTTTATTTTTCCTTGCAATATTATATAGCGCGAACTCGACAACATGGCATGAGCACAATTTACATTACAGAAGAACACATTCATTTGTGGTAGGCACGGGGAGACAAAGCGATTTGCCTGGAATCACAGGATGTCGAGCTGATGCCGAGATTCGAACGTAGCTCCCCAGCTCTCAAGTTCGCAATTCTAGAACTTGTGGCGGGAGGTGTGTCTGTATGTCGGTGCTGGCCATCAATGAGAGAGACCTGTGCATTTTTTTTCAAATGGGTGGTGAAAAAATATGGGTATGTTGCTGGAGATGTGGGCCGCCGTGCCACCAATGTGCTTACCGGGGGAGGGTAAACACCCATTATTCCGCAGCTTTCTTTCCGCATACCATCACTCCGCATACTTTCATTACGAAAGTACCATGACTCCGCAATGCCATTATAACGCATGCATTACATTTTATATGCTTTTACCACACATGCATATACAACGAAATTCGTTGTAAATGCATGAATGGTAAAAGCATGTTTTTTTAAATGTTTGGATAAGGTAAGTATGGGTATAGGGGTATATGTTTTGGGGTACTGAAGTATATATTTTTGGGTGTTTGGGTATTTTAAGGGTTCAGATATAGTTTTGAGTTACAGGGGTAGTTTTAGGGATAGGTTTGGGTTTTGGGGTACAGGGGTATTTTAAGCGTTCAGGGCTAGGTGTGGAGGTACAGGGGTATTTTTAGGGTTCAGGGCTAGGTTTGGGGGTGCAGGGGTATTTTTAGGCTTCAGGGCTAGGTTTGGGCTACAGGGGTATTTTCAGGGTTCAGGGCTAAGTTTGGGATCTGAAAGAAACACGTTAGTGTTAGATTCCTTACCTTAGAATATCCCCAGGCGTCAGTCTGGATCCGGAAACTTTTGCGTAGCAGTACCCTTGCGCGTTGGTAGGCGTCGTCTGCAGGCGTCCCCTGCGGCTCCGCGTCCGTCGTCGGCGTCGTGCGTCGTGCGCCGTGCGCCGTGATGACGTCGCTGGAGTATATAGATGCCGCCTCCGCGCGCTGACGTCAGTTCTTCTTTTTTCCGCGCCAGTGGACGCAGATCTGAAGAGCGGTACCCGGTCTTTTGACCAAGTTATTTCTAGTTATTTCTATCTTTGTGCCTGGTAAGGATGCCCGGTTTCAAAAATTGTGACGGTTGTGACCGCACGATGTCGGTCACGGACCATCACCGACTCTGTCTCCGGTGCCTGGGCCCCGACCACGACGTCGACTCCTGCGTCGATTGCCGGGCTCTGACTAACAAAGCTAGGCGGGAGCGGTCCCGCAAGCTACTCGAGCTCCGGGTGTCGGCCCCGCGTCGAACGGTCGCGGTCCGGCCGGAGGTCCAGGGAGCGTTCGAGGGAGCGGTCGCGGAGCCGCGCCGGGCGCTCCGGAAGTCGACATCACTCGTCGAGTTCATCAGGTAAGAAACACAAGAAGTCGGGGCGCCGTCATCGTACCCCCGACTCCCCCCGACGCGGCCGGGGGTTCGGGTGACCCCAACCCCGCGGCTCCGCGAAAGTCGCCGGCGCGGCCTGCCCCATACCCTCAGGTCCCTGGGCAAGGTGCGACGCCTGAGGAGATAGAGGCGTTCCTCGTGGCCATGAGGGCCCTATCTCCTCCGGCGGGTTCCACGGCGCCTACGGGCCCAGTGAACCCGTCCGGGGGCCCTAGCGGTTCAGCTGACCCTACCTCGACGCCGTCGGATGCTCCGACACCGGCGCCGATCCCGGCGCCGCTAGGGCCTTCGGGGTCGACGCCGGATGGACGTACATCCAATCCGGCGCCGATTCCATCGAGGTTGCCCCCGACGCCGCCTCCGTGCGACGCCGGTTCCTCGGTGCCGGCTTCGGGCGGCACTGGGGCTCCGGCTTCGGGCGGCACTGGGGCTCCGGCTCCGGCGCCGTCTCCATACCCTCACCGAATCCGGACGCGGAGTCGGACCGGCGTCGCTCGACGCCGGGCTCGACTCCGATGGGGCCTGTCGACCCCGTGGAGCCGGTCTACATGGTTGACACCGACTATGGTGATGAGAGTACAGTGAGGGCTGGGAGGGGTCTGAGGACCCTCTGTCACGTGAGTGTCAGTATGACATGGACTGGACAGGTGATTTGGGGGACGCCAGTGGTTTGGATGACTCTCCTAACCCTGGTTTTGTCTCTCCTCCTTCCGTGGCATCGGAGGAGGGAGCTGCCTATTCAGTGGTGTTGATGAGGGCTGCCAAGGCCTTAAACCTTGAGCTCCCCGTCGCGGCCGTGAGGCCTAACATCCTCACTGAGGTCTTCAAACCGCGGTCATGCCCACAGGAGCCTCTGCTGCCGTTTAACGAAGCCTTATCAGACGTTCTGTTGGCACGTGGTCCAGGCCCTCTTCAGGTGCGCCTGTTGATCGGCACGTGGCCAGACGCCACCGTCCTTGTCCGGACAACCCCAAGTTCCTGTCCACCCACCCCACCCCTGAGAGTCTGGTGATCCAGGCCTCTACCTCCCAGTCCGCATTCCCGTCGGCCCCGCCCGATCGGGAATCCAAGAGGTATGACCAATATGGCAAGCAAGGTCTTCTCGTCCCTGAGTTTAGGACTGCGGTCTTGCAACACCGCTTGCCTCTTGGGCCGCTACACCCACTCTGTGTGGGATACGGTCGCGGAGCTGCTGGCAGAATGCCCCATGGAGGTGCGGGCAAAACTCGGCAAAGCTGTAGCTGAGGGCCGAGATGCAGCTAGATATTCTATTCGATGTGGTCTTGATACGACCGACTCGCTAGGCAGAGCGATGTCCACGACGGTGGCGATTCGTCGCCACGCCTGGTTGAGATCCGCCAACTTCTCGGCAGATGTCCAGAACACTTTGATGGACATGCCGTTCGATGGCTGTCATCTGTTTGGTGACAAGGCGGACCACGCGCTGGAACGCTTCAAGGACTCCAGGGTCACGGCAAAGTCCTTGGGTCTCTCGACCCAGCGCCAGCAAACGGGTTCGTTTCGCTCCTTTCATGGCCACGGAAGGGGCGCCCCCACACGTGCTGCCAGCCACGCACCGCAGCAATCACTTTAACGCGGTGGCGGCCGTGGAAACCGCCGTGGAGGCGGTCGGGGTCAACGGCGGGGTCAGGCCACATCTCCCCCCCGCAGCATCTGCCTCAAAATCCTCCTAGTCCGTGCTTTCAGGCCCACGTGACGCCAGTGGGTGGCAGGGTTCGCCATCACCACGCCCGCTGGCGCACGATCACATCGGACAGGTGGGTGCTGCAAATCGTCCGAAGGGGCTACTCCCTCCCCTTCGAGACCACTCCTCCAGCCATGCCACCGCAGAACCACCGTGTGTCGGGGGACCACTTGCAACTTCTGCAGGAGGAAGTTACGGCCCTCTTGGCCAAGGGGGCCATCGAGCGCGTTCCTGGGCCAGAAGTAGGACGTGGTTGCTATTCCCACTACTTTCTGGTACCCAAGAAGGACAAAGGGGGCCTACGTCCTATCTTGGATCTAAGGAACGTCAACGGCTTCCTCCGGAAGGAGAAGTTCAAGATGTTGACTTTGGCTCAGGTCTTGGCTGCCCTAGACCCGCAAGACTGGATGGTAGCGTTGGACTTGCAGGATGCGTATTTTCACATCCCCGTCCTGCCGGCCCACCGGCGTTACCTGCGGTTCACGGTAGGCCAGGAGCACTTTGTTTATCGTGCTCCCCTTCGGCCTTACCAGCGCCCCACGGGTGTTCACAAAGGTGTTGGCGGTGGTCGCAGCCCATCTGCGCAGGTTAGGGGTTTCAGTCTTCCCCTACCTAGACGACTGGTTGTTGAAGGCGGGCTCGCCCCAGACAGTCGTCCACCACCTCCAGATGACGGCAGACCTCTTGCACTGCCTGGGGTTCTCCATCAATGTGCCGAAATCACACCTGTGTCCCTCTCAAAAGCTCCTTTTCATCGGAGCGGTTCTGGACTCGGCGCAGTTTCGGGTTTATCCTCCGGAACGGCGGATCCGGGATATTCAGGCGTTGATTCCCATCTTCCAGCCGCTATCCCGGGTTTCGGTCAGGTTGACGCTGCGGCTGCTGGGGCTGATGGCTTCCTGCATCCTTCTGGTGCATCACGCCCGGTGGCGGATGCGGGCTCTGCAGTGGGACCTGAAGTTTCAGTGGGCCCAGCATCAGGGCAACTTGTCCGACCACGTCTTGATCTCGGAGGGCACTGCGAGACAACTGCAGTGGTGGCTTACGGACCGCGATTGGGTCAGGGGCAAGTCCCTCTCCCTTCCCCAACCGGAGCACGTTGTCGTGACGGACGCGTCCCTCCAGGGCTGGGGAGGCCACTTGGGAGAGGTGGAGATCAGAGGCATCTGGTCTCCGGCGGAGTCCCGGCTCCATATCAACCTGTTGGAGCTACGGGCGATTCGTCTAGCACTGAAGGCATTCCTCCCCTTTGTCAACGGGAGTGTAGTGCAGGTGTTCACGGACAACACCACCGCCATGTGGTACTGCAACAAACAAGGCGGGGTGGGGTCGTGGACCCTTTGCCAGGAGGCTCTGCGCCTCTGGCAGTGGCTGGAACGTCAGGGCGTGACTCTGGTGGTTCAACACCTGGCAGGTTCTCTGAACGCCAGGGCGGACGAACTCAGCCGTCGGTGCTCGATGGATCACGAATGGCGTCTGAACTCGGACGTGGCGCAAGGCGTCTTTCGGCAATGGGGAGAGCCTTGGTTAGATCTATTCGCCACAGAAGAGAACGCGCAATGTCATCAGTTCTGCGCGTTGGAGTTTCCAAGACGGCACTCGCACGGCGACGCCTTTCGGCGCGAGTGGAGTTGCGGTCTGTTATACGCCTTTCCGCATATACCACTTCTGCCCAGAGTGCTGAAGAAAATGAGGCGCGACCGGGCCCAAGTTATTCTTGTGGCTCCGGACTGGGCTCGAAGGTACTGGTATCCCGAGCTACTCAGCATGTCAGTCGGTCCCCCGATCCTCCTGCCCCTTCAGGAGGACCTTCTGTCGCAGCAACAGGGGACGGTCCTCCACCCGAACCTGTCCAGTCTCCACCTCCATGCTTGGAGATTGAGCGGCGGCAGTTGAGGCCATTTGACTTGCCTCCTGAAGTCTGTAATGTTGTTCTGGCAGCCAGGCGTCCCTCCACGAAATCGGTATACGCCTGTCGGTGGAACAAGTTTGTGGCATGGTGCACAGCAAAGGCTGTGGATTCTTTCTGCCCCTCTCTCCGAGGTTCTTCTGTTCCTTCTCTCTCTTGCCCAGCAGGGCTCTGCTCTGGGCACTATCAAGGGCTACCTTTCTGCCCTTTCAGCCTTTCTTAGGCTTCCTGATCAGCCTTCTTTGTTCAAGTCCCCAATTGTAACGAGATTCTTGAAGGGCATCACACACATGTATCCACCTGTTCCGTTTGTGATGCCCCAGTGGGACTTGAACCTGGTTCTAACCTTTTTAATGTGTGCTCCCTTTGAGCCCCTTCATTCTTGCCCTCTCCGTCTCCTGACTTTAAAGACGGCTTTCCTGGTTGCCATCACCTCTGCCAGGAGGGTGAGTGAGCTCCAGGCTCTTTCTGTCAAACCTCCTTTCTTGTCCATCCATCCTGACAAGGTGGTTCTGAGGACTAGACCTTCTTTCCTGCCCAAAGTAGTTTCTGCTTTCCATATCGGGCAGTCCATCACCCTCCCTTCCTTCTTCCCGCCTCCGCATCCTTCAAAGGATGAAGAGCGGCTCCATCGTCTGGACCCAAAACGTGCGCTTTCATTCTACATGGATCGCACACGCCATATCCGGGTGGATGACCAACTGTTTGTTGGCTACGTGGGTGCGAAGAAGGGACGGGCGGTACATAAACGGACCATCTCACGGTGGGTCGTTCTCTGCATCAAAGCGTGCTACTCTTTGGCTCGGAAGGAGCCTCCTGTTGGGCTGAGGGCCCATTCCACTCGGGCCACGGCGGCTACTACTGCCCTGGGCCGGGGAGTCCCCTTGCAGGACATTTGCCAAGCGGCTACGTGGGCCTCGCTGCACACCTTTGCGAGGCACTACTGCCTGGACAGTCAAGTCCGGAGGGATGGCTTCTTTGGCCGTTCTGTCCTCCAGGACTTTCTGGTGTAGGAATGTATTGGTTCGCAGACCCACCACCGGGGTTGGTATTGCTGGGGTATCTATTCTAAGGTAAGGAATCTAACACTAACGTGTTTCTTTCAGATGAACAAGTTACTTACCTTCGGTAACGATATATCTGCAAGAAACATTAGTGTTAGATTCCTTACCGAACCCACCCATCCTCCCCGTTCTGCAAACTGATACCTAGGGTTAAGGTCATCCCTTTCAGGGCCCTAGTTTCAAATGGCACCAGTGTTGGTTCTATCATGGCTCTGAGTCTTCTGGCGCGGAAAAGCTGTGTACAAAGAACTGACGTCAGCGCGCGGAGGCGGCGTCTATATACTCCAGCGACGTCATCACGGCGCACGACGCCGACGACGGACGCGGAGCCGCAGGGGACGCCTGCAGACGACGCCTAGCGACGCGCAAGGGTACTGCTACGCAAAAGTTTCCGGATCCAGACTGACGCCTGGGGATATTCTAAGGTAAGGAATCTAACACTAACTAATGTTTCTTACAGATATATAGTTACCGAAGGTAAGTAACTTGTTCTTTTGGGGTACAGGGGTATTTTAGGGTTCAGGGGTAGGTTTGGATTTTTTGGTACATGGGTATTTTTAGGTTTCAGGACTAGGGTTTGGGGTGCAGGGGTATTTCTAGGGTTCAGTGCTAGGTTTGGGGGTACAGAGGTATTTTTAGGGTTCAGTGCTAGGTTTGGGTTTTGGGGTACAGGGGTATTTTTAGGGATAGGTTTGGCTTTTGGGGTACAGGGTATATTTATAGGGTGAAGATGGGTTCGTGTTTAAGGGTGTTGGGGTATTTTAAGGAGTAAGGGTGGGTTATGATTATGGGGTGCAATTACATTTAACAAATGTGTGTATATATATAATATGTGTGTGTATGTATATGTGTGTGTGTATATCTATATCTATATCTCTATATATATCTCCATTAACCCCATTAAACTGAGGATACTCGAGCACATGCGAGCAATCGCCAATAAGGGCAAATCTTATCCGGTGGCTTGCCATTTTGCAGAATGTCACCAAAGCAATAGGGACCTCCTGAGTTTCTACTGCATAGATCAAGTGAACCGCCTAGAACGAGGGGGAAATAGAGAAAAGCCACTCCGGATTTTAGAGTCCAGATACACCATTGACCTTAAAACTATGATATCATGGGGTCTTAACAACGATGAGGAAATGTGGGTTCATCTGTAACACATGACACCGTGTGAAACATAAGCCCGGTATACCGGATTACCAGTTGGAAGAGACAAATATGTAATAAGAACTTTAATCTCTAAGCACCTGTGAATCTGACATGTGACAATACAGCTCATTGAATTTTGAAAATATTTTTGCCCATACAGGGCGACAAGACCAACAATAATAATTGGATAAGTACCGGGTTCCTTGACAGAAATTATAAATACTATATATAGGGGATACACCCCTTAACAGGCATTGAAATTAGAATTTTGTGATATCCTAATGATGCCATGTAGGATTCGGTCACGATTCCTTATGATCAAAACTATTAGTATGTACTTAAATGATTAATTGTTGTTGTAATGTTTTTAATATTTAGCACTTGAGCACTGTTCGCCAAGTTAAACCATTGTAATGTATGTGGATACATATATTTAAAGATGGCCACCGTTTTCTTCATGTTTTACCATCTTTTATGTTGATGAACAGAGCAATGATTGGTTGGGTTTAAAATGGCGATAGTTTCTAAACCCAAACTGACACTGACGAAGCTTGCATAGCGAAACGCGTCTGTCTGGGGTGAGGGGGGTTTGCAATAAATAATACACCAATATATATATATATATTTGATGTTTTAATAATGTACTTTTACAATGTATATGACTTTACCACACATGCATTTGCGTTATAATGGCATGCGTGAAAGTCATATGCGTTGTAAAAGTTTTAGAAATTATGTCTTTGCGGAGTAATAGTCCCACGTTATAAAAATTGCGGAGTGATGGTATGCGGGATGTTGGTTTGCGGAATATCATCACACATTACCGAGGGAGGGATGGTCCCTTTCTTGCTATTTCTGTGAAGGCAGGCCTTGTGTCCGGATGTGCGTGGCGCGAGGCCTGTGCGCAACAGAAGGGGAAAATCTCCAGTGTGCACATCAGGCGTCACCGGAAGTTAAGGCGAGATTACATTTCCTGCACAATGGCCCCTGTTTGAGCTCCTTCCGGCCCTTGGGAATAGCGCCATGCCTGACCTCCATACAGTAAAGCAGGTACACGTCACTGGGAGCGCGGGGCAAGCACACCCGGAGCTGGAATGTACAGAACCTGGGAAGAAAAAACAATGAAATATTGGGCACAACGCTCTGTTTTTTTTTTCCCCGTAATCCTGCGCCCCACACACTCCCCCAGCACACGATATGAGACATGGCATGAAGGGCGGAACGTACCACACGCCCCCAGCGTTTGTCACGCCCACAGCACAATGCAAACACGCCCACAAGGGACTACTTTGCTGGCACAGTTCTTTTACCTTTTACATGTATATGGTGGGCATCAGCATAGCATATGTCCTTCTGCTGCAACTGCCCTTTCCAACGCTGTATTGGGTGTTGTGATTGGTGCTGTGGTTCCTGAGATTACCCGCCTCAAAGGTTTGGGCTCTCTCTTTATTATAATAGTATAGATATAGATAATGGACGATAGGAGTCACAGAAATTGGGGGGGTTTCCCAGGCTTAAGTAGGGATGTGACTATCGCTTCCCGCATCGAGGAAGGAAGTATTCCGACCTCCAAAGATTCTTCGTACACTTCTTTCAGCACCGTTGCCATGATATTAATATAACTTTTATAAAATTCAGCCGGTAGGCCGTCAGATCTCCGGCACTTTCCCATTCTTCAGCTGCATAATTGTTTTCCTGATTTCATCAGTCTCAAAGGGCAGGCTCAAGAATTCTGTGTGTACATCACTGAGCCAACCGAGCGCTACTTTTCCCAGGAAGCTGTGAAGGTCAATAGGCCCTTGTCTTTGGGATGTATATGGTGTTTTGTAATGCTCAATGAACGTGTTTAATATGGTGAGTGTGTCCCGCTGCGCCACTGCTCCTGGTCCCTGTATCTCCAACACTTGGGTATGGAATCTGGGGTGTCTAGTCACCTCTGCCAGTGCTTTGCCCGGTCTTTCTCCTTTCCCGTATTTGTGGGCCACCCAATACCTTCCCTTAAATGTCATCTCTCTTGCCACACTGTCTTCATAATCGGACAGTTTTTCTCTAAACTCTTTTTGCACTTGCCCTGGCTCTCACTGTCCCATTCGTCTCTCCAGCCCCCACATTTCCTGCTCCAGTCGTTGTAATGTTCTGCGTATGTCTCGATGGACCCTGAAACTTTTTGAGATGCAAAAACCCTTTATCGTTAAGGCCTCAAATATTATTTCAACTGTGTTAACTGACCCTTTATTTCTGCTAAAGAAATCTTTAATTTCCTCACCTAATTCAGCTTGAAATACTAAATCTAACAAAGCTGTGGACTGTAGTCTCCAGCTCGGTCAAGGTTTATCATAGCCTGATGGAAGAAGCGATAATTTAACTGGGCAGTGGTCCGAGAAGGCCCTGGAACATCAATCACATTGCATATAAACCCCTGGACATGAGACTATAGTGAAGTCGTGCCCATGTCCCTCTGTGAGAGGTAAAGTGCGTTTCCTCCTGGGCTTGTGGGTGTGTGTAACGCCAACTATCTATTAGCCCGCCCTCCTCGACTATACCTTGCAGTGCCTCCTGAGAATTGTTATAATGATGTACAGATACGTTAGACCTGTCTTGATTCGGACGCAGTACAACATTAAAATCTCCCCACCCCCCCCACAATTATGTGTGCTGACACTAAACAGTATTTTGCCCCACAAAAAAGTCAAAAATTCAGGGCGATCTGTTGGGACCATAGCAGTTTGCAATCGTGACGGAGTCTCTGCCCAACTGTCCCCATGCTATAACATATCTACTGTGTGGATCCTCAATCGCTCCTGCTAATTCGAAGCTAGTCTACTTTTTAATGTGTGGCGGTTCCTCGTGCGTATGAGTAAGAAAAAAAAGTCTACAACTCTCCCATTTACTAGCAAAAGTATTCGGGGATCTGGGGTTCAGTTGGGTTTCTTGTAACAATGACACATGGATCTCCTGTATCTAAGTAGGACAGTACTTGCCTCCTTTTCCTCAGGTCTCCAAGGGCCCCTAACATTCCATGACATTATTTTTAACGTGGGCTTATCTTCCTGTGTCATTATACCACTCCATCTCTCTCCGACGAATGGAATGTAAAATAATGTACTTCAACATTTGCACATAAGAGACATGTCCTCCAAAAGTATACCATACATCTTGTGCTCTTAGTCTTAGTCCCCGAACCGGTTTAGAGGGTGTCCGACTGCAGAATATCTTGTTCCCCCTCCGAAGTTTGCGTCTTCTCTGAAGCAGTCACGCCTGTGTGTAGAGTGTCCTATGCCAAGATTGCAAAGTGTCCCAGGCCCGGCTATGTAGGTTTTTTATGTGAGGTGAGTTGTTCCGATGAGTGTCTCTATCGCATTTTTCATTCTACTTCTGCCATTCCTGCCCGCGGCGAGTCTTCCTGCGTGGATGCTGCTTTCCATTGTTTTTTAAGCTGCTTCAAGAAGTCTTCCACCTGTTGAGGATTTGCAAAAAACTTTTGGTTCCGCTGATGTGACACGAAGACGAGCGGGATAAAGGGCATAGTCAATCTGGGCCTTTCGTAGTTTCTGCTTGACCGCAAGAAATTTGCGCCTTTCCTCCTGAACATGCATCGTGAAGTCGGGGTACATGGTGAAGGGTATCCCATCATAATGCAATTGCTGTTTCTCCCTGGCCACTCTTAAAGCTACGTCCCTGTCCCTATAGTTCAATAGACGTGCAATTATAGGGCGAGGAGTGCTCCCAGGAGGCGGTTGCGGTCCCAGTGATCGGTGAGCCCTTTAGACGATGGAGCCTACCACCTTAACCAGAACCTTTTCAATGTACTCCTTCATCTTGCCCGTGTTTGTACTTTCTGGTATCCCCAAAACGCGTATATTGTTTCGTCGGCTCTGCGCTTCTATGTCCTCATTTTTAGCTGCTATGATCTTAAGCAGTTTATCCATTTGCGTCGTAGCTTTGTGGACCTAAGCTGTAGTGTCCTCCACGTCAGATACGTTGTTCCGCCTCTTTAATGCATGTCATGTGACCTGTTGAGGGGGAAGGAAAGCCCTCTGGGGTGTGGTCACGAGTCACAACGCACAAACCACCCTGCTGTGGTCAGGAGCCGTGGTCACAGGTCACCGACGCACACTTCACTGAGGAACAAGGAGCAATGATATGAGATGACAAAGATCACATTTAAAGTGGCATTTTATTTGTTAAGTCTTAAGTACATCAGAAAATGCATTTATTAATTGATCAGCCTGAGCAATGAAATGTTTGAAAGTCTGACTTTTAATCTGTCAGGATAAAAACAAAACGCAAGTTCACATTCATTATGTGCAAGAGCCTAGAAAACAGGCTGGAATGAGGACCTGTAAACCGGTATAATCGAAATCAGTAGGCGATTCAAAAAGGCTCAGAATACATTCAAAGAAAACATAGCGCCTACAAAGGTGCTTTTCTGAAGACATTACCCATGCAAGTTTTAACATTCCAAAGAGATCCAAGGTGCGAAAAGGACTGAGATCTTTTAAAAGGCACAATAGAAATTAGTTAGGGAAAGCAGAACACTCTATAAAGTCTAGTGCCTTGAAGCACCTTAACCATGAAGACTATCCCAGCAGGGCCTAGTAGTTTAAGGGAACCTAAAAAATGCAAGGAATTGGGTGTGAATGGAAAATACAGAGCAAGGACAGAGATTTAAAAAGACAAAAGTATTATCTGGCTTAGGAAGTCTACCACCTGAGAGAGAGGATTTGAAGTCCCAAGTCAGACAATCGGCTAGCCGGAGAGCTTGCATGCAAAGGTCGCATCAGCAGAGCTCTGGCTTTAGATTTGACGGGCTGAATCTAATATACCTGAAAAATGCAGAACTAACACTGTTCTGACGCCTTTTCTGACGCAGGTGGCTTTGACCGCATTGTCCTAGGACAGTGGGAGTGGTCAGGTGTCCCAATGGTTGGTTGGCCCTGCTTGACCCCAGAACATAGACAAAGACTTCTTGTCCTGTACATTTCTAAAAATATATGTGCGAGCGGAACTTACGTGTTTCAGTGGAAAGTCCCTGAAATGTGTCAATCTGCCTCTGCACCAGCTGAGTCTCGTGTACGTGTGAGAGTGGGGTGTCTTGAAATGGCGCTTGTGAAAGGCTACTGTACTTTTCCAAAGTTGCTCAAGTTACCTCGCTGTGTCCTGCACACTAGAAAGGCACGTTTTAAAAATGATTTAGGCCCAGTGGATTTTGCTAACATAAGGTGTGACCTTTGGCCTTTTGCTTGGGCCCATAAACCTGAAATTAAGGGAATCTGTGGGATCCCATTTGCTGATTATACATAGCAAAAATTGTGGGATTTCAAGCATATTTTCAGATTTACTCTAGCAGGGCCAGGTAGGGCCTTCAAGCTACCAGGGTTGATAAAAAGGCCCCTCTATCAGACCTTCTATATTGCGGGCAATCGCATCCATTCTCGTTGCCATTGTGTCCATTTTGCCCGCTATAGTTGCGAACCCGTGGCGCATTTCTAACTGGAGTGATTTCATGTCATCTCCTGGTGTCGACTGATGGTCTTGCTGTAAGGTGTCCTCCCCATTACTGGCCTCCGCTTGCTGCTGCTGGATGGATTTTTTGGTTTCAAATGTTAATCGCGGTTGGTGGGCACCCAGCTTTCCCATCTTGTTATGATCCCTGGGAGCACTGCTATCGTATGTCCGACCACAGCGTCCTATTAGTTTTGCTATACAAGGCCTTCCAATTCCGTATATTCGCTGGCGATGCCATGACCTAGTGCGTGATGTGTCAGGTGCTGGCTCAAGATCCTCACCAGGGCACCCAGCCCCGGTCTCTGCCACCCTGTCCACGAGTCAATCAGGCCACAGAGAGTTGCGCAGCGGCAAGGCCCTGGCTCCCCTGTCGTCTGCCGCCCACTTGGCCCCACTGCGGTGCCTCAGGCCGCACCTCAACTGTTCTGTGGGTGGTTAGTGCAGTACAGCGCCACACCAACGCAGCATCTGACCCCTTAGGATATTAGACGCACATCGGTTTAAGTATCTCAATCAAGCATAGGTGAAGCATAAAGCGCTCCGCTGTCCGCAGTATTGTGTGGTCTAATGGGGGTGTCGCTTCAGGCCAGACTGCTCCCAGCTTACTGTACAGCGCGGTGTCGCAGTGTCTCAGCTCCCCAAATACCAAGGTCCTGGACTCTGTATCGTCCAACTCCTGTAGCCCTGATTCAGTGATAGGCAGTGCACCGTGAGGCGCTTCAATGTCCCGCCTGCTGGGCCACCCCACGTTGTGTCTCTCCTGCTATGGCCATTGATTGCCTGATACTCGGCACCTCTCCAGCTTCTGGGGTGTGTTCCTGCCCTCACCGCCCGTATGGTGCTCAATATATGTATCTTCCCGCTTACTGCTGATGCGGTGCATTGTCATGCAGCTTCCAGCGCAGGACGGCGTTCTGCAGTTTTGGGTTACTGCTCGGCCGCCTCTGCCATTTTCTCCCTCGAGCCCATCTACCTCATAGCAGCCGCGGTCTCACGTAGTCGGTGATGCCCTTCACTGTCAGCAGGGGCTCCAGTCGCGGGTCCTGGTCACAACAGCCAGCCGCCTGTATTTACTCTGCAGACTCTCGTTGGGTCAGACGATATCGCCGCTTGTTCCCCGCATACAGATGCTTCTCACCTCCCGTCTTTTTAGCGAATTTCCATCGGTGAGAAAAGGATTAACACATTGGCTGCCATTTTGCTCGTGCACCACGTAGTGCCCTCGGTTTCAGATATATGCACATTCTTTTTCCACATCGCATGGGTGGGAATAAGAAATTTCCTAGTAATCATGATGGAAAGTTTCAATTCTATTAAGGACGCAGAGGTCCGGATTATGCTCCTTTCTTTTATTTCCTTACTCCAGCAGCTTTAAACAGCCAAAAACTATCATTCCCATAATTCATGCAGTAAAGGGTCCTCTACAATCCACCAATCGGATGTCCTCCTGGTTCCCGAGGACGTGCTCTTCCTAAGTCACTTCCTCTTTCTTAACTGCGACCACAATATTTCCCAACCTTATCAATCTGTCTTGGAACCCTCAGACCATAGAAGAAACCAAAGAGCAAACCAATGAATGTTCTCCACGAAACTGTGCACACCTCTTTAGATCGTGGTACCTGTGCATTTTGCTGAGACAGCAAAGGTCTTAATGTTAGTTTTTTACATCATGGGGTTTCCCCCTAAAGAGTTGAGTCTCAAAACACATATACTTATCCCAAACAACGGGAAGACCGTTGAAGTGCATTTGACTCCATTTTCCGGGTTGGGTACAGGTCTCTGAGCCTCGGGCTGGAATAATCTTCACCTCCACGTCCTTAATAGAAGTGAAACTTTCAGTCCTGAATATTAGGACATTTTTCATTCTATGTCCGGACCAAGGCGAGTATTATGCTTGTTCAAAGCTTAACCACCACCAATGACGCCATGTTCATGACTGGTTTAAAATAGAATCTTTTAAACCTAGAATCTGATGACTAGTCTGCGGTGTTTATAATATCCTCCAGCCTGGCTCCCTATGAGAGAGCCTTAGAAGCAATTTCTCCCCTCAAGGAGTGTGCTCCAAATTAATAGACACTTATACCCGCTTCTTGCACCACCCATCTGATCCAATGGGCTATGGTTGGGGGCGAAACCGCTTTGAAAGGTTTCCGTAGGGAAATCAATAACTGGCGTTCCCCTGGTGGGCATGTCTCTTCAGTCATACACTCATATTCCTTTATGCATCTGACCTCGCACAGCTTTGGGTATTTATTGAAAACTTAATATGACACTATTCTAGAATCTGACTTGGTTCTGCGCACAATGTAAAAGGTGACCCCCGCCCCCAGCGTAAAAACCCTTCCAGAAATATCCAAAAGTCTAACATCTGACACCCGACGGCAAGATACCAAGCACAAGCACAAGAGCATGGCCAGCTTAGCTGATATTTCCTTGCGGGATAGATATTAATTAGGTTGCCAAGATTGGAACAGGTGTTGGATCTTATTGACGTCCCATAATGAAAAATACCTAGATTCCGGAGGCAGCGTGAGGCGAATCCCTCGCATCAACTTGCAAATTAATTGGTGTTCACCAACTGGGGCTCCCAGGACCAGTAAGTGGCCTGCTGAAATTGCTGACCTGTAAGAATTGATAGTGAGGTATGCCAGGCCCTGGGCCTCCAGTGATGCTGAGAAGTTCATAATAGGTACCACTTCGCACCCCATGGGATCCTGGTTGTTTCGAACACACCAACTGACTCATCTGGACCATGCTGACTTGTAGCGCTTGTTCGTGCTGTTGGCTAAAGCCTCTCCCAGTAGCTTCTGAGCCTCAGTCGATAGGCCTGAGACTCTCCAGCGATGCCTGAAATCCGCCGTGCTACTGAGGGCATTCGCCTTTACTTGACTAGAGGGTGGTATCACCCTGGGGATCCCTCAGAAGAAAGGGATCTTGGGACCGAAGGATTTGAGAATCCCAGGAAAGTTCCAGAAGAACTGGAAACAACACTTGAGACCTCCACTACGGGTTGACCAAAACCACCCTCGCCTGTTGTCTGCAGACTTGCGTTGTGAATCTCATTATCATTACGAGTTGGGGGAAAAGCATACCTTGTCTCCTTGGACCAATCCTGTAGGAAAGCGTCCATTGCGGTCGCTAGAGGGTCCGGTTTCCAGCTGAAGAATCACAGAAGTTGGTGGTGCAGATGGTACGTGAAGAGATCTATCGAACAGGCCTCACATGTTGTGGAGTTGCTGAAAGAGCGGTGGGTTTAATTGCCATAGACTCCTGTCCGACCAGCTCCTGGGGCACCAATCTGCTATTACGTTGGAATCCCCCGGGAGATGTTCTGCTGTCACAAACGTTTTGGGAGAGGCGAACCGTCCAGAAATATTTGGCTAAATCCACCAGGACCTTTGACATGGTTTCCCTGAGGTGGTTGATGTAACGGACTGGTGACACGTAGTCCAGCTTCAGAAGCACGCTGCAAGATGCCTTGTCCTTTGTCCAGCACTGGATGGAGAAGGTATGCACCATCCATTCTAGGCAATTAATGTGATGTGGAGCTGACCCTCGTCTGCAGACCACTTTCCTCCTGTAAAGGAGTCCCCGCACTGAAACCCCCCCGGCTTGACTTGCTGGTGTCACCAACTCGCAACCAAATATGGCTCTGCCATTCCAGGCATCCATATGATCCAGCCACCACTTCTTCTCCCTGCGCACTTCATCTGTAATGGGTACCTGGTCGGAGTACTCCAGGCCCCTGCGGAGATGAAAGGCTTTCAGGCGCTGCAACGCTCTGTAATGGAGCGGGCCCCGAAAATTGCCTGAATTGATGGTCAGGAGGCCCACCAACCAAGCAATTTGCCTCTGCAAGGTAGAGCAACATGCTAAGATAGAGAGGTGTGGCTCACTGGTTAGAGGCGGCAGACCCGAGTGCAGAGAACGGCCCGGGACCAGGGTTCGATTCCCGACGCGGCAGGGTCTTGGACCAGGATCAGCGGACTGATAATTCTCGCATCGGTGCCCACTCCGACCGGGGAGCACACTCTGCAACTCTGGGCATTAGCTTGCCTCATCTCTACAACGGCCCCCACAGACGCCAGGGATGCCTGGTTTCACCCTGGAGATACCCAAAAAGGGACCATCTCACAGGGAAAGCCAGGACGGGTTCCCCAGCAGTCTACAGCGCCGGGACACTCGGGTAGAGTAACTGTGCGCTATACAAGTATCCCACATTTACATTTACATTTAATATTCGCCTCAATTCTCTGCGGATCTTAGACATTTTCTTTGCCAGAAGGTTACTTACTTGGAAGGAGTCAGAAGCAACTTCTTGGCATTGATCACGAACCCCAGGTTCTGAAGTAGGTCTACTGTCTCTTGCAACTGTTGGGAGACAGAGAGGACACTACCCCAAGAGCAGAATGTTGTCCAAATAAATAAGGCGAAAGCCTTTGGATCCCAGTGTTTCCACCACTGGCTTGAGAACCTTGGTGAAGCACTACGGAGCAGAGGACAGACTGAAAAGGAGCAAGGCAAACGCGAACACCTGGTCTTTCCACAAACTGTAGGAAGCCACAGTGTAGAGGAAAAATGGGGACTGCGAAGTACGCTAGCTTCAGATCCAGTCAGGCCATTGTGGGCTGGGCTGCTGGACCAGGGGTGGGAGACGTACCAGATTGTGGGTCAGGAACGAGAGCGACACCAGGTCGTGGGGTTAAAGACGGTTTTATTGGTATTCCACGGCTGGACTTTAACATTAAGGTTCTCCTCGTTCTGAAAGTAAGTCTCTCTTTGGCAATTTGACTGGAATCCGTTTTGGCGTTCGGGTGTTCCTCTTCTTTGTCTGGATGTGATGCACCTCAAGGTCTGGTCAGAAGGCAGGCGCTTGGCTCCGGTTTCCCATGCAAAGAGACCAACAGAAAGGGGGCCGTTAGTTCTCCTGTCTACTGGGGTTTGCACCTAGGGGCCGTGTGAAGTGAGGTAGGGTATCACCGGTGAACACGTATCTCTAGTACAGTGGAGTGGTTTGGGTTTTACAGACAGTGAGGGATAAACGCGGGGTAAGGGAAACAAAAGGTGGGGGTAAACGAGGGAAGACGCACACGGGTTCTGTACACTTTATACACGCTTGCTTCCCACCCAAGCCGCCATACGCCGCCGTACCTGGGCTAGCCACGCTCCATCCAATCCTCGGGTTGAAGGAGATCCTGCAGCAGATGGATGCCCTCCATCTTGAAATGTCGGTAGACCAGCCATTGGTTTAACTCCCTCCAATTTATTACTGGCCGTTGGCCCCCGTCTGTCTTGTCTACCAGGAAGACATTGCTGAGGAAACCCCTTGGGTGAAGAAGTGTGGGAACAAATACTCCTTTTTTTCTGCAGATTCGCCACCTCTTGATCTGAGGTCGGCCTGATGGCAAGCAAAAACCAGTGGCCGAGGACGAACCTCCTGCACGGGAGAACCGTAGAATTCTATTTGAAACCATTGTATGGTCTACAACACCAATGCGTCGGAGGTGATAGCCTTTCAATTGTGTACAAAAACCGGCCACCTGCAGCCCACCTTTAGATGTGTAAGGGGAGAAAGGCTCACCTGATGTTGCCAGGGGTTAGCCTCTGGCTGCTCCTCTGCCACCACGTCCTCTAGTCTCGTCTCGACTGGAAGAACTCCTGTCTGCCAGAGTCTTTGATTTTCTTGCTGCCTCTTTGACGGCCTTGGGTTTAGAAGCGGCCGGCTGAACGCTCTCTGCTAAGGCTGGCCCCGACAAACTATAGGTCGCAAAACCTTAATGGAGGATTGCGCCTTGTCCAGCAGTGTAAATGTGGCGACTAATCTGGTAAGTTCCTTTATGAACGGTTCTCTGAAGAGACCGCCTTGCGCCACCGGGCCTGCCTCAGAAGCGGCCAAGTCTCCCAGCTTGAGGTCTACTTTTAACAAAGTGTCTCCTCTCAGTAGAGAAGATGCAATTAGCATTGACCAAGAATACAATAGGGCTTTGGGCCCAGTTTGAGACTCTTTGTGGGGATAGATGGGTGCCTGCCAATTTGGCTTCCTCAGCCAAATCCAAAACCTTTGTGATGGGTTCTGCTATGTCTAGCAACTTATCTTGACACGATTTCCACGATCTGTCTATCCCCTTCTTTGGATCACATATGTACTTCTGCAAGAAGGTGGCCATCTTGGGGTGAACCTCTGGGGTTATTGCCACCTTCCCCAGTAGGGCTGGGCGTGGGGGCACTCCCCTTAGAAAATCCCTTACCACCTTCTCGAGAGGCTTACACAAGCGTCCTGCTACGTACGCCAAAACTTTAGGGGATGGAGCTCACTCCTAGGATCGGGGCTGTATTAGATCCTCCGGAACCAGCATATCCAAAATCTCTTCTGGCCCTTTAGTTAGGTCTGTGGAAGGGGACCTCATAAAGCGCAACGGTCTGCCTGGACCTGCTTCGTCCTTGAACTCCTAATGAGTGCTCTCCATCCTCTTGCAAACTAGGGATCTCTGGAACCTCTGGGAGAGGACCTTGTGACCCCCCCACCCCATCTGGCCTGGCTAAAAAAACGCCTTCAAGTGTTCAAAGGCCCCCCAATCCATGCCTGCGGCGCTCTTACGCTTCTGAGCACGTTTGGGTTGTTCAGCCTGGCAAGAATATGCGATTTGCATTATGCGACGCTCAAAAGGCGCCATGGCAGCTGCTACTGCCTGGTGGATAGACTCATCCACTAAATCACGAAATTCATCGTCCAGGAAAAGAACCTGCAGAGACTCCTCCTCTGTGTATTCATCCTCCATGACTATAGTGAGCACTATATTAGTTAGGCCAACGGTGTGTAAACAATATATATACACTTATCTACCCCAAGCGTTCTATGTGCTAGTGCTACAATAGAACTGGTTGGTATGCGAGTCACTAAATTACTGCATGTTTTATGCACAACCACGTGTGCTATCGGGATCTAATCATCCGCTAGGGGGTGACTCACCCTGAGGTTATAGTCGGTATCGGATGCATCTGGGCCTTCTCCGGTTCGTTTTCTCGACAAAACGCAGCACTTGTAATCGCCTTACGGCGTTTAATACAGACTTGCAGTGCCGCAATCTACAGACCCACACCGTGGGCGTCAGGGCTTCCAAGATGGCAGAGGCAACGTGGCGGACTGCTGTGGCGTTCGTCCGCTCTCATTGGTCCTGCTGGTACCAGCGCGACACGGACCAACGAAACGCAGACATGCGCACCCTATCCTGTGCGTGTTTACCACACTGCCTGCATCACCTCAAATGGGCTGCGAACTGAGCGAGTGAAATGCTCCTGTGGCACCGAACTATACAAAACGAACAAACTCAATCGCGTACGCGTATCACACAGACGCAAAGTAATACAACAAAGCGTGCTGAACCAATTACTTTTAAACAGTCGAAATTAAGGTTAAATTCTCCCTGCCCTAAACAAGCGAGCGGGAAACACTTATCTGCTGAAGAGAAGGAAAGAAAGAGCAAGTGACTTTGGAAGAGCACGCCCTCGGCAACCAGGAGCACTGCCGATTGGTGGATTGTAGAGGACCCTTTACTTTATGAACTATGGGAAGGTAGTTTTTTTGTTGTTTTAAAGTTGCAGCTGCTGGAGTAAGCAAATAAAAGTAAGACTAGCATAATCCTTGCCTCCGGTCCTGACATAGAATTATTCCTGCTTGGTGCTCTTGCTGTACTGTTAAGATTTTCTTAGATCTATTTTTATCTGTGGTGAGATTCTGGAACATAAGCCAGTGGAGGGAGAACAATGTAAGGACTGTACAGTTATTTCTCTGAACTGTGCTCCTGGAGAGAGAAAAGTAATTCACTTGCACATACTGACCTCGTTGCTTCTGGCTGATCTCCAGTTAATGATGCATGGCTAGCAGAGTGGCCAAGGAAGCTGGATGAGTGTGCCTCTTTTGCACATACATTCATTGTTAAAAGATGTGGACTAGGTCCTGATGCCCGCCCTGCATTACCATTTCACACTAATCTACCTGTTTCATATTGTAGTGTATATTCCTACTTTTGTATCAGACTCCTTCCACAACTTACCTACCCATCCATCTTAACCTGTCATTTTTGACCCTCTGACCTCAATGCAGAAGGAAAATAAGTTGGTTTTTGACTTCACCTTTTCTTTTAAGCTGTGCCAACTCTCTGACCGGATTAGCAGGTTGCATGCTAGGGGTGCTCCACCCCAGCCCCCTTACCTTTTTACACCTGGAATCCTAATCTGATCCAGCTCTTTCCACCTCTTAGTCTGAGTGTAAGCAGTTTCCGGCATAAGGCACAATTCTCTAAAATAGAAAGTAGCTGGGCGTCTACCTGAAATAAACAAATCAATTATTTGTATTTACTTAAGTTCTTATTTGTCTTGAACATGAGCCTTATTGGTATCAGAGCGTTGCAAATTTTCAGAGAAGAGATGTATAGAATCCACAATATAATCTAGACCAATACAGGATATGGGAACTCCCAGTTGAAGGTCACCTCGGTGCCATGTTCCTAGGTTCTAGGGAGGAAGTGTGTTCATTAGTAGAACTAACTAACTTATTAAAAGATGCATTTGAAGAATTCAGTCTTTCAGTGGCAAGGAGTTCCAAGTTCTCGAGGAGATGCCAGAGAAGGCTCTGTTGTAGGTTTTCTTTTTATAGAATCTTTGTGCTTTCAACAGTAAGGTGCTGGAACTGCTGGAGGATCTGCAGCTGCTAGATGGCTCCAGCGTTTGAGCAAGGTATCTTGGAGTATTGAAGTATTGAGTTTTATGGGTCATGCATGCAATTTTTAGCTGTGTTCTTGCTTCATAACTGGGTTTAACTTAGGCCTTTCAAATCATCAGGGGATATGTGGTTGTTTCTTTTTGATCCGGAGATAATTCTTACAGCAGAGTTGAGAGGCCCTCAGAAAAGCTGTCTTGGATCTGGGCAAGCTGCAGAGGATTGCACTTTCAACGTCTAACCTGTCAATCATTAATGCTTGCATGGCAGACTTTTTCACTGAGGTGGAGGAAGGATTACATTTTCTTATGATTTTATTTGTAGGTTCACTCCTTATTGTGGCAGCACTGAGTGCTTATCCATGTTCAGGTTCTTGCCAAGAGTTATTCCTAGAGATCTTGCTGAATCAATAACTTGTGCCAGGCAGTTGAGTTATTAATTGCTTTATCCATTCCTCAATGACTTCTGACTGTTTGGGCTTAGTGATTTGAATGAATTCCGTTTTAAGAGTGTTTAGTTTAACCCCTTCGAAGCTCATGACGAGCTCAGCTCGTCATGAGGTACACCTCTCGTACACTCATGACGAGCTGAGCTCGTCATGAACAATGGGTTTTTCAAAAAATCAGCGTACAGCAGGAAAATGAGCCGCACCGATGGTGGTAAGGTGGTTGCATATCAGCCAAATTTGGGTTCTTAGTAGGGTTAATCTTGAGGGACCTGATATCTTTGGGTGAGGAGACTTTTAGGTATAAATGGGTGTTGTCTGCATACATGTGGTTGTAGGCGTTGGAGGGAACTTAGAATTTCCGTTGGAGGGAACTTAGAATTTCCGTTGGAGGGAACTTAGAATTTCCGTTGGAGGGAACTTAGAATTTCCATTGGAGGGAACTTAGGATTTCCGTTGGAGGGAACTTAGAATTTCCGTTGGAGGGAACTTAGAATTTCCGTTGGAGGGAACTTAGGATTTCCGTTGGAGGGAACTTAGGATTTCCGTTGGAGGGAACTTAGGATTTCCGTTGGAGGGAACTTAGGATTTCCGTTGGAGGGAACTTAGGATTTCCGTTGGAGGGAACTTAGGATTTCCGTTGGAGGGAACTTAGGATTTCCGTTGGAGGGAACTTAGGATTTCCGTTGGAGGGAACTTAGGATTTCCGTTGGAGGGAACTTAGGATTTCCGTTGGAGGGAACTTAGGATTTCCGTTGGAGGGAACTTAGGATTTCCGTTGGAGGGAACTTAGGATTTCCGTTGGAGGGAACTTAGGATTTCCGTTGGAGGGAACTTAGGATTTCCGTTGGAGGGAACTTAGGATTCCCGTTGGAGGGAACTTAGGATTCCCGTTGGAGGGAACTTAGGATTCCCGTTGGAGGGAACTTGGGATTTCCGAGAATTTCCGTTGGAGGGAACTTAGAATTCCCGTTGGAGGGAACTTAGAATTCCCGTTGGAGGGAACTTAGAATTCCCGTTGGAGGGAACTTAGAATTCCCGTTGGAGGGAACTTAGAATTCCCGTTGGAGGGAACTTAGAATTCC
Organism: Lissotriton vulgaris; assembly: GCF_964263255.1. Lineage (NCBI taxonomy): Eukaryota > Metazoa > Chordata > Amphibia > Caudata > Salamandridae > Lissotriton > Lissotriton vulgaris. The sequence goes on along the minus strand of NC_141690.1, from coordinate 204,972,854 downwards.
CGTTGGAGGGAACTGAACTTGGGATTTCCGAGAATTTCCGTTGGAGGGAACTTGGGATTTCCGAGAATTTCCGTTGGAGGGAACTTGGGATTTCCGAGAATTTCCGTTGGAGGGAACTTGGGATTTCCGAGAATTTCCGTTGGAGGGAACTTGGGATTTCCGTTGGAGGGAACTGTGGTAAATTAAACATTACCCGGACATAGTTTCTATACATTAATAAGGAATAAGGATAGCTCATAAAACGAGAGGCAGAGTCTGTGGTGTCCGAGTCAAAAGGGCTTTAATTCACGAGTCACTGGAGAATCGGGTTCCATCACCACTAAGGTTCAGGAAGGATCGTCATCTGACGTTTTATTCACATAACACATTATATATAGTAAAGCCATACAATTGCAATGAATAGAGAAGGCGGAACGCTCCAGGCGGAGCAAGTGAATGAGAGAGATAAGAACACATGGGCGTGAATGAAGGCGGGTAAGGAGGCGTACACGTGGGTGTTCACTTGATGAGTCATTGGTGTGTCATAGGTGGGTGCATGCATAGAGGAGGTCTGCAGGGTCAGCAGAAACCTTTACCCTACTTGTGCGCAAAATTGGTCATGACGTGGAATTGACGTGTAACTGGGGAGAGCTGGGGGGAGCTGACTTTAGCACTAGTAGAGGAGTCTGGAGTCTGGGATGTCAGAACGACCTGCACCTTTGGCATATCTGATATCTTGTGTTTGGAAGATGTATTGTCTGAAGTAAAGGTCTCTCGAGTAAAGGCTGTTCATCACTAAATGCTAGTGTGTGCATATATTTCTTCCTGCTTTGCTTGGGGGCCATGGGCCTTCTATGGCAACGCGTTCAGTAAATCACTTGCATGGAGACAGGAAGGCTAGGCCCTATGCTCTGCAGGCGGAATATGTTTACCCCTTTCACTAGACTGGAATGTGTTTTTGCGGAGCTGAGCAGATAACTGTAGGCAAAATACCGTCTTGGCAGGCAGGCCAGGCCGGGCACCTCTCGGCTGAGCAGGGAGTAAGGGAGAGGTCAGGGATGCATACCTAAACTGCAGCTTTCAGAGTCAGAAGAGGCTCGGAGCCTGAATTCAGGGCCTGGCTCGGCTGGGCCACAAAAACGTGTGCTTCTCGACTTTTAAACGTGTACCATGTAAATGCATTGGCAATGTAGGCCTCAGTGCAGAATTAACGTCTCATTCATGGAGGGCCTAATAACTGACATGCTAACATTAGACGGAAATGCAGGGGCATTATTATTACAGGCACGGGAAGGGAATTACATGATAACATGGACATACTTGGGGCATAGGTACATGGATAGGGTGCGAGTGAGGGACACACTGGCCACATAAAATTTCTATTTCCTCATTCCCTCCTTGTCCCCTACTGCGCCCTTTAGGATACATCTATATTCATGAGACCATCTATTTTTTTCATATAGCATCATTTGCTCATCCTTTTTCATTTGTGCACGGGAACGTGGACGGGGAATACAGGCAGTGGCCCACAAGCCGCAAATCGCTGGGCCACATTGCAGACCGAGACAGCAACTGAATACTACGAGCAGTATTATTCCTTGGAATGACGATACTTTCCATCCCCAGGCTGATATCGCACTCCAGAGCCAACCGGACCAAGTCCAGGTGCCTGGATTCTGGTGTGTATCGTGAGCTATCTTATGGAGCCTTGTTATTGCTGCATACACTGATGGTGCGTTATTTGGCATAAACACACAACAACTGGAGCCGATCACTCTACAAGCCCCGCCCCTATCAGCCAGGATGACGTCAAGAAGAAGGCGGTTCTGAAGAACAACAAGTCTCATAGCAGACTGTTCCTCGGTCAAGTTACCTAAGGCAGAAGTAGTCTCATTCACTACTGCTTCCAAAGTTCTGGTTAATTTGCGTATTAATTTACTGTTTGGACGGGACCTATGAAGAAAAAGAATCCTTTATTGAAATCTGTATATTGCTCCCACGCTGTCTCAGTCTGATCGACAACCGGGGACGCGGTCTCCCTCTTGTGTCTTACATGTACGAGTTGGGAATCTCGATGATTATGGGATGGGGCTAGAAAAACAGGTGGCAGTAGGAACGCAATATAACACGTTCGACCCCAGTCTAAGGGCAGACGTACATAGGCTGTCTGACCGCAAATGAAATAGGAATGGCGGGAAGCTTTGAAAGTAGACTTTCCTTTATCATTGAATTCGACCACAGTATTACAATCACTGTGTCCTAGGTGCACTGAACCATTCTTTCTAACACATAATTCACCTTTTACTGGTAAGACTGTTATAAACGGTGAACCTGTATTGGTCTCGGATTGGACGTTCAGAATCATGAGGCTAAGGGAAACATTCCCTAATTCGTACACTTCATTTTCTAGATCTGTTCCTTTCCTTTGGGGAAAACTATCTTTATCAGGGAAACATGCCTTATTCATGACTATATTCAGGTCCCTCCAAATCCATTCACTCTGGGAGTTTGTGAACTGTCTGTCTTGTGTTGATGACATTAAAGCAAACCAGGCTCCGCACGAACCATTGTGCGAAAACGGATAAGGAAAGAGGGGCAGAACTCCCTTCATTTTCTGATAAGGTGGGAGTCGGCCGCATACCCAGCAATTCGTTACATTGCTGGTCTGGTGAGAATGGTGTAACATACGAATAAGTGTTGTTGCGCAGTGCTAGTCGATATGACCATTCATGGGGTGGCAGGTCACTGAATGTGTGGTCTACAGTGTCATTGAAGGGAGAATGTATATGTGAACCAAGAGGAGGAAAGAAAACATGTAGCGTCAAGCTTATACATATAATCGATATACTTAGAAAAAACATAATGATCAGAGTTACTATGCATCTACTGCGTAAGGTTTTGCAGTACTTTTCTTTCATCTCTTTCTGCCTATCTCTCTGGCTATTTGGGTCTACGATCTTATACATGTCAGGAACCTGTCTAACCGCTTCACCCGAGGGGGACTTAAACAATTAAACGCTGTCTGACTTACTAGACCGTAGTTTTTGTCTATACTCTTGTTGCGGAGTCTTTTCTAGTAAAGGGAGTTTAGAGTCAATGTTTTCGGGACAGTCCTCAGAGTTTTTTACTGAACTAAGTCCATGGAAACGTTTCACGTGGTGGGCATGAATCCAGCCCTTCCTCCCTTCGACCTTGACGGCGGTCCTCGTCATCAGCAGGACCAACTTGGGTGCGCGCCAGCGGGGCTCCAGAGGGCTTGAACGGTCGAAGTTGCGGACAAACACCAGGTCTCCCGGAACAATTGTATGAGTCTTCACCTGGGTGTTGTCGGGGAAGGCAGCTGCAACCTGTGAACGACAAGAAAGGAGTGCAGACATCAAGGAAGCCAGGTAATCTGTCAGCATAGTACTGTCGACATCGGTTATCTTTCTTGGCATAGGCGTACCCCACATATTCGGCGGTCTACCAAAAACCACCTCGTACGGGGATATTCCGGTTCTGGAATGAGCTACCATACGCATGTAAAAGAGGGCAACCGGCAAGGCTACCATCCAATCCACGCCTTTGTCTGCACAGACCTTCACTAACTTTGTTTTGAGTGTCTGATTGTGTCTCTCTACGAGACCTGCTGCCTCTGGGTGTCGTACGCAATGGAATTTCCACTGGTACCCTAACAGAAGAGATACTTCTTTTATCAGTTCAGAAGAGAATGGCTGCCCATTATCTGAGTACACGACACGGGGCAAGCCGTATCGTGGGAAGAATTCTCGGACCAACTGCTTGGCAGTGGTCACAGCAGTGTAATCTGGGACTGGGTACGCTTCTGTCCATCTAGATAGGGCACATACAACTACGAGGACATACTTGAATCCTCGACATCTGTCCATCTGAATATAATCCATCTGGAGAACTTCAAAAGGGTGGTCAGGAGGATGAAATCCACCTTGTTCCACAGGAATGCCTTTGCCTGGATTGAACTGACAACAGATCATGCAGGTACGCACTTTCTGTTTCGCTGCTGCACGTAAATGCTTGTTGAACCAGATGTTCTGTATACTGTCTAACATGGCCTTTTCTCCTAAGTGTGCTGGACTATGTGCTGTATTTATGATAGCTTGAACCATGGAGTCAGGGAGGAACCACGTGGCTTTGCCTTTTGTCATCCATCCCTGATCTGTCTGGACCCCTCCTTGTTCAGTCCATTTCTTGATTTTGTCTGGAGTGGCATGTGTCTGTATGTCGAGTACATCTTGTGAGGGATCCCTGACTGTCATGCAATTCGTCAGTGATGGTACTTCAGTCTTTGTCGTGTCGGTTGGAATGTCTGTTTGAGTCTGGGCTGTAAGTTTAGCTGTTCGATCTGCCAGGTCGTTACCCTGGGAAATGGTGTCTGTGACTTTTGTATGTGCTTTGCACTTCATGATGGCTATGGCTGTAGGCAAGTGTATTGCATCTAACAGAGCTTGAATGAGGGGACCATGCTGTATTTTGGCCCCATGGGAGGTCAGAAAACCTCTCTCTTGCCAAAGGACTCCAAAGTCGTGTACGACTCCGAATGCATACTGTGAATCTGTGTATATATGTTTACTTTCAAGTTCTTGGCTCGTATACCGGCTTGGGTCAGAGCGATGAGCTCTGCTGCTTGGGCAGACAGGGTGCCAATTCGATGTGTCTCTGACTTCAGTATCAGTGGTCACTGCATATGCGGCCACTAACTCTCCTGTGCTTGTTCTCATGCATGAACCATCCACATAAAGTGTCAGGTCTGGGTCGGGTAATGCAATGTATGTCAAGTCTTGTCTTGGCTTCGTCACTGTGTTAATTACTTCCACACAGTCATGTGGTGCAGGGTCTGCTGTGCTCGAGGGTAAAAGTGTAGCAGGGTTCAGAGTATTGCATCGTCTGATCTCTATGTGTGGCTGGAACAATGTCAGTTCATATCCTGTCAGTCTTGCTATAGTCAGGTGCTGTGTCTGGGTCCTGTTCAAGAGAACTTCCACTGAGTGTGGAACCTGTACTGTCAGGGGATGTCCTAACACTATGGAATCGCTTTGTCTGATTGCTAGAGCTGTTGCTGCAACTGATTTTAGGCACGCAGGCAGAGCCTGGGCCACTGGGTCCAATGTACTAGAAAAGTAAGCACAAGGTTTGTGTTTTCCTGCCTGATCTTGTGTGAGGACAGATAATGCTGTGCCATCGCGTTCAGTGACAAAAAGTGTAAAAGGTTTGCTGTAACATGGTGTCGCTAAAACTGGTGCTTGACATAGAGCTTTCTTCAATTCATCAAATGCAAGTGTATGTTCCGGTGTCCAAGGGAGGACAGTCGAAGTCGCTGCCTCCTGTGTTGTCAACTGTATAAGTGGTTTGGCTAGATATGCGTACTGAGGAATCCATTGTCTGCAGTAAGAAGTGAGGCCAATGAAGGCCCGTACTTCCTTTTGTGTCTTGGGCTGTGGAAGGTGTGCAATTAACTGAATACGGTCAGGTGTCAACTGTCTACCCCTCTTGGACAGCAAGTGTCCAAGGTACACCACTTGCTGGGCACAGAATTGTAGCTTTGAAGGGGACACTTTGTGCCCCTTTTCTGCCAGGAAGTATAAGACTGTCAGTGATGCACGATCACAGTCTCGTTCTATTCGTGCTGTGATCAAAAGATCATCGACGTATTGGAGCAGTGCAGTGTCAGTAGGCATGTGAATACTGTCTAGTTGTCTTTTCAATGCTTGACTGTAAATACTAGGACTTTCTGTGAACCCTTGAGGAGCCCTCGTAAATTTGAAGCTTCGTCCATTTAAACAGAATCCGAAGAGGTATTGGCTCTCGGGATGGATCGGGACACTAAAGAAGGCGTTCTTGAGATCAATGACAGTAAAGAACGTCGCTTCGGAATCAATTGCAGTCAGTAGTGAAGAAATGTCTGGGACCACTGGGTACTGTGGTATTATGCATTTGTTCAGTTCTCGGAGGTCAATCACTAGTCTGTAGCCCGGTGGTGCATTTGGGTCAGTTCGTTTAAGAATCGGAATGATTGGAGAATTACATACATTGGAGTCAGTTTCTACAACCACTCCCTGTGCAATGAGTTCGTCAACAATTTTCAGTAATGCAACTACAGCATCAGGTGGTAACTTGTATTGTCGGATTCGTGGCAGTACAACTCCTTGCTTGAGTGTGACACGGTATGGTGTAATGTGCATGTAACCTACATCAGTCGGACCTTGCGCCCATAAATGCTGTGGTACATTCTGGAGTCAAAATCTCTCAACACATAATGTCCTTTAAAATCACGTAAAAACAATCTCGCTCCTTCCGGAGAACAACAAATCACTGCTCCTAGTTCTTTCAATGTTTTTATACCAAGCAAGTTTTCTGGACATGATTTAGTAAGCAACAAGTCTGTAGTGCGGGACAATGGACCAACTCCTAGGGAAACTGGCTTTGACAGTCAATCAGAAATTTTCTGTCTTTCCCCAATACATGACTATGTACATAGGGACCCTCTTGATCTACAGGAACCTCAATAAGGAGCAAGCCAACCTCCCTCTCTAGGCTCCCTCTCTAGGCTGTTTCATGAGTACTGTTGATAATCTGGGTAGTCCGACTGCCTACTGGTACATTTGTTGCGTGACATGTTGTGTGGCAGCAATGGGTTGGGGTACAGCTACTTTCTGTTGCATGTTCTGTGGCGTTTGCGTGTTCTGTGGGATTTTATCCTGTCTAGGAGGACGCGGTCTTTCTTTCGTCTTGCCTGTAGCTATATTGTGTTTCAGGACAGCACATTCATTTATATAGTGACCTGGCTGTTTACAGTAGTTACAGTTCCCTTTGACAGGTGCCGCGCCCTTTTTCTGGCCATCGGCTGGAACTGATTGAGCAACTAGTACTTTCATTTTCGTATCTTTCATGCGTCTCTTTTCGTGTTCCTGTTCTTCTCTAATTCGGTTCTGGTGATACTGTAACATTTGTAACATTTGGGAAGGGCTATTTGCTTGCCAGGTACTCTCAACCTTCAGTACTCTATTTTTGATCTGGGGTAAGGAATTCTCTACTAATTTGCTCACGAAAAGATATGGGTACGATTCACTACTTGTCTTCAGGCCACTGTTAATAAGAAAACATTTTTCGAATCTAGAATAAAAATCACTAGTATCTTCATCTTGTTTCTGTTTGCAGGCTGAAATAGCATCCCAATCTTCCTTTTTAGTAGTCAATAATCTCGGCAAAACCTGTATTAATAGCTCGGGTAGTTCTTTAGCTTTGTCCCCCAGACCAACACCAGGGCCTCGTGTTTTATCTTCGTCTTCTAATTCTGTCCAGCTGATCTTTTTCTCTCCCACCTCCCAATCTTTTTCTTTAAGCTTTTCATAAATGCCTGCTGGTAACAGTACTTTCAATAATTTAATGGTATCGGCATATGTGTACTCCCCCATGCGGAGCATGTCTTTTAATTCACGGTGGAACCCCCCTGGGTCTTTATCATGACAGGGCAGTAATTTTTTCATTTCCAATAATTCCATTTTCGTCAAGGGTGTGTAAACATATACTCGTTGAAGCTCACCCCCTGTAGTTCTAACGGGATGAACCTCTCGTAGGGGATTCTGTCGGTCTATGTGAAAGGTCTTTCTTTCTCGATGTGGGGCAGGAATCAAGTGCGGGGTCAGAAAAGTCAAGTACTTATGTCGTTGATCTAGAATGACATTAATTAATTCGGTACCTAGGCCTCTCCATCTTGCTAGGAGTAAATCGTCCAATAATTTATACAAGGGACCTGGATCAGAATACTGACTCTCGTACAAAGTGATGAGATGTTGAATCATGTAAATACCAGCTAAACGCTGTTCTTCCGGAGGGAGGCTCAAAAATGTTTGCGCTACTATGTCATCCTTATATATGTTAGAATTAAAAGCCCATTGAACTGCTGACCGGGCTAGTTCCTGGTTATGCATAGTACAAATTTCACTACTCCCTACTCGTTTTTTCAGTGCATGTTCAGTAGCTTGGAATAGGTGTTCGAGGGAATATCTTTCTGGTATTGGAGAGAGGGAACGTTTATTGTAATCTAGGCCTATGGGTCTGTCAAACGGTCTTGCCCTACCTACGTAATTCATTTTATTTATTTCCTCTGTTACTGTATCATCCTCATCTGAGACTTCGTCGTCCCCTTTCTCGGCCTCTTTCTTGTGTATATCCAGAATTTCTTTACGAATTTTCCTGTACATGCATTCTATTCTGTTCTGTGTATCATGTTTACCAATAGCTATATTGTCACTCCAAGTCATCATACTTTCAGTCACTTCTTTACAGGGGTGGGGGAATCGTATCGCCCGACGCCCGAACCAACTAGAATTATATGAAAGGCAAGAAGATTTATTGTCTATTTTGTCCTACGGACAAGTAGACATTAAATCACAAAAAAGAAATTAGCTGTCGGCACTCTGGGGATCACGGGCAATTGAAAAGCTGTCAGAAAGCCTTCGGAAGCCTTTGACTGGCTGGAAGCCCATGATTGGGTTCTATCTAGCCAGTGATTGGCTGGGGGAGTTTTACGCTAGACCTCAGTGTTCTAGCGTGAGTTCATCACTGGTGCAGCCCACCTGCTCTTGGAGCCCAGCTGCTGATGAGCAAGGGCGGGCTCCGAGGCAGGAAACACTTTTGCGGCTGTCTGGGTCCCAGCGCTGTGGCCCGGGTGGCCTTGTGGTCTCTGTCACGGATTGCTGCACCACCTGACCGCCCTGTCCATTGGGATCCGTCCAGGGAAGTCCTCATCTTTGGTGCGCTGCGGGGCACATCCTGGAATCGGGAGCGGCAAGTCATTATCTCTGACACAGTGAAAACTTCACCAACAGGCGAGTTAATATGATAATGGGTTTTGTTGCGGCCAGAGCCTTAGGAAAAGTATCTTAGCTGTGATGCTGCATGAAATGTTCTAGTATCCGTGGGCGTGGGGGCGGGGACGAATGTGTGGCATGTTAATTTACAGTAAGACGGGAACTTCTCCACTGCCATCAGCTGATCAATTAGGCGCCTATTGCAGTGTAACAATGCCACCGGTGCAGCGTTGTTAAGGAGTGAAAACACAACTAATGGAATCTCTATTTAGAGACATTGACCTTTGTCAGTCTGCTTTAATGGAGGAGGCTGCATTCGGGGGCACGAAGCAAACTTTAACACCTGGCAGTCTTACAGAAAAGGCAGCTTTGCAAGTTTATGCATGCGCTGTAAATAGAAATATTTTTTAAACTGCATCTTTTTCCTGGGGTTAAACAGTAAAGCTAAATTTGAATAAAAGAAACGGCACATAATGAAGCAGGCAGAAAGTATTCACACAGCTCACTGAAACGTGGGCCTCTCTTGGCGTCTGAAACCTCGTAATTTCCACATATTTGCCTGAGGTCTCCGTTCCTAATACCATCCCCCACAGACTTTCTTGCTTTTTCCTTATTACCTCCACCTTCCCTCCACTGCTTCTCGCTTAATCAGTGCCCCCACTTAATTTTCTAATCTTGCCACTGCAGCAGAGGAAAAGCCTCACATCAGTGTCAATTTTACATGCTTAATCTGGCAAGAAACCGGTCATTCTCCACATTTTGGGCTCATTACTGTTAGCCTGTACCTCTATTTGGTTGTATTTCTCGTCTCGTGTATCTACTGTAAACCACCCTCACCATGCAAAGTGCTCTGGCAGTTTGTGCTAAATAAACAGAGCCGCTGTAATGAAGCAGCAGTGAAGGTCTAAATTATACAGCAGGGTTGACTGAATTATGTGGCCACAAAAAGTTAGAATTATGTAGCAGAAGGCAACACATTTTTCTTTATCGTATTACTTCATTTTTTGTTACATTAGTAAACTTTAACCCTGTCAGTATAAATGTTTTGCCTTATTACTTTCAGATTAACACCCAAATATAGCAATAGCATTGAAAAAGTGACCAGTCACTACTTGGGATGGGCTTTTCACTGTGTGGCAGTATGGGTTACCCTCTTTTTAGAAACTTTTGATCTGGTTGAGCTAGAATCAACATTTTTGTTAAAATATGCAGTTTAGGCAGCATCATTATGTGGCAAATTATGAGGAAAACGTCTCCGCTATAGAATCTCATTATTAGAGTGGCTATGTTATAAATCACGCACGTACACAGGTCCTGCCATCAGTGGGGGACCATGTCATTTGCAACGATTAAAAATGGCAAAAATTGCAGCACGAATTCAATTTGAAGCAGAAATAATCAGAATGTACATTTATAGGTCTCACAATCACGTTTTATTGACAACTGCGTGAAATTGTCCAATATTCCCACCTTTATTTTATGCAACCACTGTATTGTTGCATTTATGTAGCACAGTTACATCAGCAGTAAAAATTAGCCCATACCAGATCCAAGGAAGTGTGACACTGCCACCTGTGATTATTCGTCCTTGTAGACAAAGTCTTGTTTTTCTTTCTCTACATGATTTGACCAGGAGTGTTTTTCCTGTGTGCCTGACTTTGTGCCTTCTTTATGCATGTGCCCATTTCGAAATATCCACGTATCATACCATAGAGCCTCAGAACGCTCAGCTTCTGAAAAAAACACACTGATTGCACATGTTGCTGCAACGTTAAAACCTTATCTTTCACCAGGCTTACCAATACTCATATGTCCGAATCCGGCAACAGAATTGCAGGATTTTCCCTGAATATAACATTGCACATCTGAGTGGGCAGTGGGGGGTTGAGGACATTGGAGAGAAACAAGTTGCAGAGAACCCTGATTTTAAAGAAAAAAGTGACTACTTCATAAATCTAAGTGAGACAAACTTGCACATCTTTTGCGGAGCTGCACCTATTCATGTTTGGGGAGCTTACTCTTCTGGTGCCATTACTGTGCACAAGAGAACCCTGTTGCTACTGCCTATCCTGCAAATGCTCCTTGTGTGGGAGAAGAATGTGGAGATTTAGCAGTGAGTGCACAATAGTATATATAATCACACCTCACCTGCCCAGGAATGTAAATGGAGAGATTGGTTTAACTGACCATTACTGCCTCTTGTGTATTTGTACTTGTGGATACTGCCTCAGTGAACCACAGCACCTCTGCCACGCAATTTTGGCTGCCCCATGAATCGTTCATAAGCTCTGCCAAAAAGTGCAGTTATTCCCATCCACACGTTTATCAGATCATGTTCACATGTGAGTATTTTTAAAGCTGGACAGCTATGAGTTGGCCCTAGAATGGCGAACACCCGTCTGTCCTACAGGTTCATATTCCGACACAGAGCGCAGACAATTGACTACATTTCTTGAAGTATTTTGGCATAGACTGTCTTTAGGTACTGTTTCTCTACAATTGAAATTGTGTCACATGCATACTGGTTGATAATTGGGGGCAGTGCACACTGACACATCCACACACATACTGTACAACAGTTGCATTTAAGGATGCATGACCATGCACTGCATAGTTGGACTTGCGCTTGAAATAATGTTGCACAGTATGTTACACTGATTACAGTGCAGGTTCTCGCCGTGCAGACCCACCGTAGTGATTTATGGAATAAGTGGGGCAAGCAGATATCTTCCCAGGACAAGTAGATTTCTGTAAAATTTTGTCCATTGGCCAAGTAGATTTTTGACAAATTTCCACACCCCTGCTTTATCTGGCTGGTCTTGTTCCCTGATCAAACAATTAATCAAAAATCGTAAAAGCATGCTTTGAATCTCCACCTTTCTATTTGCCATGGCCTCATGTATACTTTCTGGTCCCTCCCCCGTTCTAATGAAGTGATATATTCTGTCTAAATGTTCCTTCATGTCTGGCAAAGTGACCAAATAGTCTGCAACACGTCTTAAACGTATTGAGAATATGAGCATTACGCCCTCACCTGGTACTGGATCATATATACAATCGGAAAGTGATTGTCTAAGAGATGCTGGTGTCATTGGTTTTGGCGTGCATTGTAGTGCTAATTCTCGTAATGTTCGTTTTAGTGGTGGTGGGGTATGCGGTGTGTCTCCAGTGGGCCCCCCTCCCGATGCCCCTAGACTTGAGTCGCCTTGGCTTAAGTCGTCTTTCACTGCCAGTGCTGCTGCTAATGCGGGTTGATCTTGTGCTACGGGTTGTTGGCGAAAAGGATTGGTAGGGATATTGACAGGAGGATTGGTAGGGTTGGGAGGAGGAGGAGGAAAATCTTCATTTACATACTCTGGAGCAGCGTCGTCTAAATAGGAGGAAAGAAAAATGTCCGCTGCTGTCTGTTTGACTTCGGAGTTTAGTCGGGATCAGTGGTGGCAGCAAGTTACTGGGTACTTCCGGGGTCACTTTAGGTAGGCCCTCTGCGAGGATGGAATACATGCCTTTAATAAGGGCATTTCTTTGTGTATCAATTTGTTCTGCTTTCACCCGTTCACCTTCTTCTAGCTCTTTTTCTTTGGCTTTTTCGATGCTTCTCTACTTCTCTCTGCTTTGTGGATTTCTTTCTCTATTCTTCTATGCGCTTCTTTACGCCACAACTCTATGGCATCTTTCTGGGATTGTCTAGCTTTCTTTTTCCACAGTGCTTCCTCTACTCTCATGATGCAATCAGCATCCCATGTCCCTGAGACAGGCCATCTATATTTCTCTTCCAGATCTTTCGTGTACTCTACCCATAAATCTAAAAACAGTATGGCATCTAGGCAATGCTTTTGGTACATAAAATGTCCAGGAGTGTCCCTAGGCGGGATGGGAACTGCCTCTTCGAGTATCCCTTTCCTGGTCCCTATCTGACGTAATTTCGAAAACAGCGGCATGTTTGAACTAGCTTGAACGAAAACACAATAAGCACAATAATAGACTGAGAACAATCATTCATACCACGACATTAAAACATTAGAAACAGATACTAACTAGTACATAGAAAAACACAATCCTAAAAATCCTAAAATAAACCTTGTTTACTGTATGCACTGCTAGAACAGTACAGTCATACCGGTCTCATAAAGAGACACGTCTTTACCGCATCCACCTAAATGGACACGTCTTTACCGGATCTGTGTACCCAGACCCGTCTTGACCGGGCTCAAATAAATTAACCCATCTCTATGCGTTCCCAACAACGGTACACACCGGGAAGCAAAACTGAAGGCCTTGGAAACTCGATACTGGACTGGACTGCTAAGGCTTCTTGCTGCGCATGCGCCTTGGAACAGGTGGGCCTCGGGATACCCCGAACCTTGCTCTCTCTCGGCTTGGGCTCTGGTCGGGATGGTCCGCAATCCTCACCGCCTCGTGTGGATGCCTGGTCGCAGTCTCCGTCTCCTCCGTGGGCCTGAGGGAGTTGGCAGGAAATCCCGCTGACGTGTACACTTGAAATCCGTCACGGCTATAGAAGGGGTCAGGGGGCTGCGCTTACATCGCCGGCGCGTGGGGAAGGGGACTCGTTCCTATTCGGGCGCCAGATTTATGTGGTAAATTAAACATTACCCGGACATAGTTTCTATACATTAATAAGGAATAAGGATAGCTCATAAAATGAGAGGCAGAGTCCGTGGTGTCCGAGTCAAAAGGGCTTTAATTCAATGACTCGAGTCACTGGAGAATCGGGTTCCATCACCACTAAGGTTCAGGAAGGGTCGTCATCTGACGTTTTATTCACATAACACATTATATATAGTAAAGCCATACAATTGCAATGAATAGAGAAGGCGGAACGCTCCAGGCGGAGCAAGTTAATGAGAGAAATAAGAACACATGGGCGTGAATGAAGGCGGGTAAGGAGGCGTACACGTGGGTGTTCACTTGATGAGTCATAGGTGTGTCATAGGTGGGTGGATGCATAGAGGAGGTCTGCAGGGTCAGCAGAAACCTTTACCCTACTTGTGCGCAAAATTGGTCATGACGTGGAATTGACGTGTAACTGGGGAGAGCTGGGGGGAGCTGACTTTAGCACTAGTAGAGGAGTCTGGAGTCTGGGATGTCAGAACGACCTGCACCTTTGGCATATCTGATATCTTGTGTTTGGAGGATGTATTGTCTGAAGTAAAGGTCTCTCGAGTAAAGGCTGTTCATCACTAAATGCTAGTGTGTGCATATATTTCTTCCTGCATTGCGTGGGGGCCATGGGCCTTCTATGGCAACGCGTTCAGTAAATCACTTGCATGGAGACAGGAAGGCTAGGCCCTATGCTCTGCAGGCGGAATATGTTTACCCCTTTCACTAGACTGGAATGCGTTTTTGCGGAGCTGAGCAGATACTGTAGGCAAAATACCGTCTTGGCAGGCAGGCCAGGCCGGGCACCTCTTGGCTGAGCAGGGAGTAAGGGAGAGGTCAGGGATGCATATCTAAACTGCAGCTTTCAGAGTCAGAAGAGGCTCGGAGCCTGAATTCAGGGCCTGGCTCGGCTGGGCCACAAAAACGTGTGCTTCTCGACTTTTAAACGTGTACCATGTAAATGCATTGGCAACGTAGGCCTCAGTGCAGAATTAACGTCTCATTCATGGAGGGCCTAATAACTGACATGCTAACATTAGACGGAAATGCAGGGGCATTATTATTACAGGCACGGGAAGGGAATTACATGATAACATGGACCTACATGGGGCATAGGTACATGGATAGGGTGCGAGTGGGGGACACACTGGCCACATAAAATTTCTATTTCCTCATTCCCTCCTTGTCCCCTACTGCGCCCTTTAGGATACATCTATATTCATGAGACCATCTATTTGTTCATATAGCATCATTTGCTCATCCTTTTTCATTTGTGCACGGGAACGTGAACGTGGACGGGGAATACAGGCAGTGGCACACAAGCCGCTAATCGCTGGGCCACATTGCAGACAGAGACAGCAACTGAATACTACGAGCAGTATTATTCCTAGGAATGACAATACTTTCCATCCCCAGGCTGATATCACACTCCAGAGCCAACCGGACTAAGTCCAGGTGCCTGGATTCTGGTGTGTATCGTGAGCTATCTTATGGAGCCTTGTTATTGCTGCATACACTGATGGTGCGTTATTTGGAATAAACACACAACAACTGGAGCCGATCACTCTACAAGCCCCGCCCCTATCAGCCAGGATGACGTCAAGAACAAGGCGGTTCTGAAGAACAACAAGTCTCATAGCAGACTGTTCCTCGGTCAAGTTACCTAAGGCAGAAGTAGTCTCATTCACTACTGCTTCCAAAGTTCTGGTTAATTTGCGTATTAATTTACTGTTTTGGACGGGACCTATGAAGAAAAAGAATCCTTTATTGAAATCTGTATATTGCTCCCACGCTGTCTGTCTGATCGACAACCGGGGACGCGGTCTCCCTCTTGTGTCTTACATGTACGAGTTGGGAATCTCGATGATAATGGGATGGGGCTAGAAAAACAGGTGGCAGTAGGAACGCAATATAACACGTTCCACCCCAGTCTAAGGGCAGACGTACATAGGCTGTCTGACCGCAAATGAAATAGGAATGGCGGGAAGCTTTGAAAGTAGACTTTCCTTTATCATTGAATTCGACCACAGTATTACAATCACTGTGTCCTAGGTGCACTGAACCATTCTTTCTAACACAATTCACCTTTTACTGGTAAGACTGTTATAAACGGTGAACCTGTATTGGTCTCCGAGAATTTCCGTTGGAGGGAACTTAGAATTTCCGTTGGAGGGAACTTAGAATTTCTGTTGGAGGGAACTTAGAATTTCTGTTGGAGGGAACTTAGAATTTCCGTTGGAGGGAACTTGGGATTTCCGTTGGAGGGAACTTGGGATTTCCGTTGGAGGGAACTTGGGATTTCCGTTGGAGGGAACTTGGGATTTCCGTTGGAGGGAACTTGGGATTTCCGTTGGAGGGAACTTGGGATTTCCGAGAATTTCCGTTGGAGGGAACTTAAAATTTCCGTTGGAGGGAACTTAGAATTTCCGTTGGAGGGAACTTAGAATTTCCGTTGGAGGGAACTTAGAATTTCCGTTGGAGGGAACTTGGGATTTCCGTTGGAGGGAACTTGGGATTTCCGTTGGAGGGAACTTGGGATTTCCGTTGGAGGGAACTTGGGATTTCCGTTGGAGGGAACTTGGGATTTCCGTTGGAGGGAACTTGGGATTTCCGTTGGAGGGAACTTGGGATTTCCGAGAATTTCCGTTGGAGGGAACTTGGGATTTCCGAGAATTTCCGTTGGAGGGAACTTGGGATTTCCGAGAATTTCCGTTGGAGGGAACTTAGAATTTCCGTTGGAGGGAACTTAGAATTTCCGTTGGAGGGAACTTAGAATTTCCGTTGGAGGGAACTTAGAGTTTCCGTTGGAGGGAACTTAGAGTTTCCGTTGGAGGGAACTTGGGATTTCCGTTGGAGGGAACTTGGGATTTCCGTTGGAGGGAACTTGGGATTTCCGTTGGAGGGAACTTGGGATTTCCGTTGGAGGGAACTTGGGATTTCCGTTGGAGGGAACTTGGGATTTCCGTTGGAGGGAACTTGGGATTTCCGTTGGAGGGAACCGAGAATTTCCGTTGGAGGGAACTTGGGATTTCCGTTGGAGGGAACTTGGGATTTCCGTTGGAGGGAACCGAGAATTTCCGTTGGAGGGAACTTGGGATTTCCGTTGGAGGGAACTTGGGATTTCCGTTGGAGGGAACTTGGGATTTCCGTTAGAAGCTCCATGAACAAGTTAAACAGTGGGTGAGAGTGATTATCTTTGTGGAACCCCTAATGTGACTAGAGTGGCCTAAGACGGTACTGTTTAACTTTAAATTTTTTAATTCTGTTTTGGAGAAACGAGGTGAACACCAGTTTAGGACGGCTCCTGATAATATCATCCTATGTTCCAATAAGTCTTGTAGGTTGTTGTGTTTGCCTATATTGAATTGCGATGATGGGTCAAGGAGGTTTAGAAGCCATGATTTGTTCTCCTCCACCATTTTTAACGTATCTTCCACAATGTGTGTAAGAACCAAATTGGTGCCATGCGCTGAACAGAATCCTGATTGGAATTGGTCTGAAAGACTTAATAGTTGTTGCAGAGTTGGGCATGTACACATTTTTCAAGGAGTTTTGCCAGAGTTGGAATGTTGGAAATAGGACGGAATTTGTTTTAGTCTGTTATCGGCCATTGGCTTTTAAAGATTGGGGAAACCTGCCCAGTCCGGGATAGTGCCTTGAAGTACAGAAGCATTTATGATCTTGGTTCAAATTTGGAATAGAGACGGTTTGATCGCATTGAAGAAATTGGCAGGTAGAGGGTTGTTGAAGGGTCTTGGGGGGGTTTTGGAGCTTCTAGAACGTTGGGAATGGCACTTTCCTCAAAGGATTTATTACAGAGGAATGTCCTTTCCTTGAGACTAATGTTTCACATGCAGCTTTTCCGGTGTTTGGGTTTTGTTAGTTGAGCTGTATTTGTTTGCACAGATTCAGTAATGAGGAAAGGGATGTTGGTGGTCAGACCAGTCATAGTAAAAGATTAGATTAAAGTTGAATGAAATTGGCCTTTGCCATGATTAGATGTAAAGTTGCTCCTCTGGATGTGTGGCTGTTGCATCATTAGGTTGAGGTCAGCAAGAAAGGTTTTAAGGCTGTTAACTGCAGGGTCATTCAAGTCAACCCAATGGCGGCTGAAGTCTCAGAGGAAGATTTGGGTACAGGGTTGTTCAGTGTTTGTTGCGGTGGTTTCCAGAATTCCTTCTATGAAAGGAATGTTATCTCATTGTGGATGGTTGATAGTGTGTAGTTTGCGTAGTGGCCGGTTACACGTTATATCAATTCATAAGTATTCGCACGAGGATCAAATATGGGATTGTGACTGTGTGGTTAAGGCTGAGTCGTTGTTCCGGCAAGTCGTTGATATGCTTTCGTGACTCCGGAGTTGTTGTTCAGGATGTTTCCTGTTGTCAAGGAGAGCAATGGAGATTCTAAAAGAAGCAGGGCTACCAACAAGAAAATGCTACAGAAATGTGTGGCAGAGGTTTCTACACTGGTGCAACAAAAAAGGAAATCTGATTTGACACTGGACGTCACTGTGATCTTATACGTGACCTACATACTAGACTAGCATCTCTCCTATGCCTCTATCAAGATAAATCATCTTATGAGTCATTGTATCATACACAAGAGGCATACTAGGGGTGGTAAAGCGATCTCAACCTATAACATTTGGGGACTGACCAAAAAAGGTTGTACCTTCAAGGAGCACACCAATGCCTAAATGGAATCTAAATATAGTACTTGTGCACTGACCTCTTTAGAGCCAGTGCAAAAAGCACTATTCAGTTTCTAACTCTTAAGGCTGCGTTCCTCAAAGCTATCACCTCGCTATGGATGGTTGATGAAATATGAGCACTCGCCACTCAAGAACCCTATCTATGAATACGTAAAAACAAGGTAGTGACGAGGACAAACCGAAAGTTCATATTAAAGTTGGCATCTAATTCTATGTTAACCAGGTCATCTCTTTACTGGCCTTTTCTTAATCCTTTTTAGGTCTCGCCTCTCAATGCGCATGTGCATTGAGCAGAGCGAGACTATAGGGGCTTAAACAGAGGTTTAACTAAACTGGCGATTTGCTGCTGTGCGCGTGCGCTTTTAGGTAAATGCACAAGCGCATTGACCTGAAATGCGCGTGCACAGCATCAAATCGCCAGCCATCTGTTCCCCGGCAGCCGCACTCCTCCCACACCTTTGAAGTGAAGCTTAGTTAGTTTCCTGGGCCTTTTTTTATTTCGATGAATACCTCCTTGTACTCCATCCACCACGCCCAACAGAAAACGTGCCACGTGACGTCGCTGGCTGTGTTCTTATTCTGTCCCAATATGGCGTCTATCATGGAAGGTCCGCTAAGCAAATGTACGAACGTTATGAAAGGTTGCTAGTACCGCTGGTTCGTGTTAGATTACAACGCGGGTCTATTGTCGTACTACACGGTAAGGGAGCGGCAAGTTCTACGTGAATTACTTTTTGGGGGTGTCTAATGCATGTGGGCGGGACATGTCATTTACAGAGAGACAGTAAACCAATGAAAGGTAGGGCGAAAGCTGCTGGGACCAATCGGAAGCTGAAATAGTAGTTACATTGACGGCTGCTGTATAGGTTCTAGTTATCCGCTGGTATGGACCTGTACTGCAGTGTATTTCTCAGTGACAAAGGTCAAGTTGTGCCTCTAAAGTTGTATTCGTTTGTCCTTCCTCTGCAGCACTATTAACTATATTTCCTTCAAAAATCAAACTTTTGAGGACTGGACTAGCGACCGATTCTTGTCTCGTGGAACAATCATCTAATTTTTATAATAGTTCTTTCCATCTTTTGTTCAATTTTATACAATATCATGTTCGAAAACGTCATACAATCCTAGCCTTTCAGTCTTTTATTCTGCGGTCTTCTGCTACTTATAGTTTAGATTTTCTGTTTACTAGTACAAGCTCCCAAGTACCTGTATGCAAAGTGCCTGTGGTCAGAAAGCCGGTGGTATCTGAAGACCTAGGGCTCGTTGCATGAGTGTAGTCATTCTATTTTAATTCACATGAAGAAGTCACTAAAACGTTAGTAAACCTAAACCCCTCGTGTTTTCATAATGGGGTACTAGAGATGGTTTCTGTCCTTAACCCCTCGTCGGGTTAATGAGGTTTCACTTTGGTTACGTCTTGTGAGAATGTCCTAAGTGTGGTTTTTAGGTCTAGTCTGTCGAGTTTATTAAGAAGTCCTCTTGGTAGTCCAACTCACACCCTCACCCACCCTCACTCATCCTCACCCCCTCATCCTCACCCCCTCATCCTCACCCCCTCATCCTCACACACCCTTACACCCCCTCACAACTCTCACCCTCACTCACCCTCACTCACCCTCACCCTCACTCACCCTCACTCACCCTCACACACCCTCACTCTCACACCCTCACTCATCCTCACACACCCTCATCCTCACACACCCTCACTCACCCTCACCCCCCTCACAACCCGCACTCACCCTCACCCCCCTCACAACCCTCTCACCCTCACTCAGCCTCACACCCTCACCCTCACACACCCTCACACACCCTTACCCTCACACACCTTCACCCCCTCTCACCCTCGCACCCTCTCACCATCACCCCCTCACCCTCACACACCCTCAGTCACCCTCACACCTCACCCCCTCACACACCCCCTCACACCCCCTCACCCCCTCACTCACCCCCTCACTCACCCCCTCCCCCTCCCCCTCCCCCTTCCCTCCCCCTCCCCCTCCCCCTTCCCTCCCCCTTCCCTCCCCCTTCCCTCACCCTTCCCTCACCCTTCCCTCACCCTTCCCTCACCCTTCCCTCACCCTTCCCTCACCCTTCCCTCATCCTTCCCTCATCCTTCCCTCACCCTTCCCTCATCCTTCCCTCACCCTTCCCTCACCCTTCCCTCACCCTTCCCTCACCCTTCCCTCACCCTTCCCTCACCCTTCCCTCACCCTTCCCTCACCCTTCCCTCACCCTTCCCTCCCTCACCCTTCCCTTCCCTCCCTCACCCTTCTGTAGTAGGGGATCTCTGTGTATAGTCATAATCTAGTGAATAGTCCCGCCCATGTGCGTGGACCCCGGCAATCAAAAAATAATCTCTTAAGTTGTCAAAATAATGCAGAAACTGCAAAGACACTTAAGAGAGAATTTAAAGACACATAATGCAGCCTATATCCACAGGCTACACTGTCCAGTACTTCAACTAGAATTTCCACCAAAAAAACACCACACACAACACAGCCTGCAGTTTCTACCATAGAGAAACTTGCCTCCCCCAGTCAAAGACTCTGGAATGATAGAGAGGAAGGTAGGGACAGACAAGCCCCATAGGCTGCCATTATGTGGCTTAAATAGGATACTGTGCCTTTAAGAGAACTTTCCAGAACTTCTCCCAGTATCCCAGAATGCATAGCAGGTCCCTTACTTCAGTTCTTTTTTCCGGCTCCTGCTTACAGGACCCTGGCATTGAGCTCTCCCTTTCTCAAGGGTTTATTCGAATTGTTTTTGCACTTTTTGACTTTTAAAAGTGTTGCAGTTATTTCTTGGTGCTCTCCCCTCTCTTTTGTGCGGTTTTCTAGGTGTTTTGGGGCTCCAAAATGCCTGGCCTTTTTGTGAAGTGCCCAGCATGTGAGAGGAAGAAGGCCAAGAGTGATCCCCATGAGGTCTGCATCGTGTGCCTTCCGGAAGATCATGTCCCTGAGGAGTGTGTAATCTGCCAGCAGCTTTCTGCTCGGACCCTGAGGGACAGATTGAAGATCAGGCTGGCTGGCCTGGAGGATAGGCGTCTGCGGGCTGCAGGTGGGTCTAGGCAGCCTGGGAAGGTTCCCTCTGCCTCTGCTGAGGCCCCCGGGGGGCTCCCCGGGGGCAGGAAGTCCATCAATCGGTCCCATTCTCCGTCGGCGTCGATGGCATCGACGACGGCGTCGAGAGGGATGACGACGGCGTGCTCCCCTTCTCCCCGGGGCTCCGGGTCGAGACGGCGTGTTGGCTCGACGGCGAAGGAGAAGCCGACGTCGAAGCCACCGTCGACGTCGAGATCTTCCTACCGTCGACGAAGACACAGTGACTTGTATCGACGCTCGCCGTCGAAGCGACGCCGACGCTCGCCGTCGAGGCGACACGTCGGTCATGGTCGAGGCGACACAGTCGATCGCCGTCGAGGCGACACCGCCGATCGACGTCGAGGGGCTCCTCGACGTCGGGATCATCAAGACGGCGGCGCTCGTCGTCGAGGGCGGGTCGCCCGACGTCGAGAGGGCGACGGGAGAGGTCGCGAAAAAGGAGATCGACGCCGAGGAGTCGACGTTCGACGCCGAGGAGACGAGGGTCGACGCCGAGGAGATGGCGTTCGACGCCGGAGTCCAGGAGACGTCATTCGACGCCGCAGAAGCGTCGTTCTGCGTCCAGCAGACAGCGGTCAGCGTCAAGGAGTAGGTCACCCTCTCCAAAACGGCGGAAAAGGGACTCTAGTCCCAGGAGTCATGCTGCGTCCAGTGGAGGTCGCAAAAGGAAGAGGTCGCCTGCTGATGGGGATGGCTCTCCGCACCCCTCGCCTAAGGGGACACCGGGCTCGGCGTACTCGGAGGTGTACACTCCGTCTCGGCCCGGAACTCCGACTCCTCCCCCCGTGCCTAAGGAGGACCCTCCACCCAAACCACCACTGCCTTCGGGGGACCCTTCTCCACCCCCGGTCCCTCCGCATGGGCCCACGCCGCAGCCGAAGGTTCCTCCTCCGAGGTCCACTTCCCTGCCGTCCCTGCCTGCTCCTCCCAAGGGGACTCCGAAACCCCGGGAGGAACCGAAGACACCTCGTGATGAGCCGAGGAAGACCCCTCGCGCAAACCTAAGGAGCGCCCACGAGCTGGCAGGTCTCGCTCTCGCTCTGGGCGGAAGGAGAGATCGAGGCACAGATCATCCACGAGATCGAGGCACCGCCATAGGAGGCGCGAGTCTCGCTCACGCACGAGGTCCTCTGGGACCAGGGATTATTCACCTACCCTATCGGGGTCACCGGACACCAGAGTGTCCCCGATAGACGACCTGGTGGCCTTTCAGGACGTACTGCTGCGGGGCGCGGCGAAGCTCGGCATTTCCCTGACAGTGCCTACACCGAAGACATCGGTCATTTTCGAGACGCTACATCAGAAGCATCTGTCTCGTCCTCTTCTGCCCCTGGTGCCGGGCCTGGAAGAACCTGCCATGGCTCTGTTTCTCACCCCGGCTGTGACGAGGGCGGCTCTGTCGAGATTACTAAAGAAGTACCGGGCTCCCAACTCGGATCCGGCCTTTTTGAGGGCGGAGCCTCCGCCTGACTCCGTCATTGTCACGGCGGCCCGCAAGCAGCATGCCACCACCCCGACCTCCACGGTTCCCCCGGACAAGGAATCGAGATGGATGGACTCGGCGGGGAGGAAAGTTTGTGGTACTTCCGCGACCTCCATGAAAGCGGCGAGTGCCACGGCTTTGTTGGGTCGCTACGACCGCGCCCTCTGGGACTCCCTTGAGCGCTTTGCGGAGCATTTGCCCCGGGAGCAGCGTGAAGACTTCGTGGAAGTCCTGAGTGAGGGTATGCTGGTGGCCAACCAGATAATCAGCGCGGCTGCGGACTCTTCCCTGTTGGCGGCTCACGGATTTTGCCACGGGATCAACCAACGGCGCCACGCATGGCTCCGGCTTACGTCCCTGAAACCGGACGCACAGCAGAGGGTGGCCAATCTGCCGTTTTCCGGTGAGACCCTCTTCGGGAAACATGCTGATGATGAAATTGCCCGCATGAAGGCGGAGGCCGAGACGCTGACTGCTGTGGGCCTGGAAAAGCCCAAAGAGACCAAGAAGCAGTACCGCCCCTTCCAACGGCGGTTCGGCGGACAAGGCCGAGGTCGAGGACAGGCTTCGGGGCACTCGCAACAGCAGCAGCAGCAGTTCCGGAAGCCGTTCCAGAAGCGGCAGAGGGGCAGGGGAGGCCAGCAGTTGGCTCCGGCGCCCAAGGGCCAGGCGGGGTCTAGGCCCTAGGAACTTACTTCCCCCGGATCCGTTACCCACTCCGGTAGGGGGAAGCATCCAACTTTTTCTGGCAGAGTGGAGAAAAATTACTCAGGACAAGTGGGTGCTGAATATTGTTTGCAATGGATACAGTCTTCGGTTCACCAGCCCTCCTCCAGCTATTCCCCCGGTCAGCTCGCAGTTTCAGCTGCGCGAGCTTCAGGCGGAAGCGGATATCCTGTTGAGGAAAAGGGCGATAGAAGACGTACCTCGGTCTCAGAGAGGAAAAGGTCTGTACTCCCGGTTCTTCCTGGTTCGCAAGAAGGACAAGAACGAGTTCAGGCCCATTCTGGATTTGCGACAAGCAAACAAATGGATTCGCAGGGAGAAGTTCCGCATGCTGTCGTTGCATCAGATTTACCCTCAGTTGCAACAGGGAGACTGGCTTTGCGCTATAGACCTACAGGATGCTTACTTCCATGTGCCCATTGCACACAAACACAGGAAGTTCCTGCGGTTCCAAGTCGGCACCAATCACTATCAATATACAGTACTCCCATTCGGACTGAAGTCTGCGCCGAGAACATTCTCGAAGTGCATGGCGGTGGTAGCAGCACACCTGAGGAAGAACAAGGTGTTCGTCTACCCGTACCTGGACGATTGGTTGATCAAGGCATCCTCCTTCTCGGAAGCGCGAGCACACTTCCAGAAGACGTGCGTTCTCTTGAACAAGCTGGGGCTGCGCATCAACATGGCCAAGTCTGTCCCGACTCCGGTCCAATGCATACAGTACTTGGGAGCCTCCATCAATACGCTGTCAGCAAGCGTGTCTCCTTCGGAAGAGCGACGATTATCACTCCTTCGGAAGGCTCAGGCTCTCATGACGTCTCCATCTACAACAGTGAGGACGGTGTCTTCTCTACTGGGATCGATGGCCTCTTGTATCTTCCTGACGCCACACGCACGGCTGCACATGAGACCGTTGCAGGAGTGCTTGGAGGACCAGTGGGATCAGAGGAAAGGATCTTGGGACGACAGGATTCGACTGTCGCTGCATGCTCTTCAGTCTCTGAAGTGGTGGTGTTCGGCGGAGAATCTCCTAAAAGGGGTTCCCTTTCACAAGGACATACCCAAGCAGACTGTCGTGACGGATGCGTCTCTTCTGGGATGGGGAGCGCACTCCGGGACTCTACAGATTCAAGGCACGTGGTCACCGATGGAGGCCACGTATCACATCAATTTCCTGGAACTCAGGGCTGTTCACTTGGCGCTGAAGGCCTTTCTTCCGTCCTTCCAGACCAACTCTCTGCTTGTACAGACGGACAATACCACCACGATGTATTACCTCAACAAGCAGGGGGGCTCGAGATCGCGCACCCTGTCTCAGGAGGCGCAGACGATCTGGCACTGGCTTCTAGCCAGAGGACTGTCGATAACGGCCACCCATCTGCCAGGTGTGCAGAATGTTCAGGCAGACTCACTGAGCAGGCTGCTTCAGGAAAACCACGAATGGGTCATAAACGACGAAGTACTAGGAGAAGTCTTCGCAAGGTGGGGAACTCCAGACGTAGATTTGTTCGCCACCGCCGAAAACAGCAAGTGCAGAGACTTCGCCTCCAGGTACTTCCAACAAGGGACGCTGGGGAATGCGTTATGGATCAACTGGACGAACAGCTTTCTGTACGCCTTTCCTCCCATTCCCCTGATTCCGGCGGTGCTCATCAAGCTGGCCCGATCCAGGACTCGGATGATACTCATCGCCCCGGAGTAGCCCAGGCAGTGGTGGTTCACGGACCTACTTCACCGGTCTCTCCTTCCTCGCATTCGGTTGCCGTGCAGGCCGGACCTTCTCACGAAGTTCGGGGGACGGATGTTACACCCCAACCTCTCGTCTTTGAGTTTGGCGGCATGGCTCCTGAGATAGTGCAATATGGCCATCTGAATCTGCCCGATGATTGCATGGACATACTGAAGGAGTCTAAGAGACCTTCCACTCCGACTTCATATGCTTACAAGTGGAAGAGGTTTTGTATATGGTGCCATTCTAAGAACCATGATCCTACTACCTGCAAGGAAGATGTCATCCTTCCTTATCTTTTACATTTGGCGCAGTCTGGCCATAATGTCCATTCCATTAAGGTACATCTTGCTGCATTGACTGCCTACAGGAAATGCCCTTCACAGACTACCTTTTTCCAGATCCCTGTGATCCAAGACTTTCTGGAAGGTTTGAAGAAAGTATTCCCTCCTGTCAGGCTTCCTTCGCCTTCGTGGGAATTGAATGTGGTGCTGTCCAGATTGATGAAGGAGCCTTTTGAACCTATTCATAAGGCTTCGTTGCAGCACCTATCCTGGAAGGCGGCGTTCCTCGTGGCCATTACATCGGCCCGCAGGGTGAGTGAAATTCAGGCTTTGTGTTGTAATGAACCTTATACTGTGTTTCATGCTGCTAAGGTTGTTATGCGTACTCACCCTAAATTTCTTCCCAAGGTTATTTCTGATTTTCATATCAACCAGACTATAACTTTGCCTACGTTTTTTCAGAACCCTTCATCTCCAGCGGAGAGGTCTCTCCATTCCCTGGATGTGAGGAGGGTCTTGAAATTTTATCTGGATAAAACCATAGATATTCGTAGGTCTGACCAGTTGTTTGTCAATTATGGATCGGTCAGGACGGGTCTTGCGACCTCTAAGCAGTCCATCTCTAGGTGGATTGTGTCCTGCATCCAATTGTGTTATCAGAAAGCTAATAAGACCTTAGGAGGTAAGCCTAAGGCTCATTCCACCAGGGGCAAAGCTGCCACGACGGCTCTGCTCCGTAATGTGCCGTTTGCTGAAATATGCAAGGCAGCCACTTGGAAGTCGGTTCATACCTTTGCTAAGCATTACTGCCTGGACACTGACGCCAGGGCAGACGCTCAGGTTGGACAGGCTTCGCTGCGGAATTTGTTCGCACAGTAGTGGCGTTATGTATTATTCTCCACCGCCGCTTTGGTGTGGGGATGGGCTTGCCATTCTATTCACTAGATTATGACTATACACAGAGATCCCCTACTACAGAAGGAGTAGTTTCTGTCCTGTAACTCCAGTTCTGTAGTAGGGGTATCTCTGTTATAGTCATAAGCGCCCGCCCTCCTCCCCGGTGGAGATTTCTTCATCATACAAGAATGCGACAGGTCTGGCGTGCTTCGCCTTCAAAAAGAACTGAAGTAAGAGGGACCTGCTATGCATTCTGGGATACTGGGAGAAGTTCTGGAAAGTTCTCTTAAAGGCACAGTATCCTATTTAAGCCACATAATGGCAGCCTATGGGGCTTGTCTGTCCCTACCTTCCTCTCTATCATTCCAGAGTCTTTGACTGGGGGAGGCAAGTTTCTCTATGGTAGAAACTGCAGGCTGTGTTGTGTGTGGTGTTTTTTTGGTGGAAATTCTAGTTGAAGTACTGGACAGTGTAGCCTGTGGATATAGGCTGCATTATTTGTCTTTAAATTCTCTCTTAAGTGTCTTTGCAGTTTCTGCATTATTTTGACAACTTAAGAGATTATTTTTTGATTGCCGGGGTCCACGCACATGGGCGGGACTATTCACTAGATTATGACTATAACAGAGATACCCCTACTACAGAACTGGAGTTACAGGACAGAAACTACTCCTTCCCTTCCCTCCCTCACCCTTCCCTCCCTCACCCTTCCCTCCCTCACCCTTCCCTCCCTCACCCTTCCCTCCCTCACCCTTCCCTCCCTCACCCTTCCCTCACCCTCACACCACTCGGTGCTACAACACATATTGTGTTACAATAGGTCTCACATTTGCGAAAGATGAAACTATTGGCATTGTAAATAACAAAGCTATTAATTTCGATATTTTCAAAACAAGCACATCTCTCCCCTGCTGCACTCTCCTGCTCTCTAGAGATGTGGCCTAACGACCAGAGCTGCCGTCTAAGTCACGTAAATACAAAACATGTTGCATTCCAAATGCTATAGGTGTCACACTCGCAAAAGTTATAACTATTGGCATTGTAAATGACAAAGCTATCAATTTAGCCATTTTAAAAGCCAATAAATAAAATATTTGTCATTTACAAGACCAGTAGCTCCAACTTTTCTAATGCGAGACCTATTGCATTTCCAATGCTTGTCCCCCCCCCCCCCCCCCCCCCACCCCTTTCCAACAGCCAAAAACTCTGGCAGAGAAGGCAACTGCCCACATTATACATCCGTAGGGCAATGATGTACTTGGAAAATAAACAAAATCCATCAGGAAAGGAGACCGTTCTTTGTTTCCGCTGTAAACACAAGATTCTTAGCCATCACCAAATGGACTATCTTGAGATGGATAGTGCAACCAATCCAATGTTGTCACAAGGAAGGGGAGCAACACACAGGAAAAATGCAGGTACATTTAACTATAAAGAAGGAAGCAGCCCTCTCCTTCCTAGGCACTGTAGCGTTGGACATTTACGCTGCTGCCACATGGTCATCCCTAAATATCTTCACAAAATATTACTGCATGGACATCCATATCAACCAGGAGGCAGAAGTGGGACAGTGCGGAAATATCTGTTTGTAAACACAAGCACCCAGTCTACCCACAGGAAGAAATACTGCGTTCTAAACCATGCACAGCATGTGAATCCTGAAAAGATTCACGCTGCAAAAATTGTACCTAATTACAGGTATGAATAGTTAGCAGGTTGAAGAATGTTCTGGATTCACATGCAACCTGCCTACCTCCATGCGTAGATGTGTATTAAACAACGCAAAGAGGACACAAACAAGTTTAAAGGAAGCAAAGGTACTATGTAAAAAAAAAAAAAGCATTGGTATAGCAATAGGTCTCGCCTTTCGGATGCAAATGCAGAGCAGCCATGTTTTTGAGGGGATTTTGAATTAAAATTGAAAGTAGTCTCTAGTTAAAGTTCCGGTAATGGTAGCAGCCATGTTGTAGTAGTCAATATCATGAATGGGTTTAACTGTTGAAGCGATCAATGTAGAGTTTACCCATCAAGTGTTCAAATTACGAGCAGGAGATTATACATACCTCCCAAGCAGCAGGCCTTCAAACAGACTCATGGATTTAACTGAGGTGAGAGAGGCATAATCAGTAGATGCTGCGACTTTAGAGAAGGAAGGAAATTAACGTTGGAAGAAATAGAAACCGTTAACAGTCATTGGCAGACGTGAAAGTCATAAGATACTGTGGATGTACAATGCCAGACAGAGTAAGAGGTTGCAGTAACTCCCAGAGGGCATGGCAACTCGGAGGAGTAAGTTGGAACTGCAGTGTCGTGGCAGAAGCAGTGCACACACAGGAGAATTTCGAGATAAAAGATTTTCGAACACTCCTTCAGGCGTCCCTGTCTTAGTCTCATCCAGGGCACCGCACCAAAAACTGGACAACAGAACAACTGGGCACTTCACGCATCGGGGGACTGTGAAAGCGGCATTCAACTTAACAGAACGCCAGATTATTACATTAACAAATGACGCAAATAGTGAACTGAAGCACGCAAATGGCACATTTGGTATGTTACAATATATCCACAGCACTGAATGCTGGTTGACACAATAGGGAATAGCGACACTGGTATTAGTCCTTGGAGGTGCCTGCCTTCGGGTAAAAGCGCTGTAAACATGCAAATTACAGCAACCGGACACACACACACACACACAATACAACAAATCTAGACAGCCGCAGGGCACAAATGGAGAGTAAGTACCACAACAAATATTTGACAGCAAGGCAAATGCAGACCACACAGGGCACATATAGATAACCGGAGGGCACACAGAAACTACTGCATAAGCATACAAATTGAAATGCAATATATGCAGACTGCAGCAGGGCACATACAGATAGCAGCATAACAAATACAGATAGCAGCCAGTCACACAGAGTGCAGCACAACAAATACCATATCGACACCTCAGAGTGACACACAACCAATACAGTTACAGACTGCAGCAGAGCAACATAGAGATTGTAAGCAAGGTCCAGTGCACACAACGGGTGTGTGTGATCTGATTGATCACAGACAAGTAACAAGGATGGAGTCGCACACTGTGTTCTTTTTGTCGTTTTATTGGAATGTGGATAGTTGGAACAAGAAACCAGCCGACACGTGTTTTGTCAAGAAGGGTATTAACCTGTGACTCTTCAGGGCTGGGGGTGACATAAAAAGGAAGGGTAGTAACAGGTAAGAACGACAGAACACTAAACTAGATACACAAAGCCAGTGGTCAGAAGGAAACCTACATGTGTGTGGAAACCAAAAGGGTGGGATGAGGGGGGACAAAAGATAGTGACATCATGTTAGTAGTAAAAGCAAAATACAAAACACCTGGTGAGTGTGGATTCGATACTTATGTACATTGACAACATTATAAATGAACAAAAGAGCGCGATATATGGCGTACATATGCGTAAAAGGTATGAACAAAGAAGGAACAAATAAAGAGTGAAAAAGGAGGGAGGGGTCAGAGTAAATATAGGTTAAATTTGAGTGTGGTGTACTATAGTATCAGGGGGTAATCTGACTAGCAGTGCTAAATGTGATAAATTAATATGTGGTAAATGTGAAAAAAATCTTAAAATTGGGTAGTAGAAGTGGAAAAAATAACAATTTTAATGAAATCCTATCCACTCCCAAGATAAAACCAGTGCATAGTAGTGTAAACAAATAACTACTGGAAAAGATGTTTGGTTGACATGTTTCTGCAGTAAAGGCGGAGCTCCTCAGTCTTAGACCCCCTATTGATACTGCATGTAATTATATTTATGATCCTGAAGGACCATATACTACATGCACTCGCTGCCGCCCTGTCCAGCTCAAGCTCCTCTGCCGGCATACTTTGCCCACAGATCTCAAACTAGCCACCCTGAACTGTCGCTCTCTCCCCAGACATGCGCTGCTAATCAACCATCTCATAGAGGATCATGAGCTTGACATCCTGTTTCTCTCAAACATGGAT
The DNA here is from genome assembly GCF_964263255.1 of Lissotriton vulgaris. NCBI lineage: Eukaryota > Metazoa > Chordata > Amphibia > Caudata > Salamandridae > Lissotriton > Lissotriton vulgaris. Next base: position 204,942,499 of record NC_141690.1, on the reverse strand, counting down.
TACAAACCACTCGGACTCAGACGTCATCCTGGCTACCCCCCCAGGTTTCCTGGTACAATCCCAGCCCCGCCCTTTGGGTAGAGGAGGAGGCTTGGCGATTATTTACCGTGACCACCTCACCTGTAGAATCCACAACGCCCAGATTACGGACTCTGAAAGCCTCCAATTTTCCATCCACGTAGGTCCGACCCACACACTTGTGGGACTCCTAATCTACCGCCCCCCCGGCAATATGAGCTCTTTCACTAGAGCGCTCCTTGAGACTATCGCATCTCAAGCCCACTCCACCCCCAACTTCTCCATAATAGGGGATCTTAATATCCATTTCGATGACCCCCTAGATACAGGAGCGGTTGACCTGATTGGAGAACTGGCAACATTTGGCCTCCATCTAGCTAACTCTGGTGCCACGCACTCTAAAGGCCATTTGCTTGATCCAGTGTTCACGAATGACACCACTCTTCAAGTCACTAAGTCCCTTCCTCTCCCATGGACGGACCATTTCATGGTTCCTTTCCGCATCCCAGGAGTATCCAAGAAACTCCGCAAACCCACCACCTATATTAAAGATAGAGCATGGGCCAGACTATCCCCAGATGATTGGACCAAAACACTGAATTTATCGATCCCGACCCCCTCGGAAGACCCGACCACCGCGGACAGTTAATTCAGAACCTGGATCACCACCTCCCTTGACTCCATCCTCCCAATAAAAACTCGGGAGAATAAGAACGATAAACCAGGATCCGCTCCATGGTATACTCCGGAACTCCGGATCCTCCGCAAACACTGTAAAAAAGCTGAACGGACATGGAGGAAAGACTGGCAGCACGCAAGTAAAGTTGAGTATCAACACACGGTGAGAATATACAAAGGTTCCCTAAAACTCGCTAAAACCTCTCATTATGATACCAGGATTAAAAACGCTACTAATTCGGCAAGGGAATCCTACCTCATTGTTAAAGAGTTACTGAAAAAACCTGTCCCACTCTCATCTAACACACCCCCTGTGGACAGAAGTAATGAGCTGGCCAACTACTTCAATGCTAAAATCGATCGCATCTTAACATCTCTGCCCCCTCCCAGCCTACCCAACAACTCGAATGCTGAGGGTTCCACTAACTACGCAGGAAATAGCATGCTTTCTCAGCTCACCGCCTTCAAAGCAGTAACAAGAGACGAGGTAGAATCCACTTTAACCAAAATGAAAAGTGGTTCCCCGTTAGACCCTGTCCCGATCAGATTCCTTAAAACTGTAATTACAGAGCTCATAAACACATCACTCTCCCAAGGCTCGGTCCCCCCCAGCTGGAAATGTGCAATTGTTAAGGCACTCCTTAAAAAACCCCAGCTTGACCCAGCCGACATGGCGAACTACAGACCTATTTCTCTCCTCCCTGGTATCAGTAAGATGGCTGAGAAATTGGTCAATGGCCAATTGTCACGATACCTGGAAGTCAATAACATCTTACGGCAGTCCCAGACGGGTTTCCGTCCAGGTCATGGCACGGACTCCGCCGTCATCGAGGAGGCGAGATGCATCCTGGATTCAGGAGGATCAGTGGCAGTGATCCTCCTGGACCTAAGCGCAGCCTTCGACACGGTTAACCATCGTGTCCTTCTTCACCGGCTAGCTGCTGCAGGGATTGCAAATTCAGCGCTCAAGTGGATAGAGTCTTTCCTCTCAGGGCGCTCGTACCAGGTGTGGGATGGCGAATTCCACTCTGCCACCCTCCCCCTCACGAGCGGGGTCCCCCAGGGGTCTTCATTAAGCCCAACCTTATTTAATGTCTACATGGCCCCCCTCGAAGACGTGGTCACCCCCTTCGGGATTAAAATAGTAAGCTACGCCGACGACACCCAACTAGTCGTCTCACTTTCCCAATTGGACAAACACCCGGACAATCTCCAAAACTGCCTTAAAAACATCCACACCTGGATGTGTGAGTCAGCACTCAAATTAAACGGGTCAAAGACCGAGGTCATGCTTCTGGGCAAGCAGTGGTCCACCATCCCTCCTTCGGTCTGGCCAGACGTTTTCGGGGAAATCCCCACCCCGAAACAGGAAATTAAAACCCTAGGAGTCTGGCTAGAGCCCGAGCTGTCAATGAAGACTCAAGCCACCAAGACAGCAGGGACCTGCTTTGGCCTAATGCACTCCATCAGGAAGATCCTCCCACTTCTCCCGCCACTATCCAGGAAGCTCCTAGTACAAGGCCTGGTACTCGCAAGGCTGGACTATTGTAACATGATATACCTCGGAGCACCAGAATCTACCCTGTCCAAACTCCAGCGAACGCAGAACGCAGCCGCCCGGCTACTCTGGAATCTCCCCTCCAGAGCATCAGTCAGGCATGCAATCCAGGATCTCCACTGGCTTCCAATCCGCCAAAGGGTCGATTTCAAGACCCTCTGCACTGCACATAAGCTGCTTAACGGTTCCGGCCCATACATCTTAAGAGACCTGGTTACTCCTTACAAAGTCTCCAGGTCCCTCCGCTCGGAGAATGAGAATCTGGCCAACGTCCCCAGGCATAAGAAGACACGTTCGGGTGGCCGCCGTTTCTCGATCAATGCTTCCACGAGATGGAACGCCCTCCCCCGTACCCTCCGACTGGAATCCAATCACCTGCGGTTCAGGAAGAAATTGAAAACGATACTGTTTCCTAAATAAATATTCCCCCTTTTTCTGCCCTCAAGTTCGCCTTCAAGATTTTAGCGCGGGGATGCCCTCGGGTCACCAGGCGCTGTACAAATCGCTAAAATAAAAATAAAATAAAAGATGGTCTCCTACTGCTTCCTCAGGACCTTGATTTCTGCTACTGCTCAGTGTAAATAAAATAGGTGAAAGTGTTGAAAAGGATATAAGGCAATAAATTATATCACCTGAGATTCACCTAATTTTTAGGGAATGCACTCCCCACCTCACCTGGCTACAGCGCAGGTAAAACTGAGCACCGCTCTGTCCGTCGGTACCCCGGACGTCCGTCTAGGCTGTCTGTGGGGAGATTTTTTTCACATTTACCACATATTAATTTATCACATTTAGCACTGCTAGTCAGATTACCCCCTGATACTATAGTACACCACACTCACATTTGAGGCTATCCATGAGATAAGGCTACGACCTGCCAAATCTACTGTGGGTAAAACCACTCTCCTTCATGGTGAAGGATCCCAAATGATGTAGGGCGGTACAGGTCGGTAATCTGATGGGAATAATTTTCTCACCACGGAATACTCAGTGGATTTCGCGGCTGTATCCTATAGACACACAGGTAATTTGTAGATAGTTTGTTGTTTGACTCTTTGCAATCCTGGTTGTTGGCCATGTGAGTTGCCATTCGGTATCGTGCGTCCTGTTGAAGTATAGCACGTGCATGTTCTCTGATTTGCCCCCTTATACTCCTTATGATTCGCTCCCTTATTGTATGGGTTTCCATACAATAAAACACGGCCAGAACACGGATAATGAGCTTCATTACTTTCTTGGTCCATAAACCACATGATCCATGGCCAGGGGGCGAATGAACTATACGTCCTAGACACTGGATATTAATCATGATAACCTGTATTCTTTACTCCCATACTACAGACTGTATGGTTGTCCCCTATTTCTATGAACATGACACTCCTTTGTGTTTTGCCTATTTTTGATTTCTCACTACATATCTAAGAAAGATGGACAATGTCTTTCCCCATGAGTATTATTCTACGTTTAAACTATTGGTCCACACTGTGTTTTGATTATCTAGACAATGTCTACACACCAACATATGTATTTGTTTTCCTTCCCTAGTTGGTTCTTTCTCTCCCCAGATAGCTATGTTCACTGGACCAACATTACGGTCAATGGTATCTGTGATTAACGATGTTTGCAGTACTCCTTTTTCCACTGGGATGTTCACCACTTAACTCACCCACGTTTATCGTCCTTGTTGCATACATGTTTTTCTTTTATTGCAGGTTATAATGACCCGATATAGGCACTGATTATATTTACTCTGACCCCTCCCTCCTTTTCTTTTTCACTCTTTATTTTTTCCTACTTTGTTCATACCTTTTACACATATGTACGCCATATATCGTGCTCTTTTGTTCATTTATAATGTCAATGTACATAAGTATCGAATCCAAACTCACCAGGTGTTTTGTATTTTGCTTTTACTACTCCTATGATGTCACTATCTTTTGTCCTCCCCCTCACCCTACCCTTTTGGTTTCCACACACATGCAGGTTTCCTTCTGACCACTGGCCTATACCTTTCCCTTTGTGTATCTAGTTTAGTGTTCTGTCGTTCTTACCTGTTACTACCCTTCCTTTTTATGTCACCCCCAGCCCTGAAGAGTCACAGGTTAATACCCTTCTTGACGAAACACATGTCGGCTGGTTTCTTGTTCCAACTATCCACATTCTAATAAAACGACACAAAAAGAACACACGTGTGCGACTCCATCCTTGTTACTTGTCTGTGATCAATCATCACACATACCCGTTGTGTGCCCTGGACCTTGCTTACAATTGACTACAAGGGAGGAGTTTAGAGTTTTCTCTGACCCACTTGCACCAACCATAACCACCATCTCTTTCGACTCAACCACTACCTGTTGTGCGCCATCTGCTTCTGAACAATTACAAACCCTTCGCAGAACTCTAAGGGCAATATAGAGAGCTGCATGGATCATACAGACCCCAGCAGTGCACCTATAAACAGCAGGGCAGACCGAGACAGCTGCAGGACCCATAGATTGCAGCACATCAAGGAATAAAAGCAGAGCCCATACAGGCTGCTAGTTGACATGCATACAGAGCAACACAACTAACAGTAGCAAGGTATATTTCTGTAACCTGCACCCATGTCACTTTTTCCCCTACACTGATCAGCTATGTAACCTGCACCCCTCTCGCCTTTCCTGTACACTGATTGCATTTGTAGTTTGGTCCCGTACAACAACAGTATTATACTTCTACTGGTATTGTGTGCACTTTTGTAACCTGCACAGTTCACTTTCTCATGTAACGCACCGATCGCTACCTCATATATTTTAGTGGCTCAATAGTGTCACTGTTGATCCAGGTAACCAATTTGAATTTGTATTATTTTCCCTTATATCACTATTGCCCACCTCTCCGCACCTACCTATACCGCCATCCCAACATGGATCCTGTCGGTAAGCGCACATATAAAATCAACTATCCACCCACACTCACCAATAAAGCAGTTAAACAAGACTTCCTGAGGGCCCACCCTGAAACCCCATTTGCTGACACCTACTTCTCCCCGGTCAATGGTTCCTTGAACACTGATTTCATCTTCCACACCAAACGCAGAGCTCAATGGAGAAATGCGCTCCGCACCTTGCTCACCGTTTCCACCACCAGGAAATCCGCACATGGGCAGTCACTCTACATCACACCATCCCAACTCTTCCCAGGCAGAGCCACCATTACTATCTACAATAACGGGATTGTCCTAATTCAATCCACAGACAGAAACCTGGAGCTATTAGACAACCTCTTCCCCACTCTCAAAGGGCACCTCTCCAATCCGCGGACCTTCACCCTTATCACCTAGTCCTACCACCCCTGACCTCACAGCTCCCACCCACAACTCACATAACCTAGTGCAGCACCATGCAGCTACCACACACTCCTCATTCAGAGACAGACCTACCACCCCTGACTCCTCAGCTCCCACCCACAACCCCTCTATCCTAGATCAGCTCCAGCCACCCACCCACAACCCCTCTATCCTAGTTCAGCTCCAGGTAGCGACCACACACACTCCTCAAACACACACAGATCTCTCCCCATCATACACCATTCACACCCCCACCCCTCAAACACAGACACAGATCTCTCCCCCTCATACACCACTCGCACTCCCACCCCTCTCACCAACCCTCGGACCCTCACGCATACCATTACCACTCCTCGCACCCCTGACATCACTGCCCCCCACCTTCAACACATCTAACCTAGTTCAGCACCAAAACGACACGCACAACGACAAACTCCACCCTTTATCCCCCCCCATTCTCAGTCCCCACTACCCTCCAACTAACTACACAGAACACACCTCCTCTGTTAACTCCCCCGCCTCACAACAGGACCACCTCCAATCCCATTTCCCCCCCCCCCATTCTCAGCCCCCATTACCCCCCGTCCTGCACTCCCACCACCACCAACATACACCAATCCTCCACCTTGCTCTCTCCGTCTACCACCTACGCCCTCACCCATACCTCCAACCTCCTCCCCACATCATCCACACCCCCCCCGCCTAAACCCTCTCTCCCCCCTAACACCAGCCCTTACACTGACACAACGGAACCCTGCATGAACACCAGCTCATTCCCCCACCCACACGCTGATTCCCAGGTCAGTCATTCACCCCTAATTTCCATTCCCACCTCCACACTGGACAAGATTATGGCTACCCTCAACCGGGTCAAAGAAGACGTGCACATCCTCAAAGAACTACTCGCCACACACCCCAGACACCCCTCTCCCTCTGCCACCTCCCCTCCCATGCCAACATGCCCCCCCCATCCAGGTCAAAGAAGACTTGCACATCATCAAAGAACTACTCGCCACACACCCCAGACACTCTCTTACTCAACGCTCCCCTCACTGGACCTCAATCCCTGTTCGCAATCGCAAAAACCGCCCTCGTCGCCCCTGCAACCCTCTTTCAGACCTTGACACACTCACCCTCCTCCACTCCTACGACCCAGCTCCCCAAAATCACACATCCAACTCACACCTCACCATTCCCACGATGCACTCAAATCCCCTTAGACCCCCCACACTAAACAGCAGAATCTCCATCCCAAATAACCTTAGAAAAATCCCTCTCTATGTAGAACCCTCTACCTCCCTCAACACACCCAGTCTCAAATGCACTCTCCTCAACTGTAGATCGGCCTCGAAACATTCAGCCGCCATCGCTGATCTCATCCTAACACTGGACCTTGACCTAATCATCTTGACTGAAACATGGCTAACTGAATCTTCTACACCTATAATGGATATTCTGGTTCCGCCCAGCTACCACATCATTAGACTTGACAGGCCCGGCAAAATAGGTGGTGGAATCGCATGCATCTACAGGAACAACCTATCTGTTCTGAAAGTTAACTCCACCTCCCTACCATCCCCAACAACCTATGAATACATCTGCCTCGACATTATCAGTGAGGGCAAACCGATTTGCTCTCTTCACGGCATTTACCACCCACCCAGGGACAACGTCATCTTTTCCCAACAAATCATGGATATGATCTCAACTAATTCCGGACGGCAGCTCACCCAAATATACCTGGGCGACTTCAACCTCCACTGGAATGATCACAATGACGTGGTGGTAAATAGTCTAAAAAATTTCCTCAATGCCCTTGACCTCACTCAAATATGCAACAGCCCGACCCACCAGAAAGGCTCTATCCTCGACCTTATAATTTCCAAAGAGGACGCTATCCAACTCGAGTCCATCCAACACTGTGACTGGTCAGATCATCATATTGTCACATTCCTCATCAATGAAAAAGTTAAATTTAACCCGGTTCAATCCTCCAAGCTCAGTCTGGAAAAGAGACCTAAAAAAAAACTCAACCTGAGCTCTCTGCCTCCTAAGAGCTGCAATCTCCTACTTCCACCTACCGGAACTACGGACGTTCAATCCTTGACTGACCACTATCTCAGCGCTATGACCTCAATAATTAACGAGTCTGCACCTATGAAGCTAAAAAGAGTTCCCACTAAAAACTCCAATCCATGGTACGACGGGAGTCTCAATGAGGACAGACGAGCCATGCGAATGGCAGAGCGCACCTGGAGATCAGCTCCCTCTGCACTGCACCTAAGAACTTTGAAGAAAAAGAAAAACGCCTACTTCAGGAAAATAAAACGCTCAAAATCAGATTTCTTCAGCCTCCAGCTCGACCAAGCAAAAAACCGTCCGAGAAAACTGTTTGAGCTTATCACAACACAATCCAAGGAACAACCCCAACCACTCAACACTGGGCGCGAAGCACCTTCCTGTGAAGACTTCTCCGCATTCTTTATCCAAAAACTGACAACATAAAGAGTGATCTCATTGACGCTAGCCTCTACTCCAAGCCCCATTGCATAGCACCCACTGAACCGAAAAACAATGCTACATGGTCATCCTTTGGCACCTACCCTGAAGAAGAAATTGGCAAGTTGCTCAGCACCTTGAAACCCTCCAATCACCTCACGGACCCCCTTCCTGCTAACGCTGTAAAAGACTTTACCCCTCTGCTTCTCCCACTTTGGACTAAAATTATCAACAGCTCACTTCAACAAGGAACCATACCTGACTCCCTCAAAATAGGACAAGTCACGCCTTTACTAAAGAAACCTACAGCCGACCCCTCTGGCGAGGGTGGGAGTATTGGTAATGGGACGGTAATTGTTCAGATCAAACTTTTGGAAAAATGCGCACAAATACAATTGACTAAACACATTGATCAGTTTGATCTCCTTAACCCTCATCAATCAGGCTTCCGAGCAGGGCACAGTACAGAATCTGCTATGACGCACATAATTGACGATGCACTTCAAATCCTAGATCAAAACGACACCTGCATCCTCATCCTTCTTGACCTCTCTTCAGCATTCGACACCGTTAAACATGAGAATTTACTCGAACTATTAAACACAAGAATGGGTATATCTGGAACTGTTCTCAAGTGGTTCACGTCCTTTCTACACAACAGATCGCAGAAATTCAAGAGCAACAACCTGATGTCCGCGCCAGTACCTGTATCGCTAGGCGTCCCACAAGGTTCCTCCCTATCCCCAACTCTGTTCAACCTAGTTATGGAACCTCTCACCACTTTGCTACAAGCATCCAATGTTCACTTCCACATGTACGCCGATGACACCCAACTCTATCTCAAATTACAATCCCCCAAAGATCAGAAGCACTCGATCCTGGCTTGCCGATAATCACCTCAAACTCAATGCTCTGAAAACAGAGTTCCTTCTGATCTCACCTCGAGCGAAGATCGCTACCTCGCAAAATTGGCTCAAACATCTAACCGCACTCAATGTCCAACCCACCATCGTGGACTCAGCAAAATCTTTAGGCATAACACTTGACACCAATCTCAACATGCAGCAACATATCAGCAAGGTAACTAAGGAAGCTAACTTCCAAATCAATACCTTGAGGAAACTTAAACCCTTCCTTCCAGCCAAAGACTTCCAAACTGCAGTACAATCACTAGTCATCCCTCGAATAGAATATGGCAGCATCGCCCTCTGCGGACTCCCCCTAACTAGTACTGCACCTCTAAGAGCTTCTCTAAACGCTGCGGCGAGACTCATCACTGGGTCAAAAAAGAACTCCCATATTACCCCGGACTTGAAATCCCTGAACTAGTAACCTCTGGAAGCCAGAATACACCTGAAAATCGCATGCATGACACACAAAGCGGTACACCTGAGCTCACCCGGTTACTTAACTCAGAAGTTGACAATTTCTGGCGGCACTAGAAACACCAGAAGCGCAAACAATCTTCTGCTGAAGCCTCGAAGATTCCGGAAGGAAAAAACCTACAAACGCTCCTTCTCAGGAATGGCACCCAGGATCTGGAACTCACTCCCACACGAAATCAGGCTCATCACCTCCACTACACTTTTTAAGAAAGAAGTAAAAGCTATCCTCATGGCTAAACTCACTTGAAATATTATTTCGGACTCTTTAAGACTCTGCACCGAACTGTACTACCTGTTTCGATCTCTCTGCCTATTTGCATTACTTGTATTATCGATTTACATGATCATCTTTGCTTCCACCTATTAGTACTGTTAGCGTTATTGACTTACCTGTTTGACTATGCTCCCTCATGTACCTTCCCCAGTTACTACCTTCAATTGCTACGTCTAATTGTCTGTTACACAATATTACGCGCTCTCCTGCTCTATGTAAAGCGCTCTGATATCTGCAAAGATCTTGTTTGCGCTATATCAAACTTTCAAAATAAATAAATAAATAAAGGTACATTCAGACAGCAATATGGCACATTGAGAGAGAAGTACAATTACTGACCGAGCAACACAACTACAGGGCAGTAGGGCATACACAGTAAGGTGCATGGCTAAGGCCCAGGAGTCCTTTTATCCATAAGGCTGAGGCATGTACTGACACAGACAGCACCCCAGTGTGCAGCAGCACAGAGCAGCGCAATGCACCCCGTAGTCGGCGGCAGCATTCCTAGCTTTTACCAATCACTCTGTTGCTTTGACGTAACCCACAGATATGAAATCATTGCTGCACGCAGTTACAGCTGACACCTCCAGGCTGATACAAGTTGGTCCCCCGAGCCAGTGCTGTCTCCTCGGCCCCCTCTGGAAGCGACGCTGGTGCATCCTGCAGAGGAGTGTGCTTCTCATGCAGTGATATGTGTACCTGTGCTGTTTATGCGCCTTTCCCATTGATATAGATGTGCTTTCCCCGGAAACGTCGTGTTTTGTTTGTATGTTTGTGTGATCTTCTACCGCAGTGATGTTTTGTGTTTTCTGCTGTGGAGTGAAAGCGTGTTTGTGTGTGTTGGAGGGGGTGGGCGATGTTGTTCGACTTTTGACATGAGCTAGTGTTTGAAATGACTCCCTGATCTTTTGAAAAACATAGAGCTTAAGTAAAATGACTGCCCCAGCAAAGAATGTGAATTTATCTTATTTAGCGACGAGCTGGCAGGTTCAAAAATTGCATTTTTTACTTTGCAGTGCGGAAACACCCGTTCAGCTATTTTGCCGTGCTCTCACCAAAACAAAAAACTTCCCTCAGCCACGCTAATATACTTTGAATTGCAAAACTAGCCCTTTATAGGTCTCGCGTGGGCGAAGCAGCGAAGCTACCTCACCACTGCGAGAGATATTGTTAGAAAGAGGGTACTGTAAGCCCCGCCGCTCCTTTCCATTGGGTAACGTCAGCATTTATGATAAACACTTGTTGACTCCGATCCTGAATCTGACTGCGAGAGCCTTCGTGGGACAGTCCGTGCCGGACTCCTGGTCGTCTTCGACTCCTCCTGGTCCACGTGGCTGCAGAGACAAGCTTCCCATCAGCACCTGATTGCTTCACGACATCGCCTGGTTCCTTCCTGGTCACTGGCTAGTGACCCAGACTCTGTCCCCTCTGCTTTCAGGTTCTCTACATCTTCGATCCACCCTTGGATCCGCCCGGGCTCTTCTCTCCTGGCCGCCTGCAGCATCTTTTCTCCAAGGCTCCATAGAACTCCACGACGAAACCTGACACACTTTGGGACCTATGGCAGAAATTAAGCAACACTTAACTTTACTTAAAGATGGTGCTGACTTGCGCAATTTCATTATGGGACCATGCAAGTAGCGTCAAAAACGTTTTATAGCGGCACGTGTATATGCGGCATACAACGAGGCTTGGAAAGAAACTTAAATTGAAACAGCCGAAAAAATACGAGAAATTGATCGTATTAATTTAGAAAAATCACTTTCTGTTGTGAACAATGGGTTAATGACTCTGTCCTCCAGAATATATTCACTGGACAGTATCATCTGCCATCGATATAATAGATAAAGACTTGCTAATGTTACAGCATGGCCAGTCGCAATTGCGTTCTATTGTACAGCTAGGCTGGACGCTGCAAAATCTTCGTTCAGGCTATGTGCCATGGCGTTTAATCAACACAACGTCATTGTTTTCCCTCTTTAACCTTACTGATAAACAAATAAGCTTTGCACAGAAAGGAGCAGACTATACAATCCTGAGCATCGAAAAACTTGAGAGAATACCATTGACAATATCAGAAAGACCTGTCATTGAATGGATAATACATGGGATTATCACAATTCCGATAACAACTTTCCAATTTAAAAATTGCCTTGAGTATATACCGACTGGCCAGTATGAACGATTGGGTAAAGGATACATTAAGTCAGCATGGAAATGACCATATACACACACATGCTATAGTGACGGCAACAAAAATGTATTTCTTAGTGGTGAAAATTGCAAACATTCACTAAGCGGTATACTTTTATGCCAGGGTATTAATTTACACGGGGTCTGTGAAGGAACTTCAAACAACCTTTCATGCCACCAACATGTCACACCTGCAACGCAGATAGAGCCCTTCTTTAGGCAGCTTTCTAACGGGAGTTACATTCTAATAACGGATCACAGCTGTTGTGGCTTGGTGCCAGGGAAAGCATATCTCGTAAGCGTAACTTCCATGGTCACTTGCTGTATGCAAGCATTGTTTCCAAACGGCCCTGGAGATTCCGAGACGCCGATTTGGCCTCCTTTGAATGTCTCTTCTATACGAATTGATACTTTAAGCAGAATGAAGTCTGTGCTTTTACAGACAACAGTGCCCATAACGTCATCTAAAGAGACGTATGATCTCCAAGTTGCAAGGACAACATCAGAGATACATGACCTTTTATCAACAAATTGCCCCGTGCATTTCACAGAAATGCTTATCCAAATTCTAAATATGTCTGATGCTGTAGGTATCTCAAACGTATTTAAGACGATTTTTTCGGGACTGTTAACACCATTCAAAGCAATCCTTGGAATTATTCCTAATTTTGTCCATTCAGTCTTTGGCGGCATACCCCTAACTTTGGGACTTGTAGCAGGCATTTTATTTTTGACCCTCCTGCTTCGATATGGCAAGCCAAAACCCAGACATGACTCCGGCAAGGATGGAAGAAACGATCCTAGCAGTACGCTACCGGGACCGCATAACTACAGTCCTTGGATTGGCCAGGCTGAGAGATCTGAACATGACCTGGTTTCTTTCATTCAGACCTATATGGCAGACCTGCATCTTACCTGTGCTTCGATGTATGCTATGCGGAGAAGAATGCATGTTAGACACCTGTCTTGCACTACCAATGGATATCGATACTTTGCTAAGTCCGGTAACTGCTCACGCATCGTGTTGTCCACAGCGGCTACCAATCCTGATGACGGCATTCGTTGAGACTCCTGTGCTACGAGTAGGTGGCGGCAGTGAAGCGATACATGAAAGCAACATCACCCAGGTACGGCCTTCTGTGAGCATTGCTGATCCAGACATCGATGATAGCAATCATTCTCACACCTGCCAAGTTACAGCATTATCGAACTTGGTCGAACTGTCACCTGAATGTGTAGACCTATTCTTTAAGAGCCTGTCTGATATGATGTTCTCCCCTGAACAGCAACAATGATTTTTGGAAAAAAAAACATTCCGGCGCACAGCGTTCCCATGAACTCTGAATTTGGCCTTCAGTTTTGATCAACAAAAACTACTGAAAAGCGTTTGGAACTCTATTCCCCCGTTCACCATGAAAAAATGGTTTTTTGAATCAGACGATTTTTCAAAATATTTACCTTTTTTTCCTGGCACGAATACCTTTGCTTAAAGTAGAACTATTCATAAAGAACAGAACTTCTATTTTTTAGTAAATCTAAAGACAAAATAACTTTACCTCAGCCTCTAGCACGTTTTACAGCAAATGCATTTATATGTGATGAAATAGTCTCGCCCTTCCTTTCTTTATTAGGAGATATTTCATGTGTAATTTTTTCGCAAAATCGTTCAACTGATTACATATGCTATAATTTTTGAATGATTTCTATGCTTAAAGACGTACAGTACCTATATTTTCATGTATTTCAAATGCAATATGTATTTTGGGGTGAGAAGTATTACACGCACATCTTATTGCTTTAGTTTTTAGTAATTTGATGGACATAAATTCGTGGAGTGGGTGTCGTGTTCCATCTAGGACCTCGATCAATATTGTGACCTTATGCCCCTATACGGCTATAATCAATCCATGCCCCTATAATGGCATAAACGATCAGAGCCATATTTCAGAAACTTGTCTCTGCAGCTCATTACAGTATATGACACAGCAGAAGCCACTATCTTAGATTCCTAGATTACACACGGAGTTCTTTCAACAGATAAAACCCCCAGCAACCTGGGAAAGCCCCGCTTGCTTTGTTCTCATTAGTAATAGAACTCTAACGAGTACTGTAAGAACGACCAGTTCTTAGCGACATCTTTATTAACGTCTTGTGTCCAAAAACTTACGTCGAACTCGGCACCTTTCAGGTATAAATAATACCAACGTTGCCTTAAGCAAACACAGCGGTGGTGGTGAATACAGGAGCAGAACAGCTGTCCCTTGCAGATGCGAGAAGCCCACGGACGCTGCCCCTCCTCCTTGACGCGCTGAGAAAGACGCTGTCTTTTCTCCTGCTGAGAAAATCCAACTCCGGCGTTTCCAGCCTACCCTTGCGGGTAACTGGAATATCGAGTCCTGAGGGGAGATACCAGACATACAACATTCTATTCCAGAGGTACAGTGTTGACTAAACCCTTAGAGAGAATTCTTGAAGCAAAACCTTGGCAAACCAACTTAACTTAAATTGCTACTTACTCCCTCCCAAGTATTAGGCTTAGGTCAGGTACACTGGGGTAGGCGTAGTTAGAAGCACCAGTTGAGGACGTTGGCTAAATGTATATATGAATGTATATATTTTACTCATTTTAACTATCGTATGGCTAAGAAACCATTTCAATGCTTTTACAGTATTATTTCGCAATACTCCTTTTACTGTACGCACTTTTTATAATAAGTCTTGCAATTGTGGCAATTCATTTCTCTTGCATGAGAAGAAAGACTGTTCAATAAATAATACCTTTTTATTGAAAACGCCCGTCTCTCTATTCTCTGCATCCTGGTGAAAGTAATTCTTGCACAACTGACTGAGTGAAATAGCTGTCAATTGTTTCACACGACTCTAGAGATTGACTCTTATTCTAAGGAGCAAAGTTGTCATGTTTATGCGGTTGTTGGAAAACTGAATCCCTTCTTGTCTGAGCCAGGGAAGCTGATCACTTCCTATTCAGTCAAGAAAGTTTCCAGTGACCTCTTAGCTAGTTGGTACAAACCCAATTAAGTCTAACATAGTCAGTAGAGACCTGGAAGACCGCACTTCTACATCTACACTGCTGTTTATGTTATTCCAATGCGCAGGGCCTATAGGGAAAATAGGAACTAAACTACACCGTAACCCCTAATTGTTGGAGCTCACTTTACAGCAGCAAATCTGCTGACTCGCCAACACCCGCTGACTGGCTTACTCCCCGCCCTCCCCCTTCTCCGCTGTCTAGCCCCATCCCATTTGCTTTTAATGAACGAGTGTTGATATTGCAATGCGATGCCCTCATTTGCTTAAAAGGAAATCTGCATCAGAAAGCTGCAGCTTACACCAAATCAGAGCTTAACACAAGGCGCAGGAAACAAATGCAAGAGGCCGGGCATCCCTCCCTCAGGCGAGGGGCAGCTCACAGCCCGGGGAGAGCCGGGCATCCCTCCCCCGGCCTGAAATGAATCCCCTACACGCGGGCCCCTGGGGAGGACTATCCTCACACCCTCACTCATCCTCACACCCTCACTCATCCTCACACCCTCACCCTCTCACCCTCTCTCACCCTCTCGCACCCTCACCCTCTCACACCCTGCCACCCCCTCACCCACCCATACACACCCTCACCAGCATAGCATAGCAACACATAGCATAACAAAACACAGTATAGCTTAGCATAACAAAAAAAGCATAGGATAGTAAAACATAGCATAACAAAGCATAGGATAGCAAAACAAAACATAGCATAACAAAACATAGCATAGCAAAAAACAACAAAACCTAGCATAACACAGCATAGCATAGCAAAGCATAGCATAGCATAGCAAAGCATAGCATAGCACAACAAAACCTAGATAGCACAACAAAACCTAGATAGCACAACAAAACCTAGATAGCACAACAAAACATAGCATAGCACAACAAAACATAGCATAGCATAACAAAGCATAGCATAGCAAAACACACCTAAACAGCCTAGCATAACAAAACAAAGCATAGGATAGCAAAACTAAACATAGCATAGCATAACCAAACATAGCATAGCATAATAAAACAAAGCAAAGGATAGGATAGCAAAACATAGCATCGCATAACAAAACAAACCATAACAAAACATATCATATAATAGCAAAACAAAGCATAGCATAACAAAACATAGCATAACAAAACATAGCATAATAAAACACAACAAAACAGCACAGCATAACAAAACATAGCATAGCATGACAAAGCATAGCACAGCACAACAAAGCATAACAAAACACAGCAAAGCATAGCATACCAAATCAAAGCATAGGATAGCAAAACAAACCATAGCATAGCATATAGCATCACTCGGCACCACCACAGCATCACTCAGGGGCACAACAACATCACTATGCGCTACCCCTGCACCACTAAACGCCACAACATCACTCGTTCGCCACCACAACCTCACTCAGCGCCAACATAGCATCAATCTGTGCAACCATTCAACAACAACTGGTTCAAATATGTTCTCTCAATGTTTTAAGTTTTATTACAAATGTAACAATGTTATTATTTCACTTCTGTTCTTGGATTTTCATAATCTTCAGAAAAGTTATTTAGAAAAGTTTAAGCTATCACCATTATAAATTACAATAACTTTTATTTAAGTATTAATTATTCAAAAAATTAAAAGCCATTGTTATTTGTAATAACAATACATGTAAGTCACGTAAATACAACACCTATTGCATTACAAATGTTAGGTGTCACATTTGCCAAAGTTATAACTATTGGCATTGTAAATAAAAAAATCTAATAATTTAGCGATTTTCAAAATCAAAACATAAATAAAAATGTCTTTTACAATACCAATAGCTCAAACTTTCCTAATGCGAGACCTATTGCATTGCAAATGCTTGTTTGGGAAGATGTATGTTTGGACAAATGGACTCTCACCCTCGCACCCCCCCACCCTCACCCCCCACCCACCCTCACCTTCACCCCATCTCACCCTCACCCCCTCACCTTCACACACCCCCTCACCTTCACCCCCCCTCACCTTCACACCCCCCCTCACCTTCACACATCCCCTCACTGTTATTCGGGCATTGATACTTTCTCGGTTAGACTACGCCAATGGACTGTTCTCTGGCCTACCGGCTTACCTGATTCATCGCCTTCAGGTTATTCAGAACGCCGCGGCCAGACTCCTGTTCAACGTTCCAAGGCGTTCCAGCGCTCGACCTCTTCTCCGTGCATTGCACTGGCTTCCTGTTGCCCACAGGATTTTGTTTAAAATCCTAGTGCTGGCGTATCGAGCCATTCATCACACTGGGCCTGTCTACTTGAGAAATAGGTTTTCCCTGTACATTCCCAATCGCCCTTTGCGCTCGGCCAATTTGTGCCTAATGACTGTCCCCAAATTCAAATTTTGCAGACTTGGCGGTCAATCGATTTCAGTGAGAGCAGCGAATTCTTGGAATACTTTACCTCTTCATTTAAAAACTGCTCCGACCCTTTGCTCTTTTAAGAAGAGTCTAAAAACCCATCTTTTTAATATTATAGCCTAAACCTCCCCACACCCTGTATTCCTAGATACTTAAGCCCACCTAGTCTGCTCTGCCTTCAACGCGCCAGGATACTATTTTTTTAGTAATAGAGCGCGATATAAAAGCCTTAATAATAATAATAATAATAATAAAAAACCTTCACACATCCCCTCACCTTCACACACCCCCTCACCTTCACACACCCCCTCACCTTCACACACCCCCTCACCTTCACACACCCCCTCACCTTCACACACCCCCTCACCTTCACACACCCCCTCACCTTCACACACCCCCTCACCTTCACACACCCCCTCACCTTCACACACCCCCTCACCTTCACACACCCCCTCACCTTCACACACCCCCTCACCTTCACACACCCCCTCACCTTCACACACCCCCTCACCTTCACACACCCCCTCACCTTCACACACCCCCTCACCTTCACACACCCCCTCACACCCTCACCACCCCTCACCCTCACCACCCCTCACCCACCTCCCTCACCACCCCTCACCCACCTCCCTCACCACCCCTCACCCTCACCACCCTCACACCCCCTCACACCCCCTCCCAACCCCTCACCTTCACACACCCCCTCACTCCCTCACCTTTACACCCCCTCACCCTCACTCACCCTCACTCTCCCTCACCCCCTCCCCCTCACTCTCCCTCACCCCCTCCCCCTCACTCCCCCTCACACCCGTTCCCCTCACACCCCTCACACCCCTCACACCCCTCACACCCCTCACACCCCTCACCCTCCTCACACCCCTCACCCTCCTCACCCTCCTCCCCCTCACACCCCCACCTCCTCACACCCCCACCTCCTCACACCCCCACCTCCTCACACCCCCACCTCCTCACACCCCCACCTCCTCACACCCCCACCTCCTCACACCCCCACCTCCTCACACCCCCACCTCCTCACACCCCCACCTCCTCACACCCCCACCTCCTTTACAATCTGAAATGAAACAATTGCTTTTATTTATTTTTCACATATCAAAACCAAGTTTTTTCTTTTTATATATTTTCAATACATAATTTACATTTGCTGTTCTCACATCCTAAAAAACAAAAATTTCACATTCATTCTCTTAGTTTCATGCACTCTTTTCATACATTGCTGCATTCAACCATCCATGTGTCCTAAAGCTGTGTGACGACCAGTTCTTCACACAGCTTTAGGAGTGTTTACATATGACATAAATGAAAAGTTTACCAAAAGATATCTCATGGCTGTTTTGTGTAAAATAATTGATGAAAAATGTATTTATTAGATCGTTTTTTTTTGAAAAGGTGTATGTTTGGACAAATGGACTTGCACCCCCTCACCCTCGCCCCCCCACTCCTCTCACCCCCCTCACCCTCACCCACCCTCACACCCCTCACACCCCTCACCCACCCTCACACCCCCTCACCCTCCCACCCCCTCACCCTCACACCCCCTCACCCTCACACCCCCTCACCCTCCCTCACACCCCCTCACCCTCCCTCACCCTCCCTCACTCACCCTCACTCACCCTCACACCCCCTCACTCACCCTCACACCCCCTCACTCACCCTCACACCCCCTCACACCCCCTCACTCACCCTCACACCCCCTCACTCACCCTCACACCCCCTCACTCACCCTCACACCCCCTCACTCACCCTCACACCCCCTCACTCACCCTCACACCCCCTCACTCACCCTCACACCCCCTCACTCACCCTCACACCCCCTCACTCACCCTCACACCCCTCACCCTCACACCCCTCACCCTCACACCCCTCACCCTCACACCCCTCACCCTCTCACACCCCTCACCCTCTCACACCCCTCACCCTCTCACACCCCTCACCCTCTCACACCCCTCACCCTCTCACACCCCTCACCCTCTCACACCCCTCACCCTCTCACACCCCTCACCCTCTCACACCCCTCACCCTCTCACACATCCCTGACCCAGTCCTGAGGCGGAAGCCGGGAGCTGGAGGTACGCTTTATCTCTGTAAATACCTTCTTTTAAAAACTTGTGTGGTGTCACTTAGTACTTGTTTTGCCAGTGTTACTGTGCCTTCCACAACTGGAAAAGACTCATTAAGCACACAGCGGTGCAGACGCTGTAGCGCTTGTTACATAGCCAAAGCGGCCGCCATTAGATCAGGCGCGCTCGCCGACCACGCCCCCTTGAGGCCACGCCCACTTTACCAGCCTACTTAAACGCTGATCGTCAGCGCAACGTTTACATCCCTGACCCAGTCCTGAGGCGGAAGCCGGGAGCTGGAGGTACGCTTTATCTCTGTAAATACCTTCTTTTAAAAACTTGTGTGGTGTCACTTAGTACTTGTTTTGCCAGTGTTACTGTGCCTTCCACAACTGGAAAAGACTCATTAAGCACACAGCGGTGCAGACGCTGTAGCGCTTGTTACATAGCCAAAGCGGCCGCCATTAGATCAGGCGCGCTCGCCGACCACGCCCCCTTGAGGCCACGCCCACTTTACCAGCCTACTTAAACGCTGATCGTCAGCGCAACGTTTACATCCCTGACCCAGTCCTGAGGCGGAAGCCGGGAGCTGGAGGTACGCTTTATCTCTGTAAATACCTTCTTTTAAAAACTTGTGTGGTGTCACTTAGTACTTGTTTTGCCAGTGTTACTGTGCCTTCCACAACTGGAAAAGACTCATTAAGCACACAGCGGTGCAGACGCTGTAGCGCTTGTTACATAGCCAAAGCGGCCGCCATTAGATCAGGCGCGCTCGCCGACCACGCCCCCTTGAGGCCACGCCCTGCCACCTAGAAATGTGCATGCACAGGAAGCGCAGCGGACGAGCGCAGCGGGAGCGCCGTTTGCGCGCCGAAGGCGCGCCTAAGGCAAGCCCGTCTGTGCCCGTCCGGGCCCGGACGGACCCAGGCCCAGAGACTCTGCCAAACTTACCCCTCAGCCGCCTGACGTATACAGCAGACACGCTTCTGAATCTCCGACCCGAAAAAAACCCGGGCTGCCGTTATACTTACAACACAGATAGTTCCTTCACAAGGTGTTCGCGCTGTTATCCAACCATCCAGTCCACAGCCAATCCAGGACTACAACTAGGGCTTCTCAACTGTCGCTCCCTCCCCAAGCACGCACTAGAAATCAACGAGATGATCCTAGACCAAGGCTTGGATGCACTATTTCTCACAGAAACCTGGCTTGCTGACAGCTCCGATGCGGATGCTGTATCCGCCCTTCCCCCAGGCTACCTCATCCAAACCCTCCATAGGCCAAGAGGTAGAGGAGGTGGGTTGGCCATAATCTATCGGGAACTTCTCACCTGTAGAACGAGCGACGCCCAAATTGATAATTCCGAGAGTTGCCACTTTTCCCTTCAGTTTTCCCCGACCCAATCCCTCTCGGGACTCCTGATCTATCGGCCTCCGGGTACTCTAGGGAAATTTCTCAATGCAATCACCGAAACGGCCTCTCAACTAGCCGCTTCCGTGTCCAACTTCCTCATCGTAGGTGACCTGAACCTTCACTTTACAGATCCCACTGACCGGGCCGCCTCGGATCTACTTGCGGACCTTCTGTCATTGAATATTAGGTTAGTCAACAAGGAGCCCACCCACGACAAAGGACACCTGTTAGACCCCGTCCTCACCAATGCTAATATCACCACCAGCCCACCCCTGCCACTCCCATGGACTGATCATCTCTTAGTCCCCATCTCTTGGGAGGCCCCTATCGTGACCACCCAGCCCGGGAAAATCAAAGTCAGGGACAGACGATGGCACAAACTCGCCACATCGGAATGGTCGGACATCCTCTCTGACACCACCCCAGTGCTCTCCTCCGACGCTATAACTGCCGATGAACAGTTTTGCTCCTGGATCACCTCCTCCCTCGATACCCTAATCCCCAAAACTTCCATTCTTAGACACAATAAACGTCTACCGTCAGCCCCATGGTACACCCCAGAGCTCAAGCTGCTGCGACAGAACTGCAAGAGAGCTGAACGGTCATGGAGGAAGGAGAAATCCAACGCTAATAAGGACGCCTACGTCACCTCCTTATCAGCTTATAAATCTATGATCGACAAAACGAAGAGTCGATTCTTTCAGGAACGAATCGAAAAAGCGGCCTGCTCAAGTAAAGAAACTTATTCCATCCTCAAAGAGCTCCTTAAAGTTCCCGACACAGCCCCTAGAAATCCCCCAGACCCAAAGGCAGATCAGGAAAAATGTAATCAGTTAGCCAGCTTCTTCCAAGGAAAAATCCAAAAAATCCTGGACTCCATCCCTCCGACTAACTCGAGCGAAACGGACGACCCCCCCAATACTTTGGTCACACCTCGTCTAACTTCTTGGGGACAAATAACCATCGAAGAGGTAGAGACTACGCTCACATCCATCAAAAGCGGATCTCCTAGGGACCCCGCCCCGCTACGTACCCTTAAAGAAGTCGCTCCCATTATCATTCCCCCCCTCACTCAGCTGATTAACGCCTCTTTTCAACAGGGAGTCGTCCCCCCTAGTTGGAAAGCGGCAGTCGTCAAGGCGCTGCTAAAAAAACCTTCCTTAGACCCAGCTGAATTGGCCAACTACCGACCTATTTCCCTTCTTCCAGGGACCAGCAAGGTTGCAGAGAAACTGGTGAATAAGAAACTTTCCCAGTTTCTTGAATCCAACAATCTGCTAAAAAACTCGCAGACAGGCTTTCGCCCAGGACAAGGCACCGACATCGCCCTCCTGGCTGCAGTGGAGGAGGCCAGAGCGCTCTTAGACGAAGGAGGATCAGTGGCAGTGATCCTTCTCGACCTGAGCGCGGCCTTCGACACCGTCAACCACCAACTTCTGGTTAAACGGCTGAAGAAGGTAGGAGTAGAAGGCACCGCTCTATCCTGGCTTTCCTCCTTCCTGGCCCAACGTTCCTTCCAGATCTGGGAAAACAACACCCGCTCCTCCGATACTCCCCTCCAATGTGGGGTGCCTCAGGGCTCCTCCCTGAGCCCCACATTGTTTAACATCTATATGTCCACATTGGAGGAGGTCGTCATCCCATTCGGGGTGAGCATTGTCAGCTACGCGGATGACACACAGCTAGTTGTCTCCCTCTCCCACCCCAGTCAACAACCAGCGGATCTATTCAACTGCTTAACACAGATACAAGGGTGGATGAATAATTCAGCCTTAAAACTGAATGGATCGAAAACTGACATTCTCCTTCTGGGTCAGAAAGGTTGCACCTTCCCTCTGAACACCTGGCCACCCTGTCTAGGCCCCCCCTCTGCTCCCAAACAGGAAGTAAAAAGCCTCGGAGTATGGATTGAAACCGATCTCTCTTTCACTACACAGGCTAAGAGAGTAGCAGGCACCTGCTTCGGCCTACTTAAAGCGATGAGAAAGATTCTGCCCCTCCTTCCACCCACATCGCAGAGACTTCTCATCCAGGGCCTCATCCTGTCCAGGCTTGACTATAGCAATGCTATATACCTGGGCGCACCCGAGGCAACCCTGAATAAACTGCAGAAAATACAAAATGCTGCCGCCCGGATTCTCACACATACCCCTGCCAGAGCGTCAGCTAAACCTGCTCTGAAGCTCCTTCACTGGCTCCCAGTGAGAGAACGAATAACATTCAAAGCCTTAAGCTTGGCTCACAGGCTAGTGCAGAATCAGGGCCCCCCCATTCTGAGGAAATTCATACAACCCTACAAAGCCCCTAGATCTCTCCGATCGGACAGGGAGTCCCTCATCATCGTGCCCAGGTTCAAAAAATCCCGCACAGGCGGAAGACGTTTCTCGATTCACACAGCGCGCCTATGGAACGCTCTTCCCCGAGACCTGAGGAAAGAATCAAACTATTTACGATTCAGGAAACAACTTAAAACCCACCTGTTTCCTTAAAACTGCTTTTAACCACTTCTTTTTGCTCTATTTAAAACCGCCCCTTTCAAAAAATTGCTGCACTCCCCCTCCCCCCCCCCCCCTCACTGGTTAGGGTTTTGTTTCAGCGCTGGGATACCTACGGGTGACTACGCGCTCTATAAAAATTTTTAATAATAATAATAACACCCCTCACCCTCTCACACCCCTCACCCTCTCACACCCCTCACCCTCTCACACCCCTCACCCTCTCACACCCCTCACCCTCTCACCCCCCCTCACCTTCACCCCCCCCTCACCTTCACCCCCCCCTCACCTTCACCCCCCCCTCACCTTCACCCCCCCCTCACCTTCACTATGCGCCACCACAGCATCAATCTGTGCAACCATTTAACAACACCTGGTTAAAATTTGTTGTCTCAATGTTTCAAGCTTTATTACAAATGTAACAAAAATATGTCAATATTTCACTTCTGTTCTTGGATTATCGTCGCAATAAAATACACTGAACATAATCTTCACAAAAGTTAATTACAAAACTTTAAGCTATTGCCATTATAAATTACAATAACTTTTATTTAAGAATTAATTATTGAAAATACATTAAAAGCCGTTGTTTTGTAATATCAATAGATATAATTCACGTAAATACAACACATTGCATTACAAATGCTAAAGGTGTCACATTTGCGAAAGTTATAACTATTGGCATTGTAATTGACAAATCTATTAATTTCACGATTTTTGAAAACAAATAAAAAAATGTCATTTACAATACCAATAGCTCAAACTTTCTTAATGCGAGACCTATTGCATTGCAAATGCTGGTTTATTTTCACCTAACTGGCTGTCAGACATTTAAAGTAATTGAGTAGATGTAGCCTTATGCTCTCGTGTGGTTATTTCAATTTTATGATGCCAGGTGTAAACTTAAAAGTTGAGTTGTTAGAAGCTGTTTTGGAAACTCCCCAATGCAGGCAGCACTGTATCTATAATTGATTAATTTAATGAAGATGCCACGAAGCAGTTCGGAATACTAGTAATTTCAGTTTTTTTGCCTTACCCATTCAGATTCAACTTAAAACCATGCAAGCCGTGATTTTGCACCCCCCCCCCCCGTTTATGCTAAAGTATCAATGACCTTTAAATGCACAAGCAAGATATTTAGTGTTACATGAATGACCGTTTTCATTTGAATTTGCTTTAAATGGAGAAGCTAATTAAGTTATACAAATAGTTTGAAATAGCTTGAGAAATGTATTTTTTTTAAACAAAATTGTAAAATAGCTCTGATTCAGTTATTCTTCATTCTCTTCTCGGCTACACTCTTATGCTGTTGTAGTCTCATGCTCGTCTGAGTTCATGGTCTTCTCTTGGCTCCTGGTAATGTGAATTTCTGTGTGTGTGTGTGTATATATATGGCATGTGAACAAGGGCCGTGAAGGAGCACAAAACGCGTCATCTCTGGTTTTTCCATCTGACCATTTTTCTACAGTAATGATATGTTATCCTCAATTGTGGTCCGTCTCCTGCTTCGCCGATCTTGTGGGATTGGAGGTGGCTGTTGGGAGTTCTCTTGGAATATATCTTTTTCTACCCCTCATTCAAGCAAAAAGTGATGAACAGAATGCAGAACAATGTCATACATTCACTCCAGTACAGAGATCTGGGCCTAAATCCATCGTTTTTTGCTCCCCATGCCATTCCAGTTTGGACCCAGCCACATGCAAATCAGTCTTGACCCTGCGCCCAGTGGGAACAATCCAGCCCGAACCGCCAGGCCAGGTCCTCCCTGGACTGAAAACCAGCATCCTAGGACCGGTATCTGGGTTTCATCCCTCTTCAGCCAGGATAGCTTGATTCCAGTGGCATGAAGAGCACGGGACCCATGTCTGAGCATACCCGCCCCACTTGGTGTGACCAATGCAAAAAGAACTATTGATGAACAATGCAGAACAATATCATGCATTCACCCCAGTACTGAGATCTGGGCCTAAATTCATCGTTTTTTTGCTCACCAAGCCATTCCAGTTTGGACCCAGCAATATGCAAATCAGTCCTCCAAACTGGGGTGGCGTAGTGGGCAAAAGAACAATGGATTTAACCCAGATCTTTTGATTGGGGAGAATGTTTGCATTGTCAGCATTCCGTCCATCATTTGTCTGCTGTAATACCTCTCATTCAAGAGTATTTCATACACTACTATTTGTGTATTGAATTAGACTAAGTTTGTTTTAATAAGTTGCTGGGTGGGATTGTTTTCTGGAAATGACACCGCTATTTAGAATTTAAAATCTTAGTTTCCACATTTTCCCATTTGCACTGAGTTAATCAATACTGGTCTACAAACTTCAAATCATTTTAATATGCATTTGTTCTTTAGGGAAACTAAGAAAGAAAAGATTGCTGATTGTAGTCTGGAGGCTTCAGTAAGTGCAGAGGTGAATGGCACAGCAGAACATACGGTAAGGGCTAAAATTTCATAATAATCTGTGTATATCTGTTAAACCTCCCCAACCCAAATTTCTTTAAAAAGGCAGTCCAGATATTATGAGCGGCCCGAACAGTCTTGAACCGTGTCCTTTTGAAGTAAGAATAGTCAGTGCAGCTAAGAAAGGCATTCTCCGTGTCCGAGTCGAGTAAATAAACTGCAGCACTGACTACCCGAGAGTCATTACACAAAGCGTAGGAATTTTGGACTATCTGAGTTTTGTTACTATTGAGCCTATATCCTGAGATCTCACCAAATCTTTGTGCTTCCAATTCTACTTCAACAATTGCTAGGGAGGGATTGGGAGTAATTATTGCAACGTCGTCCGTGTATGCTAGTGTTTTAAACTGCATGCCATTTATGCTTACAGCGGGAATTTTTGGGTTACCATCTAGCTTGCGCAGTAAGGGATCCATATAAGAGCGCAAACAGAGGTGACGAAGGGCAGCCCTGCCTAGTCCCCCTCCTGATCTGCGTCAGTGAGGTAAGCCCCCTATTGATCCTAATCCGGGCTGTCTGTTCCCTATACAATGCTTGCACCGCTCGAATATAGCCTTCCCCTAGGCCATACCATCTCATTGCCTCCCAGAGGTAATCCCAAGAGACCCTATCAAATGCCTTTTCTGCGTCTACAAAAAAGGCTGCAATAGGGTCCCCTGGGACTCCGGTGGCATCAAAAAAAGTATTGACCTGCCTAATATGCTCGGTGGTGCCCTTGCCTGGAATAAACCCATGTTGTACAGGACTGACCATGCCCACAATCACTCTAGCCAGTCTTTTCGCTAAAATTTTGGAAAAGATCATTGCATCTGAGTTCATTAATGTTATAGGCCTGTAGGACCCTGGAGCTGTGGGTGGCTTTTCTTTTTTAAGAATAACTATTAATTCAGCGCCTCCCCATGAAGCTGGGATTGAGTGCCCCTGCTGGGCCTGCGTAACCGTGTTCAATAAATCTGTAATAAGGACTTTCTGGAATACCTTGTAGAACTCAACCGGGATTTGGTCTGGGCCTGCCGCTTTTGCTGAAGGGAGATCCGCTAGAGCTCAGGTCAATTCCTCTAGATTGATTAGGGATTCTAGGATTACCTTCTCCTCCTCGGGCAATTCCAGAGCTAAATTGTGATTGAGATAATCCTTAATATCCAAAATTCCACAGCCCTCTTCTGTGTCATAAAGATCTGTGTAAAACTCTTTAAACACCTCTCTGACGCCCTCGGGATCAGATATCATATTTCCTTGCCTATCCAGGATACCCTTATTATCTCCTGCAGCTGCTTGCTGCCGAGTGCGGCTTGCCAGGATATGTCCAACCCTCTCACTCAATTCAAAAGCTTGTTCCTTCTTAGCCAGATAGTTAGCTGCAGTCTTACTAGCAATGCCTTCTATTGCTTCAGCTTTTAATGACCTCATTTTTAATAGTTGCTGTTCCAAGGCCATACCCTGTTGTATTACTAAGTTCAGCTCTTCCTCAGCCTTAGTTAAGATTCTAACTATTTCCTCCACTCTACTCCTCTCTGCTTTCTGCTTATGAATTGAGTAACCAAGTGTCTCCCCTCTGACTCCTGCCTTGAACTCATCACAGGCATTTCTGAGGATATGCTCCCCCTGTTAATAATCCAGAATTCCCTAATCCAATTGTTCATATAGCTAATATATCCACTATCTTAAAGAAGGGCTCTCTCGAATGTCCAGATATTTTGTTTAACGGCTGCCCCCACTAAATTAATAGATAAGATTAAGGGGTTGTGGTCCGAAATTATTCAGGGGAGTTTCTCAATTTGGGCTCTGGATAACCGAGTTAGAGATCAAAAAATAATCTAATCTTACAATAATTCTCAATAATTCTGTGTGGGGCTGAGAAGAATGTACAACCATCCAGCTGCGGGTGTAGATTGGCCCTGAGGTCTATCAATGCATTGTGTTGTGCCATAGCTGCTAAAGCACAAAATGATCTCCTCTTTCGCCCAGTGTACCCCTGCCCAGTTTGAATCTCAGAACCTGTGGGACTATTGATGTTAAAATCCCCATAGCATATAATTGGCTCAGGCCATCTAGCTAATTCTGTATCCAGAAATTCAAATACTTCCGGATAGTCCTCTGTGGAGCCATATATCGAGACCAGAGTAAACTTCCCCCCCTTATATACTAATTCCGCTATGACCCACCTACCTCACTGATCCTCAGTCCTAGTCACTAAGCAATTCCTCCCTTTACCCAGTATAGCTACCCCTCTTGTCTTAGACCCTTGCTTTGTATGAGCTAATAAAGTAAACCCTAGCTGCTCAAGCAGAAATCCCGTCCCTCCCTCAACATGAGTTTCTTGTAGACCTACAAAATCCAACTTCATTGTATTCAGCAGCGCAGACACCTGAAGCCTTTTCTGCACCTCGTTCAGCCCGCAAACATTAATTGAAGCAATTCAGCAAGACATTAAAATATGACAAACGGTTGTTCTAACTTTCTTGCTGACTGTTCATTTAATCAAAAACAGGAATGGTTGTGCTGTGTGCGTACCCCATCTCTCCCTCCCCACTACCCCCTTACCCCCCCTCCCTTGAACCCTACCTCCCCAGTACTCCCCCCTCCCCCTACGGGCAAATTGGTCACCCATGACCTATGTGTGGTCGCTTTAGAATGCAGCTGTCGCCTCCTCCTCCCTCCCTTACGTACTAAACACCAGAAAGAAAAAAGGAAAAAAAAGTGATCCTCCCCTTGAAGTTTAACATTTGCAAGCCCTGTGTCCTCTACTGTCAGGTGTTTAGAGAGCCATTATTCTCATCTTCCCCCTTCCCTGTACCGAAGCACTTCCACCATATACTCTACTCATTTGCCTTAATCTCTGAGAAAAACATTTTCACCTGCCCTTTGGTAATCCCTTTCATCTTGGCTGGGTACAGCAAATAGGCCTCTGATCCCAGGGCCTGCAGGGGAGCGATAAGCTGTCTCAATCTCCACCTATGCTCAACTGTAACAAGGCAAAAATCGGCCCTAGCAAAAAAAGTAACTTTGTTAAAGGAGCGCTTGGCCTCCGGCTTTGCCTTCTCTAAAATAATGGTCTCAGCAAAAAGTTGCCTACAAATATGAGAATAGCTCTAGGTCTACCCTCTTGAGACCCGGTCTGCCCTCTCTTGATTGTGAAGGGGAAGCGATGCGCCCTCTGGATTTCTACCTCCCACTGCCACGAAGATAGCTCCGGAAAGGCCCCTTTTAATAAGCTCACAACGAATAGCCTGGAATCTTGTCCTTCCAGTCCCTCAGCCACCCCCAAAAGTCTGATATTATTGCGCTGTTGACGATTTTCAGAATCTTCCATCTTCCACTGCACATCCTCCCCCACTTTCTGCTGATTTGGTTTAAACGTCTGCAAGCTAATGATTTTCCATTAGGAATATTTTTGGGAAAAGCAGGCATACATCAACATGGTACAAAATGATGCTGCAATGATATGGTACCTAAAATCTTACAGTAGTTTTTTCCTTCTTGCATTATTTTGTGAACATTTTTTTTTAAAGCAAAGAATCATCATTGTTGCTTTCAAGCTTTGGCAAATATTTCCATGTAATCAAAGCATTCTGGGAGCATTATACATAGCCTCATATTACTAAAGTTTGAAAAAGTGTGTACACATTTATACTGGAACCAGCGTCAGTAGTGCAGGCAGAGTTTACAGCATCTACTCTTAGTACTCACCCTAATAATAAAGGCTTTGCATTAATGAACCATAAATACAAGGTTGAACAACATTTAACACATGGACACAAATAGTACCTTAACTGTAGACACTGCCCTTTCCTGATCCATAATGTGGTACTCTAAACTGACAAAGGGTTTGTGCTGTAGGGAGTTGGTCTTACTTGTCCCAAGGAGAAAATGCACATGAAAACTTGTTGCCCGTGACCCCAAACAATATGTCCCGGGGATCGGGCTATAGGAATTCCACATCCCTGTTTGGTACTAAAGTACCCCAAGCATAGGTACACAAGGGGCCCCACTGCACTTAAAACCTATAAGTCACCCCTAAGGTAGGCATTTCAATCCTGAAGACTGGGTGCTTGGTTGAAGTGAGGGTGCCCCTGCATTAGCAGGACCCCCTTACAACCCACGGAGTCCATTCTCCCGGGTTTTAAATGCAGCAGCCATTACTGTGTATAGAGTGGCCATGCTTCATTACACAATTGCGATCTCTAAACTGATACCAAACACAACAGGGTTTGTTGCAGCCAAACATGTTGGAATCTTTGGAGGTATGATTCCATGCACTGTAATACTCCTCAGGGAGTCCCTCATTGCTCCCAGTCCCAGTCTTTTAGACCCGGACAGCAAGCTACGGCTGCTGTCAACCAGAGACCCGATTCTGCGCCCCTGCTGCCGAGGCAGGTTTGAGCAGACCGGGTCTAGTGTATTGGGCCAGGGTGGGGCGCTTGCCAGTGCCAATAGACTGATTTTGAGGGCACTTTGGTGCCCTCCTTGCATACTCAAGTTGGAACCAGTTCATTGAGCCGTTGGCTCCCACTCTGCTGCGAAACTGGACAAAGGACATGGGAGTATCCTCCCCACTGTCCAGCCCCTCCTCTGGGAGGGACCCCAAATTATCCCAAACCCTTTCCTTAGGGTACCTAAGGGCGTACCTGTGGCTAGGTCCCTAGATTTGTCGTACAAGATTCAGACCCCAAACCACTACAACTTCAACCGTCTAGGCACTCTGGACTTTGCTTTGTGAACAGATACTGTGACTACTCCTGGTCTCGTCGTCCTTCAAATCTTCTGCAACGTCTGTGCCTGTGCTCCATACACCTTCACTGTGGACATCCAAGATGCACAAAATAATCTCCCTTGGAATGAAGGAGTCACTCCCCTACATCTGGAGGCAACGCAACGCAGCTGACCAGTCTGCTGATCCTGGGCTCCCACTAACTCCAAAAGGCTCAGCAACATAGGTGGTGGTTCTGAAACTCCCTCAAGACCTGCATTGTTTTCACAGCAAGTTTGAAGCCAGTATCACTCGTCTGAACCGCTAGAGCAGTACTCCTGTGCACTGTGTCGACTTGCTATTGCCAGGGCTTGTTGACTCTCTCCTCCAGAGAGCTTTGGGCTCCAAGAATATTCGGGCTCAAGTATCTCCTACTACCAAGGTCTGTGTCCTCACTGCATCCTCTCCACCGTTGGCTTTCATAATTGGTGAGCTGCTCGAGGTCCTCATGCGCCTCTGGCTTTTGGGTCCTCTTAAGGGTCTTCTTTGGCTCCACTTGGTCCCCATGTTTGCTCAGCCCTGCTCTGATTTACCTGCTTGTGGGGAGTCACTAGGACCTTGCTGGTCCCGACTTTGCACCGTTTTTTCAAACCAAGTTTGTGGCCGTTTCCAAGGCTTGTTGGCGCTCCCGACGTAGACTACCCCCCTGGCTCTTGATATCCGACGTGAGACAGCTTGTAAACGGCTTCCGTTCTTTCACAGCATTGCCTGATCCTTACAGCTGCAATTTCAAGGACACAGTCAATCCTCCTGCATCTACAGACCTCTGTGGGCATTTGTCTTCTGTTCCTTCTGGCCACTCTTGAGTGGCACAGACTCTGTCCCCTCTGCTTGCTGATTCTTCTCATCTTAAATGGGATTTCAGACTCTTTCACCACTTTCACCACTCATCTTTACTGTAGTCCTCCATTGTTGTCTAGGCGGTTTCCAACATCACTTTGCACCTATGCACCTGGCTTCCATGGTGTAGGTGTCCTGGTCCCTGGGTTTTCCCGGTTGAAGTATTCACAGGTGCAGGGACTCTCCAACCTTCTATCTTCCATGGGATTTCTTTAGGGTCCTCTGGG
This sequence comes from Lissotriton vulgaris, assembly GCF_964263255.1. Lineage (NCBI taxonomy): Eukaryota > Metazoa > Chordata > Amphibia > Caudata > Salamandridae > Lissotriton > Lissotriton vulgaris. Next base: position 204,910,873 of record NC_141690.1, on the reverse strand, counting down.
AAGGGGCCTTCTTTAAAACTGCAACCGAGACGTACCCATTGACTTTTATTGAGCACATGATAGTGTTCGTACACGGCTCCCGTTGGGGTTCCTAGATGCTCACCATGGGTGGTTCCTTGGGTCCCCAGCTCTGCTACGTCTTCAAAGTCTCGTCTCTATTTACTTCATGGTTCCCATTCCACTATTTTAGTATATTGTTTGGTCTCCCCCTGGAGACCACTCTGTGTTTGTTCTACTTACCTGTTCTATTACTGAAGTATTGTGGTTATATCGCCAGGTAGGAGATATTGCAATGTGTTAGTGAGTGTTTATAATATATTTGTAGAACTACACTGTGTGGTTCTTTACAATTAACCTATACCATAAGATTAAGGACTGGTAAAATAAGCTTGCTGTCCACCAGGTGTTGGCGCAGCTCCGGAAAACATTTCTCGAGGAGGTGCTCCCTTAGGAACAGATTGTACAGCCCCTCGTAATCGGTAACCTCACTGCCCTGCACCCAGCCCTCTAATTCCTTACCAGTGTAGTACAAGAAATTCAGTTTTGCGTCGGAAGCTTGCGCCTGTTCCAGAATTTCTGCCGGTATTTTTTAGCGGTCAGCCCAAACTTCCTGACAAAGGCAATCTTCATTATGGGGTAATCAATCAATCAATCAGAGTACTTGTAAAGCGCGCTACTCACCCGTGAGGGTCTCAAGGTGTTGTAATTGGTCTGCTCCTCCTGTTCTAGAGCCAGGAGGGCGTCCCTCCCCACCGGGGGCATGTACTTATACAGGCCACCCCCCAATGACTTTCAGGAACCCCATGGGCTCTCAACGAAACCTTATTGGCAGCCAACCACTTGCCAATGTCCCCTATGCTAAAACTGGCTACTTCATCTTTGGACAGGTAGAGTCTGGGCTCCCTGGTAACTTCCTTAGGTATGCTGCCACCAGTGGGATTGCTGGGGGTCCTTATCTGCAGGGCTTTAAGATCCAGTTCCCTTAAAGTAAGCTCATGGATAAATCTCCTCTCCTCCCGCTCCTTCTCAAACCGTGCTAGTTTCAATTTTAGTTGTCTCTTCTCCCTCCTGTCCGCTAACTCTACTGAGGACAGGCTCCTCCCGGAATCACTACTGCCTGCCCTAGAAGGTGTCCCAGGCCCTGCTAGTAGGTTGCCTCCTTCCGTTTGGAACAGTGGGTCTAATTCTTCAGTGGTGTTAGGCTCCATTCCTCCCTCGTCCCTTCCCCCATCCGGGTGGGCTGCTACCCATGCTCTCAAGCTGGTTTGAAGTTCTGCCTTCTTTGCGCCACGCTTAAAGCATACCCCTTTTTCCTGGCAAAATTCTCTAAGCTGCGCCACTGAGTAAGTTTCCATCTCAGCCAGCTCAAAGTCCATCTTGCCAGATGGGCCCTCCGACATTTGCATGGAATTGATCGGACACTTGATTAAATAAAAGGCGTTAAATAGGAGCTACCTACAACCACCACTTCAGGGAGAATTTTGGAAAAACCAAAAATGCCAATTGAAGAGACTAACTCTAGAAAAACAAAATTGCCAGTCCGAGAATGAACAAAAATAAGGTGTAAGATGCGTGGTGCACACTAAGTTGCTGTAGGGTGTACACAAGCACAAATTCAATCACACCACTGAGCACCAAATGTTGAAACCGGGACCACCGCCCACTTAGGGTAGCATGGCACAGAGTGGGCAGGCAAACTCTAGAAGGCAATTGTGACGTACTTGCGCAGCACATACTACAACACCCCAGTGCAAACCCACCAAAAATGACACCACACCGTCTTAGTTAAATAGAAAATAGAGAGGCGTTATCTTTTTGCATTAAAAAGGGGGATCAAGTTTCCAATAGTTAATAAATTAGGACTTTGGACATTCCATTTTTGGATTAGCTACATTAATTAGACAGTACATTGCATTCCCTCACAATCAGAGAACCAGGTATTTAAATACATTCAACTAGGCAATCGGCAGGTAAGTATATTACACATAAATCAATAGGAACATGCAGCAGTTTAAACCAAGCAGGTAAGTACATTAAATACTGAATTAGCAAATATATGTATCAATTTGGAACAATCCTGTAAATAAAGTTTTTTGATTTAGCAGGTATTTGCATCAATTTGAATCAAGCAGGTAAATACATTAAGATTAGAACATCAGTGGTTCCATATCCAGCGTGCACCATCTCTTCCTAGCTCCTGCACAAGAAAGTGCTTATGGATGCTTAACTTCAGAGGCGGGAGAGGTCTGGTACCCACTCTCAATATGCACATGTCACCTTGTTACAAGAGAGGATCAACTTGGGGGCTCAGTCCTTGGCAGCCCCGTTCATTACAGTCCCCCCTCCCGAAATGACTCTGCTCCTTCAGCCCCACCTTCCATTAAGTTGTTCCCCAATACCTCTGCGCCTGTCCGGCGCCTCTGTCATACTCTCTCAGAAGCGAGTCTGCAGGGCCGATCTTCCCCCTGACCTCCCGCTCAGGACTTGTAGCACTTCGCATGAGGCAGGGGCATGGGCCGCAGCCGAGCCGCGACGCGGACACCTCAGAGACCCCACAGCGTGTGGGCCTCCTTGTGCATTCTCTTCTGTTTCTCTGGAGAGACAAGTTGACAGATGGTTCGGCCTTCCGAAGGGCCGCGGCGGCTTCCACTCCTCTGTAGAGCTCCGTCTCGGGCAGAGAGGTGACGCGCTAGGCGGGATTCCGGTTGCTAAGCGACCCCGCCCAGCGTCTCCCTGAGCCTCTCGTCGCTCCCCTTTTTTTCACGCTCTCCCCTTCTCCGCACCCAGGCCAGCGGCGGTGAAACTTTTGGCAGCCTCGGCACCTCAGCGCTTCGGTGAGGGCAGAGGGGGAGGCTCTGATCAATGCAGCGCTGGCAAAATTAGGCGGCAGACGCGCAGGCAATGTTGGCACGCTTCTGACCAGGGCCAAACAGGAGACAAGGGCAAAGGTTAGGTCCCAGCCTCACTTCAGGGTTTGTAGGAATGGCCCCATGCTCAGTGTTGCCCTCTCAGCATGCAGCGCCCACCCTCCTAGGTTCCTAGGGCTGGGGCAATGTCACTTTCACCAGTTGTTCAAATGGATTAGTCCTCTTAATGTGTGGACACACTGGGGCGTTGTGCTCTCTGAACTGGGCCAGATCAACAGGAAGAAGGGCAGCACCCTCAGACCAACCCGCAACCCCTAGAAGCAGTCCAATTAGCCTGTGACATAATCCCCCTGACGCTGTAGTCTGCACTCCAGCCAGCCCAGCAGTGTGACAAAATGGCCGCCCAGTGTCCTCCCTTATATAGCCTGGGCCCAGGTCACTAGAGTGGACCGAAAGGTTCTGGAACACCCTAATGCTATCCTATGGGCCAGAGCTCTGAGGTCATTTCTAGCAGGCGTCCATTTTATGAAGCTCTCCCGTAACACCATTTTACCAAGGCGCACCGGCACCTCCGCACTGATCGGCAGTGGTGAGGCGCCCGGAGACCTAAGGCCACACGAAAAAGAATTGGTGGGAAAAAAAAATGTGAGGCTGAAAGAGAAAAATTAGGGGGAGACCGCCCAAAAGCTGACAGGTCTTACACACTTCCTGTTGTAAAACACTTGGAGGAACTGTGTTGCTTTCCACATTTCTCACAATATTGAAGATTTTAATGTGATTCCTTACTTGAGCTGCCACTAGCAAAGTTTTCCATGATAGGTAGTCCTGCAGGCTTGCCAGGGTGACCCCTTGTTGGACATTTGACCATAAATGAACTATATACCGAAGATCAGAGGGACATGATGTGCTTGTTTCAGTGTTCATGATACTGAACAGTCATTCACCACCAGTTCTGGAAAAAATGTATTAAAACATTTATACATTTTACTTGGTGTATGTAATATAAGCATAATTTATCTTATAGTTATCCGTTTATATAATCACATTTACTATAATCTTTAATAAAATTCACAATTAAAATTAGGAAAAATGTCCGTTTACATCAAGGTATCTTGGGAGTTAACACACAAAAGGCACAGAGTTATGATTTGCTATCACATATTTTCCATCTCTAGGCATCAATACCTTGACAATAAATCCTCCTTGGAATCCATCCGAACCCAAGTGGTACCGACAACATGATAGGCTCAAGGTGTAGTGTAGTTCCTATTTTCCCTATAGGCCCTGCGCATTGGAATAACAAACAGCAGTGTAGACGTAGGACTGAGGTCTTCTAGGTCTCTACTGACTATGTTAGACTTAATTTAGGTTTGCTCCAGCTAGCTCAGAGGTCACTGGAAACTTTCTTGACTGAATAGGAAGTGATCAGCTTCCCTGGCTCAGACAAGAAAAGATTCAGCTTCAGACAACCGCATAAACATGACAACTTTGCTCCTCAGAATAAGAGTCGATCTCTAGAGTCGTGTGAAACAATAGACAGCTATTTCACTCAGTCAGTTGTGCAGATTTACTTTCACCAGAGTGCAGAGAATGGAGAGACGGGCGTTTTCAATAAAAGATATAATTTATTGAGCAGTCTTCCTTCTCATGCAAGAGAAATGAATTGTCACAATTGCAAGACTTGTTATTATGAAAAGTGCGTACAGTAAAAGGAGTATTACGAAATAATACTGTAAAAGCATTGATATGGTTTCTTAGCCATAAGATAGTTAAAATGAATAAAATATATACATTCATATATACATTGGCTAACGACCTCAACTGGTGCTTCTAACTACGCCTACCCCAGTGTACCTGACCTAAGCCTAATACATGGGAGGGAGTAAGTAAGTAAGTAGCAATTTAAGTTAAGTTGGTTTTGCCAAGAGTTTGTTTCAAGAATTCTCTCGAAGGGTTTAGTCAGCACCTTACATCTGGAATAGAATGTAGGAGGTCTGGTATCTCCTTCTTAGGACCAGATATCCCAGTCACCCGCAAGGGTAGGCTGGAAACGCCGGAGCTGGATTTTCTTGGCAGGAGAAAAGACAGCATCTTAGCGCGTCAAGGAGGAGGGGCAGCGTCCGTGGGCTTCTCGCATCTGCTGGGCTCTCTGCAAGGGGACAGCTGTTCGTCTCCAGTATTCACCACCACTGTGTTTGCTTAAGGCAACGTTGGTATATTTATACCTGAAAGGTGCCGAGTTTGACGTAAGTTTTTGGACATAAGACTTCAATAAAGATGTCACTAAGAACTGGTCATTCTTACAGTGCTCGCAGGAGTTCTATTACTAATCAAAACAAAGCAAACAGGGCTTTCCCAGGTTGCTGGGGGTTTGGTATGTTGAAAGAACTCGGTGTGCTATCTAGGAATCTAAGGAAGTGGCTTCTGCTGTGTCATGGACTGTCATGGACTGCAGAGGCGAGTTACTGAAATATGGCTCTGATTCTTATGCCATTATAGGGATATGTATTCATTATAGCCGTATAGGGGCATGAGGTCAAAATATTGATCGGGGTCCTAGATAAAACTCATCACCCACTCCACGAATTTATGTCCATCAAATTACTAAAAACTAAAGCAATAAGAAGCACGTGTATTCCTACCCACCCCAAAATACATTTTGCATTTGAAATGGTTTATGAAATACATAAAATAGGTACTGTACGTTATCAAGCATAGTAATCATTCAAAAAATTTTGCATATATATTCAGTTGAACGATTTTGCAAAAAATTACTCATGAAATGTCTCTCCATACAGAAAAGAAGGGCGAGACTATTTCATCACATATAAATACATTTGCTGTTAAGTGTGCTAGAGGCTGCGGTATTATTACGTCTCTAGATCCACTAAAAATAGAAGCTCTGTTCTTTATGAATAGTTCTACTTTAAGCAAAGTACGTGTGCCAGAGAAAAGGTAAATATTTTGGAAATTTTGGAAAAATATAATTTCATGGTGAGCGGGGGAAAAAAAAATAGTTCAAAATGCTTTTCAGTAGCTTTTGTTTATCAAAGCTGAAGGCCGAATTCAGAGTTCATGGGAACGCTGTGTGCCGGATTGTTTCCCAAAAGTTATTGTTTCTGTTCAGGGGAGAACATCATTTCAGACAGGCTCGCAAAGAATTGGTCTACATATTCAGGTGACAGTTCGACCAAGTTCGATAATGCTGTAACTTGGCAGTTGTGAGAATGATTGCTATCATCGATTTCAGGAACAGCAATGCTCACAGAAGGTCGTACCTGGGTGATGCTGCTTCCATTTCTTGCCTCACTGCCACTACCTAGTCATAGCGCAGGAGTCTCAACGAATGCCGTCATCAGGATTGGTAACCGCTGGGGACAACACGATGCGTGAGCCGTTACTGGACTTAGCAAAGTATCGACGTCCATAGGTACTGCTGATAGTAGTGCAAGACAGGTGTCTAACACGCATTCCTCTCCGCATAGCATACATCGAAGCACAGGTAAGATGCAGGTCTGCCATATAGGTCTGAATGAAAGAAACCAGGTCATATTCAGATCTCTTAGCTGGGCTATCCCAAGGACTTTAGTTATGCGGTCCCGGTAGCGTATTGCTAGGATCGTTTCTTCCATCCTTGCCGGAGTCATGTCTGCGTTTTGGTTTGCCATATCGGAGCAGTAGAGTCAAAAATAAAATACCTGCTACGAGTCCCAAAGGTAGTGGTAGGCCGCCAAAGATCGAATGGCAAAATTATGAAAGATGCCCAGGACTGCTTCAAATGGTGTTAACAGTCCCGAAAAAATTGTCTTAAATACATTCGAGATACCACTGGCATTCAACATATTTAGGATTTGGCTGAGCATTTCTGTGAAATGCACGGGGCAATTTGTTGATATGTTTATGTATCTCTGCAGTTGTCCTTGCAACTTGGAGATCATACGTCTCTTTTGACGACGTGATGGGCACTGTTGTCTGCAAAAGCACAGACTTCATTCTGCTTAAAGTATCAATTTGTATAGAAGAGATATTCAAAGGAGGCCAAATCGGAGCCACTGAGTCTCCAGGGCCATTTGGATACTATGCTTGCATACAGCAAGTGACCATGGAACTCACGCTTAAGAGATATGCTTTCCCTGGCACCAAGCCACAACAGCTGTGATTCGTTATTAGAACGCAACTCCCGTTAGAAAGTTGCCTAAAGAATGGCTCTATTTGTGCTGCAGGTGTGCCGTGCTGGTGGCATGAATGGTTATTTGAAGTACCGTCACAGGCCCCATGTAAGTTAATGATTGTTTACACTCTTTACCACCAAGAAATACATTTTTGTTGTTGTCACTATAGCATGTGTGTGTATAAGGTAATTTCCATGATGACTTAATGTATCATTTACCCAACTTTTCATACTGGCCTGCCGGTATATACTCAAGGCAATTTTAAAACTGGAAAGTTGTTATCGGAATTGTGATAATCCCGTGTATTATCCATTCAATGACAGGTCTTTCTGACATTGTCAATGGTAATCTCTCAAGTTTTTCGATGCTCAGGATTGTATAGTCTGCTCCTTTCTGTGCCAAGCTGATTTGTTTATCAGTAAGGTTAAAGATGGAAAACAATGACATTGTGTTGATTAAACGCCAAGGCACATAGCCTGAACGAAGATTTTGCAGCGTCCAGCCTAACTGTACAATAGAACGCAATTGTGACTGGCCATGCTGTAACATTAGCAAGTCTTTGTCTATTATATCTATGGCAGATGATACAATACTGTCCAGTGAATATATTCTGGAGGACAGAGTCATTAACTCATTGTCCACAACAGAAAGTGATTTTTTCCAAATTAATACGATCAATTTCTCATATTTTCTCGGCTGTTTCAATTTGAGTTTCTTTCCATGCCTCGTTGTATGCAGCATATATGCTGGCCGCTATGAAACGTTTTTGACGCTGTTTGCGTGGTCCCATAATGAAATTGCGCAAATCAGCACCATATTCAAGTAAAGACAAGTGTTGCTTAAATTTTTCCAGTGTGGATGTTTGTAACCATTCAAGGCATAGTTTCCCTACACTGTAAGTTGTTACTATCCCTGGATGTTGTCTCTGGGAGTATCTCGGGTCTGGTCTGGTCATTTTTAACCCCTGTAATTTGTTCAGGAATCTATCTTGACAGTTATTTGTGTCTGTAGGCCAGATTAACCACTTTTTACTATCAGGATGTGTTCTGTTTTCGTTTAAAATTTGGGATACGCTACCTCAATATCTGTGGTTGCATTATCAGGTATTGGATTTGGAATAGACGGTTTGTTAAGGTCTTTGATCTTGGCTAGGCCAAGACAGGTAGTTTGTTGAATTGTGTCATTCAAGAACATTATTTGTTCTGGGATCATGCAGGCTCTAAATAATGCTTCTAGGCCTTGTACCTGCCAATCTTTTTTACCCCAGATGGTTTTTGTTTCAATGTTATTTTTCCAGAAATCACAACCAAATGTCATCATTTTTTCATAAAATGCTTCTGAATATATCAATTTAGCATTTGTCAGCATGGTTCGTCCCTGTTTTATTCAACAGTTTATAATAAAATGTTTCTGCAATACTTGTGTTAAACCCTGAGAATTATTGGAATTTCTCACAGAATGTTTTTGAACTGCTTTTAGGTGGAGTAGCACAATGTTCCCATTGGTTACATTTAAAAACATTTCTAGGTTGAGCAGATTTATGTAAATAGTGGTCTGCATAATGTGCAAAACAGTACATCTGTTCATAATTAGATGAACCTTGCAATTAATCATGTTCTGTAAATTTTGCTGATAAAACTAAATCCAACATCATATCATTTATACTTTTAAAGTCCCAATCATCAGAGAATGTACTTGGTTTTACAAAGTCACTTAATGAAACCTTAAATTGGTGGATATTTCAAGAGCTCGACCGGGCCATATATTACATAGTCTGTCTTGTCCCAAACTACCCCGCCGGGTATTGGAATGGCTGTGACATTTACTGATGATAGTTCTCTTTTCTCAATGTGAGTTGATTTGTGAGGCTTCAGAACTAAGTTGATGATCTGACTTGCTGTGTCCATTGAACTGTATTTTCCCTCAATTAATTTTCCCTAACAAAGTACCATGATGAGCCAAAGCAGGAGGAAAAATACACCTAACTCAATCCAAAATTCTAACCATGGAGAAATAAGAGGGGTTTCTTTGACTTGATGAAAGAATTCTGTTGCTTTTTCTTTAAAAGTCTTGGTTTCTGGCGTCACTTCAAGGTCGCTTTGATCTTCAGAAAAGTTGTCGAAATTGATGAAGTAGCCAGATGCAGTTCTGTCGATTGTTGGAATTGTTTTCTCAATTTGCCTTTCATTAGCACATTCTGATGCTACATCATTGTAGACTGGTGTTTCATGACGAACTGTTTCAATTTGGGTTTCAAGAGGCACAAGTTCCATGGCATTTCTGCATAGTCCTTTTTTATTCACTGCAGGTTTATCAAATGTGATTAGTCTTTCAGTTTGAACCTCTTGGATACTAGCAAATTTGGGTATTCTGTTACTTCGTGGGAGTCCACTGGGCCTGCTATTGATTATAGGCCATATGATTGTGGTTTTACCAGGTCGATTGATACAACTCTGTTCTCCTTTTTACCAGAAAGGGGCGGTAGTACTACTGATCTTGTTCCGTTGATTGCTAAGACAGGTACTGCTTTTCTGTAAGAAGGCCTAAATTCCTTCTTCACCGCTATTTTTTCTCTGACCAGATCCCTAATCTTTGGAATCCAGACAGGTCTTGCTGGGACAGGTGGTGTGTCTTCAGTGGTGGTTGGCTGTTTCTTTAACTTTATGTTGCTCAGGGCTTTTCTTGTTTCATTTAAGTCCTGTAAAACAGCCAAACTATCTTTGTCAAAGTCTTTTTTCTTATCTTCTACCACTGAAGCAAGACTATCTAAGTCCTGAACATACATTCTAGTTCCGAACAATAGTTCGTAAGGGCTGAAACCTTTTAGAGAATTTCTTGGCAAGTTAAGACTACGTTGGACACTTGTTAAATGTTGGACCCACCCATCACCCGAACCTAATACCTTTGCCGTTATAGATTGCTTTATGTCTCGGTTTTTTCTTTCCACTACCCCGTTTCCCTCAGGATGGAAGGGACAAGAGAACCGCAATCCAATGCCCATGCTGGTCATGGCCTCCCTATAAGCTCTAGAGCTAAAAGCAGACCCTGGTCAGAATGGAGCATGGCAATTGCATATGTGCCGATAAAGACTCGCAAATCTTTTATAACAGTTCTGGCATCAGCCGAGCGCTGGGGCCACATTTTTTAAGTGAATGTAGTCTAAAATAATTAATAGGACGCTGGACTGCATGTGCTGATAGCCCTATGCCACCTTCAGAAATGTCCATGACATTACTCCGCTTGACTCGTTACTGCGGTCTCTGTCGCAGTTTGGACAGCTCTTTACAAATTTATAATGGTGCAGGCTCATCCCCGGCCACCAGTATTCTGATTGTAATTCAGTCACAGATTCCTTCATATGTTTGTGCCTTGGACCTTCACCCATGTGTGCGTCTGCTATTAATAAGATTCTCTGGTTCGTGTTTGCAATGACTCTATCCCCCACTTCAGGGATTCGAGCAAAAGGAACGGAGTTTGCATCAATTACTTATATATAGTTGAGTGGATAGTTCACAGGTAGTGCTGCACAGTTGCCTTTTGAAGACTTTTTTACCGCCAGCATGGTTTCCCCGTCTATGTATTTTTCTGAACGCTTTTTTGTGGCTACGGAAGCCGTTTTAGTTGCTTCCGCTGTGGCTGAATTAGCCAATCGATTCCCTGCAACGTGAACGCCATCACGTTGATGACTCAGTGTGTATCAAGTGAGTCTTTTGTAGTTCTTTCTGTAAAAGAACTGCTTGTTTCCAAAGCATTTTATGCTTGATTGTGGCACCTGTGTCGTCTTTGTAATCATTTTGAACCCAGCTCTGTAAATCATTATTGTAAGAATTGACGCAAAAATGCGAATCGCACACAATTAGTGAAGGAAATTTCGATTGGTAGAGGATATTCTCCAGTATTAGGGGTGTCTTTCATAGATTCACATGCCTGAATCATTCCCCGTCGTCGGAGTGGGAGCCCACGGTACATAAAAAAGTAGTAAAATATACCCTTAGTACATAAGAGATAACAATATACCCAACCAGGAAGTAAAGTAGCCCCAGCTACAGTAAATAAAACTTCCACATTAGAACCTGTCCAGGTCATTATGTATGGACCAAACTGCAGCCAATCAGGCCACAGCTCCCACCAGAATGCTCTCCCCAGAGACCCAGGCTCTCAGATTTTTTACCGCACGTCGTGTGATAGGGAGTCCTTCTGAGCTCTGCTCAATTCTTCTCTTGGATCGAGTTTATTTCTCCTAAAATGTCTACTTCTAAGTCCCTTTTCAGGGCCTGTGACTCGTGTGGAAAGGCGAGACTGTTTAAGGAAGATCCACACACTCGCTGCATCTACTGTTTGTACCCTGACCATCAGGTTAAGGAGTGTAGCATCTGTCGAAAATTCTCTCCTAAGACCCTCAGGGACAGAGAGGGTCGCCTGCTGCTGTGGCTGCAGAGGATGAAGAACAAGGATGAGCCACTTTCTGAGGTAGGAAGTTTTGCCTCAGAGTCTACTAAGGGATCTAAGAAAAGGAGAGCTGAGAGTGCTGTGCCTACTCCGAAGGCTAAGGTGGCTAAACACCAGATCGCCTCACAGACTGGGGAACCTTCTACTTCAAAAGCTCAGAAATCCTCTGAGAAGGCTGTTAAGCTTCCAAGCTCAAAAAGAACGGAGCCTTTGGTGTCTCCTGTGAGACCTGTGACTAAGGCACCAACAGCGTTGCCGATTTCCAGTCAGGCTGCCTCTGCCATGACTTCTACATTGACTTTCTCCTCACCAAAATCGACCATGGTGATGTCCTCAGCCTCCTCCAACTTTTGTTCATGTTCAGATTCGTCCCATCTCGTCGACGAAGGTTATCACACCTCTCGTCGACGATCAGACATCGACGACACTGAAACAGTCGACGAAGAAATCCTCGTCGTCGTCGACGGCTGCTCCGTCGACGAAGAAGACCTTGCTGTCGTCGACACCATCGTCGACGAAGATATCGTCGACGGACCCATCGGCGACGAAAAAGACCCCGTCGACGGACGCGTCGACTAGAGCGTCGTCGACGAAGGTGAAGATTGTCTCGTCGACGGCCCCGTCGACGGCCCCGTCGACGATGAAAACTGCTCCGTCGACGGTTCCCTCGTCGACGGCGAGATCCAACACGTCGACGAAGGTAACACCACCTCTGAAATCGAGAGAACCATCGTCTTCAACATCCAAGGCGACGACACAGAGCTCGGATTTGCCAGACAATCCACCTACACCAAAATTGTCGTCTTGTACAGACCTGCAAGTATGGTCAGCAAAGACCACTACCATACCTCTTCCATCTCCAGCCACAACTGCGGCTTTATTGCAAAAGAGGTCTTCTCAAACCACGCCATTGTCGCCACTCCAAATGCCAGACAGGCTATTGGATTCTGAAGCAGAATCTGGGGATGACATGTTTCAAGCGGCTGAAAGTCCTTCTGACTTATTGATACAGGTTAAGGATCAAGAGGAAGAGGAACAGCAAATTCAGGCACCTACATCGGTGAACACTTCTACGCCAGGAATGCAGATGCCAATGGAACTTTACGAGAATCTGCAATATATGCTGAGCGATTATCGCCGATTCCCGCCTTCGGAGTCGGGCGATTCACATATTACCTCCCCGCAACCTCAAGTGAGTAGAGGTCCAAGATCTAGTAGGTCGGAAGAGGCACAGACTACCCGACCTGCCACGCCATTATCTCCCCACCAGCAGGATGTTGACGATTCTGATGAGGACACCCATGAAGAAGGGGAATTGATTAGGTCGGACTCGTCGGAGTATGAAGACTACCAGGCTGAGACGCCATCCCCAGAGGAACAACCAAAGGCTGAGTCACCGCCGGTGGATATAGCGAACTTCCATAGAATTATGGACAGAGCCACTAAGAGATTTCTAGTTTCAATGGAGGCAAAGCAAGATGAGTGCTTTCTTTATGATTTTAAGACTTTATCTCAAAAGCAAAGTTGGTCTATTCCCATTATAGACTTTATCTGGAAGGAGGGGCTTAAGATAATGGCCACGCCAAATTCTTCTCCCGCGGTATTGCCCAGGGTCGACAAGAAATATAGGGCGCCAGCCTCTTCACCTGCTTGTCTCATCGGCCAAGCAAAAACGGACTCAGTCATTGCGCAAGCAGCACAAAAGAGGGCTAGGAACCCCTCAACTCAGATCTCCATTCCAACGGACAGAGACGGCAGACGCCTCAATACCATTGGTAAAAAGGTATCTACTATCGCGGCCACCACTGTTAGAGCTGCTAATTCGTTAGCAATTCTCGGTAGATATGACAGACAAATGTGGTCTGACATATCCCCATACATCCAGAAATTGCCTGAGCCAGACCGCTCTGAGGCCACCAAGATCCTACAAGAAGGCGAATGTGCGTCGTCTGAAATTATCGACGCAGCAGTGGACGTAGCGACCACAGGTTTCAGACAATTGGCAGGAGCTGCAGTGCTCAGAAGAGAGGGATGGTTAAAATCTACGTCCTTTCGACAAGAAGTACAGGCCAAAGTTTTAAATATGGCTTATGACGGCGAATTCCTTTTTGGCTCACATGTGGACGAAGCCTTACAGTCCATTAAGAAGGATACAGAAACGGCACGTTCATTAGGTACTCTGCAGTACCGTAAATCTTCCTTTCGTGGTGCAAGAGGAAGAGGTAACTTCTCCAGCAGAGGAGGTTATTACCAGCAACGCCCATATTCGAACAACCAAAGCAACCAAAGGTACCAGCCTTACAAACAACAACCTTATGGCCAAAGACTGAGTAATTTTACACAATCTCGAGGTAAAACTACCTATCTGGGTAGAGACAACGCCAACAAGAAGTGAAAAGAGCGTCCTGCCGCCACTTTGCCTACGCCAGCCACGAATTGGAGGAAGAATATCCCTGCATTACTTTCAATGGTCCAATATTACAACAGACAGATGGGTCTTGGATGTAATCTCAAAAGGTCACATATTGGAATTTGTAAAAACCCCTCCAAATTCACCCCCAAAAGGACCACCCACAGCACATCTCAAAGAGCTGTTCGTCCAAATCAATGCAATGATTCGGAAAGGGGCAATCGAGAAAGTACCTCAACATCAGAGAGGAAAAGGGTTTTACTCTCGTTTTTTCTTGATACGCAAAAAATCGGGGGAGTGGCGCCCCATCCTCTATTTGCGTGCCCTCAAATTTATCAAGCAGTTGACCTTCAGAATGTTGTCACTCCAAGAGATCCTCCAGTTTCTGACGGAAGGCGACCATATGGCAACCCTGGACCTTCAGGATGCTTACTTCCACGTACCCATCTTCCCCAGGCACAGGAAGTTCCTAAGGTTCAGAGTGGATGGCAGGGACTTTCAGTTCAAGGTCCTTCCCTTCGGGCTACGTTCAGCCCCGAGGGTATTCACCAAGATGTTGGCACCGGTGGCGGCCCACTTACGGTTGCAGGGTGTCCAGATTTACCCTTATCTGGACGACTGCCTTATCAAGGCCAATTCCTATGCCACCGCAAGCAGTCATGTCCAAACATGCCTGTCCCTATTTCAAAAGTTGGGTTTTTCAATAAACTTCAAAAAATCGGACCTAACACCGTCTCAGAGGACGTTTTTCCTGGGAGCGACTCTGGATTCCAAAAAAGCTCAAGTCTTCATTTCAAACGAAAGGCAAGCAAAGATCCAGGAACTGGCGAGAGCACTCCTCAGAAAAAAGTGCGTTTCAGTTTGAAGATTCAAGTCTTTCCTAGGGATGTTGTCATCATGCATCCTCCTATCTCCGAACTGTCGTCTGAGGATGAGACCACTACAAGAAGAACTCTGCCACCAATGGGTGCAAATATCCGGTTCCTTCGAAGATGTCATCGTCTTAACACCTCGAATGAAACACGCAATTCGGTGGTGGACTCAAGCACGCAACCTGCAAGTGGGCTGCGCCTTTCTAGCAGAAATCCCCAGTTTCATCGTAACCACGGATGCCTCGCTGGAAGGTTGGGGCGCTCATCTTCAAGGGATGACAGTCAGTGGCAAATGGAACACACAGCAAAAGACATGGCACATCAATTTATTGGAGTTGAGGGCCATTTTCCTCGCCCTAAAATCATTTCAAGCGACTCTGTCAAACTCGTCCGTGTTGATCCGAACAGACAACACGACGAGCATGCATTACCTGAACAAACAGGGGGGCACAAGATCAGCCCGTTTGTCTCAGCAAGCTCAAGAAATCTGGAACTGGGCCCTGGCACACAACATCAACCTGACAGCAGTTCATGTCCCGGGAGTAGCCAATGTACTAGCAGATTCCCTAAGCAGATCCAAATGCAGCACTCACGAGTGGGAACTGCATCAGCCAGCACTGGATCACATTTTTCAGAGATGGGGTCGCCCCGAGCTAGATCTATTCGCGACCTACCACAACAAGAAATGCATCCATTTCGCGAGCTGGACTCCTCACAAGGAGTCTTGTGGGGACGCTCTCTCTATGAACTGGGAACAAATCTTTGCCTACGCCTTCCCTCCGATTCCTCTAATTCCCAAAGTCATCAAGAAAATGAGGAGACAACCGTGTCGTCTGATTCTAATTGCTCCACGGTGGCCCAGACAATACTGGTTCACACAGCTTCTTCTCCTCTCAGAGTGCGAACCAGTTCAGCTGCCTCAAATCCCGGATCTTCTGACTATTCAGGACGGCAAAATATATCATCCAGACCCTCATTCTCTAAAATTGTCAGCTTGGCTCCTCAACACCATGAGTTCGCACATTTGAACATTCCTCAGGACTGTCAGGAAGTCCTGAACAATGCTAGGGCACCTTCTACGAATAGAACTTACAAGCTTAAATGGAAGCGTTTTTGTGCTTGGTGCAAGACTATGGGTTTACATCCTATCCATGCTGAACCAGACAAGATTTTGCCCTTCTTTTTACATCTTGCTAAATCGGGCTTGGCGCACTCTACACTCAAAGTGTTTTTAGCGGCAATATCCAGATACCGACAGGACGGTAAAACTTCTCTGTATTCCGCAAGAATTATCCAGCAATTCTTTAAAGGTTTATTCCGCATGCTTCCACCAGTCCGTAGGCCACCTCCATCCTGGCACTTGAATATTGTTTTAGCTCAACTCATGCGCCATCCTTTTGAGCCAATTCATAAAGCTGATCTAAAATTCATCACCTGGAAAGTTGCTTTACTACTGGCTTTGACATCTGCCAGAAGGGTCAGTGACATACAGGCGTTTACATCTAAACCACCTTTCTTGCAATTCACAAATGATTCGGTGATACTGCGCACCAACCCGAAGTACATACCTAAGGTACCATCGGATTTCCACCTGAATGAGCCAGTCATCCTTAAAACGTTTTTTCCAAATCCGCAGTCACCAGCGGAACGAACTCTACACTCGCTGGATATCAAGCGGTGTCTCAAATTCTATCTCTCCAGGACAGCTGCCATCAGGAAGACTGATCAATTATTTGTTGCGCATGGCAAACCACGTCAGGGCAGTGCAGTGACAAAACAAACTATCGCTAGATGGGTCTCTTCAGCGATAGGGCTCTGCCATCAACAGGCAGGTAAACCCTTACAGGCCTTGCCCAGAGCACATTCTACGAGAGCAGTTGCTTCCTCGACTGCTTTGTTTGCTGGTGTGCCTCTCCTGCATATCTGCAGAGCTGCAACTTGGTCCAGCAGGCACACATTCACGAGGCATTACTGTCTGGAAGCTTCGAGCGATACCGATGCCTCGGTGGGAAGAGCAGTCCTGCGTAATCTTTTCCAATAAGGTGAGCCTCTGCTATTTCTCGCCCACCTCCTCTTGCTCTTTGACGCCTATTGTGTTATTGCTTTGCATTGTGTTTTTCTTGCATTACTGCTATGTGCCTTGGCGTCCAAGAGCTATGTATATGTTATTGCTATTACTGCTCACTACTCTGATTCAGGCATGTGAATCTATGAAAGACACCCCTAATACTGGAGAAGAACAATAGTTACTTACCTGTAATCTGTGGTTCTCCAGTATTGGTGTCTTTCATAGATTCACATGCACCCACCCACCTCCCCTCAGAGGCTCACTCAGGCTGTTTCTCTATACTTTACTCCGGTACACTCCGGTGCTACAAAAATCTGAGAGCCTGGGTCTCTGGGGAGAGCATTCTGGTGGGAGCTGTGGCCTGATTGGCTGCAGTTTGGTCCATACATAATGACCTGGACAGGTTCTAATGTGGAAGTTTT
The DNA here is from genome assembly GCF_964263255.1 of Lissotriton vulgaris. Lineage (NCBI taxonomy): Eukaryota > Metazoa > Chordata > Amphibia > Caudata > Salamandridae > Lissotriton > Lissotriton vulgaris. The sequence goes on along the minus strand of NC_141690.1, from coordinate 204,893,613 downwards.
ATTTACTGTAGCTGGGGCTACTTTACTTCCTGGTTGGGTATATTGTTATCTCTTATGTACTAAGGGTATATTTTACTACTTTTTTATGTACCGTGGGCTCCCACTCCGACGACGGGGAATGATTCAGGCATGTGAATCTATGAAAGACACCAATACTGGAGAACCACAGATTACAGGTAAGTAACTATTGTTCTTCTTTTTCATATTTTAAATCATTCAGTTTTTTCATGTTCGGCACGAAATAGTATTTCACGTCTTCTGCAGCAAGATAATTTTCCCACTGTATCCATTTCGGATCTAGTGCCACTCTTTTTAGATTTACTGGGATGAATAGCGCCTCGAAGACTGATTCTGCTGTGAAAACAGTTATTCTTTTGCCTTCAGCTAGGGCTCGCTCTCTTGCTACAGCAGTTTAAACTGCCTTTACAGTATTTTCTGTGAGACTGAATGTTTTTTCTCCTTGTGTGTACAAATGTGATTTGTAAGCTATTGGTACCGTTTCTCCCTCATTAGAGGTCAGGTACGTGAATCCGCATCTTCTTGGGATAACTCGGATTACAAGGTTGCGTGTATTGTCACGTGTTTCTAATTTTGTTTTAGCTAACATGTCTGTTTGCAGTGATCTCAAAATTTCTGTGTTTTTGAGTCCAGTTGATTGGTTTAAAATCAGGTTTTATTAATTCATAGAGAGGTTTAATCCTCTCTGCATAGTTTAGTATGTAAGTTCTTCCGAAATTCAGTAAGCCTAGAATCGATTGTAAGTTCTTCAGCGTTTTTGGTGCCCGGAGTACAGCGCACTTCTCTAAAAAGTTGTCCGCTAGGCTTTTTCCTTCACTTGATAATTTGTGTCCTAAAAATAAGACTGTTAGATGGGCAATTCTTGATTTTTTTAAAGTTGAATTTGTAACCCTCTGCTGCGAACCCAAGTATTATGGTGTTCACCCTTTTTAAGTGAGTATCCAAGTCGTCGTCTGTGAGATAGATGACCTCGACATACTCTGGCTGAGAATAGTCCTGGGCTGTTCTTGAATCCCTGTGGGAGCCTACAGAAATTTTTCTGTGACCCCATTATTGAGAAAGCAGTCAAGTACCTGCTTTCTGGTGCAATATTTTGACAAAAGAACCCATTAGATATGTCTAATGTTGTTTTGTATTTTTTGCGAACTATATTATTCATTAGCGCAGCACTATGCAAATTTTGTACTGCAAATGTTTTACAACAGGAGTTAAGGTGTCTGTAGTCCAAAACTAGACGATACGAATCGTCCGGTTTGGAGACGGGAAATAAAGGATTGTTCATTTGAGAGGTACATGTTTCAATTACCCCTTGGTATTCAAGTTAATCTAAAATTTCCATGACTTGTTTTTTAGCTTCTTGCTTAATTGGGTACTGCCTTTGTGCAGTTGGTTGACATTTTACCTGGATTTTGTGAGGAGGAGAGTCCTCATCCCATCCTACATGATTCTTATATAATGCTGGTGCCTGGGCTACTGCCCATTTCCTTGCATATATATATTTAGTGTGAATTGGAATATGATTTGAGAAGGCTGGCATAATCATTTCTTCGCCATGAGGGCACTCCCTGACAAACTCTGGGGGCCAATCTTTCTCGGCTAACAGGATGTCATAGCCTTTTGAGAGGTTATCCCAAAATAGACCCCTTATTTTCCTAGTCTTGTCTCCCTCTATACGCAGTGTTATTTCGTATATCTTATGAGGTTCACTAACTCTGGTATCTGCAGTTTCTACTTGAATGTATTCATTCGTGTCCACTGTTTCCAGATGACTCATCAGTATCTTGCGAGCTATGCTGATTTCTGCTGCACTGTCTAGCATTGTCTGTGCCCACTCTCCGTTTTTCAGCTGTGTCCTTAGTATTCCCGGCATGTTCGATTACTCTAATACTGGCTACCTTCTTTCTTGGAAATTGTAAATTTTTTACTTTGAGCAGGTTCCTTGTCTTTGGACTTGGTGTGCTCTTCCCTTGGATCTGACCGTCCTCTTCTTTCCGATTTCTGCGAAAAAGATCGAGAGGGACGTGTATCAATACTTTGATATCTATCAGGCTTTTTCAAGTTATCCCAATTTCTAAGGTTATATCTTTTCTCAGAGTGCTCCCTCTGGGGAGACTGGTGTTCTCGATTTGGAGTTCTTTCCCTCCGCCGAGGAGACCTTCCTCTGGACTGGAAAACTTTTTCTTTGGGAGTGGATTGTTTATTTCCACCCCAGCTCTTTTTAGGAGTGTTTAGATTATTTTTAATAAATCATTTTTCAGGATTTTCGAGTAGTTGGGGGTTTTACAGGTTTCCCACCCAAACTATCTCTACCTAATTCTTCATAGCATTTTTCTATTATTCTGGCAAGCTCAATTGGTTGATCTGTTATATCTGTTTCTTTCAATTTCTGGCGGATCGCCACAAATGCTGCTTCTCCCTTTATGTTGGTTAGTAATATAGCCGAGACCTGCTTGAAGTCTTTCAGTAATTTCATACCAAGAGTTAAAGCAGGTTCTGGACCATATTCATTCTGAATTTGTTTTAGCACATCTGGAATTACCGCCATGGACGGAACAGCATGTGTTTTTGTGTAAATTGAAGCAAAGACTGTACCCCAAGTGTCACAGTCCTCCACATGTGGTGCGACCCCCATTGGAAGGCAGATAGTCAGAATTCTGTGTTCCTCAATGGGGTAGTATTCGGGAATACTGCCTCTATTTGAGTAATTTTCTGTGCTAACCAGAAAGGAATTTGTTCCCGTTTTTACGGGAGTTTTTCCAAGACATGATTGTATGTTTTGTGGTGTCATTTTATTTGTGTTCCCCTGATGGGGGGGGTTAGCTGTGTAATATTAACAGCTGTTTGGACTGTTGCAGTCCGCATTGCATATTGGACTAACTGTCTGTGTATTTTAATTAATAATTTTAGCTGTGCTAAAAGTTCTTCTTGTGACATTTTTTGAATGTCTGGATGTGGTGTGTAGCTGGCTAGAACCGGCCACGTTGCTCCTGGTCTACCTAGTGGACCGAGCCTGGTAATGTGATCATTAGGTTTTAGGGTACTTTAAAGCAGGTGCTCTTGGTATTTTAATGGTATTTCAATCTCCTCGAAAGGAGCGTACTCTTCCGGTGGTTCCTCTATTTTGTAATAGTGGAACTCGTGTGTTGTAGCGTTTGCCGCTGGAAAGTTTATCCAAGAATAGAATACCTCTGTCTGCCGATATTCGTGTGCCTCTATCACGAAAATGACTGTACCACCTCGTGATGTCAGTCCGTTTTCTATAAGTTTTGAAATTATAGATTTTCTTATGTTTGCCGGGATGATAATCGCACCCGGTTCATTAATCCCTGTAACGTCGGGACCCAGTTGATTTTCTGGCATTGTATTAATGAAGGTTTGCAGAGCAGGTTTCCAAGGAAACAACGATTAGGTGCACAATATTTTGGAACACTGTATCCTTCAACGTTGACTAAACCAGAAACTCTATATAGGAATCTCTTCCTACTAAGTTCCGGCTCATTTTAACCTTTCACCCACTCCAGACGTCTATTGGAGTATTTACGGGAGAAAGCCTTTGTGTGAAAAAGCACGACTGAGTTACTCTAACGTCTTGCGTTAGTTTTATCGCCTTACCAAACGTTGGGCGACATGTAGTGTAGTTCCTATTTTCCCTATAGGCCCTGCGCATTGGAATAACTTAAACAGCAGTGTAGACGTAGGACTGAGGTCTTCTAGGTCTCTACTGACTATGTTAGACTTAATTTAGGTTTGCGCCAGCTAGCTCAGATGTCACTGGAAACTTTCTTGACTGAATAGGAAGTGATCCGCTTCCCTGGCTCAGACAAGAAGGGATTCAGCTTCCGACAACCGCATAAACATGACAACTTTGGTCCTCAGAATAAGAGTCAATCTCTAGAGTCGTGTGAAACAATAGACAGCTATTTCACTCAGTCAGTTGTGCAGATTTAACCCCCCAAAATTTTCATAGAGGCGGTCAGATCCTTATATCACTGCCCAAAGGCTAAGGTTTTAGTTAACGGAATTTTATCTGAGTGGTTTGACATATCACGAGGCACTAGGCAGGGTTGCCCTCTGTCCCCCCTTCTGTTCGATGTTTATATGGAGCCTTTTGTTTGCGGGATTAGAGAGGACAATATTATTCAACCATTCCAGCTTGGAAATTTGTTTTTGAAGGTGGCGTTGTACGCTGATGATCTTCTTTTATATACCTCTGATCACTCGGAAGCAATCCCAAGGTTATTTTTTTTATCTGAGGAATTTGGGAAACTGTCCGGGTACCAGATTAATAAAGATAAAACAGAGATCATGGGGTGGAATAACAACACACATATAGCTGGTGCAAAACAGAGTATGAGGTACCTGGGAATCCACTTAACTCAATCTTTAAATGATACCACTTCTCTCAGTTGGCAAAAGGTGGTTAAAGATATTAATAAAACTTTAACAAGATGGGGGAACTTGCCTTTAAACATCTACGGTCGGGTCAACCTTATCAAAATGACAATTCTTCCTAAATTGACCTTTTTATTTAACTGCATCCCCCTATCATTTTCACTGAAAGACATCAACATTTTACAGGGCAAAATTGGATCCTTTATATGGGCCTGCAAGTCAACAAGAATTGCATGGAAGAAATTGAGGAGGGGTTTAAAAATAGGAGGGCTAGCCCTCCCTGACATTCTTTCATACTGTCATGCATTCCATTTTAAAAATTTTAGGCTTCTTGCAAACAAGCTGGACGCATCATCACAGGGCCGCCTGTTTCAAGCTTTGTTAACTGATTTACCCTATGACCATGATTACTTTACTTTCAAGTTTGGAGACCAGAAATTTTTTTAAAAAATCCGCCTTAAAATCCTACAGACTGTATTAAAAAATTGGGGTTTCATGAGGAAGACATTTAATATTTCCTATTATCACACACACTCCCCGATTTGGGATTCTCCTGGCACACCTCAATGCCTCCAGGATCAACTATCACAACCCCTGAAAACAGCTGGCTTCAAAAAATGGGGAGACCTCTGGGCAGACTCGGGCCTAATGAGTTGGAACACGCTGGCACAGCTTACGGAGGGACAGTTGACTAGGTTTAAATATTACCAGCTGTCCGCTTGGTGGTCCAGTCAAAGTATGCAAAGGGAGGAAGATACAGATATTCTTGAGGCAATTGGCAGAAGGGGGAAATGGGTAAAAGAGTTATCTTTTTGGTACAATTCAATGGTCAAAGAAGAGGAGAGTGAACTGTACCCGGAGATAGTAAAGTTATGGGGAAACTGTATAGCAGAGCCCCCTGAAGAAGTCTGTAAGGCATGGTTAGACTCTTTTTCCCTTTCACAGAGGCTAATTAAACCCGCTAATTTAAGGCGTAATCACCTGTTTGCGGCTCACAGAGTCTATTGGACTCCGGCCAAACTACACAGGATAACACGAAACAACTATTATTGCCCCCGTTGTAACCAGAACGCCGCTGATGATATCCACATCTTTCTAGAATGTCCAGCCATTCAAAACTTCTGGAAAGCGATAATGGATTTCTTGGGAGATGTACTTTCAACAACTATTGCATGTTCTCGCAGATTAGTCTTTTTTGGCTTTCTGAAAGAATATAATATCAAGGATCTGGATACTCAATTCATTTTTTACACAATAATTATTGCAAGGAGACAAATCTGTATGGAGTGGAAGTCAGCGGCTCCCCCTAGATTTGCAGTATGTTTGAAGTACCTAATGGAAGTGTGTAAAATGGATCAGGCTGGCCGCAGCGAGAGTTTGGAGAATGTCTGGTCTAAACTGATGGTCTGGATAAATAGGTGAGCAGTCCTGTGATTATGCCAGAGGTTGTGTCGGTCCTGTCCTCCACCAGGCCTAGGGTGCCTAAAATAGGTCTGGAGGAGTAGGATAAGGAAAACAGCCTACCTCTGGGAACCCCTGTTTGCTATGATACTGTTTTCCATGGTGGACCAGAAAGAAAAACAACAGTATAAGAGGCAACAGCGAGACCCATCTAGAGCATATATATTCTGGTGGCATATATGAGGACAAAAAAAAAAAGACAAAAAAAAAAAAAAAAAAAAAGTTGTGCAGATTTACTTTCACCAGAGTGCAGAGAATGGAGAGACGGGCGTTTTCAATAAAAGATATAATTTATTGAGCAGTCTTCCTTCTCATGCAAGAGAAATGAATTGCCACAATTGCAAGACTTGTTATTATGAAAAGTGCATACAGTAAAAGGAGTATTACGAAATACTGTAAAAGCTTTGATATGGTTTCTTAGCCATAAGATAGTTAATATGAATAAAATATATACATTCATATACACATTGGCTAACAACCTCAACTGGTGCTTCTAACTACGCCTACCCCGGTGTACCTGACCTAAGCCTAATACATGGGTGGGAGTAGGTAAGTAGCAATTTAAGTTAAGTTGGTTTTGCCAAGAGTTTGTTTCAAGAATTCTCTCTAAGGGTTTAGTCAGCACCGTACCTCTGGAATAGAATGTAGGAGGTCTGGTATCTCCTTATTAGGACCCGATATCCCAGTCACCTGCAAGGGTAGGCTGGAAACGCCGGAGCTGGATTTTCTCGGCAGGAGAAAAGACAGCGCCTTTCTCAGCGCGTCAAGGAGGAGGGGCAGCGTCCGTGGGCTTCTCGCATCTTCTGGGCTCTCTGCCAGGGGACAGCTGTTTGTCTCCGGTATTCACCACCACCGTTTTTTGCTTAAGGCAACGTTGGTATATTTATACCTGAAAGGTGCCGAGTTTGACGTAAGTTTTTGAACATAAGACGTCAATAAAGATGTCACTAAGAACTGGTCGTTCTTACAGTGCTCGCAGGAGTTCTATTACTAATCAAAACAAAGCAAGCGAGGCTTTGCCAGGTTGCTGGGGGTTTGGTATGTCAAAAGAACTCGGTTTGCTATCTAGGAATCTAAGGAAGTGGCTTCTGCTGTGTCATGGACTGTCATGGACTGCAGAGGCGAGTTACTGAAATATGGCTCTGATTCTTATGCCATTATAGGGATATGTATTGATTATATCCGTATAGGGGCATGAGGTCACAATATTGATTGGGGTCCTAGATAAAACACATCAAAGGCCTATGGAGGATACACATGACTGCAGGCTTGCTGCCTCTTAGTTCATTAACCGGATTGTCTTCGGGAGGGGCGGCAGGAATGATTTTCAAATTGTTTAAAAACTATCACTTTTAATGAATACATACCCAAAGCATGAAGTGATTGTGAGAAGTTGGCCTGATATATGATGTTCACTAGTTCTAGTGATCACCCTGTATCAGTCCAAACAACCCTTATGGTGATTGGTTGTAAGTCAACCTTATACACCAGCTATCCTAATGGTAGCATGGACAAAGCAGGCTTAGGCTAAACTATTTTGGCATGTGAAGCCAGCTGTTTTACCACATATAACCCCTTGAATACCAAGTGAAAGGACACCACACAGGTTGTTATGAAAATAAACAAGTATTTATCAACTAACATACACCTCTGAACTCTTTGAGGTCAGAGGGCTAAGCACATGACAAACTCTTAGGAAAAATACGTTTAAGTTGCACGATTTACAATGGTGCCCTAGGGGCACGACAAACCATATACTAAGTAAGTGGAATGTGAAAGTCAATCAAAGGAATGGAGCTGTCCTGAGGCTGTAGGATCGTGGGGACCACAATATACTAACTTGAGGTAAGTATTAGGAGGCCCACGGAACGCGTGTGCAGAGTGTGAACTCACACGCGAGATGCGTACAAACGTCTATGGACAATACAGTTTTAAGAAAAGGTGAGTACGGACGTCCCTGACTAGATAGGACAAAAACGACTGTGGAACTGGACACTAGGAGAGTCAAGCTGCCCTTGAGCACCGAGATGCTAGTGTTACCTCACCCACAGGCTGCGGGTGCATAGGTGCCAAGTCGTGTCGGGTTCCGGCGTTGAAGTCTATAGAGCCTGGACGAAAAGATGATGCAGGCGGTCAGGAGGAAGATGTCCGGTGTGATCCAAGGGTGGATCAGTGAAGAGAAGAACCTGAAAGCAGAGGGAACAATGTTCAAAGTCACTAGCCAGTGACTGGAGTGGAACCAGGAGTGGAACCAGATGTCTTCGTCGCGATCAGGTGAAGGTGGTCACTTGTCTCTGCAGCCACGTGGACCAGGTAGTGTCTTCGACCAGGATGGAGGCACGAGCTGTCCCACGCAGGCTCGCTGTTGGCGGTGTCGTCTCCGGATTCGGGTTTAACAGGCCTTGGCAAAGGCAACCCACGCGGTGAGTGGAAACGGCGTCTGGAGTGGACCAGGAGGGTGCGGGTGCTCCTCTTTTGGAAGGGAGCAAAGGCCAGTCTGGAGCAACCAGACCAGCAGTGAAGTTGTCGGAGTTCGTCGTCTAGGAGGTCACTAGCCAGCCGGCAAGTGACCAGACAACGCGTCGAGCAGCAAACCGGCAGAAGGGCCCCACGCAGATCTCGTGGATGCTGGATGGCTGGTCTTCGGTGCAGGAGCTGGTCGGGGCTTCTCAGTCCCCAAAGCGCTTGGACGAGGATGCCTCTGAAGTCGTGCTGGAGCGAAGTGCTGCTTCTTTCAAGATGGCCGGTCCCACGTGTCTCGTCGCACCCACGGGTCTCAGCTGTGCTGCAGATTTGGGTAGAGGGCGGAAAGGTCTGGGAGTCCGGGTCTCGTCGGGCTCTGAAGTCTGGATCCTTGCAGGAAGACGACAAAGGGAAGCCGCTGTACGCTGATGGTGCCTGCTTGTGCAGGGTGGACACTCCTTGCCCACAAGGGAGATTTTCTTCAGTCTTCTGTGGAGCAGAACGTCGAAGTCCAGAGTTTCTTCTTGTAGAGTTGATCAGGATAATCTAATTTGGAATGGGACCAGCTCCTACCTTTATTCAGCTAAAGGGGGCTGCACTACGACTAGGTCCCTCCTCTGGGTGGGACCAGAAAGGGGGGTGGTTACACCCCCTTTCCTTTGTCCGGTCTTGCGACAGCTCTGGGGCTGGAGTGCCCCAGGTACTGGTTTAGAGTATGCACAGGGACACCTTGTATGCCCCCGGCATGTCTCATTCCTTTCAGCCCTGTCCTACCGAATACACAAAATCCTGTCTGGGGTGGTGCTAGCACCTCCTAAGGCAGGAAACCCTTCTTCCAAGCCTCCCTCGCTGGAAGGACTCCCAGCAGCAGGAGGTCAGACTTGTGTCTGTGGTGGCAGCATCCATTTTGTGATGCTGAGGCTCGAGTTAACTTTAACCAGGGTTCACAGTTACATACATGTCGTGTCCCTCTAGAAGGGTGGAATGCTACCCCCGTCGCCAGAATTGACGAGGGGGTAGTATTCCAATTCGTATGACACCTTATTCGACATGTTTTGATAATGCTATACCAAAGTTAGCAATAACCGCGAGGATTATAATGCACTTAAGAGTATATGGTATAGCGTTATCATGGAACAGCTATTAGGACTTGGTTCCGCAAGCTGCAAACGGGCTCAGCTCATGCCAGAGCACCATCTCACATAATTCCAAGCACTCTGCCTTCAGGATTGATGAGGCCTTCCATAGGAGTGACTGATAGGAATATATGTGTCCATTTTAGGGTTAGATATAGGGTACTATACCTAAAGCAAAGGGTGATTACACCACCTTGCCCCAGCTGTCGTGCAGCCAGTTGTCTGTTTAGATGGCCAGCCAGGGGTGGCATAATACATGCTTCAGCCCCTGGTAGGCCCTGGGTACACCTATGCCCTGGGTACCTATAGTACACTGTACAGGGACTGATAAGGTGGCCCAGTACCAATTGGTTGTCAATTTAAAGAGATAACAGCTAGGCTGTGGTTCTGATTAGCAGGCCCACAGCCAGGGAAAGTCATAAACCAGTGAAGCAAAAATCAGGGGTGACCATAGGATTGCAGACCCTACTCTCCTACAGTGATGGCACACTTTTGCAATGAGCAGATTTTCAATTGAATTGGCAACAATTTCCCACTGTTTTACTGATACAACTATATAGTGTTCAAACAATATTTAGAAATCAAGTTTGCACATCAACAAGTAGTGTTCTGATTTGATTTTGCCTTTGCACCCTGAATCTGCTTTTGCCCTCTGGTTCTGTTTGCAGCAGTTCTTGTCCCGTCTATGGCCCCCCTATGGTGCGAGGGAGGGTGGTAGAGACAGAGGCAGTGGCGGCGTGGTGCAGACTCTGAGACGGGGAGTGAGCTCAGCCTCCGCCATTTTAGTCTGAGGTGACGCAGCCTCAGCCGCTCGTGACTTGAACAGAGCAGGAACTGCAAAGGGAAACCTAGACTGTGCCACAGCCGCTGGTGATTTGATCGCGGCAGAAGCCGCAGAGGAACCAAGACGCCTCAGCTGCTTGAGAGTGGACCGCGGCAGAAGCTGCAAACGAAACAAACGCGCCACAGCAGCCGGTGAAACCAACGGGGTGAGAGCCGCGAGGTCGCACTTTAAGATGGTGAAGAAACTGTACTTAATTTCATGAAGTAATCTATAATCCTACAGCAATACCAGTGTTTGGTTTGTACTTTAAGATCAAACTGTTTAGTCCTTACACTGAAGAGGAAGCCATAAGGAGCACATAACTCCCACGGTAAACTATCCAGATAGAAGAATGACAAAAAAAAGAGAAGGAAAAAGCAGCCAGCAACTAGAGTGTCCACGCAAAGTCATTACATCAGTCTAAAGCTTCACCTAGAATTTTAAGGAGCGCAAAGTCTGCAGAACAGGATAAAAAGTTATTTTTGAAATCGCCATCAGGCGGGCTCATAACACAGTTTTTGGTTAAACTTACTCCCAACCCAGAGAGCACTTCGGACATGGCAGCTCAACAAAGAGACAAGAGCAGCGAGGGGTTGGACAACAGCTCAGGGAATCAGTTCCTTCAAATGCTGCCAAATACACAAAAACTAAGTGTAAATACAGGAAGCACAAGCTCAGAAAGAAGACCCTCTTGCTCCTGTTCGGGGCCGGGACACTTATCTGGAAGGAAAATTAGACACACAAGTGACCCAGTAAGCGACAGCACTGCACTAAATAGCAGAAAGACAGAGCAAGTTACAACTGCCCAAATACACTGCCAGGATCAATCGATTCTTCATTCCCTGGTGCAGAGGCCGTCTATCAGAGGCTCCGGTTTAAGAAACTCAGATGTGCCAGAGTGGCTGCAAATTGCGGGTTGCCTATGCCCTACATTCCTCCAAAACTTGGAATCCAAGATACAAAGCACATTGGCGCGGACTCCAACGTTCTATAGAGAACCGATGCACACCTTCTTCTACATCAAGCTCCCAAAGCCAAAAGCTCCAGGAGAGCAGTGCCATTTTCGATCAAGGAGCATCCCCTCCTGGAGAAACAGTGCAAAACATGGCCAGGTCACTGCTCTGGCAATCGAAGAAAATGGAGTTACAAATTGATCTTTTAGCAACTATCGCGCAACGTCTAGCGGAGCTGAACAATAAGGTGGAGTACTTGGAGAAAAAGCTTAGTGACATCCAGAACTATAGTATTGCCACCTGCTCGTGCGGCAGCTCTCATGGACACATGGGCAACACTGCCAGAAATTCTCAAAGGTTTGGTAGAAGCACTAAAAATTCAAACAGGAAGTACAATGTGCCCAAGCAATAAGAACAGCTCCATCCCTGCTTTAAACCTTGAAAACCAGTTAGGTATAGCAGGTGGAGGCAATTCGGGGAATCCAACCACAAATTCCGAGGCACAAGACTCTTTGATAGCAAACAAATCTTTTAGCAGACCTGTCAGCTGCAACTCCAATAGCAGTAATTTATCCCCGGGTAAGCAATCTGAAGACAACAACTTCAACCTGATAAGGAAGGAGAACCCGCTGTCAAGAAGGGCTAAGAAAAAGCTAAAGAAACAGGAAAAAAAAGCTAAGAGATCATAAAAAGTGCCCTCCTTTTACCAACTCTATTTCAAAAATCACAAAGTACCACAGACAAGACGCCTCTTTCCGATCTTTATAAAAAGTCAAGCCTCAAATCATTCAAAAGGCTCAGCCCCAACCCCCCGGGGAAGACAGAAGCGAGGGATAGTTTCAAGCAGTCAAATCCTCACACAGAGGGCGGTCAAAGCCCAACAGGTTCGGAAATTAGAGTCCAATCACCCGCAGTATCAAACCACAAGAAGAGAGCTCAAAGAAAATCACAGGGAGCACGTAAGGACCAAGTACCCGAGGCTGGGGCTAGTACAACTAAGGGAGACCTAGCCCCAGGAGGGCAGAAAATGAGCGACCAAGTAGAACAGCCGATTCAAAGAATGGCCCAGCAGCCGGTCTTAAGCCAATGGACCCTTGGGACTAGTCACAAAGCAAGCAGCAGTGAAGGAGAACCAAACAATCAGGGCAAAGAAAATCAAACTCGTAAAACAACGTACGTGGTGATTCTAACCCCTAGATATCACATCAAAGGCAAACATGATATTCTAAACAGGGGCAACTTACTCAGACTTTTTAAGCACATTCCGTCCCTTACGGAAATAAAATCAAACGATTTAGTCTGGGTCAAATTCTTAAGTCTAACCAGCGACTCTCATGGAGAATCAACCTCGATTGGATTGAGTCGACAGGCCCAAGTGGGGCTCACAACTGATGAAAGAGCAAAAATGGCTGCCTGCGGTATTGACATAGCATTTCCCATACCCGAGAAATACCCACATGTATTAGCAGTAAACTCTCCAACATGGGAGGTTTATTCGTTGTTAAAGGGGACGGCAGTCAAACAGGGAAAAGTGCTGCCACAGATCCAAGACTTTACAATGCTTACAAGATAATAAGCTCAGCAGAGCAAATGGCAGTGTTACACATGGAACCAAAGCACAGAGCAAGGCAAAACATGCTGACTGGTTCGGGAGACCTGAGCCCTCGATGGCACATCTAACAGTAATCAGAGAGGCAGCTATTTGAACAAGAACCGAAGATGGGGGAATAATACTCTCCTGTCCATCTTATCATGGAACGTCGCAGGGCTAAAAATAATGCTCAATTGTAAAGCAGCATGTATGCACCTTCGAGAAAATGACACTTTGTCTACAAGAGACATGGGCCACTGAACCTCTAATTCTCTCAGGTTACTATGAGATTCACACTGCAGCAATAAAAAGTAACCTCTTTGGGAGAGCAGCAGGTGGGCTCTCAATCTACATAATCACAATCGTAAAATAGAGGTAAATTCAATAGAAACTAACTCTGCTAATCTCCAAGCAGTACTGATCTCCGGACTCAAAAGTAACAACTCAATTCGTTTGTTGATAATCAATTGTTACATAAATCCCGCCACAAGGCAAAAAAAGCAAGCAATAAAACTATTATCCAAAAAAAATGGACCATCTGATAAACAAATATGCCTTTCATCCCCCAATTATCGCAGGGGATATGAACATCAGGGGTCTGGGAGATGGTATGAGGAACACTCCAAACATAACAGAACTGGTGCCTCTACATCGGCTGTTTGAGCATAACATAGTTTCCACCCATGCTTTCAAGAAAGCAGTGGACCCTCAATGGCTTCCCTTGCCCACCTTCAAGAACAAGTCATCAATCAATTACATTTTTATTGTCAAGAAACTTGTAACATACTTCAAAGACTTCGAGATGGAGACAGGGAGGAAAGTGATCATAAGCCATTGAGGGTCATATTTGATTTAAACGGGAAAACCGCAAAACACCCCGAAACATTGGGTAATTGAACCGAGGAAGAGCACTATACAGTATTGAATAGAATAAAATGGACCACAAAATGAAGCCCAGTACGCATGGAGTGGTTCACCCATAAAGAGCAGTCCCAAATACTGGCTCCTCCCCTGGGGCACTGGAAGGAACTACTTGAGGAACTAAAATCGGTCCTAGGACACGTCAGTGGTAACCCGAAAGCTCAGGGCCTTTACCCGCAAAACCACCCATTACAACCAAACCCCAGGGACTTGGAGCAAACCAAACGGAGTCTCTCGAAGGCCTTGAAGGCGAGAAGAAAAGGAGTGACAAATCTCAGTGAGGAAATAAAAGCGCTACGAAGTGAACATAGGAAAAAAATATGGGAAATTCGAACAAAGAAAATTGAGACAGAGTGGCTGAAAATCTTTAATATGCTTAAAGAAAAGGGTCATACTCTACTCTGTAGATACATCAGACAATTAAGCCACACTAGCCGAAGCAAAGAAAATGGGGTGGCAGCTGCAGAGTGGGTTAAGTATGTAAAGCAAGTGTACACAACATACCAGGAAAGGAGGGTCCCGCAAGAACAACAAAATCTACTAGACCAAGAAGAAGAGGACAAGTGTCTGTTTATTAACACAATAGGGATAACCACCTTGATCAAGAAAATGAGGACAGACCGCGCCATGGGCCGCAACTGAGCGCCAGCGGCAGTGTTCAAAGTGTCATACGGATTCTGGGTGGACCAGTTAACCCCACTCTTCAAGCATGACTTTGAAACAGCCTCCATTCCATCATCGTGGAAAGGCTCAATACTTTTCCCTATATATAAAAAAGGACACTGAACAAAACCTGAAAATTATCGGCTTGTGGCTTCGCTAGACATCGAAGCAAAGGCATATGCTAGAGTGTTGTTGAAGGAATTAGAAAGCTGGGCAGAGGAGCATAACATCCTTCCATTTTTCCAAACTGGATTCAGACCACAATGTTTCACAGTAGATAACATCATAGCACTGGGATACCTGTCCAGACGTGCGACCCAGCCCGCTCAACCTCCTTTGTTTTGCTGTTTTGTAGATTATAGTGCAGCATTTGACCGAGTGGACCGTGGCATATTATGGAGAAAACTCACCAAATGGGGCAACCCCCAAAAGTTGCTAAAGGCAATAGGGTCTCTTTACGATGGGACCTGGGTACGGATTGAGACTAGTCAAGCTTCTCTGACCACCAAGGTCCCAACAAATAACTGCCTTAAACAAGGGTGCGTTCTTGCACCTTTACTTTTTAACATCTACACATCCGACCTGGGTCAAGCACTGGAGGGAGCAAATCTAGTCATTCCAAAGTTGGGGAAGGTGCGGCTTCAAATCCTTCAATATGCTGACGATCTTGTAATTTTGGATCACACCAGGATAGGCTTGCAGAAAGCCTTATACGCGCTATACAGGTTTAATCAAAATAATATTTTATTGGTAAACCATTAGAAGACTAAGATCCTTATCTTTGGGAAGTACCATCGAAAGCAAACAGCTCAATGGCGCCTAGGTGACCAGCAAATCAGATCTTACAAAAATTTTAACTACCTGGGGCTCAGGCTAACGGAAGGGGCAAAAAACAGCAGCTCATTTGAAACATCTAAGAAATAAAGGGGCAGGAATCATCTGCAGTCTGCGAAGTCTCAATCGAAAATTACATAGCCCAACCACGTAATCCATCTTGAAAGTCCTAAAAGCAAAAGTAGTGCCCTCAGTCAACTATGGCCATTTAATCTTCCCTGGTGCCCTTACCAACTTTTACATGAGTTTCCAAATGTCCGTATATATAAGAAAGTGTTGGGCATCCCACAACAGGCCAGGAGAGCTAGAGTAAGGCTGGAGCTAGGTCTTTCTCGCCCAGATATCTCCTGCTTGGGAGACGCAATAAAATAATATATTAGCACCTTGAGAGCTCCAGCAACATCCTTGAAAGCGCAAATTAAAACTATTTTCGAAGAAAGCGAATCCCAATGGCAAGCGCAACTGACAGTAGCCACTCATCTGCTAGAAATAGAGGTGCAAAACCTGGTCAACGCTAATATTTCAATAGCTGCATGGAAAAGAGCAGTGCATAGACAGGTCAAGCATATTTAATTCGTAAGAGATCTCGATAGCCTGCATCACCATCCAAATCTTTCTACATTGGATGCCTCGTATAAAGTGGGAAAAGCACAGCCTTATCTTGAGCAAGCACTATCCGTCCAAACCCAAAAAAAGATCTTACATGAGGCTCCTTGCATTACCTATAGCGGAGTTTAATCAAATTTGGGCCCGCGTGGATAAATCAGCAGCATGCAGACTTTGCGATTACCATCAGGAATCCTGGTTCCATTTGTTGTTGCTGCCCAAAGCTAGCCAGTGAGAGGCACCATTTGGTCACCCCAATCTGCAGAGCTCAGGGTCTCACTCGATGCAGTAAAATCTGACTTGTGTTTTTCTTCAACAGCAAGTGAAACAGTAGCACGGCTGGGGAAATTTATAGACCTAATTCACGCAGGACTGTCTGCAAATGCAGAGCCGTATGAAGAAAACTGTAGGACTGGAAGCATGGGAGACACGGACATACCTTCCACTTAAAAATCAATGCACTTTGTTCTTAAACCATATAGCTAGAATATGATACTATACTGAATGTTTTATGCTTTATTAGGATGTAGTAATAATTAGGGAATTTAATTTATTTGGTTATTAGACAACTATTTTATATTGTTAGCATATTGTAATGATTTTAAATAATCAAACAATAAAAGGCTTTTTCACGTTCACATGGCTTATGTCAGTTTTTCACATGTCTGGGATGCTTTACTCAATACTAACAAGTCTTATCTTGAGTTCCAAGTCTGATGAACAGATTCTTATTATAGTAACTCATTACATGAACATACTTCTTTCTCCGGTACATAGGTCGTATCGCTTATCCACATTACCACACACTTTTTTTTCGTTTTGCTGGAACATACCTCATTGTGATGGTCACAATAAACCTGCAAATAAGCAGGCCTATATTATTTTCTCTTAAATTTCTAGATTAACGGCATTGGCTTCATGATTTTGTTTAGTTTTCCTTCCACAAGCTCATGAGTTGCTGCACACCCCTTTTAGCAAAAAAACGCCCAATCAGTAGTTTCAGAGCGACTTGTGAGCTTGTGGAACTAAAAAGTAAAAAAAATGTGTGTATGTATTTCAGTGGTTTTTCAGTTTTTCTAGTTTTTGTATTGGGCCTAACTAATGTCAGTTTGGCCATTGTTTCTATGTGAATGTGATTTTTTTTTTTTTTTTTTTTTTTAATAATGCAAATTTACCATACCAAACTATGACCTTGCCAGGTAGGTCGCTCCTCCCCCCACCCCACCGCTACAGCTGCACCAGCCCTTGTGCCTGACCCTTGCTCCTGCTGCCCATTCCTGGGCGTCGTTTTTTCTTCCCTCGCCACACCTGCCCACAGCCCGCTTTCTGCAGCTGCTGCCCCTTCCCCCGGTGCCCATTGCCCAGCTACTCCTCCCTCCCAGTTCCCTTTAAATGGAGGCAGCTGCGGGGACGCGCCGCGGCAAGCCCGTCTGCGCCCGGACCACGCCCAGCGCCAGAACCCCTTGACCCCGCGAACGACACGACACCAAACTCCACTATGACGCCAGCACCCTCCACACACAACGCCGGCGGAAACCACACCTGCTTCCAGGCCGGACCCACGAACCCTTCTCCTGCCGCACCTGCAGCTTCACCTGCGACAGAACCACCAAACCTCCAAGGACTGGACCCAACCACCTCCGCTGCATACTCAACTCCCGCTCAGCACGCAGACACGCCATCGAGTTCTGGGATCGGCTCGACACCTCCACCCCAGACGTGGCCTTCCTGACCGAGACCTGGTGGAACGACTCCTCGGCGCCCGACATCGCCATAGCCATCCCGAGCGGCTACAATATCACCCTCAGGGATCGCGCCAATGGAACCGGAAGAGGAATAGCCATTGTCCACAAGTCCACCCTCAAGGTCACCACCCACGCAGACGACACCCTCAACGCCTCCGAACACCGGATCCACACCGACCCCCAACACCACCCTCCGAGGAACACTCCTCTACAGACCGCCGGGCTCAGTTCAGAGACTCCATCGCCGACCTTGCCAGCACCCACACACTCGCCTCCACGAACTACATCCTCCTCGGGGACATGAACTTCCACCTCGGACGACTACGTCGACTCCGCCACCCTGATCGCCAACCTCGGCCTCAGACCACTCGTCACCGCACCCACCCACGCCTCCGGCCACACGCTGAACTGTCTTCTCCACAGGCACCCACATTGCCTTCAACCACACCACCGATCTCCACTGGACAGACCACCGCTGCATCTATTTCACCTTCAAGAAACCAACCACGCACCACCACACCCAACAGCTGCCTCACCACGGCTGAAGCAAAATCACCGAAGACCGACTGATCACCACCCTCATCCAGAACCCACCCACAGACACCACCAACCCAGACCCCGCAGCCCGCAACTACAGACAGTGGATAGACTGCGCCAACACCCTTGCCCTGCTCACGAAACCCTCCAACAACCACACCAGCAAGAGAGCCACCTGGTTCACCAATAAACTCCAGACCTCCAAACGAGCATGCCGGAAACTGGAGAAATTATGGCTCCACGAACGCACACCGCACAACCATGCAGCCCACAAGGACGCCCCCCGAAGTCCTCACCACCTCATCAGATCAGCCAAACGATCCTCCTTCAAAGACCGCCTGGATAACAACGCACACGACAGCAAAGAGCTCTTTAGCATCGTAAAGGAACTCTCCAACCCCAGCGCCAACACCAACATCCCGCCCTCTCAAGAACTGTGCGACTCAATAGGCACCAACGACGGAAGGTCATCAACATCTCCTTCTAAACAGCGACATTCCCGGATAGCTGGAAACATGCCAAAATCAACGCCCTCCTCAAGAAACCCAAGGCGGACCCCAAGGACCTCAAGAACTTCCGGCCCATCTCCCTGCTCCCATTCTCTGCAAAGGTCACTGAGAAAAGCATTAACACAGTTGGGCCGCCACCTGGAAGACAACAGCATCTTGGACCCTTTCCAGTCCGGATTCAGACGAAACCACAGCACCGAGACAGCCCTCACCGCCGCCACAGATGACATCAGGCGCCAACTAGACTACAGCAAAATATCAGCCCTCATCCTCCTCGACCTGTCTGCCGCCTTCGACGTGGTCTGCTATCGCATTCTAAAGACACACCTCTCAGAAGCCGGAATCCAAGAGAAGGCCCTTGACTGGACCACGGACTTCCTCTCTGGCAGAACCCAGAGGGTCCGCCTCCCACCCTTCCGATCCAAAGCCACGAAAATAATCTGCAGTGTCCCTCCAGGGCTCATCCCTGAACCCGACACTGTTCAACATCTACATGGCCCCCCTCGCACAAGTGGCCCGCCATCACGACCTCAACATAATCTCTTACGCCGACGACACCCAGCTCCTCCTCTCCCTCACCATGGACCCACACACCTCCAAAAATAACCTCAACGAGGGAATGAAGGCAGTCGCCGACTGGATGAGGAGCAGCCGTCTGAAGCTGAACTCTGACAAGACCGAGGTACTCTGGTGGCCAACCACACTGGGAGCAGCACCAACACCCACCGACCATGCACGTAACCTAGGATTCATCCTCAAGTCCTCCCTCTAAATGTCTAAACATGTCAACGCCGTCTCCTCCTCCTGCTACAACACCCTCCGCATGCTCCGCAGAATCTACAAGTGGATACCGACCGAAACAAGAAGAATGGTGACACAGGCCCTCGTCAGCAGCACACTGGACTACGGCAATGTACTCTACGCAGGAATCCCAGCCAAACACCTACGTCGACAACGCATCCAAAACTCCTCCGCCTGACTGATCGTCAACGTCCCCCGCCGCAGCCACATCACCCCCCACCTGAGAGACCTACACTGGCTCCCTGTCGACAAGAGTATCACCTTCAAGCTCCTCACCCACGCACACAAAGCACTCCACGCCGGACCAGCCTACCTGAACAGCAGACTCCGCTTCTACACCCCCACCCGCCAGCTCTGCTCCGCCTGCCTCGCCCTTGCTGCTGTCCCCGGCATCCAACGAACGACCTCGGGTGGCAGATCCTTCTCCTACCTCACCGCCAAAACCTGGAACACCCTCCCTATCCACATACGTCAGACCCAAGACCTACTCACCCTCAGAAGACTCCTCAAGACCTTGTGTGTGTGTGTGTGAGATATATATATATATATATCTATATCTCTATATCTATATCTATATCCCGAAGCGCACTGTCGGAGGTGAATGAATAACATTATGTATTAAAGCCTTGTATTTTGTAGCCTTTGTGAGTGATTGTCTCTTGTTTGGAATTGGGAGAGGAGAAGTTGTAAAGAAGGCGTGATGGCGTCTGTGCCCAATTCGGAGCACTGCTCACAGTTCCCTGCTCGCAACCTCGGGACCTCCATGTTACACACTGAGCATAATGTTTACTACCATTGTGGATGGCAGGGAGGGTCTATGACTCAAAGCGATAAACTCATCTATTTATGGTTCATGCCCTGTTATTTTGTGTTAGTTATAAACTTAGTTATTTAAGCTGAGTGCCTATGCATATGGCTATAGGGTGAAGCATTCATCTAGTATAGGATTCTGATCCAGCATACACAGCTCTTCCATTGCAATCACATATTTGACTTGTATTAATGTCTCAATCTGTGTTTATTACACTTGCTCCAAACAGTGTATTTTATTGTCACATTATTTCACAGGCACAGCAAAATGCCTCACATTTTGGTACGAGTGATGTATACTGTGAGTATTTAAACAGTTTCCAGATAAATTGGAAACATGTAGAAGATTTAAAACCTGGGGCTTGTATGCTTACTGATCCCCTATTAATCTGTTAATGTTTCTATATTGCTGAAACGTACTATTTCAACAACATCTAAGGAGCTATATTTGTTTTAGCAGGAAACCCATTGGCCCTTGAAAATTCCAGCAAAGGAAAAGGAGGAATTCGTTAGTAAACGTGGAGTGCAATTAATTGTACATGCGGACCCTGATATAAATTATGAGGACTTCAAGCCTGCTACTGAATGTAATTATTTTATTTGTTGCTATATTTGAAATGTGCTGCTTTAGTTTTCTGAATGTATTTTTGTGTTAAGATACTTTTGAATATTTTAATTTCTCAGGTGACATTGCTGCTTATTTTGTAATTGCTGCAACATTTTATTAATGGTCACAAACATACCATTTTATTTTAAATATTTTGTCAATTGTTCATAGGTACAGTTTTAGCAGAACAACGTTCATTCCACATTAATGTAACAAAAATCCATACTCTGGAGTGGACTAATAATTCAAGGCTTTTTCCTTTCTCTTAATTTACGAAACTCCTATTTCATGCATTTCCATGATATCCTGTTCCTGCTCCTCAACCTTGCCAAATATTTTGCACAGCCACTACTTGTGTACAAGGCTTCTCTGCTGCCATCCACCAGTACTTATACGGTCTCCAATACTCCATAGTCAGTGGTGTGGGGATACCCATTGCTGATCTTTTTTTCTTTGTTAATCTAAGACCCTAGTTAATTAATGCTTTTTAATGACAAGTTTTCTCGTGTTCCTAGCAGTAGATCTGGAGCATATTACTCCAAAGGTAGTGCTTGTGTTGGCCTAACTTCTCTATGAACCTGCCTTCACGATATAATTTGGGCTGGATACAAAATGTGTATGAATGCGCTCAGCACATACCCGTGAAAGGAAATCTCAATGGGGGATACGCAAAATGACTGCAGTTAGATCATTGTGTGTACCCTTGAAGAATCTTGACATTGATTCGCTGGATTCCTAATCTTCCTGAGATTTCACAAGGGTACGTGAGTGCATGTTCCTATACTCCGTCATCAATATTGCTCATATTCTGTTTGAGCGAGTTGGAAGGTTTAGCTCGTCTTTGTTTACCGTAAGGGTAACCTATGAAGAAAAATCTTACTTTCTATCACTGTACGGGAACAACTTTTCCAACCCTGATTGGATTAATGCAAAGGAGGGTCCTAGAATAGATGGCATATTTTTGCAGGTACCAAAGCTTATTGGCATGCCAAGGCAGACGCACATCCCAGTGTTACGTGTTAAAAACAATCTACTTCTGCCCGGAGTCCTTTTTGTGGGACCTTGATATATCTTAGAAAACGCAGCCATCCGCAAATTCCAAAAAGGGTACACAGTCAAAACATGAGCTAACATATCAAAAACAGAATTAGCACATATGCACAAACACCGTGCCAAATCTACATATCTGTAATGTAGGGTTGATGGACAGATAACAGGACAACTGTTTGTAGTTTAAAGAAAGCTGTGACTTTGCTTGTAGATTGTCCAGAGGAGAACAACTTAAATGTGAGAGAAAGAAGCTAAACTAAACATGACTTTGAGAGGTTTGTTTGCACAGCTGATGGAGGTGTCCGAGAGGAGCCTTGATGCAGGGCTGAAATAGGTCTGTGAAGGGTGGGGAAACCTATGAAGCAGGGGGGACACTGAGCTTGGAACAACTAGTTTGGGGCTAGTAATGGCCCAGTAGGTTTGTGAGAATGTGAGTGAGAACTGGATATCTATGTGGTGCTTACCTATGGATTTATATATATTCCAACTATCACATACGATACAAAATACATTCACAAAATGACCCATCAATAAATGAGCAACGCTTTAAAACCACTAATCCAGATAAAACTGCTAAGAATTACATAAAGGTACTCCTTCCTTGTGTAGTTACAATAAAGATTACAATAAACAACTATCATCTTGCATGACAACCAGGATCCACGAAGCACAATTGATTAAAACATAAAGATATGCGCAAATGCGAAGTACTCAATTCATATTGCTAGCAAGTCTGGTAGCAATCGCTTTGTCTAATTTGCCATTCTACAAATAAATTTAGAAACTGCAATCACTATCCCCTCTAGTAGAATCGCAGCTTCAGATTCTGAGTATATTTACACAGTCCATCAGGTTCACAAGACTACACATACACACTATCCACTTAGATACTGGTTTGATTACTTTAAGCAAAATAGAATATGTTCTGTCTTATCAGTGAGTCCACATGCTGGGCACATTGTAACAAAAGAACCTTTCTTGTATTAGTTTATACTCTAGTGTTGACTCCTCCTCAAGTACAGGAGTTCAGTGCATTCAGAAGTAGCAAATATCTTCATACTGGAGAATCTTAACATTTCATTCCTAGTTGCAGAATATTGCAGCATTCGAGTTCCATGTGACACAGATGAATGTGCTGATGGCGTCCCACTCCCTAAACATATTCGAGGCATTCAGGCTCCATAACCTAGCTTCCCCTGTTTTTTTTTTGTCCGTTTCTCTTTCCAGCCCTCTCGCTGCTGAGTTTAGTCTGGGTTTTAATAACTAATTCATGACTTCTATATCCCACAGTGTCAGAAGTACTACCTTTTTATAACTTTCAGTGTTGTCCGTTTTGAAAGATTCACCTGTTCTCGAAATTTCTCCAGTTCTGCACACCTGAATTCAAGCCAGCTACATTTCCGCAGTGATATATTACCAGAGAAATGGCACACTACTGCCTCTGCTGTGAAGATACAAACCATGTACTCTAGATACAACTATAGTCCGCTAGGACCAAAGGTATATTTCTAAAGTCAAGCCACTGAGGAGCACTGGAAGCCTTCCACAGACCAGATCACCTTGGATTTCTATCTCTCTTCTGATGGGTCAGTCGTACTTTAACAAGCTTTCTTTAAGCCTTTTCTTGGGTTATGTATGCCTTTCGCAGCTAGTATTGGAGTATGTATATTAGAAAGAAGCCTCTTAAAAGTCTTAGGCAAGTGAAAAAATGAGGGTGTACACATGATCCTCTTGGGACGTGCATATATTGTTTTATCCACATCACAAACCCAAAGACTGTCGAGCATGCAGATAACCTTGCAAAAGCATCCAAGGTTGAGGAAAGACTGCTGAGGTGACTTCAGAAGTCTGAGGCAGTTGCTCTGAGGCAGTTGATTGTCTCCCCCCCCCCCCCCCCCCCTCCTCCCAATCCGAGGAATCGACAAACAAACTGAGCATCTTCATTGTAATTGGCCTCCACCTCTACTAAGCCACTGGCAAAATCCACTAAAACTCTCATTGATTACACCAAGTGGCATTTGCTGGTCCGTTTTTTCTTTTGGGCTACCCTGATTGCTCTGGGCCTGCCCGGACTCACCTGCTTTTGGGGAGTCCCCTGGTCCTGACGTTGCTCCTTCTACGATTCTTGCATGGATTTAATTTAACAAGGCTTGTAGGTCCTCTCGCCAGACACCAAACAATCAGCGCTCAACATCCTTCATGTAACAGCTCGTGTGCGGCTCCT
Organism: Lissotriton vulgaris; assembly: GCF_964263255.1. Classification (NCBI taxonomy): domain Eukaryota; kingdom Metazoa; phylum Chordata; class Amphibia; order Caudata; family Salamandridae; genus Lissotriton; species Lissotriton vulgaris. The sequence continues at coordinate 204,869,469 of NC_141690.1, read as the reverse complement.
GCTCCACATCGCCTGGTCCTTTCAGCTAAAAAGTCAATGTTATCGTCATCCATCTTGCAACACCCGACATTAGAGGGCATTTGTCTTCCAAGTCTCCTGGTCACTCCTGAGTGACATACTCTGTCCTCTCTGCTTGCAGGTACCTCATCTAGAATCCACATTTGGATTCCACCGTACACTTTCTCATTCAGCAGCGTCACTTTCCTGAAGTCCTCCATTGGGTTCGACAGCGGTTTCCAACACCACTTCACACATATGCCCTCTGCTTCACTGGTGTAGATAACGTGGGTACTAGGGTATCCACGTGCAGGGTGGCTTTCCAACCTTCTGTCTTCCGCTTGTTTTCTTCAGGCTCTACTGGGAAAGGTCCTTAATCCTTCACACGTTCTCCATGGGGTCCCGGTCTACTCACATTATGTGGTTCCTTGGCGTCCCAGCACTTCTACATCCTCTCGACCTGGCCTTCACCAGAGTGGTGGTTCCTACACCACTTTCTTAGTATATGGTTTGGTGTACCCCCCAACCCGCCCCCCCCCCCTTCCCTGGCCACTATATTTTGTGCAATTTACTATGTTTCTTTGCTAAAGTACTGTGTGCATTGTGCATATCTCTAGGTAGGTGCTATTTCTATGTGTTAGTTATATAATAAATACATATTTTTATAAATACTTTGTATGGTTCTTTTTTACCTAATACATACTATAAGATTGTATTCTGGTAAAACAAGCTGCTTTACACTCCTTCTGGACTAAGCCTGAAGGCTGCTCTCCACAGCTACCACTTAGAGAGCTTTTGAAGGTTGTCTAATACCTCTTAAATCACTATAAGGGTTGTGTGGACTAGTGCAAGGTGCCCACTTACATTAGTGGAAATCATATACCAGGCCTGCTTCTCACAGTATGCCAGTAACATTTTCCGTTTGTGCTCCTTTCTGCCTCACCAGAGTCCCTTCACAGTTCACAAAAATGTTTGCAGGGTTTTCCCTATCTTCGGAGTTTAGGGATGCCAGTTTTTCCCTATCTCCATGACTGGCTGTTGAAGGACAGTGAAACTCCTGACATCATTGGGGTTCTTGATTTAATGAATCAAACTGGACTCCTTCATAGAGGCTTCCTTTCATTGGAGCTGTCCTGGTTGTAGTACAATTCAGGGCCTTCCCTCTATTGCAACAAATCCAGTACATTTGGGCTCTGATTCTGATGTATCAGTCTCGGTACTGGATCTCGATGAGAGCAATCAGTCTTCTTGGCCTTCTTCCTGCATCCTACTCGACAATTGCACCAAGTGGCTTATGCTGGCTCTGCAGTGATATCTGAAGTTCATTGAGCTCAGTACACCAAGCGCAAATCCAAACTCAGACACAGGTAAAGACTGACACTAAAACAAAAGCCCTGGCTCAGGGAGATCAAGAGACACTAGAAAGCCAAGAGAGGATAGAGAGCTCGAATGGCAGAGGAAATCTCCAAGATAACTCACAAGGACTTCAGAAAACAAAAGAGACACAGACGACCCAAAACCAGGGGCTACAAGGCAATGGAAAGCTGCGATGAAAATAATGAAGGCAATACAAGAGCTAACAAACCGGATGGGAGAGACCGAGTCATCGAGAACGAACAAAAACTCTGCAAAGAAACCGAAAAATCAAAAAAGAAAACAAAGGAAAAAGAGATAGTAAAAGAGGCAGAAAAAGAATCTGTAAGCAGAGAGAACCTTGATCTCCTGGAAAAAAAAGGCAAAAAGATTACAAACGATAAAGAATTTAAAAGCTGCAGCTAAAATTACTGGTCACTTGATGGATTCCCAACCAAGAATCTTAAATATATTTAGTCCAGCAATTAAAGATAGATTACAGTCTTGCATTCCCAATGAAACAATACCAACCACGATGGATCGACAAGGCGTCCACAATGACGCCACCGCCGATGCAGCGCAAGCAATTCAAGCAGCACCCCCAACAACACCTCCAACAGTAGACCAAGAGCAGACCGATATAAGGGAAGAAAGCAAGTTGGCTCCTAATACGGATTCAGTCTCTAATATAAGCCCAGCAGTGGAAGGGCAAGCTCCAGAAGAAATCTCGGATGGGTCTGAGTCCGAGATCTATGAGACTGGAGTATCAATTTCCAGCAAATCCAGCGAAGAAAGTGCTCAGAGTGAAGATCCCAGACTGGAGGAACATCCCATGAAGGCACCTTATTCGCCAGATATCGGAACTAAAAATGCTCTCATACATGACAACACTCCAATAAAAAAACTGGGGAAAAAAAGAAGCAGACATAAGAGACACTCAAAAATAATTAACAATGAAACTACAGATCCTGGGAGCAACCCAGAGTATATCACAGGGAGAACTAAACTCTCACGCAAAAGCCCCCATCGAAAATCAAATTTGGAATCTGAGAGGAACAAGTGTATTACTGACATTCCGGATGAAGAAGAGAAGTTGAGGCACAGGGAGCCCTCACTAAGTGAAGTTCTTAATTCAATTAAAATTTTCCATCAAGATGTGAAAAAAGATAGCGAAAGGAACCATGTCGCTATCCAAAAACTTGAAGGTGCTATCAATAAAGTAGGTAGTACATGTTTGGAGATCTCCGACAGAATGTGTTCTGTAGAAGTCAGGGCGGAAAATCTGAAATCAGATGTCAGTAAGCTACAAATGCAGGCAAAAGACCAAGAAGGAATAATTAAGGACTTAATGACAAAGGTCGAAGACCAAGAGAATCGAGCAAGAAGAAATAATCTTCGATTTCTTAAGATCCCCGAGGGCTCAGAGGGAAGCAACCCAAGAGGCTTCATGTCCAACCTCTTAAAATCATCCTTCCCGGAACTTAATTCTTGGGAAATGGACAGAGAAGTCTGTCGAGCACATCGTTTTCCTCTGTCAGTATCAAAACGCTCAGATAAATCATTACAATACCCCAGAGCATTCCTAGTGAACTTTGGAAATTATCTAGTACGTGACACTATATATGACCTGGCTAGACCCACAACTAAAAGAGAATACAAGGGGTTCAAGTTTTTTGCAAGACCTGATTTTGCGCATGCAACTGTAGAACGACGATGGCGAATGAGACAACTTTTCGCACCCTTTGAAAAGCTGGGAGCGACGGTCTTTATGCAAAATCCGGCACGATTAAAAGTAATCTACAAAGGCTCAACGAGGAGCTTTATAAGTGAAATCCAGGCAGAGGCTTACCTTAAGGAGGTCGCAAAGAAAACGAAACAAAATAATGGCAAATAAACGAAAGCGGAAAATCAGTATGGACTGGATATGGTACAAACACTTACAAACTACCTAATAAATTGATATGAACGGTATATTGATCAAATATGATAAAAATATTTAGCAAAGAATACTAAAATATAAAGAATATGATGGTGCTGTCAAATTTTTGTTATTCGATATATGGTTGACATTTTCTTGGATGAAAAAAATAACAGGCTAGGGGCAAGCTTAGGCGTACGGACCACACAGCCATCAACAACTGGGTGAGCCAAAACCCAGGTTGCCTCGAAGGGTGGAAGGGGGAGGTGGGGTTAGGGGATGGGGTCGAGAGGGAGGAAGGGGGGAGAAAGCTCAGAAATATGGTGATTACAGTTCCAGATGCATTTTGAGAATTATAAATTGTGATACTAATGTTAATAATGTTAAGGAGTTGGATGATTTGATTTGCTTCTGTTTTTTTATTTTCTATAACAGATATGCATCAAAATGTAATAATACAATAATATGGCTAGGATAAAAATGTGTTACTGGAATGTGGCGGGGCTCAATGATAGGAGAAAAAGGGAACAAATGTGGGGGCTAATACGGACAAACTCGTTCGATATAATATGTCTCCAGGAGACCCACATCTCATGGGCAGAACGGGAAGTACTGAAGGCCCCGGGGTTTAACTTACTGGTTTGTACTAGCCAAACTACGAGGACAAAGGGGTTCGCCATACTAGCAAGATCTTTTTTGGGGGAGGCTACGCGTAAACTAGCTGATCCTCTAGGCAGGTGGGTGATCGCGGAGCTTAAGAGCGGAATCACAATATGTTCCATTTACGCCCCTAATCAAGATGATCCATCAATCTTTAATGACCTGGAGATAGAACTAGCTTCCTGGCCTCAGGTACTGATCTTCTGTGGGGACTTTAATATCTCCCTACCCAGAGCAAGTGCATTACATAAACAAGTGCGATTTAAATATGTTGGTCGTAAGCCAAAAGTTTATAGTGCTGTTTCCCAACTAAAAGAAAGTTTAGGTCTGGTCGATTTATGGGACATAAAGCAGGGTCAAAACCCAGGGTATACATATTTCTCGCACCCTCATAATAAATATGTTCGTATCGACTATATTTTAAGGTCAAATAATCGGGCAAGTCCGGCACAAATCAGTAAACTACCAAAAACTATTTCGGACCATAATCCCCTATCTCTTACTCTCTATTTAAGCAACATGTCCAGACCTCGTTCAAGTTGGTCCTTTGTCAAAAAACTGCTTCTAAATAATGAATATGTAGAATATATGAAAAATTGGTCGAAGGAATTTTTCGACTATAATCGATATAGCACATCTATCAATATGGGCTGGGACTGTTTTAAGGCTGCAATTCGTGGGGAGACAGTTCGCTATGTGGCCAGACAGAGGAAAGAGGTGGCAAGGATTAATGAATTACAAATACAAAAATTAGCAGAACTAGAAGAGAAACACACTAGTCTAATAGCACAAAAAAAGGACGGTGGCTCAGTTTTAAGAGATATGGCGATACTAAAAGCAGAGATAAATAGTAATCTTACCCAAAGGATGGCTGAATTATACCAATCCCACCGAAATAAGATCTATGAAATGGGAGATAGGGTGGGTAAGCAATTGGCACTCCGAACTCGCCAAAGTCAATCTCTTAATTCGATTACGCGCTTTGAGTCAGAAGGCCAAGAATTTACAACACCCGAAACGATCTTAGAAGATTTTCAAAATTATTATGGGAAATTATATAAAAACGAGGATTCTATAAATCCCAACGCGATCAAAAAAATACTATCCAAATGGGCAATCGAGCAAGAAGATGCAGTAGGAATGGATAATGCTACTAGGCTTGATCTAGAAAGAGAAATAACCCAAACAGAAGTGGAAGCTGCTCTTGCAGAGTTAGCTTCAGAAAAAGCAGCAGGGCCCGACAAAATACCACTCGAGTTCTATAAAATTCTGGGTAATATCGTAACGCCTCTGCTTCTTGATTTATTTGTTGGAATTCAAGTAAGTGGCATCCCTCCTAGGTCTTGGCAGGAAACTAATATTGTAATCTTCCAAAAGAAAGATAAGCCCCCTCAGCTGCCCTCATTGTATCGACCTATCTCTTTAATAAATTCTGACTCAAAACTCTATTCTAAGATCTTGGCTAATCGGCTCAGGGGGATCATCGAACATCTGGTCTCCCCCTGGCAACATGGGTTCATTCCGGGCAAGGGCACTACGGATCATACCCGACGCGCTATTTCACTGTTTGATGCCGCAAATGCTACGGGTGTCCGGATGTCGATGGTCCTCCTGGATGCCGAGAAGGCCTTCGACAGGGTCTCATGGGCATTCATGTGGGCAATACTAGAACAAAATAATGTTGGACCTTGCTTAATGAAATCAATTAAGGCAATGTATTACTCACCGAAGACTAAGGTATTGGTGATGGGCCAGGAATCCGGATTTTTTGACATATTTCGGGGGACTAGGCAGGGATGCCCTTGCTGTCCGATCCTTTTTGCTCTTTACATAAATCCTCTTATTTTAAAACTACTAAAGGCTGAGGCGATTAAACCAGTAACATCGAGCCCCTACCATACAAAAATATTAGCATACGCCGATGATGTGGCAGTAATAACACCACAGCCCACTGAGGCTATATTAGCAATAGAACAAACTACCCAAGCCTTCGGCCAAATATCAGGATACTCTCTAAACAGGGACAAAACGATGGTTATCTGCACAAATAATGTATACTTCATTGATCCCAGAAGGGTAGAATCCGCTGTGTATCTGGGAGTTCGAATATCCGCCAAAATAGACGAGATTGTGAAAATTAACTATGAACCACTCCTCCATAAAGTAAAGAAAGATCTCAAAAGGATTGATGGACTACACCTCTCAATCATCGGAAGAGGCAATTTCCTCAAAATGAATATTTTACCCCGGGTCTTATACCTGTTTCGAGCGATTCCTCTTCTAGTGAAAAGTTAACATTTTAAAGGGATTGGAATCCCAATTGAGTAAATTTGTGTGGGGATATGGGAAGGTAAGGAGATCTATCCGGAAGTTTTCATTACCCATCACTAGAGGAGGACTAGCAATACCGGATCTGAGACTTTATTCATGGGCTGCTCTTCTACAACAGATGATGTTACTATTTCATGTGAAACCGCTGGAAAATGAGGTGGGGGCTAATCACATACCTTCAATCTATGAGTTGTCCATCGTTGATAGGGCTAATGGTCTTTTACTGAAACAGGTTGAACCCTCATATTATAAGAAAGTAAAGTTCAAGGTTATATCAAACGCATGGGTAACGTGGAGGAAAATTACGAGATATATGAAAATCCCTAAATATAATAGATATATTTCACTATGGCACTCCTTAATATTACCACCACAAATATATGACGTCATTTCTAGATGCTGGGAAACGTTAGGAGTACTAACAATAGGAGATTTTCTGACTCCCACTTATGGTCAAAGATTTCAACAACTTCAATCCAAATTTGCTATCCGGAATAACAGTGTATTCAAATTTATACAAATCAATACAATCTTAAATTCAAAAGCTGCTAATATTTTTCTGGATAATATCCCTTTAATAGATTGTCTGTCTAGATCCACCACTAGGATAGGTACTATCTAGACATCTTAATTGAAAATCAACAAGATGATTTAGAATCTACCGAAGTGGGTTGGTCGAGGAAACTAAATAATCCCAACGTAGATATTGACATGTCGCTGATACTATCGACACAGCTTTTTATGTCTTCTAATTTGAAAGCTCAATTATATATAACCATTTATGATTTGTATTTTACTCCCGCCAAACTCTACTCTTAGGGGATAAGGCCCACTTCAGAGTGTCCAAGGTGTGGTAAAGCAGCAGCAAATCTGTTACACATGCTCTATGAATGTGATAAACTACTAGCACTTAGAACAATGATTGCTGGGTTCTGGCAGGAAGTGTTCGGGCATCCAGTAGCCGAATCTCCCACCCTCTATATTTTGGGCTACGATAATACTCTGAGCCATACTAAGGCGGAAGAAGTATCACTCTTCTTGGGTACGGCAATATATAGAATAACACTAACCGCCTGTTGGAAGGATGCTGATCCCCCTAACTTCCAGATTTGGCTGTCCCGGCTGTTAGGTATGTACAATCAAGAAAAGGCGATTTTTGCCTGTAAAGGGACAAAGTCTAGAGCACGTGGTATTGAGATCTGGAAACCAATTGAAAATTGGAGAAAGACAATAGAGAATGTGGATAAATGAGTGTTATCAGGACCAAACTGTCATAGATCTTTGTCTTTTTTATGTCATATCCAAAGTATTTTTTTTTCTAAAACGGTTTTTGATAATTACTGAATTCCTTTTTTAAACATTGTTCTTCTCTCTGTCTGTATCTGCAACTGTAAATTACCAAATAAAAAAATATTTTTTAAAAAAGAGAGCTCAGTACCAATGAAACCTGTTGCATTCCATTCAGTTTTTGGGAGAAACTGCACACAATCTGCAAGGTGTCTGCTAGATCTCAATAGGACCATCGGTAGAGCTGTCTTCCAAACCCAGAGTTGATGATGGTGACAAATGTCTCTGCTTGCCAGGGGAGGTAGTCTGGGGGTAAGTTTAGGTCAGAGGACACTGGCCTCCGGTGGAAATCTGTCTTACTGTAAGAATGCTGGAGTTGTTGGCCATTTGTCTGGTGATGGCTATCCTGTCATGCATCAAGGGGAGGCTGGTGCATGTTCTGGGACACCGTGTTGTGGTACGGCAGCAATCATTGTGGAGTGAAGTCATGATTTATGTGCCAACATCCTCTGCTCCTTATAGCTGGCTGAAGTGTAAGGGCATTTTTCTGATAGTGAACCATTTGTAGAGATCCTTGAATGCCAGCGCGGGTGAGTCCAGCTGGCAGAGTTTTGCGGATTTCAAATTGTGCCAACACACAGAAGTGGCCCAGCTCATTTTCCAGCAGTGATGAGAACCATGGCTAGATATTTGTGTAAACGCTCACTAGGATACACATTCCAGCTGGAAGGGCACACAACTCATAGGTTTTCCTGCCGTGGGTTCCAAAAAAAGTTTGAGTGACTGTGCCCAAGTCATCCTATTGGTCTGGCTTGGAACTTCTGGGCATCGGCATCTGCTTTCCAATCCGGCTCCCACATGAGAGCATCTCCTGTTGCAGAAGGGCAGGGTCTTTAACCTGTGCCTGCAAAATCTACACCTCAATCGGGGGTTTATTTAGCTCACTACTCACCTGTGAGTGTCTCAAGGTGCTGGTGGGGGAAGGGGGACGCAGCTCCGGTTCAATCGAAGAACCAGGTCTTGAGGCTCCTTCTAAAGGTGTGGAGGGTGGGGGAGCGTCTGATGTTCACTGGGAGCTCGTTCCAGGCTCTGGCTGCGACATAGGAGAAAGTTCTTCCTCCTGCTCTGGTTCTGCGGATGCGGGGGTCTCTGCGAGGGCAAGGTCTGCAGAGCGAAGGTCTCTCTTGGGTACGTGGAAGAAGACTAAAGGTATTTTTTGTGTCCGAAGTTGTTGAGGGATTTGGAGGCATGGGTGAGCATTTTGAAGGTCCCTCTTCTCGACGGGGAGCCAGTGGAGGGTGCATAGGTGTTGGGTTATTTTTTTTGTGCCGTGGGGTTCCGAGGAAGAGTCTGGCTGCTGCGTTCTTGATGGTCTTTAGCCTGTATGTGAGGGTTCTGTTTCCGGCGTAGAGGTTATTTCCGTAGTCCAATCTGCTAGTTATTAGTGCATGGGTGACCATTTTTCTGCATTCTGGGGGTATCCATTTGAAGGTCTTGCAGAGGATCCCGAGGCAGTTTAAGCTGGTGAAGGCGATGGAGTTGATCTGGCGGGTCATAGTGAGGGAGGATTCTAGGATGATGCAGAGGTTCCATGCGTGGTCTGTACTGGTGTGCGGACTCCCAAAGGCGGAGGACCACCAGGTGCCGTACAAGATAGAGGGTCTGAGGATGAGTACCTCTGTCTTCCCCCGAGTTGAGCTTCAGGAAGCTGCTTTTCATCCAGGGGGCTACGTCCCTTTTTCCTTCTTGGAAAGAGTCTGGTGTCTTCTGGGTTCTTCGTGAGGGAGAGGATAAGCTGTGTGTCTGCGTAAGATACTATGCTGAGCCCCTGTTGTCTGACGATGGCAGCAAAGGAGGCCATGTAGATGTTAAAGAGCGTGGGGCTGAGTGATGATCCTTGGGATCTCCGCAGTTGATCTGAGTGGGTTCGGAGATGAAAGACGGGAGTCTGATCCTCTGGGTTCTGCCGGAGAGAAGGGATCAGCTTCAGGCGAGGGCGGTTCCTTGTATCCCTGCGTCGAGTAGTCTGGCTGTGAGGGTGCGATGTGAGTCTGAAAAAAAACATAGTGATAGATTGCTTACCGTAGAATTACCCCCAGGCGTCCGACTGGATCCGGAAAGTTTTCGTCAGCAGTACCCCTGCGCCTTGGTAGGTGGCGTTGTGCATCTCCGCGTCAGACGGAGCTGTGGTCGCCGAGATGACGTCACAGGCGCTACTTATACGACGCCCACACGCGCTGACTTCAGTTCTTTATTTTTCCGCGCCAGCAAACCAGATCCGGGAAGAGCAGGTACCCCCAGTCATTGTTTGACTAACTTTATGAGGCGCATTGTCTGTTTTTTTTTCATTGCGTCTACGACTCCTGGTGCAGTTGGGATGCCCGGTTTTAAGTCATGCGAGGACTGTCATTGCATGATGTCGGTGGTGGATCTGCACCGAGTGGGGCTTTTCTGCCTGAGGCGCTACCACGACCCCAAGTCGTGCCCCGACTGCCGGGCCATGGTGCCGAAGTCTGCAGGTGCGGTCCTGAAAGCTGCTGGAGGCCTGGCAGTAGGCTCCACACCGTTGTAGGTCCTGGTCCCATGGGAGATCGAGGGACCGTGCGTGGAGTCATTATCGATCCCTGGGATCCAAGTCTTTGCACTGTGGGTCAAGTAAGGCGAAGCACAAGAAGTCGAATAAATGTCCTCGTTCTCCGACCTCCCATCGCAGGTCGCACGGCGCGGCTGATGGTGCGGGTGGTGCCTCCCCCGCGGCTCCGGCGGAGCCTGTGGTACCGCCGCCGACCTACCTGCCCTTTCCGGGTCTGCCGGCAACTCCGGACAGTTACAGGTGTTCCTGTCTGCCATGGCTCACCTCTTTGTGCCGTCTGGTCCCGCTGGTGCGCCTTCTGGCCCCACATTCCCAATTATGGGTCCTCACGTTCCATCGCCGGCGGCCCCGGCGTCTGTGCCGGCTCTGGCCCCACCGCCATAGAACCCCCTTGGATCCAGACCTGGATCCTGGTTGACTTCATAACACCTCCACCAACGACAGCACCACTTCCCCATGTCCCTGTTCCTTATTTTAGGCCTGTGGAAAGGCCTGAGGGGGAAGGGGAGGACTGGGAGGGGTCTGAGGACCCTCTCGCAGCTGATTGAGAGTATAACCAGGACTGGGCAGAAGAGTTGGGGGAAGCCAGTGGTCTGGATACCTCACCAGACCTTGGCATACTTTCTCCTACCGTGGCTACGGAGGAGGGCGCTAGTTATGCTGTGGTGTTGCGTAGGGCGGCCGTGGCTCTACACCTCGTGCTCCCTACTGTGGCAGTCAGGACTGACCTCCTGACAGAAGGGCTTCAGCCAGCAGCTACTTCTGCAGAGCCGCTACTCCCCCTTCAACGAAGCACTTTCCGACGTCCTTTTGGGCACCTGGTCCAGGCCCACCACAGGGGCTCCTGTGGATAGGAACGTGGTCCGACGCCATCGCCCGGCTCCTGGTGACCCCATTTTCCTTTCACTACACCCCACCCCCGAGACCTTGGTTGTCCAAGCCTCTGCTTCCCCGACTGCCTTCCCTCCTGCACCTCTGGATAGGGAATCCAAGAAACTAGATCGGTTTGGAAAGAAGATTTTTTCTTCCGCCAGTTCTGCGCTGCGGTCAGTTAACACGATTCAGAAAAGGGGGTGGTGATGGACAGAGTATCTGAATTAAGCAGAACACTCCTACCCAGTCAACAGATCAGGGCTTGATCCATCACCGTTTTTTAGCTCACTGCACCATCCCAGCTCAGAACCTGGCTACAGCAAGCCGGGCCGACGACGGCTGAAATGCCAGAAACCGGTCCCCGGTAGCTTGTTTCCTTCCCAGTGTAAGAATTGGCTTGGTCGTTTGGTTTGCCCTGTTCCCATCATGCACTGGGACAGGAACAGACTAATTTGCATATAGCCAGGTTCTGAGCTGGGATGGTGCAGTGAGCTAAAAAAACGGTGTTGGATCTAGCCCTGATCTCTTGACTGGGTGAGAGTATTCTGCTTAATTCAGAAACTCTGTCCATCACCACCCCTTGTTGTTAAATATTTTGTCCACCCTAAGCGTGGAAGGGTATACTCAGATGTGAGTCCCCTGCTCATTGCACCATCAGGATTCAAGCAAGCCGGGCCGACGACGGCTGAAATGCCAGAAACCGGTACCCGGTAGCTTGTTTCCTTCCCAGTGTAAGAATTGGCTTGGTAGTTTGGTTTGCCCTGTTCCCATCATGCACTGGGACAGGAACAGACTAATTTGCATATAGCCAGGTTCTGAGCTGGTGCGGTGCAGTGAGCTGAAAAACGGTGTTGGATCTAGCCCTGATCTCTTGACTGGGTGAGAGTATTCTGCTTAATTCAGAAACTCTGTCCATCACCACCCCTTGTTGTTAAATATGCGGTCAGTTAACACTGCATGTCTCTTGGACCGTTATTCCCACTCTGTGGGATAGGTGGCGCAAGTGCTGCCTCAGTGTCCTGGGGAGGCTTGGATAGCTTCTCTCAGGCTGTTGCAGAGGGGATAGACGCAGCTAAGTTCATGATTTGTTGTGGCCTAGACACTGGGCCGATCGATTGCAACGTGGTGGCTGTTCGACGCCACCCCTGGTTGAGGACAACTGGATTTTCGGGGGATGTCCAAAACACACTTATGGACATTCCTTTTGATGGCCGCTGCCTCTTCGGTGACAAAGCAGACTTTAAGGACTCGCGGGTTACGGCCAAGTCCTTGAGGCTGTCTGCAGTCCGCCTTCCTCCGCCTTCTGCTTTTCGCTCCTTTTTGTGGCACCAAAAGGGGCGCCCGCAGCTTTAGCAACAGAGCCACAAGCCTGCCAGCAACAATCCAAGCACGGACGTGGGTTCCGCCATGGCGGCCCAAGGTGCCAGTGGGCGGATCAGTCCACCTCCACCCCCGACTCCAAACCTTCCTAGCCTGAAATTTCAGGCCCATCAAATGCTAGTGGGCGGGAGGCTTCGCCATCACCTCCCCCACTGGCGCACTATCACATCGGACAGGTGTGTTTTAGAGAGTCCGGAGGAGCTACTCCCTTCCCTTCGAGACTACTCCTCCAGCCATGCCACCTCGGTACCACCGCATGTCGGGGGATCACTTGGTATTTCTTCAGCAGGAAGTTGTGGCTCTTGGCCAAGGGAGCCATCGAGCACGTTCCGATGCCAGAAGTAGGTCGTTGTTGCTATTCCCATTACTTTGTGTTGCCCAAGAAGGACAAGGGCCTACGTCCTATCTTAGACCTCCGGAATGCCAATCGCTTCCACCGCAAAGAGAAGGTCAAGATGCTCACTGTGGCTCAGGTCTTGTCTGTTCTCGATCCACAAGACTGGATGGTAGCTCTGGACTTGCAGGATGCTTATTTCCACATCCCAGTCCTGCGGGCCCACCGGTGTTACCTGCGGTTCACGGTAGGCCACGAGCATTTTCAGTTCACCGTGCTCCATTCGGTCTTTACGAAAGTGATGGTGGTAGTCGCAGCTCATCTGTGCCGATCAGAGGTTTCAGTCTTCCCCCTATCTTGACGACTGGTAGTTAAAAGCGGGATCGCCCCAGACAGTTGTCTCCCACCTCCAGACTACGGCCGACCTGCATTTGCTGGGGTTTTCCATCAACATGCCAAAGGCGCACCGGATTCCCTCTCAAAAGCTCCTCTTTATCCGAGCGGTTCTGGACACAGCGCAGTTTCGGGTCTATTCTCTCGAACAGCGAGTCCAGGATATTCTGGCTCTGATTCCGATCTTTCAGCCCTTGTCCCGGGTTTCGGTCAGAGTGACTCTGAGGCTGCTGGGCCTCATGGCCTCCTGTAATCCTGCCAGATGGCATATGCAGGCTCTGCAGTGGAACCTGAGGTTCCGGTGGGCGCATCATCAGGGGAAACAGTCTGATCACGTTCAGATCTCGGAGGGCACTGCACAACAGTTGCAGTGGTGGCTCACGAACCGGCATTGGGTCGACGGCAGATCCCTCTTCCTTCCCCAACCGGAGTTTACAGTGGTCACTGATGCGTCCCTCCTGGGATGGGGTGGCCACATCGGAGAGGAGATCAGAGGCCTCTGGTCTCAGGCGGAGCCCAAGCTCCAAATCCACCTTCTGGAGCTTCGGGCGATCCGGCTTGCACTGAAGGCATTCCTTCCCTCTGTCGAATGGAGAGTAGTGCAGGTGTTCAGACCACACCACCGCCTTGTGGTACTGCAACAAACAGGGCTGGGTGGGGTCGTGGACCCTATGTCAAGGGGCTCTGCATCTCTGGACCTGGCTAGAACATCAGGGCGTTTTCCTTGTGGTTCAACACCTGGCAGGTTCTTCGAACTCCAGGACTAACAAACTCAGCTGCATTTGCATGATGGATCACGAATGGCCTCTTCACTCAGAGGTGGTGCAAGGTCTCTTACAGCAGTGGGGTGAGCCTAGGTTAGATCTATTCGCCACCGAAGAGCACGCACAATGTAATCAGTTCTGCGTGTTGGAATTTCCAAGGCGGCACTCGCTCGGCGACGCTTTTTGTCGCGAGTGGATTTGCGGTCTGTTGTACGCCTTTCCGCCTATTCCACTTCTGCCCAGAGTGCTGAAGATCAGGCGAGACCGGGCACAAGTCATCCTTGTGGCCCAGTACTGGGCTCGAAGAGTATTTTTTAAATTTGATTTTAAAAGTTTTATATAGCGCTGGTAGACCCGGAGGTATCAGAGCGCTTTACATGAAGGACAATATGACCCTGTGCTATGCAGTCAAATTGCTAGATGGTGAACAGGGAAGCCATCTTGGGTACATGTACTGGACACTGGTTATTACGAGTTCCTCAGTTACATGAGGGATACACTGAAACCTATGGTGTTTGGAATCAAACACCTTGTCCTAATAAATCCATATGGATTCCAGTAGTAGATCTATTAAGACATGCACCCAGAGGGCACCTTAGAAGTGCCCCTTAAAACCTTCCAACCTTTTGTTTGCTGCCTGACTGGTATTGACTAGCCTGTCCCCACAGATGTTTCTGACCCCCTGGAGGTGAGAGCCTGCCCTCTGAGGTCCGAAACAATGCCTGTCCTGGATTGAGGTGTCATGTCTTCCAAGCAGTATGGCTAGTAATCGGCATATCAAGGCAAGAGGATTCAAAGGCCTCTGCCGCCTTTCGTATGCAAACCCGGCATTTTGCCATAACAAGGGAAATGCCACCCCCTGCACAGGACAGGTGGAAAAACTAGCTAACTAGGAGTGTTCATTATCAGTCCAATTAAACACCTCCGGAGAACTACCTGAAGTGAACAAAAAAATTAGATTTCCATCGTCTTGGGTTTTGGTGGAATTAGATACACTGGTTCATGGTTATGCCCACTCCCCACAGGAAGTGGTCATATAGGGGGGTTAGGCACCCCAAAGGTAAGTAACCCATTATCTACTAGCTTACACTCCCATTAATGCCCCTAAATTGAGTAGATGTCAACCTTGTTTCCAGGAACTCCGATTCGACCGACATAAGGAAGAGGACAAAGAAGAGCGAAGAAAGCAAGAAATGAGGTCCATCTGTGGACTTTTTGGTGCCAAACCCTGCCGGCACCTGTCCCAATCACAACAAACTCTTCCTTCCTGTGTGCATCTGCCAAAAACTCAGGTGGGCTGCCAGCACTACGCACATTGTCAGCAGTCTTCCGTGGAGTAAAGGAGCTACTCCACTACAGTGTGCAAGCCCCAAACAGCAAAGTCTTGTCACCTGTTCTGTCACTCTGTCTCACTGACTCAGCAGCCGCCAAGGAAGCAGTCACTGTGTCCATAAGGTCAGATTTGTCTCCCCATCAAGTGAGAAGACGCCAGGTCCAAACGGAGCAACACAGCCCCAATACCTGGGGTACTGGACCCTTGCAGCAACCAAAACCTGTTTGAATCCAATCCTGACTCAACAAATCAAAGACAGAGTAGCCATCAAGGGCCAGTAATTTTTGGGGTAAACTATTGCTCTCAGAAATCGTATTAGTCGAGTTTTGCAACTGTCAAGACTGAACTTAAACCTTGAGTTCATAAATGATCATTAATGTGCAAGCTAATTCTATCTAATCTTTCCATACTAGATCTCGCCATAGCTTTCCTGGTAGGTTGACTACGATAATGTCTTGGTCTCCCAGAGTACATTAAGCGCAAGTTGTAATTGCCCAAAACGTTGCACCCAGACATTCTCAAAATTCCTTACGCAGAATGTCCTTCCCCATCTAAACAGGCTACTGTGGTTGCCAGTAGAACATCGCATCTACTTAATCTCTAGTCCTTGCCCGTTGGGCCTTCTTGCAGCAAGACTTTTGTATTTTTGGAAACTGACTCCTAACTCATCAGCTGACCAAATTACCCCAACTTGCCAACCTCTACCTCCTGCAACTTCCAGTAGTTTGCAGAGTCAGAAGAGGTGGCTGTTACTTTTCATTCCTAGAGTCAAAGCTTTGGAATACATTTCCCACTGTGCTAAGGAAAATACTCATTATTTACAATTTTGAAAGCATGCTGAACACTTGGTTTCAGAGTTCCCTCTGTATAATGTGCTTTGTACCTTACTGAGGATGAGCGACTTCTTTCTTAAGGCAGCTGACATGCTATGCAAACAAGATTTAATTATTTTGCAATACCATTTGTGAAATAGCAAAGTAGTTTCTAGGTAGGCCAAAGCCCATTCAACCAAAGGGAAGGCAACCTTGTTAAAGCGCATATCCTTGGTGGGTTTCTGTGGACCAGTCAAAAGGAAATATTTTTATATCAGAAGCCACTGTTTGGATTCTAACGCTAGAGCTGACCCCTGTGTGGATCAAATTGCTTTAAGAAACTGTTCTGGTTTATCCTTTTATTGGAAGAAGAGTTTGTTTTATGGAATTATTTTCTTAGAAAGAGCTGCTAGTGTTTAGGGATGTGCTTGCTACTCTATTTTAATGTTTCCGATTATCAATGTAGAAAATAAAATGCCGAAGAAATTAAATTAACTTGTCCTTCTTCATGTGTCTAAGCCATAAACATTTGTGTACTTGGTAATGTTAAGAATAACTTACTACTTTGTCAGGTGTCGTAAAACAAAGGATGAAATGTGTTCAAGACTCTTAAGGGTTCTTTGATTTGGCTACCGTGATCCCATTTCTTATAAAATTGCATGTTTGCAAGAAGTTAAAGAAACTCTTAAAGAGTGAATCTTTCTCTGAAGAAAAAAAGCCAAAATGCACAACAGTGGATGATACTCTTGGGTGAAGTCCCAATCCACACATGTCTATACCAAAGGGAGATCTGATGAACAAGGTCATCTCTCCAGATTTTGTCATTCACCATTATGAGACTGTTATTCACCACACAGACTTCAGAGCCCTATACAACGCTGAAGCTACCATCAGCATTGGCTTCAGTATCAAACATTTCATCATATATATTGAATAATTTAAAGAAACTGCTCTGACAATGCTTTAAACTTGCTTCCTTTTACAGAAGGATGGCTGAAACTAACAAAATACTGCAATTTACTTCCCCGGTGTTAAGCGCTCCCTATTAAAACTCCACAAGAAGGCATATTCTTGACGTGTCAGCCATTCAGTCTATTGTTAGACTATCTAATGATTCTAGTTATATGAAAGTAACAATTTGCCTCGCTGTTATTCTGGAAAGCGAGCAAATTGAAGGAAAAAAATCTGGATTTTCAGAAAGTTCTGTCTCTGGCTTTGTTATTGTGAATAGTCCACTCCAGACACTAATTTTCATCCACTACCAATTTAAGACCTAAAGGAAGATTCCCATGTCTGAAAACGTAGATTACAAGCAAGTAGTTTGTCTTTCTCTACTATTGCTTTTTTTGCAGATTCTTAAGTATGTCTAACTAGTCCCAAGAAGGACATTCTCACAGATGAACAGAGTACAAGTTTACGTTCTCTATAGTTTATGACGGAGTACCTTTTCTGTTAGATTTGTAATTTTTCAAGCTATTAATTTCTGTTATTACCTTTAGTTTGTGTTTCTTTATTAAAACATTTCTTCTATTGGGTGCTGTCTGTTATGAATCCAAAGTGAATTGTAATAGTCTGTCTTCCTGCACTTATAAAGAGGTAGTCTGCTCTATATAATTTGAGAGAATTCACTTGATTGAGAACCAGTATCTCAAGCAAGTACATATCATTTCAGGTATTTTGTTTTTATATGCCCTAGTTCTATAGTGTGACCATTCTGTAAGTTGTAGCTGAATTTACATACAAAATACATTTTCTAAAATGTCTTTCTAGTTGGATTCGGACAACCGACGGAAATAGATTACTTGGAACAGTTTGGTGCTGTTACTGTAAGTAGGCTTACATTTTCATAAACTGTTTTTAAACAATTTAAAGAGAAAAGGCTTAATCATGTATAAAGAAATTAATTGTCTGAAATGCCATCATGTTATCCTTTGCACTTTATGTGTATAAATGTTAATTTGAAGTGTACTGTATTAAAGCATTTACTGCTTTATTTCTCTTTAGTCAAACATTGTCCTGCAGTAGCCAATTTATATTTGGTTAGATTTGTCCCAACATAATGTATTTATATTGTGAAAATTGTAATGCAGTTTTTTGAACTCTGAAACAAAGTGTACAGTTTCGACCTGTGCAAACAGGTAGAATTTACAGCAGAGTACAAAGATACGAGCAGGACATATGGCATATCAAATTCATATATCAAAGAGGCTGTTATCTGGTATATCAATTTGTCTGCCCTTCGGCAGTGCCCTCACTTGCGTCTGCCTCCTACAGCCGGTTCAGTGTGTCCAAAGCCACTCTACTGCGACGACTGGCCAAATATAGGGACACCAGTACAGAGTTCAACTGCTTTTATACCCGTGTGGGGATAGGGCCCAACAAATTTTTAAGCATGTACAGGCAACTTGGCAGCAGCACCACCATCTTGGTTGCTGCCAGTTTGACCATCAATGAGATTGGCAGTGTGTTCCAGAAGGCCACCGACCGCCTCAGTGCTTCGACCCGTCTGTTTAGTTTGAGGTGTAATTGAGAATCTTTGAGCACACACCTGCACACCCAGGTATCAGAAGTGCCCTGGCTCCCTGCGTAAGACAAGGAAGTCATTCCAAAGGCAGGGCAGCCAAGCAGGAATATTTTAATAATATATGTTCGAGGCATATGGGCTGCAGATGGTACATTTATGAATAGATCGCCATCTGGTGTTGGGCTCGGATGATAGCACTTTTTTTTCTCTTGGAGAAGTCTTTTGTAGTCACGAGACTGGTGACTCCTCCTTTGGGTGCTAGTGCGCATGGGCATCGGCTCCATCCTAAATTGTTTTTTTCCGCCATCGGGTTCGGATGAGGATCGAAGCGCTCCGGATCAACTTCGAGAAAAAGTGATATTTCGGCGCATATTCCCTTTCCAATTCGACGGTATTGTTATCGAACGCGATTTCATTTCCATTCCGACGCGTTTCGACTCCAACAATAAACATTTTCTTCTACGTCAACGAGACCGGGAGGCCTTTCTCGACGTAGTCCAGCCCGGAGTCCATGGAAAGGACTCTATTTAAGAGATATCCAACGTGTGGTGCTAAGTTCCTACACGAGGTGTGCAATCTCTGCCTATCACCTGAACTTGAATCCAGGGACTGCGAAGCCTGCGCAGCATTCTCCTCCAAGTCGACGATTAGAAACCGTCGAGCCCGAAGACACGAGGTTTAGAGAATGCAGTCAGAGGCAATCCCGGAGCTGTTCGAGGCCCAGCACCCCGAAGAAGAAGAGGAACATGAGGACGAGTCTTGGTCAGAAGTGGACGAGTCTGATGTCGAAGAAATCGACACTCAACAAACCGTGAGTGATGACGTCCCCTTACCAAAAAACCGACCCCGTGTGGTACCGACCCCGCTTTTGAGCCCGGTCAGAGTACCGAAGAAAGTTTCGGACGCCACGCCTTCGGGCCCGGCAACGAAACCGAAACAGAAACTCTCGGCCTACCACCATGTCGGATCCGAGGAACGGTCGACATAGACACCGAAGCTCCATACAAAGGAAAGCTCGCCGTCGAAACATTCTATGTCGAAACCGAAACATGCTTCGACGTCGAAGACTTACTCGACACTGAAAAAATCGGAATCAAGCAAATTCTCGGTGCCGAAAACACAGAACATTGACGGTCAGAAGCAAAGGCATCTTTCGGAACCAAAAACATCGGTACCGACACAGGAGCAGCAGACAGATCCAAAACAAAAAAACTTTGTTTATCGATCCGCAAACTGGCAAAGTGGTGACAAAATCACCGAAAAAGTGGAGGAATGAACAGCTAGATGACAAAGCTCTTCCTCCTAAAAAGAGAACAATGGGGACAAATACAACTCCTCCCCTTTCTCCTCGACCTAGAGACACACCCTCTTCTCCTCTTCCTCACACTATGCCAGCTATTCCTCCACCTTCTACACCAAGACCATCTACACCTCAAACAGATGTAGACCGTGATACAGGGGAGGGAGAACTTCATGGGGATGACGACACTGTCCCAGATGAAGACCCATGGGAAAATTATAATCCACGGTCAGATGATAACCACCCAGAATTATACCCCTCAAAACCTTCACCACCTGATGATAATACAGGTTTTGTACAGCTGATTAATTGGGCAGCAAAATACCATAAGGTAGATTTACACGCAGAACCTCAAATAGAGGATTTCCTTTTAGAAACGCTACCTGCTGCACAAAGAACATCAGGAACACTACATATGCTAAAGGGTCTTCTCAATCACACAGCAGACATATTCAAAGACCCTGTGAGGGCTAGGGTATTAAAACCAAGAATTGATAAAAAAATATAAGGCAGCCCCAAAGGACCCAATATTTATCAAGGGACAGGTACCTCTGGACTCGCTTGTAGTCACAAACGCTCGTAAAAGAGCAAACTCATTATCTACAGGAGAAGCTCCTCCTCCTGATGAGGAGTCCAAGTTAATAGATGCATCAGGCAAAAGAGTAGCATCCCAAGCAGCAAACAGCTGGCGCATAGCTAATACACAAGCGCTACTTGCACGCTATGATAGAGCGCATTATGGTGAGTTAGAAAAACTCATCACACATCTCCCTAAGGAACATCAAAAAAGGGCAGACCAGCTTATTCAAGAAGGGAAGATAATAACCAACACTTCCATTAAGTGCGCCTTAGACGCGGCAGACACTGCAGCAAGATCCATCAACACCAGTATCCTGTTAAGAAGACATGCATGGCTTAGGGTCTCAGGGTTCAAACAAGAAGTACAAACTTCTTTATTGAACCAACCGTTTGATCAAAAAACACTTTTCGGCTCCGGTACAGATGAGACTTTAGAAAAGATGAAAAAAGACACAAACCGCTAAATCAATGGGAGCATTACAACAGCCAACACAAAGGGATTCCTTTCGTAGGTCCACCTATAGAGGCGGGTCAAAGAATACAGGCACAAGCCAGCAATCTACCTCTTCTACACCAACATCACCCAGAGGTAATTCAAGAGGCAGTTACAGAGGTAACAACAACAAGGGTAGAGGTCGCGGAAATAATAACAACCGCAACTCCCCAACCTCAAAACAGTGACTTAATACAAATCCCCCCAGACCATATAACACCGGTCGGGGGACGTCTATCACAGTTCCTACCTGTCTGGGAAAACATCACGTCAGGCAAGTGGGTGAGACAAATTATCCAACATGGTTATTGCCTAGAACTCACAGCTACCCCACCAAACATCCCCCCTCAGACAGCGTCCAATGAGTCCAGATCATCTAACATTGTCAAAACAGTAAGTACTATCACTGCTATAAAAGCATGCTATAGAGAAGGTTCCAAATGATCAGCAAGGGACAGGAGTATACTCTATACTTCCTAATTCCCAAAAAAGACGGGTCTCTAAGACCAATTTTAGACCTCAGACCTCTCAATGCATACATAAATTCAGAACATTTCCACATGGTCACGCTCCAACAAGTACTTCCTTTACTGAAGAAAGGGGACTTTCTTTCTACACTGGATCTAAAAGACGCTTACTTTCACATCCCAATTCACAAAGCCCACAGAAAATACCTCAGGTTTGTAGTAGGACAACATTATCAGTTAAAGGTCCTTCCGTTTGGGGTCACAACAGCACCAAGGGTGTTCACAAAATGCCTAGCAGTAGTTGCAGCACACCTAGGAAGACAACAAATACAAGTCTTCCCTTACTTGGACGATTGGCTAATAAAAGCCAAGTCACAGGAAGAATGTCTTCAAAACACACAAAAGACCATACAATTGCTGCACCAGCTAGGGTTTACGGTTAACTACACCGAATCACACCTACAACCAAACAAAGTTCAACAAAATCTAGGGGCTACTATAGACACAGAAAGAGCCAAAGTATACCCCAATCCAATCAGGATCCAAACAATGATCACATTGATCCAAAGATTTCAACCACAACCATCACTAACAGCTCGAGTGTTCATGCAGCTGTTAGGGATGATGTTCTCCTGCATACTGCTAATGCCATATGCCAGACTACAAATGCGTCCACTGCAAGAATGTCTAGCAACACAGTTGAATCAGGCTCAAGGTCAGATTACAGATCTGGTGTTGGTAGACGACCGCACACATCGCTCTCTGAAGTGGTGGAACAAAACAAACATTTCCAAGGGGCGGTCGTTCCTAGAACCGATTCCACAAGTGATACTAACAGCGGATGCATCGCTCACCGGATGGGGAGCGCATATGGAGAAATATACAGTGCAGGCAAAATGGAGTGTACATCAATTATCTGGAACTACTAGCAGTGTTTCTAGCATTAAAAGCTTTTCAAATGCAAATCCTCAACAAAGCAGTCCTGATCAGAACAGACAACATGACTGCAATGTATTATATTCAAAAACAGGGGGGGGGACACTCTCTCTCCAACTATCCAGACTAGCACAGGACATTTGGAGATGGGCCAATCCTCAAAAGATCTATCTGTTAGCCGAACACCTACCAGGAGTTCAAAATCAGATAGCAGACATCCTAAGCAGAGAATCGGAACAAATACACGAATGGGAACTGCACAACCAAATACTGCAGCCATTCTTCCAAAGATGGGGACAACCAGAGAGAGATCTCTTTGCCACTCAGAACGCAAAATGCCAAAACTTCGCATCCAGGTACCCACACCACCTGTCCCAGGGCAATGCGCTATGGATAAATTGGTTCAACAAATTTGCTTACGCTTTTCCCCCTCTCCCACTAATTCCATTAGTGGTTCGGAAACTGCAACAACATTCAATGACAATGATACTAGTAGCACCCACGTGGGAAAGACAGCCGTGGTTCACCACGCTACTGCAACTCTCACAGGTGCCACATCAAAAGTTAAGATTATTACCCATGCACCTTACACAGATCCATGGAGAAATAATGCACCCAGATCCCAAACAATTGAACCTAGCGATCTGGCTCCTGAGGTCATAGAATTTGGATACTTAGATTTACCACCAGAATGTATGGAAATCATTAAGCAAGCAAGACGTCCTACCACCAGAGCATGCTATGCAGCAAAGTGGAAAAGGTTTGCAGTATACTGTAACAGTAACAACATCAACCCTCTGGACGCATCCACTAAAGCGATTATTTGCTATTTACTACACTTGCAGCAATGTAACCTTGCTTACACCTCTATTAGAGTACATCTTGCAGCTATAGAAGCGTACCTGCTAAACAGACAACATCTTTCCCTGTTTAAAGTACCAGCAATAAAAGCTTTCATGGAAGGCCTCAAGAGTCATTCCACCAAGACTACCGCCTTCCCCAGTCTGGAATCTCAACATAGTACTTACCAGACTAATGGGACCACCATTCGAACCTATGCGTAGGTGTGAAATATAATTCCTCACATGGAAGGTGGCCTTTCTTATAGCTATTACTTCACTCAGAAGAGTAAGTGAATTGCAAGCATTTACAATACAAGAACCATTCCTGCAGTTACACCAAAATAAAGTGGTTCTTAGAACAAACCCAAAATTCTTGCCTAAAGTAATTTCAGCATTCCACATCAATCAGCCAGTGGAACTAACAGTCTTCTTTCCAAAACCACAGACGGTAGCAGAAAGGGCCCTACATACATTAGATGTCAAAAGGGCGATATTGTACTACTTAGAAAGAACACAAACTTTCAGAAAGACAAAACCACTATTTGTAGCGTTTCTCCTACACATAAGGGCAATCCTATCTCTAAAGCAGGCAATGCCAGGTGGATTTTAAAATGTGTACAAATATGCTACTTAAAAGCAAAAAGGACATTAACTGTTCCTCCTAGAAATCACTCTACACGTAAACTAGGAGCATCTATGGCATTCTTAGGAAACATTCCTCTAGATGACATATGCAAAGCAGCTACCTGGGTTACACCGCATACCTTCACAAAACACTACTGTGTAGATGTGCAGGCAACACAACAGGCTAGAGTGGGACAAGCTGTACTAAAAACTTGATTTCAGACTGTTGCAACAGACACTGGTGACCACCGCTAGGGAGATGACTGCTGTATAGTCTATTCATAAATGTACCATCTGCAGCCCATATGCCTCGAACGGAATATGCTACTTACCAGTATGTATCTGTTCTTGGCATAGAGGGCTGTAGAGTGGTACATGCACCGGAAACCTGTGTCTGTTCCAACACTATCTTATTTAGATACACTTACATGGGCATTTCTATCTGTATTCTATCATACTACTCCATCTAACCCTACTATGGCAAAACAATCTAAGGGTGGAGCCGATGCCCATGCGCACTAGCACCCAAAGGAGGAGTCACCAGTCTCGTGACGACAAGACTTCTCCAAGAGAAAAACAAGTGCAATCATCCGAGCCCAACACCAGATGGCGATATATTCATAAATGTACCACTCTGCAGCCCTCTATGCCAAGAACAGATGCATACTGGTAAGTAGCATATTCCTTACAGAAATCTAAATTAAGCTATAATTAATTGTCCCAAATGATTGAAAATAAGTTCTTCAGTCTATCGTATTTCATTCCTGCACTAAACGAGTATGCATAGAGGGCCATTAGCATGAAAGATCGAGACTTGAACAAAGATGCATATGCTTACGAATGTCCACTACAGCTTAGGATTTTATTAGCCTAACAAATGGACGCTTGTTGCCAATTTTAGATTTGATTTTGCTTTACTGAACTTTCCCTAACCCAGCTCGGTTTTCTGCAGCTTGCTCAGTTTTGGATTTAAACTCTAGAATACATAATAAAGCAGTTTTAGGTTTTATATCCCCGTAGTGGACTGTTGCTTCGCATTCGTATGTTCATTGTTACCTCCATGATAATTGCTCACTAGTTTTTGGTGCTAACCTAAGTTGCATCTAGAATACCTGAAGGTACATTTCTCAAGGATAAGATGGACTTGGTTATAGCATGTCTCCTACGCACTACTGCCTTACGCTCAGCTTTGTGTTTATTCCTATGTCATTTTATTGACTTTAGAAATTAGTAGCATCTCATTAGCTTCTCAGTGTTTGGTAAAGGAAATAAGTTTTCTTTATTCTTGAGGTTTTTTGCCAGTATCCTTATCCCCTTACTTTTCTAGCTCTCTATCACATACCTTTTAATTTTGTGGTTTGCATTTCCTGCAGAGGACCGTCTGGTTTGTTCCCCACCACCCCTCCAAACAAAATTCAGCTCTCCTTGTCAATTGGTGAACCAGGTGTTTTGTTTTTGTGTAGCAGTTGATGCCCATGATACCTTGGTAGCTCAAGCCTTAATGTTTTGACTATGATCAGGTGTTAATGGGTTGTATGGTATCCAAAGTTAATGAACGGCAGAGAAGCAATACAGGAACATGCTAATTTGACTGTTAGGAAACTGGTTTATCTTTGGTTTGGCTTTTTTTTTTTTAAAGCAATTTCTCCAACAGATGTGTGCAAGAGTCCTTAATGCACAAGGCTGACTTGGTTGTACTCTGACCCTTGTGGTTTGATCTAGTAGCCCAGACTGATCCCAAAATCTGCTCTTTCGTAAATTTATTTGAGGCAACATCCCCGTTGGTTTTGCGCTTTGTAAACAGTGTAGTAAGACACTGGACTGAAATGTTTTACAGTCTTGATCGCTACTATATTTGGATTCTGTGCATTATTTTGCCTTCTAGTTGTTGGTTCTGTACAGTACCCTAGTTTTTTCATCTTAAGGGCGTTCACATTTGAAACAGATAGACTACTAGCCGCAGATTCCTTAACGTAGAATTACCCCCTGGCGTGAGACTGGATCCAGAAAACTTTGCCACATTATTACTGCGAGCTTGGGGAGGGGCAACATCACGTGAATCCGCCCAGGCGTCCACGTACGTGACGCCCGCGAGGTCACATAAGTCCCACCCCGGCGCGCCTACTTTGCACCGCGCAGCTTTTCGGCGCAGGCGAAATCTTATGTTACAACAGTGTGGCCTTAGTTCCTCATCTCACTCTTCCATTGGCTAGCTCCATAAATGGAGGCTATCCATTGGAAGGGAGATCTGTCCGTCATTTACCGAGGCGATTGGTGGGCGTTCCGGCGATTTTTATTTTTTATATTTTTTCTTATCCTGCCCCTTTGACAAAGTCATTGCGGTGGTAGGCGGTTCCTATTTATTTATTTTTTTTGGTCGCCTTGTTTTGGTCAGTCATCAAAAGTATTCTCCAGGAGTGGGTTGCGCTGTCCGTGTCTTGGAAACCCCCCTCTCCCCCTTCTCGTGACTCTGTTCCGAATTGTGTGCTTTTCCCGCTCTTGCTCCTGGTAAATATATTTTGCGAAAAAATAAGTCCTGGTGCTCAAAAACTACTTCCGATGCTCCCCACCGGCAACCACCTTCAAAGGAAGCACGCACGTCATTCACCTCCAAATTACGTCCATGAAAGAGCACTGGGACTGCATGCTGCATGGGGGAAACGTGGAGGGGAGAGAGTATGTGCGGGCGCTTCATTTTGCGATACGCCTCTGAGCTTCTCGGTGGGCTTTCGTCACAATCTCCTATTCCTAAACGCACGCTGAGCTACATTTTGACGTAACCGGTAACCACAATTAATCTTTTGTAATGGCTCACCCAACCCCGCTCTGAAAAGCTATTCATTTCTTTAACTTAACTGCCTTATCAGGTGAGTTTAAGGGTGGTGATCGATCAGTGAAAGGGCCGATAATGCTCGACATTATTGGACTGAAGACTCCTGCAGCCGTTCACAGTATCCCGGGAGGCACAGTCTGCAGGCGGCCCCTGTCACTCAGCAGGTTTCTGACACTTTTTCAGACACCGAGTCCTAGGGCAACCCCCACCCCCCTCCCCCTCCCACCGCCAACAAAGAAACCAGGTGAAGGGATTTCCAGAGTTTCAATGTTCGCTTGAAAAGCACTTACCTGCACAGGGGGCGGGGCTTGCAATACTGGTGGACGCAGTGTGTCACGGACCCTGCCTGATGCAATGAAGGAAAGACACCCTACCCCCCCCCCGGCCACTTTGTGAACTGTTAATTGCAAAAAATATCAGGGGTCTGTGGGCCACTCATGCCTTTGGGCCCCGGTGCCACTGCACCCGCTGCACCGATGGAAGCTCCGCCCCTGATGTGGTGACTTCGGGTATGGGTGGCCTGGTCTCTGTTACTCACCCCGAGCTCCTCGGTGACTCGGCGGACATAGATTGGCTCCCGCCTGGGTTGAGTGGTCCCGTCTGCCACCGTCTTGTAATGATGCACCGGGGGTCGCTGCTCCCCTCCTGACGAGCATCGAGGAAGCCGGGTCAGACTGACCGCTGAGAGCGGCCCAGAGTCCGTGAATCACATTCTGCAATTCAGGAGCAAGGACTTTTCTTTCTGGTAATGGACACTAGAGTGGCAGCCAGGCTGATCCCAGAGACCCCCCCAGTCTCCCACCCCCTTAAACACCGGTCATCAGCACAGTGTTTACATCTTGCAAGTACAAGGTTCACGCAGAGCCGCCCCTCAGCTCTGTGCTGTGAGCACAGCCCCATCATTATAATAATGATCCCAGCGCACCCTCTGCTGCTGGTGTGATCTCGGATCCTGGGAGCCTGTCCCCAGGGGGCCCTTGAGGCTCAGTCGCTTTGTGTGATTCTTGGAACCGAGGGGCCCGGTTTACACTTAACGATGGGGCACGTGGAGCCATCATAATGATTAGGCGTCCTGCGCACATTGCACTGAGCGAGGGCACGTATTCACTCAGACCTCCCTGAGCCCATCACAGAGCGCCTCCTTCACCTTTGACACCTATTGTGATTTGTGACACAAAGTAATTGCTCTCCATAGTGCCAGGCATAAATGGCTTCACTAGTTGACTCATTCAGTGCTTCACGCGTCATTAGGCAGATGATACTCGTGCACCACCTGGGGAGGGGTGGGTGGTTTCACAAAGACAGATGTGTAGGGTCGGAAACAAAAAACTCTGCATGCTGAAAGATGTGCAGACCTGCCTGAATTCCCAACTACACTATTGTCTAACGATGATTTGTGTTTTCATAAGCAAACATGGATCGCGCTTGAGTACTATGAGATAGTCCTGTCTCGAGGATTGACCTGTTGCTGGAGAGAGATATATATTAAGCTAATGGCAATGTAAATGACTCCATTTATTTATTTGCTTTCAAAACCAACACATAAATACACATTTTGTCATTTACAATGCCACTAGCTCTAACTTTTCCAAAGGCGAAACCATTGCATTGTAAATGCTTGTCTACCTTGTTGTGAATATATTTGGGTGGAACAGTGTGCGAATGCGTTCGAGCTTCAAGACTTGCACGTCATGAGGACGTCTTAGGTCGTCGACAGACCCTCACCTCATTTGTATGTGGTCTTCAGGGGAAGATCACTGCACCACTGATTGTGTGGCATGCCAACAGCTGAAGTCGAAGTTGCGGCATGAGCGCCGGATGAAACTACTCTCAACGCGTCTCAAGGTTGGCTTCATCCCGATCAGCCTCTGCAGACTATTTCAGATACGGCCGTCGTCTGCGTCCTCGTCCCTCTCCGAATTCGCGAGAGCGTCGCTCTCTGGTGTGAAGTGTCGCAGTTTGTCCCCGGGGGCTGGTGTTCGGCCTGCCGTGGGCTCTCCGCAGGTGATGCGGCCCCAGGTGTCGTCCTCCTATCCACCGTTTCCCTGCAAAGGGGCGTCGAGAGTCCAGATGGAGACCTATGCGGCAGCTTTGCAGGCCGCGCTGGCGTCTCCTCCTTCCCCTCCTGGGGGCAGATGCCTTGCATTGCGCCGGGCCTTCCGCGGCGTCACCAGCGGCTCTGGCGCCAACTGGTTCGGATTCAGGCTTGGAGTATGTGGTGCTGTTGTGGTACGGCCCTTCGGGGGTACCTCCTTCGGACCAAGGCGCCTCTGCCTCGCCACAAACTCCCACGGGAGTCCCTGTGGTGTCGCAGGAGGTCGCCGGGGCTCTGGTTGCATCCCCAAGCCCCGCTTGGTCCTCTGGACAGGTGGCGGCCTTGTTGACGGCTGAGCTGATGCGGCCACTGCGCCTGCTGGACTGGGTGGGGTCACATGGGTCGGTGGACCCTCCTCGTCTATCTCCGGGCCCTTCTCGTCCCTCCCTGCAGTCGGCTGCCACGGCGGAGGGCGTGTCGGAGGTTGAATCTGCCCTGCTGGCGCTGCATGGGTCGCCGGGCCACCTCCGGGCAGGGGCTGGCGGAGGCTGGGCCGGGGCTGGCGGAGGGCTTCTTGTCACTCCCCTGGTCCCTCGTTCCCTCGAGTCGGTGTTGTTCTGGCACCATCCCTTAGCCACTTAGGCTCCGGTCCCCGGCACGGTGTGGCTTGGAGGAGCCCTTTCCGGGTCTCCTTCGGCACCGGATGGCTTTGACGTCCTGCCTCAGGCGGCGGGCTCTACGGCTCCAGACAGGCATCGAGTTGTGGCTTCCTCTTTTCTGGAGGTTGGGTGCCTACTGGTGTCATCCTCCCCGGAGACAGGCCGCCGCGTGGTGGATTGTTCACCGGCGTCATTGAAGGACGGCTCCCCGTCATTCCTGAGGCCAAGCTCTTCGCCGGAGAAGCAACAGGACCCCCTCTTTTCTGTTCCTTCTGACTTCCACGTCTGGCCTTTGCCCGCCCTGCTTGGCTTCGGGGACGGCTGCCTTGGTTTACAGCAGTCGCCCATGGAGGAGCTGCTTTCTTGACCGCGGGGCCCTATGGAGGCGGGTGCGGCCTTCGCTCATGCAGTGTCAACGATTGTGGGCGTTCTGCGCATGGGTGACCCGGTGGCCCATTTCCTGGCAGACCATCTCTTGGAGGTTCTCCATCAGGGCTCTGGTGGGAGGGAGCTGCTGCTTCCCTTTGAGGGTTCGCTCCTTTCTTCCCTGACGGGGGCTTGGAGGTGCCCCGCCTCAGGGGATCCGGTGCCTCAACACCTTCTGCACCGGCACCGCGTGACCCGGCGTGTCTTTACCTCCACCCCTCTGCCTCCACTACTCTTGCGGACTGCTTTTCCCTCCCTGCCGCTACTGTTGACTCCGCAGTCCCGGGAGGCTCGCTGGCTAGACTCTTGGGGGTGCAACATGTTCGCCTCGACCAGCACTGCCCTGCGGGCCCTTACAACCTTGTGTGTTGGCTTGGGCCACCTCTTGTTTGTGGGACTTGGCTGAGTCCTTGGGATCTGCAGCTTCACAAGAGACTGTTCAGGTGGACTTACGGCATCGTGCGTTGGATGGCCAGGAGCTAGCAGCGTTTATTCTCCGCTCAGCTCTCGGAGGTGCTGGGCCGGGCCATGGCTTCCTCAGTTGCCCTCCGTTGCCATGCTTGGCTTCGGGACGGCGAGTTCCATGAAAATGTTCGGGAGCAGCTGATTGATCTTTCATTCGATGGCACCCTGTTATTCCATGCCCCGGCAGACTCCGCCATCCATAGGTTCTTGGCGGGCCTCCGTCCTCCTCCACCTTATCCTCCTCCTTCCCCCCCCCCTTAGTGACTGCTGAGATGAACTGGTTCTCGACCTTCTTTTGGGCCGGTTGCCCTTGCTGTGGGGTGTGTTTTATGGCCACTCGAGAGCACCTTCCTGGACTGTGGCGGCGTTGGCTGCTGGACGCCCCTTTGTTGAATGTGTATTTTTCCTGGAGTTTTCTATACAGACTTGGCCCTCAGATTAGGCATTTGTTTTCTCTCGGGCTGCTTTACAAGCCTTTTGCGGGTTTTTTTTTCCTCGTGGCTTTCGTTTTTTTCTCTGCTGCAGAAGTTTATTCCAAAGAGGTTTCCCATTTCTTGGGACTTAACTTACCCTATGTGGGGTAGTGGTAGCTGTTCTGTAGCTTGCACTCAGCTAGGGAGTTCTGGTCGCTTTTGGGCCCCTGCTCTCCATGGCGTTATGTATGTTGCTATTGCTTCTTTAGGTCGTGTGCGCGAACCCCTCGTCGTGTGTGTCTGGGCATTTCCTCACCTTCCTGCTCCTATCCTGAGGGCTGGGTGGATTCTGTGTTTCGCCTTTGTCAGGCGTCGCCTGCCCGGTCTTCCTGTGGCCCCGGGCTCTTCTTGCTTTTGGCGGCTTATTACTGTCGGCGCCGCTCTGTCTGGTCTGTTGCCTTCAGTCTAGGGTTGGCTCCCCTTCTTTTCCCTTGTTTCCTTGGGCGTTTAAGGCTTTTTTTCTTACTTGTCCTGGCATTGGATGGAAGCTCTGTTGCCTACGGCCTTTCTGATAGATACATCTGCCAGTGGATTCCTCACCCTGTGAATATCCCCTTGCGTCAGCAACATTCAGAAATTCTTTTTGTAGCTTTGCGCCGACGTGGATGTGGACGACGTCATAGAGGCACGGCATCGCACGCGACTCCGCTGACATCACCGACACTACAATAGGCCCACGCCAGCATGATGACATCAGTTCCCTTTTTTCCGTGTCGTCGACGCTAACGGTTTCGGGTAATCTCTGTAGCCTTTTAGTAACTTTGTTGCTATTTTAATCACTTTCCTGTTTTCTTTGTGTCCTTCACGATGTCGATAAAGAAGACCGGATTCAAGCCTTGCAGAGAATGTGAGGAAAATGATGTCTATCACGGACCCACGCGAAGATTGCATCTGGTGTCGAAGTTTGGACCATGATGTCGATGGATGTTTTCATGTCGGAAGATGAACCCGAAGGCTCTGCGCGAGAGAGAGGACAAACTACTTGTGGCAAAGCTAAAAGGTGACCAGGAAAGAAAGTCTTCGAGGTCTCGTTCGAGAAGGTCGAGATCGAAGTAGAGAGCCAGGTCTCGGGTGGAGTCTACTTTGAAGTCATCATCAGATCATGCTTCGAAGTCTAAGAAGAAACATAAGAAAAGACATGAGTTCCGATGTCACTCTGGTAGGGATTCGGACTCTAGGTCGTAGTTACCCAAGAAGGTATGTTCGTAGGTGATTCCTCCGGAGGAGGACTTGGGTCCTGAAGGTGAGGTTTCGCCTTCGGAGTCACAGGTTCAGTCGCCGTCTCCGTCTCCAGTTCCATCTCCGGCGCCGTTCCCGGCCCGAGAAGATGAGGAAGAAGTTCCTGTGGGTGAGGATTCTGCGCCTGTGGAAGAGCAGAATTCGGAACCACCTCAAGGCCAGCCTGAGTGTCTTCAGCCACCTTTTCCGGCTCCAGGCCAAGACCAATCGGCGTTTTTGAACGCTATGTATGGCGTCTTTTCAAGGGCTTGGTCCCCTTTGGCACACCTTCGGGTCCCATGGGTCCACTAGCCTTTAATTTAGGAGTTCCTCACTCCTATGCTCCGGCTCCATTTATGCCATACATGCCGGCTCTAACACCGCAGTGGCAATACCCGGCTTCGCCGAGGTCGTCGACGCAGATACCAACGTCGACTGCTCCAAGTCGACCTCGAGACCAACCCACTGTACCATCAGATTCGATACA
Organism: Lissotriton vulgaris; assembly: GCF_964263255.1. Classification (NCBI taxonomy): domain Eukaryota; kingdom Metazoa; phylum Chordata; class Amphibia; order Caudata; family Salamandridae; genus Lissotriton; species Lissotriton vulgaris. The sequence continues at coordinate 204,837,080 of NC_141690.1, read as the reverse complement.
GACGTCTGTTCCGGCTCCTTCGGAGTCGTTAGTGGATCCGACGGCATGGCTGTGAGAAGTTGTCCTGATATGATGCTCACTAGTTCTAGTGATCACCTTGTAGCAGTCCAAACAACCCTTATGATGATTGGTTGTAAGTCAACCTTATAGACCAGCTATCCTAATGGTAGCATGGACAAAGCAGTCTTAGGCTAAACTCTTTTGGCATGTGAAGCCAGCTGTTTTACCACATATAACCCCTTGAAGACCAGATGAAAGGCCACCACACAGGTTGTTATGAAAATAAACAATATATTTATTACTAAAAAACACCTCTGAACTCTTTGAGATCAGAGGTCTAAGCACATGACAATACTCTTCGGAAAAATACAATAAGTCGCACAAATTACAATGGTGCCCTAGGGGCATGGCAATCCATATACTAAGTAAATGGTAGAACGATAGAAGAAATGAGGATGCCCAGAGGCTGTAGAATCGCTGGGGCTACACTACGCTAACCTTTGGTAAGGAGCAGGAGGCCCACGGGACGTGTGTGCAGTGTTAAACACACACGCGAGTTCCAATGCAAAGTCAAAGGACATGAACAAATTACGAAATAGGTAAGTAAAGACAGTTCCGACTGGTTGAGACTGAAACTACAGGATACCTGGACACTAGGAGAGTCAATCTACCTATGAGCACCGAAATGCTCTAGTTACCTCACCCACGGTCTGCGGCTGCATAGGTGTGAAAGTGTCGGGTTTCCGTGTTGAAGTCAATGGAGCCTTAAAGAAAGATGCTACAGGCGACCAGGAGGAAGATGTCTGGAGTGATCCAAGGGTGGATCGAGGAAGATGGAGACCTGAAAGCAGAGGGTACAATGACCGGAGTGGAACCAGGAAGGAACTAGGTGATGTCGCAATCAGGTGAAGAGGGGACGCTTGACTCTGCAGCCATGTGGACCAGGAGGTGTCTTTGACAACCAGGATGGAGGCACGAGCTGTCCCACGCAGGCTCTCGCTGTCGGCGGTGTCTCTTCCGAGATCGTAGTCAACAGGCCTTGGCAAAGGCAACCCACGCGGTGAGTGAAGATGGAGTCTGGTGCGGACCAGGAGTGTCCGGGGTACTTCTCTTTTGGAAGGAAGCAAGGGCTAGTCTGGAGCAACCAGACCATGGGTGTAGTTTTCAAAGTTCGTCTTCAAGGAGGCCGCAAGCCAGCCGGCAAGTGACCAGACAACACGTCTAGCCGCAACAAGGCAGAAGGGCCCCACGCAGGTCTCGTGGAGGCTGGAGGGCTGGTCTTAGGTGCAGGAGCTACTCGGGGCTGGGGCTTCTCATTCCCCAAAGCACTTTCCCGAGGGTGCCTAAGAGGCCGTGCTGGAAGCGAAGTGCAGTTTCTTCAAGATGGCCGGTCCCACGTGTCTCGTCGCACCCACGGATCTCAGCTGTGCTGCAGATGTGAGTTTAGGTCGGAGAGGTCTGGAAGTCCGGGTCTCGTCGGGCTCTGAAGTCTTGTTCCACCAGGAAGGACGACAAAGTGAACCGCTAGGACGCTTGATGGTGCCTGGGAATGCAGGGTGGTCACTCCTTGGCCACAAGGGAGATTTCTTCAGTCTTCTGTGGAGCAGAACGTCAAAGTCCAGAGTTTCTTCTTGTAAAGTTGATCAGGATAATCTAATTTGGAATGGGACCAGCTCCTACCTTTATTCTGCTAAAGGGGGCTGTACTAGTGACTAGGTTCCTCCACTGGGTGTAACCAGGAAGGGGGGTGGTTACACCCCCTATCCTTTGTCCCGTTTCGCGCTGGGGCTGGAGTGCCCCAGCAATTGGTTTGAACTGGGGTATGCACAGGAACACCATGTGCCCCCAAGGCATGTCTCATTCCTTTCAGCCCTGCCTATCTGGATACACAAAGTCCTGTCTGGGGTGTTGCTGGCACCTCCCCAGGCAGGAAATCCTTTGTCCAGGCCTCCGTTGCTGGAAGGACTCCCAGCAGCAGGAGATCCGACTTGTCTGTGGCAGCAGCATTCATTTTGTGATGCTGAGGCTCGGGTTAACTTTAACCGGGGTTACAGTAACACACATCTCTTATCCCTCTAGAAGGGTGGAATGCTACCCCCGTCGCCTGAACTGGCGAGGGGGTAGTATTCCAAAGCGTATGACCCCGTACACATGTTTCGATAATGCTATGCCAAAGTTAGCAATAACCGCGAGGATTATAATGCACTTAAGAGTATATGGTATAGCGTTATCATGGAACAGCTATAAGGACTTGGTTCCGAAAGCTGCAGACAGGCTCAGCTCATGCTAGAGCACCATCTCACATAATTCCAAGCACTCTGCCTTCAGGATTGATAAGGCCTGTCATAGGAGTGACTTATAGGAGTATATGTGTCCATTTTGGGGTTAGATATAGGTATACTATATCTACAGCAAAGGGTGATTACACCACCTTGCCCCAGCTGTGTTACCAGCCAGTTGTGTCTGTTTAGATGGCCAGCCAGGGGTGGCATAATACATGCTGCAGCCCCTGGTAGGCCTTGGGTGCACTTATGCCCTGGGTACCTATGGTACACTGTACAAGGACTTACAAGAGTGACCCAATACCAATTGGTAAATGCACCTAAAGTGCATGTGTGTCAATTTAGAGAGAACAGCTAGTCTGTGGGTCTGATTAGCAGGCCCACAGCCAGGGAAAGTCGTAAACCAGAGAAGCAAAAAGCTAAAATCTGGGGTGACCATAGGATTGAAGACCCTACTCTCCTATAGTGGTGTGTGAAAGAAAGGTCCTGGAGGGAGGCTCAGCGCCTCATAGAGGAGCAGAGAGATACAGAGGCTCAAGCTGAAATGGAAGAAGGTGAGCTTGAGGAGGACTTTTTCGAGGATCTGGCGGAGGCTAGTGGCCTGGAGTTTTCTCCCGAGTGGGAGTTACCTTCTGTGTCTGATGCCCCTTCAAAAGGCGTTCAGCCTTATCACTTGGTTATGAGGAAGGCAGCGGAACTTTTGAATTTGACTCTACCTACAGTAGAATTTAAGTCCAATCTACTGACTGAGGTTCTGCATTCACCAAGTTCTGTGGTGGAACCGTTGCTCCCATTTAATGAAGCTTTAACGGAGTCTATTATGGAAGTTTGGAAAAAGCCTCTAACAGCACCAGCAGTTTCCAAGGGTGTGGCAAGAAGGTACAGGGTCGCTCCTGAAGACCCTGCTTTTCTAACTTCTCATCCTTCACCTGAAAGTTTAATAATCCAGGCAGCCTGTTCCAAAAAGACTGTGGGTGCATTTCCACAAGTGCCTGGGGATAAGGATGCCAAGAAACAAGATCAGGTTGCAAAAAAGACCTTTTCTTCCGCGAGTATGGCATTAAAGTCAATCAATGCCACTTGCCTTATGGGGAGATATGTGCATGCTTTCATGGATACACTGCGTCTTCTGGCACCTAAGATCCCTGTTGACAGCAGAAAGGATTTTGAGGAGGTGTTGACGGATGCACAAGCAGTGGCTCACTAGGTGATACAAAGTGGGCTAGACACTGCAGATTCGGTGGCACGCATCATGGGTACTGCGGTTGCCACAAGAAGATCGGCTTGGCTGAAACCTTCAGATTTTTCGGCAGATGTTCAAGTCTTTTTTTTTTTTTTTAGATCTGCCGTTTGATGGTGTTGGATTCTTTGGGAAAAAAGCTGATACAGCCTTAGAAAGATTTAAGGACAGTAAGGCTACTGCCAAATCTTTAGGACTTCAGACCAGGGGTTCTTCTACCAGAAGGTTCAGAGGATTCGGACGCTCTTCCTTTCCCTCCTATCGGCAAGGTCTGCAGCAGCAGAATCCCTTAAACAAGTCGTATAGGGGTAAGCAAAGAGCTAGTCCTCAAGGACTCTTCCTCCTCCACCTACTCCAACCCCCAGCCTCAGAAAAGCAGCCCTAGATCCGCCCTTCAGGATCATGCGGGTCCGGTGTCGGGTCGGCTTACCCACTTTCTACGGGATTGGGAATCGGTTACATCAGATCTTTGGGTTCTCAATCTCGTAGAAAATGGGTATGCTCTTCCCTTTCGGGAATTCCCTCCCAATTACCCTCCTTGTCAAGTTTTTTGCACGGAGGAACACCTTTTACTTCTGCAGGATGAAGTGCAGACACTATTAAGAAAGGGTGCGATAGAGGTGGTGCCAAAGCAGGAAAGGGGTCAGGATGCTACTCCCGGTATTTCCCGATTCCCAAGCAGGATGGCAGACTTATCTGAAACAAGAGCAGTTCAAGATGCTCACCCTTGCACAGGTTCTTCAGGCGCTGCTGGAAGAAGACTGGATGGTGTCCCTCGACTTGCAGGATGCGTATTTTCACATTCCAATTCTGAAGTCGCAAAGGAAGTATCTCCGTTTTACGGTGGGATCGCAACATTATCAGTTTGCGGTCCTTCCTTTTGGAATTACTACTGCGCCTCGAGTCTTCACCAAGGTGATGGCGGTGGTGGCTGCACATCTCAGAAGGTCAGGGATTCCAGTATTCCCCTATTTGGACGACTGGCTGATCAAGGCAGAGTCGTCAGAGAAAGCGCTCCAGCATCTGCAGGAGACAACTCATTTATTGTACCGGTTGGGTTTTTCAATAAATGTACCCAAGTCTTACCTGGTGCTCTCCCAGCGCAACCTGTTCATAGGTGCTGTACTGGACACAACTGTAAGTCGTGCATGCCCTCTCCCCAAAGGATTTGCAAAATACAGAAAATGATTCCTTTATTTTACAATGGAGCGGTCGTTCCAGTCCTGAAGGTCCTTCGCCTGCTCGGTCTGATGGCTTCTTGCATTCTGTTGGTCAACTATGCACGCTGGCACATGAGGGTGCTCCAGTGGTGCCTCCGCAGGCAGTGGTATCAACACAACGGAGATCTCGGGGAGTCTGTGAGGATCTCCAGAGAAACTGCGGCGGATCTATCTTGGTGGAGCGTGGAAGGCAATCTGTCTCAGGCAAAGCGTTTTCATCTGCCTCCCCCGGCGGTCACAGTGATTACGGATGCATCCACTCTAGGGTGGGGTGCTCATCTGGGGGATCTGGAGGTTGAAGGTCTTTGGTCTTCAGAGGAAAGGTTGCTTCCCATCAACCTTCTAGAGTTATGGGCGATTCGTTTGGCACTCAAGGCCTTCCTCCCTTCGCGGTCGGTCAGTTCAAGTCCTGACGGACAAGAAGACCGCGATGTGGTATGTCAACAAGCAGGGAGGAGTGGGGTCGCAGTGAGGCTCTGCGCCTCTGGTCCTGGGTTCAGGACCAGAGGCTCTGCGCCTCTGGTCCTGGGTTCAGGACCATCATATTGTCTGATGGCAAATCTGGCCGGAGTTCTGAACGTGCGTGAAGACGTATCAGTCGGCAGTTCTCGGCCGACAACGAGTGGAGGCTTCACCCGGAGGTGGTTCGACATGTCTTTTGGACGTGGGGAACTTCTCAGGTGGACCTGTTTGCCACTCGCGAGAATGCTCACTGCCCGTCATTCTGCAATCTCCAGTATCCGATGCAAGGAGCCTTGGGGGGACGTGTTTCAGTTGAGTTGGGGAAGTCCACTCCTTTACGTGTTTCTTCACATACCTTTGATTACTCTGGTTCTGAGGAAGATTCGCCAAGACCGGGCCCAAGTTATTCTGGTCGCCCTGGATTGGCCAAGAAGGGTGTGGTACACGGATCTTCTCCACCTCTCCTCTCGCCTGCCGCTCCGTCTCCCGTTCAGGGCAGATCTCCTTTCACAGACGGAGGGGCAGGTTATACACCCCCACCTCCAGACATTACACCTTCATGCCTGGAGATTGTAACCTGAATTACTTTTCTCTCCCACACGATACTACATAACATAACATAACGATGTGGTGGATGTCATTCTTTCGGCTAGACGTGACACCACTAAATCCATTTATTCATACAGATGGTCTAAATTTGTCTCTTGGTGTGGGGAGAAGTCTGTTGACCCTTTTGCTCTTTCTTTGGCACAGCAGGGATTTGCTGTTTCCACAGTCAAGGGTTATCTTTCGGCATTGTCTGCATTTCTCTGTTTGCCGGATCAGCCGTCTCTTTTCAAGTCTCCTGTGGTTTTAAGGTTTTTGAAGGGCCTCTCAAATGTTCCCTCCTACTCCCTTTATTGTTCCTCAATGGGATTTAAATCTTGTTTTAACCTACTTGATGGGTTCTCCCTTCGAACCCTTAGACAAGTGTCCCATGAGGCTTTTGTCTTCCGGGTTGCTATCACCTCGGCAAGGAGGGTAAGTGAGATTTAAGCTTTTAGTTCCAAGCTCCCATTCTTGACCATTCATGCTGAACAAATGGTTCTTAGGACCGGGGCTGCTTTTCTCCCTAAGGTGGTAACTCCCTTCCATCTAGGACAATCTATTACCCTTCCTACCTTTTATCCTCCCCCCTCACCCTTCCAAGGAGGAGGAGAGACTACACCGTCTGGACCCTAAGAGGGCGGTGGTATTTATCTTGATAGAACTAGAGACTGTCGAGTGGATGACCAGCTCTTCATTGGATTTGCTGGCTGCAAGAAAGGAAGAGCGGCTCACAAGCGCACTCTTTAAAGATGGATCATCCTCTGTATAAAGATCTGCTACTCTTTGGCCGGTAAGGAACCTCCAGAGGGTATAAGAGCTCACTCTACTAGAGCAGTCGTCAACTTCTGCTTTGTCTAGGGGTGTACCTGTAGAGGATATTTGTAGGGCCGCGACTTGGACCTCCCTCCACACTTTCGCGAAGCATTACTGCTTGGATGCCGAGGTGAGGAGGGAAGGTCACTTTGCGCGCTCTGTCCTCCAGGATTTTTTGGTGCAGAAGAGTGGACACCCTCCTCCGGGAGTGGGGACTACTGTGGGACTTTATTCACAAGGTGAGGAATCCACTGGCAGGTGTATCTATCAGAAGAACAAGCTACTTACCTTCTGTAACGCTTTTTCTGGTAGATAGAGTATCTGCCTCTGGATTCCTCACTGACCCACCCGCCTCCCCGTTGTCCACTCTTCTATACCAGAGTTACTGTAATGTATTTACTTTATTGTCAAGGAATTGTTTATTTCAAATGTTTTATTGCATTTGTTTCACACTGTTACCTTGATATTTGTGTACTGTGTATACTATGTATATTTCTACTGTCATTGGTCCGTCCGTGTGCCTCGAAGGCACGGAAAAAAGGGCGGAACTGATGTAATCACGCCGGCGTGGGCCTATTGTAGTGTCGGTGATGTCAGCGGAGTCGCGTGCGATGCCGTGCCTCTGACATCGTCCACGTCGGCGCAAAGCTACAAAAAGAATTTCCGAAAGTTGCTGACGCAAGGGGATATTTACAAGGTGAGAAATCCACAGGCAGATACTGTATCTACCAGAAAAAGCGTTACCGAAGGTAAGTAACTTGTTCTTCCGGCCTTGCCCTTTGTTCCTCTGTTGTTAGTGTATGGGCTTCTTCAGACTTCTTTCCCCTTCCTACCTCCTTGTGGTTGGTGGTGTTGTGCTTGTAAGGATTCCTCTTGCCTGGGAGGGACGAGGTACCTCTCCATGTCAGCTTGTCGGGTCCCCTGTGGGGCCCTCTGTTGTGTCCAGGCTGGTGGGGTCCTTTCGCAGGCCCTCCTTCCCTGTGGGTATGGCTAGGGTATCTATTCTACGTTAAGGAATCTACGGTTAGTAGTCTCTATCAGATGTAAGAGTTGCTTACCTTTGGTAGCTATGTATCTGGTAGAGACGATTCTAGCCGCAGATTCCTTCACGGCCCAGCCTTCCTCCCCGTTCTGCGAGTACCCTTGAGTTAGCCTTCGGCACTCCCATCCCTGTGGGTGGCTAGGTCTTCTGCGAGTGCATTCTTTCGCCCCTCTTGACAGGCTGCTCCGTCTTGTGGCTTATTCTTTCCTCCTCTTTGGTTTGGAGGCTGGGTTTTTCGGGTACTCCTGTGCCCCTCTGCTCTGCTCCCGGATTAAGGGGCTTGCCTTCAATCTCTTCCCTCCCCTCCCTTACCCCTTGTTACTAAGGGTCCTGGCCCCTCTGCTGACCTCTGGATTGGGGTTTTCGGGTCATGCCTTTGCCCTTGTTCCTTGTGGGGGTAGTTGCTCTCTGTGCTGAGGTTGCTTGGAGGCTTGTTTGTCTTGGTACTGGCTCCCCTTCCTTGTTTCTTGATGGGGGTTGTAGTCCTGCTACATGTTGTCATGCCATTTTGCTTATGTTCTTTGTCTCCGTGGGGGAGGTGGGGGGGACTGTCTACATACTGGCAGTGTGGCTGCTCAGGGCTCTGCTGTTCTTTCTTCTTTTCCTGCCTTTGGGTACTGGAGTGTTGACACTGCTCCTTATGGTGTTTGTCACCATTCCTTTTTCCAATTTTTCTGCTCTTTCGCACACTGTTCCCATACTCCCACAGTTTTGTCTTTTGGCTCTGCGTTGTGGCGCGGAAATGTTTTCCAAAGAAAACTGACGTAGGTGCGCCGGGGTGGGAACTTATGTCACCTCGCTGACGTCATATCTGCGGACGACACCTGGGCGGGATTGCGTGATGTCGCCCCTCCCCCAGCGCGCAGGGTTGCTGTGGCAAAGAGTTTTCCGGATCCAGTCTCACGCCTGGGGGTAATTCTGCGTTAAGGAATCTGCGGCTAGAATCTTCTCTACCAGATACATAGTTACCAAAGGTAAGTATCTCGTATTTTTAGCCACTATTAGACTTATCCAAAGGCAGTTAAAAATGTTGTTACAAATATCTTGCTTCTTCAGCAGCATGGATCTTTTGTAGCTTCAATTATGCAGCAGTTTTAATCAGCTGAGAAAAAGGTGCATAAAGGATAGACTGTTTCCAAAAGCTGTTTTAGAAACATCTGGCTCATGTATGTAGTTTGTACAAGCACACATGAAGGACTACCTGCCATACAGCTGGGGTTACTAGACCTTTCAAAGTAAAGATAGTTGTGCCCCTTTTTTCCTTGTGAAATGTGCCCTGGGTATTTGCTTCAAGTGTTTCCCTGCCTTATTGAAGTATGTTTAAATAGTTTGAATCCAAACTGTCTCCTTTTATACTGGTGAGCCCTTGTTTAGAGTTGTGTGCCATAAGAAATGTTGGTCTTGTTGGTTTAGAGTTTTGAAAGAAGTACCTATTATGCTTTCTAACCCCATGGGCGTGTAAAGCTGCTTCCACTTGTTTTCTTTCGCTTTGGAAGAAAGCAGGACATTATACAGCCTGACTAAGTAGGAAAAAATCCTTTCTTAAACTTCAATTAAAAATCCTAGTTGGGGAAGAATTCCTAAAAAAGATTACGGTTCTCTTACATTTAAGGGGACCTTCTCTTTATGAGCTTAATAACATACTTTCTAAGTGCTTGTCTCTTGGTTGAACCCATCCACAAGGCTTCCTTATCAACATATTTCCTGAAAATGAGATTGCCTTAAATTAGTGCTGGCATGATGGGCAAACTCTTTATCCCTTCCAAGAATATTTTTATTACAGGACTAGTGAATGAATATCTGTAGGTGCTTAAACTATAGTGGGATGCCTACATCAGAATAATCTTTGTTTGGACAGTACTTATGAATGTGCCCCCTTCTTGAGGCATAACCTAATCGTGGTGGTTTCTGTTTGCATTACCTTTTCTCTTGGATGCATGTGTGTATACGTGCGTGCGCTTGTGTGTGTGCGCGCGCTTGTGCCTGTGTGTGCGTGCGCGCGCTTGTGCCTGTGTGCGTGCGCGCGCTTGTGCCTGTGTGTGCGTGCGCTTGCGCCTGTGTGCGCGCGCTTGCGCCTGTGTGCGCGCGCTTGCGCCTGTGTGCGCGCACGCTTGTGCCTGTGTGCGCGCGCGCTTGTGCCTGTGTGCGTGCCTGTGTGTGCGTGCGAGTGTGTGCGTGCTCGCTTGTGCCAGTGTGCGCACGCGCGCTTGTGCCTGCGTGCGTGCCTGTGTGTGCGTGCGTGCCTGTGTGTGTGCGCGCGCTTGCGTGTGTGTGCGCGCTTGCGCCTGTGTGTGTGTGCGCGCTTGCACCTGTGTGTGTGTGTGTGTGTGTGCGCGCTTGCGCCTGTGTGTGTGTGCGCGCGCTTGCGCCTGTGTGCGCCTGTGTGTGGTTTGCTGCATCTTCCTGTGTTCAACAGATTTTTTTTTTATTTCCCAGGTGTGCACCCTACCCAGTGGGATGCAACTGTAATGGTTACATTTGGGGTTGGGTATTTAAACTCCTTGCCTTTTGTTAAGTTTTGTATCACCCACTGTAAAACTAGATTATTTAGGATTGATATGCATCATGATGTGAAACGTGCCAATGATTGACTATGGAAACCGTAAACTGGAACATAATCGCAATTCAAGGCTGACCGTGATGGAGCCTGTCAGTTACAACAAATTAATTAGAACCCAGTAAGTCTGGAATCGGAAAAAGTTTTAAAGTTTCAAAGTCGTAGAAAGGGGACTTTATCGGGTTTTGTTTAGTCTTCCTGTGGGAGCTGACAGTCTCGCTGCCTCAGGTTGGACTTGCCAAAGCTCTGGAGCTTTTGATGTTCTTGATTCAAAAAAATGTAGGGTTTTTTTCAGAGCTGCTTCCCCAGATTTCAGTGGGGTGAATCTGAAATGTATTCCAATGCCGCAGAACTGCCTGTCTGGTACTTTCCGCTCCTCTAGGCTCAGGATCAATGGAGTAAAAGCTTTTAAAATTGCCAGACTTTTTCTAGGTGTCCAAGCTACGGCTGTCGTCTCGGGGTTTACGCGACTTTCCGAAGACTTATCAGGGTCTGTGAATATTATTGCCGATTACATAAGGACCACTCATACAGTAGGAGAAGAGGGGGGTCCTCATTAGCTACACCGTGTGACTACACGGCTAATTTTCTACACTCGTTGCAAATATCCAACATACGAGGACAGCATTTCCAGTAATATTTGAAGAGGGTACACTATAATATCGATGCCGTGTTATGACGCGGTTCGGGTCCTAGATACTTCTGTGCCATATATATTTTAGAAAAAATTACTTTCCTTGAAGAATACTTTGTCTTCATTGCCTATACCATATTACTACACGACGAATCATCTACACTCGCTGCAAATACATAACAACGGGGACTACATTTAGCACAATATTTGAATAGGGCATACTACTATACCGATGCCGTGTTATGACGCGACTCAGGCCCTAGATACCTCAGTGCCACATTAATATGAGAAGAAACTACTTTTCTTTAAGAAATCTTCATCTTTATGCTCCTTCATATCGAGAGGTGCCGTCCATTTATTTCCACACAACAAACTGTGCCGGGTTTAGTTACGAGAGGTATCCTGTGTGATTATTAACTCACATACATCTTGGGTTCCGGGGCGTATCATCTTCTACTGATAGGTTGACCCGCTGTGTACAATTAGCAAACGGAAGGATTCTTTAACAATATCTGCCTTGAAAAAGTCTCCGGATTGAGACGAAACACGTGTCGGCGGTGTGAGCTGAGAAGTTTTTTATATGAACTTTTGAATAAAGAATCTGAAGAATACTCATTGATTTGGTTCTTTATATCCGTATAAAAGACAACGAATGGACATTGTTCTTTTTTTTACCTTGGCATCCTCTTTGAATGGTTGAGATTCTTTTTCCTTAATAGATCTAGTACTGTCTAGAATTGACATATTTATGAACACAAGTTGGTGTGCTGTCCGAGCCTTTTCTTTGTTTAGCAAGCTACAAAAGGGGTACACCTCTAAGCCCCCGACCCTCTGATGGGACGAGAAAATGCTGGGCAGAGGCCACCAGCGAACTTTAGGCCAAGTTCCAGTTTCCACTGGTCAGCTGGGTATTATATGGAAAAAGCCTCTTGCAGCATTTTGAGCGTGTAGACGCATAGGTTGGCCAACTGGCTGGCCCAGTCCTTCGGAGCTCCTCACAGGTCAGACTGCAGATCCAGTCTTCTATTCTTGCTCTGGACGATAGTGTTCTGAAGGAGGTTCCTGGATATGCCTCATTTATGTCTTGCACCAACTAGTGGGTGGGGGGTGTGACGTCTGGTCACTAGTTAAAGTTCTCCAGGGCAACCATACCAATGTTTTCAGCCATACCTGTTTGCCTCAAATGGGCCCAAAATGTATTTTACTAGGCCCTTTTCAAGATACTGAAAGTTTTCAGTCACACTAATTTTGTGCTGCGAGTTGTGGGTGTGTAGGGAAGAGCACTATGATAATAATTAGTGTTCCCCGCATCTACGAAAATCCAGTTTGAAGCAAGCTCAGTACCCACACCAAACTCAAAAGTCTGGTAGGATAAATACAGAGTCCTTCGGCACCCAAACAAGGGGCTAAACAACTCTTCCTGTCATCCTGTTCTCTCCTTTTTAAGTGTGGGCAAGTGTTGCAACAGATGGGTTAGGGAGGATTTGACACTGTAGCGTCACAAAGTCTCCACCATGCACAGTCTTTTGCACTCAGGGGAGTCTTCTCTGCCCATTTAGGTCAGCATATTGGGTGCTCCTGGGAGAAATTTTACATCACACCTCTTCCCTGGCTGAGAACATGCTAAGAGTTGCTGAAGAGTGTAATGCACATTTACATTTACAATTGAGCTTCTAGGATCTTTGGGCATTGAAATGGTAAAATTATATAAGTTGCATTTCCCAGATATTTAAATGAAATGTGACCTTACCGAGAGATTTTTTAAAAATCCATTTGAATTCGAATGCAGGCTGTAGCTGGTGCAGGTCAAAAGTTCTAGATTTAAGTGTATAGTCTATACTTTGACTTTTGCTGTGTGCCAGCTATGGCCTGACCAGTGACAGTCAGATGGGTCTAGGCACTGAGGCACCATACCATTTTTAATGTCGTATGTTCCACTATTAAGTATTATGCACCCTACCTTGTGGATAGGAAGGTGCACTTTGGGGTGACTGACTTAATATTTAAAATCAGATTTTCCTACCTGTCAAAAGGGTGCTTTTAGGCAGGTCTGCAGAAGGGTCCACTGCTGCGCGATCTACCTTAAATGTCCACACTGTCATGGTAGTGGATGACATGAACATGATGCACTCCACAAGTGGCATTTAGAGTTCCATGCTATGGATGTATTTCTGCAGGGTATACCATGGCCATATAGAAAGGCTAAATCCAAATTAAGCCAATACTGATGTCTTGGGTGTCCAACACATACACTGGGTACTGAATAGCAGTGTTGCAGTGCTAGAGTACAAGAAAAACCAGCAGCTGAATACCACAAGCAATATTCGCTGCCTGCCAAAAAAGGGTCACTTTGCTGTACCCATTAATTCACACTATTCCAGCAGTTGTCTTGTATATAACCTGGCCACAGAAATAAGACCCACTCATTTCCACCATTTTCATAACTGGCAGGTTGTGACTTCTGTCAAGGTTGAATTTGCTCCTCATTGTTGTGGCCCTCTTCTGTGATAGTATGGCCTTCTTGAATCTCAGCAAATCCAGTTCTGATCTCAATGTTTTCTGTTTTGCAGGACTAAGTGAGGATTTCTGCCAGTTGATAACGAGTTCCAGGATTACATATTTTTTCACACTGATTTAGGCTTTTTGGCACTGTTTGACCAAATTGGCCTTTGCCAGCCAGTGGTCTTGGTATGAACAGATATTTATGCCCTGACACATAAAGTGTGATAAAACTAGCATTAGGCATTTTTAAACCCTTTACATACATTTTATTTTAAAGGGTGATGCTTTGAAGTGATAATAAACGTCTCTCCTTGTAAGCCCTAGACATTTGCTTAGTGGGATATGGAAGTAGCCATCCATTTGATCTATTGAAATTACTTATTTGAATGTCTTCATTTTGTATATCTGTAATCTTGGATCCATGATTGGTCTAGGTTTTTATTGTTGGTATCAGAAGTAGACTAAGTCCCTTAGCTGTCCTTGCTCACTAATTCATCTGTTCCCTTTTAATCCAATCTACCATTTGTTCCAAATGGTTTGTGGTTTTCTTGTTTATACTTTAGGTTTTTGGTGTGATTTTGAGGGCTCTCTTCTAGTTCTGTGTAATGTCCCTCTTGAATAAGTGTAGTGGCTATTTGTTAAAAGCTATCCTTTCCAATGGGTTCCCACTACCCAAACTGTTTTGCCCTTACAGGTGTAGGATATTGGCGATGGATTGCATGAGTTGTCAGTTTCTTGAGCTCTGACCTTTTCTTTTTGCTGTTACTCAAAGGGAATGTTTTTTCCTGTCCGTATGACTGCCACAAAGCACATACAGCTTGGGAGCCCAATGGTAGACTGCTATGGAACAGCTGATGTTTATAGAGTGAATGCCATATTCCCAGTATGTTGTTTTGTGTTTCACTTGTAAGTGATCCTTTTGCTAGTAGGTCTCCCATTGCCTTTGAAGTCTTACTATTAATTTTCATTTTTTGCAGTGATTAATCTACAGCATACCAGAAAAAGTGACCCTTGTAAACTGTGTGTTTATGTTCGTTGCGTGCGCTGTGGGTTTTAATAGAGGTTTTAAACCAGGTGTTCTTTCAAAAGTCTGCCTTTGTGCAATTGTCAGCTTGCCATGTCTGCAGCATCTTTAGGCAGGATCTGGTCTTTCCCTTTAGGATAACGGACATTTGCTCTTTTTCTAAACTCCTGAGCAAGATCATAAATGAGTTCCATTTCCTACCAAAGTAGAGCTCAGCTTTCTGTGTCTGTGCGCTCTTGCGGCTGCTCCTTTCCATTTTTCTTCCCACTGCCTCCAGATTTTTTCCTCTGTATGGTGGTGGGCCCATGGAAGATGAAGCATTGGTGCTTTAGCTTGCAATGGTGACAGTTGGTGAAAAAACAGGCATATTGTTCGTATGTTCTTGTGGGGAGAGCTTGTATTGTTTTCCACATCCTATGAATCATTGTCTTTGAGGATGCTGGTTCGGAGAATCTATTGTTGTATTTGCTTGGCAATATGGTAAGCACCGACTTCTGTGTCAGCAAAAAGGTTTCGAAAAGGAAACTTAACTAAGCCTCCTCTTAGTTAGGCTGTGTGCTTCTGTTTAACCATTGCCACTGAATGGTCTAGAATGAATAAAAGTTAATCTCAGCAAGGTGAGTCTGTCTCCACGTTCTCCCACGTCTCATTCTCTTCCTCTAGGGATCCTTTTGACTTTTCCATAAAATGAAGCTGTTTTCTTGATTCAGGAGTTTAAAAGGCAACTTCCTGCTTCTGTTCTTGCTCTTCCCTGTCTTTCGTTGCCTGCTTTAGTTGGAATTTTAAATGGCCTGATGTTTTCTTAAAATGTTCTTTTGAGCAGGGCTTTCATTTCAGCTTTTGATTTTTTCTATTTGATGGCAGCTGTTTCTCTATGCTCCACACCAGGTATTTAATGGACTTCACGTTCAAGGGATGTGGTTGGAGAAAGAAATAAATTGCCTCATGAAGTTGCTGTTGAGGGCAGTTTATTTAGCCATTAACTCTTTTGTTCGGTGTTTCAAGACATGCCTGCTTGGTTAAAGGGCCAGTGCAATAACGATGCAGTATGTCAACATGCAGTTACCACAAGATCCTGTTCACTGCCTGTAGAAGCACAGATGATTGGGAAATAGCTGATTGAAAGAATCTGAACATTACAGCAGCACTTTTACACCGTGCCCAAAAAAGAAGCTTATTCACTCAGCAGAACAATTCAAGAGAATCACAAATGGGTATTAAATAATGGATTGCACGACTTCTGCACCTATTGGAACAAGCACAGAAAGTCGATCATTGAACTTGGCGGCCGGACTCCTGAACTCTTCCAATAGGAAACTGTAATTCTTCAACACAGCATTAACATTTTAAAAGAAGCAATACATGAATACACTAGAACTTATTATTTCAAATGGAAGACATTCTCCGTCTATTGTGCCACTAAAAACATTGTGTCCAGACGAAGCAGTACTTCGTGATTTAGGAGTTTGGGTTGCAGTTTTCTTCACTAAATGTACACTTAGCAGCCATTACTAATTATAGTAGGAAAAAGTCTTAAAGTTCTTTTCAAAATCCCAGTTGGGAAAGAATTCCTAGAAGAGATGAAGATTATTTTCCATTAAGGGGACCTTCTCTTTATTAGCTTAATAAAATACTTTCTAAACGCATGTCTCCTAGTCAAACCCATCCATAAGGCTTCTTTATCCACATATTTTCTGAAAATGAAATTGCCATAAATAACATTCCTGAAAGACGGCCTTTTTAGTGGCCACACGTCTTCCCTTGCGGTTGGTGAGGTTCAGGCCCTATGCAGCAAGGAGCCATATACAGTGTTCACCAAAGAAAAGTTGTGATGTCAACAGATCTTAGCTTCATAAGATGGTTTCTGATTTTTAGGAGTGTCTACATTCCGTACAACTTTCTTTTAGAACCCACTCCTCTGGTAGAAATTACCTTACATTACCTTCATTAGGTTTATCAAGGTAGTATGATAAAACTTAAAACTTTAGGCAGACTGACAATCTCTGTGAACCAATAGGCTACTACGTTTAGGGCTAGCCCCTTCAAATGTATCTTTAGATGAATTGGTTCCTGCTTTTAGCTGTGCTACTGAAAATGCCAATTGTTGTCTGGTTCCGTGCCCATTTAACAAGTGGGCCAATCTTTTCTGCAACATCTATTCTGCTTCAGTTTGCCTTTTTCAGCCTCTGTTAGAGATGAGCTGCTTGTTCTGCACAGGTGTACATGGCGGCCGCGCCCGCAGAGACTGACATGCCTGCTTGATCCCTCAGGACTTTTAATGTTGAGCAATTGGCTACACCCCCCCTTTTGGTACTGCTTGTGTATGTATATATATATATATATATATATATATATATATATATATATATATATATATATACTTTATCGGAGCAACTTCGTGGTGTATTATTTCAGTGAGCCCAACCCGCCTAGCCACCTTAAAGAACAAAGACAGAGAGACTCTAGATGAAATTCGCAAGGTGAGCAGGCAAGGGATGCGAGAGGGATGTTTCCACTTGCTGGTGGTCAGTGAGCTGAGAATGCTGAGCAGGATGAATTACGCAACATTTTGCAGGTTTTAATGAACAGTTCTTTACAAACCAGCTTCAGTGGCAGACTGTATTGCAGTCAGCGAGCGAGAGTAAGAACAATAAAGTTCCGCCATGCTTCTGTCTGCACTAATGAAAAAAACGTACTCACCTGTTTGTAATTGGACTCTGCAAAGGGCATAAAGGTCGTGTATTTTCACGCAGCTAGTCAAATGCAGAAGTTTCCGCCCGTGATCAAGCCTCGAAGTAGAGGAGAAACGCGTTGGGTGTTTGTTACCTGTGGTGCTTCCTGCACGGAATAAAAGCATTTTTACCACTTCCATCTGGTGTCGGTGTGCCTTTCAATACAAGGAGAGGTGGAGTTGTGCATATTTCACGGGTGGCTCCGGTCCCGTGCACCGACCCGCCCTGAAGGGTCTGAGGCTCATTTTATCGGAGCAACTTCGTGGTATATATATATATATATATATATATATATATATATATATATATATTATAAAAGTGAGGAATGTGCTGTTAGAAGTGTCCATCATAAAAACAAGCTACTTGCATTCAGTAACTCCTTCTTGTGGGTATTCCAACCTCCGATTCCACGCTGGCCTCCCCGCTCCCTCTTTCTAAAGTAGGCCTCTGCATGCCCTTAAGAGGTTCTATGTTAGTTTTCGATACTTTCACCTGCAATTTATCGGAGTTGATTCATATCTGAAGGTGCAGAAGTAGAACAATCTTCGGCTGACCCAGGACCATCTCGCCTTCAGGAGACAACTCAAGACCTGGCTGTTCGAGCAACAGCGGACCCCTTCCCCCTAGCGCCTTGTGACCCTGCCGGGTGAGTAGTGTGCTATACAAATGTTATGATTGATTGATTGAACAATGAGGAAGCCTTTATCTGAATGATGGAATCGCATTTGTGCGGCTCTGGTCTGTCACTTCTAGGGTAGTGTGAGTCCATCTTATCAGATGGTGTGACCTGTCAGTGCACAGCTCTTGCCTTAAGATTTCCAGGTCTAGAATAGCATCTGGGAGCATTCCAAAGATGAGGAATCTGTAGGTTGAATATCCATCAGAAAGAGTGTTACAGAAGTTAACTTGTTCGACAGGTAACAGTTTTTTTATAGCTAAGAACTCTTCTAAATTCACATGCAACCTGTTTGCTTTCCGGATCGAAGTAGGAAGGTTTCAAAGGATTTGATTTCAAATGGAATATATAAATAGTTGTAGGAAAATCTGAAAATGGTAGTGACCTACTGAGGCATTGTTTAGGTAGTAACCATGATCGATGCCCTCAAAACAGAGGAGAACAAGCATTTGCATTGCATTGGTTCATGCATTTGTGAAAGTTAGAGCTCTTGGTGTTGAATATGACAATGTTTTTAACTTTTGTTTTTTTGTATGCAATGGATTAGATTTGTATAGCGTTATTGCCATTCAGTACTGGAGAACCAGAAAATGGGAAACCTGTTATGAAGAGGGAGGCAAGAGAAATATGTTGAATGACACAAAAGTACCCTCTTGGAAAAAGTGAACAATGGAAGGGAATGCAAGATTATGGACCAGATGTACTACCATAGTAAATTGTGACTCTTAATTTGCGCTAATTGCGAGTCGCAAATTGTGAGTCGCAGTTTACTATGTACTACAGTGTCAGACACTGATTGCGATTATCAATGGGGTTGCAAAATGCGACGTTCATTAATATTGAGGCACTCATTTTAGGACTCCATTGGGAATGGCTGGCCCTCCCCGGGTTTAAAGGAAAAAGGGATGCATTAAAAAAAAATCAAAATGAAACTTTTTTTTCTTTTCTTCAAGGGAATGCAGTTGTCCTTGGGACCAATGCATGCCCTTAAAATATATTTTCGTATGCATTTGCAAATAAAAAAGGTTCCCCTGGGGACCCCTTCCCATTTGCGATTAAATTACCACCTACTTCAAGTAGGTGGTAATTTGCAAGTGTTTTGTGACTGCAATTGCGGTCGCAAAACATGAGTCGCTATTAGGAAGGGAACACCTTTTCTTAATAGCGAGTCGCAAAACCTATTTTGGGAGTCACTAATTGATTAGGGAGTCGCAAAATAGGTTTTGTACATGGGCCCAAGGTTTTTAGCGAGCGCGAACGGGTCTATAACCCGTTTGCGCATACTAAAAACCATTGTACATCTGGCCCGAAGTAAAGCATGTGGAATGTAAGCAGAAACAACCTGGTTACCGTAACACTTTTACACTTTTATTATTCAGAAATCAATGCGCGTTTTAGCCTGAAAAGTTAAGGACATGACTACAAGGCTCGGAAGGGACCAGTTTCACTGTACAATACTTATATATCCTTACAAAACATAAGCAGTGTGATTTAAAAAGACCACATCCCTGAACACAGCCGCAGTACACATTTTATAAACTAAAATAAGGAAAACCGCTGATAACAATCACAAACCTTTCCACTCTACGCATCAACCAGGTATTGCAGTACCTTCAGGAATGGTGCACTTCACCACCTGGGGAAAACTATGGTCAAAGAAAGACGAGATAACAAAATAGTGCTTCACTTACAAACTCTGTAAAGTGGCACTACTTTCCTTTTTTTTAATTATTTTATTTTGAATAGCAGAATGCAATACATACACAGCTGTCTGCCTACAACCCATCTCAGGCCGGCATTCCTTGAAACTGGTCTACAAAACAAATAACAAAAAGGGCGAACAGTATACAAGTCATGTACTCAAAAGTCGACTCAGTAGGCAGATAGAACTCTGCTCTGTTCATGCTAGCATATAACAGTACATTTTAACATTTTCGCCCCCCACCTCCCCTCCGAACACCCTGTCCCAACCCCCCAACTCCCCCGCTGTGACTCCATGTGTATAGTTGTGTGGGTATGGTGAGTGTAGTGCGGATCCTCGCCGCAAAAGCTCCAAGGTTGCCTTAGGGGCCTACCCCGCGGCCCACCACCGCCTAACATTTCCTGTCCTCCCCGGCTAGTGTCCAGAGGCGGATGAACCGCTCCGTTGTCTGCTTCCACCGGACTCGGGGACTATGGTGTGTCTCAGCCTCGCCCCACTACTCCTGCCGTACGTGCGGATCTGTATCAAGCGGCTCTGACTGCCCCTCCCTTTCCTGTACTGTGGGCTCCCCGTCTGTGTCTTTAGTGTTTAAGTAGGTCTGGTACAGGCCCCAGAAGTTCTTGGGCCGGCTCCTGGGTGGGAGCAATTCGCCATATATCTCGGATTGTGTGTTACAAAACAACATATCACTGGACCATCTTTTCAGTGTAGGTAGAGGGCCCCTCATCCAGCACATTGCCACTACCCTTTTTGCGATTAGCATGCCCATGCCTACCAATTTTCTCACTGCCACGGGAACCCCTTTCGAGAATCCCAGCAGGGCAAGAGCAGGGTCCATGGCCAGCTCCTGCTCAACTATAGCGCCCATTTCAGCAAACACCCTGCGCCAGAATTTCTGCCCTCCCGGGCAAGCCCAGGCCATATGTAGAAAGTCAGCCACTGGGGCGTGGCACCACTCGCACTCCGGAGTATCGCGCAGCCCATATCTGTGCAGCCTCTCCGGCGTGTAATAGACACGCTGCAAGTATTTGAAGTGGACCAGGCGATGCCGTCCGTTCAGTGATATTTTCCTAGAGGTCGCGCAACAGTATGTCCACATGCTGTCATCTATCTGGACATTTAAGTTGTTTTGCCAGGCTAAACGCGCCTTAGTATAATGCAACGCAGTATGTACATGACCTATTTTGTAGAGCTTCGTTATGAGTTTTTGGGGTGCCGCCGAGTCGATGACGTACGTCAGCTCCGGAACTTCGGGTGGTTCCAAGTGCAACTACTTTCCTCCTGGACATTAGCCACGATTTCCAGTCCTTAACCTTCATGTTCACACCTAATACATTTTGGGAGTTGCAACCTTCATTTGCTTTGATTAAACTAACACACCTAAGAGCAGTGAATTGTGAATGAAAAGTTCAGGACTGGAGCTAGTGTCTTTTAACGACCTAGAGTGAGGTGATGGTCACCCTAACACTGAGTGAGAGCATCAAAGGGCTTCAGAATGCCAATATGGTTAACTTGGCAAAAAAAGGTGTAAAGTTGAAAACATGTTAATATGTGGGGCAAGGAACAGTGAAGTACCCACATACAACAGCATATGTAACACAGATGCTGCATTCGCTGACCTGTAGCGAATACTTGCGCCTGTTAGTGTGCCTCAAAGTACATATACCCCAGCAGAATAGCAACAGGATAAGTCTTTGTTTTATTTAAAAAGAAAAGCTAAAAGGCACAATGTGTTGTCTAGATGTGCAGAAGTCCCAGGTTGAGAGGGGATAAGCAGGGTTCTGCAAAAGCAGTCCTCCTTTGTGGCGCAGCCCACACCTCACTAAGAACATACAGTTCCCAAGTTACTATTAGCAACGGGGCAGAATTTTATCGACTTAAGGGTAGGTTTACATTTTTCACTGACTTGTGATACGAAATGGATCTATTTTTTGGTTTTGGAAAAATTAGGAAATGATGCAAGTTTCAACAAATGTTAAGAATTAGTTGCTATGAAGAAATTAAAATTGCCTTTAAACAGTTTGTATTAACCTAATTTCGAGAATGTTCTTAGTGACCTCATATATGTGGACATTTAAATACTACGTATTTGTAAAATGTGCTTTGTTTGCGCAAAGCCAGCCGGCGATCTCGCACCATGTGAAGTATAGCTGATCAGAACTTCACTTTCCGAGACAGTGTTCTTCCTGTGAGCCCTCTTATTACATGAACAATACGTCTATTACAACAAAAGCCCCTTCT
The DNA here is from genome assembly GCF_964263255.1 of Lissotriton vulgaris. NCBI lineage: Eukaryota > Metazoa > Chordata > Amphibia > Caudata > Salamandridae > Lissotriton > Lissotriton vulgaris. The sequence goes on along the minus strand of NC_141690.1, from coordinate 204,815,365 downwards.
GGACAGACCTAAATAGAGACGTACAGAGTATTTAGTACAAAGAAAATAATTGCATTGCTACATGATTGTGTATATGTGGAAGGAAATGGTGACTTCATCTGATATGGCTGTCAGAGATTTTTGTGGCAGCAGTGGCACAACCTTCACACCTGCAAACCCCGTCATATCGGGACAACTTCTAAGGTTACAAATTAGGAGATAACTATCTTTGACCTAAGAGATTTAAAAATGTTTTCACCATTCCCAGCCTGTTTAAAATTTCAGGTTTGGGTAGGTGTGTAACACTGCTCCCCGCAGTCCCTGTGGAGAAGCAAAGGGACCATTCATACCAAGGCCTATGAAAGTCTGTGATAAATCTGAGTATTATGAGCCTCTCGCCACATTCTGCAGGGTAGCCCCATCATTTGGGGGTACAGTCTCTGTCAGATTTGTACTGAGAGGCAATAGTTGTGCAGTGTGCTAAAGAAAGCACCTGTAATATACAAGGTGGTCGCATTACATTTAGTGACCTTGTAGGCCGCCGGCTTCTGTACCAGTTAAGATATCTAAAAAGATGGACAGGGAGAAGATTTGATGCATGCTAGATTAAAAACGAAATGGACAAGATTTACTGAAATGGAAGCTTTACTATTAAGGTCTTGTAGATTGCAGTACTTGGGATGGTCTGAGCGCTTTTCCCGTAGTTATACGAAAATGCAAGGGGGAGGCAACGGAAGTTCTAGAGGCAGTGAACCTCCGGTGTGAGATATAAAACGTGTCAAAGTATGTGGGAGTGACCGAGTGAGGCCACCTGTAAGAAATGGGGGGTTACCCAAATCTCCAAGGGGGTAGCATGGCATCAAGCGGGCAGGCCAAACTTCGAGGACATGTGAAGCACTCACGCAGTACCCACAGACGACACACCAGGCACACTACAAAAGTGTTGCAACTCCACCTTTGGTTGGAAAAGAATAAGTTTAGTGATATCTCCAACCTGCAAGGTAAAAAGGAAAAATACACTGGTAATCACAACAAGGCGCCAACTGGCGCCAGAGCCAAGTACATCAGGGGGAATTATTTACATGGGACAAAAGGGTTGAGTCCATAGTCCATAGCTGAAATATCAAAAGGTTAGCACTTGGCACGTAACATCAATGACATCTATGTAAGGGAAAAATTCACTTGGCGTGTACGCCCATTAAGCATGTAATCAAACATTAGGGGTAAGAACCCAAAATAGCTGCATTGGCGACTCCTGCAAAAAGAATAGGAATCACCCGGCATTAACATCAGGCAGGAACACCTGTAATAAAACACAAGGTTTCTTCCCCCCTCCACCTAGGGAACTACGCGTCAGGCAGTGCCAGTCAGGCCTTCATCCTTGGTAGTAGGCTGTAATTACAAAAGGCAACATCCTGCATAACCCCTGTAAGGAAAGACATCATGGCATCCCAGCATCCACTAGCAGGCGGGTATAACCATAGGACTATTAAGCCACCTTCGCAAGATCTACAGGGCATGCAGAACCCCAGTGTTATAGCCTTAGGGAGAAGACATGGGGAACATGACTCCTTAGCCCCCAACCTGCAACACAAACATCAGGTAGTGCATTGGCATCAATAACATATAAACCAGGCTTGAATCCCACTGCACCTGGGCATCAATACCCTAGCTTAGGCGTAACACTGGGCATGTCATCACAGCACATTATCATTGGTCCCCCATCACCATAAATGCATGGGCCTATCATACTAGCCGGGGCCACATTACCATGGCTGCATTACCATAGGGCATCATCACCTGCGATGTAAACAGAGGGGGCGGTTCAGCAGGGGTAGAAGCACAACCCAACTCCCCAAATAGACAGGTCCACTGTAGGGACAATTAGTCTTGGCCGACTACTGACAGCGGGGAGTCCCTCCGGGTCTTGGGGGGGGGGGGGGGGATGGTGTTACCCAGTCCAGGGGGGTCTCCTGCGTACCTCCAGGGCCTTCAGGACCCAGTCCCAGTTTCCAACAGAAGAGGGGTGGGGGCGAGCACCGACCCTGTGCCCCGTTGCCCTCTCCACACGGTTTAATTAAGGCCCCACTCACCGGCAGTCCAGGAGATAACCCCTCTTCCCATGCAGGGCTCACTCTCCTCAGTGGCTGCTGCGGGGCCTCCCTGGGATTCAAGGCGGAGGGGGCAGGCACTGGCAATGTGCCTCGAGGCCCTCTCCGTGCAGCACTCCCTGATCTCTGGCCGCAACACTCGGGGCTCTCCCTCACTGCGGCGTCACCCGGGCCCCTCCTCTTCACGGGGACCCGGGGGGTTCAATACGGCCTCCCGGCGGCCCAATCGGGACGGAAGGCGGGGCTGGCACCGACAGTGTGCCCCGGCCCCGCCTATCTCACCGGCCCCTCACTCAGGGGCTCAGACCGGCGGGGTGGGCTCCCGCTCCGGTTGCTTCAAATCGGGGCTCCCTCTTGACCACGGGGGCCCCGTTCCGCTATTTCACCTGGGTGCCCCACCCTCACGGGGACCCAGGGCTTCACATCGGCTTTGCCCGGGTTCCCTCGGCCTCCCGGGAACCCGGGGCTTCCGTGGGCGGCTTCCTGGCTTCTTCCGGCCGGCAGCAAATCGCTGCGCGGCTTTTAGGGGGCGCGGCCGCTTGGCCAATCCGTGTGCGGCGTTGGCGGGGGCGGGCCGATGACGCGGCCGGGCCCCCGTCACCAGACGAGGGATCTGACGGCCTCAGGGCCTAGCGCTGCCCTTTCTCTACTTCGGCGGCCCTCTCCTCACACCGGGGGCCGCCGCAACGGTACCCACCACAGCTGGTGGCTCCCCACGACTGGTCCGGAGCCTAATGAGCCCAGTTTGTGTAGCGTTGGGGGCCCAAATGCAGGTCCTGCTCTAGTACGCTCGCTGAGGTGCATGAAACATGAAGTGTGGTGGCCGTGAAGTAGGTACTGTGCTGATAAAAGGCATGTGGCCGCACACGCATTCTCATAAGTGCCCGTAAAAAAAATACTGTGCGCTGCCGCCATATTTAAAGATAAAGCACAATGCCGTGGCGTGCTGCGCTGGAAGTACTTCGTGTTAATCCAAAACAATCAGGAGGGAGGAGTCCGCTGAGGAGAGATGTATAAAGAGCAGCTGTTGTACGAGGACAGCGAGCAAGCATGGGTGCGGGCAGTTCAGTTGCTTAAGGAAAAAAGAGTGCTCAAAGTAATAAATAAATTAAAAGTAAGGCCACGCGAGGTAGGGGAAGTCCTCCTGGGAGATTATAAAAGTAAACATGCATTGGCATAGCCAATAGGTCTCGCCTTTGGGACCTTTTAGGTGTTTAGTTATCTAGCACAATATACTTGGTGCAACATCAACTGTTGCATGGCTAAACACTTATTAGGTCCCAAAGGCGAGACCTATTGGCTATGCCAATGCTTGTTTTCAAGGTTGTGGCGTCCAGGCCAGTGCTGCCAACTTTGAAACTGGAGAAGCAGGTTTCCGAATCGGCACAACATCCTGTGAATCTGGGCAAATCACTTAATTTCCCCATGCCTGTAAGCAATGAATATTATCTTGTGTACTGTAACTAGTGCTCATATAAAACATTGCGATTTTGAATTTGAAACGAGTTGACGCTATATAAAAACTGCATAAAAATGAACCAAGTGGTAAAACATATCCTTAAAGTAAGGATAGATTTTCATTTTCTGGCTGATTTGAAAAAAGTGAACCAGAAATCCTGGATAAATCGCGGCTTCACTGCTTAAATTATGTGATATTGGGGTGATATTATACTTAGCTTAAACACTTTTCTTCATTATCGTGTACGAAAGCACTTTCAAATATGTTAAGAGTTAAGAATGCCACGTGCACAAATACATTTTGTGCTTGAATTTATAGACTGTAATGTTTTAATATGGCCCCCTTACAGGGTTTACATGACAATTGTATAGCCTCTAAGTATTCAGTTCAGTGCAGTTCAGTGCTATGATGTGACCAAATAACGCCAAAGCTTCACATGTTAATAGAAATGCTCATTTTTGATTTTTGAAGCAAATATAAATATCTATATATCCACAACTCAACGCTCCTTCTGGAACTCAGGACCCTTGGGAAGTGGCGTACATGCTGGCAGAGCATACGTGTTGCAGTAAACGGTTTATTCCCACAACGTGATTTGGCTGCCTAGCAGCCTTGTCACATGTGACCAGGGGCGCTTGGCAGCCAAAATGCCTTGTGTGAATAATGTTTCCTACAAAAATTTGTTGTGGATTGTACTCTTATTGAGAGCGCACCTATTGAACTTTTGGTGAATATATTATATATATATATATATATATATATATATATATATATATATATATATATGTATGTATGTATGTATGTCGGTATGTATGTCGGTTTCATACATGTTATAGTTAGCTGGACATTTCACTCTTACAAAAGCTTTGAAATTCTCCCGTTATAGTTAGTTCAGCTAACTATAACTCGCGTGCCCACAATGCACTGCTGATGACGTCGCATATAACATCACTCATGAAATGGTCTGTGACATCACTCATGACATCTCAAATGACATCAAAGGTTTTGTATAAGGGAAATGTCCAGCTAACTATAACATGTATGAATCCTATGGTTTTTTCAGTGAATTTCCAAAGTTTTTTAAATGCTAATTCCGAACTATAACATGGCTGAAACCTATGTTTTTTTCACTGGCAAACTAAACACCCACTTCCTTTACAAAGAAATGGAAAGTTTGCATCTCTGCAACCTCTCTAATTTTTCACCTTAGTCCTCTTCCACTCAATCAACACAACCACAAATACACACCCCTACTTTCTACCATTCTTCGCTGAGCTTATCAATTATTCTTCTTTAATTCAAATTCAAAGTGCAGGCCATTTATTCAGCCTTTTTGGGAACTATGACCCATGAATAGCTGTGGTTAATTGGCACACTTCCGTCATTTCTTGTGTTTTTTCTACCACACACTGGGGCAGGTTTACATGCCCATTGCGCCCCTTTTGCATCATTTTTCCCACGAGCTTGTAAATCTGGCGAAATGTGTGTACTTTATGCACTAGCTTTCTTCCTTAGATGTAGAACTAGTTTCTCTTGTTCCCACTGCGGAATCCAACACCCTATCTGTGTAATGACCTGGAAATTCAAAGATCTACTTCACTGACCATACAGTGGGTAGTTTGTGTCTCTCCAGCCTTTCCTATTTTTCACGTTTTTCATCTTCCACTCAATCTACTCATCATACACACATCTAAGTACTGCATTCCTTAGCTGTGGTGATCAACTATTCTTCTATTTTATATTCATATTCAAAGTGCAAGCCCTTTATCAAGCCTTTTTGTTGTAACTACTCTTCCAGGAATTCTGCTCATACACAGAACTATGCATAAAGACTTAGGACCTCAGTGAATTACGGTGTACCAAAACCCACCTTACCACACAAACCCCATACCAGACTAGCAATCAGTCACTCATTGGTTCTTTGCCCTAGAGCAAAAATACCAATAACTAGTCAACCAAGATCATGCGACTTAAATTACATGAGGTAAACTGGATAACAAGAGCACTAATTCATTATAGTCTTACACCAGTCCAAAACAAGATGTAAATAAAGACACGTGCAACTTTGAAATGTTTATTTCTAACGCCATAATCTCATGCACAGTACCTTAGATAATACAACCAAACATATTATCAGAAAGAAGGTTGTCAGCATTGTTACGATTCTAGCAAATACAAATAGAAAAAGCATCCTATGTTAAAGGTAAACAAATTTTAAATATACCTACATTTCACCCTCCCTACCTAACATTAGTTTATAACTACACAAAGTCTTATAGAATTACATGGGCAGACCCATACCTCTGGTAGTCAGCAGTAGTGCATGACATTCAGTGCTCCACAAACTGTCAAGATACGAATGTTCTCCAACTGTGTGTAACTTTGCCTCCACAATGCATCATGAAATGCGCAAGTATCAGAGGTGGCCACAGCTGCAAATGTGTTATGGCTCGAACGTGTGAGGATCATTCTGAATAAAACACACCGTATTCAAGATAACCTTGATGTTCCATACTCTCACTATACACACAACTAGCGAGGCAGTTTACAAATCTAGCCTACCAAATTATTCTCATATAAACCAAAATACTCTGTTTTCTCTAAACAATATCAAAAGTACGTGTCGTGTGCAGAGCAGGAAAGCAAAAATAGCGTGTAAGCTTCTAATAAACACATGCTAACTTAACAGGGTGTGTCTGCAATCCTCAGCCCCACGGCACCCTTCCTTGATCGAAGCACGTGATATAAACGTGGGGGAATTAGAAACGCAGAGTCCAAGCCTAAAAAGCTGAGTCCAGTTCACATTTCCCAAAAAAATGATTCGCTCTTTGATAGAAAGCAGTAGCTAAATAATAAAGAATACGTATAAAAATCAAAGTCTTAATCCAACAGCGTGTAAGCACAGTATGTAGCAACAGCCTCCAAGAGGAAGCCATTGTTCTCATCTGAAAACATTTCAGCCATCCAATTCAATAGTGGGAATGAACATACATGTTCCTCAACAACCGGAGCCTCTATCACCATCAGAGGAAAACACGGGTCATCTTCAATGTAACTGAGTGCCAAGAAGTCATGTGCCGCTGCAAAAACATTCCAACGTCCCATTATTCCATGTATCGCTGCTAAGGCCATAATCCCGCCGCCAGAACTGAGCAATTCATGAGCAACTGAGGGGCTCATCAGCTGATCATAATCCGCGTTGGGAGACACCGTACTGCAGAGACACAAATCCAGGGCACAGTCGAAATCGCAGCTCTTGCAATGGAACACAGGTTTAACGCATGTGAAAAAGGAGAATCGAAACTATAATCCATAAACTGCACTTAATCTACCCAGAGGCAGCGCTCCGTAATAACTAAGCATTCGGTTCCGGACCAGCAACAGGGACATATTCTAGTCTGCTGCAAGATGTGCAACCATATTTAAGTAAACAAATTAATACAAGCAGACCGGCAACTAATGTGAGAATTAAGGAGAATCCATCAAAGATGCTGGAAAAATCGAATGGAAAAACACCAAGACCCCACATATACTTTCTACAGAAGTCACAATGCCACTGCTTCTAACTTTAAAAAAGTAAGGTAACCCCATAGTCAAGGACATATTAAAGATACTCTAAATTAACTCCTCAAAATTCAAGAGCATGTCTGTATGTAATAAATTATGCACTTCTGTGCGGGTGTTTGCAACATGAAGGACAAATGTTTCTGTAGCAGATATAACAGCGACCTCTTTTTAAGACAATAGCTCTTATACGACTCATTTGGTTGACTCTGCTTTCAAGGTCGAAATCAACAGTCAGATGGAAACATCCAGCTTTCCATGCAGAGGAGTTAACAACTTTCTTTTAATCAAACCACAAGCCTAGTTACCGTAATCATGTAAGTGATGCCTGCTAACATTGCACAACAATCCATTATTTCAAAGTAAATCACTCCCGTTTCCAGTAAACTGAATGTTATGATAGCAGGTGTCGGACTACCTTTCCAAACTCAGTCCAAATTAGGCACATCTTGTTTACAAGAGCCATGCAGTTATCTGCTGCTATTGTGCATTCCTCGCCATTCAGATAGACTTCTTTTCCCTCTCTCAGGCACCTATATGTAAATGGTAATAACCAAGCTTCATGGACATAACCGCTGCCTAAGCATCCATATCTGCTTATAGCATAGTATTTCATGCAAACCTCAAACTTAAACAGGTTAAAAAATAATGTTATGATACTGTGGATAAGCCACACGCCTGAATTGGATCTCCAATGACTGACCACTTCTAACCATTCTCATAGCGCGCCCTGTGCTCTGATTTGACAGTGAGAGAGTGATCGCACCATAGTTTGTACTGCTAATCATTCTCCGCATACGCTACGAATACGCTTTGACGTTACGCATCGCATCAAAGCTTCCGTGTGACGTCCTGTACGGCGCCCCGTACGCCTAACAAGCAAATGTTTTTAATTGTTTAAAAATATATATTCATGTATTTAATGAACACACAAACAAAAGACTTAATCTAGGATAATTATTAAATATTTTTTTTTTAACTTTTAAAAATCCTATATTACTTCTATATTGTATGAGTGGAACTGCGTGGTCCTCCGCCTGCTGCCCTAGACTCCACCACGCCCAGACCCGGTTTACAGGCACGCCTGATCGTCACCACAAAACCATTAGCACGCATATTGCTTTACCACACATGCTTTTACAACTAGTATGCATTTACCACGCATAATAAACGCATAATCTTTATAATATTTTTTTCTTGACGAACACTTGTTCTAATGGCTGTGGCTTACGTCCTTCAAATTAGTTTCTAGGTATACGTGTGACCAAGTCTGATACGGTCGAGGCCAAGGACAAACACCGTAGTGTCTATGGCATGAAATCTCATCGATCACAGAGAAAATATGCGCAGGGTAAAATGAAAGTAACAGGCATAATAAAAACAATGGAGGAAAACTGCTAAAATGGCGGTTGAATGGAGTATGTAATTAACGTTTGGCGCCTCGATTTCAAATAAATATACATACAATATGTTTATTAATATATTACAAAAGTATAGCACCGGATGACACACACGACCCGGGAAAACAAAGCGGCAAATTTAATACCTAAAATCAGGAGAGATTTGCTTGGCGAACTTGAAGAAAAAGAAAAAAAAGTGCACTTGCAAACAAGGCTGCGCATGCGTAGAGAGCAACTGATGCTGAAAAAAAACACGGAAAGTTTTACATACTGTCATAGAAATATAGCTCTAAAAATTGCCCCCGGAATTTGCCCCCCAAGACCTAATGAATAAAACTGACTTCTAGTTTTTTTTCCCTTTTCCACCGCGCACGAGTACCATACGCATACGCCGCAAATTTTTATTTTAAAAATAACAATTGACCCTAAAATTCCTTGTACGACCCCCTGAGCAAGCCTATAGAGTCAGAATGTTTCTACCCTGCCCCCTTTCCTTATTTCTAAACTTTGTTTTACTGTTTTCTTGTGACTCGGACTGAGGCACAAGATGGCCGCCAACACTGCCTGGTTTCGAGTGTTGACACAGTTGACAGCCAATCAGCATGCAGCTCGCACTCGTAATTGATCGGATCTCCGTCCGCGTGAAGAACTGTCTCTAGATATCGCTATGATTTTACTTGTGATTTTCTCAAACTACTGAACGGATATACACCATTTAACAAAAAGCACAATCTGCGAACGGAACTCTACCCTTTTGCCAAATTTGGTGTAATTCCGTTCAGCCATTCGGGCTGTAGCCCTGGCTAAAGGTCCCTATGGAAAATTGCATGGGGAAAACACGTTTTGGGACCCCCTTTTTTCTCTGCCTCTGCTTGACGAATCACCCCCAAACTTTCAGGGAAGGACCGGAACAGAGTAGGCCATTTTGTTGGAAAAATTCGCGAACATTCGTCAACCGGCACCAAAGTTATTCCAAATCGAATGTTGTGGATTTCCTATGGAAAGTAGGTCCTAACTATAGCTACCTACTGGCGACCGCCAGTAGGTAATATATAATATTGCAATGATTGTTGTGTGCAAACGGTTTCAGGTCTTGGATATAGGATTGGAGCCAGCGGCTCTGCTCTCCTTACAAATTTATTGGCTCACCCACCTCCAATGCTTAGTGTATCATTATGCTTCCTATTGAGTACATGCATTTCAATACTAGGGACTATTTTACTTTTTAAAGGTACACTGAATCATTACACTTAGCTTGTAAGATATAAGTGCCAGTGCCCATGGCATTGCTAGGAGCCCACCAAGCTCACACCACCCATTGCGGCTCCAAAATGGCAGTAGAAGCACTAAGTACTAAGCATCACACTCCTATAGATTAGTCCATAAACTAGTACCATTAAAATGGTGTACAAACATGTACAAAAAATGTAATACCCTTAATAGTATCCTAGAAAATAATACATTTACAATTACTACATCAGGACAGAGAATAGGCATAGAGGACGACAGTAAATTAGAAGAAATAAATTGAGACCAGATGTTTTCTTAAGTTATTTATATTTGAGATGGCAACGAGGGCCCATGACACCCAGAAATTATTCAGTGCTTTAACCAAAGCACAGTATGTGCAGAATTTTATTTTCAAAGTCTAGCATTTCAGGACTTTTGGGAAAGGTACCTTAGTTACTACAGTGTGGCCCACTACTCCGATAAACTGTGTTCTTTTGTGCCTTATAATTATGGCTGCTGGATGTATGGTATTTAGTTTTTCAACATTTCCATCTGTATTTGTGCATATTTACTTTTGGTCCATCTTTTTGCATTTATCCATATTTATTTTGTGTTTTGAGAATAAACGAAGTCATAAAATCATATTTTTCCACATTTAACTTAAACATGCACTCCTACTTTGATGCGCATCGTGCTTTAGCAAGTTAAGCAGCCAAATATAATAAAATAATACACCCACAGATAATATTAGCCTTAATCTACAACTATGTGTTGACATATGCTTGTAGTGATGTAATCTCAACCTGTTTTTAACTTCCCATGGAGTCCATCTGTGCAGCTGTTGGCCTGGAATTCATGAAAAACAGTATGTTGAGTCACTCACAACAAGCCCACTTACTGTATTTTTCGCTTATAAAAATAAATGCAGACAGGTAAAAACGTTGTTTTCTGTCTGTTTATCTGTAAAAATCAGTGCAAATAGAAAACTGGAAGCCTTACTTATTTATAATTAAGCTAGCAATATTTTTTATAGAGCTGCGCACCACGTTACCTCTCTGTTCACTATGAACATCAGGTTTGTTACTCAGGTTAACAAACTCAGAAGGATGGAAAGCTCACAAAGTCATGCCAGTATTAGAACTTGTAAATGTAGGTCTGGCGTATAGTTTTCAAATGTATTTGGGGAGTATACCCAACAATTAGCCATCTTTCTGGCAAAACAGATTTTTTCAGTGCAATTGATGTACTTCTATTTATAATCTGGCATAGCGATTTAGCATCAACCATCACATCAAAGAGAAATGCCATTTAAAAGTTCTTGGGGAGGGAGAGAGGAAGTGCAAGGGTTAATGAGTGATTAAAGGAGCACTACTCAAAAAGATTAGGAAGCTTGTATTGCATTCAGTTTCTTTGTAAGCAACAATGTCCAATATAGTCCCAGTCGGGCCTGGTGCCTGCGATATTTTTAGAATAGCCAACCAAGATAGAGGCATATGCAATTAACTTATATGGAATGCCTTAGTACAGAGTCAGTTCTTGCTCTTAAAATCGGGGTTGGATCAGTTAAGAACTAGCACGGAGAAGGTCTGTCGAGTGTCCTTTTAGAGGGCTTGAGGTAAGGGCGACTCCTCCCAGTAGTCACTGTGCCTTCCTGCACAGGATAATATATGCGAGAGGTGACCTCTCCTTTAGACGGCTACTGCTCGAAAGGAAAACCCACTCACAAAGGGAGGAAAAACTCCAGCGGCAATCATAGTATATCTTGATTGATTTTTAAAAAAACAAAAAAAGACATCAAACTCCTCTTGTGGTCAGGAAGTAGAAAAGAACCAACGAGGAGAAGAGGTAGATATAAGGAAAGATATGCAAAGAAAATGATCTTGAGTTTATACACTGCGCCATGCTATGCTGCACCCAGAAACGCCTGCTGCCACCGCTCACTCACCACACCACACCACCCACGCACCACACCACCCACAGGAAACCCTTCGGGTGACCACAACTGCAAAAGTGGCAGAGCAGCGCTGACAGCGATGGAGTTCTCTGTCCGACTGAACATGGGATGAAGCAACTCGCTTCGGTGAGTTGTTGGTGCTGCCTACCGCACGAATGTGACAGTATCCCTTCCTTCTGGACCTAGGTTATGGATCATAGTGCACGACTGTGCGCAAATTAAAAAAATACTAGTGCATGCATTCGGCTATATGTATTTATTTACATGTAGCTTCCTTTAGTCTGACTATGTCTCAGAGGGTGTCAGAGCACAGTGGAGAGCTCAACATACTGTAGTGATGAGTACAATGAGAGAGTATATGCATCCTTTTACATATTTAAAAGGTATAGCTGGAGCGCACATCTAAGTTAAGATAGAAAACAGATGTACATAGAGTTGCATTGGACAGAGTGTGTAACGGTCGCAAATATAACTGGTTTACCAAGCCTCAATTAAAAAAAAAAAATTATCTCTAATACGGAGTGTTGAAGAATGACAACTCCAACACTGACAGTCAACTAACACATTTGGCTAGTTGAAAGAAGGAAAAAATGATCCTGCGCAAAAACATATTTATCAAGAGAATCAAATATTATGGTAGACCAGTCCAGAAAAAATATTATCTATTCTTCACATACAATAGAAGGGGTGTACATGAGTAGATACCGTGTGGGTGATGGAGTTCTCTGGGCTTTTATACATTGTTTTAACAATTAAAACAAGCGCGTTCCTTGCGCTAAAAGGAGGCAGCATGGGTAGGGGCGAGAGGAGAGGCGAGTGAAAGCGCTTCACTTGCGGGAGTGAGCAGTGCCAGGAGCTAATCTGCACTCTCCCGCAAGTGAATCGCCACACGTGCAAACGTTGCCATTGAAGGCGTGCATGTTTTTGGCAGAAAAGCCAAAGCGATTGCAAAAGGTCTTTTTGCCTATCGGTGCATGCACACTGGGTAGGCGAGACCTGAAAAAGGAGGGACTACTAAGCTTCTTAACCAATGACAAGCAGCCGTTTATGAAGGACACTAAAAGGAGAAAATTGGAAAGATGGGTGGTGCTTAAAGCCCATAGTCTAAACCGACCTTCCACGATATCGCGATTTCGCGGTTTGCCGCGAGATCAGCACTTTTGTAAAAATGCCGCTATTTTTACAAACGTGCCCACGAAATCGGCGCTTTTGAAAAAATCGTGGAATTTTTACAAAAGTGCCCACGAAAATGAAGGAATGCATTACTTTGTACTTCATAGTGAACATAAGTTTAAATATTACCCCCAGGAGTCATTTCATTGGCACTGAATACATACACCCATTTACAGAACTTCCTGGCATCTAACACTGACCGTTGAGGCTACACAACTATGTTCTCTAATTTCATTACTTTGCCATGCTATAAATTATTGGGACTAAACTAATACCTGGCAAGGGTCCCACGCAGTGCAGCAGCAGGTACATTACCCTCCAAACCATAATAATCATATTTGAGTACTGACCTGCAGGGTACACACAGATACTTTTGCAGTAAAGAGGTATGCTGTATGAGTGAGATTAGACCTGGCAACGTGCAGATTACAGAAACCTCTCTGCTGGAAGTGCATTAACCCATCAATCAGTTGTATTGGAAACTCTGACCTGCAGGTTGCACACAAATCTCTGTGGGAGGTGCAAAACCTCTGATTCATCTTATTGCAGTTTGACCAGTATCTTTCAGTAGGTTGCATGGTTCTGGCAATATGAGTTCACCTCGAGGGGCTATTAATAGTTTGTCAATGCACAGTGCCGGGTAATATAAATGAGAACTGCGAGGGCCCTGTACAGCCCAGATTGTCAAAGGATAACATTTTGATTTCTGCACAAACTCCTGAATATTTAAGGGTCAGAATTCTGAGCCCTGAAAAGTTCTGCACAATTTCCCCCAGCCAGTTTTGGCATGTTAAACCTGCCACAATTTACCAGGAGGAAAAACGCACAATGATTACCAAGACATGCGGTATGCAGCGACATCTACATTTTATGCCTCAAGCCCAAATAAAAAGTTCGAACAGGAGGTATTTCATGACCCTATTAAAGACTTGAGCCAAAGTGACAGTATTTACCGGATCAAGTAAATGACTTAACTGTACACAAGACACTTGTAGTTGGGGCTTCTTTGTGTTAGTATTCAAATATAAGTGCAGGCAGTATGAACCCGCACTACAGTGCTTAATTTGTAAATAAAAAAAAAAGTATGTTCCATGGCTCTAATCAGCAGGACACTCCTGCTTGCACTACCCATTTTCACTGTCCATTTCAGTAACAGCATAACTAATAAGTCACACTCCTACGACTTGAACAATTCTGACAATTTCAGGACCCCAAAGTTAAAAGAATGTATTTGGCAGCAGATATTAATCATTCTTAATGTACATTGAACAGACCCTCGAGGATGTTGCGATTTTGCAATTTGACGTGAAATTGTCACTTTTGAAATAATGCTGCGATTTTTTTTTTTTTACATAAGTCCTCGCGAAAATGAAGGCATGTAGGAAAAAGGTTTTTACATTTCAATGAAGTGAACTGCAGAGCGAGCCAGGGCTGAAAAAAATAGGGACTAGACTTCCCTCTTATTAGCTGGTATTAACCAATCCGAGAGAGGCCAATTATTGAATGGGTGCATGCAGGACACTCTCGAATGGATAAGTGCTGGTAAATACCGACACCGCTGGATGCACCATTTACGAGCATGTAATTTCTGCACCATTTCTGACGTGTGGCGCGTGCACTTTTAAGCTGCAGCAGATTTCACTTAGCAAAAATTCTATATGCAAAATCTGCATGGTGCACTGCCTTTAGGGCTGAGTGAAATTATAATTAGGGGCCATTTAGCGCACCTACATGGATAGTGCAAAATGTGCCATGCCAAGCCACTGATGATGTTTGGAACTTGCAATTAAGGAAAAAACACATTTCCTTCACTCGGTGTTCAGAATTACAAGCTGCCCTGGTGGTCCCAATGAGCACTCATTTGAAGCTTCACGCCCAATCACAGCTCCAGGAAGCGGGATACAGTCTTTCAAATGTCTCCCTCTCTCACTTGGTGTGCCGATTACAAGAATGGTCTAAGCAAATGGAGAATTGAATTTCCAAGGGATAGCAGCCTTCACCTGTGGGCTGCTACCTCTGTTCCATATCCCAGGTAGCCTATTTCACAGTGGAATACTCTGCTAAAACAGTTTCCATTGTTTTAAAGCTGAAAATGGATGATTAGGAGTAAAATAAAGTGCCGCAAAAATGCTGCTAAATTTCCATATTTGTGCAGCTAACTTTCCATATTTATGCCGCTAAATTTACTAATCCATGCCACAATATCCTGGGGGGGTCTGTCTAAGTACAGCATATTTCTTAGAGACCATGCACTGCCTAAGCGAGATCTAAAAATTGAGAACTTCGTGGGCCCAAATACTAGATAGTAGAATAATCCACAGGCAGATGATTCTAGCAGAGCACCAAGCTGTAAAACTATTTTGCAGGGAAGTAACTAGTTTCTACCTTTTCCTACCAATTTAATAACTTTAACCGCAGTGAAAACCATGCAACGGTTATAAAGGTTGGTGGCATAACTTCGACAGAGAAGGTTCCTGGACCTTCTGAATTGTTTGCCCTACTTTTATCTGCACTATTTTACATGTTTAAATAAAACTTGCTATTTAGAGTAATAGCTCAAACTGAACATTACCTATATTAATGTATAGGATTTTTCTAACACTATTAAATCTTGTAATAAGGCATGACCACTACTAAATGTCTCGCAGAGCAAGCAGCGCATGCGCTAGCTCAGCGAGACATTTAGTAGTGGGCTTTGAAAAGTCTTTTGCTGACCTCCAGCTTGCGTTCACGAGCGTGTGGACGTGCACAGGCCATCTGCCTTTCTGTAATGGCTCATTAAGCCTTACAGCTCGTGAATCCCCTCCCACTCCCTCCTCGTCAGCTTCTCTCATTGTTGGATCCATTTCACAGGGAAGCAACTAAATGAAAGAAGTAAAGAGAGGTGGGCTGCTCGCGTGCTCCACTCGGGGGCCTATTTAATTTTACAATAACAGTTCCCATGCTTCTTGTTATTCTAGACCACTAGCCGGATAGGACTTTATAACACTAACTTATTGCAGTCTGTGTGCCTTACACAATAATTTCTACACAATGCATGCATGGTTGTTATGCCTGCAGAACCAAAAATCACTGATTTATCACCAACTGTGGTACAAAGGTCTCCTTTTTGACATTGTATCTTTGTCTTGTTACTCATGTTTCTTTCCTATTCACTCACACAAGCACGTTTATCATATCAGTTTCCCTTCTGCATCTTTTGTCCACCATATAATGCTTGTGGCCACCCACTTATGACTGCATTGTCTTTCTTTTATTCAATGTATATAAAAAAAAGTACTCTGCTTTTATCAATGTTGTGATAGTTGTGGGAAGTTAGCCTGGCATATGATGTCCACTAGTTCTATTGGGCACCTTGCACCAGTCTAATCGACCCTTCTTGTTGGTAGTTGTAAAGTCCACCTTATAAAAAGCTATCCTAGTGGTAGCAGGGACCAGCAGTCATCAGGCTAAGACTTCAGAGAGCGCATTAAGCAAGTTGTTTTTACCAATTATAATCCATTAAGTAGCAAATGAAAGGACACCACACAAGGTATATATCAAATATATATATATGTATTTATTCTAAACACAACCCCTCTACCCTCTTTATGAGGTCAGGAAAAAGTACAATAAAAGTTATATCTGAAAGAGACACGTTAGTGATAGATTCCTTACCTTAGAATAACCCCAGGCGTCAGACTGGATCCGGAAAGTTTTGCGTAGCAGTACCCTTGCGCGTCGGCATGCGTCGTCTGCGGCTCCGCGTCCGTCGTAGGCGTCGTGGGCGCCGTGATGACGTTGTCGGAGTACTTAGACGCCGCCTCCACGTGCTGACGTCGGTTCTTCTTTTTTCCGCGCCAGCCAGCGCAGATCTGGAAAGAGCAGTTCTCTAGTCACTTTTTGACTAACCTTTTTGTGATCTTTTGATCCCTTTTCGAAGTCTTCACGACTCCGACGGTGCCGTTAGGGATGCCCGGCTTCAAGCATTGCGACGAGTGCGACCGTACCATGTCGGTTACGGATCCCCACCGCTTGTGCCTGATGTGTTTGGGCGTCGACCATGACGACGAGGCCTGCTCCGACTGTCGGGCCCTGTCGAGGAAGGCCAGGCGGGAGCGGTCCCGCAGGCGACTTGAGATCCGCCAGTCGGCCCCGCGCCGTGTGAGGTCCCGGTCCCACGGGAGGTCGAGGGACAGGTCGCGGGTACGGAGCCGTCACAGCTCCGGGAGTCGGCGCCACTCCTCTGGGTCCAAGTCAGGTAAGAAACACAAGAAGTCGAAGAGACATCATCGCTCTTCCGACGCTCGCACGATGCGGCCGGGGGTTCAGGTGACACCGCCCACGCGGCTCCTCGGGAGTCGCGGGCGCCGCGTTCGGCTCAATACCCCCCGGTCCCTGGGCTGAACACGACGCCGGAGGAGATTGAGCGTTTCCTCATGGCCATGAGGTCCCTTTCTTCTCAGACGGGTTCCACTGCGCCTTCGGGCCCAGCGAACCCGTCTGGGGGCCCTAGTGGGTCGGGGGCTTCGACCCAGACGCCGTCGGGTGTTTCGGCCTCGACGCCGCCGGCGCCTTCGGGCTCGGCGCCACAGGGCCCCAGGATCCCGACACCGCCGGTGCCCTCGGGCGCGGCGCCGCAGGGCGCAGCGGTCCCAGCGTCGTCGGCGCCTTAGGGCTCGACGCCGCAGGGCGCCGCTGGGCCCTCGGGTGACGGATTGTCACCGGTGGACCTCACGACCCCCCCGGCGTCGGTCCCTATGGTGTCCCCTCCGGCGTCGGCCCCGGCCGGCGCCGTCCCCGATGCCTCCTCTCACTCGGTTCCGACATCGAGACGACGCCTATCGGCGCCGATCTCGACGCCATTTGGGGACTTTCAGTTCCATGAACCGTCCTCATTCGCTCATGACCCTGAGTCTCAGGAGATGGGGGACGAGGAGGATTGGGAGGGGTCTGAAGACCCTCTGACAAGGGACTGTCAGTCTAACATGGACTGGGCAGGAGATCTTGGGGAGGCCAGTGGCCTGGACACCTCTCCAGACACTGGATTCGTCTCTCCTCTTACCGTGGCTTCGGAGGAGGGGGCGACTTATAGTGTGGTGCTGATGAGGGCTGCCAAGGCCTTGGGCCTTGAGCTCCCCATCGCGGCCATGAGGACTAATCTCCTCACTGAGGTCCTTAAGCCGCAGTCATGCTCCGCGGAGCCTCTGCTGCCGTTTAATGAGGCCTTGACGGACGTTCTTTTGGGCACTTGGTCCAGGCCCGCTACAGGTTCGCCTGTAGATAGGAACGTGGCCAGACGCCACCGCCCGGCTCCGGGCGACCCCAGTTTCCTGTCCACCCACCCCACCCCGAGAGCCTGGTTATCCAGGCCTCTAACTCCCAGACCGCATTCCCGACGGCCCCCCCCTATCGGGAATCCAAGAGGTACGAGGCCTATGGCAAGAAGGTTTTCTCGTCCCTTAGTTGTGGACTGCGGTCTTCCAACACCGCATGCCTCTTGGGCCGTTAACCCACTCTCTGTGGGAAACGGTAGCGGAGTGCCCGTTGAAGGTACGGGCCAAACTCGGCCAAGCCCTTGTGGAGGGCCGGGATGCCTCGAAATATTCTATCAGGTGCGGACTGGATATGACTGACTCGCTGGGTAGAGCGATGGCTACTACGGTGGCGATACGGCGCCACGCCTGGCTGAGATCCGCCAACTTCTCGGCAGACGTCCAGAATACCCTCATGGACATGCCGTTTGATGGCCGTCGCCTCTTTGGCGACAAGGCAGACCATGCGCTTGAGCGCTTTAAGGACTCCAGGGCTACGGCCAAGTCCTTGGGCCTCTCGGCCCGGCGCCAGCAAATGGGTGCCTTTCGCTCCTTTCGTGGCCAAGGAAGGGGCGTCCCCACTCGTGCCGCCAGCCACTCGCCGCAAACTGTCGTCAAGCGCGGCGGCGGCCGTGGTAACCGCCGTGGAGGCGGTCGGGGAACAAAGCGGAGCCAGTCCACACCTGCCCCCGCAGCATCCGCCTCAAAACCCTCCTAGTCCGTGCTTTTCGGCCCATGTGACGCCAGTGGGAGGCAGGGTCCGCAATCACCTTTCTCACTGGCGCACCGTCACTTCGGACAGGTGGGTGCTGCAGATCGTCCGAAGGGGCTACTCCCTCCCCTTCGAGACGACCCCTCAAGCCATGCCACCGCAACACCACCGTGTATCGGGGGATCATTTGCGGCTCGTGCAGGAGGAAGTTTCGGCCCTCTTGGCCAAGGGGACCATCAAGCACGTTCCTGGGCCAGAAGTAGGTCGTGGTTGCTACTCCCACTACTTTCTGGTACCCAAGAAGGGCAACGGGGGCCCTCGCCCTATCTTGGATCTGAGGAACGTCAACGGCTTCCTCCGGAAGGAGAAGTTCAAAATGCTGACACTGGCTCAGGTCTTAGCTGCCCTAGACCCAGGAGACTGGATGGTAGCGTTGGACTTGCAGGACGCATACTTCCACATCCCCGTCCTGCCGGCCCACCGGCGTTACCTGCGGTTCACGGTAGGCCACGAGCACTTTCAGTTTACCGTGCTCCCCTTCGGCCTTACCAGCGCCCCACGGGTGTTCACGAAGGTGATGGCGGTGGTCGCAGCTCATCTGCGCAGGTTAGGGGTGTCCGTCTTCCCCTACCTCGACGACTGGTTGTTGAAGGCGGGCTCGCCCCAGACAGTCGTCAGCCACCTCTAGACAACAGCAGACCTCTTGCACCAGCTGGGGTTCCCCATCAATGTGCCGAAGTCACACCTGTGCCCCTCTCAGAAGCTCCTTTTCATCGGAGCAGTTCTCGACTCGGCGCAGTTTCGGGTTTACCCGCCCGAACAGCGGGTCCGGGATATACAGGCTCTGATTCCGGTCTTCCAGCCGTTATCTCGGGTTTCGGTCAGGTTGACGCTGCGGCTTCTGGGGCTGATGGCCTCCTGCATCCTTCTGGTGCATCACGCACGGTGGCGGATGCGGGCTCTGCAGTGGGACCTGAAGTTTCAGTGGGCCCAGCACCGGGGCAACCTGTCCGACCATGTCCTGATCTCGGAGGGCACTGCGAGACAGCTGCAGTGGTGGCTCACGGACCGCGATTGGGTCAATGGCAGATCCCTCTCCCTTCCCCAACCGGAGCACGTAGTTGTGACGGACGCGTCCCTCCAGGGCTGGGGAGGCCACTTGGGAGAGGCGGAGATCAGGGGACTCTGGTCTCCGGCGGAGTCCCGGCTCCATATCAACCTTTTGGAGCTGCGGGCGATTCGTCTGGCACTGAAAGCATTCCTCCTGTCTGTCCGAGGGAGTGCAGTGCAGGTGTTCACCGACAACACCACCGCCATGTGGTACTGCAACAAACAAGGCGGAGTGGGGTCGTGGACCCTTTGCCGGGAGGAGCTGCGTCTCTGGCAATGGCTGGAACATCAGGGCGTGACTCTGGTGGTTCAACACCTGGCCGGTTCTCTGAACGCCAGGGCGGACGAACTCGGCCGTCGGTGCTCGATGGATCACGAATGGCGTCTGAACTCTGACGTGGCGCAAGGCCTCTTTCTGCAATGGGGAGAGCCTTGGTTAGATCTATTCGCCACCGAAGAGAACGCGCAATGTCATCAGTTCTGCGCGTTGGAATTTCCAAGGCGGCACTCGCTCTGAGACGCTTTTCGTCGCGAGTGGAGCTGCGGTCTGTTGTACGCCTTTCCGCCTATACCTCTTCTGCCCAGAGTGCTGAAGAAGATCAAGCGCGACCGGGCACAAGTCATCCTTGTGGCTCCGACTGGGCTCGAAGCTACTGGTATCCCGAGCTACTCAGCCTGTCAATCGATCCCCCGTTTCGTCTGCCTCTTCAGGAGGACCTTCTGTCGCAGCAGCAGGGGACGGTCCTCCACCCGAACCTGTCCAGTCTCCACCTCCATGCTTGGAGATTGAGCGGCGACAGTTGAGGCCATTTGACTTGCCTCCTGAAGTTTGCAACATAATTCTGGCAGCCAGGCGTCCCTCCACAAAAACGGTATACGCCTGCAGGTGGAACAGATTTGTGGCATGGTGCACAGCAAAGGCTGTGGATCCCCTCACTGCCCCTTTCTCTGAGGTTCTTCTCTTCCTTCTTTCTCTTGCCCAGCAGGGCTCTGCTCTGGGCACTATCAAGGGCTATCTTTCGGCTCTTTCAGCCTTTATGAGGCTGCCTGACCAACCTTCTTTGTTCAAGTCCCCTATTGTAAACAGATTTCTGAAGGGCATCACTCATACCTTTCCTCCTGTTCCTTTCGTGATGCCTCAGTGGGACTTGAACCTGGTTCTAACCTTTCTGATGTGCGCTCCCTTTGAGCCACTTCATAACTGTCCACTTCGCCTTCTTTCTTTGAAGACTGCCTTCCTGGTAGCCATCACCTCTGCCAGGAGAGTGAGTGAGCTCCAGGCCCTCTCTTGCAAGCCTCCTTTCCTGTCAGTCCATCCGGACAAGGTTGTTTTGAGGACTAGGCCCTCCTTCTTACCAAAGTTGGTCACGGCCTTCCACATTGGGCGGTCCATCAAATTGCCCACCTTCTTTCTGCCTCCGCACCCCTCGAGAGAGGAGGAGAGGCTCCACCGTCTGGACCCAAAACGTGCGCTCTCGTTCTATCTGGATCGCACACGCCAGTTCCGGGTGGATGATCAACTCTTTGTTGGGTACGCGGGCGCTAAGAAAGGGAAAGCGGTGCACAAGAGAACCATCTCTCGATGGATTATCATGTGCATCCAGGCGTGTTACTCCTTGGCTAAGAAGGAAACACCTGTTGGGCTGCGGGCTCATTCCACTCGAGCCACGGCCACTACAACTGCCTTGGGCCGAGGCGTGCCCTTGCATGACATTTGTCAGGCAGCTACGTGGGCCTCGTTGCACACGTTTGCTAGGCACTACTGCCTGGACAGTCAAGTCCGGAGAGACGGCTACTTTGGCCGCTCTGTTCTCCAGGACTTTCTGGTGTAAATATTGGTTCGCAGACCCACCACCACGGGGATGGTATTGCTGGGGTATCTATTCTACGGTAAGGAATCTATCACTAACGTGTCTTTCAGATGCACAAGTTACTACTTGTGTAACGATATATCTGTAAGAGACATTAGTTAGTGATAGATTCCTTACCGACCCACCCATCCTCCCCGTTCTGCGAACCGATATCTAGGGTTAAGGTCATCCCCTTTCAGGGCCCTAGTTTCTTGGCACCAGTGTCTGTTTTTGTCATGGCTCTGCGCTTCTGGCGCGGAAAAGCTGTGGCTAAGAACTGACGTCAGCACGCGGAGGCGGTGTCTAAGTACTCCGACGTCATCACGGCGCCCACGACGCCTACGACGGACGCGGAGCCGCAGACGACGCCTGCCGACGCGCAAGGGTACTGCTACGCAAAACTTTCCGGATCCAGTCTGACGCCTGGGGTTATTCTAAGGTAAGGAATCTATCACTAACTAATGTCTCTTACAGATATATCGTTACACAAGTAGTAACTTGTGCTTCATTAGCATACGATAAGTAGCACAGTATACGTTTTGCCCTAGGGGCCTCACAAACCATATACTAAATAGTGGTATAATAACCACGTTAGAGTTGGGAAGCAGGCCTGGGGCCTGTGGAATCTCTGGGGCTACTCTAAACAACCAAAGTTTAGGAAGCAGGAGGCCCACGGGAGACGTGTGCAGTGTCTAAACACAGCCGGTTACCATTGACATTCTATGGGAAACAAACAAATTACAATTATACAATTTAAGGATACTTACGGATGGACTACGATGAAACCCTTTTAGACTTAGACACTAGGCAGGCCAATACCCTCGAGACTACCTGAGTACTCGTGTTAACATCAGCCACGGAAGCCGGGTGCATAGGTGTCTTTTGATGTCTGGTTTCGTAGTCTATTTCAATGGAGAGCTGCAAAGAAGTGCTGCAGGCGACCAGAGGAAAAGTGTCCGGGTGGATCCAAGGGTGGATCGAAGATCTGAAGAACCTGAAAGCAGAAGTTACAGATTCTGTGTCACTAGCCAGTGACCAGGATGGAACCAGGAAGGAACCAGGCGATGTCTGGTGATTTCAGGTGAAGAAGGGAAGCTTGTCTCTTCAGCCACGAGGTCCAGGAGGTGTAGACTACGACCAGGAGCTGCATTCTAGCTGTCCCACGAAGAATCTAGTTGACTGTGGTGTCTGTATCCAGATTGGAACCAACAAGCCTTGGCGAATGCAATCCACGCAGGATGTCGAGATTGGCTCGGTGCAGACCAGCAAGGTTTGTGGCGCTTCTCCTTTGCAGGGAAGCTGGAGCAAGCCTGGAGCAACCAGGAAAGAAAGTTAGATTCAAAATGGAGTCTTCAGGGGGCTCACTAGCCAACGAACTAGGAACTGGAAAGACGCGTCTAGCTCAAATGCAAGAGCGGGCCCCACAGACACGCGTGGAGGCTGAGCTTCGGTGCAAATGGTGCTCGGGCTGGGGCTTCTCGTACCCCAATGCACAACTGCAAGATACCTCAGGAGTCGATGTAGTTAGCAAAATGCAGGATGTCCAGGAATTCCTGTCCCACGTCACTCGTGTCCGCCACGGGCCTCAGCTTTGCT
Organism: Lissotriton vulgaris; assembly: GCF_964263255.1. Classification (NCBI taxonomy): domain Eukaryota; kingdom Metazoa; phylum Chordata; class Amphibia; order Caudata; family Salamandridae; genus Lissotriton; species Lissotriton vulgaris. Next base: position 204,791,933 of record NC_141690.1, on the reverse strand, counting down.
GGGAACGTCAAGCAGCCTCTGATGTCTGGAAGTCTGTGTCCTGTCTCGCAGATTCTTCGGGATCCAGCGGGAGCCTTGAAAATGCAGACCAGCAAATATGCTGCTGTTGCCTGTTTGAACAGGGTGGTCACTCCTTGACTACAAGGGAAATGTCTTCCAGTCGAAATGGAATGTCGAAGGTCCAGGATTTGTGTTTCAAAGTTTTGTCTAGGGTACCAAGTTTAGAGGTTGGACTACCTGTAAGGTCCCTCCTATGGATGGACCTGGGAAGGGGATGGTTACACCCTTTCTCTTTGTCCAGTTTCGTGCCAAAGCTGGGGCAGAGTGCCCCAGCATCCGGTTTGAACAGGGAAATGCATGGAGCACCTAGTGTGCCCCAGGCAGTGTCTGAAAAACATTCACTGAATATAGCCCTTCCTGCCCCAATACACAAAAGCCTGTCTGGGGAGATGCCAGCACCTCCTTGGACAGGAAACCTATTGTCCTGTCGGAGTTTCGTCCAGCAGCAGGAGGGCAGACTTGTGTCTGTGGCAGGAGCATCCATTTTGTGATGCTGAGGCTCTGTTTAACTTTAACTGGGTTTACCAGTAACTACAGAGGTAGCATTCCACCCTTCTCCCTCTAGAAGGGTGGAATGCTACCCCCGCAACCAGGACTGGTGGGGTGGGGGGGTAGTATTCCAAAGTGTTTGTCACTTTACACGACATGTTTTGATAAAGCCAAACCAAAGTTGGCATTAACCGCAAGGTTTATAATGCACTTAAGAGTATATGGTTTGGCTATATCCTAGAACAGCTGTAATGAGATGGTTCCGAAAGCTGCGGAGGGGCTCAGCTTATGCTAGGGCACCCTCTCACATAAAACCAAGCACTCTACCTCCATGATTGTCAAGGTCTGCCCTAGGAGTGGCTTATAGGTGTATATGTGTCTATATGTATATATAGATATAGGTATACTATATTGAAGTAAGGGGTGATTACACCACCTTATCCAGGCTGTGTGAACAGCCCTGTGGTGTCACTTTGGAAGGCAGACTAGGGGTGGCACAATACATGCTGCAGCCCCTGGTAGGCCTAGAGTGCACCTATGCCCTGGGTACCTAGGGTACACTATACAGGGGCTCACAAGGGTGACCTAGTAACCAATCTGGTATGTACCTAAAGTACATGGTATCAATTTAGAGAGAGAACAGCTAGGCTGTGGTCCTGATTAGCAGGGCCACAGCCAGACTAAAGTCGAAAAACCAGAGAATCGCAGCAAATGTGGGGGTAACCATAGGAAGCAGATCCTACTCTCCTACAATAGTTTACAAGCTGGCTCCCCATATGAACCAACATGTTTATCAGGTAACCTGCTGACTGTGATGTTTATTTGTTCCTTTTTCATTGACTGTCTATTCTGAACATTTTTCTTTTCTAACATTAGTTTTAATTTATTTTGTTGTGTTTTAAAATAACATGCCTATTTAATTATGTACCAAAATGACATTCAGTAATTTCAGTCAGTCCTTCAGGAACCAATAGTTATATTATCTTCAAATTATAATGTGCCGGCTTGGGATAGTGGTGACTTCAGAGCGTGAGAAGGCTTTTGTGACATTAGATCCAGATAGATGGCTATCTATGCAAGCATATATTGCAGTCTGTGACCAATGTAGTTAACCTTTTAATGTGCCGTCATCAACTAGTAGCATTTGTGAGAGTGCCATCTTTCTTGCATTGGTCTGCCAGCACTTTTTGCTGAACTGCTGATATTCTTTGACTGAGTGTGCCCTGGGCTCCTGCCAACCAGGTGCCCAGGGCCGGTTTCTTCCCTAAAACTGTGTTGAAACCAAAACCCAATTGGCATCTCTGGCCACCTGTCAGCCCCTAGTAGATGGTACCCTAGGTACCTAAGGCATGGTGACCAGAGAAGACCCCTAAGGGCTGCAGCACTTATTGTGCCACCCTTCAAGGTCCTATACCTTGAAACCCGCACACTGCCTTTGCAGGCTGAGTGTCTAAGTGCAGAACTAAACAGTCGACATGGCACACATTCCTGTGTGCCATGCCCACAAATCCCACTGCCCTGGCATACCTCAGTAACCCCTCTAGTTGGGTGACCTATGCCAACGGTGTGGGCACAGGTGCATAAGCCCTGTGACCCTACAGTACCCAGGGCCATTCCTGGGGACTGTAAGTGCAGTGATGCCATTAAGAGTATATGGTGCTGGAAGGTTGTCATTACGAACTACATAGCACCATAATGAAGACTGACAAGTTTGATATCAAACTTTTCAGCACATTAAACCCGCACTGATGCCAGTGTGGGATTTAATGTAAAATGCCCCAGAGAGCATCTTAGAGATGCCCACCTGAAAACCTAACTTACAATCCACGTCTGGACTGAGAGGCTGCCTCTGCTGCCACACAGCAGACCTGTTGCTGGACCCCTGGATGAAGAGCCCCCGCTCTCCTGGGCCTGCAACAATGCACATCCTGGGCGAGGTGCTCGGTCTCCACCCCCAGGTTGGGCAGGGGGAAGCTTCAAAGGCCTGCTGCCTCTGTGAGCTTCTCCAGACCCTTTGCTGTACTCAGCAAATGGCCCCTACCAGTTCTGACCTCCATTCTGGTGGAAAGACTGGCGGGAAACCCTACGTCAGTAAGGGGGGTGCCTGCCTGTGCCAACCCTACCCCTCAGGTGGGAGAGGCGAAGCACGACCCTGGGCTCCGGCCATCCTGAAGATGGGGAGCCCTGGCCAATCACTGCTAGGCCCCTGCCCCCCTCCCACCGAAGAGGAGCAGACTAGGGGGTGTACCCACCCCAGGACAGGGACCTATTGGTCCCTGTACTTGCCCTTCCTGTAACACCCCTAAATTCAGTATTTAGGGGCACCCTGAACCTTCCTTACTCAGATCCCGATAAGAAAACAAGAAATCAAGAAGACCCGCCGTGCAGCTGCTAACAGGATGACCAACTGATTTGGCCCCAGCCCTACTGACCTGTCGACCCTCGACCCTGCCGCTGAAGCTGCTAAATCCCAGCAACTCCTGTGGACAGCAGCCTTGGACAACCCAGAGGACCTGCCTGTCTTGACCCTCTAACAGACTGGGACTCCCATGAGCAGAGGCCCTGCTCCAACAGCAGTACCCCTGATACCAGCCAGGAACCGCGAATCCAGCCCTCTCTGCACCTGCCAAGCCCATCCCATGCCCGAGTGATCCAAGACCACGAGGACGTACCCCCCCCCCCCCCCCCCCCCCCCCGGCGACTGGGACCCGAAGTCCAGTGCCCAAAGACCCTCCTTGACGACAGACTCCTGCAGCCTCAGAACCAGAGACCCTTCCAACCGCAACCAGCTGAGGGTAAGATTTCCGGACCCCAAAAGACACCCCTGAACCCGGTGCCCTGCAGCTCCCTGTGCCTTCCTTTGTGGTACCTACCTCTTATTCAAGATCCCAACTTACCTCTCGAAGTGGTGGTCGCACCTGAAGAATCTCCGTCCCCAAATCTGCAGCCTTCGTTCCCTTTTTAACTTTCCCATTGGAGAACATTAAGCGCCCGACGACTCAAAAGCACCCTGCACCCAGCCACCCGAGTGCTGCTGGGAGTGCAACTACTACCCTACTCTACTTCCCCACTTCCCCTGAGTACGTGACCAGGAGCTCCGCTTCCACAGCAGTGTGGCCTGCTTGCAGCCTCCAACCAAAGGCCTCCTATCCTCCATTGGATTGGATTGGGCCTACTCTCTCTGCACCCGGCTGCCACTGTGCTGCTGAGGTTGCAGTTACTGTACCTTTTCGACCCTGGGAGACCCATGAGTCTATGTCCAGAACCATAACTTCACCAGTTGAGTACTCACCTGGAAACCGATAACTCTTTCCTTCCTTAAAATCTTTCAAGTGTGAAGTTTTGAAACTCTAAAATATTCATCTAAAATCAGGCAAGTAACAAATTTCGAATTACTCACCTGGAATCAGGAGAGGAGCCAGTACTGTATCTTTCAGCCCAGTACTGAACCGCAAAAGTAATTATAACTGTGATTACCCATAACCTGAATTTTCTTCTATAGGAAACCATTTACTGTTTTTCTCTGAAATTTCTTGTCTACTTTTGCAAATTACTAATATTCCTCAAAAATCGTATCCACTACTAAAACTTAATTACTTACCTGTCTTAGGTAGAGACCCCAGTACTGAACTTAGGAGTCCAGTCCCGGATTACAACAGTAACAAGAACCTACTTTACCTGTGACTTGAATTTCCTTCCATAGGATAATATGCTAGTTTTTCACTGTAAAGTATACAAGTGTCAACTTTTAAAATAGTTATATTCTTTAAAAATCACTGCAATAACCAAAATGCTTTTATTAGACGGTTTTCAGCTTAGGTCCCGGGACTAAATTTAGGAACCAGTCCTGGAGTTCCAAAAGTGATCTATAAAGTAATCAACTGTATTTATGTAGAAAAACCCATTGAGCTCAATGATAAATTGTGTTTAGAATTGTGTTACTAATTGCAACCACTGTAACTATTGTATTTACCAAGTCTATTGCCTTTCTGCAAAGTAACTACCTAAGTCGCTCATATTGAGAAGTATATTTTGATACCCGTTGGTTCTGAAAAAAAACAACTATATCTTTTGATATAAACATTTTTGGCCTGGAGTTCAGTTCTTGTGTGTGAAACCTTTTGCCGACTGAGTGGGAATAACAAATGCTTTACACTGTCCTCTGTTACTGCCGACCAAACTACCACTTCAAAGAGTAAGGTCAGACCTGACTTTAACCTCTGTTATACCTCTGGGGATTGTGGACTCTATACACACACTTGTACCTCATTTTGGTCCAGTATATATAGAGCCCCTTTCTCACAGCATTCCATATCTAACAGAATCAAGGAGTGCAAATATAAAGTCCTTCAGCTTTGTTTTATCCTATTTGTCATTATTAGAGGACAATTAGTTATTCAGCACAATAATCTTGGGGCAACATCAAGTGTTGCATGGCTAAACACTTCTAAGGTCCCAAAGACGAGATCTATTGGCTATGCCAATACTTGTATTTTCTTTTTCGTCTGTCACTGTACTCCCTATTTCGTGAGATTGCTGTAATTTCTCTTTAAAGATGCCTTGATGTGAAAGTATTACCGCCACAGTTACATGCAAGGTGTTTTTGAATTCTGAATTTTTGTCCTGTAGCATATCTACATGAGCTTTGCACTATTTGGATGTGTACAAAGCTGCTTGACAAATACAAGAATGGGGCATCTCAATTTAAGACAGATGTGTTTAAAAAAAAAAGGTTTTAGTACCATTAGTATTTGGAACTAGACGTGCTTCCAATTATAGTTTCAAAGCACACACAATAGTTCAAGGCCAAAGCGTAGCTGATGTGTGCATAATGGTTAAAAGAACATGGAAGTGGTGTGGAGCATTATCTTGGCAGTAATAAAGCTGTATATATGCAGTGCAGCACCTGCCTCTTTGATGGTATTTCCTTCAATCAGTTTGGAAGTTGTGGGTGCATGATTCTCATCTTTGGCTGGGTGGAGCGGGCAGATGATGGGGGAACACTGAATTCACTGTTCTATGCTAATCTGTAACTATTTTGTTTTTAGTTTAAGGAATCCGCTTTGAGGAAGCAATCACTGTATCTAAAGTTTGATCCTTTATTGGAAGAAAGTTCTACAAATAGATTGCTTGATTCAAGCAAACGTCTAACTTTACTCAATCAAATCTGGTATGTATTAGCTGGTGTGCTGTTGTGACTCTGGACTACCATACCTCCATTTGAAACTTTGTTACAACTTCACTTTTTTCTCCCCTTTGGCTCACCTCTATTTAGTCTAAAACCTGAAAGCCTGCCATGTGAGAAAAATGAAGAGAAACCGAAAGGGCTTGATCTTTTGGGGACTTTCACAGCAACTGTAAGTAGTGTAACTGTTTCTTAGACTTTTTAAAGTTACTATGTGCTGCTGATCAGTGACTTGATGAGGCAATGTTAATCTATCAGCCTCCCTCTTATTTCAGAGAGTATTTTCATTTTCCGTGTCCAAAGCTGAAACTGTTATTTTAATACATATTTTCAACCACACTACTCTGATTTTAAAATAACTTCTTTGGTCTTGTTTCTTATTACGGAAACCGCTCACTTACCTTTGTCGGACTTATTTGTGGATCATTTTTCTGCATTTAATGGTAACCTGCATTCACACTTCTCTTGGACAATTCCATGTCTCCATAAAGTGAACTAAAGGATAACTTTATTTACATTACATTTTTTTACTATGAATACCGATATATAGGGTTATTTCTGGAATGTTGAAATCTGAAGAAAAAAACGGTGCTTTCCGTGAACCATTTTTAGAAAGACAGATAAAATAGACTTTTTTTCTTTTCGAATCCCAGATGTGTCTTGTAGCGAAGCTGTGGATTTGTTGCCCTTGCTAGTAATGGAGAGATACCGACCACATCTCTATTTGAAGGACACAGTCGGCTATAGACTTCATTCCAAAACTTGAAAGTAATGTGAAAGTCCAATAGAACACCAACCAGGTGGCTAATATTGGAACCTAATTATGCCACTAATGGAAAGAAAGTTACTTGACTTCTAAAAAAGGAAATCTTTGTAACCACAAGGTGCTCCCTTAAGCAGTAGGTGGGGTCCAACAGCTTGAAAATAATGTTGAATCGCATAAATAAAACAGCCTGAAAATCTAGAAACGGTGCTCAGCACTATGCAAAGACTTATTTTGGGGGAGGTTTCCCACTTAGAGTGGGATCTGCCAATAAAAAAAAACCTCTTTTGGTAATAAGAATTGCATGCTCAAGGATATGAGCTTTGAGCCACTGGTTTGGAGGCGGTACCTGCTTGAACAGAGTAAGATTAGGGATAACTGGAATTCAGATCTGTCTGGTTACCTGCACAACTGGAGTTGTAGTAAGGAGAACATGTTCGGTGTCTTCCTGCAAGTTAAGGCAGTAAAATGGTTTGTGGCTGGGATAAACGACATACATTTTAAACAAAATGTGCATTTGGGGAGAGAATGGAGTCTGAACATTAATCTCCTTGGTGGTGCTCTTGTTTGGATGTTAATATCATTAGCCTCTTAAGACTTTTATTTAAGCCTTTCTTCATTTCCTTCTAACCATTCCAGATCTTGGAAAATGTGGATTTGAGTTGTATGTAAATGCTTGGATATTGTTGCATTCACTTAGTTTAATACCCGGCTTCCAGCCCCATTTTTTTCTGATGTAATGTATGGTGGTTTCTTTTTTGCTTACATGCTTCCAAGTGGTCGACATTTTGTTTTAAACAAAAACTGTAAATACATGCAAAAGGCCGTACTATTTACATAGGCAGGCTGTTTCCTTTACTTTCTTTAGCACAATCACAGCAAATGCCTCCCCCGCTACCTATTGGTGGGAAGATTCTACCACTGAGAGATTGTTGGAAAGCGAGGCAGCGTCTGTGAGGCCTGCACAAATAACATGACTACATTTGTCCTTCACTGGGAACCAAACACCCAATTGTAGCGCCTGACTCTCAGAGGGTAGCGTTGCAGAGCAGTCTGAGGCTTACTCCAGGGAGGTGGTGTGGGCTACTAATCGCCATTTGCAGGTGCGCAAAAATTACACTCAATAATTGTTTGTCCAGTCTGTACTTTGCTTTATAAAAGTAAGAGTACATTTATTAAACACACACACTACTCAATACTATGCACCAATTTACAAATATACATAAGCTGCTGAAATTACTATGTGACATTTCATTAACATCTCCACCCCTCCCGTGCGGGTCTAGTACCACCACTCCCATGTATGCACATCATCTTGCCCCAATGCAATTTGTTGAACATAACCTGGGGCGTGGGCCCTGCGCACTGGCACCATCCCAGTGGCGACCCACCCAATTACCTCAACAAGCATTAAAAATGGGTACACCTGCCTTGGTGACACATGAGCCTGACTGAGCACCTCCTACTGAACATAAGATAAGTGCCTCTATATCTTAAGGGCTAGCTGTCTGGGGTCTTCACCTAAGTGCAGCAGCAAGAACACATGTTTAAACACACTTTATAATGACAGTACACATTTGTGGATCATTAGAATGCATTGCAATTACAGCCCCTAAAGGCATCACAGGATTAGCCTATGCAGCCAGACACCCTAGCAGGAATTGTCTGGCAACATAACCCCACTTTGCTTATGACATCACCTTGCATGTACTTCACATTAAACATGTGAAATTCAGTCCCTCTAAAAGTAATAACCATTAGTAAATGCATTTCAGTGCAATTACACCTCTTCGCCTCCTAGGGATGCCCTTCTTAAGACGTCCCCAACTCAGCCTGTCACTCCATGATGCACTTCTTAATGCACCCCCAGTTGTAGAACAAAAGATCCAGCCTAGGAGGTGATGCAATCTTGGCTGAGGCCTTGAGGGGTTGTTTCTTTTAAGTCCCCAGGACACCTAGGGTGGGACTCTTCTCTTCTGCTGGGGGGGGGGGGGGGGGCTCCCCCAGCACCTTTTCTCAATTGAGGATGACTCGCCCCCCCACCCTCCTCCGGGGGGGGGCACCAAACACCAAAACAATCCTTTCCCAATGCCCTGCAAAGCATTATGGGGTGCTTCAGGCTCAGTTTTATGCATATTTGATAAGCGGCTCTCCCGCTATGCCGGGGAGAGCCACGCGGAACTGATGGCGGCTTCGCTGCATCTTCAGATCTCGGTGGGGGCCCGGTCCCACCTGGCCCCATAGGTAAAAGTAGGCGGCTCGGGGAGCCCACCCCTGGCTGCGACTTCTCTTTTCCGGGACCCAATCTCACCCAGGCCCTTCGCACCGCTTGTGATCTTTCTCAGGGGGGGACCCCGGGACCCCAGCATGGCCATTGGTTAGAGGGCAGCCCGGGGAGCCCATCTCCACTGCCCCCGCCAGCTCCCCGCCCGGACAGCACCCACACGTGGTGCCGCGGAGCCGGCAACTCAGTTCTGGTCTACGCCGGCACCCCCGCCACACACATGACAGGCATCACCGCGGGGCCCAGAGAGGGTGCCACGGGCCCCGAAGACTTCTTCCCGGGGGGAGTGACGGTGCTGCCTGTTCGCCGCACTGGGCCAGAAATGGGATACCGGGCCCTCCCCTTGCTTCACAAGGACCGCAATGGCGCTCACCGACTTCGGCATAGACTGGGGCCATGGTGGGCTCCTGGAACCCCTGCGGGGCATCTTCACGGGGAGCGCAATGGAGCTCCGTGACTTAAACCTTTCCGCCTCCATCTTCGGTGGGGGCCAGGGTGGGCTCCTGGCCCAATGCAGGGCACCTTCACAGGGAGCGCGACGGCGCTCCCCGTCTTTACTTCTCATTTGGGGCAGCCCCCTGGGCCTGACCCACCCCGGGGGCTCTCTGAGACCTGCGGCGGAGCCCCACGCGCTTTGTCGTCTGTCTTCTAAGGGGTCAAAGGTAGTCTACGTTCCATGGGCCGTATCTCAGGCCCTGGGGTCGATCTGCCCCATTTTTGCTTCTTCTTGCTCCTGGTGGCCCCCCCTGCCCCTGGGAGCGCTCTCCGGGTCTCCAAGAGGGTGCATTCTGCAGGGAGCGGTCTTAACTGGCTCCCTGCACCAGTCTTTTGCCTGGCTCTCCTCCTGGGCCGCTCTTCTCACTGCGCACAGGCTCCTGCTTCTGTGCATTGGTCTTGGGCTCTTATTCTGGTGCTGTTACTGCCCTGGGGGGCAGTCAGGGGGTACCGCCTTCCAACTGCCCATTGTCAGGCTCCAACACCTTCTGCCTCAGCAGACCACACCCCAGAGAGAGCTTCTCTTCCTGTGCAAGCACTTATAATAAGTTGAGTAGGGGACTGGCAGGAAGTCTGTTTGCCCTATCACACGGCGACACATCACTTCCCTGCTCCCTCCTTCCTGCCCAGGCCTCTGGGTTGGTTCAAGATGGTGTTGTCCAGTGTCTCTGGCCACAGGGTCCCCTTCCCCCCAGTGCTGCCTTCAGCTTGGTTCCTGGCACCCAGCAGCAGGTGCTGATGGATTAGCCTGTAGCTAAGCCGATCTTCTCTCCTTGGTGGGAAGATCTTCGCTCTGGGAAGAAAGGTAATTAATCTAGCCTGTCAGGCCAGACCCCTGTCAGTGACTCAGAGAAATGACATTTATGGATGACCCAAAAGCAGTATAAATATGACTTTGGACTCTGCAGAATACTGCTACAGTGGTCTTCAGTGCGTGTCTGGAATCGGTACGCCTTATGGACGTAAAACTAGCACATGTGCGCCCTATCCCCATAAGAGAAAAATGAATACACACTGTAAAGCACACTAACTTTCCCAGGCATGTCTCTTCCCCACTGTATAAAGCCTATTCCATGTCGCCACCCAATTCTGCGTAGGTCCTGCCACATCATTCAGTCTGTAGCTGATCCTGGGCAGCGCATGCTAGGAATATCCCCTGCACAGCCCTTACACTTGTGCACACGCATGTACATGTGTCTGCATGTTACCAGCCCGGTGTCCCTTACTCCAGCTACTGCGCAGTGGCCTTGTCAAGCCAGGGGGACACCTGTAAAATCCCCATGCAGTCTCACAGTAAAAGCTCAACCCTTAGGTGCTCAAAAAGCAAACAATCCGGGCGGCTTTGTAACAGATGCTCTCATTTTGTTTGATCCTAGCTCAATTATCTTCACTAGGTTCTCTAACTTTCTAAGGGTACTGAAAGTCTATTGGTAGTCCCTACCTGAATTATGGCCTTAAGTATTTTGACAACACTAGATTATTTCATCAGGTATTTACTAAAGTAACTGGGAGTGTTACTACATTTTATTTTTAGCCAGGTTCCATACCTGAGCTTGGAACAAGTTTTCCTGCTTCCAAGGTTAGCCCACTCAATGATATGAGGGGTTTACAGTTTCTCCTACAGATTCAGCTTTCCTTTGGCACACAGGTGTGTATTTGATGTGAACTAAGAGTTGGTCTTGGATAGGCCCGCTGCTCATGTTTCAGTGGTTTGCTTATGCCGTTTCCCTGCATCTGATCTTTTAACTGTCCTCCCTATTGTTCCGTTGGCTGCTTCCAAGGAGCTTTTCATCCCATGTATTGAGTAGGCCTGCTCTAGTCTTCCATTTGCTGAAGTCATCCATTGCAGTACATAAGGGCTACTTTCTCTACTTCAGTTGTATTTCTTGTCCCCTCTATTTGGTCACCTCTGTTTTTAAATTTGTCTGCAGAGGCCTTGCTTGTTAATGATTACCTCCACTCGGCCGCCATGTTCATTCTGTGAGACATCTTTGGAATGTAGCCTAATGTAACTAACAGCAGCTGCCTGAGTCCAGGAATTTCACCCATTGCTTTTTTGGGTACTATATTCCTGTAAAATTATCCAAAGCTCTTACAAGTGCATGAAAAGTATGAACCGGTCACCAAGCCTTGTTAATATAGTATGCATATACTGTTCGATTAGTGTATAAAGAGCCTCTGCTACTCTGTACCTTGTTGCTATGAGTGTATATTGCACTTTTAGTCCTGATGGCCTTGGGTGGAAGTCTCCAAACCTTTAGGGATACCAAAGGGAATGATGGACGGAGCGTTTGAGCAAATGAAACACTCACCCCCAGTCAACTGATCTGGGTTTAATCCATCACCATTCTTTAGCTCACTACACCACCCCAGTTCAGACATGGTCATATGCAAATCAGTCTGACCCTGTGCCTCCTGGGAACAGTCCAGCCCAAACTGCCAAGCCATGTCTTCCCTGGACCGGAAACAAGCATCCTGGGACCGGTTTCGGATTCATAATACTCATCAGCCAGGCTATCTTGAATCCCTTTAGCCTTCACCTTGTAGTGTAGTTCCTAGTTTCCCACTAGGCCCTGCGCATTGGAATAACATAAACAGTAGTATCGACGTGGAACTGCAGATATTCCAGGCCTCCACTGACTATGCTAAACTTAATTGGGTTGTGTTACCAACTAGCTCAGAGGTCACTGGAAATTTTCTTCTCTGCATGGGAAGTGATCAGCTTCCTTGGCACAGACAAGAAGGGATTCAGTTTTCCAACAACCGTGCAACATGACAACTTTGCTCCTCAGATCAAGAGTCAATCTCTAGGGTCGTGTGAAACAATAGACATGTATTTCACTCAGTCAGTCTAGTGCAGTTTACTTTCACGAGATGTAGAGAATAGAGAGACGGGCGTTTGTCAATAAAGGGTTAACATTTATTGAACAGTCTTTCTTCTCGTACAAGAGAAATGTATTGCCACAATTGCAATAATTGTTATTATAAAAAGTACGTACAGTAAGATAAGTATTGCGAAATAGAACTGTAAAAGCATTGATATGGTTTCTTAGCCATACAATGGTTTAAAAGTAATAAAACATATATACAGTCATATATACATTAGGCTAACATACTCAACTGGTGCTTCTAACTAAGCCTACCCCAGTGTGCCTGACCTAAGCCTAACACGTGAGAGGGGAGTAAGTAAGTAGCTTTAAGTTAAGTTGGTTTTACCAAGGTTTGTTTCAAGAATTCTCGTCTAAGGGTTTAGTCAACACCATACCTCTGAATAGAATGATGGAGGATTGGTATCTCCTTCAGGGGTCTCTCTCGATATCCCAGTCACCCGCGAGGGTAAACCGGAAGCGCCGTAGCTGGATTTCTCTGCACGAGAAAGGCAGCGGGTCTCTTCAGCGCGTCGAGGAAGGAGGGGGGACAGCGTCCGCGGGCAGCTGGAATCTGCTGGATGTCTTCGCAGAGGGACGATCTGTTCAGCTCCTTAAGCGTACTGCACCATAGTTGGCGCTTTAGCGGCGATAATGGTATCAGCAGCTTCACCACCACAGGATAGCAGGCTGCAGCGACAGAGTGCTAGATTTACCAACACAGGGTCTTGCAGGCAGCCAGCATCAGCAACAGTAGCTTGCAGCTCACAACAGCAATTGCTTAAGGCAACGTTGGTAATATTTATACCTGACAGGTGCCGGGTTTGACGCAAGTTTGCTGGACATAAGACGTCAATTAAAGATGTCACTAGGAAGTGATAGTTATCAGTTGCTCATTAGAGTTCCATTACTAATCAAAACATAGCAAGCGGGGATTTCCAGGTTTGCTAAGTTTTTATCTTGTTGAAGAACTCGGAGTGTTATCTAGGAATATCAGATAGTGACTACTGCTCTGTCATTGCACTAATTGGTCGCAAAGGAAGTGGCAGAGGGAACTATGCTGGAATGTGGCTCTGTTCGTGTGAGGCCAGAGATGACTTTTCAGAAAATCGCACTTGAACGGTTATGCCAATATAGGGAATAAAGGGATTTATAGCCGAATAGGGGCATAAGGTCACAGTATCGATCAGGAACCTAGATAAACACGCAACACCCACTCCACGGGTTAATGTCCATCAAAATTACTAAAACTAAGCAAATAGATGCATGTGTAACATTGCCCAGTCCAAAATACATAAATGCATTCGAAATAGGCGTACTTATAATACATGGAATATAGGTACTGTACGTTTTTTAAAGCATAGAAATCATTCAAAAATTATTGCATACGAAATCAATGAACGATTATGCAAAAGGAATTACACATGAAGTATCTCTGACAGAAGAAGGGCGAGATAAATCATCACATAAAAATGCATTGTAATAACATGTGTGCTAGAGGCTGGTGTAATGTTGTTATGTCTCTAGATGTGTTTAGAAATAGAAGTGTGAAGCTTCTGTTCTCTAAGAATAGTTTCTACGTTAAGCAAAGAATTGTTCGTGCCAAAAAAGGGTCAATATTAAAAAAATTGTCCAATTCAAAGAAAATAGATTTCCAAAGCTCTTGGCAGTTTTTGTTGATCAAAACTGAAGGCCGAATTCAGAGTTCATGGGAACGCTGTGTGTCGGAAAGCTTCTAAAAGTTATTGTTTCTCTACGGGTGAGAACATCGTATCAGACAGGCTCTCAAAGAATTGGTCTACAAAATCAGGTGATAGTTAAACCAAATTAGATAGCGCTGTAACTTGGCAGGTGTGAGAATGATTGCTGTCATCGAAGGCAGGACCAGCAATGCTCACACAACGTTGTACCTGGATGATGTTGCTTTTGTCACTCGCTCCACTGTTACCACTTGGCTGTAGTACAGGAGTCTCCACGAATGCCGTCATCAGGATTGGTAGCCGCTGGGGACAACACAATGCGTGAGCCGTTATTGGACTGAGCAAAGTATCGACGTCCATTGGTACTGCTGATGGAAGTGAAAGACAGATGTCCAACACGCATTCATCGCCGCAAAGCATACACCGTGGCACAGGTAAAATGCAATTTTGCCATATCGGTCTGAATGAAAGGAACCAGGTCATGTTTAGATCTCTCAGCCTGGCCAATCCAAGGACGTTAGTTATCCTGTCCCGGTAGCGCATTGCTAGGATTGTCTCTTCCATTCCCATGGGAGCTATGTCTGAGCCGAGGCTTGCCATAACGAAGCAGGAGGGTCAAAAATAAAATCCCTGCTACGAGTCCCAAAAATAATGGTATGCCGCCAAAAATGGAGTGCACAAAATTAGGAAAGATTCCCAAAATTGCCTGGAAGGGTGTTAGCAGTCCCGTAAAGACTGTCTTAAATATGCCTGGGATGCTTGTTGCACTAAACATGTTAAGGAGTTGGCTGAACATTTCTACGAAATGCACGGGGCAATTTGTTGATAAAAGGTCATGAACTTCAGTAGCTGTCCTTGCAACTAGAAGATCATACGTCTCTTTAGATGACGTTATAGGCACTGTTGTCTGTAAAAGTACAGATTTAATTTTGCTTAATGTATCAATTCGTATAGAATAGAGATTCAGACGAGGCCAGATGGGAGTCACTATGTCTGGAGGCCCACTCGGAAACAATGCTTGCATACAGCATTTGACCATGGATGTTACTTCTACTAGATAACTTTTCCCTGGCACGAGGCCACAACATCTGTGATCCGTTCTAAGAATGTAACTCCCGTTCGAAAGTTGCATAAAGAAGGGCTCTATCTGAGTTGCAGCTGTGACTAGCTGGTGGCATGAAAGGTTGTTTGAATTTCCATCGCATGCTCCGTGTAAATTAATACCCTGACACAAAAGTATACCGCTTAGTGAATGTTTACAGTTCTCACCACTAAGAAATACATTTTTGTCGCTGTCACTATAGCAAGAATGAGTGTATGGTAATTTCCATTCGGATTTTACATATCCTTTACCCAATTGTTCATACTGGCCAGCAGGTATGTACTCAAGGCACTTTTTAAATCGGAAAGTTGTTATCGGAATTGTGATAATTCCGTGTATTATCCATTCAATGACAGGACTCTCTGACATTGTCAATGGTAATCTCTCGAGTTTTTCGATGCTCAGGATTGTATAGTCTGCTCCTTTCTGTGCCAAACTGATCTGTTTATCAGTAAGGTTAAAACTGGAAAATAATGACGTTGTGTTGATTAAACGCCAAGGCACATAGCCTGAACGAAGATTTTGCAGCGTCCAGCCTAATTCTATAATAGAGCGTAATTGAGACTGGCCATGTTGTAACATAAGCAAATCTCTGTCTATCACATCAAAGGCAGAGGATACAATATTGTCCAACGAATATATTCTGGAAGACCGAGTCATTAACCCATTGTCTACCACAGAAAGTGATTTCTCCAAATTAATACGATCAATTTCTCGTATTTTTTCAGCAGTTTCAATTTGCTTTACTTTCCAAGCCTCGTTGTAAGCAGCATAGATACTGGTCGCTATGAAACGCTTTTGACGCTGTTTGCGTGGTCCAAGAATGTAATCGCGCAAATCAGCACCATCTTTTAATAAAGACAAGTGTTGCTTAATTTCAGCCAGTGTGGATGTTGTTAGCCATTCAAGGCAGAGTTTCCCTACACTGTATGTTGTTATAATCCCTGGATGTTGTCTCTGGGAGTATCTCAAGTCTAATCTGGTCATTTTTAAACCCTGTGTTTTATTCAGGAACCTATCTTGACAGCTATTTGTGTCTGTAGGCCAGATTAACCACTTTTTCCAATCAGGATGTGTTCTGTTGAAATGTAAAATTTGTGACACGTCTAACTCAATATCTGTGGTTGTATTCTCAGGTATTGGCTTTGGTATAGACCGTGTTTTAAGGTCTTTGTTCTTAGCTAGGCCAAGACAAGATGTTTGGTGTATTGTGTCATTTAAAAATAACATTTGTTCTGGTATCATGCAGGTTCTAAATAGTACTTCAATGCCTTGCACCTGCCAATCTTTTGTACCCCAAATTGTTTTCGTTTCAATATTATTTTTCCAATAATCAAAACCAAATGTCATCATTTTGTCATAAAATGCTTCTGAACATATCAATTTAGAATTTGTCAGCATTGTTTTCATTCCTGTTTTATCTAACAGTTTATAATAAAACGTTTCTGCATTACTTGTGTTAAACCCTGAGAAGTATTTGAATTTCTCAAAAAATGCTTTAGAACTGCTTTTAGGTGGTGTAGCACAATGTTCCCATTGATTATACATAAAAACATTTCTAGACTGTGCAGATTTATGCAAGTAATGATCCCCATAGTGGGTGTAACAGAATAGCTGCTCATAACTAGATGAACCTTGTAAATAATCATGATCTGTGAATCTAGCTGACATTACTAAATCAGACATCATGTCATTAATACTGTTAAAGTCCCAATCATCAGAGAATGTACTAGGTGTCACAAAGTCACTTAAGGAAACCTTTAGTTGATGAGGATACTTCAGGATTTCAACCGGACCATATATCTCATAGTCTGTTTTCTCCCATACTACCCCACCAGGTATTGGAATTGCTGTGACATTTACTGTTGACAGTTCTCTTTTCTTCACGTGGGATGATCTGTGTGGTTTCAGGACTAGGTTGATGTTCTGACTTGCTGTGTCCATTCAATTGTAATGAACTTTCCTAAAATTAAAACTAAAATTAGGCAGAGTAGGAGTATGAATACCCCTGAAATAATCCAATGCTCAATCAACGGTGAATCCAGATATAGTTCTTTGATTTGTTGAAGGAGTCCTGTTGTATTTTCTTTAGAATACTTTTTTGTTTCTGGCATCACTTTGGGGTCATTTAAATCTTCAGAGAAGTTGTCGAAGTTGATGAAATAACCAGAGGCAGTTCTGTCAATTGATGGGATTGTTCTTTCAATCTGTCTCTCGGTAGCACTTTCTGATGCCACATCATTGTAGACTGGTGTTGTTTCTTGACGAACTGTTTCAATCTGTGTTACAAGAGGCACGAGTTCCATGGCATTATTGCATAGTCCTTCATTGTGCACTGCAGGCTGATCGAATGTGATTAGTCTTTCAGTTTGAACCTCTTGGATTGTTGCAAGTTTGGGTATTCTGTTGTTTCTTGGGAGTCCACTGGGCCTACTGTTGATTATAGGCCACATGCTTGTGGTTTTACCAGATCGATGGACACGACTCTGTTCTTCTTTTTACCAGCAAGGGGCGGTAGCACAACTGATCTTGTTCCGGTGACTGCTAAGACAGGTACTGCTTTTCTGTAAGAAGGCCCAAATTCCTTCTTCACCGCGATCTTTTCTCTGACTAGATCCCCAATCTTTGGAATCCAGACAGGCCTTGCTGGGGCTGTTGCGGGTGGTGCCTCGTCAGTGGTACTTGGCTGTTGCTTTAACTTTATGTTGCTTAATGATTTTCTTGTTTCATTCAGTTCCTGTAAAACAGCCAAACGATCCTTTACATCAAAGTGCGTTGTTTCTTCTTGTACCACTGACATTTGACTATCGAGGTCCTGAACTCTCATTCTAATTCCGAACAATAGTTCGTATGGGCTGAAACCTTTTAGAGAATTTCTTGGCATGTTGTTAAGACTAGTCTGGACACTTAAGAAATGTTTGACCCACCCAGCGCCTGAACCTAATACCTTCGCTGTTATAGATTGCTTTATGCCCCGGTTTTTTCTTTCTATCACACTATTCCCTTCCGGGGTATGACGGACAAGAATACCGCAACCCAATTCCCATGCTGGCCATGGCCTCCTTATAGGCTCGAGAGCTGAAAGCAGGACCCTGGTCAGAATGGAACGTGGTAATTGCGTATGTGCCGATAAAGACTCGCAAATCTTTTATAACCGTTCTAGCGTCAGCCGAGCGCTGGGGCCACATCCATATGAACCTCGTACAGGAATCCACTGCTACCATGATATATCTATAGTTGCCGTCCCTTTGTAGGGGACCACAGTGGTCCAGGTAAACGCATGCAAATGGTTTATCCGAGATAAGAAGGGTTGTCTGCGCTGGTCGTTTTACTGTTGATACTTTTATCCTTTGGCATATTTCGCATTCTAATACATACTTCTTAGTTTGTATTCTCAAGCGAGGCCACCAATATCTCTGTTTTAATAGTGATATTGTTGCGGAAACGCCAGCGTGTGCAGAAGCAAGCCCTTCGTGTGCCGCTTTGATTAGTCCTAGTCTGTGTTCCCTGTTTGGAATTACTCTATCCCCCACTCCAGGGATTCGAGCAAAAGGAACATTATTTTTATCCGTCAAGTACAAGTACTTTTCAGGAAAGCCTTTTGGGAGTGTTTTCTTATCATTTTTTACTGACGTACTGACAGCTTGTAGAATATCGCTGTCTATTTTTGTTTGTGACCGAGTTATCGCAGCTACGGAAGCCGTTTGCACAGCTGCCTTCGCGGCTTCATCAGCCAATGAATTCCCTGCAACGTGAACGCCATCACGTTGATGACTCAGTGTATGTATCACGTGAGTCTTTTGTAGTTCTTTCTGTAAAAGAACTACCTGTTCCCAAAGCATTTTATGCTTTATTGTGCAACCTTTTGCATCTTTGAAACCATTTTCCACCCAATTCTGCAAGTATTCATTATAAGATTGTATGCAATAAAAAGAATCGCACACTATTAGTGTGGGGAATTCGCGATCGGTATTTTCTAGCGCCATCTTAAATGCTACTAATTCAGCTCGTTGAGCCGAGCAATCTCCTAGAGATTGTGTTTTGGTGACCATTGGTCTGAATTTACCTTTGTGCCAGCGACCTTTAACAATCGCGCACGCAGCACTGTAAGCTTGCTTACCCCCGACTGCGGGTTGTGCTGATCCGTCAGTATATATAATACTTCCGTATTCTTCGAGAGGCAGGATTTCAATTGGCAGAGGACATTTATATTCATATTGTAAAAATTCCTGTGTTTTTAAGTTTGGATCAAATTCGTAAACTACGTCTGTTGCAGCGAGAGAATTAACCCACTGAATCCATCTCGGATGCAAAGCTTTAGCATTAGGAATGCTTGCTTTAGTTACCGCTTCTAAAGCCGGTATAGGCGTTACGATTATTATTCGTTTACCTTGTGCTAGGGGCCTTTCTTTCGCTACAGCAGTCTGAACCGCAGTTAGAATTTTCTCCGTTGAACTGAATTTTATTTCAGCCTTTGTGTACAAATGTGATTTGTAAGCTATTGGTACCTTTTCTCCCTCATTAGAGGTTAGGTATGTGAATCCGCATCTTCCTGGGATGACTCGGATTACAAGATCACGTGTGTTGTCACGTGTATCTAATTTTGTTTTTGCTAACATGTCTGTTTGCAGCGATCTCAAAATTTCTGTGTGTTTTTGAGTCCAATTGATTTGTTTAAAATCAGGTTTAATTAGTTCGTAGAGAGGTTTAACCCTCTCTGCGTAATTTAGGATGTAAGTTCTTCCGAAATTCAGAAAACCTAGTATGGATTGTAAATTCTTCAGCGTTTTTGGAGCTTGGAGTACAGCGCACTTCTCTAAGAAGTTGTCCGCTAGGCTTTTCCCTTCACTTGATAATTCGTACCCTAAAAATAGTACTGTCAGATGGGCAATTCGGGACTTTTTAAAGTTGAATTTGTAACCCTCTGCTGCTAACCCAAGTATAATGGTGTTCACTCTTTTCAAGTGAGTATCCAAGTTGTCGTCTGTGAGATAAATATCATCTACGTAAGATAATGCTTCATCATCATATATTTGTAGTAACTGTTACCCTAGCTGAGAATAGTCCTGGGCTGTTCTTGAACCCCTGCGGGAGTCGACAGAATTTTTTCTGTGACCCAAATGCAGAGAAAGCGGTCAAATATCTGCTTTCTGGTGCAATGTTTTGACAAAAGAAACGATTAGAAATGTCTAACGGCGTTCTATTTTTTCCTAACTATGTTATTCATTAGGGCTGCACTATGCAACATGTATTAAGATGTCTGTAGTCCAAAACTAGACGATATGAATTGTCTGGCTTGGAGACAGGAAACAAAGGATTGTTCATTTGAGAGGTGCATGTTTCAATCACCCCCTGGTACTCAAGTTGATCTAAGATCTCCCTGACCTGTTTTTTAGCTTCTTGCTTTATGGGATACTGCCGTTGGGCAGTTGGTTCACTTTTTAGTTGGATTTTGTGAGGAGGTGAATCCTCATCCCATCCTACATGATTTTTATACAATGCAGGTGCCTGGGCTACAGCCCATTTCCTTGCATATGTATATTTTTTGTGAATCGGTATGTGATTCGAGAAGGCAGGCATAATCACTTCTTCGCCACGAGGGCACTCCCTGACAAACTCTGGGGGCCAATCTTTTTCAGCTAACAGAATATCATAGCCTTTTGAGAGCTTATCCCAAAATAGACCCTTAATTTTCCTAGTCTTATCACCCTCCATACGCAATGTTATTTCGTATATTTTATGGGGCTCGCTAAGTCTGGCGTCGGCAGTTTCAACTTGAATGTATTCATTCGTGTCCACTGTCTCCAGATGACTCATCAAGATCTTGCGTGCTATACTGATTTCTGCTGCACTGTCCAACATTGTCAATGCCCACTCCCCGTTTTTCAACTGTGTCCTCAGTATTCTCGGCATGGTTGATTACTCTAATACTGGCTACCTTCTTTTTCTGAAATTGAGATTTCTTATTTTGAGCAGGTTCCTTGTCTTTGGACTTGGTGTGCTCTCCTGGGTCTGACCGTCCTCTTCTTTCCGAATTCTGTGGAAGAGATCGAGAGGGACGTGTATCAATACTTTGATATCTATCAGGTTTTTTCAGATTATCCCTATTTCTAAGGTTATATCTTTTCTCATAGGGCTCCCGCTGGTGAGACTGGCGTTCTCGAGTCGGAGTTCTTTCCCTCCGTCGAGGAGACCTTCCTCTGGACTGGAAAACTTTTTCCTTGGGAGTGGATTGTTTATTTCCATCCCAGCTCTTTTTAGGAGTGTTTGAATTATTTTTAAGAAATAATTTTACTAACTCTCTATAAGCTTTTGTTAATTCTCCTATGTTAAATAAGAGATCTTCTTTTGACATTTTTGCAATGTCCGGGTGTGGTGTGTAGCTGGCTAGAACCGGCCACGTTGCTCCTGGTCTACCTAGTGGACCGAGCCTAGTTATGTGATCATTGTGTTTTAGGGCGCCATTAAACCAGAGCAGGTGCTCTTGAAATTTAAGTGGAATTTCAATCTCCTCGAAAGGAGCGTACTCTTCCTCTAAAAGAATTTCACTATTTTGTAATAGTGAAATTCTTTTGTTATAGCGTTTACCGCTGGAAAGTTTATCCATGAATAGAATACCTCTGTCTGCCGATACTCGTGAGCCTCTATCACAAAAATTACTGTACCACCTTGAGGTGTCAGTCCGTTCTCTAGAAGTTTTAACGTTATAGATCTTCTTAAGTGGACCGGGATGATAATAGCATCCGGGTCTGTGTGTTCGGGACCCTGCTGAGTCGCATCTACTGCGGCCCCAGGAGTTCCGTTATTCTCTGGCATTGTAAAAATGCAAGGTTTGCAGAGTAGGTCTCCAAGGAGACAAAGATTAGGTGCACAATATTTTGGAACACTGTATCCTTCAACGTTGAATAATGTTATGTTATTAAAGATGTCATTAGGAAGTGATAGTTATCAGTTGCTCATTAGAGTTCCATTACTAATCAAAACATAGCAAGCGGGGATTTCCAGGTTTGCTAAGTTTTTATCTTGTTGAAGAACTCAGAGTGTTATCTAGCAATATCAGATAGTGACTACTGCTCTGTCATTGCACTAATTGGTCGCAAAGGAAGTGGCAGAGGGAACTATGCTGGAATGTGGCTATGTTCGTGTGAGGCCAGAGATGACTTTTCAGAAAATCGCACTTGAACGGTTATGCCAATATAGGGAATAAAGGGATTTATAGCCGAATAGGGGCATAAGGTCACAGTATCGATCAGGAACCTAGATAAACACGCAACAACCTCACCTGCTTTGCTAAATGCATTTTTGTTGGCATTAGGATACTAATACTGGTTATAAATGATAATGCTTGTGCTCCATCCTCTAAACTGGCTTGTGTTCAATTCGCCCATTTAATGTACTTGTAAATACCCAGCAAAGTGGTAGTGCAAGGTCACACACGCAAGTAGCCTTTTTAAGCATATCTCGGGCCTGTGAATGCATCCTGTGTGCATTTTTAAACTGTCATTTCAACCTGGCAAAATAAACCTTTAACCAGGCCTCAACCTTTCTTTTTAATGTTACCCAAGGCAGCCCAGAGGGCAGGATGCGGTGTATTTTAAAAGTAGGGCATGTACGTTGAAGTTTTACTTGTCCTAGGAGTTAGTCTCACGTTTGTTTTTCACTACTGCAAGGCTAACCTTTACCAGAGCTTTACATAGGAATCTCTTCCTACTAAGGTCGGGCGGATTTTAACCTTTCACCCACTCCAGATGTCTATTGGAGTATTTACGGGAGAAAGGGGTGTGAAATATGCACGACTGAGTTACTCTAAAAGTCTTGCGTTAGTTTATCGCCTTACCAAACGTTAGGGCGCCATGTAGTGTAGTTCCTAGTTTCCCACTAGGCCCTGCGCATTGGAATAACATAAACAGTAGTATGGAACTGCAGATATTCCAGGCCTCCACTGACTATGCTAAACTTAATTGGGTTGTGTTACCAACTAGCTCAGAGGTCACTGGAAACTTTCTTCTCTGCATGGGAAGTGATCAGCTTCCTTGGCACAGACAAGAAGGGATTCAGTTTTCCAACAACCGTGCAACATGACAACTTTGCTCCTCAGATCAAGAGTCAATCTCTAGGGTCGTGTGAAACAATAGACATGTATTTCACTCAGTCAGTCTAGTGCAGTTTACTTTCACGAGATGTAGAGAATAGAGAGACGGGCGTTTGTCAATAAAGGGTTAACATTTATTGAACAGTCTTTCTTCTCGTACAAGAGAAATGTATTGCCACAATTGCAATAATTATTATAAAAAGTACGTACAGTAAGATAAGTATTGCGAAATAGAACTGTAAAAGCATTGATATGGTTTCTTAGCCATACAATGGTTTAAAAGTAATAAAACATATATACAGTCATATATACATTAGGCTAACATACTCAACTGGTGCTTCTAACTAAGCCTACCCCAGTGTGCCTGACCTAAGCCTAACACGTGAGAGGGGAGTAAGTAAGTAGCTTTAAGTTAAGTTGGTTTTACCAAGGTTTGTTTCAAGAATTCTCGTCTAAGGGTTTAGTCAACACTATACCTCTGAATAGAATGATGGAGGATTGGTATCTCCTTCAGGGGTCTCTCTCGATATCCCAGTCACCCGCGAGGGTAAACCGGAAGCGCCGTAGCTGGATTTCTCTGCACGAGAAAGGCAGCTGGTCTCTTCAGCGCGTCGAGGAAGGAGGGGGGACAGCGTCCGCGGGCAGCTGGAATCTGCTGGATGTCTTCGCAGAGGGACGGTCTGTTCAGCTCCTTAAGCGTACTGCACCATAGTTCGCGCTTTAGCGGCGATAATGGTATCAGCAGCTTCACCACCACAGGATAGCAGGCTGCAGCGACAGAGTGCTAGATTTACCAACACAGGGTCTTGCAGGCAGCCAGCATCAGCAACAGTAGCTTGCAGCTCACAACAGCAATTGCTTAAGGCAACGTTGGTAATATTTATACCTGACAGGTGCCGGGTTTGACGCAAGTTTGCTGGACATAAGACGTCAATTAAAGATGTCATTAGGAAGTGATAGTTATCAGTTGCACATTAGAGTTCCATTATTAATCAAAACATAGCAAGCGGGGATTTCCAGGTTTGCTAAGTTTTTATCTTGTTGAAGAACTCAGAGTGTTATCTAGCAATATCAGATAGTGACTACTGCTCTGTCATTGCACTAATTGGTCGCAAAGGAAGTGGCAGAGGGAACTATGCTGGAATGTGGCTATGTTCGTGTGAGGCCAGAGATGACTTTTCAGAAAATCGCACTTGAACGGTTATGCCAATATAGGGAATAAAGGGATTTATAGCCGAATAGGGGCATAAGGTCACAGTATCGATCAGGAACCTAGATAAACACGCAACAACCTCACCTGCTTTGCTAAATGCATTTTTGTTGGCATTAGGATACTAATACTGGTTATAAATGATAGTGCTTGTGCTCCATCCTCTAAACTGGCTTGTGTTCAATTCGCCCATTTAATGTACTTGTAAATACCCAGCAAAGTGGTAGTGCAAGGTCACACACGCAAGTAGCCTTTTTAAGCATATCTCGGGCCTGTGAATGCATCCTGTGTGCATTTTTAAACTGAATAGACAAAAAAGATTGCTGTACTGTTCCTACTGTGGAGAATTTATCTGGCATGACCGCAGATGTTGGAATAACATCCTGGGGCATCCATTTTGTTGGATGGAATAGCCTCACACACCCCGAAGGATGTCATGCTTCATCATCGGCAGTTGCTCCTCGTCGGGGAGGCGGTGCAATCCCCGACGGGCTCACCTCAAAGAGGGGCTCTTTAGCGGAGATCTTTTTTCCAACTGCCTTTTGGTGAGTGGGGGTGTGTGGGCTGGACTAGAGGTGATGGTGTGTGGGATATTAAAATGTAGCAAGGGGTACCCGGACGATATTTATTCTGTGGGTCCCCTGGTTACAGCTAAAAAGGGGGTTAGGCTCACTAGGTGGTCAGCAGGTTAGGTCAGGTGACCCTAGTTGAGGCTAAAGGTGATGGTGGTCGACATGTTTCACGCTATGGGTGTAATTACCCGCGATTCATCAGGACCGTGTTAGAGTGGTGTGACACACATGCAAGTGTCAAGTGTGTCTAGTGTTACCTCTGTGTGGAATTCCTATGCCTGAAGGTCAAGGACTACCTGCCACATGAGGGGTCGGCGGGGTTTGGGACATCGGGGGAGAGCCCAAGGAGTATGCTCTATCCTGCCGTGTCCATGTGGTTAGACCTACCCTTCACCGCCGAGCTCGAATGCATTTTTAAACTGTCATTTCAACCTGGCAAAATAAACCTTTAACCAGGCCTCAACCTTTCTTTTTAATGTTACCCAAGGCAGCCCAGAGGGCAGGATGCGGTGTATTTTAAAAGTAGGGCATGTACGTTGAAGTTTTACTTGTCCTAGGAGTTAGTCTCACGTTTGTTTTTCACTACTGCAAGGCTAACCTCCCCCATAGGATAACAGTAGGTTACCTTTACGCATTTAATATGCGAAAACCTTTGATTGGGAGCAGGCAGGGATATTCAGTTTGGTCTCAAATGAATTGTAATTTTGTTGGTAAAGTCAGATTTTAAGTCCCAAATGTAAAAACTGCACCTTTAGAAAGTTGACATTTTCTTTTCCTAACAATTTGGTACCTATATCCTGGGTTGCATGACTTGGTATACTTGGCAGTTGGCCTTTATGTTTTCTTCCCACTAATGATAAAAATGGAGACTAGGTGTGGTCATGATTGGCCATTTTGCCAGGATTGAAGGGGCGGAATATTCACCTACCACACTTGCACACCAGTCTAGCGTCATTCAGAGACCCCTTGAAATTAGTAAACCAGATGTGTGTGGTGGTAAGGGGGTAAGTCACTTCAAAGCTGGCACCAGGTATACAAGTTGTAACCTCAGACAAACTATTCACATCACTTCTGGAGATGGAAGACTCAAAAAAAGGACTGATCTGCTGCTGTCGAAGGAATGCTCTGCTGCCTGAGGAAGGAAGACTGGACCGGTTCCTTGAACCCAAACCACCAGAGTGACTCCCAAAGGCTACTACTAAGGCTCCCTACTAAGTTGGCCGCCGGGTAGGAGCTCCCGGTGGGAGCTCCAAGTGCTGGGGATCCCAATTTTGGTTTTTATCCCCGTTAGCACCCGGCTCACGTTTTGTGCTAAGCAACACAAGAGTAACTGGAACAAGTAACTGGATGTGAAGTAACAGTAACTTTCTTACCTGCCTGGCGTTGGACGAAAGCTGCTGAGGATCCCCGACCTGCCTGGAAGCTGAACCTCGCAGGAGAAGATGAGCCACCCACACCTTCCTCTTCGGTCCATGGGCTCCCCCTGGCTAGTTTGCAGAGCACGACACAGATGTCTATTGCCGGGAGCCCGTCGCGCTCGACTGGTGCACATTGTCGCTACTTGTGAGCCAGTGGCTACCTGCGCGACGAGCTGTGGCACCAGAGGTATCCGACCCGCCGGCAATCACCACCGCTAGCGCTGGTCATTGGGGAAGTGGTGCCGGACCCGCCTGCAATCACAACCTTTGGCGCGAGTATCGTGGAATTGGATCCTGACCGGGATCAATGCTGGCGCCGGACGGATGACGGGAACCCCGCTGCGGAGTATTCCTGCTTGCCTACAATCACCGCCGAGACCCCCGGTGCCCCGTTGGGAGCTGTGCTGTCCTGCTCGCTAAGCTCCTGCAGGAGTGCTGCTCCGGGGCCCCAGGGCTCCAGGTCGGATTCTTCACATCGCGGCGACACCAGTGGAAGCAAGCGCCCTGTTGCCAAGGTGAGCTTTAATCACCGCTGAGACCCCCGGTGCCCCACGGGCTGTCCTGCTCACTGAGCTCCTGCCTGACTGCTGCACCGGGGCTCCAGGTCTCCGGGACGGAATCTACACAACTCGGCGACTCCAGTGAAAGCAAGCGCACTGTGGCCAAGGTGAGCTCTGTGTCCCCCCCCCACTCTACAAGCTGAGCTGTACGTCCCCCCCCTCCACTCCCTGAGATATTTTGGAGCCGTGATCGGGGATGTAACTTTGCAGATGGGGGGGAGAGCGGCCTGAATGAGTGCAAGTGAGAGAGGGCAACCCTACCCCCGTGAGACTCTCGGTGAGATTGTGGATCATTGCTCACACCGTGTCTCTCAGTCGGATGCCCTGCCGCCACCCCCCCCCCCCCCTCCACCCCCTTCACCCCCCCCCCCCCCTCCCCCCCAAATAATGGACGTACAAGTATAAGTTCCCAAATGCCGCGTCTGCACAGGCGAGTTGGTGAATCGCCTGTCCTGATTAGCACGGTTTCAGCATGGTGAGCACGATGTTCATGAGGCTCCTGAAGTTTTATGCACGCAAATAACTTCTGTGAATGTTCTGAATGTACTACCACATTGGTACGGGCATGCAGAATTGTTTCTGTGGACAAAACGGTCCCTGCACTCTCCACTAACTAAAATGGCGGGGGCCATAAAGAAGAGCCATAAATCGCCTCCACTGCCCACCAGATGACCATGAGGCTACATACCAATGAGCTCAGGGGTCACCAAAATAGAGATAAGACGCCCTCCTCTCCTCCTTTGCAACGCTGGAGCTGTACCTTCTCCTCCCCACCAACTAACACAGATGATGGACTAACCCGACCTGCCCTAGAGTAGAAAGGGAAACCTAACTCTCTAAAAGTCTTCAACAACAGACTACTACAAAGGACGCTTGTTTCTGCATGTGCTATTCGGGCGGCCATCTGAACAAAACCTAAGAACTGGCCTTTTTATACCAATCCCACCCACCACAGACTGTACATAGCTCTGTATCTAAATCTTCGTGTGATTAAGTGTCTGCCTTTTATTGCAGTATTATATTTCTCATGGTATTTTATACATTTTGTGTAACCTGCACCCATTTTCACTTTTTCCCCACCGGTAGTGCACAGATCGCGACCTCATATTTTACCGGTTGCTCACTAGAGTCATATGTGTCTACTGTAGCCCTATGTTTGCACCTATATTGGTTCCGGTATATCTTTAGTATTTTATTCCAGTATATCTATAGTAGTACATTCCTATTTGCATATTGTATAATTTGTAAGCTGCACCCATCTCACTTTTATCCCTATTATGCACTGTCTGCTACCTCATATACTTTGTTCATTTGTAAGCTGCAAACGCTCTTTCTCAGGAATGGCACCCAGGATCTGGAACTCACTCCCTCCCGAAACCAGGCTCATCTCCTACATCACACTTTTTAAGAAAGAAGTAAAAGCCATTCTCATGGCCAAATACACTTGACCTATTAACGTTATCTGTAAAGACTCTGCACCAATCTGTATTATTCTGCATGATCCCTACGACTATGTGTGTTACCTGTATTATGGATTTACCTGACTATCTATGCACACATCTATCTGTAATATTGGCATTATTGATGTACCTGTTTTACTTTACTCCCTAATGACCTGAGTTTCACTCCCATGGTGGTATTCCCTGCTTTGTAAAGCGCTCTGATATCTGCAAAGATCTTGTTCGCGCTATATAAAACTTTCAAAATAAAAATAAAATAAATAAATACAAATAACTGAGTGGAAAATTTATGAATGCTTCACCTTGTTAAATTACCTGTCAGCAGAGCTCAAAGGAATAGGTCTGCATAAATTATTTGGTTTTTGTTTGTCTTGAACCTTAGTAGTTTCAATGAACCTATAATAGAAGCCCGTACTACATATGATGTTCGTGACTATGGGTGGTACAAAATTTTAGCAGCACAAACTCCTATTAAAAATTACTTTTTGCAATTTTTTCAAATGAGACCATGTATTTGCAAAAGTCATTGAAGCTGTCACTATCACTGAGTACTGTCAATGAATACACAGGAACTAGTTATGTTCACATCATGTTGGACAATAACCCTTCAAGGACTGTTGCAAAGATGCAATTCTATAAATATATTAATTGGCCATTTAAGATCTCGGAACATTTGACTGATGCACATCTGTAATCATTCAAACAATTGATCCCGTTAGTGTTGCACTTGCTGCCCTTTTCCTCAATATGCCTGTTCCCAAACAATAGTGACATCGGGCGGGGCCAAATCTTCTCATGGCTAATCATTGAAGTGTCTGATTTTTTGTTTTATTTTGTGCTTGACTAGTTAATCTGTACACACCAGGACAGTCTTGCATTGCCGTTGTCCACCTCGAACGGCAGCGACCCGGACTCCACTACTCTCCTCTCCAACCTAGGGTTGTAGCAGCTAGTCAACACACCCACCATGCGGGTCACACCCTAGACACCATCTTCGCAGAAGGAACAAACATTTTCTTCTGCCACACCACCAAACCCTCTGGACTGACCAGCACTGCGTCCATTTCACCTTCAACACCACAACTGCACCCAGACCCGCCCCACGACCGAACTGGAGCAAGGTCACAAAGGAGCACCTCAACACCACCCTCCGTAAACCCCCTCCCCCTCCCCCTCCCCTAATCACTGCGACCAACACCAACTCTGCAGCCAGGGGAAATTTCACCTCTGGATCTCCTGCTGTGCCAACAAGCTCGCACCCCTCCGCCCAGCCAAACACCAGCTGAAAGCCGCCTGGTTCACCACAGAACTTCAAGAAGCCAGGCGCTCATGCTGACGCCTAGAGAAAACTTGGCGAAACCTGAAAACCACTGAAGCACTGAATAACCACGAGTGCCTGAAGGAATACCACCAGCGCATAAGAGACACAAAACGGACCTTCATAGGAGACAAAGTCCAGACCAACGTGACCAACGCTAAGGAACTATACAACGTCATACAGCAGTTACCAAATCCCATCGCAGTTAGCCACCGACCTCACACCTTCGCAGGAGCTCTGCGTCAAGCTCAGCTCCTACTTTCATCTTAAGCCCTCTACGACAACTTTAGCCCACAACAACGAGCACCCCCCTATCGGCTGCCACCGATAAGCCGACCATCACGTCCTGTGATCCCGCTACCATCTAACTCATCACAGTGATCATGAAGAAAACCCACTCAGGACCCCCACCGGGCCCCTGCCATTCGCACATCTTCCACAGAGCTACCACAGTCATCGCATCCGAACTAGGACGCACCATCAACGCCTCCCTCAGATCAGGCATCTGCCCAGACAATTGGAAACGGGTGGAGGTAAAACTTCTCATCAAGAAACAATCGGCCGACCCAACGGACATGAAAAACTGCCGGCCCATCTCTCTCCTCCCCTTTGCGGCCAAAGTCACAGTCTCGTAAACGCCGAGTTGACCGCCTTCATAGAAGAGAACTCCATCCTGGACGCCTCCCAGTATGGATTTCGCAGCAACCACAGCATCGAGACCGCCCTCCTCGCCCCCATGACGACATACGCATGCTACTAGACCAGGGACACACAGCAGCCCTCATCCTTCTAAACCTCTCCGCAGCCTTAGACACCGTTTCTCATCGCACTCTTGCAGCCAGACTGCACGACGCAGGAATACAAGGTGCCACCCTTGATTGGATCCAATCCTTCCTCTCTGGCAGACCCAGAGGATCCGACTCCCTCCCTTCCTCTCCAAACCTTTTGAAATAAACTGCGAAGTACCCCAGGGATTATCACTCAGCCACACTTTTCAACATCTACATGGCCCCCCTCAACGCCATTGTCACAGCATTGTATCCTACGCTGTCGACACCCTGCTCATCCACTCCCTCACGAAGCATCCCGAACACAACAGACTCTGCTTCCAGAAAGGTAGGAAGAACGTGGCAGCCTGGGTGAAGGACAGCTGCCTGAAGCTTAAGTCAGAAGACCGAGGTCCTCATCCTCTGTCCCAGCACCTCCGCCTGGGACGCCTGGTGGCCCTCCGTCCTCAGGAACTCACCCACCCCTACAGACCAGGCCCGGAAATTCAGCATCATCTCCTTGAACCGCCAGATTAGCGCAGTCTCCTCCACTAGTTTCAACTGCCTTCACATCATCCGTAAGACCTTTAAGTGGATTTTTGTTTACACGCGTCTACGATTTACAGCTATCATTTTGGAACTTTTATCCTGAAATCAAAAACATTCCAAGATAGTTTCACTTGCATGCACGTGTGCGCTCATACAGTGTCCATCTGGAGAAAATGAACAAAGTGTTGCCAAAGCTAGTATATTTCCAATGTCATGAGTGAAACCTATTGAACTTGGCACTTGTTGTTTTTTTAAAACCCATTTATGTAATGAAGACTGATTAGCTTAGGCAGATGATTAACGGGAAGTACACAGTAATATATGGTGGAATGAACTAACTCCGATTTAGCATAGATTGCAGGAAAAATGAAAATCTACATGGTTTAAACCTTGTGGGGAATGCCACAAACAAATGTTTGACATACCTGCAGGTGATTTGCCTGTGGTCGTACCATGACCCCCAAGGCCAGCAGTGACTGCACCTTGATGCTCCCCTGGCCTTCTGGGAAGCAAAGCTATTTGTTGCAAAGCTCTGCAAGATCCCACATTGTGACCAGTTGAGATCCAAGATGAGGTCAGTCCTATGACTGATCATAATTGTGATTCAAAGTGTTAGGTAAGTATAGGGAAAAAAAAAGTTTAAGTAGGACTCTGTTCCTTCCTGCCACTCTTGATCTCCCAATAAGGGGAGTGTGTCAACAAGTCTCCCGAAACTGTTCCTGCTTGGACCAGATTCTGACCCTCGTCCTGAGGCCACCAGGGTTTCCAGGCCTATTTTCAACACCGCAGAAGATTGAAGAATTCGGAGTTGCCTTGCTGCTGCTTAGTTGGCTCATTAGCTGCTTCCTCTGGCACACCATTGGGCCCCAAGGAGCCAAGAGGCTTCTCATTTAAGCTTCTGCTGTTTTGTGCTTGGCACCAGTTGGGGCCTATTGTTGCAATGTGGGTGCTAGACTTCAGTACTGGTTTCCTCTCTAGCAACATATCACACTCTGGAGCAAGGTCCACCGGCGCTACCCTGACCTAGACTTGAGCTGCATGCTTCTCTTTAGGAGCTACATGCAACAAACAGATGCTTACAGTGTAAGTAAAATTATCCTTGTGCCATTTTTAAAATGCATTTCTTGAAATGTAGAACACAACTTTATTTAGTAAGTCTGGAAATAAATCTTCTAATATATATTTTTTCTTTGCTAAGGATCCTCCTCCTTTCATTAAAGATACCTCGACCAGTGCCTCCGATTCAGATAATCAGTTTAATTTGCCGACAAACACTACTGTTGGAGCCATTGTTGAGATGCTGAAATATAGCCAAAAAGATTTGGATGCAGCAATAGAGAAGATTCGGCAAGAGGTATTTTTTCAAAATAATTGAATAGCTTTCTTCAAATTCTTCCAGTTGTATATAATATGAATCTTAAATACCTAGAACTGTACCAGCCCTTGCTAAGCCACCATGTATTTTCCATGGGGCAAGTTCTCTTGTACGATTAATCTCAATCTCTTCAATGTTTAAACACTTTCGTGATATCTATATGATGCAAACTAATCTTCTACACCTATCTTGTAAGTGATGTTTGTAACAATAACAAACATTTTTATCTATTGTAGGATCTTCATTGATAGTCATTAATGCATAAATTAATTCAGCACTGTGTTTAGAGATGGTGCAATGCAGATATGAAATGGATATTTTTTCGATGTTAAGTTAAAGTCTGGAAACAATCACCTTGCTAGGCCTCTGAACTGATACATGTATAATGTGGAATTTTGTAAATCTACTTGTCCACGGCACAAAGTCCTACTGAAATCTACCTGTCTTGGGGAGTGGCAACATTGCTTGTCCCACCAACTACTCTCACCAATTACATGGATCCTTAACCTGATCAATGTTTTATTTGCCCTCCGCTTAAGTAGCTTTATTTCTTTTTGATTCCTTCCCAGATGGTGGTTGCCCTTTCTCCCCTTCACCCATGCACCACTCCTTGGCATAGACACAAACTCTCCTCCATAGATGCATACTCTGTGGACAGACACACTTCCCTCTAGACAAACATCTGCCTGCATAGCCTACAGGAAGACACTGTAGTGAGGTCAAAGCCCTAGTTACACAGAGGCTGCAGGCCCATAAGACACTGCAAATGTACACTTTGTGCAGCAAACTCATCAGCCTAGTGTTCCAGAAAATCAACCTCCAAATTGGTTGGGGCCGCTTCCTACAATGGGGTGTAACTTTAGTCAATTGCCAAAAGTTCCATTATGAGGATGGGGTGGCCTTCAGTTCGAAGTCTAGCGCACATTATGGAGACCTTTCCGACTTGCCAAGAAATCAAGAAATGCAAGTAGTTATCCTACAGTTAAATACATGTCCACCTTGACATCAAAGGAGCATGCAGAAGAACTAGGGTTTTGCAGCATGAATACTTTTCTGGATTCACACATCTAGTAGTTGTGTCTGGAATAGTTTAGTCTATCTCCCCTCCCCCCCCCTCGCCCTCTTTTGGGCTTAGTCCATCACCATTTAGTGGTAAACCCTTTGAAGTTCCTGTGCGAGGTCGCTATCTTCAGATTGTTTTTTTCTGGCGTTCGGTTCTGGAAGCAAGACTGAGGAGCCCCGAAGAACTTCAAAACTGCGAAAAACACTGGAAACCACCTTGAAGCACCGCACTCAAAGGACAGATAAGAGGAGCCTTGTCCCACGTGGTCAGAAAATGCAGAGATTTGGAAAGCACCCATTTGATATTTTGCCCCAACTGGATCACAAGTTCCACCAGATGGACCCCCCACAAGGTGTGCAACTTGTATCTCCTGAAGGACCACAGTGCCGAGGACTGTGCGGCTCGTGCAGAATTAGTCCCAAAGCCTTGAAGACAAGACTTTAAACAGCATCTAACGCAGCACACTATGTCTAGGCCCAGAGGAACTAGGAGTCTTCAGTGAAGAGGAGTAGGGGAACTTCTAGAAGGCAGATCTGGGAGAGGGCGCAACATCTGAGACTGATGAGAACGACATCGGAAGGATGTTGGCAGCGGGGAAGTGGCAAGAGATGCAGAGAAGGTAACCAAGGAGCCGAAGAGCAGATGCTATACCCTCAAAATCCACCTTGATGTTGACATTGAGTGAGTCCACACTTGAAGGTCAGAACAGATCTAATGAGTCTCACAGGTCCAGAGCAAAGTACACCAATGGGAGTAGACCTTTGAGACAACCCTCAACATCTGTTGGTGCAAGAGAAGGGATGAAGGAGGCGATCAGAGTTCCAAAGCTTTGAGGAGCAATGCTCCTTCGACTGCCAATGCCAAACGATTGCTTGAAGCTGAGCCAAAGAAACGTCATTCAGAAGCTAAGATGGCAGGTCTTCCGCAGCGAGAGGAGTTGGGCAACTTCTTGAAAGGATTCGACATTCCTTCGAGAGCCAACATTGAGGGAAATTGATATCAAGTCACCCTCTACGCCACAGTCACATGAGGAGGAGGAAAGGGAACTATGGAGAGGATAAATGTGCCACTCGTTAAGGCCAGGGACAGCTTGACGGCATGGTGCAGGATCTCCATATCCAATCCGATGTCGACAACTAGCCCTCAAGGCCCTTGCCTCTGGACGACCTGTCCATGTTCGATGTACTCGAGGGTGGTGGATACTTAAGGGGCTCAGCACGAGGAAGACTGAACTCCTGCTTCCTCATCGAAACACTGATGCATTCCAGAAGGCAAACCTCTGCCTGCTTATGCCTCAGTATCCTGGACCAATATAAGGTGTTCCAGGAGATAGCCACAGAAAGGGCTGTTACCCGCAGGTGGAGAAGAAATGCAAACATTACACACTGTACCCCAGTACATGAAGGGAATTGTACCAGCAGACTCCATTTTAGTTGCTAAGAAGAGGAACAATATGCCCACTTACACTAGGCCACTACCAGAAAAGGAGAGCAGGACAATGGATCTGGTGAGATGAAAGGTGGGAAGAGAAGCAGCTATGCAATAGAGAATTGCAAATTTAAATGTGCTCCTCAAAGGCTACGGCCACCAACAATATGAGGAGAGGGAGGGCCTCATACAACATCTCTGAAGGAGTTTATAAAGAGGGCCAAGGCAATGATCCAGGAGGGCAAGGTCATCTCCTACCTCAAATCATCGTGGGACGTGGATGACACTGCAAGCAGACAGATGTGTGTGAGCCAGCCCCCGAAAACCTGCAAGGCTATGGATTTTTGGGTTCAAGGCAGAGGTCTAGACATTAGTAATCAAATGACTTTCTCGGGCAAAGCCCTCTTTGGAAAAGCTGTGGACGAGGCACTACAGCAAAGAAAATAGAACCAGACTGTCAAAACAATTGGGGCAAAGCAGTTCAGGTGATCCTTCAGAAAAGGAGGCATGCCCCTCGCCCCCTAATGACCAGCAGGCTGGGGAGGATTCCTACTAGCCTCAACACTAACAGCAGGGCTTTGGCCAGCTAGTCGCACACCAGCAGTCATAACATAAGTTGCAACACACACACAGTGAAACAACCTTTTCACAAGAAACCGAGGGAGAGGCCAACCCGCAAGAGGGCGAAGGAAGGCTAAGCAGACAAGTGACTGCCCACAACTCTGCCACATAATACCAGAAATGGGGAGGATTCCTTCAGAAGTGGAGGTCAATCTTCTCAGACAACTGGATATTCAACATAAAGTATGGTTCTTGTTTAAAACTCAAGACCCTGCCGCCCATTCCCCCCAAGAGAAGACTATTAAGGGAACAAGACCTTCTACAATTAAGTCAGGAATTTGGAACTCATCAAAAACCAGCCAAAGAAAGTCCTTCGAAGGGATTTGATTTGAGTTGGATTTCTAAAGCGCGTAGCTACCCGTGGGCGTCCCAGCGCTGTCACTCGCTATGCTTGATTCATGAGGAAGTTTTCAGGGGAAGAGCCACTTTTTCGGAAGTCTGCGGAAGGCCAATAGATTTTCCTTCCGGATGTTGAGGGGTAAGGCATTCCATAGGTTGGGGGCATTGTATGAGAAGAGACGACCCCCTGAACGTGCCCTTTTTATTCTGGGAATGCTAGCCAAGAAAAGGGTGTTAGATCTCAGCTGCCTGTTTCCTTTGAGGTTTGATGAGAGGGGTCAAAATAGGGGGGCCCTTGCTGTGCAGGATCCTATGGGAGATGCAGAGGGTCTTGAAGATGATTCTTTCTTTGATTGGGAGCCAATGTAGGAGTTTGAGAGCAGGTTTTGCAGAACATCTTGGCATGTTCCCGCCGTTTTCATAGCTTGCGCCTTGAAACTAAGGTCCTGGTCGAGCCATATACCTAGACTCTTTATTTCCTTTTTTGGGGTAGTGGATGTTCCCATGCTGGGTGGCCACAGAAGCCTAGTGGGGAGTTTGGAGGGATCACCCAATAGTAAAATCTGTTTTCTCCCCGTTGAGTTTAAGAAGGGACTCCCTCATCCATTTAGAGATGTTATGGAGGCAGGCGGCCAAATTGTCTAGGCATTGAGCCGATTGATTTAAAGCGACCACAAGTTGAGTGTCGTCTGCGTACATGACTACCTTTATGCCGAAAGGTGCCACAATTTCTTCCAAAGGTGACATGTACACATTGAAAAGTGTGGGGCTCAGGGAGGAGCCCTGGGGGACCCCACACTGAAGGGGCACAGCTCTGGAGTGAACATGTCCATCAGCCACCTCAAAAGTTCTATGCTCCAGAAAATATTTAGGCCAGGGCGGGGCCAGAAACTCCCACCCTACTTAGCCAGTGGACAAGGATGGCATGGTCCACCGTGTCGAATGCAGCGCTAAGGTCTAGGAGGATCCCTGCCACTGATCCCCCTGCGTCCAGGATGGTTCTTGCCTCTTCGACCACTGCAATGAGGGTGGTGTCTGTGCCCTGCCCTGGTCTGAATCCAGTCTGGGAGAGGCGCAGGAGACCATTTGACTCCAGGAAGGAGGAAAGCTGATGATTAACAACCTTTTCAGCTACCTTGCTGATTCCAGGTAGGAGTGAGATTGGTCTGTAGTTGGCCAAGTCTGAGGGGTCAAGATGGGATTTTTTTTAAAGGTGCTCGAACGGTGGCCCTTTTCCAATTGGGAGGGACAATACCTTGGTTAAGGGAGGAGTTTATTAAATTGACGAGGAGGGGAGTCACCGTGGGGGTTACCAGTTTTAATTTATTAATGGGGGCTGGATCTGTTGGTGCTCCTCTCTTAATTGATTTTAGAGTTGCAAGAAACGTCTCCTTAGTTAGCTCGGAGAACGACTCCAGACATGGTATTTGCCGCAGCTTGAATTTTTTCTTCAAAGAAAGTGCCTTGGGTGTTTTTTATGCTGATTTTATGAAGCTTCATGGCAGCTTTATATTCTATTTTACTCTTAGCGGCCCAGTTCTTCCTCCATAAGGGTTCAAGCTTTTTACATTGTTTCCTTAGTTCACGCAGCTCTGGTGTGAACCAAGGGGGTTTAAATGTTGCCTTTTTAGTGGGGAGAAGTTTATTTGGCAGGACTGAGTCTAGGGATCCGCTAAGCCAGGATCTGGATTGAGGAGTGTTATGGTGGCTTCAAGTTGGTGTGTCCAGGCTTCAATATCTAGTTTTGCCCATGGCCGGGATGGGACCTGAGGAGGGGTTCTACCTGGCGGTTCGGTGTATGTTTGGCACTTGAAGGGGATCAAATAATCTGACCAGGGGGTAGGAAGGGGTTCATCTACAACTAATTCCGGGATATTCGAAAAGATAGGGTCCAGGAGATGGCCTTTAATATGGGTGGGCCGATGGTTTTTCAGATGGAGATTATAGGAGGCCAGGTCTGACAATAGGTCGCCCGCCCCTATCTCTGTCTGGTCATCGAAATGGATGTTTAAATCTCCCAAGATGGTAAAGTTGGGGGATACACAGACGTAGGAGGTGGTGGCTTCCAGCAGAGAGCTAGAAAACTGTCCTTGTGCTCCTGGAGGGCGGTAAACAAGGATACCCAGGAACGATTTTAACGGGGAAAGTTGAATAGAGACATGTATATTTTCACAGTCCTGGACTGGGCTGTCTATGAAGCGACAAGACAGGTGATCTTTATAAATAATTGCCACTCCCTCTCCTATTCCAAAGGGTCTATCGTGGTGGGACAAAGGAAAAGGTAGTTATTCATCGTAGTTTGTAGTATCCAAACAATATTGAATGCTGAGACCAGTACTAGACCTCTATCTAATCGTGTATATGAACCTAATACTTCAAGATGACTACACTTCAAGAGGTAATCCCACTCTTAACGGATGGGGGAATTACATGCAAAGCAAAAGCTTTGCAATCCCCTCTGTGGCATTTAAGGTGAAATACTTCATCCACTTACAAGCCTGCACACTGCTGCACTGCACTCAGTGTTGGAAAAAAAACAGAACTTGAAACTGTGAAGATACTGATTGTGGTAGACCAGAAGATGGGTGGACTGAATGGGCATGGTAAGCCGCATCTGTTAACTATGAAAGGCAAGAATATTGGTCATCCGAAAGAAAGACCTTCTTCTTCCCTTGCGGGGTACTGAAAGAGTGCAGGTTCTTCTTGGAACAACTTGGCAACCTCGTTCTGACAGTACCATAGGCATGGTTACAGCACTGTATACAAGTTATTTGGTAAATACTTAGTTGGAGTCTAAACCGCTTTCTCGAAAGCCAATAGGTGTAGCCAAAGATGGGAGATTTGACATTCTGGAGTGCTGGGAGCTACTGGGGTCTTTGGGCATGTTCAATCTTCGGGCTTGGACCATTTTTCTAAACGTCTTCCAGAACGCAACACCTTCTTCTGCACAGACATTTTTTCTCTACACGTGCAGAGATCTCCTGGGGACTTACACAGTCCTTTTTTTTAATTTGTGCAGCACTAGTTTCAATGAAAAGAGAGCTCTCTAGCACCAGATTGTCACTCTATTGTCCATTCACTGAGGGACTGAACATTCCTAAATTAACGGGCTCAAACTTCCTTTAAAAAAAACATTTTATTAGAGCATGGTGATGGAAATCACAGCAAACAGGGTTACACCCCCATGCACAGGACCCGCACAGTAGTGGGACTCAAACCTATCTATAGATGTCAGAGAAATAGCTTAAATTGTTGCGTTCTCTCTTAAAGGACGCTCCTACGTGTGTGTAGAAGGAAAAGACCGTTAAGCCAAATGGTTTTATCATTCTAAATATGCTTTTAAGTATTGGTAGGGTTTGAAGGAATCACATTTATTGAACTAACTTTATACAGGTGTTTTCAATGCTTGTGATGGTATTGCACTCTGACAAGTATTTAGTTATTTGGACTTCTCTTGAACTTCAACCTGCAGCTACCCCTCGTGGTAATGGAAAGCCAGCCTCTGAAAATATTACATTAATAATACAATGCTGATAATAGGATAACATGAAGTGCTTGATTTGTGAAAGAAAGGGTGTCGGTACCTGAACATCTCTTCAGAAGCTACAAGGTGGCGCGCTGACCACAAAGTCTGTGGTAGTCTTTTATCCACCCCCAGACACTCCCGTCCCTTTTCTCACTTTTGCGGGTTCCTGCTTCTCTCTTCGAAGGTGTGGAGAAGTACTACAGGGGTCAATGTTACTATGGTATTGATGCAGATGGAAGGAGTGGGGGGTTGGGGGGGGGGTAGGAGTGTTTTAAGAAACTGTTGCTGTATACATTATGCTGGAGGTTACTGTCATTAAAAGAAGCTCTTGAAGTTGAAGCAACCCTTTTGTCTATGTAGTTGCTACAGATTTTGGCGACTAGCAAGTGCGCAGGGGGCAGAGGATAACGAAGTAACCCCCACACCTGTAAAGGCGCTGTTACACGAAGTTGTACAGTGCTACATAAAGCATGTTTTGTGTGCTCATGTAACTGTGAGTTCACTTTTCAAATTTTATGGATAAATGCCTGTCTGCTTAAGGGGATTCATTGACACTAAGTTTCAAGCCTGAATTGGTTACCGGATATCGCAGGAGTGAAATGTTTCAATTGTTGCTCCGTGGAATTGGAAATTGTTAAGTACAGATGGGGAAGTGCGGTGAGAGTGCTGTGAGGCTTTTTTTTTAGTAACCAACTATTGCTGGCAGTTCGTAGCGTTTCCGTTGGAACCTCAAGTGCCTCATTCCGTACTTTGAGCATCTCGAGCGTCTTGGGTGTCTCGAGCCGAATGAGCTTAAGCTGCTAACGACGTGCAAGTCGCATAAGCTACATCTGGCCTACTGAGGAGCATTGAAGACTCCTGCGCTCAGCATCATGTGCCGGTCAGACAGGCAAATCTAGTAAGCTACTTCTCGCTGCCTGGCGGCTTGCACTGCACATCGTGCCCCAAGGGATTCAATACAGCCGTGTTAGACCCGCACTTCCACAACTTTCAAGCTGCTTGTGAAAAAGCCTCCCCTCGTTATTTCTTCCCTGGATTGCCCGTGTTGGATTATTATGCTGGTCATACCATATGAAGTCATTTACATAGAAGAAAGACTTCTACTGTTATGGTGGAAATACTTTGGCCAGAGCTTAGAAGAAATCCTATGAACAGAATTAACTGCATTTTTTTACCAATAATTATTTTAGATAACTTTTAAAATGTAATATTTAAACTAATTATGGTAGTCTGTTATTTTAACATTGTGGTAGTTTAATTTTTCTTTAAGGTATGGTTTAACAAAGTATGGCTGCTCCGCTCAGTTTCCTGGCTTTTTCCTGGGAGCCCATTATTCCATGGAAAAGATAGAAAAACAGGTTGTTCACATATGTTGGCCATAGCTGGTAATAAATCTGATGCGCTAAGGAGACCCAACACATTACTACATCATTTAGGAACAGAAGGAAGGATTTATGTTGTTCTTCCAGAAGTCTCATTAGGCATGGGAAATGATCAGCCCATGAATGTGTGCACGATGTCATTGCAAATGCTGGAAAAATATTTTACACCTAAAGTGTGGTTTTTGATAGTCACACTTTATTCCCCGAGCGCAGGGTCAATATTAAGATGTCATTAGTTATATTGCTGCA
Organism: Lissotriton vulgaris; assembly: GCF_964263255.1. Classification (NCBI taxonomy): domain Eukaryota; kingdom Metazoa; phylum Chordata; class Amphibia; order Caudata; family Salamandridae; genus Lissotriton; species Lissotriton vulgaris. The sequence continues at coordinate 204,751,059 of NC_141690.1, read as the reverse complement.
TTACGAGGCCTAGAGGTAGCTTGTGAGTTTCAGAATTTATCGGAATCCCTGATTCGCTATCAAATTGTTAGGTGTACAAATAACAGGAAGGTGAAAGACTTATCTATTGATCCCACACAGATTGCAAGGAGCATGAACACACTGCTGTGTGGATGAAAAATTGATATGTGCAAACTTGGTCTGAAATTTGGCGAAAGTGATCAAGGGGAAGGTAGCCAAGTTGAAGCAACCCCCGAAGTCTATGGAATCTGGTAGTAAAGTTAAGGAAAAGAATAATGTTACTGATGTGGTTGCCCTGGACACATGGTTTAGTTTTCCATATGGGTAAGGAATGTCCCTTTTAGGTCCTGCAGAAGGAAAGGAGATTTAGCCAAGCTTTGTAGATCTAAAGGAAGGGTGCAGACTCTAGTGTGAAAATGGTGAAGAATTTAGATGTAGTTCAGGAAGAAATTGTATTCACTATAAATGAAATGGAGGATTCAAGTAAACTAGAAAGTGACTGCATTCGAAGTGTGAAAAGGGATAGTTCAGGAGTATTGGAGAAGTGTCACAGCGTTATCTCGGATACTGTACAAGTTAAAGTATTGGCAGACTCGGAGTCTGTTTACCTTGATTGCCAAAGAGACGTTTGTGAATGATCTCAAGGAGCAATTTAGCGATTTACCACGAGCGGATGTTAAGGCAGTAAGATATGGTGGGAGGGGGATTAGCATTCGGAATAGCGGGCTTGGGAGAGTCTACATAACAGAAGGGGTAGATCCTCTTGGGGTGGCGCCTCCAGAGGGATTTGAAGATTATCCTTAAGCCAAATGCTGTTGAACAGGTTATGACAATTGAATTGGTGAATATGAGTGTGCCAAAACATGAAGTTGACACTAACTTGGGTTAGTTTGAGCATATTCACGTGTTTCTGGACAAGTTGGGTATGCTGAAGAAATTTCCTTATCGAATAATCCTAAATAAAAATACTGTTCCTACTGTGCACAAAGAGACCGTGCCATTTTTTGATGAGGGAGGCACTTCAGCTGGACCTGGATACATTGTTGGAAGAAACGATTATTGAATCTATAGAATATTCTAAGTGGCTTGCACCTATTGTTGCTCCTTAGGAGGGGAATAAGATTAGTCTGTGTATTGACTTACGAGATCTAAATGGGAATATTTGGGTAGATCGACAACCAACCGTTTCCCAATATTGCAGAAATGTTAAGTGTGATGGGAGAGGGCAAGATGTTCAGTGTTTTGAACATGTTGGCAGCTTTCCATCAGGAAAATCTGCATCCTGGAACTAGACCATTTACATCATTTATCACGCCTTTGGGGGCATATCGGTACTGCCGGGTGCCATTTGGTTTGGCATCCGCCTCTGCAGTGTTTGAGGATTATGCAGAACATTTTTAAAAGAATGCAGAAAGTATTGTGCATCCAAGATTAGATTATGGTGATGGGGGAAGTCATTGGAAGAACACGAGTTGATGAATGAAGTGCTGAGGAGAATTGGATATCATGGTTTAACGGTGGATAGAGGAATTTCAGTAAGGGGAAAAAAGGTGGACTATTTGGGGCAGGAGATCTCTGCGAGAGGGATAAGACCAAAGAAAAGTATTATGAAGGCAATTGAAGATTCACTGCAACTTGGTGATTAACAACAGTTAAAGTCCTTTCTGAGAGTTGCAGAATATTGTTCCATATGTCTAACTTTGCTGATGTAGTAGAACCCACCGGTGCCTTGTTTGAAAAAACTTGTCTGGTGTTTAAGTGGGGAGCAGAATGTAAGACTGCATTTGATAATATAAAGTGGTCACTTGCCCATTCAGTGACATTGGGTCATTTTGATGTCAAAAGGAAAACCATTGTGACAACGGACGCCGGTAATGTGGGTCTTGGTGCAGTTTTGACTCAAAAGTTGGAAGAGAGGATAATTGGATTTGCATCATATTGGTTGCAGGTGACTGAACAGTCGTACTTTGCCATTGAGAAAGAGGCCTTAGCTTGTTGAGAAATGAACCACTTTAGTTATCTGTGGGAATTGCCTTTTGTATTGAAGTCGGATCATAAGCCTCTGTTGCAAGTTTTTTACATTTAGCCGGGGTCTAGAAGGTAGTGCGATACCTTGAATTTCTATGTGGTTAATGTCAATGATGGACTTTCACTTTCTTAGTAGAATTTGTCAGACGGAAAAAAGATTGTGGTACGGTCTGTCACGTATGCATGTGGTGGAGGATTAGGATGTTTTGTTTTCACTGATAGTGTTGTCTGTGATTATTTCTGCTGATGGAGAGCTTGCTTTAGGACCAGAAGATTGGAAAAATGCAGTTTACGGGTGAGGAATACAGGAATCGAGGAATTTGATAAGCAATGGTTGGCCACAAACACTTGCTTTTAGTGAGGGTTTGAAACAGTATTTGGTTGTAAAGGACGAATTGAGTATCCAGGCGGATAAGATTCTGAGGTACAGTTGAGTTGTTCCTCCCAAAGTATTGAGAGGTAGGTTGGTGAGGATTGGACATGAGGTTTAAGCAGCTTGTACCTAGGTGGTACTTTAGACCGTGCTCACCAAGTTAACCGTGTGTTCCTGTTTGGCCTTTCTGAGGGTTTGCTGAAAAGACCAAAGTCTGACCTCATCCTGGGAAGTGTGTGCCGCTTACAGAGAATAAGACCTGTGTGTGCAGGCAGTGAAACCTCTGCCCACACAGGATGGCTAGTGAATGGGCCATTATGGCGGTGAGATTCAAAGGCTTCAATGACGCCATGGGACTAAGGAACTTGTCCCCCACTCGAAGATAAATTCTCCCCCTGCCCCAGGCATGGTTTTTCACAGGCAGGCAGGGTATTAGCTATATAAGAGACACGCTCCTACACGAGGCTAGCCACACGTCTAGGGTGTCACAGCTGAGGTGTACAGTAGAGGATGGTTTTGAATTTAGACTAAAAAGCAGGTTTTGACTAGTTTTGGTGACATACCACCGCCGGATATGGTTGCTACTGGGACTTCTAAGCAGCAGAACTAGATGCCTATTGACTACTAGTCCTCATACCCACTATCCCAGATTTAAGGGTCTCCCCAGAACCTTAGAATCAACATAACAAAAAGAGACCCGTTTCCAAGACAAGGCAGGACTCCAAGAAAAGGCGCTAAGCTCTGCACCTGTGGCAGCCACCCTGCACCCACTGGATTGCGACTTGACCAAAGCAAGAGGCCGGTTCCAAAAGGAAGGTGGACCCCTTTGCAAACTCCAGACTTTAAAAGAACTCCCTTGGGCTAGAGAAATAGTCCCCTGCAGTCAGCAGGCACAAACCACTAAATCCACGACCTTGAAGTAATGTTCAGAGCCATCCGGCATGGCCGCTCAGTCACTCGGCAGGTGCAAACAATGCTTGCAGGTACCAAGGCTACCTGGTGGTCAATCCGACTTAAGATGCCTCACCAGGAGATCCAACTGCACGAGCCACCAACCACCCTGTAGCTTTGAAGTAAAGATTCTGCATTTGTTTTCACCCTCTTGGCATGCCTGTCCGTACCGCTGGCCGTGAATCTGTTCAGCACCACGGATAGCCAAGGGCACCTCTGCACCAGAGTCCGCTGAGCCTGGTAGAGTGGATCTGCTGGAGACTCATGGTCCAGAATCAACTCCTTGCTGGGGTTCCCGAGGTTTTTACTCAACACGACCTGCAAGTACCTTTTTACAAAGGTAACCATTTAAAGACTGCCAGCCTGATTGACAGCTAAAGTACACCTCTTCTACCCCGCTGCCTGAGCTAGGTAAAATTGTGCTAGCGGTTATGAACTGGTCTAGGGACTCCCAAGACCTTAACCCAGAAAGGGGGTTGAACTCACTCCAAGTAACCAATTACATATGTGTTTTCCCCATTGACCACAACGTTAATGCTTTTCTACACTGGGAAGTACTGATTTATTTAATGCTTTAAATTGATAACTCCGGTTATCTGGTATGTTTAGATTTTGTTTTGGTGTCTAAAAATATATAAAAACCAGTGCTTTTTTTTCTAAATTGTGTGATTTCTCTTGAGTTGTCAGTTACTTATCGTCCATGTTGATATGACATGCTTAACAGGTTCTAAGTGGCCTGTCTGCTCTTTGCCACTCTACCAGTACTGAGAGAATGTGTATGAGAGAGCACTCTGAGTCCATCTTTATGTATTGTGCTACTATTACATTGTAAGGCACCCCCGTCCTACCACAAACTATATATAGATAGATAAATATTGGAATAAGGCATGATAAAGAAGATTGGGAAAGATGGATATATAGAATGGGTACTCGCAAACAAAAGTGGAGTGTACTTGCAGGTCGCATCAGTGGTGTGGTAACACCAAAGACCGGGAGAGGTGGGGAATTCGGAGGACAGAAAAATCTTTATAAAACATTGTGAGGCTTCCTTTCAAATCCTCACATTTTGCAGCAACCTATCCTATGTGTAGACTACATATTTTTAAAAGGTGGCCTATGTTATGCTATTAAAATACATTATATATATATATATATATACACACAACTTGCATATTCACCATGCTTACTGACACAAAATGAGATCCATTGCATTAAAGGCTCCTTTGAACTGCCGCAATTTTGACCTTCGCAATTGCCCGTGATCAAGAGCACAGGAGTGCTTGAAACACTTTGGGCTTTGTAACCATGAGGGAGAGACTGTCCTTCTGCTAATGCTGTTGCTCCGCGAAATAAAGGAGTTAACTTCTCGCAGTGTGGCGTCTCCTTATTGAGCCAACTTTTGTTGAGGATATATATATATATATATATATTTATATATATATATATATATACACACACACACACACAACTTGCATATTCACCATGCTTACTGACACAAAATGAGATCCATAGCGTTAGAATTGTGCATCGCTTTTCCCTAGTGCACCAGCCAGTATTTAAGTTGGTGACCCTACAGTTAAATAGACATCTGAAGTTTGTAGTAATAAAACTGAACTTTCCCACCTACATGTGTCCTTTTAATTTTTTTAAGTGACATATCTCGAGTGACACTTTATCGCAAAATGTATTGACCGAAGCAGAGAGAGTCATAATGGCAAAAGGTATCTCTCTTGCCTGTACTCCTGAAGTGGAATTCTGAATTTGAGTGCAAATACCAGAATGCAAATGAAAAACCTGGTCTGAATCTTCTCACTCACTAATCTAACCTGGTTATACTCTTTCCGTTCCATACCTTTCCCACAATCCAAACAACTCTACTTATACCTATTAGCAAGCCTTTTTTGATGACCGTTCAAGCTTAACTGGCTTTAAAAGCAGCGCTGAGAGCCAGAAGACTGCGTACAAACAAGTTTGCACCTGCAAAGTCATTTTCTTTGTTTTGATTCTGGGCTTTTTTCTACTGTTATTTCACTTTGTTTCATAATCCGGACAGGCGTGCTTATATAACGAGCTGAACGGACTAGTGATTAGAAGCCCAGAATCACCCAACGCTGGTGGCTGGCAACAAGCTAAAGTCATTTCAAGCAGGAAAAGTCTGGTGGGCCACACATTGAGTCTAACTAATATAGAGGGATATGGCTGTGTGTACGTATATAGATAGATACCAGTGGGAAGAAACGGAGGCCTGGTTCAAATGTCCAGCATACTCTTGTTACTGGCAAAAGTCACGATCAAACATATATTTTCGATTTTTCAATATCAGACGTTTTACAGTGAACTTCGCCAGTTAAATTTGTTTCAAGATTGAAATATGAATTAAAAGGTCCTGTAGTCATTAAGTTGAGGCTTTAATCTGCAGTGAGAGAGATGTTAACCTTCCACCTGGAACCCTTTTTGGATATTTTAAATTATTTTTCAAAAACTGAGTGGACTTTCACTAAAATCAACAAAAGCAGGTTTTCTGAGTAAATTTCTTTGTTCGTTTCAAGTATGGTGTAAATCCTTTCAGCTGTTTTTGATATAGAGACTAGCAAAAATCTATGGGAGCAAAATTAAGTAAACACCCTACTTTCAGCCCCTAAACCTGACCTCACCAAATCATGGAAGTACACGCCATTTGGAATACTGATTTTTAGCTGATAAAAAGTAAATGAATGAATGGGGGATTTATACAGGACATTGCTATTCCTATAAGTGTCCCGGCACTAATGAGCAAAGCCCAGGGTACGTGCCCAACAAGACCTTACTGCTCCACAGAGTAGAGCAAGTTTTTAAGTTTTCATACGAAATGTAGTCTCAGAAGATATCAGGCACAGTTCGCAACGGAGCTTAAGCCATGCTGTAGCAGCATGAAAGGAAAGCTGTGCCACCCCTTCGGACAGAAGTGAATCAGTTTCTTGACAGGCAACTAGTGTAGAGCTTTAAGGCTGAGGTTAAACACCTAGGTAGACGCAGAACAAGCATAGCGGACGCAATTTACTCCACCTGCAGGAGATTCACCAGTGCTTCCGCCGTTCTTAGAGGTTGTTGGCGTAGTCAGAGCGCGAGGATGATCAGCAGATGGATCACCGCTTTTCTCCAAAGGCAGAAGGAGGAGTAGTTTCTTGAGTGCGGAGCATCGTGAAGCATTGCCCCACCTCTGCAGATATCTGTGTTTTTGTGAAAAGGGTGGTGTCCAACTTCACCCCTAAGTTTTTAACCACCAAAGATGGAGGGGGCGGGGCCGGCAGCTCGGAAGGCCACAGATCTTACCACCATTTGGACCCATGTGATGCACATGGAATAATATCAATCTTCTTTGATACATTTGAGTTGACTACTCTGTATCTGTTGCTTGATATAACGCTCATCTCACTCCCAGAGGAGTATCTCGGCGCTGTACTGATCAAGCAAGTGGAGACTTTCTAAAACAACCTTGTTTATAAAATCTAAGCAGGTACGAAGATGTTTATTCCCGTGGTATGGAGCTGTATACAAAAAATCTGCCCCAGACTCCTGAGGTGTGAATGCTTGGGGTCTGCAGAAGAGATTTGTTTGAGTACCTTATCTGTCTGGGGGGCTGATAGTGACTAAGTCGTGAGTATTGACAGGCCAGGCGAAGTGGACCTTGTAGAGTGCTTTATGCATCAGACAGCAGAGTTTGAAAACATCCCGCTTTCTGATAGGCAACCAGTGCAGTTTTCTTTAAATGGGAGTAGAAGACTGTGCCAGTAGATTGCAGATCATTTGTATGGCGGTGTTCTACACTACCTGAAACATGGTCAGCAGGGTGTCATTTACTACTTCCAGTAGTACATTCCCATTCCCATAGTCCAGGCGCCTGCTTATAAGACCCTGGATGAGTGGTTTTTCTGGCAGCATCTGGGATCCAAGTGAAAACTTTCAGTAGGAGCCTCACTGAAAAAACAGGTGAAAGATGCTGCAATAGAGGCAGGGGAGCCATCATAGGCATAGAGCAGCTGAGTGTTGTTGGCTTATGAAATGATTTAACATCTATGCTTGACTACATAAGCCAAGGGGGACAAGCAGGTAGGGCTTAGCGTGAAGGCCTGTGGGACCCCTTGGTTGACTGCCTTTTCCTCAGAGGTAAAAAGGGCGAACCAGAACGATTGGCTTCTGGAGGCCAAAAAGGACTTGCACCAGTACTACACAGTATCCACCACACCCACGGCAGATAGTTGGTGCAAGAGGATTGTGTGTGGAATAGTGTGAATGTGGTAGACCTATTGAGAAAGATCAAGGCCACATTTTTCTTTTAGTTCAATTGCTTTTTAATATGGTCCGAAATCGCCAGTATAGCCAATTCCGTACTGTGATAGGGGCAAAAGCCAGATTGACTGGAATGTTAGCTTTCATACTCCGATAACTGAACATTGACCAGTTGTTTTGTAAGAGTCAGAAGAATGGAAATGGGCCTATTACAAAAATAATGCTGTGGTCCAGTGCAGGCTTCATTGGCAGAGGGACCATTTTATCCAGTTTCCTAATGGCGGGCATGACCCTCAAAAAAAGAGGTTAAATATGGGATTAATTACATGGTTGACCAAATCTACTGCCGCAGCTAGCAGAGTGAGTGAGTGAGGGTGGGGGAGGCAAGCATCCAGTGTAGAGCCGGATTTATATTTCAAAATGGCTTCCCTGGAATGTCCCAAGGATATGGGAGTTAACTGGGTGAGCCTATTGCTGTGGCAGTCCTGGTCTACATGGCAGCTAGAAAGGAGACGCTCCTGCAGGGCAGGCAGTGATCTCTAAATATCACAGATTTTGGTTTTAAAGAACTTTGCTAACCCTTTACACAGCTCTTGGGATTAAAGGATTGCGGACAGGTAAATTACTTCATAATCTGGAACTTGAAGTGGGAGCTATGTTTAGCAGCACTGATTTTATCAGTGAAAAGGATTATCTCGGCCACTTTAAGAGAGACATAATAGGCTCAGAGAGTGTATTTGTAATTCGCACTACTATCCATGGAATAGTTCTTACTCCAGATGGGTTTGGGTTTGAGCTCCCTGCATGATTTGCATTCTTCGACCAGATGAGCAGAGAACTAAGCTGCAGAGAGCCTGTCCTTTCTCTTCAACTCTTGTAGTGGAGCTAGCGCATCCGCTGTCCCTTTCTGATGGATACATCTGCCTGTGGATTCCTTACCTTATGAATATCCCCTCCGCCAGCATTCCGCAGAAAATGTTCTTAGCTCTCCACGCCGACGAGGTCGTTACAGCGTCATGGCTCCGCATGACGTCACCTGAGTCATAAGAAGACCACGTCGGCGTGATGACGTCAGTTCCCTTTTTTCCGCCCTGTCGGCGCTAGCGTTTTTTTCTGGAACTCTCCATACTTCGTTTGGATATGTCGTATTTTTGATTGTATCTTTTCCTTTCTTTGCAGCAATATCTGCTCCGAGGAAGTCAGGGTTTAAACCTTGCAGAGAATGCAGTAAACATATGTTGGTTTCTGACCCGCATGAGGATTGCCTTTGGTGTTTGTCTTCAGACCATGACGTCGAGGGATGCTCTTCTTGCAGGAAGATGAATCCGAAGGCATTGAAGGAGCGAGAAGCAAAGCTTTACATGGCCAAAGCTAGAAAAGAAGAGTCGAAAAAGGTAAAAATCTAGTTCTTCGATGTTGCACGACTCCAAGAAGAAACATAAGAGGCAACCTACTTCTCGACGCCGATCTGCGAAGTCGGTGGTGTCGAGGTCGCCTTCTCCTGCTCCTAGACGTCAAGAAAAGGACTTTGTTTCTCGATCACCTTCAGTGTTTCCTCAGGTGACTCCGGCTCATTCTCCTTCCTATAAGGAAACTCCAGAGCAGGCAGCGATGCCGAGATTCTCAGTCTCATCCGGTTGATGTTCCCTCGGCTCCGGTTGCTCCGCTAGTGGCTCTTTACTCTAGAATTGCCTTCAAGGGACTTATTCAGTCTATATTTGTTAGTTGAAATTATTCTAGAAAGGATCAATGGATCATCCTTGGGGTGAATTAATCAAAACTGATCAATTTATATTATCAACATATAAACAAAGACACAAGGTGTATACGAAAAGGTTTTTATCAAATAGTTCATTAAATCAACTTCATATACAGATAAATAAACAAATAAGATTTTAGGACTGTGGGTACACATATAAATAAATTGCTAAGTGACTCAACAGAACCTAAAAAACACCTATCCCAAAACACATTGAGTAAAACAAAGAGGGGGATGAGATGTATTGTAGACGTTTCGGTTTCTTAATAATGATTTGATGAAACCATCCTCAGGACCATTATCAGTGCTGATCTGTATAGAAATATTGTAATCTAGTGGATGTGGAAAGCACTCATCAAGGCTGGATATGAAGTCAAATCTTCACTCCCATGCATGTATATTATAACGCAGAAATCGCCCGGTGTCACTCATGCGGAGTCTTATCTGCTTTTTAGACACAGTCTGAAGTAATTGTGACCAGTATGAATTTTAAACAGGTCAGTAACCAGTCATTTGTCCTGCAGCGCCTAGGATTCTGGCGAAGTGGAATCACAAACACGTCCCGTCTGAAATGAAGCCACGAGACGGGACGTGTTTGTGATTCCACTTCGCCAGAATCCTAGGCGCTGCAGGACAAATGACTGTTTACTGACCTGTTTAAAATTCATACTGGTCACAATTACTTCAGACTGTGTCTAAAAAGCAGATAAGACTCCGCATGAGTGACACCGGGCGATTTCTGCGTTATAATATACATGCATGGGAGTGAAGATTTGACTTCATATCCAGCCTTGATGAGTGCTTTCCACATCCACTAGATTACAATATTTCTATACAGATCAGCACTGATAATGGTCCTGAGGATAGTTTCATCAAATCATTATTAAGAAACCGAAACGTCCACAATACATCTCATCCCCCTCTTTGTTTTACTCAATGTGTTTTGGGATAGGTGTTTTTTAGGTTCTGTTGAGTCACTTAGCAATTTATTTATATGTGTACCCACAGTCCTAAAATCTTATTTGTTTATTTATCTGTATATGAAGTTGATTTAATGAACTATTTGATAAAAACCTTTTCGTATACACCTTGTGTCTTTGTTTATATGTTATATGTTGATAATATAAATTGATCAGTTTTGATTAATTCACCCCAAGGATGATTCATTGATCCTTTCTAGAATAATTTCAACTAACAAATATAGACTGAATAAGTCCCTTGAAGGCAATTTTACCCTTCTACTTTCATTACCCAAGCCCTCAAGGGTATTCCGGGTTGCTCACTTCCTTGATTATCTTTACTCTAGAGGTACCTCGTTCGGATCCAGGACCGGCTTCTTACCCACAGTTTCCTACGCCGGCTTCTGATCCCTCGCATTTTTTAAATGCAATGTGTGGTGTTTTCACCAGGGCCTCGTACCCCTCTGGAGCACCTTCGGCTTCCATGGGTCGTTTGGCATTTAATTTGGGTGTGCCTCACCAGTATCCTCTGGCCCCCTTTATGCCATTCATGCTAGCGACGTTGTCCTGGTCTTTTCCGACTCCAAGGATGTCAATGCCGTATGGGCAGTCTCCGGCTCCATCCCGTGAAGCTTCTTGGATTCGAACGGAGGCGATAATGGATCCACCTTCGCCGCTTCCGGAGCCGTCGACGCCGCGTTTGGCGCCGCTCATGCTGCTGCCGAAGATGCGTTTGAGGAGAGAGGTGCAGAGGTTATTGGAAGACTAGCAGTACAGGGATGAAGAGGGAGGAAGGAGAGGTGTATGACGCAGTGGATCTTTTTGAAGACTTGTGTGAAGCAAGTGGGCTTGACATTTCTCCAGAGTGGGACTTTGTTTCTCAGAAAGCTTCTCCAGAGATGTTGCTCCATATCACACAGTTATTAGGAAGGATGCTGAACTTTTGGACTTGCAGCTTCCTGTTGCGGAGTATGAACCTAATCATCTTACTGAAGTGCTTCATTCTCCTTCTCTGGTTGAGCCACTCTTGCCATTTAAATAATGCTCTTACTGAGCCTATACTTGATGTGTGGCGCAATCCTCTTTCGGCTCCTGCAGTCTCAAGGTCAGTTTCATGAAGGTATAGACCTGCTCCTGGAGATCCGGTGTTTCTTTCCTCATCTCTCTCCTGGAAGTCTGGATGTGCAGGCGTTCTGCTCGTAGCAGTCATCAGGAGCGTTTTCGCAGGCTCTGACAGACAGGGACTCTAAGAAGTTGGAGTAGTCTGTGAAATAGGTCTTTTCTTCAGCCAGTATGGCTTTAAAGTTTACCAACGCCACTTGTCTCTTTAACAGGTACATTCATGCTTTGATGGACTCTGCGAAACAGCTTCTCCTTAAGTTATCTGAGGAGGATAAGGGAAACATGAGTAAGGTGTTGGTGGATGCTCAAGCAGCTGCTCGCCAGGTTATCCAGTCTGGCCTGGATACAGCGGATTCTGTTGCCAGTCATGGGCTTGTCTATTGTGACAAGGAGGCATGCATGGTTGAAATCTTTGGGGTTCTCACCTGACGTGCAGGATGTTCTTGTTGATTTGCCATTTGATGGTTCCAAGCTTTTCTGTGAAAAGGCAGACTCTCCCCTGCAGAAATTGACGGACAGTCAGGCAACAGCAAGGTCTTTGGGTCTGCAGACTCAATGAAGAGGCTGTGGATATAAACAATACTGTGGCTTTGGGAAGGCTTCCTTTCGTGGATCCAGGCAGCCTCAGCAACAGCAGCAACACCCCTTGAATAAAAGCTACAGGGGTAAAGGAAGAGGTCTCCTTCGTGGAGCCGGACGTCATCCCTCTTCCTCTTCTACCTCCCCAACCCCTCCCCGGTAATGGAAGGAAAGCAGCCCTAGATCCGTCATCCTGGATCATGTTGGTCCCTTGGGAGGCCAGCTTACCCATTTTCTACAAAATTGGAAATTAATCACTTCGGACCTTTTTGTGTTTTAGATCTTCTAGAAAATGGGTACCCCCTTCCCTTAAGGGAATTCCTTCCTCCTTACCTTCCTTGTCAGGGGTTTTGCACAGATGATCATTTGCTTCTCCTGCAGAAGGAGGTTCTTACCCTATTACAGTAAGGTGCAATAGAGGTGGTTCCGGAGCAGGAAAGGGGTCTGGTTTGCTACTCCTGTATTTCCTGATCCCCAAGAAGAATGGCAGGTTACGTCCTATCCTGGACCTCAGAATCTTGAATCTGTTTCTCAAGCAAGAGAGGTTCAAGATGCTCACCCTGGCGCAGGTTCTTCAGGCGCTGAACAAGATGACTGGATGGTGTCCGTCGACTTGAAGGATGCGTATTTCCACATCCCAATCATGAAGTCGCACAGTAACTATCTCCGTTTTATGGTTGGGTCGCAACACTACCAGTTTGCGGTTCTTCCGTTTGGTCTTACTACTGCATCTAGAGTCTTCACCAAGGTGAAGATGGGAGTGTTTCTGCCCTTCTCAGGCGGGCGGGAATCCCTGTTTTCCCCTACCTGGACGACTGGCTACTGAAAGCAGTCGCCAGAGATGGTGCGTCATCTGCAGGTTACAACCCAGCTGTTGTACAAATTGGGTTTTTCGATAAATGTACCCAAGTCTCACCTGGTGCCCTCACCGCCCAGCCGGTTCATAGGGGCAGTACTGGATACCACTGTGTGTCGAGCTTTCTTGCCCCCCCCCCCACCCCCCCCGCAACGGATTTTCGACATTCAGGAAATGATTCCTCTGTTTTACAATGGAGCGGTTGTTCAAGTTCTGAAGGTCCTACGCCTGCTCAGTCTGTTCGCTTCCTGCATCCTGTTGGTCAACCATGTACGCTGGCACATGAGGGCACTCCAGTGGTGTCTCCGCAGGCAGTGGTATCAGCACAACGGAGATCTCAGGGAGTCTGTAAGGATCCCCAGAGAAGCAGCAGCGGACCTGTCTTGGTGGAGCATGGAGGGTAATCTGTCTGAAGGAAAGCCTTTGCATCTTCCTCCATCGGTGGCCACAGTGATAACTGATGCCTCTACCCTAGGGTGGGGTGTTCATCTAGGGAATCTAGAGATCAAGTGTCTTTGGTCCCCAGAGAAAAAGTTGCTTCACATCAACCTACTAGAATTGCTGGCGATTCGTTTGGCACTCCAGGCCTTTCTCCCTTCCCTTCGCGTTCAGTCGGTTCAAGTCCTGACAGACAACAGTGCCAAGTTGTGGTATGTCAACAAGCAGGGAGAAGTAGGGTCGTACCGTCTTTGCAGAGAGGCGTTGCAACACTGGTCCTGGGCTCAGGACCATCAGATTTGCTTGATGGCAAATCATCTGGCCGGGGTGCTTAACGTGCGTATGGACAGTCTCAGTCGACAGTTCTCTGCCGACCACGAGTGGAGGCTTCCTCCGGAGGTAGTTCAACATCTTTCAAATGTGGGGAAGTCCTCGAGTGGACCTGTTTGGCACTCTCGAACACGCACTGCCCTTCATTCTGCAGACTCCAGTTTCCGAGGCAGGGAGTGTTAGGGGACCCGTTTCAGTTGAGTTGGAACTCACAACTCTTTTACAAGTACCATTGATTCCTGAGGTTCTGATGATGATTCGCCAAGACCGAGCCCAAGTTATATTGATCGCCCTAGATTGGCCAAGAAGGGTGTGGTATACAGACCACCTTCACCTCTCTTCGCACCACCTGCTACGTCTCACACTCAGGGCAGACCTCCTCTCTCAGATGGAGGGGCAGGTTCTACACCCCCATCTCCAGAGCCTGCACCTTCATCCCTGGACATTGAACGGGGTAATCTGAATTATTTTTCTCTCCCACCTAACGTGGTGTATTTTTTATCGGCCAGGCGACACTCTACCAAGTCGATTTACTCCTACAGGTGGTCGAAATTTATTAGATAGTGTGGAGGGAAATCTATTGATCCTCTGGAAGCGCATCCTTCTGATGTTTGTTTTTCACTATATTTGGCTCAGCAGGGTTGTGCTGTGGCCACTGTTAAAGGGTATTTGTCGGCTTTTCTTTGTTTGCCCGATCAGCCTTCTCTTTTTAAATGTCCAATAGTCTTAAGCTTCATTAAGGCACTGACTAACATGTTTCCGCCCACTCCTTTCATTATGCCCCAGTGGGATTTGAATGTTAACTTTTTTTATGGGATCGATGTTTGAGTCAGTCTAAGCACAGTTGTCCTTTGAGACTGCTGACATTTAAAACTGTCTTTCTAGTGGCTATCACCTCTGCTAGGAGGGTGAGTGGGCTTCAGGCTTTGAGTTCAAAGCCTCAGTTTCTGACCATACATGCTGAAAGGATGGTACTCGGGACCAGGGCTGCTTTTCTGCCTATGGTTGTATCTCCCTTCCATCTGGGTCAGTCCATTACCCTGCCTACTTTCTATCCTCCCAAGGAGGAGAAGAGGGCGATTGTTTCTATTTGGACAGAACGAAGGACTTTCGTCAAGATGATAATCTTTTTGTTGGATATGCTGGTCGTATGAAGGACAAGGCAGTGCACAAGTGCACTCTATCGAGATGGATCATCTTGTGCATAAAGATCTGCTACTCCCTGGCTGGTAAGGAGCCTCCTGTAGGCATCAGAGCTCATTCCACGAGGGCTAAATCGTCTACTTCTGCTTTGTCCAGGGGTGTGCCTGTTTTGGACATCTGTAAAGCAGCAACTTGGGCCGCCCTCCACCCTTTGGCGAAGCATCACTGCTTAGATTTCGAAGTGAGGAGGGATGGCCATTTTGCGCCCGCTGTTTTACAAGACTTTTTGGTATAGAAGGGTGGACACCCTCCTCCGGGAGTTGGACTGCAGTGGGATTCTATTCATCCACAGGCAGATGTATCCATCAGAAGAACAAGTTACTTACCTTCGGTAACGCTTTATCACGCCAACGTGGTCTTCTTATGGCTCCGGTGATGTCATATGGAGCCTCGTGTGGAGCCATGACGCTGTGACGACCTCGTCTGCGCTGAGAGCTTTGAAAAATTTCCGCTGAATGCTGGCGCAGGGGATATTCATAAGGTGAAGAATCCACAGGCAGATACTGTATCCACCAGAAAAAGCATTACCGAAGGTAAGTAACTTGTTCATTAGGTGTTATCAACCGAATTGTGGGGGTTATTATTTACACAGGGGCAAATATTGACCAGGAAATCCGGCCAGCCCTAGGATTTCACCTTCTGCCACACCCTGAAAAAGGTGCGATCCACCTTCCTGCCCTGCTGGTGGGGTTTATATATTATCCAGTTGAAAAAAATTAAATAGTTGTCGGACCAGATGGCAGGCTTGTGAGGACCGATTGAGAACGGACAGTTGGAGAAGATCAGATCGATGGTGTCCTGCAAAATGGATGGGTGCCAGAACCAATTGGGGCCGATTCAGAGAGCATACTCTCGATAAACATGAATGCAGACTGGTCCTGTGGGTCATTGATATGCAGGTTAAAGTCCCCTAAAACTGTTATTTTGGCGCATTACAGGAGATAAGGATCAAAACTGGTTTAGGGATCCAATGAAAGCCCCAGCCGGGCCAAGGGCGACGATAGATTAATGCCCCTGAAAAAGAGGTTTTAATTGAGTACACAAAATAGAAGATGAAATGACCCTCAGGTGGTTTCCACTCCCTGAGATCCCAAACGGTAATTCGTGGCCCCTAAAGTCTAGAACTGTTACTTGACTGTGGAATACCAGAGGGCTTCTGTTTGAGCTTTTTAATATTTATATGGCCCCTTCTTGCTTAGCTAGTCCGTTTTTGGGTTTGAGATTCTCATACGCTGATGACACGCAACTGCTTTTATCTTCTGGAACTAATCAGTCTAAATCCAAAGCTTTATTCTCCTCCGGGATGAAGGCCATTGCTACCTGGATGTTGGAAAACAGACTGCAGCTCAACCCTACAAAAACAGAAATCCTGCTATTTGGACAAGCCCGACTTCTTTAGGCCCCTGACTCGTGGCCAGCTGAGCTGGTCCCTGACCCTGTTCCCAAATCGGTGGTAAAAAAAACCTTGGAGTCCGCTTGGACCAATCCCTCTCAGCCATCACTGGTTCTTGTTTCCATGTGCCACGTCTGTTGAGAATAGTTTTCCCTCTTACCACTCCTCAAGGAAAACATTGGTTCAAGCCTTGATATTCAGTAGTATTAATTACAGCAACTCACTCTTGGCCTCCATCAATGAGAATTCACTCTCTAAACTTCTGGTTTTTCAAATACCGCCGCTAGTCTTGTATGTAACCTTCACCCAGGCTCAGTTACAGCCCCATTTCTGCACTCTCTACACTGGCTTCCAGTGAGAGAGAGAATCATTTTTAAAGTATGCTGTCTAACACACTGCTCTCGATGGTCCAGTGCTCTCTTACCTAGAATCCAAGCTTCTGCCCTACACTCCTTTGAGAATTCTTAGATCACGTGATAAAGCCTTATTCAAAGTCCCTAGGTTTAAGAAAGCCAGAGCAGGCTCCAGATCCTTCTTTTTCCTTGCCCCTCATCTCTGGAATAATCTGCCTACGCAACTACGTCTCTGTGAAAATCATTCCCTTTTTAGGATGGTGCTTAAGACCCACCTATTTTAGGTTTCACTTTCAGCCTGTCCAAACTGCCCTGGTCTTGAGCAGAGATATCCCTTCGGGTGTGATTCGAGTGCGCAATAATTTAAAATAACATAACAAGCATAGGCTCTCCACACACTTAAGAACACCAAGCTCACAAATGGAGCATGACAATGGCTGTTTAAAGGCTGTTGCCAAGCCCCTCTCTGTTAATTGCTTATGTCACAGTGGAGCAGTGTGTACCATTTGGGAATCACCAGCGAAATGCCCTGAGCAGAAGACTAATTCACCCATATTTCAGTCATAAAGAGCAGGTCTAGCTTCCTGGATTATTTTATATTGTGATTTTCAAGGCTTGATAATAGTGGTAAACATGCTGGGAGCAATGTGACTTTATTAACTGAATATACTACGTGTCTGTAGTAGTATGCATTGTTTTAATGTTTGTGCTTTATATATAGGATTATGGGTAAAATAAGGCACTTAGCCACTATTGCATTGATTGAGTGCATGTATACTTGTTAGTACGTGAGGTGTGAGAACAAGCAGTACACACCGAGCTGCATACACCAAGAAATGCTTATAACATTTTGGTCCGCATGGTAATTGAGTAGCTATGTATTTGAGTTAGTGGCATCTCGAAATGAACTTGCACTTAGCCTTATTTTAACATGCCAAAACTACATATCACATAATGCAGCATTATTTCAATCTCAGTGAAAAAGTATGAAAGGGAAAAAGGACTCCCCAACTGTAAAAAGACCATAATGCTTGAGAGCGCCGGAATGTTATGCGATTAAGGATTTGAAAGAATTAAAGAAATCTTTGGATTTGAATTTTGGAGTGTCGCCCTTGTTTTAGAAAATTCCAGAGGAGTTAAGTTTTTGCTCCTCAACAGTGCACCGGCACTGGAACCATTTGTATAAAAAAAAATGTAAATAGTGTGTGTGTATATATAATATAGTTACTGGATAAAACAAAGGTTACAGGCATGTTCTAGTTGGGATCAGGTTTCACGCCTACAAAACCAGAGCAATTTAGCCGTTCTAGTTAGCTGAGCTAACTAACTTGTGCCCCTGCAATGCACTGCCTATGACCACACATATTACATCACTCATGACCTGGTCGGTGACATCACTGATGACCTCTCAAATGACATCCAGTGACTGAGTTTTAACATTTGTGTGTAAAATATATATGCCACGGTGTGTTGGTGAATCGGTGGGTGTATGAGTGCCTGATTGGATGCTTCAGTGGGTGCTTGACTTACTGTATAAATGTGTGATTAGGTGTCTCAGTGAATTTATTGGTGAGTGGTTGGTTGTGTGAATGTCTATCAGTCTGTCAGTGTTGAAGTAGTTGTATTGGTGTTTGAGTGGGTTACATGAGTTTCTGTATGGGTAAGTGGTTGGTTGTCTGAATAACTAAGCGTGTGAGTTTGTGTGGATGTTTGTGTGGGTGTAACTACCTATATGGATAAGTGAGTCAGTGGCTATATGGGTTAGGGTGTGTGTGTGAGGGGCTGTATGGGTGCATGTGTGTATATGACTGCGTTAGTGAGTGCATGTATAAGTGGTATATGGGGGAGTAACTGGGTATGTGAAAGGCCATATAGGTGAGTAATGGGGTATATGAGTGACTGGGTGAGTAAATGTGAGAAGCGGTGTGGGTCTGTTTGTCTCAGTAACTCTATAGGTGAGAGAGTACATCTCAGTGTCTATGTGTGTGTGTGTAAATATGTGTGATTTACTGTATGGGTGACTGACTCAATGTGTGGGTAGCTAGCTATAAGGGTGTATGAGTGAATGTCAGTGGCTGTATTAGTGAGTGAGTGGCTGTATGAGTGAGTGGATGTGTATGATCTATGAATCAGTGAGTGGCTGTGTAAGTACTGGTATGTGGTTGACTGGATTATAGAATGGTAGTGTAGTAGTTGGAGTGGGTGTATGAAAGGTTATTTGGGGGGGTGAGTGAGTGTCAGATTCTGTGGATGTCATCAGTGATGTCATTGACTATGTCATCAGTGATGCGATGTGTGACATCATAAGCAGTGCATTGCAGGGCACGAGTTAGTTAGCTCAGCTAACTAGAAAGTCTGGATTTCTCTGGTTTTGTATAAGTGAAACCTGAGCCTAACTAGAATGTCCCTGTACCCTTTGTTTTTTGCATAAAATGTAGGTTTTTTTAACTAGCAGTCACATTTGCGAAGTGGTGGAGAAAGGGGGCTGGGCCTCCAACCAGCTCTCAGGAATCCAGCTGTGTAGGGTGTCTTCTCCCACCCCCCCTTCCCCTCAGGAGTAAAGTGGACTTCATGCCCCAACCAGTAGTGCACCATGAGACTCGTTTGCAGAGTGGTTGAGAAGGGGGGTGTAATCTCTGAAGACCTCTTATCAATCCTGCTGTGTGGGACTTAATAGAGGTAACAGGAGGTGTAGTTGGCCCCCAAGGATGTCCTTGGGGGCCAACTACCCCTACAGTAATTCCCACACAGCGGGATTGGTGAGGCTTGGGAGGAGGCCACTCCTCCTTTCTCGACCACTCTACAAACATGCCTCCTGGAGCACTACTAGCAGGGGAGTGAAGTCCCCTCCCTTGGCTATTAAGGGTGGTCCTTGTGGGGCAACTATCCCTCCTGTTACCTCCAGGAAGTCGCACACAGTGGGTTTGCTGAGGTTTTTGGTGGCCACGCCCCCTTTATCCACCACTCTGCAAACACTCCTCCTGGCGCACTACTAGTTGGGGGATGAAGTCCCCTTGGGTCTTGAGTGTCCTGAGGGGGGGGTGGGAGGGGGTGGTAAGACGTCCAGCAGTAAGACCCACACAACTGAATTGCTGAGAGGTCGTCTTTCCCCGATATAAAAAGTTTATTTTTTTAAAACACAAGTGTAGGGGAGCAGAGTGGCCTCCCTTCCCGCGCAATTTTGGCCTTAGGGAGCTTATCTCCCAGGGCCTACCCAAATGAAGTGGGTGCTTCTAGGGCACCCACTCATCAATAGGACCGTGGTTGGAGCATGAAAGCTCCCAAGGTCCCTGCCGGCTCCTTACCTCCTGCGGGGGCCTTTGCTGGGGTGTGGGCACTCTGGGACATTGCTGGAGTCGGCCCTGGGGTTGGTGGTCCCCCAAGTCCATCCACGGCTCCACAAGGTATGCCGCCCCCCACCTCCAACATCTGTTAAATGCTGGGGAGCTGGCTGTCTCTGAGGCTACGGGGGTCGGAGACCCCCCCCCCGCCCCCCTCTGTTTAATATAGCCCCAGGAAGGTGGCGGTCCCTTTGATTCCAGGGGGGCTGTGTGCCCCGCATTTTTCTTGTATCTAAACCCGAGAGCCTGCATGGGCCCCTCATTATTTTCAATTCCCCCCGCGGGATCTAGCCCACATGGGGGCCTAAATTAAAGGAAGCGAGTGATTCTGTGCCTTTTTTTTCGCCCCATTTTTGGCAAGAGTTGCATATTTATTTTCCAATGCGTTTTTTTAGACCCAGGACTATAGGACGCCCCACCCCCCCAAATCCCCCGATGCCTAGGTGGCCAGGGTTTTTCTTCCTGGCCCCCTTTTTAGGTCTCGCCTGAGCCAATGCGCCTGGGCGTTGCTCCGGCGAGATTATATTAAGGGGAAAAGAACAGTCTACCAAAACGCCGTAGTAGACACAGTTCATGTGATCTATGTGCGTGCACAACGCCAGCCACGTCACACACCACCATTTGTCTGTGCCTCGCATCAGACTTCAAAGACTGCCGCTCCCCCGTCCCGCATCAGACTTCAAAGGAATGCGCTCCCGCTCATGCCCCCGCCACAGCAATGCTGAGAGCTTGTCTCCGCCTGCCATGACTCTGGGACACCACCACTTGACTCTGGGACACCACCGCATGACTCTGGGACACCACCGCATGACTCTGGGACACCACCGCATGACTCTGGGACACCACCGCATGACTCTGGGACACCACCGCATGACTCTGGGACACCACCGCATGACTCTGGGACACCACCGCATGACTCTGGGACACCACCGCATGACTCTGGGACACCACCGCATGACTCTGGGACACCACCGCATGACTCTGGGAAACCACCGCATGACTCTGGAACGGCACCACCGCATGACTCTGGAACGGCACCACCGCATGACTCTGGAACGGCACCACCGCATGACTCTGGGACGGCACCACCGCATGACTCTGGGACGGCACCACCGCATGACTCTGGGACGGCACCACCGCATGACTCTGGGACGGCACCACCGCATGACTCTGGGACGGCACCACCGCATGACTCTGGGACGGCACCACCGCATGACTCTGGGACGGCACCACCGCATGACTCTGGGACGGCACCACCGCATGACTCTGGGACGGCACCACCTCATGACTCGGTGGGGGGCACCACCACATGACTCGGTGGGGGGCACCACCACATGACTCGGTGGGGGGCACCACCACATGACTCGGTGGGGGGCACCACCACATGACTCGGTGGGGGGCACCACCACATGACTCGGTGGGGGGCACCACCACATGACTCGGTGGGGGGCACCACCACATGACTCGGAGGGGGGCACCACCACATGACTCGCTGGTGCAGCTTCACTTTCCCAAGCAGCAGCCTGTGCACAAGGGCCAAGACTAGGTCATAGGCCATATAGCAGCTGGAAGCCGGTAACGCAACAAAAGCAGACCCCCAACGGGTCTGTCAAGCCTCCAAACTTTATTAGCAATAAATTATCGATGATCAACTGTCTAGTATGATCTAGAAGTGTAGTAACTCCATGAAAGAAAACCATGGATAGGTTGGAGGGCCGGACTCTGGCTCGCCTCTTTTTTATAGCATATTAGTGATACCAGGTATTCGGGAACAGAGAGCTCAAGGGAGTACAATTTCAGTGTCGACACAGTTGGCTGAAATGTCACCACTCGTCATGGGCAACAGAGAACTCTACCCAAGTTATAGGTCTCTCATTCATGAATGCAATGTAGTCAACTTTACCAGCACGCAACGTGCCAGAAGGCCTAAACTTGAAATAATAGCAAAAGAGACGCCAGCCGAATTCTAAATGAGGCCCTGGGAATTTCAAATTATATCCAAACGTTTTGTAAGAAGGGTTCTGTAGCAAGACCAGGTACTACAAACCGCGGGTACCACAGAGGGCTACATTAATTTGATACATTAACATCTACAATATGCCAGAAGCATCACTAGCTCCGCCAATTAATCCATTGTAGAATAAAAGGCTGCAAGGGAAATCAGCAAATGGTGCTAATGACTTTAATCTGAATTAATCGGTGAGAAAACCAATCACGCCAAATAGGCTTCTTGCCCACATTTCAAAAACTAAAAGCAAAACTGTTGTAGGTTTGCTATGTGAGGTTTTATTTTGAATAGTGCTTCTTCAACTAATGTACTTTGCATTTGATTTTGAGGACCAGCTTTTGCTCTAGAATGCCAAAGCAGGATTTCCAATAGCACTCGGCCTGATGCTTTTTATTGAGGTGATGTGCTTTAAAGTGATTTGTCATGTTTAGCTCTTCTCAGCTCGTAACCACTCGCTACGCAGATTAAGCAAGCAAAAAAAATCATAAATCTTTGTTAAATCCAAACTGAACTCTGCATTGTAGCATTATTTCAACAGAAAAGTTTGTATGGAAGCCAAAAGCCATCCAACCCAACTTTCAAACAAGCTTGGCGGCAGCAGGGAGAGGCGCGTGCCTCTCGCGGCAGCAGGGGGTAGGAGGGTGGGCCTGCGTGATTCACCTGCGGGAGAGATAATTGCTACCCTATGGTGGCGCTCGCTCCCGCAAGTGAATCTCCACTCGTGCACGGGTTGCCATGGAAGGCAATGGAGCACATTCATGGTTGTGGGTGAAAAGGGGGACTGACGGCTAAAGATCTCCTCCTATGCAGCGCATGCGCGCTACGTAGGCGAGACCTAAAAAAGGCCTCATTTATTGGCCTCTAGTCTGAATCGTTCCCTTGGTTGTTTGGGACCCAGTCATTCAGCTCAATAAACAAACCTGCCTAGTTTTCTAGACTATCCCGGTTATTCCCTCATAGAATTTGTATAGTTTTATCTTATGGTTTTCTAAGTTCAACTTTCTTCTCCAAACCTTTAGTTTTGCCTTGATCTGAGTTGAACATTTGTCAGCTCGTTTTGACTTTTCACTATTAAGTGGAGCTTGTAACTTCTCGATATTCTTTAGGGAGAATAAAAAGAAGGCTTTAGGTTGGTTTCAATCGAAGTGTTGTATATGAGCAGTGCTGAAGTCTTTTTTTTTAGTCTAACACCTTTTGTTTGATATGAGCTATTTCTCTAAAATGTAATCACGTGATTCTTGGATGTTCAAGTTACCTTTTTCATTTAAGGCTCATGTCATGAAATGTACATCTTATGTCTGACTTTGTCCCTCTAATGTTTAAAGATGCGCTAGATACATTCCATGACTGCATCACCATAGAAATTAAAGCGCTATATAAAAAAACAAATAACTGCAAAAGGCAAGCTTTTAATCAACAACGGGCCAACTACTTTGCATTAATGAAGAAACTTAGTACCAACACCAATATTGTGGTAAAAACTGCGGATAAAGGTGGGAACATCGCGATATGGCCGAAAGCTGACTATATTAAAGGCTCTCAGACAACTCCATGATACTGAGTGTTATGTAAAATCGGATAACAAGGAATACTCTAAGGCCAGTGAAGTTCTAAACAAACTCCTGTTAAAATGGCGTAGGAAGTGCCTCATTTCGGGAGATGAGTTTAAATTCATGCACAATGAGTTCCCAGTGCTACCAGTTTTCTACCTAATACCAAAAGTCCATAAAGGAATGACGCCCATACCTGGAAGACCGATAATTTCGGCCATCAGCAGCATGGGAGAGATAGTTGGACAATATATAGATTTCTTCTTACAAGATCTAGTTAAGAACTTGCCCGGTTTTGTGCGGGACACCAGTGACTTTCTGAAAAAAATAGAAGCAGTTGAGTGGTAGGACGATATGCTGTTAACGTTTGACGTGGAGTCCTTGTATACCAGTATAGCCCATGAGAATGGCCCCAATGCTGCAAGACATTTCTTGAGTAAGGCATGTGGAATATTATGGACATAAGTCATATTGAGTTTAATGGACTGGTGCCTGAATAATAACTATTTTGCTTTTGGGAAAGAAATATGGAGACAATTGAGGGGCGTTGCTATGGGAGCCTGCTTCTCCCCCAGCTATGCGTGCTTGCACGTAGGCTGGTGGGAGGAGCAGGTTCTCAACGCCACGCACAAGGTTTAGGTGAATGAAAAAGTAATCAAATACTTGTGGTATATTGATTATATTTTTATTGTGTGGCAAGGAGAAGAGGAAGAAGCTGTCTCCTTCATTGAGGAAATCAACAATAACTCCCTGAATTTGAAATTTGCATCTCATATTAGTGCAAAACAGGTAGAGTTTCTAGATGTCAAGGTGTATATAGATGACTCTAGCAAAATACAAACCACACTATTTAGGCAGCCTACCGCAGGTAACACCACTCTACATGCCTCTAGCCTCCACCCCAAGCATACCATCCACAGTATTCCCTCTGGAGAAATTCTAGGATTAAAGAGAATATGTAGCTCTGCTGACTATTTTGAAAGATGTGTAAGGGAATTACGAGACCGACTTAAAGATCGGGGTTATTCTAACGTCATGTTTGATAAAGCTTTGGCTAAAGCTAGTTCTAGAACCCGAGCAAGTCTCTTCCCTGTTGATCTTACCAGCAATGCTAATGTAGAACAGAATCAGACTGCTGCTGAAAGGTCCAATGTCTGTCCCAGATTCATTACGGCCTTTAGTGATCAAGAAAGCAAGATCAGAAAGATTATCAATAAAAATTGGCCTATTGTCCTTACGGACAATGTACTAGGGGCCATATTACCACCTAAACCAATGGTGACCTTTCGCAGAGCACGCAACATGGGAGCAGTTCTGGATCAAACTAGTCCAGAACTAAAACAGAAAACCACTTGGCTGCAACCAGCAGCAGGGTTTCGAAAATGCTCCAGTTGCAGAGCTTGCAAGTTTAGCGTTAATAAGACCCACTACTGTACCCCTTTCAGTTGGGAAGAAATTCCGATTGGTAACCATACCTGTAAAACTGAATTCGCTGTGGACGTCCTGACGTGCACCTGTGGTCTGAACTACATTGGGAGCACTAGGCAGCAGGTGCACGTCAGGATCCTGCAACACCTACGAGCAATTTTACACAGCGACCCTTCCTATCCAGTGGCGCGCCACTTTGAACTTAAACACAACAAAGATGTCAACTGTTTATCATACTATGTAGTGGCATCTGTTCCCAAACTTCGAAGAGGTAGTAGTAGAGAGCTCAAGTTAGGGCAACTAGAGTCTAGTATGATCCTAGAGTTAGACAGTAAGTGGCCCAATGGACTGAATAATACAGAGGATCTTCACACTTTCTTATAAAGGGACTCATTACATCAAGGCCCAATCTAATATTTTGGTGATTTGAACTCTAGGACCCCAGGTAGTCAGGTTCCCTGTTGCCTGGGGAGTTTAAAAATTCTACATAATGGTTCCATGTATTTCAGTAATTTGTCCATCTCATTTTCCATGGCTAGTCAGGTTCCCTGTTAGCCAGAGGTTGATATCCTTCAATTCCCCAGTTCTTCTGTGTAAATACATTTAATATCCTGTTTTTTCTAATAAGATCCTTTTTAGCACTTTTTCATAACGCATGGTGTTTTTTATCATTTTTATCACTTTTTATGATAAACTCCTTATTTATATGAAAGGCTTTCATCATGCTTTTTTATCTGACAAAATGAGGTTCTTTCCTAATTTTTTAGAAAGCAATGATTTATCATATTTATACAGGTTCTTTTATCATTCACGTAAGCACTTTATTCCCGTATTTTGCACGTGTGAGTCAGCTTTTTTACATTTTAGACATGAACTGTTGTCTTCACTGTTAATATTTGTATATAGATTACCCGCCTATTCTTTCTCTAGACCCTCTATTTATTAATACTGATGTATTCGCAAGACAAATTATGTAGAAACATGTTATCTTGTTCTGCATATTTACAGATTAACCGGTAATAGTTGTAGATTTTAAAAATATTTGTTTTATTTTACACAGCTATTTATTTTGTCAACCGTTCGTATTTGCACAGTAAGAACTACAATGGGTAGTATGTTCAGGT